>NC_091257.1:94495000-95967500 GCF_042477335.2 Ovis canadensis | reverse complement strand
AATGATACTCTGTTTATGAGACTTGATAGGGAAATCGTACGTAACGTTAAACCATGGTGAAATGTCTCACGCTTAAGCAGGTGTTTCAGTTGTGTACATTTTTGCCTCTTTTCTTGCAAAATGACACAGAAAAGACGCTGGCACTTTGTTTCGGTTGAGGCAAAAGAAAAAGTTTCAGCAGGCAGAGTTCAGTGCCCCTGCAAGATGATAAATGGGATGGGTCATTTTCTGCTTCCCCATCCTCGAGCAAGTCAGAAATGCTGGGAGACAATCACCTTGAGGCCTGGACAAAGCAAGGAGCCTTCTTCTCAACTGGTTTCCTTTCATCTTCTAACTCACAGGATTCCTTCTTGAATGTGTTTTTAACACCAGTTCTTCAAACAGGTCATGAATACCTCACAATCCTTTCTCCTTCCTTGACAGACATTTTGACTGTTGCCAGAAACTACCTTTGATGTGTTCCCGTAAAGAATAACACCGACTTTCCTGTTTGTCTCAGAGCTACTGAACTGAAGCTTCCACTGCAAAGGACAAAATGATCTGTATTTTAAAAAAATCAGCACACCTCCGCAAACACACACATGAACACACACACACACACACACACACACACACACACACACACACACACACCTTATAAACCCAGACCTGGCCTCCCCCAGGGTTCAAACAGATCTTGTTGTTACCTTCTTGGTTGTTTTAATATGATTTTTCATCATACTTTTCCTAATCTCGCCTATCTGTATCTCAAAATAGTAACAGTTATTACCCAATCGGTCTCCCCCCTTTTCCTCCCACCCCTGGCTGAACTGGAGCGCCTCTGAGATTTCCCCACCAAACCTCTGAACCCATCTGAGGTTCTCTCATCTGTCTTTCTAAGTCAGCAGAAGGAAAAACATGGGAAGGCTGTGCCTTGAGCTATAACGAATCCAGGACACCCCCCACCCCTCAGTGTCTCCTAAGGAAACTTTTCAGAATCAGAGGGCTGGGAAGAGACCTCAAGAGATCAAAAAGTCCTGAAAAACAAGGGTTCTCAGAAACTCAAACTCACCGAGTATTAAAAATGGAAAGAGCTGGAGCCATTGCTTGCCTCCTATCTTTTCTTATCCCAGTAAAATGACTTCCATTATTTTTGTTTTTTCCCCTACATCCCACAAGCTAGCCCTGTACACCGTGTTCATTCTTTCTCTACCGCCTTCATGAGTTTTGTTTCTCCTTAATACTGTCGGTGTTTTTCTTTACTTAATTTTTTTCAAAACGGATTTCCAACAGATTCATTTTTTTTCATTCCCTTGGATTCAGCAATGATACCCATGAAATCACAACTTTAACGTACTTTTCTCTTTGAATACCCAGCAAATTAAAGCCATAACTATTTAAAAAATGCACATTTTCAATACCTAAAATTATCTTGTGGGCAACTGCCTTATGCATATAACAAGCCGGGAATTAAAGTTCTAGATCAGGGGTCAGCAAATTTTGCTGTAAAAAAGCTGAACAGTAAATATTTTGGGCTTTGCAGGCCAAGAGACAAAATCAGGAATCGAGTGCAGGGACTTATACAGCAAGAAAGGAAGTGGATTTCCACATCCTCCTCAAAAAACTTTCAGAAATGCAAGAGCAATACATCCACAAATCATAAAAAAAACAGGAAGTTAGGCTGAATTTGGCTCAGGGGCCATAATTTGTCAATCCCTAGTAAAGAATCCACCTAACAATCCAGGAGGTGCAGGAGACATGGGTTTGATCCCTGGTTCAGAAAGATCCCTGAGAGGAGGAAATGGCAACCCACTCTACTATTCTTGACTGGGAAAATCCCATGGACAGAAGAGCCTGGCAGGCTACAGTCCATGGGTCGCAAAGAGCTGCACATGGCTGAGCAGCCGAGCATGCACGCAAGGCTCAGAGTCACGTACCTGATATCTGTTTGAACCGTCTCTGAAATTTCTATAACATCATTACTGTTGTTGCTGTTGAGTCACTAAGTCATGTCTGACTCTTTTGCGTCCCCAGGGACTATAGTCCGCCAGGCTGCTCTGTCCATGGGATTCTCCAGACAAGAATACTGGAGTGGGTTGTCATGCCCTCCTCCAGGGAAGCTTCCCGACTCAGGGACTGAACCCACGTCTCCTGCATTTGTAGGCAGATTCTTTGCCACTGAGCCACCAGGGAAGTCCTCATAACATCGAGTGGGACATAAAAGGACTCACGGGATGATTGTGAAAATGAAATTAGCTGAAGGTAAGTGCTTAACACACCACCTGGCATAAAGCAGTTAGTAGATATTAGCTGTGTCTTCATCTTTGTCACTGTCATCAGCTCTCTCTTGATCTGGCGAGCTGGCCACTGGGTCCTTTCCCTGCCACACTCGAAGCACTCAGTATATGATGGATAGCCATTAATTCAACTGGTTGAAGCGGTACTTCTCAACCTTCTATGCAGATCAAACTCAACTGCAGATTTTTTTTTTTTTTTTTTTTTTTTTACGAACATGGCTGAGTTACCTCCCAAAATCCTGACTCTAAAATTCACTCAAGGAATAAGCCGATTACACCCGTTTTTGTTTTTGAGAATTCTGGAGCAATTTTGATGAGTCAAAACAGAAACCTGTGACTTAGAGCCTAATCTAGAGAGCAGGGTCAGGAGTTTCAATCCCCAGGTGGGCCCACTGCTTCTGCTCTGTTTTAAGGTCACAGACAACTCAGCTAGTGCTCAGGGCCTTTATTAATAGTCATGTCCATCTGCCAATCAACAATGAATGTTTATTGAACACCTATAACAATGCGAGAGTTGGACTGTGAAGAAAGCTGAGCGCCGAAGAGTTGATGCTTTTGAACTGTGGTGTTGGAGAAGACTCTTGAGAGTCCCTTGGACTGCAAGGAGATCCAACCAGTCCATTCTGAAGGAGATCAACCCTGGGATTTCTTTGGAAGGAATGATGCTAAAGCTGAAAGTTCAGTACTTTGGCTACCTCATGCGAAGAGTTGACTCATTGGAAAAGACCCTGATGCTGGGAGGGATTGGGGGCAGGAGGAGAAGGGGTGATGGAGGATGAGATGGCTGGATGGCATCACGGACTCGATGGACGTGAGTCTGAGTGAACTCCGGGAGATGGTGATGGACAGGGAGGCCTGGCGTGCTGCGGTTCATGGGGTCGCAAAGAGTCGGACACGACTGAGCGACTGATCTGATCTGATAACATGCCAGTCCTTGAGATAAGTGCTAGGGACACAGCAGTGAAGGAGAGGAGACCCTGGAACACGACAGGCCTAATTCCTCACCTTCCATCCCGCTGCCATGCTAGATTCTTCTTCTTAGCCTTTTAAGCATCTTGCATCTTCAGTGTATATTGGCCCTGCCCCCTGAGTGCCTGATACCTTTTGTTGACTGCCATTCCCACAGCCTAACAGTGCTTAGCACACAGGAGATCTGCTCAACAAAGCTCTGTTCTCGCGGGGTAAACAGGGAACTCCACTGGCCGCACGCTTAGCTGCACCCCAAGCCGATGGCCAGTGCAAGGCCGAGCGCGTCCCCAGCCTCCTTGGTGTCAGAGTCAAGAGTGAAGCATGCTCTCTGGTCCTGCCACCTCTCCGCTCTTTAATCTGAGATCACTGCCTTAAGCCTCCGTTTACTCCTTTATCAAATTCGTAAGATGTTGTGAGTATTAAATAGAATAATGCTTAATGTGGGGACAATGTTTAATGAGTAGTAGCTCTGTTGTGTTGATTTTCTCATCACCTGGAATTGAATAAACAAGAGATGGTTCTAGAAATTTTCTGACTATCCTTAAGGAGATCAGCTGAGGGCAAGTATTTAATAATATGCCTCTGCTGGCTCTCATTCCATACTAGCCCGATGGCAAGCATCTGTTTGTTGGAAAAATACTTCTTGAGCTTCTACCATGTGCCGGATGCAACGCTGTGGTCTTGGGACCTGGGGAAGGTAATGAGACCACGCATGACTCCTGCCCTCATAGAACTCACCATCTGTGGGGAGGGGGCATGGAGGGAGACGGATGGGCCTCAGATAAACCAAGGATCCTAAAATGCCAGTGCTGAAATGGGCAAAGCAGCGGCATTCATTGTGCTTTCTAGCTAAGGCTGGGGAGGAGGGGTGGGAGTTGACACAGTCTTAAAAATCAAGGTAGGTTTGCTACAAAGAAATGTATATTTATATTATATATACACATGCACATATAGAACATCTTTGAGATGAGCTAATAGCCACAGAAATCTTACAAACATGAAATCATCTCAAATCTGATCATTAAAGGATTAGGGACTGGGATGCTTTTGCTGTTGGAGTGGTGGTAAAGAACCGACCTGCCAGTACAGGAGACGCAACAGACGTGGGTTTGATCCCTGGGTTGGGAAGATCCCCTGGAGGAAGGCCTGGGAACCCACCCTAGTACTCTTGCCTGGAAACTTCGATGGATAGAAGAAGCTGGCAGCCTACAGTCCATGGGGCCGCAAGGATTTGGACACAACAGCGTGACTCACGCACACACATGCTTTTGCTATTTCTGCTCAGGCCTGAGCATCCCCAGGCTTCTCGGTCTGAGGGCACTTGGGACTAGACATCCGAGGACCGCCTGTCCGTGGGGGGACTGAAACTGTGGGAGCTGTGATTGTCCCCGGAAGTGATCAGTAAGAAGCTAGTGAGCAGGGCAGTGCTGAACCCACACAAGAGAGATGGGCCCACGGTCCGGGGCAGATGAAGCTGGGGAGCGAGAACCCCTGCGGTGACGTTCGGGAGGAGGGCAGAACGAAGAAAGCAGCTGCCTGCTCGACGCCTCCTCTCTCCCAGGTCTACTAATTGTCTTCCGAGGACAATCCAGGTGACGAATATGGGCCCAAGAAACACTGCCCTTGTAAGCAATCCCAGCTGCTCCGACAAATGTCCCCAAACAAAGGTTGCACGCCTCCCCATGAGCCCATGCTTGAAGCTCAATTTAATTGCTCACCTCTGCAGCTTTAAATCAAAGGTGGCTCCTATTAAGTATAATTACCTTTGCCAGCAGCTTGTATAACACAGTGAGTGAGGGGCTACTAACCAGGAATGGCTTCTACAGAGCATTATATATGCCTTGGACTAAATCAGCAGGCCCCACAGCTTCAGATGCACATATAATTCAGCCAGGAGCAAATGTATTCTGCAGGTAGAGAGCTGCACACCGCATAAACAAGGCGTTTCCTTCACATATGTCAGCAGCCTGGAGTCACCACTCTGCCGAAGGATAAACTAGAAGGCAAAAGGTTTCTCTGGACCTCGACCGTATACGACGCGGGGGTCTGGCAGCTTTTCTGCAAGAAGGCAAATTGCCATCCAACCGGTTAGTCTCTGAATGAGTCCCAGATCCAGTGCAAGAAATTAGACAAGCTCCAACTTTCTCAACCAAACGCCCATATTGGACCACCTTTCTCAGCCCTGGAAAGCAGGGTAGTCACACCCCTCCCAGCTGGCTTTGACACAGTCATTTCTCTCCCACTCAACCTCACCACATCTCTCATTCTTGACATACAAAAACATTTTTTTAAATCACGAGCGTCTTTATCATTTCAGGCTCGTCAGTTCGCATTTTGCCTAATTAATAAATAAATCAAACCCTGAAAGGAAATGAAAGTTGAGATGAACTTTTGGACCTACCCAAAAGAAGCCACAGCGAGCTAGACGAAGAATGTGGTGCTTTCAGTCCGGCAGGCTTCTTCCAGGGGTTACATTTCACCTCCGTTTCTACCATATAGAAGCCTTTTTATTAAAGTATGTGCCCAGAAGCATAAATGAAGACCTCAAAAAAAAAAAAAAGATCTCTCTCTCCAAAGATGTTATACACTGCTATTCTAGTAGTCCTCAAACTGCGGGCTCACCCCTCTACAAACACCACATTAACTAGTATTTACTGAGCACTTGCTCTGTCCCAAGCATGCATGAAGAACACCGCATAGACATGGCTGTACTCTATGTGGCATCCCCACGTAGTATTAGGGGGAGTGTTTTTTTCCAAATTAAGAGACTAATGTTTATAATAAACATTAGTTTACTAACAAAGAGAAAATTTGTTATTAATAAATGTTAGATTATTGATAAACAAATAACTTGCCTGAGATCAGACGGAGAGTAAGGGCCTGGCCTCAGTCTGTCGTATCGTGAGGGCAGGTACGTGTAAAGAATCTGGGACAGTGCCCGGCAGGGAGTGGACTCTCAGGACACGCAACAAGTCTGGCCATTATTGTTTCAGGAAACAAGACAGAGAAAAGGTTGATTCCATCCAGGGCTACAGTGAGCAGTGATCAGAGTGGCCAACTTGAGGCAAATCTGGAAACCTTCACAGCAAGTCATTACTCATAAGAGCTGAGCAGGGGCTAGTGTGTGCAGGAAGGGAAGGACCTGGGCTCAGGAAGGATTAGTCAGAAAAGAAATCAGGGAACTAGCGCTTATGGAGATGTTCAGGGCTTCCTGGGATAAACGAGGCCCAGAAAAACTAACAAACATAGAAACAGAAATGAACTTGAGTTCATCCATTTATCCATCCGTCCATCCCTCTTTCCATCCATCCACCCAGCCATCCAGCAATTCTAGGTACCCCATCTCTGGCCTCTTACCATAGGGGGCCTTATCTCATTCACCCCTGTAGCCCTGGCACACAGCACAGGGTCTTGAAAATAATAGAAGCTATTACATATCCATTGAAAGAATGAAAGGATGGCTCTCAAATAGATCCTCTCCTTTTAGGGAACTTATCTTCCACGAATCAGTTCGCTCTTTCCAAACCCCCTCCCTTCCACGCCTCCTTCGTATTATTCCTGAAATGAAATTTTTACCCTGGAAGATCTACACAGCAGCATCAGTGTTGGCTCAGCAAAGTTTAAAGCTCAAGCCCTCACCCCACAAATTTTTCTTTGCTTCTCTGGAAGTCAAGCCTCTTATTTTTGCCATTTGCTCTCCCACTGAAAATTAAAACATTGCAGCCTCACAGGTTGGTTTGCTGAGTGCATTATTTGTTACAGCTCTTGTTTTCATGATGCAGAAACAATAGGAAGCCCTTCCTGTCACTTTAATTTTTTTAAAAAATTTCTTTAATAAAGTTGTAAGTTTCCATTGCTACTGTGTTATTTGCGGGGAGGACTCCCCATTAACTTATCCAATGCCTTCCCTCCACGGCAGGAGAGCAGTTTGAAGGACGTGCCTGAGAATTCAAATTGGAATTACAAACCAGCATTCTTGTTTATTTGTCAGAGTGCTGTGGCAGATTCAGAAGTTAAACCAAAGCACAAAACTCTTCTTGTGGAGTGGGTGCTCAGGGGACTGTGGTCTAAAATGAAAATCAGATCATTGCTCAAAAAGGGGGGGGGGGCGGAAACCCTCACACAGTGCATTGTAACACATTTGAAAACATCTCCGTGTTCCTTAAATGTTCTGCTGAGAGTGCTAACAGGTCAGTCCACAGGAAATGCAAGAATACGTTATATTTTAATCAGGGCACATAAAACACTGTCTCGAATGTTATGTTGCCCAGGGGAATGCAGGGAGCAGGAACGCTCACAAACTCCAGGTCAGTCTCCCCATTACATCACTGTGAAAAAAAAGAAATTTATGAGGTTAAATTATACGGATGTTATATATTGGAACTGTTAGCCCATTCCCAAATGAGAATGTTGGCTGAAATAGCCAGATTCCCTGAGAGAAATTTCTTAAGGCCTTCTAGTATGGATGTTTTTATGGTAACTTTCCACAAAAAAGTGAAGACTTACTCATTCTTCGAAGATAACGAAATGAATAAAAAGAAAGATGTCTAACCAAAACACAAAGTCCAAATTCCAATAGAGAGGGCACCTAAAAGAGTTACGTATATTACTTTTCTCCAGAGATAATAATACGGAAGTTATTTTGTGGAACTTACTCATGATTTATTTGGTCTATTCCTCATCTAAGTGATTGGAAACACAGATGTTGACGCTATAACTTTGCTTCCAGTAAATAATTCCTCAAAGGACTCACATTTGTTTAACCTTAGTCACAAGATGATAAAACTTATTAAACATTTATGGAAGCAGCAACACAATTTTGTTGGTTTATGTCTTTGGCAAGTTTAGAAACTCATATCCCCAACTTTTCCACCTCCCTTTCACCTCTCTAAAAGAAAAATATCTCTGAGGAAGTTACTGTACCTGAGTTATGAAGTCCCCCCTCCCCCTTATTCCTCCACTTGCGGCTGCAGGCTGACAGTAACAGGAGGGCTGCCACGCTGATCTCAAAGAACAATAATTAACCCAAGGGGACAGCAGGCACGGTGTGCCACAGGGCCGACAGAGGAAGAATGAAGCCTCACCGGGGAACTGTTTTCTTAGGGTTGCGAGCCTGCTCCCGAGATAAGCAAGCATTCACATGTGTGACTTGCGTGCGTCCATCTGCTCACTCAGCAGTGTTCTCCAAGAACCTATTCCATTCAGTCCTGTGGACATAAATAACCTGGGCATCTAAATATCCCAGAGACGCCAGGAACCGCGAGCAAGGGTTTCCATCCATCCAGTCACTCACTCATTCAACAAAACACCTACTGTGCTTCAGCTGCAGCCAATGAAATCGTCCCCACGATTTGAGAGGTTCATCAGTTCCTGACATGACATAATGTGGACACGGAGATGGGAATCGCAACCTGTACAGAGCCTGCTCCCTGGTGTTTCTGCCACTCACAGCTTTCCTATTGAGAGCTGACTTTTCCTGGCAGGGACCGCCCAGGGTAACTACGGCTGTTTTCCTCTCACCTTGTGCTCTAACCCAGGGGGGCAGGGGCACTGCAGCACAGGCTACCCTGGGGAAATACTCCATGACACCGACCTCATGGTCACAGGGAGAATCCTGTGGAGCTTTGTGGTGGTTACATTAGCCGCTGAGCTGTAGCATGGATATACGCATGGATACATGGGCTTATTCTGGGCTCTTCTGGTGGCTCGGTGGTAAAGAATCCGCCTGCCAGTGGAGGAGAAGTGGGTTCAATCCCTGGGTGGGGAAGATCCCCTGGAGAAGGAAATCGCAACCCATTCCCCGACTCTAGTATTCTTGCCTGGGAAATCTCAAGGGCAGAGGAGCCTGGTGGGCTACAGTCCACGGGGTCACAAGAGTCAGACACGACTCAGGACGACAACATATGCATATACTATGTCCACAACAGACACAAAATTCACAAGTAATAAGGCTGCCTTACTCTTGCCCCCCAGACACACACACTAAAACCCACAACATATGAAACACACATCCACAACCCGTATAATGTACACAGATTTACAGCTCAGACTCACAGTAAAACATCCTCAGAGCATACACACAAGGAGTGATGTTCTAAGGATGATGCTGTTCTTGGCTGTGAAAAGCATCTGGTTCCACACAGACCTTCTAAATCCTGCCTTATTGATACATCCGTCCCCAGGACAGCCCAATATGCCTCAGTATGTGCTTGCTAAACTGCTTACACTGCAGTGTGACTGTCTGACATGTGAAACCGCAGGGCTGACTCCTGTCAATAACTCAATCATAACACAGACAAACAAAATCCTTGCCTGGCCCCACCCATGCGAGTTCAGTACCTCGTGGAGCTTCAGCATTAGTAAGGCAAGAGCCGTCCAGCTATGAAGCTTCATCATTATACACTCTGAGGACAAAGGCAATTTCTTTTAGGCTATTCATGCTTTTTTTTCCTCCCAACTTCTCTCCAGACCCTACCCCACCCCACTTCAAAGAGGCAAATGACAGTTTTCTTGACATACTAGGATTCAAGCCGTGTTGATGGCTGTCTCATTCATTATTAAGATTACTGACATATTTTATGTTCAGTTTACTTACTTTAAGGAGACATTTAGCAAACGCCTACTAGATGCAAATCAGCTAGCTAAATTTTTGGTTAGAGAATATATTCTTCGGTAAAGAATGTTCAAAATATGAAATATTAGCTGTTTAAATGACGTTTGTTTTTCTCAACTGATTATCTTGCTAAATGCAGCAAAATCCTCACAACTGTTAGTCTCTTCATAAATTGCTTGTGACAATGGTAAAAACTCCCGAGCACATTCATTACAGGGTTGTGTGTAAAACAGTGAAAACTTTAAAATATGCTAAATGTCTATTAACAAAGGAATGATAAATTGGTAAAATTGTACGTGCTTATGGCGCAATATTATAAAGCATTTTAAAAAAGAATTAGTTATATCGATTTTCTTAAATCTGTAACCTCTTTCTCTCTTTTTCCTACCTCCATACTTGCATACTTGGACAGAGACTCAAACATAAAGTAAAAAAAAAAAAAATTTAATATAGTGTGAAACTATCTATACATTTCAATAAATCTGAAAGAAAAAATTTATTTTTTAATTGAGAACTAAAAAAAATTTAATTAAAAGCAAACTTGTAGCTAATAAATTAAAAATGAAAACAAACAAACAAAACATTGTAAACATATAAAAAAGAAGAAGAATGCGCCTACCTACATATATGTGCAGGTGATAACTGATACTATAAGAAACAGAAGATGTACACACCAAATTCTTCATGGTGCAGAGGGGAAAGTAATAATAGTCGAAAAACACCTGTTATGCACCAAACATTGTTCTAAGTACTTATAATAATAAGTGCTAACTTTTTAAAACCTCGTAATGGTGAAGTAAGCACCTCCTTATATTTATTTTACAGGACTGAGGTGCAGAGATTTTAAGTTTGCTTTTCCAAGGGAACAACTGTATTTGTACAGTTTAATTCCCTTATATCTGAAATTTACTAATCAAGTGAAATACGCTCAGGTTATTGACAGCCCTTTCCTCTATTCCTACTGACTGATTATTCCCATCCAGGGTTCATAAAGAAAAGATTTACATTAAAGACAATAAAATAGGATGATAACTTCATTCCATTTCTCATTAAAATAACTTGAAATCAAATGGCGAGGCAGTTTGCCAAACTTTACATTTCTACAAAGGTTTGTTCCAAAATGTCATCCATATTAAAAAAAAAAAAAAAGAAACCACCAGTAACTAAAACAATCATTGATATTTTTTCAAGAATGATCCCCTCATGATTTCTGCTGTAAGCAACATTTTTCCCTCTGAGACCTGATCCCTAGATTTTCATGATCGTCTTTCCCCCCCCCCCCACATTATTCAGAGTACTCATTTAAATGTCACCTATAATTAAATACTTACAAGTAAAAAACACCTTTAGAGACCCTGACCATAAATATTACGAGGGACTCTAAAGGGAAATCTGTGAGGGCAGCTTTTCGTTTGCTAAAATAATGCGGTAGCGTCACTGCATGTGTTCCGTATTTTTGATGGCCAGGAAGAGTCATGGAGCCTACAAGAGATTTATGGGGAACAGATGAGCAGTGTCTGACTCCAGGACACATCCTCAAGGATGCTGCAGGAAGTGGCTGAGCACGGTTCCTTACTGAGCCACCCCAGATGGGCTGAGCTGGGGATGTTCACGTCTTCTCTTTTTTTAACTTCTGTTTAATAAAACAGAAACGGACTTATGAAAATGCTGTTGTGTAAAGCTCAAGAGGTTCTAAACTGTTTTGTTTGTCTTTTAATCTTTGTAGGCTCAACTTTTAAAAATGGTGTTTAGGTATTTAGGTAAGGATGATTCTTTCTCTCTGTATGTGTCATCTCTTTCTTTCCCCACAATTGACAGACTTCAGTCTTGAGGAACTGCTCGATTTTAGCTCATGCCCTTGGTCTGCCCGTCGGTATACTAGACTACGAATGTTTATGTAGGTGAGTCTTTGCTATTAAGCCTTAGATACTGTGAGAAGCAACAAAGTGTCGTGCCTGAGCACTTGGGTTCTGATAGGCAGACCTGGGTTTCAGCATCTTACTTAAAGCTTCTGTTATCTTCAAGTTACTTGAAATTTCCAGAACTTCATTTCCTTGCCTAGTCAATGGGCCAAAAATAATAATATCCAGCTCTCGGGATGATGTGTGGAGGGACTATCATGTAAACGGCTTGTATGTAGTCAATGCCAGGTAAATAGTAACCACTTGGTGCAGACTTTTGGTTTGTGCTATCCAAGTCAGTAAAGACTGGGCATGATATGATGACGCCCATGGGCTTCCCTGCTGGCTAAGTTGGTCAAGATTCCGCCTGCAATGCAAGAGACCCAGGTTCGATCCCTGGGTCAGGAAGAGCCTTTGGAGAAGGAAACAGCAACCCATGCCAGTATTCTCACCTGGGAAATCTCATGGACAGAGGAGCCTGGTGAGCTACAATCCATGGGGTCGCAAAGAGTCAGACATGACTTAGCGACCAGACCAAACCAATCCATGATAGATAGATAAACCAAACCTAGATAGAGAGAGAGAGAGAGAGATAGAAAGATAGATATGTATAAGCGTTTTCTTCATCGTTGCTGCCAGCATCATTTTTTTCACAATCACAGGCACAGATGCTAGATAGAAGGGGCTTGGAAGTCTGTTTACTGGGAAGAATCAGGAAAGGACAAAGGAAATGGATCAAGATAAAAAAGAGGTAATGCTGAAGAGGGGATGAGCATACACGAAAGATAACAAGAAAGTGAAGGAGGCTTCAAAGAATAAAACGAGGTTTCCTGTCCTTTCTGCCAAGAGCTCCCAGAATTTCAGACAGGATAATAAACGAAGAACTGGATCTAGGAGGTTCCTTTCGTTTCTTTCTTGCCTCTTGACTTGGTACCGGGGTGTCAGCCAGCTCCCAAGCAGATGGAGTCCTTGCTACATATGCTGTTGGACTGACTGTCTTTCTCCTTCTTGCCTGAGTTCTCTGGACTCTGATATTTTGTGTTGTGACCAGACAGACCAGCGCATAAATGGGCATGTTTCCCTGTGGAAATACATTTGGGGACATTGTTCTCACAATTTCTAAAAGTACAGGCCATTGTCAAGAGAAAGGAAGAGTGAAAAAGAGAGACTACTCATATTTTTTCCATTGACTAAAAGCCAAAAGTGAAAATGGACTCTAGAAATAATTATTAAGTGTATAAATGCTTTTGCATTTGCAATTGAGAGAGAGCGAGCGTGAAAGCAAAGGAGAACAAGGATGAGAAGGAGGAGGAGAGATCTTAGATATTTCCCCTATATCCTGTAGTTCAAAGCCTTAGTGGGTGCCTAAAATTGATTCATGGGCCTCAACTCCACCCTATGGGCTCAGAACCACTAGGCTCTGGTCTGGGAATCTGTAGGTTTGCATTTTAACACATTTTCCAAGTGAGGAGGATACTAAATAACAGTTGAGAACCACTGCTCTCTTCCAGATGCAAAACCAGAACATTATTCCCTGTCCTTCCATACTTGCAGTTTCCCGGGCCAGCAAACACTTTCCAGAGCTTTTCTCTGATATCCTGGGAGGGGAAGTTCCTTCTGATTTTTAAAGTTTTTGAAGTGCTCATGAGAGCCTCTGTTTTCTGGGCGTTTCTCTGACCTGAGCGTGACTTGGCAACTGCAGCTCGCAGCTGGTTTGTGAATCCCTGCCCTGCTCAGGCTCTGGGCGTCCGAGGCGTCCTCACAGTTAGCCATTCTGCCCCATCCTCATGGTCTGTGTGATACCCTCCCCTCAACAACCGCTTTCTCTATGATAATTCCCTCTTTCATTTACTGAAATAATTTTATCTAAAAATGAAAACTTATGTCAGTACAGTCAGTCACATTTGCCATAAGCGATGGTTATCGGACAATGAAAAATCCAAGTGTTAATATTTTATTATTCACTGTTGCTCACGATAGCCTCTGAATTTGTGGGATAAACAAATTGGAGAGAGGTGTTTAAGGCAGGCTAACACCAAAGGAGACTTTCTTCTTGATTGAATCAGAGGATTTGAACCAGTATTGAACAAGTGATACTGTTTTCACTTCTTGCCTTCCTGCTACTTAAAACTGTCTGTGTCCCCAGTGGTCCGACAGCACATAAGGGGGCAACTCTGGACGGGCTTCCCAGGTGGCACTAGCGGTAAAGAACTTGCCCGCCAATGCGGGAGCCACAGGGTCGATCCCTGGGTTGGGAAGATTCCCTGGAGGAGGGCCTAGCAACCCACTCCAGCATTCTTGCCTGCAGAATTCCATGGACAGAGGAGCCTGGCGGGCTATAGTCCATGGGGTTGCAAAGAGTTGGGCACTGAAGAGACTTAGCACGTACCAACATTAAGTGAAGGAGCACCTCGAATTTCTCATTCGTGTCAGAGAGTCGGACACGACTGAAGCAACTTGGCACTGGCTTTAAAACCTCGTAGAGATGGGCTTGCTTTCCTCGTGAGGCCATGGTGTACAGCGCGCTTCCACGCCTGGGCAGAGGAGGCGGCCGTTAGGGGTCTCCATTGCTGAGGAAACGGCAGCCCCCGTTCCCCTCTACTTTCCTGCTTCCCAGAGATGCACCTTTATTTATCTCCTTGGGCTTTTTCACTTTAATGCCTAATAATCACATCACCGTCATTCATTCTTTTCAACCATATTTATTGAGCACCAACTCTGCCAGGCTTTGTGGACACAAAGCAAATAAGATGTAAGATCCCCTCAAGGTCATAAGCTCAGAGTCATGGTGACGATTTTAGTAACTTATCATTCAACGAGCTCTCACTGCGTACAAGGCACGGTTCTGAGGGTTTTGCAAGTGTTAAGACTTCGCTCCTCCCAAGCACGCAAGTAGGAGTTTCCAATATCTCTACCAATCAGGAAATCGAGGCATGGGGACAATTACTAACTTGTTAATGCACTGACTTGGAGAAGAAAATGGCAATCCACTCCAGTACTCTTGCCTGGAAAATCCCATGGACAGAGGAGCCTGGTAGGCTACAGTCCATGGGGTCGCAAAGAGTCGGACACGACTGAGCGACTTCACTCACTCAATGCAGTGACTAGATGTCCTTGACCCTGTCCCATGTACCGCCACGTACTAAGCATGTTACCGGATTTATTTCAGTGAATCCTTGTAGAAACCCAGCGAGATCAGTCTTTCTAGTAGGTCTGTTTTGCAAATAAGGAAATTGAAAGTTTGGGAGGTAGAGGTACTTGAGCTGACACAGCAAGGAAATGCCTGACGGGAAGGAAATGGAAGCCCGACTGTCTGACCCCAGCGTGCACCCCGCTGCCCTCACCCCAGGGTGGAAGCCCCTCTGTCTGACCCCAGGGTGCACCCCGCTGCCCTCACCCCAGGGTGGAAGCCCCTCTGTCTGACCCCAGGGTGCACCCCGCTGCTCTGACACTGTATTGTCTGATGGGCTGGGGAGACGCAACTCCAAGACTGACTAGCCTCCCCCTGCACAGCCACGTCTAGAGTCAAGGCCGCGCCAAACAATTTCCTCTCTTCCCACCATGGCTCCGAAAACTGCAGACTGACACTTTTCAGTAAGAACCTTCTGTACAACTACAGGAAAGAAGCCAGAGAAAGAATTCAAGAGGATAAAAGGATAAATACGGTGACGTTTTCACGTGCAGTTCTCAGTATGCTCTTTTCCACTGACGCCCGCCTGCACTTTTCTGCACGTCTTGCCTATCTTTGGACCAAGTTTCCCATCTTCTCCCCCATCAGTCTGGTCCCTGTCATCACCAGGTTTTGACTAGATGGACAGGAGCCTCCAAAGGGGTCAATTTGCTGACAGCCTTTGTGTGCGTGGATGCTCAGTCGTCTCTGACCCTGCGATCCCAGTGACTAAAGCCCACCAGGCTCCTCGGTCCGTGGAATTCTCCCGGCACAGAATACTGGAGTGGGTAGCCATGCGCTTCTCCAGGGGGTCTTCCCGACCTGCGGACGGAGCCTGGGGCCTCCTGTATCGCAGGCGGACTCCTGGCTCAGTGCACAGGTTGCAGGCTCAGCGCACTGAGCCACCTGCGCTTGCAGCCTTGGGCGCTGAGAACTAATATGCCAGCAGCACAATCCTGTAAAGGCCTCAGTCAAACCCGTCTCTCGCTGTGCCCTCGCCCTCCGAGGCTTCCCATTCGGTTAGAACCTTGGCTTCGTTTGCGGCGTCTTGGTCCTCGAGCACCTCGGCGTCCGTCTAATTCCCCGGCTCCCTGTTCGCCCGCTTTCCCTCTGCTCCAGCCGCCCTGTCCCCTTGTCGCTCGGGCAGATTCTGCAGCAGCTCCAGCCCCCCGACCTCCCCACCCCTGCACCCAGCTTCCCCAGAGAATCACCCTGTGCTCTCTGCAACCTTCCTAGAACCCAGAGTCACAGCACCTGCACGGAGAGGAGGGGCCTCTGCTGACGGTCTTATCTAAGACAGCTCATCCTCCTGGGACACGGGACCCCTCACCCTCCGTTTTCTCTCTTGCACACCCCACTCCCTGACACAGGGTGACGGGCCTCTGCTTGCTTGTTTGGGACCCATCTGCCACACAAATATAAGCCTCAAGAAGGCAGGCCTTTTGTCAAATTTTGACTCGAGCCTCTGATTCCAGCACCTTCCACAGGACCTGGTACCCAACAGACCTTCAATGCATTGGTTAAATAAAGGTCCTAAGGCAGGCAGAAAAATTCCCTAGTACTTTTGGCTAACTCCAGGCTCTCTGTCCTAAGATATTCCTTAACAGGCACCAGCCAATCTCCCTTCTTTCTTCTGCCAAGCACTTATCTGCAGGTGACAATTAAAAAGTGAAGAAGGCGTTACCAGGAAACAGCCTATAGTCTTCTCCCATTAGCTTAACAACCCCTAAGCTCTGCTGCCTTGGGCCCGAGGGGATGAGCGCAGGGTTCCAGTGGGGGAGGGGGAGATGCCCAACCCTGGGAGGCTGCGAGCCCCTGGGTGATGCTGGCAGAGAACCACTGCACCTGGCAGCAGAGAGAGGAGAGAGAGAGAGAGACAGACAGACAGAGACAGAGAGACAGAGAGACAGAGAGAGACAGATAAGGCAGAGAGAGAGAGAGACAGACAGAGAGAGACAGAGAGACAGAGAGAGACAGAAAGGCAGAGAGAGAGAGAGAGACAGAGAGAGACAGAGAGACAGAGAGAGACAGAAAGGCAGAGAGAGAGAGAGAGACAGACAGAGAGAGACAGAGAGACAGAGAGAGACAGAAAGGCAGAGAGAGAGAGAGAGAGACAGAGAGAGAGAGACAGACAGACAGATAGAGAGAGACAGAGAGACAGAGAGAGAGACAGAAAGGCAGAGAGAGAGAGAAAGGCAGAGAGAGAGAGACAGACAGACAGACAGAGAGAGACAGAGAGACAGAGAGAGACAGAAAGGCAGAGAGAGAGAGAGAGAGACAGAGAGAGACAGAGAGACAGACAGATAGAGAGAGACAGAGAGACAGAGAGAGAGAGAAAGGCAGAGAGAGAGAGAGAGAGACAGACAGACAGAGAGAGACAGAGAGACAGAGAGAGACAGAAAGGCAGAGAGAGAGAGAGACAGACAGAGAGAGACAGAGAGACAGAGAGAGACAGAAAGGCAGAGAGAGAGAGAGAGAGACAGAGAGAGACAGAGAGACAGACAGATAGAGAGAGACAGAGAGACAGAGAGAGACAGAAAGGCAGAGAGAGAGAGAGAGAGGCGTCTGCAGTCTGAAAGGAGAATCCCTAGCCCCTTTGCCTCCCCCAGAGTCTGGACTTAAGGAGGAAGTCTGCCAATCCGTAGTAGCAGCAAGCACTCTCCATAAGATGAACAAACAGTATTTACTGAGAAAAAGGTGAATCACTGCTTGTCAAGTGAAGCCAGAGGATGTCATGATGAACAAAACACAAGCTTCTCAGTAAAATCGCCATCTTTTTGTCATTAGCATTTCCTACATTGATAAATATTCAAAGTGCCGCTATGATCATGATCGGTGCAGAGGTCAGCCAAAAAATTCTAGAGGAGTAAAAGAGATCCTTATACTCGAAATTAATTAATTAGTATACAAAGTAACATGCTAATTAAAGTATTTATTCATTTACTTATTTATAGCCTCATGTATTCATTCATCAGGAAATATTTATTTAGTGCCTAATAAATAGAAGGACTAATTCAAGTGCCTAGAAATCTCCCAGAATTCCTACAGAAAACAAAACATAAATCCATGTACGGAGAGGATGCCAGAGACTGCACGGGGGCCTCACTGGCATCACAGCGTCCGATCGCCACAACCACAGTGCAGGGTGAGCAACACCACATCCCCATCCGCCAGGTGGGGAGACCGAGGTTCAGCAAGGTTAAGGGACCCCCCTCCGAGCACACTGGGGGCCAGTCAAGTAGGGAGGAGCTCCAGCGGACCCCAGATCTGCTTAGGTTTCAATAGTGCTTATTCTTTCCATAGCCTGAGAGGTGCCACCCATCCTCAGACCTGTCAGTGCCTCCCTAAAGCCCAGGCATGTGTTTTTACCTTCAGGTGTCGCTTCTATCAGGCCTCCCTGGTGGCTCAGATGGTAGAGAATCTGCCTGCAATGCAGAAGACCTGAGTTCGATCCCTGGGTCGGGAAGGTGCCCTGGAGAAGGGAATGACTACCCACTCCAGTGTTCTGGCCCGGAGAATCCGGTGGACAGAGGAGCCTGGTATCGTTCTAAGCATCCTAGTCACCATCACTGAGGGGCCGAGTAAGTACTGAATGGATGAACACATCAAAGTCCACCACCACCTTTGAAATATACACAAGTACCTCTGTTCTCCCTGGAGAAGGAAATGGCAATCCACTCCAGTATTCTTGCCTGGAGAATCCCATGGACAGAGAAGCCTAGTAGGTTACAGTCCACGGGGTCGCAAAGAGTCGGACACGACTGAGCGACTCCACCACCTTCACCACCACCACCTCTGTTCTACTAAAAACCCAGTCAGACGGCATCACTCCACTGCTTGAACCCTGCAGGGACTCACTGGGAAAGACCCTGATGCTGGGAAAGATTGAAGGCAGGAGGAGAAGGGGAAGACAGAGGATGAGACGGTTGGATGGCATCACCGACACAAGGGGGTTTGAGCAAACTCCAGGAGATGATGAAGGACAGGGGAGCCTGGTGCGCTGCAGTCCATGGGGTCGCAAAGAGCTGGGCACGACGCGGCGGCTGAGCAAGGACGACAGGGAGCCATCACACTTAGATTCGGATCTAGGAGGGCCAGTCCTGCCTCTCTCCCCTCCTCCTCTCCTGCCTCTCTCCCGTCTTCATCTGCTCCAGACACAGCGGCCTCCTACGTATTCCTCAGGCATACGAGATATTTCCGACCTCGGGTGTTTACTGCCTCATCTGCCTGAAGGGCTTCTCCCAGATCTGTACGCGGCTAGTTCCTCACGGTCTGATCAACTGTCACCACCCAACCACTTTCCACAAAATAGCAACTCTCTATCCCTCTCTAGTCCACTCATTCCAATTTAGTTTTTCTTTTTTTCTTTGAATTGCCATTAGGATTATTCAATACTATATATTTATTTGTTCATTAGCTTTTTTGGCCTCACCCCCAAGAATATTTGCTGGGATTTTCCCTACTTCAGTATTCTGGTGCCAGGATCAATGCCTGGCACATAGTAGGTGAACAGGCAGCTGCTGTGGGGTGAATGAACGCGTGAACCCAAGTATACACACACGAAGAGGAAGAGCCGGCTTCGTGAACTGCGGATGGTCCTCAGATTCCAGCTGGGGCGGCCACAGAGGGCAACATCCTCTGTCAGCGTTCTCAGGATCCGCCCCACCACCAGGTTTGGACATCACCACAGATGCCCCGGAAGAACGGGAACTGAGGGTCCTTCGCTGGCAAATTATTGTGGCTCTTCCAGGTAAAGTACCACAGCGGATCAAGTGCCTGGGTCTTGGAAGCGGAGAGTTTCAGACCAACTCGGCCACTGCATGGCGGTGGATGAATTGCTCTACAGGCTACTCAGATCCCACTCAGGAAATAAAGATACTGTTCTAGCATCTAACTCATAGGAATGTTCTAGGACTCCGCTCAAGGGTTCCCACCTCACGCAGGTCTCTGACCACCCACATGAATGTTGCCCCATCCTGTTCTTTTATAAAATGTGGTCACTGTAGAGCTTTCTTCTATGTGAAAGTTATCTTTTCTCTTTGTTAAATTCCTTGCATATTCTTTGCCTTCCCCCAACTGGAAGGTAAGATCCCCAGGGATCATCCCCATCCTAATACCCCTGAGGATCCCAGTGGCCAGAACAGGGCCGGGCACACAGTAAGAACTCGGAAAATAACTGTGGCTTGAAGGAATGACTGTAAACTTCATGAAACGCCTGGTAAAATGCTTGGTATATAAAAAACACTTAGGTAGGGACAAATATCATCATTACAGGTGTTATATTTGCTGTTGCTAGGGCTATGATTACTATTCCTTGGGATATATATATATACATATATATATATTTTTTTTTTTTTTTGAGCTGGGACAGGGTTCCAACCTGTTCAGCATGACTCTTTCTCAGAAAAGGCTAAACCACTACTGAGTGATTATACTCCAGTTTTAAAACTCAAAAGGCACCCACGTCTGATTTCTTCTGGGCCCTGAGCCTCTGGTCCCATGACAGCTGGCAGGTTGCTCGTGTCCCTTCTGGTACATATTTCTCATGGTCTGTATTTTGGGACAAAGATACAGCGACTCTGTTAGGTGTGGCCCCAAGCAGTTTTGATGCATTTGTATCATCCTTTCCAAAATCCTGAGTCTTAAGAAGAACTATGATTCCACTTCATGGATCACAGCCCTGTTGCGGCAACTCAACGAAGCTGTGAGCCGTGCCGCCTAGGGCCACCCAAGACGGACGGGTCATGGTGGAGAGTTCTGACAAAACGTGGTCCACTGGAGAAGGGAATGGCAAGCCACTCCAGTATTCTTGCCCCGAGAGCCCCAGGAACAGTATGAAAAGGCAAAAACCCGCGACACCGGAAGACGAACACCCTCGGGTTAGAAGGTGTCCTGTATGCCACTGGGAAAGAGTGGAGGTTCTCAGCTCGACTCGCAGGATGAAACACTTGGGGAGATCTGAGCAACTGGTCCAAACATAAACCTCCAACAAAGAAGCCTTAAGGATTTGAACTTGGGTTAGTCTGACTCCTGACTCACACTCTTATTCTCTAGAGTAAGGTTTATCTCTGAGCTGGCCCAGGGCCCCTTAACTAGGGTGGGGGAGCGGTAACCAGAACCCAGGTCATTTCCTTCTCTTCCACAGCCCTTGCACAGCCTACGCCTAATCCCAAGGGAGAAAACAAGAGGATGGGCACAGCCACATACCCAACTTTCTAATACAGGAGAAAAGCTAAAGGCAGCTCTGATATAAAATGTGCTTACATAGCTTTTCATTTCGGCTTTTTTTTTTTTTTTCTGTACAAAGTGGTACTGAACACAGAATAGATTTAACTCTTCTCTACAGCATCATCTTGGCCCAGAAGCGATTTGTATCTCCCTGGGGTTAAAAGAGAGAGGCTTCTAAATACATAGAAAAATCTAAGCATCTGATAAATGGAAGTGATTTAAAGTCAGCCCCCTTGCAGTTTATATAGAAATATGTACATGCGGCTGCTTCTGCTCATACAAATCTCCCCTATGGAATACCTTGACCTTCTGTCTTCTTTTCGAATCTCCCACGTCACCAACAGCCAGATCTCATGGATTTTTTTCATGACACAGTAAAACATTTCAGGAGGTTTCCTCCAGACCCATTACAGACAGTATGGCCACCGCCAACTCTGTTTTCGTCTCATTCTGCCCCTCGTAGCTGTTTTCATTCCAAACAATAACTGTGTTCTGCCCACCTTAATACCCGAACTGTATAATTTCCATAGAAATGACTTGGATGTAGCTTGAAGGAGAAAGCTCAGAGGTGATTTCAGAGTATTCACTCAGCTCTGAAAGCACTCAACTAATTAAGACCAGGGATAGTTAATTTTTGTACTGAAACTGCAGAATGCTGGCTTTAAAAAAAAAAAAATCCACCTTACCATCTAGCAGCTTTACAGAAACACACGGTTTTTCCTTCAGCATAAATGGACACTACGGCTTTTCAATTAAATTAGTCTTTGGAGAGACATGCAAAAGAGCTAAAAAGCTCCTTAAAAATCTTTCCTGCTTCACTGCTCCTCCTGTGCCGGGGGAGATGTGTAGTTACGATGCAATGCTATTTTCTTCTTATCCTGCCGAAACAAAGTTTTCAATCTTGAACCCTGAACTGGCTATGTTATAGAGCTCCTGGAGGCTTTGCTTTTAGTTTTCAAGCCCACATTTGGTTTTCTAAAACTATTTTAAGAAAGGGGGTGTCCATTACAATGTCCTATATCTTTGTACTTCCAGAGAGAGCTTTGTTAGACCCTGTTTCAGGTTGGGTAGTAGGTAGAGGGATCCTGAAACTATTTTCTAAATTAACACAAATGGAAAGGAAACTCTTATTTAGATGAGCAAAATTCAGGACAAATCCTTTCCAACAGGATCCAGGTATTTTTTGCCCCATGTAATTTCTCTAAGCTCATTGTCTCTAAAACTTTTGCGCTGTGCATTCCCAGTTGTTAAGCATAGCTAAATAATACTGATATATTAATAACAGGATTAGCTAGCCATGCATCCTGAATTTTAATTTCTCTCTCTCTTTTTTTTTTTAGCGTTTTCAGCATCACTTTGGCGTCGCCACATGTGTGGGAATGCCCACGGGGACACGTTTCTCCTCGGAGGGAAAGCAGAAGGCTGGGGCGGCAGCTGGCAACCCCACGTGGCCGCTTCAGCAACCTTCGACCCCTCCAAAGTATTTACTCATTTCATCCACGGAGTTTGCTTTGGAAACAAACACATCAGCAACCCCCACCTGCATCTCACATTTCTCCTCTGCCAGGTCACGTATGTATATTTATATATAATATCTTCTTCGGAAAGGACCAGAGTCCAATAGTCACCCTCTGACAAAACAAGTAACGCAAACACGGCCATGCTGCTGAGGATAAGTCCAGACGCAACTACGACCTGCACACGCGTCCTCTGACTCCGCAGACAGAGTCCAGAAGCACATTTGGGCTCTAAAGTCTCTCATTTTTATTCTCATTTCTTAAAGACCCAGAATATCTTGAAATCAACTTCTACATGCTAAACATATCCCTTCTCCTGGAAAGGAAAAAAAGCAGTTCCTAAAACAAGTGATTGACACGTCAGTAGCAGGGAAAAAAAATGATAAATCCAGTGAAAACAGTGTGGTATATAGGGGCCTGTGATGATAGAGTGTGTTTTCCCCCCTGCAACATCCAGGTAATCAGGCAGTCTCAACAAGCTTTTTCTTATGTGGTTAGAATGACTAAGCTCATTCATAACCATAGAGCTGCTTGCCAAAGGTCACCCTAAGGAACAGGAGAATGTCTAACTTTCACTGGAACTTAGGAAACTTAAAATAATTATAAAAATACACATTGTTCCAAATTACTGAAAAATAATATATTTAAAAAAAACCTCTTCCAGGGTGAAGAGGTTCGAGGAAGGGAGAAGGATGAGATCTCTGATAACAGATTAGAGAGAAGACGACATTCTGTATTTACCCCAACATTAGAAAATGAAAACAAATTTCTCCCAAAGGAATAAAAATACAGCAACGTTCTGAACTTGCAAAGCAACAGAATTATTGTGTTCCGAGCTTCTTTTAATACCACTGCGATTTTTTTTTATAAAAGTCGCTCAATTTGATTGTAATTAAATATGTAATGAAAAAGCACTGCTTCAGGGAAGCGATGCAAGACACTCTCTGTTAGTTTAATGCATTTCCAACTGACTTTGCATCAAACGAAAATGATACTCTGTGTATGCCTGGTCTTAATATAGAATTTGTTAGGCAGTTTTGTGTGTTTTAAAGGGGACTTGGGTGGACACAGACATTGCCTTTGAAATAGGGGCTGAGTCTTCCTAGACCATGACATACCTAAATAAAATTGATGGTACAAATCCAGTGATGGGAAGGAAGCACCACTCTGGACATTTAACTCATGTCAGCTAATTACGGACCCAGCATAAACATGAACAGGGCCTAGGTTTTCCTCCTGGCCGATTTCCCTAAGCTCAGCTGCAGTGATGAGCAGAAGTGCCTCGTTTCAATGGCCTTAAATAATGCCAGGCTCAGTGCCCCTTTAAAACCTGCTCAATCGAGAGTACAACTCCCAAGATAAATAGATCAACCCAGGTATTATCCAGTTGGGGAAATTCTGTCAAATGAGTGAGAAGTCAGCTGGGATGAAATGAAAGCATAAGCCTCCGTTGGAGAAGGTGACAAAAGGCAAGATGCTTCTAGGGACAGAACTGCTAAAGACGCCTAGGAGGTATTTGTTGGGCGTGAAGGTTTCCTGAACACTAGCAACAGAGTCGAGGATACTGGGAGAAAAATAAATGTAAGATGAAAAATAAACGCACAGTGTTTCTGAGGGATGCGTCTACCCTCCTCAGAAGTGGGCTCTGATTTTCAACCCCCAAAAGCCAGGAGGAGATTTTTCTTGTCCAGAAGTTTCTCACGCCCCCTCCTTACCTGGCTTCCACTAAGCTCCCTGTCACCTGCAATCTGCTGATGAGGGTCAATGTATTGTCCTGATATGGCAGATTAAAAATGAAATCAATAAATGCCTAAAACAAATGGGCTTTTGAGCTGTCCCGTTCAATCTGAGTCTTTAAGGGTGAGGTGAGAGGAGGGAGAAGGGGCTCAGAGGGCAGGGGGAGAAGGACCAGTGAAACCATCCATTTCCACCCAAAACACTGTGTGGACAGTGTGATTTCAAGGTACCTTTCTTTTTTCAGGGATCTGCCTTAAATCAACAAGAATAGTCTGAACAGTTCACGTTGCTGAGCACCTTTAGGGGTGGCAGTATGTATGTATTTTTTTGTTTTCCATTCATCTGTTAAACATCATACTGCTTGGGTAAGTGAAAGGGTCTCTAGCATGCATATTTAAACCTTCAAGATGTGAACTTGTCTTTCTGAACTACGCTAAAGCAAAGTGAGAGTGCCAGGGTGGGGACTCCACCCTGTTTCCAGTTCTCTTGAACCTCATGCCACTTGCCAGACTTCATCCTGAGCTGTCTGCCTATTGCTGAGACCTTGCCAGCTAATCTAGGCATTGCCATCATGAGTCTGAAAAAGAGATGGCTCAGGTCATCTCAGCCCTCCTCTGCAGCATTCCAAACTGTCCCTGCTGAATATGCTTCCCATGTAAATAACCTGTGCTATTAAGGTGCAAATTGCAACTTTTAAGTAATGATTGCTAATAGTCTAATGTTTGCTGCCACACAAGGACATTCATGAAAACAAAATCTGCATTATTCATCTCCATATTAAATAAACAAAATAAATTGAGAGAGCTGTTCTTTCCTGCAAGACTTTCCTGAGATCTAGATTACCAGATAGCTTCTGAGAGCCAGCAAAGAGAAAACATTTCGTCTCTTCCGATAGACAGAAGCCTGTAATTTATATTTACGTTAGACATTCATACATATATGATTTCCAAAGATGTTGCTTCCTATTGGAATTGGCTGGCATTATATAAAAACAAGAGTTCAGATGGTGAAGCAAAATATGCTGCACATGTGCGTCCAGAGGCTGCGATGGATTGTAGGAAATAGAAGGGTTAGGGTGCAAGTCTACACTGTTAAATTTTTAACGACTCTGCGTCCTGCAAAATACAAACAAATCAAAACACCGCCCTGTTTTATTTTACCTTTCTGCCATCTTCCCTGTCTTCCCTGCAATGGATAGGGGGGAAAGATGCTGGTACAGAATCCTGTAATATTTTCAGGTTAAAAAGTAGATACATTTTAGTGGCGAATGAAATATATATCAAAGGAAGCGAACACACACACACACACACACACACACGTACGCAAACCCCTGGGGCACTGCAGGCTGCTTTCTAAACTTTCTTCCTTGCCCGAAGTTATAGTGTGGTGGAAGAGCGTGGCGTTAGAAAGCCAGGAAGAATGACATTTCGAAGGGAAATGTTCTGACTTAGCTGTTTCCTTAAAGAGAGCTGCCTACCTCACAGCCCTTCCCTTAAAGGAGGGAGGAACATAACCAGTAAAGGCTAACATTCCCCATCACTTGTAATATCATCTCCCTCATTCTATCCACATACCTGCTTTATTAGAAAGTTCCGTAAATGATTCCTTGAAATGTGGAACTTAAAACTAATAATGCAAGGGAATCAAACTGCCTCCAACAGTTCTTGGGAAAGAGCCTCCGTTCTGATTCACTCACAGGCTTTTTCTATCTTACATTATTCATTAATCAAGCTAGAAATCGAGCTTTCAACATCAGCCCATGGGAATAATTACTTACAGTTGTGTATCTTGTTTAATTTTAAGCAGTAATAAACGTTAGCATGGCCACAGTTCTGGAGCCCACCTTGTTCTTCTCCCCGAATCTTAACTGGCAAAAGAATCTCAAAGCAGCTGACTTTACATGGGAATAACCACTTTAGCTAAAACAGAGCATAGAATCGGTGACTTCAGAGGAAAGAAGTATTACGTGGGAAAATATCCGCTTCAGTAATATGTGAGTAAATAATACCGTAAGAGGGGCCGCATTGTGTACAAAATGAATTATTCCCTTTCAGCTTGACAAGGATTTCCACTTCTTCCAGTGAAAATAATAAAAGCCAAGAAAACAAACACATAAAGACGCTAGGAATACAATATGCCAGGAAACTGAAACTACAGTCAGAACTTTCTAACTCACACACGACAGTAAACAGATAAACGAACGCCAACAGATACCAGCTTAATGAAAAGGATCTAATTTAAATAATGTGATACAGCTTTATGTTATACACACCTGAATCCTCATTGATCAGAGGACAGTTATAATCAAAGCAGTGCAATTCTGAGCAATGCACTTTTTGTAATGAGCTTACCAAAGGAGACATGTCCAGTCATTCTGGTAATTTAAATTACTGCCTAATTGTTGATGGCCTTTACCGGAACAACAGGGGGAAAAAAAAAAAGACACTTTTCAGGGCAGTATCACTTCTTGCTGGAATGTTGCCCGGGGTTCTCTTGTGGGACAACACTAAGGACTTTATCTCTAATAATCTAGCTATACTTAAACTTATGTTGCTAGACCTAGATGAAGCAAGCTTACTCTTCCTGAGCCTCAAAGGCCAGGGCATACCCCAAAGCTGTTCAGATTGCAAAGGGATCTAAGTTTTAAAAAATAAGTGAGTTAAATGTAGAAAAGGACGGGGGTAGGAGGAAGAAACTGTTCGAAAAAGAGGTAGCTAGAGTTGGAAAAAGAACACCTCATTGACTAAGCAAGTTCTAAATATATACGGTACTAAAATACCTAAATTATTTTGCTCTTAGAGAAACAACTGGAAAATAAATGAATCAAAGCTTTATAAATGATATTTCCCCATGCAATTTGAACCAACCCATACGCAGTTTCAGAAGCAATTCTGCGCTCAAAAGGGAAGATAATTGTGGATATCTCCAAGCACATGTCCTGCCATTCTTGGCTGGAATCAGGCCATGATGGAAGATGAGCTTGGTGGTCCAGCATGTTCAGACACAAACACCCACTTTGCCCAGATTTGTGACTAACTTTGGATTTGTTCTGAGGGAGGCTCTGCAAAGTTTATGCAAGTGTTCCACTGAACTTCTCCCTAATGTTTCGCTCCAGTTGGAACAGAAGGAAATATTGGGGGGGGGGGGTCTGCAGAAGACCAGCCTTCACTGATGCTGCCTTAAAGCTTGAGGGTAAAGACAGAAAGAAGGAGAGGAAAAAACTTAAGCTCTTTGCTAATGCCTGATTCAACTGAAGGATACAAAGAAATAAAAACGCCCACATTAAAAGCCAAACAAGATAATAATTGTGCATGTCTGGCTCTCAATCTAGAGGGCAAGGCTTGCGTCACTGGCACTCTGAGTTACCATGGTGAGTGATTTATTGATATATATCAAGAATGAATAGATCAAAGGCAGTGAGATGACAGGTGATCAATCAAATGTCAAATCAAAACTAGCAATCAAGTGGAAAGCTGATTTTTCAGTGGGTGGGTCTGGCAGGAGAAAAATGAACTTTCATATTACACTTCCGAGAAACAAAACCCCAGCATACTATTAAAAAAGCAATTAAGCAACCCAAAAGGAAGAAAAAAATGCTTTACAAGCTCTAATGTCCTGATCCATTAACCTGTTCCTCTCTCTCTTTTTTTTGGGGGGGGGGGAGGAGGGGGTGGTAAGAATTCAAATGGGATAGTTCCCACCGCACAAATCAATTTAGAAAGTTTGCAGCTCACTCCGTGCAAAGAAAATCCAGAGCTGTTTCAATGTTCGAGGGGCATTCCCCCCCAACCCCCACCTTTTTTTTTTTTTTTTTAAGAGAAGGGAGAGTGTTGATTAGATTTCCAAAGGAGGCTCCTCTTAGAAAACAGATTCAAAGGTTCCTTTCCTGGGGTGGTTTTTTACACCTTGGCAATCAAAGCTGAACTCCCATGCCTTGCCCCAGAGCCAGCCCTGCAGCCCTAGGCTGGGGCACGGCTCAAAGTTCAGCGCCCCAAACCCCCCTCGAGAGGAAACGCCGGCCCCGGAGGCCAGAAGCCACTGGCAGCGACCCCCCGGAGGGGGGCGGGGGCGGCAGGACTGCTCCCCGCTGCGAACCCCAAAAGCTCAGCGCAACTTTGGCCCGAGAGGCAAGAAGCAGACTGGGAGAAAGTTAGGGGTGGGGTAGAGGGTGGAGGGAAAAAAAGTTTAAGGAGGAAAGGCTTGGTGGGATAGCTTGCCCCCACCCCCCAACCGGAGCCTGGAAAGGGGAGGATAGGGGAGGCTGGAGAAGGCGAGCGAGGACGGGGTTATTCGCGGGGCGGAGGGGGGCACCCGGAGCTGACTCCCCCGAAAGGCAAGCGAGGGGGTGGCGTCGCGGGGCGCCCGGGCGAGGAGCTGGCGCCCCGGGCCGGCGGGCCGGGCCGCCCCGCGCGGAGCCGGGTCTCTTACCTGCCGCCCGCTTGGGTGCCTGCTGCTTCCTCCTTGGCATCGCTCTAGTTCGCTCCAGTCCCACTTCTGGCGCCCCAGCCCCGAGCCGCCGCGCGCGGGGGCCCGCTGTCTCGCTCGCCTCTCCGGGTCTCCTCCGCCTCCTGCCCGGTGGCTCCCAGGGCGTCGCTCGGCCTCTGTCCCCCTGTCCCTGCAACTCCTCCACCGGGGGCCGGAGACCCCCCTCTCTGGGTGGCAGGCAAGACACGGGTGGCTGTGCCGGCTGGTGTGAAGTGGAGGTTGGTTCTGCCTTGCTTGTTTGTTTGTTTGGTTTTGGATTTTTTGTTTTTTCTCCTCTCTCTTTTTGTTTTTGCTTTTTGGAATTTTTTTTTTTTTGGTTTGGTTTTTTGTTTTTTTTTTTGGTGACTGTTGAGACACTTGATTTCTTTATTAAACATCCAAGAGCGGGTTCGGATGGAAGGGACGAGGGACGCACACGCGCGCGTAAAGATAAGGAAAAAAAACCAAAACAAAACAACAACACACAAACAATCCTGGGAAGGTAGTGGGTTCCTCTTTCGCTCCTTCCTTCTCCTGGCCTCCTGCACCTCCACCTCCTCGTCTTCCTCTTCCTCGCCGGGCTCGATGGCGGATTCGCGCCGGGGGCAGAGAGATCTCTCACTGTCGGTTTGTGGCTGCTGTCAGATCCCCGTCTCTGAGTGATATGCGAGAGGACAGGAGCGGGTTTGGGAAAGACAGAAAATCTGGAATTCACTCGCACACACTCACACACGCACACTCACACACACACACACTCACACACGCACTCTCGCTCCCTCTCACTCACACACACACACTCACACCCCCCACAGATGCACACACACACACCACGCGCACGCACACACACACACACACACTCTCACACACACACAAGACAGGGCGAGGCGATGCCAGCAAACATCGATCCCGCTGAACAAACTGAACATTAACAAACTCCTCCTCCTCTCCCCGCGACCTGATGACAGGGAGAAATTTACTCCCCAGCCGCAGAGCGCCAGGCAGAGGGAGTCTATTAAAGGGACAGTGTCCCGCCGGGAGCGGGGCGGGGCGGGGACCCCGGCGTGCCGCCCGCCCTGCCTTGCGCCCCGCTCGCTGGCGCTGCGACGCGCCCCCCGGGCCGCGGGGACGCCCCTCGGGGGAGCGCTGCGAAAGGACGCGCTGGGGGCAGGGGGATGGAAGGAGGAGCCCCGGGCGCCAGGTAAGCTCCACCTACAGGGACGGAAACAGGACCCTGAACACAGGATGAGGAGGGCAGGACTGCGCTTCCCTTTGGGAGGAGGGATGGCCACCATCCTCTGCTGCCTCCTAAGCTGACCCAGGGATGTCCTCGCCACCCCCTTGCAGTGAACGCCTCTGCTTCTCCCACCTTCCTGCTAGTTTCTGGATGGTTATAAAAGCAAGAATCTCCTGCTGTCTCCTTGATAGTTTAATCACATAGTCCTCTCTTTGTTTTATTTAAATAACATGTTTATTGAGCACCTACTATGTGCCTCTCTTCTGGAAACACGTCATAGAGAAAGGGAAGCTCATGCCCCCCCCACCCCCAGTGTTTGTGTTCTAATGGGGAGCAGGTAAGTTGCCCCCAAATATCCGGACTTTGCTTAAAATGTCACTTTCTCCTAGAGGCCAACCTTACTTAAAGTCTCACTTGCGCATCTCCACCCCATCACATTTCTCTATTTTATTTTTCTCCACTGGGCTCACCAGTATCACACGTATGATCACGCATGTTAAATACAGTTTTCTATTTCTCTTGTCCAAATTTCCCCTCTGGGATATAAGTTCTGTTGGGAAGAGAGGTTTTTGCCTCTGTGGTGTATCCCCAGTGATGGCGCGGCACAGAGTAGGAGCCCAATAAAACATTTGAATGAATGGGAAGTAAGCAGGTAATTTCAGAGTGATATGCTCCATGAAGGTGTTAAAAGAGGGTTCCGTGCCAATGTCGGAAAGACAGAGTTTCTCCAGCCTCAGTGGAAGAGATGTTACTTTAGTGGAGACAGATTCCAGCCAGCCTGTGACTGGAGCCCTGCTATGGGCCAGCTCCCTTTGGAGCTTCTGGGGCCAGGATGAGAGACAGACGACTAAAGGGGCAAAACGAGGTCTGCTGGGACAGGAGGTGCTCTTAGAAGGGATAGTTAACCTGGACTCGGAGGAAGGTGGGATGGTTAGTTGGGCCAAAAGGGAACTCTGACAGCATGTCCTTAGAATAAAAAGTCAGGTGTTATCTGAATCTTCCCAAGGGCTTCTTCCTCCCGCATTAAAATTTCCTAAGGCTCTTGTTAAGATGCAGATTCTTAGGCCTTACTCTAGAAGAAAATGTTCTAACCCTGGTACTACTGATCTTTGGGGCCATAATCCTCCATGTGGAGGCTGTTCTGCGCGTTGTAGGAAGTTTAGCATCATGTTGAGTGTCTACCCACTAGATGCCAGACTCCTCCACCCCAGTTGTGTCAACCAAAATTGCATCCAGACACTGCCCAGTGTCACTCACAAGGCAAAGTCACACCTCCATCTCCTAATTGGAAATGTCTAGGGCCCCATTGCCCTTGACCTTCTAAATGAGAAACTTCTAGATGAGCTCTTTGGAATCTGCATTTTTGACCCAACAACCCCCCATCCCACAAGTGAACCTCCTGTTTACTCCGGTTTAAAAACTTCTACTAAAAAAGTCTTTGTTCTTTTGGAATCAGACATACCTCAAATTGCTAACTATAGAGCCAGCTAAGGCTTGGATATTAAAATAATAATTAAAATGATTTAGGAGTGCAAGGGATGACACTGCTGCTGGCATTGTGATGTCTCCACCAGTGCCCACCCCTCAGTCCCGCCCCCACCAGTGCCCACCCCTCAGTCCCGCCCCCACCAGGCACTTAGCGCCACTGAGGCCTGACCAGGACGGTCAGGGGCACGTGCCTACGGCTCACCCACCTGTCACTTTTACCCTCGCTCATGAGGAATTACCGAGGATGATCCATCCCACAAATGTTTTTCTAAACCACTCTTTTGGGCCATAGGATACTCCCATCCTACCAGTCAATTGCAAGGTGTTATTGTCACTCTTTGCAAAGTGCTGTTGAATCATTTTTAACATCCCTGCACAGGGCAGGGATGCTCATTTCTCCACACGTATGTTGTACAAGTTTTTAATTCACTTACCCTAAATCACCCTATCAGCCTCCGCCCATGATCAGCCCCACCTAACCCCAGCCCAGTCCTTAGGCAACTGAGGCAGAGAAGAGCCCACTTCATAGCTGGCAACGTCAGCAAAAGGGGCATTAGTACTAATTAATTCTAATTACACAACACACCTTTCCGGAGCGCTGTGATAGGAAGCATAGCTTGCTGAGTGAAAAACCCCTCGTCTATGTCATTAAGGAACCGCAGTTATAAAATTAGGAGGTGCAGACTTGGGCCTGCACAGAGAGAAGACTGAGGCTCCAGGAAGCTCACCTTGAAAGGCCTGCCACGTTCGACAGAAGCCCCGTGCCTGTCGATTTGGCTTTTGTGGTCCATTCAGTCCTTTACCAAACGTCTACTGCGTTGGGTGCCAGCTGCTGCGCTGAGCACACGAGATGCTGGAACGCACAAGATAGGACCCGTGCCTTCAGAAGGCGTCTGTAAAATGACATCTAAAGGACGGGGACTAGGAAAGAAGGAGCTGAGGAGCTGACTCCAGCCTTGGAGTAAATCAGGAGGGGGTCGAGCAGGAGGCTCTGAGCCACAGGAGCTCTGCCAGCCACTCTTCAGGATTCTTCTCTGAATTTTCCCTCCACTCTTTACTCTTTCTCAATCACTGGTTACATAGAGGGTGAGGGGAGCTCACAGGACCTGCTGTAAAAGTTTCCTTTTAGCTGGCTGCCACCCCATTCTCGGACTACATTTCTGGAGTGTTCTTTCATTAATTTGTGTTTTTTTTTCCTACTGCTACTACTGCAGAGTGTATAGGCTGGTTATCAACAGAGAAGACTTTGGCTAGCACCCCAGTGGGGTGCCTAACGCAGCGGTGCCCAGATGCCATCCCGGGGTGTGCCATGGCACTGAGAAACGCTGAGTCACGCAGTGAAAGTGTCATCATCCCCTTTCAATCCGGGAAAGTGTCTGTTCGCTGCTGGTGTGGCTTTTGTGCCCATCAGTGGCCAACTTTTATTTTCAACCAAGAAACCGGAGATTTCTGGCTCAGAAGCTGGGGAGGGGCAAGGGTACCTGGTTTGACTTTGAAAACATGGTCTGTTTTCATGGAATTCGCTTTCAGTTTACCTGTGTCTTAGAGAGACTGCTCTGCACTTACGATAGCAACCTAAATTTTAATAAAACTTATGGGTCTAAAACGTATCCTTAAGAAACAATAGGTGGTGGGGCGGGTGGGTTGAGAAGATGGCAAGAAGGTGGCGTGGGCATGACTCGAATCTGCAGAATACCAATCCACAGACTGGCACCTGGAGAAGCTGCTTCCCAGAGAGGGTGGCTTGGCCATGCTCAAGTCTCCAGGGAACTTAGCATCCTAGGGTCCAACACGCAAACTCCGGGATGTGTAAAGGCATGAACTGATTGGAATGACTCAAGCATATTTTCCAGAACACACTGGCTCAACTTCAGAATCTCCTGGGGATTTTTTAGGTAAGATAAAGAAACACAGGCCCCACCCCAGACTTACTAAATTAGATCCTAGGGTGGGGCCAGAAAAATATGAAAATTTGAAAGTTCCCAGGTGATTCTGATGAGGTGCCAGGCCACTGGAAGCTTCCTTGTGCAAGGACTGAATTTTGTAACAAGCGAATCAAGTTAACAGAAGTTGTTGTATGCAAGGGACAGGCTGGGCGTCGCCTCTTGGATTCACTCGCAAGGTGGTGGTGGTGTTGAGGAGCCTTTTTTATGTACCCAAAGAAGCCTGTGAATGCTCCATTGAAGCACATACCTATCGCAGGTTTCCCCGATGGCTCAGAGATAAAGAATCCGCCTGCCAATGCAGGAGACTCCAGTTCGATCCTTGGGTTGGAAATCTTCCCTGGCAAAGGAAATGGCAACCCAGTCCAGTATTCTTGCCTGGGAAATCGCAAGGACAGGGGAGCCTGGCGGGCTACAGTCCATGGGGTCACAAAAGAATTGAATACGACTTAGCAACTAAACAACAACACTATCATACTACATTTGGGAGGCAGTTAATTTGCCTGTCTTACCGCTGGACTGCAACTCAATGGAATTAAAGCAAATATTCTCTGAGTGCCCACTTTACCCTAGGCACTGCCCTGATTGGTGGACACTGGGGCAGCCTGTGAGCATCTTAGTTACTGTCCTGTCTCCCATACAGATTTCAAGACTTTTGCATTTACTCTTCCCTCCAGCAAGATTCTTCTCCCAGATCTGTTTTTCCTCTTTACTCTCAACTCAAATGTCACCTCCTTCTCCCACCCTCTATGCCCTCCTCTTTTTCTCATCCTTCATGGTGCTTACAACCACATGTAAGTAATTTTGTGTACTTGCCTCTTTATTATATGTCTCCCTTAATTAAAACAGAAGTTCTATACCTATGCATCTCTGAGCCCAGTGCAGGACTGGTGATCAGTAAAAAGTTGTGGAATGATTGAATACCAAGATGAGCGTATTTCCAAGGAAGGATAAACTTTAAAAATATCTTAGGGCTTTCTTTAGCGACTTCCCTGTCGGCACAGTGGATAAGAATCAGCCTGCCAATGCAGAAAACACAGGTTCGATCCCTAATTTGGGAAGATTCCACATGCCCAAGCAGCTAAGCCCGTGCAGCACAACTCCTGAGTCTGCGTGCTGCAAACCCTGGCGCCTGAGTGCCTAGGACCTGTGCTTGGCAACAAGAGAAGTGCCCGGACTGCAACAAAGAGTAGTCCCCGCTCTCTGCAACCAGAAAAACCCTGCACAAGGGCAGTCAAAATAAGTCAATAAATGAATCTCAGGGTTTTCTGTGGGCTTCCCTGGTGGCTCAGATGGCAAAGAATCCACCTGCAATGTGGGAGGCCTGGGTTTGATCTCTGGGTTGGGAAGATCCTCTGGAGGAGGGCGTGGCAACCCCCTCCAGTGTTCTTGCCTGGAGAATCCCCATGGACAGAGGAGCCTGGGGGCTGCACCCTTGGGTTCACAGAGAGTCGGATGTGACTGAGCGACTGAGCACAGGGCTTCCTGTAGAGGGATGTTAAGCACTTCAGCCCGTGCTCCTTTCCAGTGGAGGCTGTCCTCCCCTCCCCAACTTCCCTGCCTTTTTTCCCTTCCCCTCTCTTATCTATTGTCTCCTTCATCAGTTCAGTCCAGTTCAGGTGCTCAGTCGTGTCCGACTCTTTACGACCCCATGAATCGCAGCACGCCAGGCCTCCCTGTCCATCACCAACTCCTGGAGTTCACTCAGACTCACGTCCATCGAGTCCGTGATGCCATCCAGCCATCTCATCCTCTGTTGTCCCCTTCTCTTCCTGCCCCTAATCCCTCCCAGCATCAGAGTCTTGTCCAATGAGTCAACTCTTCGCATGAGGTGGCCAAAGTACTGAAGTTTCAGCTTCAGCATCATTCCTTCCAAAGAAATCCCAGGGCTGATCTCCTTCCAAATGGACTGGTTGGATCTCCTTGCAGTCCAAGGGACTCTCAAGAGTCTTCTCTAACACCACAGTTCAAAAGCATCAATTCTTCAGTGCTCAGCCTTCTTCACAGTCCAACTCTCACATCCATACATGACCACAGGAAAAACCATAGGCTTGACTAGACAGACCTTTGTTGGCAAAGTAATGTCTCTGCTTTTGAATATGCTATCTAGGTTGGTCATAACTTTCTTATCAAGGAGTAAGCATCTTTTAATTTCATGGCTGCAATCACCATCTGCAGTGATTTTGGAGCCCCCCAAAATAAAGTCTGACACTGTTTCCACTGTTTCCCCATCTATTTCCCATGAAGTGATGGGACTGGATGCCATGATCTTCGTTTTCTGAATGTTGAGCTTTAAGCCAGCTTTTTCACTCTCCTCTTTCACTTTCATCAAGAGGCTTTTTAGTTTCTCTTCACGTTCTGCCATAAGGGTGGTATCATCTGCATATCTGAGGTAATTGATATTTCTCCCAGCAATCTTGATTCCAGCGTTTCTCATGATGTACTCTGCATATAAGTTAAATACTGCCTCTTTCAGGAAGTCATCCAGGGTGGATCCTATGTGATTCAAACTTCTCTAGTCCGTGTCTTCCCCAAGCAAAGAGACTCAGTGTAGAATATGTCTCCAAATATATGAGCATACAGGCAGACAGAACTCATCCTGAGCATCAGAAAGGTTGCCTCTGACAGCGGGTATGAGGAATTTCCGGGGAGGGGCTGGGGGGAGTATTGTTCATAACCGGGGGCTGTTTATGCCCGTGTGTTTGGTCTATGAAAGTGTGTTCAGCTGCAAGCTTATGATATGTGCACTACTTTATCCGTATGTAATGCTTCAGTTAAAAAAAAAATCAGTATTCTCAAACTTTGCTGCGTATTATAATCAACTGGGGTGATTTAAAAAAATCCCAGTGCCCAAGTCTTACCCCAGGCTCATTACATCAGTCTGTGAGGGTGGGCTCCAGCCATTAGTATTTTTTTAAAGCCCCCAGATGATTCCAATATGCGGCCAAGTTTGAGAGCCAGTGGAGCATACGATTTTGCCCTTGAGGATATAATTCATTGCCTTCCTCTTCTGTCATTTAACTCATTCAAGATATCTCTCTTCCAGTGACTGCTTTGTGAAAACTTCAAGGTAGCAGTCTCCTCTCGTGACACCCAGCGCAGCATCGTGTTGAAGGGGAGAAGGGGACGCGGGGAAGCGGCAGATGGGTTGCGGAGAGAGGTGGGGAGAGTGCAGCAGAGCGGTGTGATAGAGTGGGGTGGGAGCCGCGGAACGCCTTTCTGAGAAGGTGTCCTTTAACCTGAGATCTGCAAGGCACGAAGCAGCCCATCAGGAGCCATGGCCTGAAACTGGAAGAGGCTGCTCTGCTTCCAGATCACAAACGATGTAGCTGCCAGGTCCCAGGCTGGGAGGGCCAGGCAGTTGGGAAGAAGGAGCAGAGAGAAGGCAGGAGAGGCGAGTCAGGTCAGGATCACAGTGGGGGTGTGTGTGCGTGTACATTATTGGTCATAATATGGAGTCTGAATTTTCTTCTTTCAGCCATTGATAAAGGCCCATCAATTCATTTATTTACATCCTGAAACACCTAGTCCCTTAGACTGGGTTTGCTCAACCAACACAGAAGACACTGTGTCTTCTTCTACTTGGTGGAAATTTACTCCCTGAAAACAGTTAAGGTGGATGACAAAGTTTGGGGACGCTCAGGCATTGACAAGCTTGCTTCTGCGAATAAATCCTCCAAGAGTCGTTAATCTCTCTTAAGAAAAAAAAAAAAAAGAAGATGTGGTTAGGTGTAGAATTAAGCATTATGGATATTTGAAACGGGGCAACTGCTGAGCAGGCTGGCCGGGGCGTGGGAACTCTTCAGTCAAGCGTCCATCACAGTTGTCCCTGGGAGTTGGCTGCTTGCAGTTGGCGACAGTGTTTTGCTGCTGCTGAAGAATCCAGACCGCGCCGCCGGCCCAGTAAACCATTGCTCAACTTCATTAGCCACAGGAAGACATTAAGTGAATGTAAGGACCGAACGGCCTGGAAACCACGTGACAAGCAGCCTTTAAGTTCTGGGCTCCGGTATATTTTATGCCACTTCAACTGTGCATCAAGCTCTCATCCCTGGACTCATTAGAACTGTGTGCCCAAAGGTGCCCCTCAACTTTCAGAAGCAAATAGAGAATGATATAATTCGCTCTGAGAACACCTTTCTGTCTTATCCAGAGCATGTCTTATCTGTTATGATTAGGCATTAAGCATCCTGTTGTCTTGAAAATTTCATGAGATTCTACCCCTGCTTGCTAGGATTATGTCAAAGTGACTTTTCCTGGATGCTGTTTTTGCCCATCAATACAGCTTGTCTTTTCTCCTTAACCATTGCTGGGAAGGCCAACACTGCAAAGGAGTCCACCAGATTAAAATGGTCGAATAGTTTGGGCTTGTAGATGCTCTTGTGTGTCTTGAAGGCTTGTGTGTCTCGCTTTTGGTTCCCCAAGAAGCACACCCTTCAAGATTTAGATTTGAGAGCAAGTCATTTATTTGGAAGATAATCTTGGAAAACTCCAGTAGGGGCGTAAGAGAAGGATGCGGGCAGTTGGAGGGTGTCGTCAAGCAGGTTGTTACTGCGGGCAACTGCAGGTTCATCCTGTTGGGGGAGCGGTGGGACTCGGTGTGGATACTCCCCTTGGAGATATCCCTTCTGAAGCTGGAGAGCGCCGACGTGTCCACCCACCTGAGAGCTGGGAGGAGGCAGCTTCTCCCGCCCTTCCCTGCGTCAAAGAGCTGCGTGTGCTACTGAAGTGTGGGGAAGTGGGCTGGCCACCAGGCAACATCTGTTAGACTGGAATCCCCCGAACCACGAGCTTCACATGGGCGAGCCCCAAGACTCTCATACACATTGTCTTCTAGGCAATGTCTCTGCTTTTTAACCTGGTTCCAGGTACATCACAGACCCTCAGTAATGATCTGTGTGCATTAGTTGCTTAGCTGTGTCCGACTCTTTGTGACCCTGTGGACTGTAGCCTGCCAGCCTCTTCTGTCCACGCGCTTCTCCAGGCAACAATACTGGAGTGGGTTGCCACTTCCTTCTCCAGGGGAGCCTCCCAATCCAGGAATCGAACCCGGGTCTCCTGCCTTGCAGGCAGATTCTTTACTGTCTGAGCCACCAGGGAAGCCCTTCAGTAGTGACGTAAATGCATTGTGAGTCTTCACACCGTGCCTCTGTTAGTCGCTCTGTCTTAATACTCTCATCTGTAATGTATTTAGTTCTTATTAGTCTTGTTTACTTGCTAGTTTTGTCAGAGTCCTCTCTCCCCACGGTGTGCCCACTGGGACCAGCGGCCTCTCTTTTCCTCACATCTCTAGTGCAGAGCAGAGTTCTCATTATTACCACGGCTCGAGATTTTCAACAAAATGAAAGCTGTGATCCAACACGTGTGTTCTTAACCATAGATGGGAGAAGAACGTTTGAAATTTGGGTTGTACCAGGAAAACCTGGGACATAGGATCACTGTGTGCAGTCCAGGTAGGCACCAGGAAAGGAAAACAAATGTAGGTGTGGAGTCAGACAGACCTACACTTAAAAATGACTTCCACTATTTACTGAGACTATAACCTTGGGCAAGTTATTTGGCCTCTCTGAGCCTCAGTTTTCCTGTCTGTAAAATGGGGATAATTATGTCACCGATTCCATTGGGGGTTCAGAGGGGATTGTGTGACCTAGCCTAAAATACCTGAGACATAGACAGCACTCCCACATTTTTAGCTTTTTCATTCTTTTATAAGCATCTGTTGACTGACTATTGTTTATAGAATGATTTCAACTGCATCTGAGGTTTAATGTATTCTGTGCTAAGGGATAAAACGAACATCAGCTCAATCTTCTGCGTTTGCAAGGACACCAATTTACGGAAGCCGACTGGGGAAGCTCAGATCGTCATGTACAAACCGCAAAGACGGCACAGCACACAGCCCAGCCACTGGCGGCAGAGAGCTCCCGCCAGCGCCTTCTCTTCTTCGGAGCCGCTCCGTTTCCTACCAAGGTTCATTAAGCACCTCCTCCTTGCCAGGCAGTGGGCTAGGTGCTACGGATGCAGAGGGAAATAGGGCAACTGCCAGGTCCTTGGGGAGCTTAAACGTCTAGGGAAAGACAGGCAAGTTATAGAGATGGTCCTAACAGTAGTTAGCGTTTACGAAGCACTCACGCCGCACGCTGTGCTGAGCACGTTAAACGCGGATGTGTCAGTCCTCGGAACAATTCGATGAGACGGTGGCCTTGCTGTCCCCATTTTGCATGTGAAGAAACTGAGGCACAGAGGGGTTAGGTAACTCACCCAAGGCTACAGAGACAGCAGCTTGGAAGCCTGGACTCAAGCCCCCTGAGAAGCCACCAGGCATCACTCTCTCGGTGCACAAGCCGTGCTGAGGCGCTCTTTCTATGATTACTTTTGACTTCCGCTGGCTCTTCACGGCCGCGTGGGCTCTATGGCTGCGGCAAGTGGGGGCTTCTCTCTGCAGCGACTTCTCTTGTGAAGCCCGGGCTCCAGGGCGCTAGGGCTTCAGCAGTTCGGCTCCTGGACTATTGAGCACAGGCTCAGTACTTGTGGCCCACGGGCTTAGTTGCTCCGAGGCATGTGGGATCTTCCTGGATCAGGGATCAAACCTGTGTCTCCTGCTTCGGCAGGCGGATTCTTTACCTCTGAGCCGCCAGGCAAGACCCGCGCTGACCTCTGTATCACTAACTGTCTAGTCACCGCGTTGCTTTCCCTGTCTGTGCTCTGAGGCTTAACTGTTCTTAAACTGTTCCTAAACATAGCCCAGGTGATGTCTCCCACAGAGTTAGAACAGATCGATTCCCGGGCCCATCTTTAGGGATCCTGAGAGAGCAGATGTGGGGTGGAGTCTGAAAAGTGCCTTTCTAACAAGACCCTGGGAACTCCCAGAGCTTACTTTGAGTTGCATGGGTTCCAAGAGGGGTGCCTTTTGCTCCCGGGAGACACTTGACAACGTCTGCAAATGTTCTTGACTGTCATGATTCAGGGGTATGTTACCGGCATCTAGCAGGTGGAGGCCAGAGATCCTGGCATACGTCCTATAGCATACAGGGAAGGCCCTTGCAAGCAAAGACTGACCCAGCCCCAGATGTTAATAAGGGCCAAGGCTGAGAACCCCAGAGCAGAGCCTGGCCTTGTGAGCTCTAATGCAGAGGAGGCATGTGGGGATCTGGCTTCCAGGGCAGATTCTGATCAAGTGAGCGGAGTGTGCCTGTGTTTGTTTAGGCGCTAAGTCGTCTCCGACTCTTTGCGACCCCGTGGACTGTAGCCCGCCAGGCTCCTCTGTCCATGGGATTCTCCAGACAAGAATGCTGGAGTGGATCACTATTTCCTTCTCCAGGGGATCTTCCCAGCCCAGGGACTGAACCCATGTCTCCTGGATTTCCTGCACTGCCAGGCGGGTTCTTTACCACCCGGCCACCAGGGAAGCCCATAGGGTGCCTGGGGTGCTGCCTTCCTAACTGGTTCTGCTCCAGGGACCACACTTTGAGCAGCAAAAGCTAGACAGCGTTCTGCACAGACACAGGTCTTGAATCAAGTCCTAGGGTACAGTGAATGCCTAAGAAATAAAACCCGAACCTCAGCCTGAATGAGTGTGGAACAAAAGTAACTCTGAGTTTCAATCATTCTCCTTCAACCCCTACCCTGTAGCTAGGTTCGCCCTTAAAGAAGTTCAGGGAGGCGGAGGGGCTCCCGGGGAGGAAGTCTTCCATGCCCCTCCTGGATGCAGTGAGGGGCTGATTTAAAACGAGCAAGGACAGAGCTGGGTCAGAACTGCCTTCCTCCGTTCTGAGACATCAAGTTGAGTCTATTGTTGCCTGGAATCGTGGCTTCTTTCCAAGAGCCGCACGCTACATCTGCCTTTCAGGTCTGCAAACGCGAGATGAAAAAGTGGCTGTTTGTAAAATGGTTGCTCTCCTGGGAAAGGGGTATGGGAGAAAATGGACTCTCTGCGCCCAGCCCTCCAGAGATGGCACCCCAGCCCCCGTGATAAATGGCAGCATTAACAAGGTTTGGTTGAGAGGGGACCTGCAGATTTACGACTTCCTGTCTCCGCCAGCAGATGTCATTATGGCTGACAGAACAGAAGGCCTTTCAAGAGCTGGCTGGGGTGGAGCTAAGGAGAGGGGAAAAAATTAAATAAAAGGCAGAAGCCAAAAGTAGTGTTTGCTCACTGGTGCTATTGTTGATAGTGTCATTTTAGGAACACGTGGAAGTTTTACATTAAACCGAACGTCTTGTAATATTCCTGAGGTCCAGCTTTGAAGATGTAGGTGGAAACTCTCAAATGAAGGACAGGCTTATTAACTTCGCTCAGATAAGAAAGCTTGCAGGGTTTTGTCCCAGGTTTATTTGTACCTGAAAAGTTCTTCAGGATGAAGCGAACATAGCACCGAGTGAATGCACGTGTTTACTCCGGAATATCATTCTGACAGATGTTTAAATACATCTACAAATACAGCAGCCTCTTCTGAAATTCTTTGGACATACATAAAATTTTTACCCATTTCTAAGTTGTTTTACAGGGTGTGATTGGTATTTTATGGGCTAGATTTTTTGAAAAAATGGTGTAAATTTAGCACTTATCATTGGGCCCCTGCACCCATGCTAATAAGTACAACCGCTTATTACTTACTTAACAATAATTACAAGTCGCATTTCCCCATTTCCTCTTTCTCATCCTCGCCTAAAGCCAAAGGAAGTCTTTCTGTAAGTAAAGGAAGTCTTTTTTTCTAGTTGATTGTCTCATCTCATGGGGGTATTGAATGTATTCTGTGGGCTCAGGTAATCACTGCCTCAAAGAGTGACCCGGAAGGAGCAGTTCTGGGCTGTCTTTATGGACCTGTCATCAGCAAATCATCTCGCATCAGGACCCCATGACCGACGTACTCAGGCAGAAGTTGAGAGCCACTGGGAGCCTCACGGAGGATGGCCACCAGGTCCCCTTACAAAATAAGCTCATTTCCAGCCAAACCCGATCCAGAGACTTCTTCTCTAATCAAGCAATAGCTGTGGTGTTAATGCATATGGGGTAGTGAGCATCTGATTTTCGCAGTGACACTGAAGCTATGAAGGTGGCCACCCCATAGTCCCTTCTGCAAACCGCTTTGGATTGGCGGTGTGGTGGTCTGCTTAAAACCCGGGCTCTGGAGACTCAGTCCCTGAATTCTTTTCCTGGCTCTCTCACCCACTACCTGTGTTATTCTGGGCAAGCTACTCAAGCTACATCACCTGCCACATGATGGACAAGAATAGCACCATTCTCTTAGCGTTTTTTTTTTTTTTTTTTTTAATGAAGATCAAATGCAGAGTTCATGAAGTGACTAGCCAAGTGGCTGGCCCAGGGTAGGAGTTCACTAAATTAGCTATTGTTATAATGACTAACACTGAAATACCTTCCCTCTTCACTATTTCACAGGTAGACACACGGAGATGTGGACTGACTCACTGGCCACCCAGAAATGAAATCCAATAACAACAAAATAACAATTACACTGATTGTAGGTGTCATGTACGGAGTGCATATGAAGCTCCAGACACTGTACTGAGTACTTTACATGCAAGACCTATTGAATTTAATCCTTCAAACAACCTTAGGGGGCCAAGTAATACGACTCTCCTTTCACGTATAAGGAGACTCAGCGTGGATAGCTTAAGCCAATGGTTCTCAATGGTCAGCTTTGCATTGGAATTGCCTGCAGGGCTTGATAAAACTCCAATTATTGACTCCTTTCCCTGGAGTATTTGATTCCGTAGGTCTGGTGTGTGGGCCCTGAGGTTTTCATTCCAAAAATTCCCAGCTGCTGCTGCTGCTGCTGCTGTCTGAGGACCACATTTGAAAATCGCTGGTTTCAGTAACTTTCAAGGTTTGTTGTTATTGTTATTTGGTAGCTAAGTCATGTCCAACTCTGTGACCCCATGGACTGCAGAAGCCAGCTTCCCTGTCCTTCACTATCTCCTGGAATTTTCTCAAGTTCATGTCCACTGAATTGATAATGTTATCTAACCATCTCATCCTCTGTTGCCCCCTTCTCCTTTTGCCTTCAAACTTTCCCAGCATCAGGGTCTCTTCCTGTTCAAGATTACACAGTGACCTTGTTCTTGTTTAAGGTTCTTATTCAAGTTCAAGTTTACACAGTGAGTAAGTGGCAGAGTGAATTTTCAAATTAAAAAACTTGAGTACATTAAAAAATGTATTCTTAAACAGGTATCTATATTACTTAGAGTTCCTAACATCAAACTTTTGATTTAATGGTTGATGGTTGAATTCACAGAGCATAATGTTTCAGATAGCTACTTGTTTAAATATTCTCTTCCATGAAGCTCTTCATATTGCAAAATAGTTTTTAGTTCCCTGGAAGGGGAACATTTCAGGGATATTTTCAGAAGGAGGAGTCCTGGTATCATCCTCATGCACCACTGTTGAGCTTTGCAGCAGTCCTGCTGGGGTGGAAGAGAATGCAAGGTCTGCGGCCCACCCCAGCTGCAGAACGCACCAGAAGTTCCAAGATGGAGCCCGGCCACACAGGCTACACCTGGAGGCCATCTGTTTCTGAAAGACACAGTGTTTGCTCAGTCACCGACCTAGGAGGACTCTCAGACTCACTCCGCTGGACACCCGAGGGCCCTGGAGATCCTCCACTGAATGTGTAAGGTCTAGATTTCGCCATGGCCCAGGTGGACCTCTTGAGACGAGTCAGCCCAGGGAGCGGTGAGACAGACTGCATGAAGGAACAAGAACAGGGATGTGCTTGAGCCCACAGTGGGGAGTGTGGGATGCAGGAGAGAGACGGCCAGAAGCGCCTGGTCAGAGATGTGGGTGGAGACAGGGGACGGCAGGAGGAGTCAGGATAAAGCCCCACATCCCTTTGTGGGCACAGCAAGGCAGCAAAGGGCCGTGGGCATCTTCCTCATTCAGTTGCAAATAACAGGAACTGAAATTCAGATACATAGACAAGATGTACTTCACGAAATGGAAACATTCAAGGACTTGAGAAAATGGACGAGGCAGAAGTTGGTTGCTGGAAGCCTGAGCATCCCTGTGGCCACAGTCAGGAGGAAGGAGCAGAGGAGGCCTTGGCAATAGAGACAGGCTCCAGTGCTTCCGCTGCCGGGTAGATTAGCTGGCCCCCGAGGACCCTGCTTGTCTGACATAGGAAGATGCTACATATCGTCTATTCACTCACTCATTCAATGAGTGAATGTTTGCTGAGCACACTCTATGGACTAGGCACTGTTAGAGAGTGCTCTGTGCTCTTTTTCCCTGGGAGCACCTGCTGAAGCCTCATGCTCATCCGGGCTGTATGACCCTGGGACATGCACCCAACTCTGGGCCGATAGCTGAGGACGGGGGCGGGGCGGATGCTGACCCTGGAGCAGATGCTCTCTGTGGGGGCAGGGCTGCCCCCTGCCTCACTTCAGTCACATCATTTCAGAGACTTGGTTCTTCAAAGCAAGATTAAAGAGCTGTTACCAGAAAGGTGGCTCATGGATGCTGGATAGTCAAAACCCATAAAGACTCACACTAATAGCTAACTTTCTGTTTGTGCCTCACTTGAAGCCCGCAACATTCTTGCTACCAAGGACACCTTTCATGCTGCCCCCTGCTGCCTACCGTGGGGACCGAATTTAACTAAATTTGAAAAATGTTGTCTATCATTTACCCATTCATCCATGAATAAATCCATGTGCTATTTGACATGTTTTCACTGAGTATCTAGTTTCTTGTCTTGTTCTGGCACTGGGATTATAGCAGTTGTGGTTTGCACAACCCTGGGGCTTCTGCATCCAACCTAGACTCAGCGGCATCCAGGCTTCTGATTAGATGAGATAATTCAAATCTCCATCGTTAAAGCCACTAGTAGAAGTATTCTATTACTTGCAGTTAAAAGCATTCCTAATTGATACAATCAGATCCAAAAGAGACCCTCTAAGCAGCTTAGAGTATGAAGATGTCCAGTGAATAAATGATTATAAGTGCCACAAGGCTCCTGAAGAGGAGTACAGGAGCTTAAACTTAGGAGAACTAATCATTTTTTAAAAATGCATTTAACAAGCAGTAACACTTTTTCTACTATGTTAGAGAATTAGATCAGAGTGTGGCAAAGGTTTCTTAAAGGACCACCCGGTAAATATTTCTGCTTTGCCTGCCGTATTGGCCTCTCTTGCAACTACTCAACTTTGTTGCTGTAGTAAAAGAAGCCACAGGTGATACGTAAATAAGGGGGCCTGGCTGTGTGCCAATAATACTTTACAAAGATAGGTAGCTGGCTAGATTGGAACCTGGTCCATACTTCACTGACTCCTGAATTAGGTACACACGTTGAGTATGCAATAAAAACAAGCAATCGAAAACAGTTTATAATACGCTTATTAAAATATGGCGAATTTCTCAAAGTTTTGTTTTACAGATTCCCAGTGCCAAGTCTCAAACTCACACAGTCTGTGATTCAGTAATTCTTCTGTCGAGCTATCCCTTCTCCTGCAGAAGGGAATTGAGTGGTGGGTCAGCTGGAGAGCTGCCCAAATTACGAATCTTGAACAAGTTTAGAGACATTAATGAAGCTGGAAAAATACACATTTCCCCCCTCTGACAAAACATATATTACTATAAAGTGAAGAAGGCAAAAACATGACATTTATTAGCCCTGGAATATTTTTGCTGAGGATTTTTGTCACTAACACACCCAGCATTGGGAGTCAGCTCAAAGATGGCAGCAGTGGTTAGCAGAAATTCCAGAGCCACGTAATGTGTGTGGTGTGCTATGATTTACAAGGGATGTGATTTACATTGTGAATATTCAACCTTTCAATGTACCTCCCAAGAAGCTGCTTGGTTCGGAAGAGTCGCAAAAGAATGCTAAAGGAAAACTGAAACTGCAGAAAAGTTGGAAATATCTTGTCTTACTTTTTAAAAGAATATTGACTCTGCTTGGAGTGGAGAACGAGAAAAACAAATGTTGCATATTAATGCATATATATGGGATCTAGAAAACTGGTACTCATGAACCTATTTGCAAGGAAGGAATAGAATCGCAGATGTTGAGAGTGGACTTGTGAACGCAGTGGGGGAAGGAGGGAGTGGGGTGAACGGAGAAAGTAGCCTCGACATATATACACTCTCGGTGTAAAGTAGAGAGCTGGTGGGAAGGTGCTGGATAACACCGGGAGCCCAGCCTGGTGCTCTGTGATGACCTAGAGGGGTGGGGTGGGGGAAGGCAGGGAGGCTCCGGAGGGAGGGGAGACAGGAGTGTGTGTATCATTAAGGCTGATTCCCGTCGCTGTACAGCAGGAACCAACGCAATATTGTAAAGAAAATTTCCTCCAATTAAGATATAAATTCAAAGAGAATATTGACTGTTTCTGCTAATGGAAGTAAACTGTAAGTCATGCAGATTCTGAAAAATAGTCTTACAAGAAAATTAGATTCCTTCCACCATCAGGGCCTACATCTGGGGCAAAATCTGCAAGGACCCTGGATTGAAAAGTCACTGGATTCTTCATCCACAGGGCTCTCCTTATACTAAGGCCCACAAACTCAACTATTCCTTGTATCCAAGAAGGTAGTAACAAAATGGAGCAGATTGGGCCTGAGGCAACAGGGAATGGTGGGCAGGAAGGCAGCCTAGAGGGCTTACCGCCTGTTTAAAGGCAGCAGTCACTTTACAAAGCCACTACCGGCTCCAGTTAGTTGTTTTCCCCCTTAGGAAAGGGCTCAAGATCTTTCTAAGAAGGTAGTAATCTAAACTTTTCAATAAAAGTTTCCTATTGTATAAATTTACCAGCCAAGTAAAACATATCTGTGGTTCAATCATGGCTTAAATTGTAAGCCTCTCTCTCCCTGTTTCCTTGCACATGCGCGCAAACACACACACACAAGTACCTTCTATTCTAGACAAGTAGCTTCAGCTACTGTAGTCAGGAGACACCGGACGACGCTGAAGTATAGCTGTGCATCTAAGTGACCTGATTTCTCAACTCTGCCTTCCCAGATGAATTGCTGTAGAACACGGCACCCCTTCCCATATCTCAGCTACGGATCTATTAGTGTCGCTATTTATGGAGAGGAGAAGAGAGAGTGATAATTTATACACACATTTGTTTTGTAAAAATTATACTCCCATCCTCTGATTGGCTTGAGTCCCCCAGAATATCACTTCTCCGTGATAAATAATGTGTCTGGGAGGGGAAATGCTAAATCGTTTAAGAATTTCAAATTTTTACGTTGCCACGTGTAACAAACTGTGTCATCCACTGAACCATGCATTTTTTTCCCCCTTCTCAAAATGTCACAAAAAGAAAAGTGATCACAACAGTCTACACATGCCAAACACATTTGTCGGGTACACAACACGGAAAGAATCGCCATCGAAGTACCATCCCTGTAAAGAAATGCAGAATTTAATCTGATTTTAATTGAAATGTTGCAAGTCGATACCTTTTGTTTAGTCAGGAGACAAAGCAGATATAAAAAAGGGTAGTGACGATAACTACTCAAGACACTTTGAGCGCTGGGACTTCTGAGGCACTTTGAGGAGGGAAAAAAAGCAATACTATACTAACATATTAAAGAAATGTGATTGCATTTAGTGGAGAAAATGCTTCCAAGATGGTAATGAATAAGGCAATACAGTCATCTCTCAGTATCCACGGGATGGGTTCCAGGACTCCAGAAGACACTGAACTCCAAAAAATGCCCAAGTCCTTTATATGACATGACACAGCACAGCTGGCCCTCCAGAGCCACAGATTTCACATGTGTGGATTCAACCAACTAAGGGGAATCGGGTACAGCATCCACAATCCAAAGGACAAACTCAACTGCCCATTTCTTGCAAGTGTGCCAAGAATGAATAGCTTCGGTCATGTTGGACTCTTGGCAATCCTATGCACCATAGTTCGCCAGGCTCCTCTGTCCATGGGATTCTCCAGGCAAGAATACTGCAGTGGGTGGCCACGCTCTCCTTCAGGGGACCTTCCGGACCCAGGGGTTGAGCCCGAGTCTCTACGTCTCCTGCGTTACCAGTTGGGTTCTTTACCACTAGCGCCGCTAAGCCAGACTGCCAGTGTAGCGGGGCTCAAAGCTGAGGTGCTGTAGGCTTCAGGAAGATACTCCTGAAGCACTGATACTCCTGGGCACTCAGTAGTTAGACAAAGAAACTGAATAGCTAGGTGTGGTGGACCCCAGTGGTTTTTCCTGTCTAACTTCAGCTCCCCTTCCTCTTCCAGATAGCACCATTTGGAGTTTGACTCCCTCACCATGATCAGCCATTAATTTTTGTGGTATCGATCCTTCCCCCAGCTTTTGAGGGTGGACTCTGACTGTCTGAAGCCAAAAATCTTATCCTGTCTCATTCCTCTGGAAACCATGATTTGATTTATGATGGAAGAAGTCCAGTCAAAACCAATACAATCTCTGGAGAATTTTTCTAGGGCTTCTGAGACAAAGCAAGTGGCTCTCAGCTCTTTGAGATCCAGGCCTTCTATGATCTGTGCGGTGTGAAGATATGCAGGCTTGCTCACTTCTTTGCTTACTAAGACAGAAGTCCGTGGAACTGCCAGTGGGAACTCATTTGAAACCTGAGGAGGTTGCTGATTCTATGGACGGCAGAGAAGAAATACAGAAGGGAACTAAGCTGGTCCTTGATGGCACCAGATCAAACTGTACCTGAAGCTAGCCCTGCCCCGGCCCTTTCAGTGATGCAAACGTATGCATTTCTTCATTCTTCAAGCCAGTTTGAATTTGTTTTCTGGTTGCAGTGCAGGAGAAGACTCTTGAGAGTCCCTTGGACTGCAAGGAGATTAAACCCATCAATCCTAAAGGAAGTCAGCCCTGACTATTCATTGGAAGGACTGATGCTGAAGCTCCAGTACCTTGGCCACCTGATGCAAAGAGCTAACTCACTGGAAAAGACTCTGATTCTGGGAAAGATTGAAGGCAAAAGGAGAAGGGAGTGGCAGAGGATAAGACAGTTCGATAGCATCACGAACACAATGGATATGGATTTGAGCAAACTCTGATAGACAGTGGAGGACAGGAATCTGGCGTGCGACCGTCCCTGGGGTTTCAGAGGGTTGGACATGACTTAGCAACTAAACAACAGCAACACAGTTTACATGGTCAGGTTCTTAACTCACTGTTTGGTTTCGCCAAGTTGATGATGACATATTAATCCACTTTCAGTGAGTGATGCTGGGAAAGTGAGGTCACACCGTGGGTCTCTGATTCACTGTTTTATTTAGCATGTTGCTTTTGATCAGCATGAATATCTTCTTCAATCATTTTCTTACCGGTCTCCTGTCCACACTTTGCAACACAGATCAGGCACCACCTTCCCTATTCAGAATTCATTCTGAGCAAGAAGTACAAACATCCGATTTTCAGATCTATTGAGGCGGCCCCAAGCAGTGGATAAAAGCATATGTGCTGTGTTAGACAAACATGGTTTTGAATGCTAGCTCTGTAAACTATCAGCCGTGTGACTCTGGACACCACACCTAAACCCTCTAAAACACTTCACCCAACCTCTAAAAAATGTTGTTAAGAATAGCGTCTTACCTCAGATGACTCTTGTGAGGATGAAATGAGATAATTCATGGTGTGTGACACAGAAGACGTGCTCAGTAAATGCTGGGGCTGTCGTTAGGTTCTTCATGCTTATCAAGGAACTCACTTTACCGAGAGAGCCCAGTACATCTAATCCGCAGCTATTAGCCCAATAAACACTTGCTATGTGAGTAATTAAAAATTTGATGAATAGATGGTTGAAGGCATACACAAGTGAATTAAAACATAATGAAATGAAAAAAAATGAGTGAATGGGAGCTGGGAAGTGAGAAGCAGAGCCACGAGTGGGGGTGCTGGCCTGCGGGCGAGAAGGAGGGCGAGGGGAGGGACGCTGCTTTATGGGGACGCCCTTCCCGTGATCCGCGCTCCCGTCGGGCGCGATGCTCTGCGTGCCGCTCCTGTCTCCCTCTCATTACTGCAGGTCATCTGTCGGAGGGTTTTGATGGGCAGCTTTACAGACAGCCATAAAGCAGCACTTATGGCCAAAGTCATCATACTCTGGGAGCCTCTGTGTTTCGGGCGTACACATCGTTTTCCTCCTCTTCTCTGGGTTCCAGTCACTCGGCACACAGATGGGATTCAGCACAGACAGCTTAACTCCTTCTAACAGCTCCCCATAGGCCCTGAGCTAAGGGCCTCCTTGGTAGCTCAGCTGGTAAGGAATCTGCCTGCAACGCCAGAGACCCGGGTTCAATTCCTGGGTCAGGAAGATCCCCTGGAGAAGGCATAGGCTACCCACTCCAGTATTCATGGACCACCCTGGTGGCTCAGCTGGTAAAGGATCCGTCCACAATGCGGTAGAACTGGGTTTGATCCTTGGGATGGGAAGATCCCCTGGTGGAGGGCACGGTAACCCACTCCAGTATTCTTGCCTGAAGAATCCCATGGACAGAGGAGCCTGGTGGGCTACAGTCCACGGGGTCACAGAGAGTTGGACACAACTGAGTGACTAAGCACAGCACAGCAGGCTCTGAGACAAAAGTCAGAGGACCTCAAGACCCAAAAGGCCAGTAGCAATGAGTAGGATAATATGGACATGCACTGAGTACTCACTTTAGAAGGCAATGGCACCCCACTCCAGTACTCTTGCCTGGAAAATCCCATGGACAGAGGAGCCTGGTAGGCTGCAGTCCATGGGGTCGCAAAGAGTCGGACACGACTGAGCAACTTCACTTTCACTTTTCATTTTCGTTCATTGGAGAAGGAAATGGCAACCCACTCCAGTATTCTTGCCTGGAGAATCCCAGGGACCGGGGAGCCTGGTTGGCTGCTGTCTATGGGGTCGCATAGAGTCACACACGACTGAAGTGACTTAGCAGCAGCAAGACTCGGCTAGGGCAAGCCAGTTCACCGTCCTGAATGGAGCTCCTCGTCCAAACTTTACAATTGTGTTTGGCAGCACAGCTCAACTTTGCTAATGCAGTAACAGAGATACATCAAAACTGTTGCTACATGTTTACGGGTTAGGAAGTAACATCGGCAGGATTTTAACCCAGGCAAAATCACATGTGGAATCTCTGTGCAAAGAGCTTTAGACTTCATCATGCTCTGCTGCTGCTGCTGCTAAGTCGCTTCAGTCGTGTCCAACTCTGTGCAACCCCATAGACGGCAACCCACCAGGCTCCCCCGTCCCGGGGATTCTCCAGGCAAGAACACTGGAGTGGGTTGCCATTTCCTTCTCCAATGCATGAAAATGAAAAGTGAAAGTGAAGTCGCTCAGTCGTGTCCGACCCTCAGCGACCCCATGGACTGCAGCCCACCAGGCTCCCCCGTCCCTGGGGTTTTCCAGGCAAGAGGACTGGAGTGCTCTACCTTGTGTCAATTTCAACAGCATTTGAAGCTATAAACTTACTTTTCTTTCTGCTTCCTTCAGAACTCTGGAAAATGCTCTGCATGGAGGTGAGTTTCTTGAAATAAAATTCTTCAACTATGGACACATTAGAGACACTTGGAGAAAATTTTAAGAGCTCATATTCATAGAATTTTTTGGAAAAAGAGGTTTAAAAATTTCCCTATCTTATTCTATTGATCCTTACAGGTCAGTGGACAGACGCTTGGACTCCTGTTTGGATGTGGATTTCCAGGGACCACTCAGCGCTCTTGGAACCGGGAACCTGAACCACCAGTCTGGCTGTGACGGCCAAGTTTGGCCAGCCTGGCTTTGGCTGTAACTCTGTTTTAGACACGCTTCCATGTCAAACTGTCCAAGGAATTATGCCATTTGCTAGGACCCAGCCCCCAGCTTCACAGAGCAGAGTTCAGGGAAGGGATTTGGAGCTGAGAAACAATAGCTTAATAACTGGCACGCTTGTAACTCACAGTTCTCTTAATCCTGGGAGTGGGCTGCAATCCACAGAGATGGGTCCTGGGCAGCCATGTCCATATTCTGTGTGTTTGTCCCCCACTGGGCTGAGAACGTCTGGCTCATGGGAGACCATCACATCCCGTTTCTCCAGCACTGGCGCTGAGAGACGGCAGATTAGATCCTGCCACTGAATCCAAATCATTCAACATTGGGACAGCCATTTTCCAGCAAACAGATTAAGTGCAGAGGAAAAGCTGCTCTTTGCAGCGATCATAGTCCAGGTAAGGAAAGGAAGGTAGAAATGAGAAGAAAGAATTGAGAAAGAGAGAGAGAGAGGGCATCCAGATGGCCGTCTAGGTCTTGAATTCAGGCTCTTTCCGAGAGCTGGCTGCGTTCTCGTTTTGTGTTCCCCGAGACACCTCCACCCTTAGAAAACGTAACTGGACATTTTGCACCAGCCAAAGAAGCTGCTTTCTGTCACCCAAACCCTAAAAGCACAGAATCATAGGATGACCAAATCTTGCTACTTCTCAGAACAAGATTTAAATTCTTCTTGAGGCAATGTGGCTTACAAATAACATATAAATAATTTACTGGTCAAAAACATGATTGGCCAACTTCCTTGAAAAACAGATAAGAAATGGGCAGAGCTATTTATTCATTGTTTCAGCAACAGGTGACAGTAAGGATTTCTGAGTTGTCTCCCAGCTCTAAATTCCTTTTTTTTTTTTCCTTATAACTTACAATTGGTAATTAAAAAAAAAATAACAGTAGTGGTCAGGAAAATGAGAGGATGGAGAAAGTCAGAATTGAGGAGAAAAACTAATTCTAAGTCAAGAAGATACGTGGCCATTTTGAGGAGAATAAGACAGGACACAGGAAAGGTGCCTCCAGTGACGGCCTGACCCAAACGCTAAAGTGCGGGGGACCGCGGAGTGGGAGGAGGAGAGGGCACTCCGTGGTTATCAGGGAGGAACTTAACTCATGCGAGCTTAATTAAGCAGTTTCCAGAGTTTTTGGTTTTTTGTTTGCTTCCCACTTGGGTCTGGGAGGAGCGCAGCTGGTCAGGTTTTTGGCACAGCTGGATCCAGGTGGTTGAATAAGGCCACCAAGAGTCAGTCTTTGTGCCTCTTATGTCCGCTTGTGTTTGCACCGGCTTCATTTGCAAGCAGATTACTTTTTAGTATAAGATGCTGCCAGATCTAGCAAGTAAGAATATAAGACACCTAGATTAATTTGAACTTCAGATAAGTGAACAACAAATACATTTTTTGAGATTAAGTATATCCCATGCAATATTTGGGACACACTTACACCATAAAGTTATTCTTATTTGAATTTTACGGGGGAATCAGGTATTTTCCTGGGGCTTCCCGGGTGGTACTAGTGGTAAAGAAGCTGCCTGCTAGTGCTGGAGACATAAGAGACCTGGGTTCGATCCCTGCGTCGGGAGGATCCCTTGGAGAAGGGCGTGGCAACCCACTCCAGTATTTTATTGCTCAACCCTCCTCACATGAGGTGGAGAGACGACGGCCAGCACTTCCAGACTTACATTCTCTGTTCTTTTATGTGTCCCATTGGAACAATCCATGAACCAAGCACTGCAGCTAAGAAACGGAATGACCTGATGAGCCAGAGGACAGAAAGATGTGGGAACATAGCAGCTGTCCATGGAAAAAACCCACACAGACTCACAAATGGCTGCAGCAGAACACAGAAACAATTCGAGCTCCAGCTCCTCATCTAGCGGACACAACAGTGGAGCCTGGAGAGGGGCTTTACTTCCCCAGACAGCAGTCGTGGGGGAATCCAGGCTGCAGCACCCGCCTGCCACCCCCTTACCACCCAGGCTCTCCCACGCACCCTCACGGCCACTGCTGTCCAGATATCTACTGGATAAGTCGATTAGCACCCACAGGGGCTTCCTCTCTCTCTCTTCTCTGTATACAAAGTGAACAGGTAAAAAGGAAATGCTTGTCAAAACAAATCTCTATTTGGTTTTCTCCATCTACGGGACAACTTCTGTAACCTGTCAATCACTTTGTTGCAAAATAGCCCTTCCAACGCACAATCCACATTTTCTGATGACACCAGCCTGTCAGTCACTCACTACCTCAAAGCCAAATTTCATGCCGAGCAAAGACCAGTTTGTCAATCACTTCGCCTGCCGGGCATCTGCCAGGATCACCTGCAGCTACAACTTCTTGCTCTCAGATGGACCGGGCCCAGTTAGCTGGTTGGTCTCTCCTAATCGAGCTTCTTTTAGCACTGGTAGCTTAGCAACTAATAAGTCATTTTCCACGACCACTGGCCTAAACTTCATAGCTTTCTTGACCATTGCCATTTGTTAGAAAATTGTTTCCCTTCAAGTGGCTAAACAGCAGATGTAAGGTTTACTCAATGCTGAACTGTTCTATTGTTTCTAATTATAAGTATTTTCCTACTGTTTAAAAGCAAACACAGGTTATGTTGTCAAATAGACATAACTTTAATTATAAAATGTCTTGAAATTTTACTCCAAAGTTTCAAGTTCTCCATCACTGGTAGCACTAGAGATCTGAAGAGGCTGGTAAGACAAGTGCCCAGCATTTATCGGGTTGTACATGACTTCACAGGCACCTCCTGGGAGCAAGTAACTCGGAGGTCTCAGGGGTGCTAAGTCGCTTCAGTCATGTCCGACTCTTTGCGACCCCATGGACTGTAGCCTGCCAGGCCCCTCTCTCCAGGTAAGAATACTGGAGTCGGTTGCCATGCCTTCCTCCAGGGGATCTTCCCGACCCAGGGATCAGACTCGAGTCTCCTGTGCGGCAGAAAGATCCTTCACTGCTGAGTCCCCAGGGAAGCCCGATGCTAGGAGGCTGAGCGAAGTGAAAGCCGTTCAGTTGTGTTGGACTCTTTGTGACTCCATGGACCGTAGCCCGCCACGCTCCTCTGTCCATGGAATTCTCCAGGCCAGAATCCTGGCATGGGTAGCCAGGCCCTTCTCCAGGGGATCTTCCCAACCCAGGGATCGAACCCAGGTCTCCCGCACTGCATGCGGGTTCTTCACTGTCTGAGCCTCCAGCTTATGCACAGAAGATAACAAGCGCTCTCATCCTGAAGGAACTTAGTTTGAGGGAGAGAATTGGCAACAAAGTCTAAATCCATTTAAAGAATTCAGGCCCTTCCTTGGCAGCCAGTGGTCAGAGTCCAGTGCTTCCTCCCCCGTGAGCTCTGGCTCAATCCTTGCTCAAGGAACTAAGATCCTACCTGTCACGCTTCATGGCCAAAAAAAAAAAAAGAGAGTAAATGGAGAAGGCAATGGCACCCCACTCCAGTGCTCTTGCCTGGAAAATCCCATGGATGGAGGAGTCTGGTGGGCTGCAGTCCATGGGGTCGCTAGGAGTCGGACATGACTGAGTGACTTCACTTTCACTTTTCACTTTCATGCATTGGAGAAGGAGATGGCAACCCACTGCGGTGTTCTTGCCTGGAGAATCCCAGGGATGGCAGAGCCTGGTGGGCAGCTGTCTGTGGGGTTGCACAGAGTTGGACACGACTGAAGTGACTTAGCAGCAGCAGCAATGTAAATAAGAGAAAACAAGAGAGGCGATAAGAATTTTAAAAGGTGTCAAAATACAGTCGTGACTGGTATAGGGGACTTTGTTCTTTCTTTGGGGACTTGACTTCTAATTTCCCTCCCTAGTTTTGGAGAAATTCCCCATTGCTTATAGCACATATGGGAGATCATTCCTTTATCTCCTATTCTGGAAGCTGAAGGATTGGACCTTGACTCTGCAGACCCTCTGCCAGCCACAAGATCACAGTTTGATCAATCAGATGTGTTTACCTTGCAGTGTTTAATCTACAGCTGTGAGAATGTTTGAATCCCCTCATAGTAGTTGCTTCTGTGTCCGCAGGCAATGAAGGTAATATCTTGGGTGGATTGTTCCTATCTGAAGACGAACGTTAGGATTCTTGCCTCCTGGTCACTCCGAGATTTCCATGGCTCTAACCAGACCCTCCAAGCTCTTTATAATTTGGGGTCTCTCTGATAAACTTCAAAAAAGTTTTTAAAGACTTTCAGAATTATTTTCTGTTATCAGTAACCTATAACCATGGAATTTTTAATCAGCATAGACACGAGATAAAGATTCTCTTCTCACTCTGAGCAGCGAGAATTTGGGAAGTCTCCACCGAAAATAAGAATGGTAAGTACTCTTTGCACAAGTAAAGACCAAGGGAACAGGTGTTCCACACTGAACCCCAGTTCAGAGAAACAGAACAGGTCTAGCACACTGAAAACAAATTTTAAAAAAGCCTTATCACCCTCATCATGTCACCTTAAAGGAGAGACACTGTGCCTGGCAAGCAGAGCATTTAATCAAAATGCTGAATGGATGGACGACAGCGGAAAGAAAAGACGCTTTGGTGAATTTGGCTAAACTGGAGACTCCTGGGAGTTTGGTCAGAGATCAGGCTCTAACATTAGCTCAAGGAATTTCTGTACAGGACCTAAAAATTAGCCGTGGCTCTTTCTATTCTATCAGCTCTCAGCATATGGTAAGCAGGATACACACCAATCACATTAAACGAGAGATCACAGCTCCCCAGACTGCTGCACAAACAGCACGCCTGCAGCGTCACGGGAGGAGACAGCACGCTTGTGGTCTTGCCCAATGGGAGACAGTCTCAGTCTGGAAGTTTCTTTACACTGAAAGGAACTGGCTATAAGGCTCCCTTTGACTACCACCAGGGGCTTCCCTAGTGGCTCAGATGGTAAAGCGTCTGCCTGCAATGCAGAAGACCTGGGTTCGATCCCTGGGTCGGGAAGATCCCCTGGAGAAGGAAATGGCAACCCACTCCAGTACTCTTGCCTGGAAAATGCCATGGATGGAGGAGCCTGGTAGGCTACAGTCTATGGGGTTGCAAAGAGTCGAACACGACTGAGCAACTTCACTTTCACTTGACTACCACAGGAGAGGCATTTGAGCAGAGAAAATGCTCAGGGAGAGAAAGAGAGATGATGGTTTGTCTAGCAGATAGGAGCCATCCGTGTGTGACAAAGGAGCTGGTGGTAGGCGTTTGCAGAGCATGCTATGGGATGTCTCTTTGGTTACACAGCTGTTCTGGGCTTGAAGGCGTGTCTCTTGAGCAACATGGCCAGAGAATTCCCTGTTGTTAGTAATCGGTCTTCTAACATTGCAGAGTAGACTGCTCTGGCATGGGAGCTGGATAATGGAAAATGTAAGCCAAGAGCCAGGATAATTCCATTAGATACATTCGGAGAGTGGTTTGACCCATTTCATAGTGGGGAGGACTTAGAAGTTAATATCTGAACCCACTCGATGTTGCTTGCGGTGTAGCTGACTTTTAGTAGATTCTTTATTGTGCATTAGGCTTTGTTCTAAGAACTTGACACACATCACCTCATTAAATCCTTGCAACAGCTTGTGAAGGTAGGTGTTGAATGGTAGGTATTGATCGGAGGAGGAAAACAACTGCTTTGGAGAAGGTATTAGGTCTTACTAGTAAGTGCGGAATGTCTGACGTCATTAAGACCTTGTGGAGAGAAAGACAAAACAGAGGGGGAAAGTCTTTACAAAATTTACATTCCGGTAATCACACAATGGTTCGGGCCGAGGAAAGAGTGTGATAGAACACAGCCCAGAGTCCACCGAGGGCTGTGCTCCTTCGGTCCACGTCCAGCATCATTGCCCCAGAGCTCTTTCTTTGTGTTGATAACTCTGCAGCAGCAACCGAGATACACACACGAGGAAAGAGTGATAAGAGAGCCACACGTGATCGAGCTGTTTCTTCACGGGGCAAAGGTCCGCAGGTGCTGGTAAACTCTTGTGCGAGAGAAAACAGAATGGCATCACAGACAAACACCTGTGAACACTTGGAGGCTCTGAGCTCAAGAGAGATTCTCTGTCGGAGAACTGTCGCTTTTCCCACTTGAGATGGAGCAGGACCCTATGGCCTTTGCCCCCTCACATCTCCTCTGCCTGCCCTTTGTCTGTGGGAAACTTTAGTCAAAGGATAAGTTTGATCAGAGAAGCGAGAAATGCTGAAACAAGGCAAAGAGTCAGAGGAGACTCGAGAATAATAATGCGTCACTAAGCGTCGTCAAGGGCCTTCCATGCTTCCCGAGGGCTGCAGACGACCTCCTGAGCCACGTCCTGTGAGCTGTCTTCCAGATACCAGAACACCAGGGGAAGAAGTCAACTGCGTGACGCCCAGGCTGTGCCCAGGACATGAGCTGCCACAATGCCACGGTCAATGAGAACTGACTGCAAAGACATGGGAACACATGAACCTGGAACTGAAGATGCTGCTGCTGCTGCTGCTGCTGCTGCTGCGTCACTTCAGTCGTGTCCGACTCTGTGCGACCCCAGCGATGGCAGCCCACCAGGCTCCCCTGTCCCTGGGATCCTCCAGGCAAGAACACTGGAGTGGGTTGCCATCTCCTTCTCCAATGCATGAAAGTGAAAAGTGAAAGTGAAGTCACTCAGTCGTGTCCGACTCCTAGCGACCCCATGGACTGCAGCCCACCAGGCTCCTCCATCCACGGGAGTTTCCAGGCAAGAGTGCTGGAGTGGGGTGCCATTGCCTTCTCCGGAACTGAAGATGACCTGTACCTAAAACAAACAGGATGATGCTGGTCAGACCGCCAATGACCAATTTGAAGACGACTGTTAGAGATGACTGCGCTGTTTCTGCGTGTGGTACATCAGTCCCCCCGCCGCTCATACCTCCCCCTGCCAGGTCACCGGTCTCTGAAAATAAAGCAAGCTTTCCTTTCCACCGACCTGGCCTGTTTGCTGGTTTTTGAGCCATGAGCAGCCGGGCTCCACACATACCTTTCGGTAACCCATTGACTCTAATTCAAGTCAAGGCTGATCGTGAAACCATGGTGCGTGGCCTGTTCTCCCTGCTGATGTCAGCGATTAGAGCGGGCAGGTTGCATTCTCCCCGCCTGGGCCGCTACATGAACCCGGATGTGGAGCAACATGCTCAGGTCTCTCTTCCTAATGAGGGCGACTGGCAGACAAGCAGATCTTACACAAAGGCGAGTTGAGAATGAATACTGTGCCGCCTCTCATTTTATAGACAAAGAAATGAGGCTCAACAAGATTATATAATTCTCAAAAAAAAAAAAAAAAAAGCCAGTAAGCAGCGGAGTCGGGATTTAAAATCCCGTCAGCCCGGCTCCATAGCTGGAGACATTTTCTGTCGCGCTGCGTGCAGATGACTGCTAGCTGTCCGCCAATGCGAGCTCCCCGCCGGCTGCCCCTCTTGTTTTATGACAATGGAAGGCCCGGATTTTGGTGGAGCACACGGTTGCCCATCTTGAGACATTTCCTCACTTCCCTAGCCGCTGGTTATGGCCAATCGGGTGAATTCTGGCCAATGGGAAGTGGACAGACGCGATAGCTGCTACTTTCAGCTTCTGCCCACAAAAGAGGGCGAGTGTACTTTCTCCTTTGCTTCTGTCCTCTCCTAGTGGCTGCAGATGGACAGGCCGAGGATGGGTGAGGATGTTGAGGATGGGTGAGCCACGTGCTGAGTATGTTGCTATTGCTGTTCTGTTGCTAAGCTGTGTCCAACTCTCTGTGCCCCCATGGACTGCAGCAGGCCAGGCTTCCCTGTGTTGATTATATATAGAGAAAAATATACTTCTATTTTGTAAAGCCTCCAAGACTTTGGGCCTCTTTGCTACAGCAGCTTAGGCAGTATCCTAACTGATGCATAATATGATGTCTCTCCAAGGATTTTACCATTTTTGTATGAGGAACTACAGGTTCCTATCAAAACTCATTTACTATTTCTTATAGTTTGATATAAAAGTATATGATATATTAAATATCGTAATGTTTAAGTGAAGAGTTTAGACACTACCTAATTTTTATTTTTGTTGATTTATCCTTTATGTTATTTTTATGAGGACTTGAGTTAAACAATCATTTTGAAATATTACTTTTATCTCTGTCCTTGGTAGACCTAACAGACCAGGGTTCGTAACTCACAAACAGGGTTCTAAAGACCAAGCCTCAGCAAACAATCTGGCCAGCATCTATTTTTGTAAATAAAGTTTTATTGAAACACAGCAAGGTCTTTGTTTGCATACTGTCTGTGGCTGCTTCCTGCTACCAGGACAGGACTGAGCAGCTGCACCAGAGGCGGTGGGCCCGCCGAGCTTAAACCATCCGCTGCCTAGTCCTTTCTAGAGAAGCTTTCCTATCCTCGCGGTAGATAAACACCAGGGATGTGATGCCTGTTGTGGAAAGTCCAGGTGAGCTCTGGATATTTCCCGTTTAGACGTGGCTCACGCCTCAGCAGTCATTACTATGGTAATTTCTTAAATGTGAAAAATCTATCAGAATTTTCATAAGTGGGTGGCTGCTCTCACTTGAGTAGTTTCCTTCGGAAAATATTTTTTGGAGGAATTTGTTATTTTTGAATTTTTTATCTCGTGTGAATGAAGAAAGGAGCAGAGTGAAATAGAACACCAGATGCGAGTGGTTTTCTCCCTCTCTCCCAGGCACAACACCGGGCATTGGGATTTCAGATGGAAAAGCCTGATGGATTTTATATAACTGCCACACTCTTTGCTTCTTGCATATGTGGCATAAAGGACAACCATGATGTTATCAGATTTTGCAGAAGTTTGTGAGCGCTTGGGGGATGGGTTCGTGACTCCAAACTGCTTCCCGGAGTCGGCACAGATTGGAGTGTCTGAGGGGACACGCACGCAGAAGGGATGTGGTTTGCATTCCCAGGGGCCTGCGGGGCAGGGAGCCGGGTGTGCGGGGGAACCACACTTCCCATCGCCTCCGCACCTGGACTGTGAATCCAAGCGGACCTGGAGCGGGGGAAGCGAGAGGCAAAGACTGTAAATATTATTCAAATAAAGAAAGCGCAAGGTCAGGAAGCAACAGAGCGCTGAACGTGGTTTCCTTTTTGTCCTTCTGAGATGCAGAGAAGGAGAAGGGATTTGCCATCTCGCTGGCTTCCTGGCCCTCGCTTTCGGCTGCCCCACTGGAGATGGCCGCCCAGGATGCTGCGGTCCCCGCGGATATTTACCAGCCACTCTGAAGGCTAAGTCCTTCTCCGTGCTCTGTGTCAACAGAGGCCAGCGAGAGCCCTGGTCCCACTCCCTCCACACTGGGCCCCAGGCTGACAGAGAAGCAGGGGGATAAAGGAGTCAGTTCTTAATGGATGTTGCCCAAGTGGCAGTTGTCGTTTTTGCTCATGTTTAATTGGATAAGGCAAGTCCCATGACCAGATCTGACAGCGCCACATTCTTCCAGAGCAGCATCCCGCACACGTCTCTCTTCTGGCCCCTGCCCTGTGTTGTCATCTGCTGCAGTACTCACGTACGGGGCTTTCCTGGTGGCTCAGACGGTAAAGAACCCGTCTGCAATGCAGGACACCCAGTTTCCATCCCGGGGTCGGGAAGATGCCCTGGAGAAGGGAAAGGCAATCCGGTCCAGGGTTCTTGCCTGGAGAATTCCTTGGATAGTGGAGCCTGGCGGGCTACAGCTCATGGGGTCATGAAGAGTCAGACATGACTGAGCCACTAAGATGTCTCAATACTCATATAAGTCATCATACAATAAGAAAGCTGACGCACAAATGCAAGCTTGTCCTGTCTGTCACGAATACCACGATGGTGACCCAAGATGCGAAATCAGGTTTGACTCTAATTCTCTCTCACTGTTTCTAAAAGGACACACCTGTTTTCCCAGGTAGCTATGAAAGGTTGAATTAAAATGTTTGCACACGTTATTACAAGATAAAGATCCCCCCACCTCAAAGAGGCTAAACCAGGAGAGTCTGCATCCCATTCCCTAAATTATTTTCTAGAGGCTTAACAACGTATGGAAGAAAGCGAGTATGAACCGTTGTTGTGGGTCAGCCAGGCACGGGGCTCAGCGCTCCTCGACCAAGTCACGTCCACACTTTACAGAAAATCTTATGAGAAATATATCGCTGCCACAACTTCATAGAGACCGAAGCTGCAACCCAGAGAGGTTAGAGAGCTTGCAAAGGGCCTCGCAGCTGGTGCGACGCCTGCTCAGTGAGCACTTGCTGGTGTCCCTGCAGTTGTCTCCCGTGCCCTTCTGAAACACTGGGGGAGACGCCTGCGGCTCCCAGTGTGGGGGGAAGAGGGGAAGATGCAGAAGACTCTGCATGTCCAGAGTGTTGCTCTTGTTTATTCTGATGATTCCTCCTGCATGAGTGTAAACACTGATTAAAACGACTAGGTAACCCAAACATAATTAGAAAGGTGTGTTTTCTGGGGAAGGTGGGTGGTAATACCACGGAAAGCACTCCCAAGCCCACGATAAACAAGTTTGGGTTTAAAAATAACTTCAGACACTTTGTGCTCTTGCTCATTTCCATCAGCAAACATAATAAAATGGAACTACACAACCAGCTGTACACGCCACGTAAGAGAGTGGTCACGTGTGTGCAGATAACCCAGACATGTACTTGCGTTCACATGTTTGTGCGTCTGGATCTACCTGCCTGGAAATGAGGTTGCAGGTAAATCTTGTAGGGTTGTGTGTGTGTGTGTGTGGTGTGTGTGTGTGTGTGGTGTGTGTGTGTGTGTGTGGTGTGTGTGTGTGGTGTGTGTATGTGTGTGTGTGGTGTGTGTGTGTGGTGTGTGTATGTGTGTGTGTGGTGTGTGTGTGTATGTGTGTGTGGTGTGTGTGTGTGGTGTGTGTGTATATGTGTGTGTGTGTGTGGTGTGTGTAGTGTGTGTATGTGTGTGTGGTGTGTGTGTGGGGGTGTGTGTGTGGTGTGTGTGATGTGTGTGGTGTGTGTGTGTGTGTGGTGTGTGTGTGCGAGTGGTTTCTGCAGTTTTGTTCATAAGATCAAGCTGTCTGCTATCTCCTCGACAGGAAAATGGGTATAATTCCGTCCAGAACATAAGTCGTTGTGAAAAGCGAGTCAGATATGTAGCTGGTGGTTGTAAACACGTTGCTTTGATAGGGTTTGTGCAGCACAAACCTTTGGATATGGGCTCAACGGTGGTGGTCCAAGGTAGAGGTACTGTCTCTGAGTGATTCTCTTCCAGCCTCCCAGACCTCCAAACCTCCAAGCCGGGATTCGAAGGTTTGTCCTGGAAATTCCCCAAGTTCCTTGATTACAGGAGAACTCTCCTCATGGCAGTCGCGTATGCCCTTCTCTGGCTTACCTCTGTCCCTGGACTTGGCTCAGCCCTGGTCCTCCTTCAGGCATTATCATTACACAGGCTTTTGCAACCGGGACACTATCACTTGTTGAGCTGGATAACTCTTCCTTCTGGGGTCTGGTGGGGCTCTCCCGGGCCTCACAGGATCTTTAGCAGCGTTAGAGCCTCTCCCGTCTAGAGGCAGTAGCATCTGTCTTCCCAGGGGTGACGACCAAAGATGCTTAGTCGTGTCCAACTCTGCGACCCCGTGGACTGTAGGCCCTCCCCCCAGCCGCCGCAAGCAGGCTCCTCCGTCCGCGGAATTTTCCAGGCAAGAGTACGGCAGTGGGTTGCCGTTTCCTCCTCGGGGGATCTTGCTGACCCAGGGCTCACACCTGCAGCCCTGGCGTCTCCTGCGTTGGCAGGCAGATCCTTTACCTCTAGGGCCACCTGGGAAGCCGAGGACGCCTCCAGACGCTGCCAAACGTCCCTGTCCTGGGAGTCTCGGTTCATTCCGTGTGCTCCGCTACCCCGTGAGCGGCATCCACGGAGGGAGCCTGCCGCCGCGTCCAGAGCTTGGCAGTGGACGTGGATTAGCCTGGACCTGGCAGGCTCTCAGGGGGCGGTTGGGTGGCTGAGGATGGAGCACTCGGACATTTCTTCCTGCTTGGAAAGGAAGAATAACTTGGCTTCGCTGAGTGACCTAGAAAGACTCCTTGACGCCCTTACTTTATGTGAAATGTGATTCTCACAGAGCACACCCCTGCAGTCTGATATGTGGACTCGCCCATTAGAGAACACGGCAACGCTACTGTGCAGACTCCTGGGATTTCCGGAAAGAAGCCATGAGTCTTGATTTCCCCCCAACCCCAGGGTCCGGCTTAACAGCGAAGCGCTGGAGTGAGACCAGCCACGGCCCAGAGATTCATTTCTCCCCAGTTTCCCTGAGTACGGCCTTAGAAATATTATTTTTTGAAAAATGACCTAAAGCTTTCCTAAAATTCTCAGGAATGACACCTGCGGGGAGCATCTGAAAAGCTTCACATTCATTAACTAAACCTTCTTGTTAGGTCATCTTCCCAGAAATGCATTTGACAGTTAATGAAGTAGAAAAGATGGCAGTCGGAGAAAAAAATAAAATTCTGTCAGATTCTGGAGCTAGAACAGGGAGCTGGAAAAGCGGGAGCCTGGAGAGACAGCGATAAATCGGCACCCCACACTGAGTGTTTTATCACCGGCTACGCTGCCTCGGATCAGAGCCGGCTGCAAAGTTAAATTCCTGCCTGGCTCCCTGTTCAGATCCAAAGACCGTACAGAAGTCAGGGAACCTGGATAAGGTGCTTGTCAGGGCAAAAGCAGCGGGGATACGGGGCTGACTGGCAGATATGTGAAACAGTGATCAGAGAAGAGAAAGAAAAAGGAAAGACATGTTCAAAAATATTTGGACTGCGTTAGACACCTTTCCCCTTTTCTATCGGATTGCAATTTAGCCCAAACCTTGCTTGAATGCTCAGAAGGTAAAGCCAGCTTGCAGGCAGTCGAGTGAGCAGACTTTCTCTGAAAACATTCAGTTTTAAATGACCTCATGGGATGTTATTCATTTCCGGTTTCCTTCTCATCTGCCCAGTGCCCTCTGTGGGTTCAGGAAAGGGCTGGGGATGAAGGAAAAGGGTGGGGGGCATGCTGGGGTACACCCCTGCGGTTGCCAAAAGTATTATTTGGTGAATTCAGCTCAGTCCAGCCTTCCTGAAGTTGGGCAAACCTGTTTTCTTCCCCATGATGTATCACTTGGAAACACCAACTGCAAGGATTTCTCACAGAAAAGGGAAGGAAACAGCTGGTAAATGTTTCACAGATGGCAAAGCTCCTGGCACCTCTCTCAAGAGAGGGCCACCCATGCAGATGGCCCATTATTTTAACATTTGGATTTTCATCTTATTAAAACATCTTTTTTTCCCTGGTTTTATTTAGCATCATAAATTCTCTTACACTTTAGCAAGCAACTAAGCGATCTGAGGACGCGCAATCTAAGGAACATCCTTTGGCTAAAACATAGATTGGTAACATCATTATTCCCAGCTCTGATCTCAACATGATGGGTTTCAATCTGATTAAAAATTCCAATGAAAGGGAAAGCTCGGAGTAGTGAATTTATCAAGCAAAAGTCCATGAAGTCCGTATAGTAGCTGAATTATTCAGCAGAACGATAAACCGAGTGAAATTGGGGGAAATAGTTTTATTCAATGCATAAAACCCCTATTACTATGCAATATGCATATATAAAAATAGACAAACGCACGCTGGGTGTAGACTCACAAACACACCCTTTCCGCATATGGAGAGGCTTCTGTACAACAGCCAGGATTTAAACCAAGCAATGCCAGTTCCCGGTAGAGCAGAGAGGAAAGGGGCAAGATTGCAGAGGGTAGTTCTCTGCCCACTCAGACTTCAGCGAGACCTGACCTGCGCCTTCTGTCCCAGCAGCCCCTTCTAAGCACAGAGACAGGAAGGCTGCTGTGTGGCTGCACGGGAAGAACCAACACCCTCTCACGGCCCCAACTTTGTTGGGAAAGCAGGCCTCGGTATTCTCCTTTCCAAATATTGCTCCCAAGGGCTGGCAAAAGTTGAGGTCACCTCAGCATCCCTAACTATCGCACTGGGGTGTGGGACCTGTCGGAGCTGCAAAGGCAAGTGACAAAGCAATGTAATAAGAACCAACCAATCTCTTTAATGCCGTGAGATGCTGGCCTAAATACAGGATCCGTCACTGTGCTCCCGCAAATGGGCCTTATGGAGCGAGGTCTGTGCCTGCCACGTTGTAAATGTTATTAGCAACGGAACACAGTGCGCATTACGGATGCACGGAGCTCCAAGCCGCCTCACTTTTGGGGGTCAAATCCAAATCCCTGAAATGCTGAGAAAACGTTAATAGTTGCCAGCACCAAGAATGCATCAACGGAGAATGCATGCAGGCATCATAAATGGAGGCTCTCTGCTCATCAACTTGGATCACCTCTGGTACCTCTAGCCTGAAGCAGTAGCTCACTAATGTATTCTGTGAGCTGCTGGCTCGTCTATCAGACGGAGAGCAAGACGGTAGGTGCAGAGTGTAGTTTCACCAGCAAGAACTGGAAGGAGTGGTGCTGATTAGGCTTGTCCAGAAGGCAAGGAGTTGTGGAGAAATGAGAGAAACATTTTCTACCGTAATTCTCTGTAGGAGGATTTCTTCTTGGGGTGCCATATTGCCTCGTGGTTCATGGCGTCTGTAACGCAAATTGAATTCACAAGAGGACATAGTCTTTGTGCAGAGCCTCCAGCTAGTAAATGTTACCCTTCTTTTTTAGGCTCACCCACTCCGGCTTCCCTGGTGGCTCAGAAGGTAAAGAATCTGCCTGCAATGTGGGAGACCCAGGTTCGATCCCTGGGTCAGAAAGATCCCTGGAGATGGGAATGGCTACCCACTCCAGTATTCCGGCCTGCAGAATTCCATGGACAGAGGAGCCTGGCGGGCTGCAATCCATGTGTTGCAAAGAGTCGGACACGACTGAGCGACTAACACTTTCACTCTGATCCTCTAAGGCTGCAGTTCTTAAGAAGGGATCCCCAGGGCAGCAGCATCAGTCCCACCTGGACCCACTCAGTCCGCTTGAATCACAAGCTCTGCAGGAGGACCCCGGTAGCTTGTGTTTTAACAAGCCCTCCAGGTGATTCTGACTCATGCTCAAGTTTGAGAACCATCGCTCTAAGGCACAATCGTTTGTCACTCCATCAGCGCCCAAGAATCTTTTGGGTGACAGACATCAAATATGATTCCGGTAAAATCCTGGCAGCAGAATACATTTGTCTATTTAACTGCATGCAAAACGCTTGTCAAGAAGGATTCAGGGAGTTCTTTTTGCGAAGGAGGGCTTCCTCTCTCCTGCCCGCGCTCCACCCATCTCTTTGGAGAATGTACAGGCTTTCAATCCAAGCTCCCATCTTACAAGCCATTTTAAAGACACCCACCCCTGCCCTTTTCACTTGATATTGGTGCATAAGACAGAGGAACCCTGAAGCTGGCTTTCTGATAGCTGGAAAGACTGACAGATTTCATTACATTTGTCACAGGGCCTAAAAAGTCCACGTGGGAGAAAATAATCCCACTTAGTAAAAACATCTCACTGTGCCTTTGAGTGGGGATGGAGCAGCAGAAAGAGTATTGTTCCTGGGAAAGCTGCAAGGCGTGTGGCATGTGTGCTGAAGTGTGATGACTATTCACCAGTCTTGGTTTAGGTGGCTGAGAAAGCCCCCACGATACTGCATGGGGGCTGGGATTTATATACATCTGTGAAATGGCATAAGAATCAAAGGGGAAATGAATTTCCTGCGGTGCAGATGAGCTTCGTAAAATCACTCCCATCTGAGTACACCTCCTTCTCCTCCAGCACGTTGAAAACCATTTGAATAATGCCCGTTATTCAGTTGCATTGTGTGCTCTGAAAGCCATTTAATGAAGGTAGACAGGCTTCCAAGAAGGTGCATTCTTTGGCTAATGTAGGTACTCCTGGAAAAATCTTTCCCCAACACGGAAGGTGAGACTCACTGAGTGAGGGGAACAAGGAGTGCTATTAGAGCATCTTGTTTCACTCAATCAAATCGATGGGAGTGACCTCGGGTTCAACTTGATCTATTCTGGGTGAGCCTTACTCTACGCAATGTATATACTGAAAAGCTGCAAGTCAATCAAATTTTAGCAAATCAGACTGTCTTTCCATTGACTTCTGCTACACTGTCGAAGTTGCTTTATCTTTCTGATTGATCCCAATTAGCAGTAGCAACCAGCTACAACCTTTCTGTTAAATAGTTAATAATCTATAACCTGACACACTATTTTGTTTGAGGAGGGCCACTCCTCAATAACATTTTATGAATATTTAGGAAAAGTTATTTGTACAGGATATATACATACACACACACATACATATATATACACACACACATATACATACAGACATATACACACATACATACGCACGCATGCACACAAATATGCACAATGCATACATACATACACATACACGTACACACATACATACGCATGTACACACATATACACACATGCACACACATATATACACATATATACACACATGCATATACACACACCCACATGCATGCATGCATATACACACATACATTTATACACACACATATACATATACGCACACACATCACACACATACATACATGCACATACAAACACATATATGCACATGCATACACACATATATGCATGCACACACATATACACATACATACACGCATATACACACATCTGTATACACACACCCACATACATGCATACATATACACACATACATTAGACACACACATATATACACACATGTACGTACACACACATACATATCTACACATACACACATTCACATACATGCACACACATACATGCATGCACACACAAACACATACATATACATATATGAATGCACATGCATACATATATGCACACACATGCACACATACATACACATACATATACATATATGAATGCACATGCATACATATATGTACACACATATGCATGCATACATGCACACATGCACATATATACACACATACACATACATACTTACATGCATATATACATACATACTTACATGTATATGTACACACACATACACACATATACACACATACATATATACACATACATACCCACATGCATACATACATATATACACACACACATACATACATGTATATATATACACACATACGTAGAGAAGGGGCTTCCCAGGTGGTGCTAGTGGTAAAGAACCCAACTGTCAATGCAGGAGATTTGATCCCTGGGTTGAGAGGATCCCCTGGAAGAGGAAATGGCGGAAGAGGAAATGGCAAGCCACTCCAGCATTCTTGGCTGGAGAATCCCATGGAGAAAGGAGCCCGGCAGGCTGTGGTACATAGGGTCACAGAGAGTCGGACAGGACTAAAGTGACTCAGCTGGCACACACGCATAAGGGAGGCATCCTCAAGAGAGAGTCAGAAGGAGAAAGCGCTGCAGGAGCGGCCGGTCCAGCGGTTGCAGACGGAGAAACTGAGGCCAGTGCGGAGAGGAGCAAGCGTTTGGGGCAGATGCTGCTCGGTCAGCTGGAGCTGCCGAGACAACATGCCCTGGGGGGCTGACCTGACAGAAATCTACTTTCTCACACTTGGAAAGGCTGCAGGTCTGAAACCAGCCGCCCGTCTGCTGGGGTTCTGGCGGAAGTTCTTTGTGGCTTGCAGACAGCTGCCTTCAGTGCCCCTGGATGGGGCAGGAGGGGACAGAGAATTATAAGGTCACCGCCCTTGGGACTGAGGCTTCACCCTTATTGTCTTATTTAGACTTATTTAGATCCTAAAGGAGAAGGCAGTGGCACCCCACTCCAGTCCTCTTGCCTGGAAAATCCCATGGGCGGAGGAGCCTGGTGGGCTGCAGTCCATGGGGTCGCTAGGAGTCGGACACGACTGAGCGACTTCACTTTCACTTTTCACTTTCATGCATTGGGGAAGGAGATGGCAACCCACTCCAGGACTCTTGCCTGGAAAATCCCATGGGCGGAGGAGCCTGGTGGGCTGCCGTCTATGGGGTCGCACAGAGTCAGACATGACTGAAGTGACTTAGCAGCAGCAGTAAATCCTAAAGACCCTCTTTCTTCAGATACAGTCACATTTGGGGTTACGGTTCAGTATGTAAATTTTAAGAGAATATGTTTCAACTCATAAGCAATGCTCAGTAAGTAATAATCAGGTGTCCACAAATGAGAACATGACTTTACCAGCATAGCCAGAAAGAGAACCTGGGTCATTCCAGTATTTGGTCTCTTGAGCAAACCACACAGCTGAGAATTCCTAAGAAAACTTGTTTCCGATAATATTCTTTAGAGCCCCTGGAAATGTCTGTGTTGTTGTCATTCCTTATCCATCTGCTGATATCCCCCTACTACAGCGCTCATTTCTAAGGAGTGAGTGTCTCAAAAGGTCTCGTAGCTGAGTAGTCTCATTTCTTTTCTCCTTTAGTCTTTTTTTTTTTCCTTCAATTTTTTCCTTCTGTTTTACTGGGAGTTCACCCTCCTGCAGGGGTCCTCACTTTTCTTAGCCAATCCGTACAGCTGTGAGTAGCTTCAGAGCTCAAGAAATATGTCTTGATTAATAGATCTTTCTAGAAGGCATTCAGGACTGAGGAATATAGAAAATAATAGACTGAATCAGATGAAAATCTTCAGGTCGCCGGTCACAGCAACAGCATCACAACAGATACGAATAACAGCCGACAAAGGGAGCAGTGACCTCATGTAGCTGAAGCTCCAGGGACCGCAGGATAAGCTGGATTCGGAGCCCAGTCTCTTCCTCCTTCTCAGCTCTGTCTCCTCGGTGTCTCCCCGACTCTCAGCCAAGCTCTCCCCCGGGGGGTGCAAGGTGTGTCTGTGGAGTAAGAGCTTCACACTAACTTCCTCCTATCCAGCAGAGGTGAAAAGTCGACCTCAAGATGAACCATTGAGATAACTCCAAATCCCAGGTTTGAATTTTATTGGCCTTAATCAGCCTGATTTGAGTCATAGGCCCCTCTTTTAACTAGTCCAGATGGAGAGGAAGAGAGAGTGTACGGTTGCCTTAAAATCTAAGTCAGGGGCCAACAAACTCATTCAGCAGAAGGTCAGACAGTAAATGCTTTGGGCTCTGAAGGCCATGCTGTGTCTGTCACAACTACTCAACACGGCCACTGTAGCCTGAAAGCAGCCCGAAGTGGTATAGAAATGAGTGGATGTCTTCGTATTGGGCTGCAGCCCACAGCTGGATGACCCTGGCATCAGGGAGTCAGGTTCTAACACTGGGACAGACTCCTTGTAATTGTAAGTCCCCTTTGGCCAACGGGATAGCTAGTGTGACCCTGATAAATCTTGGATTCCAGGTGGCCTAGTCCCTTTATAGAGGCTTATTCGAAGAGGCACATTCTAGACATCAATTAGCAATTTTTAAAAAAGATTCCAGTCTTTTCTGAGGTCTCCCCCCAAAATATTATAGGGCATTCAAGACATACGGAACAGCAGTTCTCGAGACCTCTTCATTTACTCTCCAATCCTCCTGTACTTCAGAATTTCCCACGGGACAGAGCCCAGACGCATGGCCAACGCCAGCCGCGCATCTTCCTTCCTCTTCTCTCTGAGCTCCAGGTCTGTGTGGTCAGAACAGTATCTGTCTGTCTGTCTCTGTCTCTCTCTCTGTCTTCCCCCTTTTCCCTTAATCTACAGCTTCTTCTGTCTGCCCTTTTCTCAGTTCTGAATCGCAAAGTGTCTTGAACTTGGCTGTCAAAGATTCCTAGGATTGGGTGGTGGGCAGAGACAGAAACACGACTCGGATATGCGACTACATCTTGCTCTTGTCAGACTTGCAAATGCAGAACCCAGGCCCTTCGGAAGGGTTTGTTATTGTCTTTGTTCAGTCGCTAAGTGGTGTCCGACTCTTTGCCGGACCGTAGCCCACCAGGCTCCTCTGTCCAGGGAATTTTCCAGGCAAGAATACTGGAGTGGGTTGCCGTCTCCTTCTCCAGGGGATCTTCCTGAATCCGGGATCGAACGCTTGTCTTCTGCACCTGCAGGCAGACTCGTCACCACTGAGCCACCAGGGACGCCCAGGGAAAGGTTAGGGTGGCAGAAAGGAATGGAAAGTGGGATTTCATTTGAATTTGAAAAGTTAAATTAAAAAAATTAAAATGACATCTGAAGAAGCATGACAAAGCGATAGCATCCATTGTATTCGGGAAACAGACAGACACTGGCCCTTTATTTTCTCTACATTTGGAGTAGTTCACATCTAAATAGTCAAATAATTAAATCAGAAGGTGGAAGGAAACGGTGTCTGTGAGAACGCTTTCTTAGCTTAAGATGCATTAGACTCATCTCAAACTTAAGCAGCACACAGGTGACCTGGAGGCCATGCTAAGACACAGGATTCTGAGTGCCACCCTAGAACTTCGCATTCAGTCTGTCTGGGGTGGGGCATGAGACTCTGCCTTCCTAACAAGATCCCAGATCATGCTGATGCTGCCGGTTCTGTGGACCACAATTTGAAAAGTATTAAGTGAAATGAAAGTCGCTCAGTCGTGTCTGACTCTCTGAGACCCCACGAACTATACAGCCCATGGAATTCTCCAGGCCAGAAGACTGGAGTGGGTAGCCGTTCCCTTCTCCAAGGGATCTTCTCAACCCAGGATCAAACCCAGGTCTCCTGCACTGCAGGCAGATTCTTTACCAGCTGAGCCACCAGGGAGGCCTGAAAAGTGTTCGAGTAGAGAGCAGACTCCCTGAGGGCAAGGGTCATGAGTGTCTCGTCACGCTCTTAAAACCCAGCTTGACTCCTGGCGCTTGGGAAACGTTCTGCACGTATCTCTGCGTGTGAACGGCACCGGCGGGCTCCCTAACGTGGAGAAAGCAGGCCCTGTCGCGTCTGATCTGCTCGTTCTACCCTGGGGTGAGTAGAAAGGACTCTCTTCCTTATCTTCAGAATAGGACAAGTGGGTTTGATGGAGAAAAACAGGTTCCCGGGGGTGAGATTAGGGGGAAATCCAGGCGGGAAGTAGCTGTCTTTTTAGGTGAGTGAGAGAGCAGCTGAAGGGCTGGGAAGGGAGGCCCGGGGCAGCCCCTCTGGCCTTCTCCCTCCTTGCGGACAGAGCCCACGGCCGCAGGTGAGAGGCACGGCGCCGGCGGCTCTAGAAGCCTTACTCCTCCCAACCAGCAACCACCCCCCACCCACCCCACGCTGCAGCCCCCACGGCCGTCCTCAGCTCCTCCGGAGCTCTCATGGGACCTCCACGCTTCCTGTTTTCTTCGCTTTCGCCTGTTTCCTGCCCCCGTTTAACCTGAACACCTCAGCTTCAACAGCACTGTCTCCAGAAGGTCTTCCTTCGCCTGTTGAACTGAGTCAGAGACGCCAACCACACTTTTACATAGAAAGTGTCCCTTTCTTCATGGCCCTTCAGTTTGCAATGACGTTTCCTTTTTCATAATGTTCAGCTTCCCAATTTGACGAATGAGCAAATGAGACCTGACTAGCGCACCTTTCCCCATCCAACCTACATTATCACTACATAAGTGGAGAGCCAAGTACAGGCACCATCCTTATTTCTGTTCCCTTCCTTCCTTCCAGTCCTGCTTCAAGTCTGGAGTGTGCTGTTACCTGAAGCCTGATGTGTCCGTTGCTCAGTCATGGCCGACTCTTTGCAACCCCATGGACTGTAGCCCGCCAGGCTCTTCTATCCATGGAATTTTCCAGGCAAGAATACTGGGGTGCATAGCCATTCCCTTCTCCAGGGGGTCTTCCTGGCGCATGGATGGAACCCAGTTCTCCTGCATTGCAGGCAGATTCTTTACCATCTGAGCCACCATCATCTGAAGTACCTGCTCCTATTTTAGGAATATCTGATGCCTTACTCCTTCTGCCCCCAACTTCAGAAGCTGCGAATGAAAGACTGGACTGGAGTCAGCTTTCCACACGGAGAAGGAGGAGCGAGAGGTTGTAATAGTACCAGGGGTTCTGGAAGAGGAAGCTGGGCTGAGATCCTTGTGGAAATCTCCAACTCAAAGGGAGGAAGGCAGACCCCGGGGCATTGATCTGACAGAGTGAAGGTCTCAGAGCGACTGGGGCTTTTTGGTCGTCATTAAAATACTGGTTTGCTCAGTTTCGCTCTTGAAGGGGAACCTTCACCTTGGCTTGAGCAAATGTTTCTTTAGTGCCACTTAAGCCACAAAGGCTCTTGTGTAGAGCTGTGGGTTGAAGGATTTGGACTGTCTGATCACAGCGTGTCACCTTTAAGCCCCTTTGTTTGTTTGTCTTAATCATTGCCCAGTTTATGAATCATTGTCTCTACTTGCTTTAGAGACACTTATTCTCTGCTTTTCCTTTTCAAGACTCAACTTGTGCTGGCTTTTTGTATATCCCTTTAGTTTTTATCTGCTTAAGGAAAAGGACACATGTTCTTTGTAAACAGCTATAAACATATGAAGTAGAAACTAAAAAGTGTTTCTGTAATTCACCTTTCAGGGATAACCAGTTTTTCCTCTGTATCCTTCTACAATGGTAAGGCAGATACAAATCTCTTAGTAGCAGTAATATTTTCATAACAAATGTTGTAATGCCAAACACATTATTTAGAAATTAACTTTTGTTTTTTTATCATTACACCCTTATTTGCCATTTAATGTCTAGTCTGGCTAACAAAAATCACTGATTCCGCTCTATGTTATACCAGACAGTATTAGGTACTTATCCCAGAAATGGCAGTGACATTGTTTTTAAATATTTCACTTTAATATGAAGCGATGATGAATGTCTTTGAACATATAGCTTTGTTCACCCAAGAAACCGGTCCACTTTCTCTCCTCTATGTAAAGAAATGTGCCTGCTGAATACTAACCAAAGTCACAGCCGAAGGAAATCCTTTAATAATTACCACTGGCTCTTTGGATTTTTGTTGTTGTTTAGTCACCAAGTCGTGTCTGACTTAGTCGAGTATAGCTCAGTATTTGAGGATAGCTGACAGCACCGATAATTTTAAAACAATGCAGCATGACACAAAAATTCAAAGGAAAGAACAACACAAAAGATCAGACCGTCTAGAAATAGGTCCAAATTAAGGAAAAAAAAAATCTGGGCTTCCCTGGTGGCTCAGTGGTAAAAAAATCTGTCTGCCAATGCAGGAGACACAGGTTCAATTCCTTGTCCAGGCGGATCCCACATGCTAAGCAACTAAGCCCATGCTTAGTTTGAGCCTGCGCTCTAAAATCCAGGAACAGCAACTACTGAGCCTAAGTGTGGCAACTGCTGGAACCCCTGCACCCAGAATCTGTGCCCCGCAACGAGAGGCCACCGCAACGAGAAGCTGAGTACTGTGACGAGCACTGCCATGCTAAGCTGAGTACTTCGACGAGCACTGCCATGCTAAGCTGAGTACTGCGACGAGCACTGCCATGCTAAGCTGAGTACTGCGACGAGTACTGCCATGCTAAGCTGAGTACTGTGACGAGCACTGCCATGCTAAGCTGATTACTGTGATGAGCATTGCCATGCTAAGCTGAGTACTGCGACGAGCACTGCCATGCTCGCGGCAACCAGAGAAAAGCCCACCCAGCATCGGAAACCCAGCACAGCCTAAAGTAAAAGTAAATAAATCAAGTTATTTTTTAAAAATCTAAGTAGTATTACAAAAAGAAAGGAAACTGGAACAATAGTTTGCAAGTGATAGCGGAATGATTAAATGGCAATCTGGATAAGAAAATCATTCACTCATTCACTTTTCCATCCAGCATTCAGTTTACTTCTAAAAAGTACCATGTATCATTCCAAACATTGTGACGAAATACACAAAAGAGGTCTTGGCTCTTATGGGTAAATGTTTTATTAGGGAATAAGGAAAATAACAAATGAAAAAAAATAAAAAGAAAGGAAATTTTGGTCACAGCAAGCTGACACCGTGCAAGGGACATTAAGGGGAAGAGTTTTCCAAAAGAAGAAATGGCTGGGGTGAAATCTTTGAGTGGAAACAGCGCATTGATGTAACAGGGCGGGAGCCTCATGAGCTCCAGGGAAAGCAGTACAGGCGGGGCGTGCGGCGGGGCGGGGCTAGTTCACGCGCGCGCCTGGAAGGGAGGCCGGTACTTTATTAAGCGGTAGGAGGGGGCTCAGCGGCTGCAGCAGCTGGAGAAGCCAGGGAGGGGGGTTCAAACACAAAACGAAGCTATTGTGCGTCTCAGAAAGGAGCACTCTCGCCCTGGGTTGGAATCACCTGGAGCAGAATGGGAGGTCAAAGAGTAGGTGAGAAGTGTCCAGGTCCGGGAGCTGCCATCAAGAGCAAGGAGCCGGACAAAACCAGGCAATACAGCTCTGAGTCTCAGAAACAAACGTCCAGAGGACTGAAAGGGTCAGTCAATAGGCAGACTCAAATCAGGCAGGCGAAAGAGACCCAGAAGACCAAGACAAAGGCAACGTCAGCCAAGAGTGAGTGAGTGAAGTCACTCAGTCGTGTCTGACTCTTTGTGACCCCGTGGACTGTAGCCCACCAGGCTCCTCTGTCCATGGGATTCTTCAGGCAAGAATACTAGGGTGGGTTGCCATTTCCTTCTGCAGAGGATCTTCCCAACCCAGGGATCGAACCCAGGTCTCCTGCATTGCAGGCAGAGGCTTTAACCTCTGAGCCACCAGTTCAGTTCAGTTCAGTCACTCAGTCGTGTTCAACTCTTTGCAACCCCATGAATCGCAGCACGCCAGGCCTCCCTGTCCATCACCATCTCCCAGAGTTCACTCAGACTCACGTCCATCGAGTCTGTGATGCCATCCAGCCATCTCATCCTCGGTCGTCCCCTTCTTCTCCTGCCCCCAATCCCTCCCAGCAGCAGAGTCTTTTCCAATGAGTCAACTCTTCACATGAGGTGGCCAAAGTACTGGAGTTTCAGCTTTAGCATCATTCCTTCCAAAGAAATCCCAGGGCTGATCTCCTTCAGAATGGACTGGTTGGGTCTCCTTGCAGTCCAGGGGACCCTCAAGAGTCTTCAACACCACACTTCAAAAGCATCAATTCTTCGGCGCTCAGCTTTCTTCACAGTCCAACTCTCACATCCATACATGACCACTGGAAAAACCATAGCCTTGACTAGACGGACCTTAGTCGGCAAAGTAATGTCTCTGCTTTTCAATATGCTATCTAGGTTGGTCATAACTTTTCTTCCAAGGAGTAAGCGTCTTTTAATTTCATGGCTGCAGTCACCATCTGCAGTGATTTTGTAGCCCAAAAAACTAAAGTCTGACACTGTTTCCACTGTTTCCCTGTCTATTTCCCATGAAGTGATGGGACCAGATGCCATGATCTTCATTTTCTGAATGTTGAGCTTTAAGCCACCTTTTTCGCTCTCTTCTTTCACTTTCATCAAGAGGCGTTTTAGCTCCTCTTCACTTTCTGCCATAAGGTCGGTGTCATCTGCATATCCGAGGTTATTGATATTTCTCCCGGCAATCTTGATTCCAGCTTGTGTTTCTTCCAGTTCAGCGTTTCTCATGATGTACTCTGCATATAAGTTAAATAAGCAGGGTGACAATATACAGCCTTGATATACTCCTTTTCCTATTTGGAACCAGTCTGTTGTTCTGCCGGGAGCCAGCACGGGAGATCCCACCCATGACAAGGTCATGCAGGACTTGAGGGAATCCCTGGGCCATCTGACCAATGACAAGGTCATGTGGAAGAGTCCTGATGAGCAAGGCCTCAGGATTCGACGGACCCCCTGGACCTGCTCGAGCATCTACCCCCGAACCAGAGTCTGTCTGTCTTGTTTTATGTCTTTCACCAGCTCTTCTGACATCAGCAGGGGGCTGTCCCTGACTAAAAGAGTTACCTTAGGGCTCTAGTTGATAAATCTCCTGGGCCTGAAAGGAGTGTTTCAAACCCTCTGTTAGCATTCTAGCTTACTTGGCAGATTTATCCAGACTCTTGTAACATTGTTGAGCCTATGCTTGCTGCCGAGTTCTCACATCCCTTATCCATTGTGTTCCTGGGAGTGCATATAGTTAAGATATAGAAATAGCAAGCCGTTGCTTTAACATTAGCAACATTCGATGCTGAGTTGATAAGTTCTTTCTTTGCTATAACCCGCTGAATCTTTGCTCCATAAAAATGTAACTCTGTACTTTAAGGGTGATGCAGGCTAAGAATTTAAGAAGAAACACTTTAAAGGAAGATTATTGTTTTGGCTGACCAACATTTATCAAAAAGAGGTCATGGAATATCAACAGGCCTCTGAACAGAAGACGATGTACAGAGAACAAGACTCTTACAAGAAGGAACCTGATATTGATAAGTTATTACTGATGGAATGTTGAGTTGACTCTGCATTTTTCTCCTTGCTGTATGTATAACTCAGGGTATAAAAGCCCCGAGAAGAATAAAGTAAAGGGGCCTCGCTCACTGAAGCTTGGTCACCCCGTGTTGTCTCTTTCTTTATCTCTTTATCTATCTTTCTTCATTCGCCGACGTTGTCCATCCTGAGGATATCCCTAGACTCTGCTGAGGCTGGACCTCGGCATTGTTCCATGTCCAGTTCTAACTGTTGCTTCCTGACCTGCATACAGACTTCTCAAGAGGCAGGTCAGGTAGTCTGGTATTCCCATCTCTCTAAGAATTTTCCACAGTTTATTGTGGTCCACACAGACAAAGGCTTTGGCACAGTCAATAAAGCAGAACCAGGGAAGCCCTCAAACAGCCAAGAGCCACCATCCAAAGCATCTGAAGAGGATGGGACCCTCTGGGTGGCTGAGTCACCAAGGGTCAAAGTACCGCAGAGTGCACCTAGGGGGATACTGACGAGACAGGGGTCTCTGACCTTCACATGCCTTTCATCTCCGGGCAGCCGAGACCCTTGAGGTGGGCTCCACCCCTACAACAGACCTCTCTGGGCTTAAAGAAACAGGCCAGGGCTTCATGGTGACCTCTGCCCCTGTTAGACAGGAAATAATGTTCATAAATCTGGGATATCTCTGCTTTCTGGTCAGACTGAAGGTCAGTGCCAGGGTTATATCTTCCAAAGTCTTTCTGGGTCAACCCCCCTTGCTGTTTACAAGTGGTGTCCGGCATCCGTGCTTCGCTGGCTCAGCTGACTTGGCCCTTTCCATAAACCTTGCCTCTGGAGATTTGAATGGATGACTCAAAGGGAGTCAGAACTGCAGAGTGTCAGAACTGCCACTCTCTAATGGAATGTTTATGATGTGGCATTCCACTTCTGAACATCCAGCCTCCGGAAATAGGAACACAAACACACAAGATACTGTGCAGTGATGTCCAAGAAACAGTTTTGAATGCTTTTTCCCTCAGTCTTGTATACAACACTTGGGTTCCCTGGTGGCTCAGACGGTAACGAATCTGACTGCAACGCAGGAGACCCGGGTTCAGTCCCTGGGTTGGGAAGATCCCTTGGAGGAGGGCATGGATACCCACTCCAGTATTCTTGCCTGGGGAATCCGATGGACAGAGGAGCCTGGTGGGCTACAGTCCATGGGGTCGCAAAGTGTCGGACACGACTGAGTGACTCATCGGTTTCACAGTATAATAGTAGATACTTCCGTCTCCGTATGTCAGCTTAGGCAGGTGCAGAAGAAAGCTCCAGAAGCACAAGTTCCCAGTCAGTGGAATCGGGGAGGAGAAAGTCCGTATTTTGCTTTATAAGTTTGTATTAGGTCGAATTGTGTGAAATGGTCAGGTTCTACAGGTGAAAAATGACTTAAGGTTAGCAATTGCATATAGCTAATTCTAAAACGGTTTGAAATTTTGGAGACAGGGCACAGAGGTTGCTAAAATAATGGACTCTGAAACCAGGCAGAGTGACCTGAAGGGCTAGTTCAGCTTTTTCCTGTCGATTTAACCTTGGGCAGATAGTATCACATCTCTGTGCCTCAATTTTCTCATTTGAAAAATGGGGATAATCAAAATACTTAGCTCAGAGGGCTGTTATGTGAATTAAATGAGTTACATGTAAAGTACTTATAACTGTGCCAGTACAAGCCTTCAAAAAATAGTAGCTATTACTTTTTCAAAGCAGCTATTACCTTTGAAATTAAGCAAAATTTTTCTTAAAGAAAAGGATTTGTTTAGAGTTCCTCGAAAAACTCTGTCCCTCTAGCTGAGAGAGAAAATTCTAGACGGGTCCTCTTCTGATAACTGTCCATGGTCCAGGACCTTGACCTTGACCTTGACCCCTTGGCAGTACTGAGGGCGGAATGATGCCGCACCACTGCCGTTAATGACCCCACTCTTCCTGAATTCTCTGTTTTTTCTCAGGTGGGATTTTCCCCCCACTTTTTTGCTATTTATGTGGTATCTCTCTGTCTGCTCTTTTAATTATATCGTCAAAGTGTCTGTAAAGCCATTTACCTTTCCCCCCTTTTCCTTCTTTGAGAGCTGCCCTAAATATAACCACGGAAACAGAACAATGCAGGCCCGTAAACAAAGGCGCCCCGGCCGGGTCAGCAGAGCCTTCTGTAGGACTTGAGTCAACTGCTACTTCTTGTCTTCATGTTTTATCAAACAAGCCCAAGGCTCTCACAATAGCAAGGGAGGGGACTCTGATTAAATGGTATGCGTTCCTGTAAAAGGGAATTAAAAATGATGCAAAGGTTTGCACTAAACCGCATTAGGCGAGGATATTCGGGCACGAAGTTGCCTGGGTGGTTTCCAGGTGGAACGCGCAGGCTCTGAGTCTGCAATGACACACTTGCTCACGAAAGAATTGTTCTCCCAGCTGATTGCTTCATCAGTCAGCCATTCTCCTTTTTTTCCCTTAGGAAGGAATAACAGGACTATAGTTTCACGATTGGGGACTGGGTGGAGTGGAAAGGTAATCAGAGACATTTGGGGATAAGTGCACAAGTGAAAAATGGAAATGGTTAATGCTGTTTGAAGCACTAAAATTTGGGTGTTTTATTTAGGATAACTGAAAATGATAACAATAAAACTATTTACCAAGTGCCTACTGTGTGCCAAACGCTGTCAGTGGCAAGAATTTATAATGGTAAACAAAACAGTCAGAGCCCTACCCACATGGTATTAAATTCTAGTGGTGGGAGAAGAAAGCACAAATGAATAATTATGATAACCTCAATTTCTGGAAATTCTATAGAGAAATCAGAATTTCTTAGGGGCCAGGGGACTGGTGCAATAGAGGTCAGCTTGAGGTCAGAGAAGAGCTCTCTCCCAGAGGTGACATATGAGCTGAGACCTGAAGGGTGAACCAGCCTGGGAAAAGCTGGGGATGGGGAGCAGTAGTCTAGGCTGAGAGTGACAAGCTTGCCAAATCCCTGGGCGCTCCACAGGCTTGAATTGGAGAAACAGGAAGGCATCCAGGGGCTAATGCAGGCTGTTACGTAACTTACTAGGAGCTTATTGATCCTCAGAACCAGAAAGGAGTTTTAAGAAAACCATGACCCTCTCCTCTCCCCAAAATTGCTTGCCTCAGATCACCCAAGTCTTGGGTAGCAAAGGTGCAGGAGAACCCAGATCATCTGAATTGCTGGCAAGGGACCTCGCTCCTGGGTTGTCAGCGTGGAGCGCGCAGCACGCCGATGGCGCGCACTGACAGCGGGTCACAGTCGTGTCTGTACAGCTTCTCCGGTTGCTTGGCTTGGAGTAACTTGGGGTGCAAGACTCGACCCCAACTCTATTCATTTTTGATCTTCAGTGTGCCTCTTATTTTCCTGGAGCCTCATCTAAAGAACTTCATTGGCCTGTCATGACCTGTACACAGGTCAACAGATAGTGTTTAGACCAGTACTTGGCACAGAGAAAACATGCAAAATGTTGCCTATCATTACTGTTATCATCTTTATTATTTTGTCAATATCTTCTCTGCATCTATATTAATAGTCTCCATTCCAGCAGATTGTATTGTACATTGTTTTACATTTCATCTACCGATGTTAGAAGGGGTTACGGCTTAGCAAATGCTTTATAATTCAAACACTTGCTCATTTATCACCACCCCAGCTATATATCAAGTTTGGTACTAGGTCTGGGGAAAGCCAAACATTTAAAAGCAATAACTGATCAACTGAGTCATGCTCATTGTCTGAGTCAGGGATTGAGGCCTAGATCTGTGATGTATTGTTCCTAACAATGTGACATCGGCAGGTGACTTAATCTCTCAAGATTTCAGGATTCACATCTGAACAATGGGGATAATACTAGCCACTGAAGGAAGTGAAGTGTTAGTCGCTCAGCTGTGTATGACTCTCCTCGATCCCACGGGCTGCAGCCTGCTAGGTTCCCCTGCCCATGGGATTCTCCAGGCAAGAATACTGGGGAGGATGGCCATTTGCTTCTCCAGGGGATCTTCCCGACTCAGGGATTGAACCCAACTCTCCTGCATTGCAGGCAGATTCTTTACCATCTGAGCCACCAGGGAAGCTGCTTTGATCTACATTAAACGGTGTGGTACCTGGAGGATTCCAGAACCTGGAACATAATCACAGCTCCAGCTACCCAGTCATTTTGGCTTAGCCTTCACAAAGCAACAATTTGAGGGGGTAGAAGCAACAGGCAAGTAATTTGAAGGGGTTCATTGCAAGTAAAGTAGAGTAGGGGTGCTCATTTCTGCTCCTCCAGAAAAGATCACATAGATTCTGCAGCTGGTTCTGAATGTATGGTTAGGAATTTTCTGAATAGATGGGATGGAGCATCCAGATAGCACAAACATCACGTGCCAAGGCGTGGAAGCTTGAAACAAAACGTCTTACTGGGGGAGATGCTGAGTAACCTGAAACAGCTGTTCTGTGCATTGGAGGGTGGGATAACGGATGCTGAGAAGTAAGGCAAAAGGTTGTCATCCCGTCCTAACAAATGTGTGCTCTTTAGGTTCATGATCCCCCAATCGTCCTGCAGTTGGCTCTAGGACCAAGAAGACCTCCAGTCTTGTGCAAGCTCCTTTTCTTTCCTTCCCAACAGCTGAGATCGATGCTGCGTCAGAAGCTGGATGTATGGATGTCTTGTGGCTCTCAGATGTCAGATGACAAAACACCACGTGAGCTTTGATTTTCATACCAACCCAGGGAGTCCCAGCTTCGGCCAGCGTCCCTCCTCTCCCCGTCGGTAACACGGTGACATTCAAGTGCATTAAGCAATTGTTTGAGGACTGAAATATTATTTTGAGGAAAATCTCAAGGAAACGCAACTGTATTTGTCGCCAGAGCAGAAGGCACAATGATGTTTTTGGAAAGTAAACTGGAGAAGCTTATCCTCAGGTATAGAAAGGAGAGTTCATCAGGGTTACCACAATTACCCAGGCATGTCAGAATAAATGGGAGCAACGAAACCTCCCCGAAAGGGAAGGGGAGGATGAGAACCACGTCCTCCCCGTGACATGGGCGGCCATTCGGCTGACATGACCCAGGATCCATGTGTGACACCCTTCTTGAATTTAATGATCTAATTTAAGGGCTGACAAACATACTGTTTTTCCAAGGGGCTAGAAATGGCCCTCCCTTTTCCTCCACCAAGGTAATTATTCCCCCAACTTGAAGCAACAGCAGTGAAAGTACTTTTTGTTTCTGCCATTCTCCAGTCGAACCCCCAGGCTAAGATTTTTTTTTTTTTTTTTGTAAGGCATTGTTCATGCACAGTGGCATAGAATTCCATTTGCCGGATTTCAAGTATTAAGAGCACAACACAAAATCTAAGCAATTTTAGACGTGTGTCAATCTCAAATGAAAAAGGCTTTGTGCTGGCACAGGATGTCAGCGCTTGAATTAAAGAGATGGAGAATTTCCCTGAGCGAAAGCTGTGCATGCTGACATAATACATTGTTAAGCTTCTGTGTTATGATACAACCAATATGCTTTAATAATTTATTGGTATTTATTTAACACACAGTACTGTCATACCAAATCCAAACCAAGAGGTCTAAGTCCCTCACTGACTCATGCGTGTGGTTCTCATCAGTATTATCAGATGCCTCTTTAGAAAAGTCTCTTATGTGTGATAGAATTAGCAAAGCGTGTTTCTGAAACTTCACCTTCCGGGGACCCTCAATGGGATATTTCTGGAAGGATTTCATTCGGCTTTGTCTTTTTCTGTTTTTATTTATCAGATTTTATTTCCCAATGAAATCACTGCTCTGTGAGTTAATATCATTTGAACACTTAGTCAAAATTTAGCCAGCTAAGAGAGTGCTACAGGCTGACATGGAAACCCGGTGGATACAGAATCTAGGTTGAATTCTGCTGAGCTGCCTTAATCATTAATTCATCTGCTTGAAGGTTCATTCATCTCTATTTCACCATTACCTAATGAGTATAACAGAGACTATGAAAGTCTAAAGGCTAATTATTTTTTTTTAAGAATTTGGTAATTATTAATTAATGAAAATGTCAACAATAACCTTAATTTCCAGGTATTTCTCCTAGAGATTTACATCTTAATTATACTTGCCATGAGGAAAGATTAACTCCCCCAGAATTAAGCTTTGGTTTACAGTTTTCAAATCACAGGAGCAAGGAGAAGCTATCTTCATGTAAAAATAATCAGACTTTTTTTTGAAGAGCCTCAAATGGTAGAGATGAAGACAGAATAAATACAGCTGACGAGATTCAGTGTGACATCAGTAATTCTCAAAGGGACTCCACGCCATACAGCACACTGGTATGGATGCTCACTGCTTTTATGGAGGTGACAGGCCTGACCTGCCAGGTACTAGCAACACCCAGGACAGACTAGAAATGTCACAAACTACTAACGATTGCCACACAGGATTTAAAAGCAGCTGTCTAAAAAGGGGGTGGCTCTTGAAAACTGGCTTAAACCTGTTTCAAAGTTCCTATTTCTTTAACAAGTCCATCCTCTTTCCTTACAGAACACAGAATTCATTTACAATTTGTTTGAAAATCTTTAAATGGTCAAGTTTTATTTTGTTCAGGACTTTTTTGATTCAATGTGATGGAAACCCAACTCACACTGAAAGTTGAAATTGAGGGATTAGTCGTTCAGTCGTATCTGACTCTGAGATATGAACTGTAGCCCACCAGGCACCTCTGTCCATGGGATTCTCCAAGCAAGAATACTGAAGTGGGTAAGTAGCCATTCCCTTCTCCAGGGGATCTTCCTGACCCAGGGATCAGGCCCCGGTCTCCCACACTGCAGGCAGGCTCTTTACTGCCTGAGGCCCCAGGTGGCTCATGCTGGCTTTAGCTTATAAGGGGTGAGGGGATTTTCTCTCATACCTGAACAGTTCAGCAACACGACCTTTAGGCGTGGATGAATCCAGGTGCTCAAATGATGACTCTGGGAGCCTCTATTTCTGCTTCTCAACACTTCTTTCTTCTGAATTGACTCCAACTTCCCCACATGAAACCCCCAGAAGCATCACATATACCTATTTCCAACCTTAAATTCAGTGGAAGGGAACCTCTCTGTTATAAGTTGAATTGTCCCCTCACAGTTCATAGGTGGAGTCCTAACCCTTAGTACTCCAGAATGTGACTTTATTTGGAAATATGGTCATTGCAGATGTAAGTAGCTAAGATGAGGTCATACTGGGGTGGGTTTCCCAGATGACGCTAGTGGTAAAGAACTCACCTGCCAATTCTTGCCTGGAGAATCCCATGGACTAAGGAGCCTGGTGGGTTACAGTCCATGGGGGTCACAAAGAGTTGGATACTACTGAAGTGACTTAGCATGCATGCATACTGGAGTAGGCAGAGCCCCTAATTCAGTGTGATTCATGTCTTTACAGGCTTCCCAGCTGTGCAGTGGTAAAGAATCTGCCTGCCAGCATAGGAGACTCAAGAGATGTGGGTGTGGTTCCTGGGTTGGGAAGAGCCCCCGTGGTAGGAAATGGCAAACCACTCCTGTATCCTTACCTGCAAAACTCCATGAACAGAAGAGTCGTGGGCTACAGTTCATGGGGCTGCAAAGAGTCAGACTCAGATGAGCGACTGAACACACGCACACACACACACACACACACACACACACACACACACCTTTATAAAAAAGAGACCATTTAGACACAGATTTACACACAGGGAGAACGTCACATAGACTGAGTTTTGCTGCCATAAACCAAGGACTACAAGAGGTCTGGAGAGCGGCCTGACAGACCCTTGCCTAGCACTTTCTAAGACAACTTGATTTTTGACATCTAGCCCCCAGAACTGTGAGATAATGCATTTCTGAGTTTTCAGGCACCCTGTCTGTGGTCCTTTCTCACAGCAGCCCTGAGAAACGCATGTCTTCCCCTTTCCAGTGATTCCATGCCTTGTCCTGAGATTCGCTCCGTCTGGTTTGACTTGGACTGCGCCTACTTCTGTGGCAAGGGGGGTGGATGGCGGGGAGCTCTGGCTCACACGCCCACTCACAGAGCTGGGGCGGAACCAGTCTTAAACTACGCACACGTGCCAAGAGTGGGCAAAAGGTAGTTCTTCACGGAAAGATCAAAGTGCTACCACCAGAGCGAGGGAGGCAGGCAAAAACAAAAGCTGTCTGCCACAGATGAGCGCATCAGAGAAGAGGAAAAATGAGGTCATTTTAGCTCAGGTTATTTGCTTTGAATAATCATTTCCTTTTCTACGTGGCTGATAAACACCTACCCATCAGGCACCTGCAGGAGCATCTCTTCTGTAAAACCTTTTCTGAGTCCCTCTGATAGAACTGGGAATTGCCTGCACAGACCCCCACCCCCCGTCATAACTTGGCAGGCTGCAGTAGCAACAATAGCAATTAACCTTTTCACAGCGCTTAGGATGTGCGTGCCACAGTTCCAAGCTGTTTAACTCATTTAATCCTGATAACAACCCAACGAGGTAAATACTCTATTATCCCCATTTACAGGTGAGGAAATTGAGGATCAGAGAGGTTAAGTAACTTTCCTGAAGCTAACTTCCTTAGCTAACAGGTGCTGAGATTTGAAGCAGCTCAGTTTAGCTCCAGGGTCCATGTCCTTTACCAGTTCATTACGCTGAACCAAACAATTCCTTGTCTTCATCTCTCCTTCTGTCTGCTCCTTCCAGGAGACCAGTGATTATGAAACATGGAGTATGTATCACTGGTGAACTTCACAGTGATTTTAGCAAATGTTTAGTCTTTTTTTGAAAAAATTTTTTTTGATGAGGACCATTTTTAAAGTCTTCAATGAGTTTTTTGCAATATTGCTTCTTTTTTTATGTTTGGTGTTTTGGCCACAAGGCATGACCAGGGATCGGACTCACATTCCCTATGTTGGAAATCTTCGCCACTGGACTGCCAGGGAAGTCCCTAAACATTTAATCTAAACAAACTATTAGCAGTTATGTATTTGTTTTCATGGACATCTCTCCATATGGCAAGAAATACCTATTTTTTTTCCCCAGAGGTGCTATATACCTTCCTTCTTGAGCAAATTTATTTAAATAGAGCAAGTTGACTAAAAGATATGGTAAGGATATATACTACAAAACTTTCAGTTATAAAATAAATTGCAAGAATGTGATATACAGCATAAGTAATATAGTCAGTAATAGTATAATAACCGTATGGTGACGTGATAACTAGACACCATGGTAATCACTTTGTAGTGCACGATAATATTGAATCATTATGCTGCTCTTGAAACTAACGCAGTGTCGTAAGTCCATTATGCTTTAGTAATACGTTATTGTACACATAGCTTGCAAACATGGCCAAAATGTTGGAGGCGGGATAAAAATAACTGATGTTTGAAGCCCATACACTTAGGTGGTAAATTCTTTGCAGAATATACTGTCTGTGTGCCCCAAGTGGTGATTCCCACTATAATGTCCAGCATACAGCAGGCACTCACTAAACACTTGCTGAATCATTTTGTATTGATTTGGTTACTGGCAACATAAAATACAGGACTGACAGGTCTCAGTTGAATTCAGTACAATGAGTTACGTGAAATAGGAATATCGACCCTCTCAGCATTACTGAAACGCAGCCTAGGACAATCATGACGGCCAGACCACTGCCAGGTGTTATTTGGACAACGCATAATGGAAGCTGGTGTCCCAGGTCAGTGTCGACTCAATGGACAGCTTTACTTTTCAGAAGCAGTTTGTGCTTGTGATGTATGTTTTCCATCGGGGAAAACCTTTACAGACACCAGCTATTATCTGTAATTTGCTTCTTTAAATGACTAGTTCTTCATCCCTTCTCAGAACAACGTCAGATGAAAATTTTCAATGAATTTGAGAGAGTTCAAGTACAAAAGCAAAAACTCATTGCCATGTTCAAAGGCTCAACTTTTAGGCTGACGAGACTTAAAAAGCAGAGGGATTATTCTTTACCTTCTCTTACAAATATGTTTCTTTAACAGTCATATCGAAGCCAAGGCTGGTAAAGCATAACGGGTGAGCGTGGGAACTTGAATAAGTTAATTAACTCCCGTGCGCCTCCTTTACTTTCCTATCACATGTGGATTATAATGGACTTTTTGAAAGGATAAAATGCATTAATGTATGTAAAGCACTTAGTTTACTGTCAGGTAAGCACTTAGTTATAATGGGTATTGTTATTATTGCAATTATTAATACTGTTGATTGCAATGGACGCCTTCTTAGCCATATTAGGAGACCATGACTGTCTCTGATGAGATCGCTTTGGGTGTCAGGCATCAAAGGGGCTGTGAGCTGCCATCTGACAGCAATGCAGCTTGTGACTGGTGAAACTGGCCCTTCAGGCTTAGCTGGGGGCTCTGGGCAGTGCAGCAGTGTCCACTGCAATTCACTTGCTGAGTTCAGGCCCACTGCTTTATATGAGTCCTGGGGGAAGCATCTCAAGGATTCTGGTGGGCCTGTTCACCTTGGATAAATTTATAAGATGGGTGGGATGAACCAGCTGCTGTGGTAGCTGCCATTAAGATCTCAACTGACCTTCAGTGTCTCCTATTTATTCTGAGATTTCCTCATTCTCAGCTAGCATCACTGCCAGTCTTGCCAGCATATCTAGAGGCATAATCCAGACTCTCACAGAGGCTAAGCCTGTGAACTTCTCTGCCAGAATGGTGACCCCTCTTCTTGCCTGCTGGACCCTTGACATAAGAAGCTCAAACTTCCTGCATGGAAGCCAAGACTTAATGTTCCAGAAACTCTTGCTATGCCTTCTGGGTTGTGTATCCAACACTGCACAGGATTCCACTTGGTGTTCTTGGCTAAAGCTGTGGGTAGGAAGGGCAAATCCGTAACTGGACTATCTGTTTATTCCAGTGAAAGTAAACGGTTACCCAGGGCAGATGGGCAAAGGGGCTGCTTTTTATTGTCCCATGTAAGACAGACGCTGGTTTCAAGCTGCCCTCAGAAAAGGACTATAACTTTGGGTGAGATGGCTTCTAGACATGAACTGGTAAATGTTTAACAATTAACAATCTGAAAAGAAGTTCCGATTTTTAGTGTTTGCTGATTTTCATGATGTCGATAAGGGGCTGGAAAACTACGACATGCTGGCCCACCACCTGCTTTTATAAATAACGTTCTACTGGAAGACAGACACATCCATCTGTTAAAAAAATATTGGTATGGTTGTTTTTTTGTAACAACAGCAGAGTGAAGTAATTACAACAGAGACTATTACAAAGCCAGACATTTTTACTATCTGGCCTATTAAGAAAAAAACTGCTCACCCTCTTGTATAAATACTCCCACCAAATGTGATTTCAAGCTATCAGTTGGACTCAAGAGTTGGGAAGTGGTGCCCACAATTATCCCTCATAAGCCTGTATGAGTCAATTACAGTCCACAGCAGTGACTGAGGTCAGTTCCCACACAGAGCTGAGAACAAAGCTGGCTGCACTCCCAGCAGAAATCTGGGTGGCGCAGTTTCGCATCCATCAGAATCCTCACAGTTTCCCTATGAGGAAGATGGTCTCATTATACCCATTCTCCAGGTTAGAACACTGAGACTTAAAGTGTTAAATTCTCTTTGTCCTAAATCATGGCGCTTGTAAACAGTGAAACTAAGGTTTAAATGCAGATATATTGTGTTCTAAATACTTCCTGTCCACCTGGTTGGCTTAGTTCTACCATCTAACACCATTCATTCAATGACTATTTAGTGAATACCAGCTATGTGCTGGGCAAGATGACATAGCGGAAAGCAGGACACAAGGGAACCCTTCCCTGAGCCAAAGACATCGGACTTCAGTGTGTGTACTTACCTGAATATCTAAATCAGTCATTATCAGAAAGTTTAGCTCAAGCTCTGGAGCAGTAAGCTTATCACCAATATCTCTATTTTCTGATTTAATCCCTATTGCGCTAATGAAAGCGAAAGTGTTAGGCACTCTGTTGTGTCCAACTCTTTGCAACTCCATGGACTGCAGCCCACCAGGCTCCTCTGTCCCTGGGACTTCCAGGCCAGAATACTGGAGTGGGTTGCCATTTCCTTCTCCAGGGGATCTTCCCAACCCAGGAATCAGAACTGGGTCTCCTGCATTGCAGGCAGATTCTTCGCTGTCTGAGCTGCCAGCAAAGCCCATTGTGCTAATTGTCAACATCATTTAAAATGAGACTTCCTGATCAGGTCTGTTATAAAGACAGTTCATGGTCTACTGAAAATGATGGCATTTAAGAAGTCAATAAATCACATCTATCTCCCACCAAACTCACAATCAATTAATAAAGTGACACTAGATTCAAATATATGAAAATCAGAGTATGGTAGAAAGTCCTGAAGAATTTGGTACAAACCTGCAACAGCAGATAATCTGCTCAACTAATGATCACTAAGCACCCGGTAGGTGACAGGTCTTGTTAAGAATCCTGAGAATACAACGGGGAAAAAAAGTATAAAATCCCTTTTCTCATAGAGTTTACATTCTAATAAATCTGGACTCTCAACACGTCCTTAGTCTGTACTTTAGAACCCATCCATTGTAGGATGGATTCCCAAGACCGCCTCATACCTGTCGAGCTCCAAGACTAGAGAAAGAATGAGCTTCTAGATCTGACTTTGGAAGACAGGCCTAGTTCCTCACCCATGGACAAAAGTCACATGGAAGAATGATTAGAAAATAATGTGTCCATTCAGGGTCTAGACGGCCTAGAGGAGAGAAGGATGGTGTCTAAGCCATGTTTGTGAATACCCTTACCTTGTTTTTGACCCATTTAGATGTAATTTAGATGATATAATTGAAGTCATGGAAGAAGATTCTAAAAGCATTACTCTAATACTGCTTTCTCCAGCGAAGAGAAACTCCCCATGGAGACAAGAAGAGAGGGACTAGTTTCGGTATTTTCGGCCAAGTGGTAGAAACAATACTTTGTATGTAAATCAGTTGAATCACCTAGAGGTGGCTAGAAACACAGTAGGTGCTCAAGACAGTCTTATGGATGGCTTAATTCCAATATTCCCACTTATTCTTTGGTAAATTGCAAGATTGAGGAATTGTCATTAAAGGACAGGCAAGCATTCTTCTGCCTGGTATAAGAGTCTCAATCTTTTTTTTTATATAATTATAGTGTCAATAATATTGATAAATATTTTGAGGCAAATGCTTTGTACTTGGCTGAGTAACGTGTGCCTTTAACAAGGCACACACCGTGCCTTGTTAAAATTACATGGTTTCTTTCTGGATGGAAAATACTCTGTTTATAAAATGTCTTATTATCATGCTTCGTGATGAATGAGCTCTGTTTATTTGTTTTTTTCTTGGCTGTCTTTAGGAGATGATCTAAGGTTAATGGTGGAAACGCTACCAAAATAAATGGTTTCATGTAGTCAAATATTTCATCTGAGCACTTTGTTTCAGGAAACTTGGGAAGAAAACAAATGAATATTTTTGGAGGGTTTGAATTCATTCTTTAACTTTAGTGCTGCTAAGGTTTCCAAGATACACTGAAAAAATACACTTTTCAAGTAACCCACAAAAGTCTACAAAGCTTCCACCAACACACCAATTAGAATAGTACACATATTATCTTCTGGAAAATCCTCAAAAGGATGTAGAAAATGATTTCAGATGCCTGCATAGAATTGGCTATTTTCCACATGAAATGGTTCTATAGAATCATAATCTTTCATGAGAGTGATATTCACCAGACCTGGTTTAAAACATTTCCTTAAATTGACATCTTGTTTTGAAAATAAGCAGATGTAATATCTGCAACTAATCCTTACAAGTTTGGACACTTTTGTAAAAAAAAAAAAAGTACAGTCATGTGGGTAAAATATAGGACTTTTCTTTAATGTCAGAGATTCTGACTTAGGTCAGACTTAGTTGAGAATTGCTCTAGGCTTACATGAGAATCTCTTGCTTTTGGTCAAAGTTCTACAATAAATCGCTGCTCCTAAGTGATGTTGCCAGGATGAAGTCATTACCGTTTTCCCCCCTGAGGTTTTGGAATTCTTCTAAGAATCTCCTTTATGTCCAGCTAAGTACAAAGGATTATTTATCAGATATCTCCTTCCTGCACGGATTATACGTACCCAGAAATATTTGCAATTGCCAAAGTCATTCTTAGTCCTGCAGTCGATATCACTTTGGAGATAAACAGAGATTTAAACATCCACAATAAACTTAAAATGACAGCTCAATAAGAGAAGGAGTCTATGTTGTCAGACTTTTTTTTTCAGATCAGGATTTTTAGTTAGAAAAAATTAATATATACATGGCAAGGCAGAGTGAATTTTTCTTCCAAAGCCTTCTGGTAAACTCCAGCATAAGAAGTTATGCATCTTAGTCTTGTAAACTTAACTTTATTCCTTTTTTCTAAACTTTGAGTTAAAATGGCTCTCAGAGAGGGGTCCAAAATTGAGTTAAAGAGGAAAAAAGACCCATTATCAATCGAGATTCCACTGGAAACATTTTTTATGAAAGGTGCTTATTGGCTCCTTGATAGGTTATATTCCATTTTGGTCTCTTAATTTACTATTGTCTAATATAAAATAAATGTAATTGCTTTTCAAAATTATAAGAGTATCTTTTGTTCTTTTTTCAAATTAATTAATTTTCATCGGAGAACTTTTGTTCTTTTGAGGTTGGCAAATATAGGTAATAGAAAAGAAAAGAAAAAACACAATTCTACCTGCCTACATATAACCACAATTAATAAAAGGTGTGTGATTCTGCATATTTTACAGATTTAAATGTATTTATTTAATTTAATATTTGTTGATTTTCTATGGCAGGTGTTTTTCTAGATACCAAGAACAGAGGCACCTATAAGATGCTGCCTTTATGCAGGTTACATTCTGGTGGAAGAGACAAAGCGTAACCAAGTAACTACTTTGATAAAGAAAATAAAGACAGGAGGTACTAAGGGCTCTTTTAAAAAAAATGCATCATGAGATAGAGAGCAATGGTGGAGGGGTGGGTGATTTTAATCGCAGAAAGACTCTGGGGAGGGGCATTTGAACAGGAACAAGGATGCATGGGCTTCTGAAGAGCTGCTCTCACCGCAGCAGCCAGCAAATTCTAACACTGTAAGACGGAAATGACGTGGTAGCTCAAGGTAAAGCCAGCCATCCAGCGCGGAGGATGGAGAACAGGAAGAAGCGGCGTAGGGGCTCGTTAGGCGCAGGCTTGGCAGGCCCCAGGAGGTGGTTTGCGTTTCATCCTCGTCTGGTCCTCTCTGGTTTCACAAGATCGGTTCGGTTGTCATATGAAGTGGGCGGCAGAGGATGAGATGGTTAGATAGCATTGCTGACTCAATGGATATGAATTTGAGCAAACTCCGGGAGACAGGGGAGGACAGAGGAGCTCGGCGTGCTGCAGTCCACGGGGTCGCCAAGAGCCAGACGTGACTGAGCGACGGAAGAACACCAGATGGAGGCTTCAGCGGAGCAGGAAAGGAGCCAGAGCTGATAGGGGGTGTGGTCACTAGCCCACGCGAGAGGCAGAAACGGTGTGGGTCAGGGCGGAAGCAGTGGCCGCCAGGAGAAGTGGTTATGGGGGTTATTACAGGGCTGGATGATGCTCAGGATGTGGGCGGTGAGGGGACGGCATCAGACAACAGGCTACTATAATCGCAGCAGAGATCTGCCCCACCTTCTTCACGGGCACGTGGTGTTCAATGAACCATCCTCCTGTAGGCTGTTTCTCCCATCTCCAAATGAGAAAACTTCAAGTTGCTTTTTCTATTTAGAAACACTGAAATGATTACTTTTGTCTCCATAACTGTACACTTGTCAGTTTATTTCCAAAAGCCATGGCTAAAAGTTGAATTGTTGGATCAAAGAATCACCCACTCAAGATTTGGTGCCCTATTTGGTCCTTTCTTCTTTATTTGAAGGCAATCATGGGATGTTAAAACTCAGTTTCATAATTTTCAACACAGAGGCACTTTGGGCTTGTTTATTTTCTGAAGCAATGGCTCTTCTGGATGAAACAATGAATTTGTAGACAGAGCGTAAACAAAAGGAAATTTTCTGAATGATTTGGAAGAGAAGATGATCTTTGGATTAGAGGGTTTTCGTTCTTCAAGTAAGAGACCAGGATTTCTGCTGCCAGCTGACTTCTGGTCACTCTGGGCTGCCATGCTGGTGTCCAAGGGCAAGGCCAGTCTGTGCAGATGTCCTTCAGAAGGTATGCACATGTCCAGGCTGAGTGTCAGGTCAGTCTTTAGAAACGCAGGGAGGATGTTGTTGGAAAAAATGGGAGAAAAGATACTAAAAGGCAAAAACCAAACAGCAAGCCTCACCCCTGAAGTGGCTCCCCAAAAATGAATGGCGCAGCTGAAGAAAGAGAAGCAAGCAGAAATGCCCCCATTCAGACCTGAGCACTGCCGCTTAACAGCCTCTGTTCCAGTGAAGGCCATCACTACCCTGAACTTCACTTTTACCATCTATAAAATGAGATGTCGACTCCCACCCTGCGTGATTAACGTGTGTAAGCTGCTGCTGTTTAGGTGCTCAGTCCTGTCTGACTCTTTGCGACCCCATGGACTGTAGTCCACCAGGCTCCTCTTGGTCCATGGGATTTCCCAGGCAAGAATACTGGAGTGGGTTGCCATTTCCTTCTCCAGGGGGCTTCCCGACCCAGGGATCGAACCCTTGTCTCCTCCTTGGCAGGTGGATTCTTTACTACTGAGCCACCTAGAAAGCCCAACCATGTATAAGGGTGCTTGTCAGGTATGTTAAACACACAGGCAGCTATTACCGGACAAATACTATTTGTGCACCAACCACCTGGTATCTACTGTGTCATTTACTCCTCATCATAAAACCAAGGTGGATAGTAGTTCTATTTCATATTTCAGATGAGGAGAGTGGACCTTGAGACATCTCGTGACTTGCTGAAAGTCACAGAGCTAACCAGTGGTAAATCTCGAATGCCAATGCAGGGTGTCTGACTGCCAAGGATCAAGCTGTCCTAAGCACATTCAATTTAAATTTTACCCATGATGGATTCTGGTAGAGGAATCTGGAATCTGGTACAGTGGAAACTTGTTTTTCATCCAAAACTTGGTAGAAACGGAAAGAGTCTCAAGTGCCTTTTCCCTGGATATCACCTATCTGCTTCCTGCTCAGGTGTTTCTAGCTCCAGGAGTTTAAAATGATCAACTAGAGCTTATCATACCCACAGCAGGGATTCTGTGTCTGGTAGGAGATTTGACATAACTTCATTGTCTGGTGATTCAGAAGCATCCCTTCTTTTCCTGGCTTTCTGCCTTAGCTCACAGAAAAGGAAGGGCAGGCCTTTCAGAAAACCTGAGGACTTTTGCCATTTCCTCCAAGCCATGTATGGGGGCAGCCACTCATCTGCCTGCTATGATTAGGAGAAGTACTGGCGTGCATGGATTACACTCCTTTCAGGCTGGTCAGCCTGGACTTTAGCAGGAGAGTTCTCTTTTGTGTGGACATAGCATCTGTCTATAAGGCCAACCTGGGCTAGGCCCAGGCCAGACCGGAAACCCTGCTCATCTCTTGGCTGGTCTCTGGAACCCTCTCAGAGGAACAGCAAGCACATCAGAACTAAGAGCTGATCCTGACACTGAGCCTGATGGTCTTACTTTAAAGGCCAGCAGCGTCTCTGCATAATGTTTAACTGGATTAGATTTTCTAAAAAGAAAGAAGCAGCCCAGCCCTGCACTTTGCCTTATCAATGCGGCCACGTTGTCCAGCCTGGCCGTTCTGTTTATCGTTAATTTCCACTGGCTTCAGCTGGCCAGGTTTCTTTAGAAGCAAGGGATGCAGACACAGGTCAACAGGGAAATTCCAGGAAAGAGTCTGCCCGGAGCTTAGACCTTGCTGTTCAGTCAGTGACACTTACTCCTTGAGAGACAGCAGAGAGAATTAAATAGTACGAATAGTATTTACAGGACATCCAAAAACCATTCTGGAACAGGACTCAGCAAATGATGCACTTTGGGTCAGATAGAGCCTGCTGTCAGTTTTTAAAATAAAGCGTTACTGGGCCACAATACCAGAGGAGTTATGACTGAGATGCACGGCCCACTGTGCCAGCCGCTTTACTGTCTGGCTCTTTACAGAAACCATTTTCTGACCCTAGTTCTAGATTCCCAGTGCTTTTCAAACTATAATGTGCAGATGAATTATCTGAGGATTTCATTGCTAGGTCTCTGGGTGGGGAACAGGACATTACATTTCTAAGCAAATGCTCAGGCCATGCCGCCGCTGCTGCTCCTTGCACCACATTTTGAGGAGCAAGGTTCTGGAACAGTGGGTGCTGTCCAAAATAACTTGGCGCGAAGATGGGCGTATCCTGGAGCTGTTCAGTATGGTAGCCACTAGCCATACGTGACTACTGAACATTTCAAAGGTGGCGAGTGTAACTGAAGAACAGAGTCTATTTAATTTCAAATATTTTAAATTTATTAGTCACGTGTGCTGGTGGCTACCTTATCAAACAGCACCATCCTAGAGGATAAATCCCAGATTTGTTTTGCTTGTTTTTACGAGAAAACCAAACCATGCGGGGCTGGCTGAGGCTTTCTTCCTATTTTTTTTCCCCCCAAGATAGGTATTAGCATTACAGACAAGTTCAGAGGATATTAAGTCTTGGCTTGCTCACAGGGGGAGGGGGAGGGGGAGGGGGAGGGGGCTTAGAGATACTGCAATCTGGCCTGAGTATAATAAACCCCTTTGTTACATTTAAATACCATCATACTATCTTATATACAGCAAAGCACCAGGATGTTTTATAGTAACAATACCGAAGCACGAAAGCCCCAGACAACTTTAAAAAGGCGCTAATTATTATTATTAGTGTTTTGCGCTAACAATGAATGTCAAATGGAACCCTGAAAACAAATAACTACCTGTCACCCAGTGAATGAAAGGCAATTTTAGTAAAGTGAATTAAAACCCCAAACATCGCCAAGCCCAACCAGAGAGCGATGCCAACGCAGCTTAGCGGGCGCCATGGCGAGTTCCTTTCCAAGAGCGGCAGGGATAGGATGTCCTTGGGGGTAAATCGATGAGGTTGTGCCAGTTCATTAGCGCCCAGGGCACCTGGAAAGGGGAGGTGGACGGAGTTGAAGTGAGGGGGCAAGGGTATCTTTGGGAGCAGGCCCTCCGTCATAACAAATGGAAATCGGAGACTATTAAGGATGGAGAATCTTTATTTATTGGCTGGGCTGCAGCCCGCTCGAGTGTTATCAGTGAAAAATTAAAGTTGGACTGCAGAGTGTGGATTTGTTTTCATGACATATTTCCCTTAGATTTTTCAAAGTGCATTCTGGGTGTCTCCCAAAGACTATTTTTTAAAAATAAATTGCACATTTTATTTTTTCAAACTTCATTTATCTTTGATATCTGATTGACATATTCAGGACAGTCTAATCCTTTCTGCTGAAGTGAGCTATGACAGTAGCTGCTACAGCAATCGACATCAGAGAGCCCTCCCCAGGAAGAGGGGCTGCGTCTCACCAAACGCCGGGAAGGAGGCTCTGGCGGGGCCCTTCTAGATGGCTGTGCAGGCGGTGGGATCCGTCTCTTGGATCACCAGGTAGGTGAGACTCAGAGGCTTGAATCAGCTCTCTAATTATTGCAGAATCATCAGAGAAGTCAAGAGACTCAGGAAACAGATGAGAGGCTGAGGCTTGCCTCTCTAATTTTCTTTTTTTTTTACTTGGTTAAAGGGGCACACGAAGCCGAAGATTTTTTAGCCTTGTTACCTTGAGAAGCTTCATTTATTGCTCCTCGTCCAAAACTGATTTTTTCTCCCTCTCTTCCTCCTTTCCTTTCTTTGTCTCTTGAATTTAATTTTTCCTCCTCAATGTTTGAATGGCTAATACAGTCACACAGTTATTCTAAAGTCAGAATTATTCAGAGTTATTCAGAGTGAAAAGCCTTCCTCTCATCTTGCCCCTTATCTGTCCTGCCACCCTTCTCTCCAGTCTTTTAATCAAATCTATTTTGCCTACACAACAAGTGCACGTACATCTAAGCACACGCGTGTACCTCCACACTTACTCTTTTCCCTTCTTTTCTGCACAAATAGTAAAATATCACACACATTGTTTTCCACCTTGCTCTTTCCTCTATCCTAAAGTGCTTTATCTTGAAGATCATTTCAAATCAATTAATAAAGAACTTTGTTTTTATTTTTTTAACATAATACACTCCAATGTATGGCTCTAGCATAAATTATTCATTCAGTTCGCTGAGTCTAGAGGCATCTAGGGAATTTCCAAATTTTTCCTCTTACCACAACCCTGCAGTAAATAGCCTTGAGTGCGTGTCACTCTACACATGTGGGAGGGCGTCTGAAGAGTAAATACCTAGGAGGGAACCAGCTGGGGCAAAGGCTAAGTGCATTTGTAATTTTGATAAATATTCCCAAATTGTCCTACACAGAGGTTGCAGAATTTATGTTGCCATTATTCATAGACAAGAAGGCCTATTTCCTATACTTTCACTCACTGAGGGTACTATCAAACATTTTGAGTTTTAAAAATTGTGTGTGCTTAGTCGTGCCCTACTCTTTTGTGACCCCATGGACTGTAGCCCACCAGGCTCCTCCGTCCATGGAACTTTCCAGGCAAGAACACTGGAGTGGGGTGCCACTTCCTCTTCCAGAGAATCTTCCCAACCCAGGGATCAAACCCATGTCTCTTGCATCTCCTGCGTTGGTGGGCGGGTTCCTTACCCTCGTACCCCCTGGGAAGCCGTTAGCAATAAATGCTGGAGAGGGTGTGGAGAAAAGGGAACCCTCCTACACTGTTGGTGGGAATGCAAACTAGTACAGCTGCTATAGAAAACAGTGTGGAAATTCCTTAAAAAATTGCAAATAGAACTGCCATATGACCCAGCAATCCCACTGCTGGGCATACACACCGAGGAAACCAGAATTGAAAGAGACACATGTACCCCAAGGTTCATCGCAGCACTGTTTATAGTAGCCAGGACATGGAAACAACCTAGATGTCCATCAGCAGATGAATGGATAAGCAAGCTGTGGTACATATACACAATGGAGTATTACTCAGCCGTTAAAAAGAATACATTTGAATCAGTTCCGTTGAGATGGATGAAACTGGAGCCGATTATACAGCCAGAAAGAAAAACACCAATACAGTATACTAACACATATATATGGAATTTAGAAAGATGGCAATGATGACCCTGTATGCAAGACAGCCAAAAAGACACAGATGTGTATAGCGGACTTTTGGACTCAGAGGGAGAGGGAGAGGGTGGGATGATTTGGGAGAATGGCATTGAAACATGTATACTATCATGTAAGAATCGAATCACCAGTCTATGTCCGATGCAGGATACAGCATGCTTGGTGCTGGTACATGGGGATGACCCAGAGGGATGTTGTGGGGAGGGAGGTGGGAGGGGGGTTCATGTTTGGGATCGCATGTACACCCGTGGTGGATTCAAGTCAATGTATGGCAAAACCAATACAGTATTGTAAAGTAAAATAAAGTAAAAATAAAAATTAAAAAAAAAAACTGGGGAAAGAAAAACAGTCTCCTAGTGAAATTTTAATTCACAATCCTCACAGTCAGGTATTACGTATTTGGTAATGTATTTATTTACAAACTATATTTTCTCTTTGTAAACTGTGCAGAGTCTGTGCCTCTTTTTCCATTGTCTTTTCCAAAGGAAAGATGCTACATTTTGGGAAGATTAGCTCATGGGCCATTTAATGAGTAATTCATAGCTTGTTCAATGTGGTTGTTCAGTCGCTAAGTCATGTCTGACTCTTTGCGACCCCATGGACTGCAGCTCACCAGGCTTCCCTGTCCTTCACCATCTCCCGGAGCTTGCTCACTTGTTCAATGGTGAGTTATTACTACAGGCAAAGGAAACACATTCTCTGATGTTCATTTGTTCACTGATAAAACACGTCAGCCGGTGCCTCCTGCCCGCGGGCCCCTGTGCTGGGTACTGGGTGATCGGTTGCTAGTTCCAATGGGGGATTCAAGCAAAGCAAGGACAGCCATTCGGGAGGGGCAGAAAGAGGAGAGATGTGTAGGGCGCGGAGGCACCAGGGCAGGGCGGGTACCCTTCCTCCCGGGGTAGGGGCACCATGGAAGGCTTCCTGGTGGACGTAATCTGGAAACTGAGACCTGAAGGCTAAGAGGTGGTCAGGCAAGAAGTGCGCGTGGGGAAAGTGAGGGGTGGTGTCGGCCGGGAAGCGGCTTATGTCAAAGAGGGAAAACAGCTCTCTGTGTCAAAGGCAGTGATAAGAATTCAGTGTGACGGATGCACAGACGAGAGAGAGGAACGTCAGCCTTAATGAGGAAGGACCAAATGGTGCACATTTTGAGGGTGAGGACTGATGCTTTCTCACATGGACGCTGCCCAAGTACTTGGGATGTCCGTGAACTGGATAGACAAGTCCTTTCCTTCATGGAGTCTGAATTCCAGTGGGGATACGGGCAGGAAGGCAAAGATAGTAAACAAAGGAATCATCCTCGTTTTTAATGCTATACAGTAAAATACATGAGGCTGTTTTGGAAAATAATAGCAGGGTGTCACCCAGAGAAGGGTGTTCGTGGGAGGCATCTCTGAGGGCTGACATTCAAGCCTGGACAGACTGAATGAGAAGAAGCAGGCTGGTGTCCAGCTCTGCGCCCCTCACCACACCCAGTTCAGATCGGATGCCCAGTGCCCACCTAAGGGATGTTCACTTTAATGCTTTTTCTCTAAATAAGAAGAAACGAGCTTAATCTGTGTTCGGAGGGAATGTATTCGGACACAGCAAGCTCTGTGTCAAGTCTGTGAAACTGTTTAAGAGATTTGTGTCTGTTGCTGGAGAGGCCACCTGCTCTTTTCTTCATGTCCACTAAGTGCCCAGGTCAGGGCTATGTGTAGAGCAGCAAATGAGGGAGAACATCACAGATGGAAGAAAAAAGCTCTGCAACAGCGCACGGTCCTGAAAGCTGAGTCCTGCGGACACTGGGCTGGGACCACATTGCACGCCTCTAGACCAGCAGGTCTTTCAACCCTGAGTCTGGAGGCTGCTTGGCACCTTCAGTGAGGCCGTCTCTCTTCCATCACGCACCAATCAGTGACTGCCTCACTGTTCTGAGCCTGAAAGGAGGTTTTTCTTACATGCCTTACATGTAAATAAGTAAGCAATGAGGTTCTTGAAATACAGAAAGAAAAAAAAAAAAGGAAAGGGACACAGTGAGGATGCTACAAATCTTATTTTGTTGATGCTGGCAACACTTGTGTCTGGAACCAAAAATTATTCAAAGATGAAGAAGAATACCAGAAGAAATTAAAATTCCAGGATTGGGGAGATTGAAACAAATTGTCGGTTACATTTCCAGAAAGGAAAAGTAAATAACAACAACAACAACACTTTTCTAACGATGTCCTAGGCATGTACGTGAATCGTTTCCACAGCTCATTTCACTTGATCCCAGTGACAACACTGGTGGATGGGTATATTACTTCCATTCTGCAGTTGAGGAAGTTATAGTATTCAGAGTTTTAACAACCAGCATAAGGCCCCACAGTTGGTAAGGGGCTGAGTGAGCATTTGCACTCCCAAAACCTGATGACAGGCCTACTGTTAATTACTGCTGTGAGGGGCACCCGGCTTCTATTGCACATGAGAAACGCCATTTCCACTTGTCCGTGGGTCCACAAGGTTTTTTCTGTAGAGGTGCCAGATAATAAATATTTTCCGCTTTATGAACTATACAGTCTTTATCTCAGCTACTGAAGGGAGAAAGATTTGATAAGAAGAATGGGAGGAAGAGAAAGGAAGGACAAAACATGCAAATTGCATTAACTTAAAAGTTATTCCTTGGACTTAAGATAATTTTGGGCACAACTTACCAAGATGACAATTTAACAATATGTGTAAAGTTATTTAATAAAGTGCCTCATTCTTCTTAAAAAGTTCACTTTGAGAAGTGGATCCAAGCAGGCAAATATATGAAAGCATATCCACAAGATGCCTATGAATCTGTGAGCCGTGCCCGCAGGGCCACCCAAAACGGCGGGTCACGGTGGAGAGCGCTGACAAAGCGTGGTCCGCTGCAGAAGGGAGTGGCAAACCACTTCAATGTTCTTGCCTTGAGAACCCCATGAACGGTATGAAAAGGCAAAATGATAGGACACTGAGAGAGGAACTCCCCAGGTTGGTAGGTGCCCAATATGCTACTGGAGATCAGTGGAGAAATAACTCCAGAAAGAATGAAGGGAGGGAGCCAAAGCAAAAACAATACCCCGTTGTGGATGTGACTGGTGATGGAAGTAAAGTCTGATGCTGTAAAGAACAATATTGCATAGGAACCTGGCATGTCAGGTCCATGACTCAAGGCAAATTGAAAGTGGTCAAACAGGAGATGGCAAGAGTGAATGTCAACATTTTAGGAATCACTGAACTTAAATGGACTAGAATGGGTGAATTTAACTCAGATGACCATTATATCTACTACTGCAGGCAGGAATCCCTTAGAAGAAATGGAGTAGCCATCATGGTCAACCAAAGAGTCCAAAATGCAGTACCTGGATGCAATCTCAAAAACGACAGGATGATCTCTGTTTGTTTTCATGGCAAGCCATTCAATATCACAGTTATCCAAGTCTACGCCCGAACAATTAACGCTGAAGAAGCTGAAGTTGAATGGTTCTTTGAAGACCTACAAGACTTTCTAGAACAAACACCCAAAAAAGATGTCCTTTCCATTATAGGAATGCAAAAGCAGGAAGTCAAGAAACACCTGGAGTAACAGGCAAATTTGGCCTTGGAATGCGGAATGAAGCCGGGCAAAGGCTAATGGAGTTTTGCCAAGAGAACACACTGGTCATAGCAAACACCCTCTTCCAACAACACAAGAGAAGACTCTACACATGGATATCACCAGATGGTCAACACAGAAATCAGACTGATTATATTCTCTGCAGAAAAAGATGGAGAAGCTCTATACAGTCAGCAAAACCAAGGCTGGGAGCTGATTGTGGCTCAGATCATGAACTCCTTATTGCCAAATTCAGACTTAAATTGAACAAAGTAGGGAAAACCATTAGACCATTCAGATATGACCTAAATCAAATCCCTTACGACTATACAGTGGAAGTAACAAATAGATTCAAGGGACTAGATCTGATAGACAGAGTGCCTGATGAACTATGGACAGAGGTTCATGACGTTGTCCAGGAGGCAGGGATAAGACCATTTCCAAGAAAAAGAAATGCAAAAAGGCAAAATGTTTGTCTGAGGAGGCCTTACAAATAGCTGTGAAAAGAAGAGAAACGAAAGGCAAAGGAGAAAAGGAAAGATATACCCATTTGCATGCAGAGTTCCAAAGAATAGCAAGGAGACATAAGAAAGCCTTCCTCAGCGATCAGTGCAAAGAAATAGAGAAAAAGTATACAATGGGAAAGACTAGAGATCTCTTCAAGAAAATTAGAGATACCAAGGGAACATTTCATGCAAATATGGGCTCAATAAAGGACAGAAATGGTATGGATCTAACAGAAGCAGGAGACATTAAGAAGAGGTGGCAAGAATACACAGAAGAACTGTACAAAAAAGATCTTCATGACCCGGATAATCACGATGGTGTGATCACTCATCTAGAGCCAGACATCCTGGAATGTGAAGTCAAGTGAGCTTTAGAAAGCATCACTACGAACAAAGCTCGTGGTGGTGATGGAATTCCAGTTGAGTTATTTCAAATCTTAAAACATGATGCTGTGGAAGTGCTGCACTCAATATACCAGCAAATCTGGAAAACTCAGCAGTGGCCACAGGACTGGAAAAGGTCAGTTTTCATTCCAATCCCAAAGAAAGGCAATGCCAGAGAATGCTCAAAGTACCGCACAATTGCAATCATCTCACACACTAGTAAAGTAATGCTCAAAATTCTCCAAGCCAGGCTTCAACAGTATATGAGCCGTGAACTTCCAGATGTTCAAATTGGATTTAGAAAAGGCAGAGGAACCAGAGATCAAATTGTCAACATCCATTGGATCACTGAGAAAGCAACAGAGTTCATTCAAAAAACACATCTGCTTCTGCTTTCTTGACTTTGCCAAAGCCTTTGACTGTGTGGATGACTACAAACTGCGGAAAATTCTGAAAGAGATGGGAATACCAGACCACCTGACCTGCCTCTTGAGAAACCTATATGCAGGTCAAGAAGCAAGAATTGGAACCGGACATGGAACAACAGACTGGTTCCAAATCAGGAAAGGAGTACATCAAGGCTGTATATTGTCACCCTGCTTATTTAACTTCTATGCAGGGTACATCATGAGACATGCTGGACTGGGAGAAGCACAAGCTGGAATCAAGATTGCTGGGAGAAATATCAATAACCTCAGATATGCAGAAAACACCACCCTTATGGCAGAAAGTGAAGAAGAACTAAAGAGCCTCTTGATGAAAGTGAAAGAGGAAAGTGAAAAAGCTGGCTTAAGGCTCAACATTCAGAAAACAAAGATCATGGCATCTGGTCCCATCACTTCATGGGAAATAGATGAGGAAACAGTAGAAACCATGTCAGACTTTATTTTTTGGGGCTCCAAAATCACTGCAGATGGTGATTGCAGCCATGAAATTAAAAGATGCTTACTCCTTGGAAGAAAAGTTATGACTAACCTAGATAGCATATTCAAAAGCAGAGACATTACTTTGCTGATTAAGGCCTGTCTAGTCAAAGCTATGGTTTTTCCTGTGGTCATGTATGGATGTGAGAGTTGGACTGTGAAGAAGGCTGAGCGCTGAAGAATTGATGCTTTTGAACTGTGGTGTTGGAGGAGACTCTTGAGAGTCCCTTGGACAGCAAGAAGATTCAACCAGTTCCTCCTAAAGGAAATCGTCCTGAATATTCATTGGAAGGACTGATGCTGAAGCTGAAACTCCAATACTTTGGTCACCTAATGGGAAAGACTGATGCTGGGAAAGAGTGAAGGCGGGAGGAGAAGGGGACGATAGAGGATGAGATGGCTGGATGGCATCACCGATTCGATGGAAGTGAGTCTGAGTGAACTCCAGGAGTTGGTGATGGACAGGGAGGCCTGGTGTGCTGCAGTCTATGGGGTCACGAAGAGTCAGACACATCTGAGCGATTGAACTGAACTGAAAGATGCTGTTGTCTTATTACTTCGAACAAGAAAAAATTCACAACCTTAAACTCCAGTGAATGGTGCATTGATTAAATAATATCACAGTGGAAAATTATGCCATTAGAAATGATTATGTAAATGTTTGTTGACACATAAAGAAACTGATGATAAGTAAAAAGTTGTAGGTCATAAAATATTAAGTTTCACTGAGTCCACTTTTATAATGTGCAGAGTTACTGTATGTATACGCACATACATACACATACAGGGAATGTATAGGGAAAGCTAGAAGCCACGTGACAAGATATTTACATCGGTTGCTCCTGGATGAAAAGGTTATGGAGTTTTATGTATTTTCTATATTGGTTAAATTTTATGTTATTAGAAGATGTTGCTTTTATCAGCACAGAAATAGGTTCTAAAAATAGAATAAATAGAGGCAATTTGGGGGGGATCTCAGTCTAAAAATATCCTGAAAATACACCTCCCTCAGATTCCTACTGTAGAAGGTGATGGCACCCCAATCCAGTACTCTTGCCTGGAAAATCGCATGCACGGAGGAGCCTGGTGGGCTGCAGTCCATGGCGTCACTAGGAGTCGGACATGACTGAGCGACTTCACTTTCACTTTTCACTTTCATGCATTGGAGAAGGCAATGGCAACCCACTCCAGTGTTCTTGCCTGGAGAATCCCAGGGACAGGGGAGCCTGGTGGGCTGCTGTCCATGGGGTCGCACAGAGTCGGACACGACTGAAGCGACTTAGCAGCAGCAGCAGATTCCTGCAGTGAGTACTTTCTTCCATCTTCTTCTGAGTTACACATATTGAATCTGTGTTTTCCTCTCTGTGGATAGTTACATTCATAACCTCCCCACCCTCCTGTTACGATAACCTGCCAACTGTCTTCTTTCTGACCTGTTGGGGACTCTCAAAAGCATGAGTTTTCTCAAAGGCACAGCACTTGGGAACGACGTTGGGGGAGAGATGGCATTTTTATTCCTTTTCCTCTGTTTTCTTTTCTCCAGGCCCTCCTTTTTCTCTGCCTTTGCAGCTGGGGGACCTTGCCCCCACGCTCCATCAGCCCCCGGAGCCACACTCGCAGTGTGACGTTGACAGCAGCCGTCCTAGTTGGGATTTATCTTCACGACTTGCCAACTCACTCTTGCTAGCATGTCTGGGCTTGGTGAATGATGAGAAAGACCTACCATCCATCTAAGGGTAAAACTCTGAGCAGTTACATTGAAATTTAGCTCTTCCCCTCAACCCCCGGCTTATTTCTTATGTTCTGATCAAAAAGGACCCATTTAAGGGCCTTTGTGGTAAATACCCAAATAATCATGCCACAAAGATGGGGGATCATTTTTCACCGGAGTCTATGATCGCCGTGGACGGGCTGCCATCCTGAAGTTGCCAACTCTGCTTAAACCCGGGTCCCTTCCAAGCAATTTCTCTGGACCTTCAGAAGGGACTCATTTCAATGTGTGCCTATTAACTACGGAAAGGCAGGTAATTGCACCAGTCCTGCCGTCTGCAGATTGCAAGAAGAGAACCTCCACATAAAGCAACACCTGGGATCTGGATATGTCTCCCTGATACACAGTGAAGGAAGGATGGAGCGCATCAATGTAACATCCACCGGATGGGAGGTGTGGGGAGAAGAAACTGTGGGCACAGACAGACTCGAGTCTGAATCTTTGTTCACCCCCTTACTGTCCAGTTGTTTGACTTTGAGCAAGTTACATATTTACTCTGTACCTGGTCCCTCATCTGTGAGAAGGATTGTTCACCTCTGTCTGCTGTGCTGTTAGGATGGTGTGGCAGACTGTCTTTTCCAAAGACAGCAGTAGAAATACTCCCTGTCCTGTGATTTCTAGAATATATCCACTGCCTCATCCAGAAGTAGGGTCTAATCTTCCCTCCCATGAGTCTGGGCAGGACTGTGGCTTGTGTACAAGCAAAGGAAAACATGGAAGTGCCTCTGTATGACTTTTGAGTGTAGGGCAGGAAAGGGGATGTGCTTGCCACTTGGAAGATGAGGCATTCACACCTGGAACCTGAGTAAGAATTCCAAGTTCCCTAAGGCCGCCATGCTGAGAGGAAGCCCAAGCAGCTCTGTGGAGGACCCACATGTGAGAGTGACCGCCCACAAGCCCCACTGAGGTCCAGCCAACAGCTAGCATTAACCATCAGCCACGTGAGAGATGCTCTGCGTAAGTTCAGCTCCCAACCCTCATCACCCCTAGGCCTCCAGTCTCCCTGACTAAAGGCCAACTAGAAGTTGTAGAGCAGAGAGCAGCCATCCCTTGTGCCCTGACCAGCTTCCCTGCCCACGTGAGCTGAGAGCGACTGAAAACAGTGGCTCTGTGCAGCTAAACTTTGGGGAGCCTTGTCATGTAGCAGTAGTAACAGGAAAAGAATGCTGGGAAAACAAAATCCTCTAAAGCAAGTGACACGGAGAACACTTAACAAGCAGCAGTTCTAATTATTTACATTATTTTATCTGAATTAAGATTAAAAGACACTTACTCCTTGGAAAAAAAAGCTATGAAAAACCTAGAGAGCATATTGAAAAGCAGAGATATTACTTTGCCAACAAAAGTTCTTATAGTCAGAGCTATGGTATTTCCAATAGTCATGTACAGATGTGAGAGCTGGATCATAAAGAAGGCTGAGCACTGAAGAATTGATGCTTTTGAACTATGGTGTTGGAGAAGACCCTTAAGAGTGACTTGGACTGCAAGGAGATCAAACCAGTCAATCCTAAAGGAAATCAGTCCTGAATATTCACTGGAAGGACTGATGCTGAAGCTGAAGCTCCAATATTTTGCCAACTCATTGGAAAAGACCCCGATGCTGGGAAAGATTGAAGGCAGGAGGAGAAGGGGATGACAGAGGATGAGATGGTTGGATGGCATCACTGACTCGATGGATGTGAGTTTCAGCCAGCTCTAGGAGTTGGTGATGGACGGGGAGGTCTGGTGTGCCACAGTCCCTGGGGTCACAAAGAGTTGGACAAGACTGAGCAACTGAACGACAACTGCTCAGCCCATGCAGCACAGCTACTAAGCCCACGTGCAGCGACGCCTGAAGCGCCAACCCCACAGCCTGCGCTCTGCCACAAGGGCAGCCACCGCAAGGTAAGCCCGCGCAGCACAGCCCTGCTCTCCACAACCAGAGAAAAGCCCACACACAGCAACGAAGACCCAGCACAGCCGAAAATAAGTGCACAAGTAAATAAGTTTAAAAGGCATATTCACTTCTTTATACTTTGCCGTCAATTAAGCTTTAATCAAAATACTGGATGACTGGACAGCAGTGCGGAAACTCTGAGCCTGTAGGGGAGCATGTGCGTGGCCCCTGCGTTTGGAGATAGGTGACCCTTGTCCTGCGCAGGCTTAGCCCTTTGCTCTAAGAATCCAGAGGTCAGGGACGGATTCGCAGAAGCGTTGCCTCGTGAATAGGAGTATTAATATTTCAGAGAGCCTGATGAACATTCCAGAAAGAAAAAAGTACGGTTTTATAGGCTGCTGTAGTGTATCGCGAAGAGCAGGGAGGGGACCGGGGGAGACGCGCGGTGCAGAAAAACATGACACAGAAACAGAATTGTTTCCTAATAAAAAAATCTCTCAAAGTTTTCTGCGAGGCCCTGTCAGCAGCTCTTCAAGCAGCACGGCTTATTTTAAATTTTATTTAAATCAACAAATTGTACACACTTGAACATGGAAACAGAATACAGGGAAAACACAAGCTGCCCTAACAGAGTAATGTCTAATAAACATTATGCTACTCAGAGATATTTGCTGTTTAATCACCCCTTGAAAAGATGTCAGATAGCATCTTGCTAAAGGCAATGGTGCCAGCTTTCCTGGCTTTGGAGTTCATGCAGCTAATTTTTTTTCTCTCTCTCTTCCCCATTTGCCTTTTTTTTTCTTGTTTTTCAAATAGCAACCTCTGAGACGCTCACTCAGAGGATAAAGCATTTGCGCATTAAGTACTGATAATAATGGGTTTCCCTGGCGGCTCCTGCAATGCAGGAGGTCCGGGTTCAATCCCTGGGTCAGGAAGATCCCCTGGAGAAGGGAATGACTACCCACTCTAGTACTCTTGCCTGGGAAATCCCATGGATGGAGCAGCCTGGTGGGCCAGTCCAGGGAGGAGCAAAGCGTCAGTCCTGGCTGAGAGGCCGACACTGGCTTATTGAATGATGATAGCCATTCCTTGAATAGCTTCTCTGTCAACACTGGCTGTACACTTTGTGAGGCCCAGAGCAAATGAAAACACGGAGGCCTTTTTCAAATATTAAGAGAATTTCAAGGCACTGCTCGCAGAACATTAACCCTAATATGAGGTCTTTCTGAGTCAGGCCTTGGTCTCTACCAACTAGATATCGGCAGGCTCGCTTCCTGATACCCCTGTGTGACAATCAAAAATGTCTCCAGATTTAGTCAGCTGTCTTCCGAAGGGTGAAGCTGCCCCAGCTGGGAGCCACCTGTATAAATGAATGAATCCCATACTTCGATTGGAGAAGGCAATGGCACCCCACTCCAGTACTCTTGCCTGGAAAATCCCATGGATGGAGGAGCCTGGTGGGCTGCAGTCCATGGGGTCCCTGAGGGTCGGACACGACTGAGCAACTTCACTTTCACTTTTCACCTTCATGCATTGGAGAAGGAAATGGAAATCCACTCCAGTGTTTTTGCCAGGAGAATCCCAGAGACGGGGGAGCCTGGTGGGCTGCCGTCTATGGGGTCGGACACGACTGGAGTGACTCAGCAGCAGCAGCAGCAGCAGCAGCTTCATTGTGTGAGGGGCCTATTTCCCGTAGAAGGCACTGCTGTCGAGTCACTGTTCTTGTTTAGTTGCTCAGTTGTGTCTTGACTCTTTGCCACCCCATGGACTGTAGCCCGCCAGGCCCTTTGTAAATGGGATTTCCCAGGCAAGAATACTGCAGTGGGTTGCCATTTCCTTCTCCAGGGGATCTTCCCAACCCGGAAGCAGCAGGCAAATTCTTTACTACTGGGCCAGGGAGGCCCCATTAGCCTTGTCTAAAGAGGTCAGCCACTACTCAGCTCCAGTGGGCTGTTGTTAAGAGGAAATACTTCCTCATCATTGTCAGCTCTTACAAATTTTAAAGAAATGTCTGGTTTTATATTTTTCCAGACTTTTACATGCTGGCCTCAGTTTTCTATGATTTGATGTAGGCCAAATGAGAGATGTCTGTGGACCATCCTTGGCCTCCTGCTGCCCGGGTGCAAGCTCGGGCCTGGAGGACTCCCCAGGATGCAGGCCCCGGTGTCCATGACGCCGAGCAGTGCTCCCACATCTCAAGGACGTTTCCCCAGGGAATGCTGCCTTTCAAAGCAGTTGGATGGATCAAAGTAGTACTTAATGCACTTCATTGATTAGGTTCATGTTGCCCCTTTGAACAGATAGTTTTATTTTTAACCTCTATCTTGATAACAAGTGAATTCCCGAGCGGGTGAAAGGAAAAAGAGTTATTTAGAAGATGCTCTTTCAACTGGAGCTGTCTATTTTTTCACCGACCCTGATGAATATTTTCTTCATTTGTAAGTACTAGAACCTCCTTCAAGCTAGCTCTCCAGCGTGCCAATTTATTATAAAGATATACAGGAATATTTCTGAACCCACGGACAGCAAGTATACTCACACCCCCAGAAGGACCAGAGAAACTGTCTTGAATCAAGTGAAACTCTTGTTTTCTTTGACGTCTCTTTCATTCTTCCTTTCTCCCTGGAAGGGCTTTCTCCTCCTGTAAGTATATAGCTGCCCCACTGAGGTAGCTATACATTGCTCATGCTGCATTTGAAATTTCTAGAGTGAAAGTAATAGACACAGCTGGAAGTAGATGTCAACTTTTGTTTTTCTCAAATTCTCAAATTATTCTTGACCACCCCCCCACCAAATGTGAAATACAGTTTTAGCTAGAGCTTTTCTCTCTGTATTTAGCAATAATCACTGGGATGAATTTTAAGGATCTTTAACACCAAAAGTGTAATTTACATTCAATACTGGGAAAATATCAAGAAAGAATTGCTTATATGTGAGGAGTAGACTACAACAATTACAGGCCATTAGTGAAACTGAAACATACCTCAGCTTATCAATGATGTTTCAATCAATGCATACTAAGGAAATAATCATGAATACATTGAAACACCTGTTCACAAGAATATTGATCACTGTATTATTTATAACCGTGAAAACCTGAAATCACTTACTTGGTCAGCAACAATGAATTACCTTAAAAATTACAGCCTGTCAATGCCATGGGTACTATAATATCTTTTAAAATATCTTTTAAAATGGCCTTGAAAAATACTAGTGACATGTAAAAAAAGTCCCATCCTGTATCAGAAGTCAGCAAACTATGGCCGTGGGGTGAATCCTGCCCGTCACCTATTTTTGTGAATAGTTTTGTTGGCACAAAGCCACACCCTTTCGTTTTCTTCTTGCCTACGGCTGGCTTTGTTCTACGGCTGCAGAGCTGAGTGGCCGTGACCACTCATGGCCAGCAAAGCTGAAAGTACTTACAGCCTGGCTTTTTACAGAAAAGGTTTCCGACCTCTGTTCTGTATCATTAGCGATAAAATAGTATTGTTTCAGAGAGAGAAAGAGAAAGAAAATAGTCAAAGTAAACATACTGAACTGAAGAAGAGCGGTTATCCTGAATGGCAGGAAAACAGGTAACATTCATTTTTATCCCTTTGCTTTTCCGTCTTCTCCAAAGTCGATGCAATAAGTATTCCCATTGTCATAACATACAAAACACTTAAAATTTTTTATACTATTCTGGAGAAGGAAATGGCAACCCACTCCAGTATTTTTGCCTGGAAAATCCCATGGACAGAGGAGCCTGGTGGGCTACAGTCCATGGGTTCACAAAGAGTCGGACACGACTTAGCAAAGAAACAACAACCTAACAGAACAGAGACTTCAGTGGCCACACATGACAAAGAATACAGAGTTTATCTAGTTCCAAGAAAGACGCTAAATTTTTTTTATACCATCAGAAAGAGTCCATCCCAATCCCTCTTCTCAGGCACAGTGATAGCAGAAGAGTCTCTGGTTCTCGGCTGAGTGACTATAAAGCCATCAATTGCCCTGTAACCAGGTTCTATTCAATATTATCCCTGGGAGGATGTGAGCAACAGAAAAAGAGGAACAGGGCCACAGAGCTTGCAGAAAATTAAGACCTGCAGATGTGACATTTCCTGGAAATCAGCCTGTCTTGGTTCCTCCCATAATTATTCACCATTTTGTTTACAAATGGGAAATAGCATTCTACTGTTCAGTGTCTTCCAAGAGACTGAAGTTAATTTGAAATAATCCTCCAGCAAAAGCACCAATAAAAGCATCTGGAATGCCCTGATGCCATCCCCTCTGGCTACTGACACGACATTATTGATACACAAATCAAAGTTGACTGCTCTGGTAACACTAAGTCCCCTGGCAGCAAGAGCTTTCAACAGAGAAGGTGTTCCTTTCTTAAGATAGGGCCAACTCAATACACGATCTCGTTGTAACAGGCTTAGTTAAGACATTAAAGGGATCCCAAACAGAAATTTTATATCTATCTCCCTCCTTTCTTTCCCCTCAGATAGAACGGGCCTGTCCCCCGCTAAAATCATAAATAAATAAAAGAAGAATAAATTCAAACTACGCCTAAGAATAGGCTCATGAGACGCAAAGGAGGCTGGAAATGTAATGTGAAGTGAGGGCTGTCACAAGGTTTCACTTGTCAGAGATACTAACAGGAAACTTAGGCCTGCCTGGAGTTTCCACCATTAGAGTCATTTCTTTAGAGACACTGTGTGTGTGTGTTTTTTTTTTTTTTTAAAGGCTCTGCTCAAATATAGAATTATTGAACTTCTGGATTTAAAGAGCGAGTCCGTAGAGGTCATAAACCCATTGCTGAACTGATAGGTGAATCCCCACTCCTGTATTCCTTCTAAGACATCTCCTGACCCTTATATGGTCTCCTCCCAAGACAAGGAACTCATTACCTTAAAAAAGAACAGCTATTCCATTTTGAGCTGGCTTTAACTATCCCAAAGCTTTCTTTCTGGTGAAATAAAATCTGCTTCTGGGTAATTTTTATTCCTGATCATTAGTTCTGTTTCATTCACCCAAATGAATGTTTAATAACTAACCTTTCAGGCATGGTCAACAGAGTTGACCATCAAAGTTTCTGCTCTCATGGGGTTTATACAGCGAGGGAAACAGCTAACACACAATACATGATAAGCAAGACCATTTCAGGCATGGTCAAGACAGGGTAAGGCACTGTCTTACCCTTAAGTCAAGACAGTGATAAGCACCAGAGAGAGGCAGGCTGCTTTGGACGAAGAATATTAGAGTGGAATCATGTTCCTGCTAAAAATATGTTGAAGCCTCAACCTCAGGACCTGCGAACGTGATCTCTTCTGGAACTAGGGTCTTTGTGGATGAAATCAAGTTAGAATGATGTCATAAGGATGAGCCAGGAATTAGTGTCCATATAGGAAGAGAGGAGGAGACTGTCACCAAGAGAAGCCCGTGAGGAGACACACAAGGGAACGCCAGGAGGACGGGGCGGGGAGCCTGCAGCAATGCAGCTACAAGCCAAGGGCTGCCAAGGGCTGCCAAGGGCTGCCAAGGCTTCTGGCGACCAGCAGGAGCTAAGAGAAAGGCGGGAACAGATGCTCCTGCAGAGCCTTCAGAGAGAACACAGGCCTGCCAACGCCTTGATTTGGACTTCTAGCTCCCAGAAGTGTGGGAGAGCCGATCTCTCTTGTTCCTTGCACCCAGTCTTTGCTACAGCATCCTTGGGGAGTGGATGTAGAGGGTCAGGGGAGACCTCACAAAGAGGCGGCTTTCGAGCTGATGCACCAGTTTCCATGAGGAAGAAAGTTCTTCCAAGCACAGGAAGAGCAAAAGCCCTGCCATTGGAATGAGCTTGAAACGTTCCAGGAACAAAAGGAGGCCAAGGGTCACGAGGTCTGAACAGAGGGGGATAAGGTAGGAGATGGGCTTGGAGAAGGGACTGGAGCTAAATTATGAGAGAGGTTCCCAGCTCACTCTCTGCAGCAAAATGCAGATCCGTGGACTCCACCCCGGGACTGATGGACGTGTGGTGGACCCGAGCATTGATGTATTTTTAAAGGTTTTGACTATTCGAGGTTTTTTGTATTTCCATACAAATCTTGAAATTATTTGTTCTAGTTCTGTGAAAAATGTGCCTGGTAGCTTGATAGGGATTGCATTGAATTTGTAAATTGCTTTGGGTAGTATACTCATTTTCACTATATTGATTCTTCCAATCCATGAACATGGTATATTTCTCCATCTATTAGTGTCCTCTTTGATTTCTTTCATCAGTGTTTTATAGTTTTCTATATATAGGTCTTTAGTTTCTTTAGGTAGATATATTCCTAAGTATTTTATTCTTTTCGTTGCAATGGTGAATGGAATTGTTTCCTTAATTTCTTTTTCTACTTTCTCATTATTCGTGTATAGGAATGCAAGGGATTTCTGTGTGTTGATTTTATATCCTGCAACTTTACTATATTCATTGATTAGCTCTAGTAATTTTCTGGTGGAGTCTTTAGGGTTTTCCATGTAGAGGATCATGTCATCTGCAAACAGTGAGAGTTTTACTTCTTCTTTTCCAATTTGGATTCCTTTTATTTCTTTTTCTGCTCTGATTGCTGTGGCCAAAACTTCCAGAACTATGTTGAATAGTAGCGGTGAAAGTGGACACCCTTGTCTTGTTCCTGACTTTAGGGGAAATGCTTTCAATTTTTCACCATTGAGGATAATGTTTGCTGTGGGTTTGTCATAGATAGCTTTTGTTATGTTGAGGTATGTTCCTTCTATTCCTGCTTTCTGGAGAGTTTTTATCATAAATGGATGTTGAATTTTGTCAAAGGCCTTCTCTGAATCTATTGAGATAATCATATGGTTTTTATTTTTCAATTTGTTAATGTGGTGAATTACATTGATTGATTTGCGGATATTGAAGAATCCTTGCATCCCTGGGATAAAGCCCACTTGGTCATGGTGTATGATCTTTTTAATGTGTTGTTGGATTCTGATTGCTAGAATTTTGTTGAGGATTTTTGCATCTATGTTCATCAGAGATATTGGCCTGTAGTTTTCTTTTTTTGTGACATCTTTGTCAGGTTTTGGTATTAGGGTGATGGTGGCCTCATAGAATGAGTGTGGAAGTTTACCTTCCTCTGCAATTTTCTGGAAGAGTTTGAGTAGGATAGGTGTTAGCTCTTCTCGAAATTTTTGGTAGAATTCAGCTGTGAAGCCGTCTGGACCTGGGCTTTTGTTTGCTGGAAGATTTCTGATTACAGTATCAATTTCCGTGCTTGTGATGGGTCTGTTAAGATTTTCGATTTCTTCCTGGTTCAGTTTTGGAAAATTGTACTTTTCTAAGAATTTGTCCATTTCTTCCACGTTGTCCATTTTATTGGCATACAACTGCTGATAGTAGTCTCTTATGATCCTTTGTATTTCTGTGTTGTCTGTTGTGATCTCTCCATTTTCATTTCTAATTTTATTGATTTGATTTTTCTCTCTTTGCTTCTTGATGAGTCTGGCTAATGGTTTGTCAATTTTATTTATCCTTTCAAAGAACCAGCTTTTGGCTTTGTTGATTTTTGCTATGGTCTCTTTTGTTTCTTTTGCATTTATTTCTGCCCTAATTTTTAAGATTTCTTTCCTTCTACTTACTCTGGGGTTCTCCAACTCTTCCTTTTCTAGTTGCTTTAGTTGTAGAGTTAGGTTATTTATTTGACTTTTTTCTTGTTTCTTGAGGTATGCCTGTATTGCTATGAACTTTCCTCTTAGCACTGCTTTTATAGTGTCCCACAGGTTTTGGGTTGTTGTGTTTTCATTTTCATTCGTTTCTATGCATATTTTGATTTCTTTTTTGATTTCTTCTGTGATTTGTTGGTTATTCAGAAGTGTGTTGTTCAACCTCCATATGTTGGAATTTTTAATAGTTTTTCTCCTGTAATTGAGATCTAATCTTAATGCATTATGGTCAGAAAAGATGCTTGGAATGATTTCGATTTTTTTGAATTTATCAAGGTTAGATTTATGGCCCAGGATGTGATCTATCCTGGAGAAGGTTCCATGAGCACTTGAAAAAAAGGTGAAATTCGTTCTTTTGGGGTGAAATGTCCTATAGATATCAATTAGGTCTAACTGATCTAATGTATCATTTAAAGTTTGCGTTTCTTTGTTAATTTTCTGTTTAGTTGATCTGTCCATAGGTGTGAGTGGGGTATTAAAGTCTCCCACTATTATTGTGTTATTGTTGATTTCCCCTTTCATACTAGTACAGCCACTATGGAGAACAGTGTGGAGATTCCTTAAAAAATTGCAAATAGAACTACCTTATGACCCAGCAATCCCACTTCTGGGCATACACACCGAGGAAACCAGAATTGAAAGAGACACATGTACCCCAATGTTCATCGCAGCACTGTTTATAATAGCCAGGACATGGAAACAACCTAGATGTCCATCAGCAGATGAATGGATAAGAAAGCTGTGGTACATATACACAATGGAGTATTACTCAGCCGTTAAAAAGAATTCATTTGAATCAGTTCTGATGAGATGGATGAAACTGGAGCCGATTATACAGAGTGAAGTAAGCCAGAAAGAAAAACACCAATACAGTATACTAACACATATATATGGAATTTAGGAAGATGGCAATGACGACCCTGTATGCAAGACAGGGAAAGAGACACAGATGTGTATAACGGACTTTTGGACTCAGAGGGAGAGGGAGAGGGTGGGATGATTTGGGAGAATGACATTCTAACATGTATACTATCATGTGAATTGAATCGCCAGTCTATGTCTGACGCAGGATGCAGCATGCTTGGGGCTGGTGCATGGGGATGACCCAGAAAGATGTTATGGGGAGGGAGGTGGGAGGGGGGTTAATGTTTGGGAATGCATGTAAGAATTAAAGATTTTAAAATTTAAAAAATAAAAAACTAAAAAAAAAAAATTAAAAAAAAATTAAAAAAAAAAATTAAAAAAAAAAATAAAGGTTTTGAGAACCACATACACGGGGCTGTGTGAGTCTGGTAAACAGCTTGGAGCGTATTCTTTACACAAGGCATCTTAGCTCACTAGCACGCTCTGCCGCGTGCAGGACGACCTTTCAGATGTTGGAAAGCGGCCCTGCATCCACTTCCAGTCCCAGGGGCCCTTCTCCTCCCCATCTTCTCTTCCTCCACACCTCACCAGTTTCACACTTGCAATTTGGTTTAATCCACTGCAGCCCTAACAGGAAGCCACGAAGGCAGAACACCTCCGTCCATCCCAACATGACGGCACACGTCCGTCTGCTAGCTTAGCCAGCTCAGCAGGTCTCAGCCTTCCCTTCTGTCCCGTGAGGCGTCCTCCCCTCGCCGCCCCACTCCACGTGGGCACGGCATCAGTGCTGGAATGGATTTGAACACCGCCCATCCCCACAGAGAGGGCTTGTTCTGCTCTCCTACCAGTTGCAAATAATAAATTGACAGGTACCTAGAGAAGAGTCAAAGGCTCAAGGAATCTGGGGGTGGGGAAGAGAAAGGATTCCAGGATTCATTCAGCAAGCATTTGAAGGCTCTCTTGGGTGCTTTACCTGTTGAGGTGAGGTCTCCTCATTCTGATTGGCAGGGCCGAGGTGGCTCAGGCAGGGATGAGGTGGCTCAGGAAGAGCCGCCCGTTGCTGTTGGTGGAGGTCTGGACGCTAAGGCAGTTGGCTGTGTCGGAGTCACTGCAGGCAGACTTCCTCTACTTCTCAGGCTGAAAGAGAACAGACCCAGGAATGTCATTCACACAGTGAAACCTTTGAAAACTTGACACTGCAGTTTCAGCCTAGTGTATCCTTGGCTTTTAGCTCTAAGGCATTTTTGGAAACTCTTTCTCAAAGAAGATACATATTGTTCAGACTATGTATCTATTCATTTTTTTTTTCCTTTTCAGAGATTAGCAAGAACCTTTGATGAACATAGAACCTTGCTGCCTCAGCAGGTAGCAAATACCAAAAGATCAGGGCAACAAATTGCAAACCTGTGAGAAGGTAGATTGGCTACTTACCCATATGACTGTTTACCCAGTATTATATAGACCTCTAGATTGTAGGAGCACTTCCCTGATAGCTCAGTTGGTAAAGAATCCACCTGCAATGCAGGAGACCCTGGTTTGATTCCTGAGTCAGGAAGATCCCCTGGAGAAGAGATAGGCTACCCACTCCAGCATTCTTGGGCTTCCCTGGTGCTCAGCTGGTGAAGAATCCACCTGCAATGCAGGAGACCTGGGTTTGATCCCTGGGTTGTGAAAATCCCCTAGAGAAGGAAATGGCTACCCACTCTGGTATTCACCTGGAGAATTCTGTGGATTGCATAGTCCATGGGGTCACTAAAGTGTCGTACACCATGGAGCAACTTTCACTTTCACTTTCTAGATTCTAAGAGTTCCAGTTCATTGCCCAGGTCCATGAAAGAACAAACCGTGATACTCAGATTTATGGGAAGGCCTCATGCTTCCTCCACGGTATGCACTGGCATGGCCCAGCCACCTGTTCACAACCTGGGTCTGATTTCTGGTTGGCTGGTACTTGCTGTTAAATATTTTCAGTATTACTTCTTTATCTCAGGGCTCATAGAAACCCGTACAGAGCAACGGGACAGCAGCGCTAAGACTCTCTCCCTTAGAGGACAGTTACTGGTTGTCCGTCAAGCCATCGGCGGTCACTCTCCCGGTTACCAGTCTATTCTGATCTACAGGGTGAACTCTGAGAAACTCCTTCCTGCTGTGGCTTTGGCCCACCCACATGATAACTATACTGACTGGTCCAAGAGCAGGAAATGCTCAAAGTCCCTTCTCTAGGAACCAGGTTCAGGCCAAGGAGAAATTCAGTCTCTCTATCTCCATCATTTAGCCTCACTGTGTTTCTATTTCTCTCTATTGCTCTCTCTTTTTTTCTTTCTCTCTCTTTAGGTTGCAAAAGCTTAGGTGTTGTCAACAGCCATATTTTAAAGCCTAGAATTTGAGAAACTGAACAAGGCAACCTGCAATATAAGAAAAGAGTTTATCCAATGCCACTAAATTCTCTACAATGTACTCCAAATTATATTGAACAAGATGAAATTGCCAATATTTGACCGTTTGAAAATTGACCACGATTAATAGAACTGACATGAAGTACAGTTCTAGCTGTGCTATATTAGGATTTACAATGGTATTGTCCTTTTCAATTTTCTCTAGAATTGATTAGTTCTTGTTCGTGTTTATTTTTCATGCAGAAACAAACATTATGACAAATTCACACAAACATGAATCCTTTTTCTTTTATATGAATTTCATCAGGGGCACAGAATACCTGAAGAAGGCAGAGATATCAATTTGGCCTGGGGAGAAGGTTTGGGTAGCCAAAGGACTATTCGGCAGTGGTTTGAAATTTTCATTCTAAAATTTGTTTGAATTGAAGATCATTTAGAATTCATGCAAAAAGCCAACCTTCAAAGCAATGTGAGGCCTGTAATAGACATAAGAATTTCTCAGAACCCGGGTACAATAGGGAAGGTGAAAAATTAGACAATGGGAACCACACCAATGGGTAGGAAAGCAATGCTGAGATGTTTGGTGAGTTGCTTACTGTTTACATTTCAAAATTTCACAGGTACATTTTTGGAAGAGATTATAAGCTATGACCATAAATAGATGCTGGTCGGCAATTGAAAGAGACCTGGGCATTGACTAAAGGCTGAGGACACTCTCGAGTCTGTTAGGAAACCATCGTTAAAGTCAAAGAATGTCCTGGTACCAACACAGTAGCCTATAGAAGCCACAATGCAGCGCTCTTTTTTGAAGCTGTGGGAACAAATAACCACAGAAGCATCTCGTCACAAGGCTGTGCCAAGCTTGATTGATAAACGGTTCTATGACCACGTGCTGCTTTGGCAGACTCTCGGTCCCCTCACCATCACGACAGCATGCTGTTAGGGCAGGGGTCAACAAACTACGGCCCGTGGGCCAATTCTAGCCCGTGAGCTAAGACTAGTACTTACATTTTTAAATAGTTGAAAATAATCCAAAGAATGACATTTCTTGACATGTGAACCTTAAATGCAACTTCAGTTTCAGTTCGTAGCAGAAGTTTTTGCAATACATCAACAACTTGCTTACATATTGTCTGTGGCTGCATTTCCACAAAAAAAAAAAAATGGCTTGAGTACTTGGGCAACAGAGACAGTAGGGCCTGCAAAGCCTAAAAAGTTTACTATCCGGCTCTTTACAGAAATAAGTGTGCCAGCCTCCATTCTAGAGTATCCTTGCTTCTGCAAGACTTTTCCAGTAAGATGTTGGGGTACATAAAGGAGAAAGTTTGGTCTTCATCAAACTTAAAGAAGAGGCTTTGCTGTTCTGTACATCCTTGTTGATAAACACCAAACATTTGAGCTGAAGAGCTGCGCTCCTTGGGGACTGGTTGTGAGTTGTGGGAGCAGACTGGGAGTTGACACCAATCTCTCTGACTGTTGGGGGTTCATGAAATTGACCAAGAAGAATTTAACTGTATGAAGCCCAACTTGCTTGGCACTTTGCAGCAAATGCCTCGAGAGGGGCAGAACTGTTGCAAAAACTACTCACTGACGTTTTAGTACCTGATTCCAGACCTCTCCTAGGACCCAGTTGTTTTACTGCCCTTGTGCCCCATGAAACATTGACTGTCTTTAAAATGCATCCTTTTTGTTTTGCTTAAGCTACATCCAGCAGATTTTTATCACTTGCCACCAAATAGAATCCTTATTTATACATTGTTCATGATCAACAGAAGGGCATAAAGATGCAAGAGCTGTAGCTGTTCATTTTATGGAACCATAAGATCTTCCTGAATTATTTAGTTAACCATCCACTAGCACTCATAGCCAGACACCTCTCACACTTAACCCAGAAATCTTAGTTATTAAGGTGATGCTTTATACTCTTTGCATTGGGCAGCAACCCAGCAAAAATGCCAATACCTTTTAGGTAAGCCTGGGGAGTACGTAGTGTGTTGATGGGTAATAAGTAACACACACCTTAACTCTTTTTAAGAGAGGCCCAGACATCACACACTGAAGACAACCCAAATGCCTCATCCATTATTCACAGATAGCTCCAAAGATTCAGCAGGTGATCAAACAGGCATTTCAAAGATGTAATCAAGGTCAGTTGCAAAAACCCTCCAAGGAGCCAGTTCTTTGCGTCACCCACGGGGTTCATTTTCTTGGTCCCATTCACCTTCTTTATCCTCATCCCACCATCGCGACTGCCACTCTCCTCCAAAGTCACCAGGCTCACATTTAGGTAACGGTATCAGTAACCCTTTGAGCGATGTGCAGAGAAGAAAGCTGGAGCGTGCTGTCTGCAGTGACATTCCAGGTCAATAAACACCTTCATGCATGCCTGTCCAGTTAGCAGATCAATGAGTCCTGCTTTAATTACTAAATAAGAGATGGCAAGAGTCAACAGATAGGCACTGCGTGAGACAAAAAATATTTCCAATACTGCATTGAACTGGGTGTAACATTCTCCTGACTGAATCATTTTCATCAGCCTACTTATCAATAGAGTAAGTGAGAACTGAAGACAATCTGCTAACCAATGGACATGCTGGCTTCTCGGGTCACTACTCTTGAACGCAGGGGCTTCCAGGTGGCTCAGTGGTAAAGAACCCACCTGACAATTCAGGAGACGTGAGAGACTCAGGTTTGGTCCCTGGATCGGGAAGATGCCCTGGAGGAGGAAACGGCTGCCCACTCCAGCGTTCTTCCCTGTAACACCCCGTGGACAGAGGAGTCCGGCAGGCGCCGTCCATGGGGTTGCAAAAGACTCAGATATGATGAGAGACTGAGCGCCCTTGAAAGGACACTTGGGGATTTTCCAAAGATGTGCTAAGTTGCTACTCTGCACCTGTCTGCAATGACATTCATCTTTTGATGAACTCCATGGTTCCTCTCGGTGGGAGCCCCTGAAAGCCCAGGGAATTCTTGCCTATTCTGGTGTTGCAAACCCGTCAGTTTCCAAAAGGCTGTGCAACATAGAGCACTCACTTTCCTGCACTAATTCTGATGAATCCAGGAGAGAGTGTGCGGTGCGAGATGGTTGGAGGCGGACCCAGGCCCACCTCAGTATAATGGGGCTTTTATGCTGACATGCCCCATTAGGGACCACCACACACATCTTCCTCAATAAACAAGCTTACTGCTCAAGTAATAAAGTCGTTTATGGAGAGAAGTCAGCCAAAAGCCCAGGACTTATGGGAGGTTCTCAGGGAGGAATCATACCGAGTTAGGTTGAAAGAGAATTCCATAGATTCAAATCAAAAGACCAATTTTCAACTGGGAGCCCTAATTTCTATGGACCTATTACCTAACCTTTTCTTCGTGGGTTCAGAAAGGAAAGTTCATGTATGCTATCCCAAATAGGGAAAGGGAATTTGGTGACTTTAAAGCCAATTAAGCCCTTTCTGAATATTAGAGTAGTTTTCTCTGCTTTTTCCAAAACACAAGAATTTCTGATCAAACAAGAACTTTTCCACTTTTAATTAGCCCCTTGTGTTCTGAGAAGAAAAGCAAGGGCAAAAGTTATAAAAATCTCTTATTTAAAGTCACCATTACAAGGTCTTTTAATTTTTTAACTCTACTGATTATTAAAAGAAGATGTCACGAGGAAGTGAGCACTTCTCTTTCTCTGAGTTTGACTGTTTTTTGTGGTAGAAGTTAATTCTGTGTCTTTTCTAAGACCTTGCAAATCTAGGAGATACAGGAAGGTTGACAAGGGGTAGATATGAGATGAAGGAGAAAATTTCCTTTAGGACATGGTCGCCTGAGAGAGAGATTGGATGTTGCTAATATATTCTGCTGATGCTCATAATATACCAGCTGCTGTTAATGAGATTCAGTACATGCTAGTTATCATCGCATGTATATGTATATGTGCATATATGTATGTACATATAAGATACAGAATGTAGGCCATACACACACGTGCATAGATACATAAACGTATGTACATAGCTGCATGTATGGATAAATCTAACCGAGGGCATAAAGATGCTTGTACTTTCTGGGGGAGGGTGCAATTTGATGCCTTCTTCTCTTTTATTGATGTTTAATCTTTTATAGAATATATTCAGTAAAGTGTACACAACTTTAGGGGAACAGCATGATCAACTTTTACACATTTATACCTGACTGGTTTTCCTGGTGGCTCAGCAGTAAAGAATCCACCTTCAATGCGGGAAACATGGGTTCAGTCCTTGAGTCAGGAGGATCCCCTGGAGAAGGAGACCACAGCTCACTCCAGTATTCTTGCCTGGGAAATCCCATGGACAGAGGAGCCTGGCGGGCTACAGTCCATGGGGTCACAAAAGAGTCAGACACAAACTTAGCAAGTAAACCACAACAGCAACCCGTCATACAGAATAAGAAACAAAACCGTCCAGAACTGAGCGTTAAACACAAGTTTGCCAGTTCAAAGCTGCTCTTGTCTCCGCATCCTGCAGAGAGGCTGGTGGTATATTAGCACTGACCAGCATCTAACCGGGGGGCAGGGTTCCTGTCCTACAGTCTTAAATGACTGGTGCTATGATAGTGACTCTGGGGAGCAGGGGAGCTCCCAGTGAGCAGATGCTGGCAGAGGTCAGTCCACAGGCAAGCGCAGCCCCCCGGCCCCTGGTGGGAGGGCGCCCCTCCAAGGGAGTCTGCAACGCCAGCCAGCCTTTCCCAGCATCCCTTGCGGCTTGTTTCTGGGATGAGCTTCCTCGCCAATGGGAACTGAGGGGGTGTCTGCTGGGGCATCTGGGAAAGACCTGCCCTTCTGAGAGAGAGAAGCAAGGGAAACATTCTCTCCCTGTTTCCGTCAGACATCTACAGACATGGTGCTCAGAGCTGGGGCAGCTGTCCATGGCAATACGCAGAAGACGGTGGGAAGATGGAGGCTGAGTTCTTAACAGCAAATCCCCAAACCAGCGGTCTGGCAACTTGTGTTGTGGAGGGTCAGACAATAAATAGTTTGTGGGCCACACACAGCCTTTACTGCTATTCTTCTTTTCTTTTTCTTAGCATCTCTTCTTGGTTTTGTTCTTGTTGTTAAATGGTGTTTGACTCTTTGCAACACCATGGACTATTGCCCACCAGGCCTCTCTGTCCTCCACTATCTCCTGAGTTTGCTCAGATTCACTTCCATTGAGTTGACAGTGCTATCTAACCGTCTCATTTTCTGCCACTCCCGTCTCATTTTGCTCTCAATCTTTCCCAGCATCAGGGTCTTTTCAAATGAATCACCTCTTCACATCAGGTGGCCAAAATATTAGAGTTTCAGCTTTAGCATCAGCTCTTCCAATGAATATTCAGGACTGATCTCCTTTAGGATTGACTGGTTTGATCTCCTTGCAGTCCAACGGACTCTCAAGAGTCTTCTCCAACACCACAGTTCAAAAGCATTATTGGTTTGGGGTTGCACAAAAACAGCCTGGGTAGATTTGCCTCACAGGTGAGCGTTTGATGACCCTTTCTCTTAACCAACCCAGTAACCACCTATCTATTCAGGAATATGATTCAAAAGCAAACTGTTTCTTAAGCTACTCTATGTCACATATTCTATTACTTGCAACTAAAAAATACCCCAATGATACTGCATTGCACCTTTCTGAGACTTATTCCACATCTCAAAGAAAAGGGAATAATAGTGAAGGAAGTATTTGAGAGGCCAAGGATAAATATACTACAAGTGTACTAGAACTTTCTTTTCTAAATGTAGTGGCTGCTTCTGCCTTGGAAGGACTGGACTGGATCGAGGGAAGGTGGCTGCGGAGAGTAAGGACCAAGAGCTGGGAGTGTGGAGGTTTTGAAATCGTAGGAGAAAAAAGTAAGATTCTAAAAACAGAACAGGCCCCAAGAAACAGGGTTTCCCCGCCTGAACAATTCAAATGGTTTGCGGCTGCGTCTCTCTCCTTTCATCACCAAACTGGGATAGTTTTAGATGTCAGCTCAACTAGGCTCCAGTCCCTGGTTATTCAAACAAACGCTCACCTAGGTGTTGCTGAGGATACATTTTGTAGGTATGGGTTAACAGATGTAACCAACTGATTTCAAATAAAACAAATAATCCCTGATAACATGGGTGGGCCTCCACTCATCAGGGGAAGGAGACATTCTGCCCCCAAGACTGTAGCGTCAGCTCCTGTCTGAGTTTCCAGCCTGTGACCTGCCTTCAGGATTTCAGAGTTGGCAGCTTCTATAACCCTCTGAGCATATATCTATATCTATTCTTCAATTTGTTAATATCCTTTATTTGTGGATTCGGTATTTTCGAGTTGGCCCAGTCACTAAAATGCACTTGGAGCCTGAAATTCAGTACTCGTGGTGCTTTCAGTCACTCACAGACATGAGCACGTGTGGATGGCAAGAGGCCTGAGTCAGCTGATGTGCGCGTCCTCAGCTGAGGAGCGCTGAGCCCACATTCCGCCTTCTCGCTTCAATCCTCCTACTAGAAATATGTCCTTTGTAGAATCTACATCAGATCCCATTTTCTTTCCAGGTTTTTTTTAGTGCTTTCTGCCAATGATTTCACTGTTTAAAAGGGCTCCCCTGTATACTGCCACAGTGCTTCTGGTGTTCCCAAGTCCAGAAATCCGGGGATGTGCCTTATGCAAAAATATGCATATTAGATAAGCTTTGTCTGAGCATGAGTTACAGTGCCATCACCTGTGAGTTCAATGTCAATAAATACTTTAAATAGATTCTTTAAACTGAAACACATAAAAGAAGGTTATGTATTGATCAGTTGATGAAAATATTGTGACCAGAGAGGCTCATAGGAACTTAACCCTATATTGCTTCTAGGAACAGTGTTGCTAATTCAGTGTTCATGGCAACTTTATAGAATGTAATTAGCAAAAATAATGAGAATCTGAGCATCAGATAAATGTATGTACGTCTGTATGAGATGGCTGGATGACATCACCGACTCGATGGACATGAGTTTGGGTGAACTCCGGGAGTTGGTGATGGACAGGGAGGCCTGGCGTGCTGCAGTCCATGGGGTCGCAAAGAGTCGGACACGTCTGAGCGACTGAACTAACTGAACTGATGTATATTTATGTAAAAAACCTGCTTGAAATGCAGGAGACGTGGATTCCATCCTCGGGTCAGGAAGATCCCCTGGAGAAGGAAATGGTAACCCACTCCAGTACTCTTGCCTGGGAAATCCCATGGACAGAGGAGCCTGGTGGGCTACATTCCACAGGGTCCCAAGAGTCAGACGTGACTTACTGATGAAATCACCACTGCCACACACGTAAATGCACACAGAGGGGTTCTGTCTCATGGGGACACCGACTGATACAGCAGCTCACCAAGTGTGGCCTCTCCAAAGTCAGGACGACGAGAGAACCGTTCAGTGGCCCCTGCTCTCCCCAGGATGAAGTCTGCACTTCCTGTCACAGCGCCCTCGAGGCCAGCAGGACTGAACCGGGCAGACCTGCGAGGCCTCACTGTCCTCTCTCTGACGCGGGGTCTGGTCTTCGGCTAACCTGACCACATGTGGTCCCCGTGTGCACCAGCTCATTGTCCTCGTCCGTGTTTTATTCACTGCCTTCTGCTTTGCCTTGTCAGATTTCTGCCCTCTGCTCCGGCCACAGTTCCCAACCGTCTTCCCCTCACTTGCTCCCTAGTCCAGCATTTCTGCACCGGGATCCCAGAGCCAGCATCCCAACACTAGCGCTCCTGCACCCGCGCCCCTGCCTCGGCACCTGGCAGCAGCATCCCTGGGCTCCCTTGGCCCCGTCATCTCAAGGCACGTTTTCCATGCTGTTTCCTTCCCCTCTAAAGCCCTTCCCTCCTTCCTTGCTAGTTACAACTGACTCCTCCTCTGTAACCCGGCTCACACCTCAGTTCCTCAGGGAAACCTCTCTCATGAGGTTCATTTCATTGTTTAACTTCTCTCTGCAGCTCTTGGTACAATTGCAGTTTTTATTAGTGTTGGTAATTATTTAATCTGTGCAGGGGTTCTTAATAATTTTGTTCCATGGGTCCCTATGGCCGTCTGGGAAAGCCAGAATAATGTTATCAAATCCATGATATAAAACGCATAGGATTACAAAGAAACTTGTGTTTCAGTATAATTGGTTATCAAAATATTTTCTTAAATGTAGCATAGTAATAAATGTGCTTCTTTATTAAGATATTAAATAACCAGATCTAGTGGAAAGTCTAATAACTACTGTAATTTTGAAGTGGTGATAAGTACAACTGATATTCCACAGCATCTGCAATAATTGTAATGGAATATAAAAATATGAAATCTATATTGGTGAACAAGATCACAAATATTATTAATTCTATCACTTCTGAGGCTTAAATTCATAATGGAAGGGAATGCAAACTATCATTAAGGGTTTCTGAAAAGAAAGATGTCATTCTTTTTTCTTTCACGTTTATAGATCCCTTCCTCCTCTCAGAGTCCGTCTGTGTTCTCTAGATCAGAGAGTCTGGGTTTATGTCTGAATTCCTCACTTGATCCTAAACCCTGGAAGTGGACTTGCCTGGTGGTCCAGTGGCTAGGGCTCTGCGCACCAGATGCAGGAGGCCCGGATTCGGTCCCTGGTCAGGGAACTGGATCCCAAGGGCTGCAGCTAAGACTCTGAGGGCCACAGCTAAGGCCTGGTACATCCAACAAATAAATGAATACTAAGAAATAAGTGAATGAACTCTGAAAGGTTGACCAGGTCTGATTTTGCTTACCATCATATCCTCAATACTGGGGACATAGCAAAGAGTCAATAAAAAGCTGTTAAAGGAGAAAATAGAAGGAAAAAAGGAATTCCACCATGTTCCACAACTTTACAACCCAGGTCAGTCTTTATCTCCTTCAGAGCATCTTTCATGCTCACCTTCCTTAAACCCACTGGGTTGGTTCTCTCTCTTCAGAACACTTGTATCATGAAGTACTTGCTCTGACCTAGTTCTTCCTGACACTGTCACCTGAATTATCTTCCTTCTCACTCATACGTTTTTGGATGGGAGGTTTTGTTTCTGTTTTAGGGCAAGGGTGATCCCTGATTTAGCTTTCTCTATCGCCAGTGTTCACAATGCAGGGGCCAGGATGCAGTTTCGTACTTGCTGGGTGTTTTAACTGGAACTGTGTTTCATTCTCTCCTTGCTCACGGAAGCGCCATCTCTGCTCTGACGCTCGTGCCGCACGGGACTTGGGCTGCTCTGCGGGCCGTCCCCTGCACCTTCCACCCTCCCCCAAGTCCTCTTCAATGGCTGCGTGGCTCGAGGTTTACACAACCGCATGTGCACAGATTGACTCTGAATCGTACCCCATGAGCGGGAATAATGACATGCGGTTCATAAAACGCAAATTCTACCTTCTTTTCATCTATTCCCAGGTGGCACTAGATGCAAGCGACACGGGCTCGATCCCTGGTTCGGGAAGATCCCCTGGAGTAGGAATAGAAGACCCACTCTGTGTTCTTGTCTGGAAAATCCCATGGAACCTGGCGGGCTACAGTCCATAGGGTTTCTAAGAGCTGGACATGACTGAGGCAACTGAACACACATCGGCGCCGAGGAATGAGGGACACATGTAGTGTTCCGAATTCGAATAATTTTTAAGAATCCAAACTGTGAAAGTGAAAGTGTTAGTCGCTCAGTCATGTCCAGCTGTTTGCCATCCGATGAACTGCAGCCCGCCAGGCTCCTCTGTCCATGGGATTTCCCAGGCAAAAATACCGGAGTGGGTTGCCATTCCCTTCTCCAGGGGATCTTCCTGACCCAGGGATCAGAACCCAAGTCTCCGGCATTGCAGGCAGATCTTTACCAGCTGAGCCACCAGGGAAGCCCTGAAATAATCCAAAAGACAGCATCTGCACTTGCGTTCATCCCACGCAGCTGAAAGGAGCCGAGACCGAGAGGCTCCCAGAGGCTCCAGCTTGAAGGTGCGGGATCAGAAAGATGTGTAAAGGCTCTAGCCTCCTGCTCCTCCCGTCTCCGCTGAGTTTGCAGGAGGATGGACACTGGCTGACTGTGACTTCAGTCTGTTCTCTTGGCCAAAGATTTGCTTGAAAAGTACCTTTGTTGTAACGAGGAATAGGAAGAAGAGGAAAGTACTTTGAAATACACATGGAATTAAAGCATTTGCTTTGGATGAAGGTTGCTTAGAGACCAAGAATTTCCCAGTCTGAAGTGAAAGTGAAAGTCCTCAGGTATGTCCAACTCTTTGTGACCCCATGGACATAGTCCATGGAATTCTCCAGGCCAGAATACTGGAGTGGGTAGCCTTTCCCTTCTCCAGGGGATCTCCCAATCCAGGGGTCAAACCCAGGTCTCCCATATTGCAGGTGGATTCTTTACCAGCTGAGTCACCAGGGAAGCCCAAGAATATTGGAGTGGGTGGCCTATCCCTTCAGCAGATCTTCCTGACCCAGGAATCAAACCAGGGTCTCCTGCATTGTAGGTGGATTACCAACTGAGCTACTGGGAAGCCCATTTCCCAGTCTACACAAATGCCAAACTGGAAATTCCCTGGTGGTCCAGTGGTTAGGACTCTGAGCTTCCCCTGAGAGGCACAGGTTCTATCTCTGCTCAGGGAACTGAGATCCCATGAACCGCATGGTGAGGCCAAAAAAATGAAATCTAAAAAAATAAACAAGTTCAAACTTTGTTCTCTCTCTGTAGTTGCTATATGAATACACCACTTTTTGTTTATCCACTTCCCTGTGGATAGACATTTAAGTTTTCCCAGTCTTTCAATACCATAGACAAGACAGCATTAATTTTCACATGAGTCTCCTTAAGTACATTTATGAGAATTTCTCTAGTGAATATACCCTAGAGTGGAATTTCTAGGTCATAGGGTATGTACATCTTAAACTGCATCAGATATAGCCAAATTCTCCCAGAAATGCTTGTTATCCCCTACATGCCCTCTTGCAATGTGAAAGAGTAGCTAATGCTTCATATCCAATATTCGACACTGTCAGTTCAGTCACCCAGTCATGTCCAGCTCTTTGCAACCCCATGAATCACAGCACGCCAGGCCTCCCTGTCCATCACCAACTCCCGGAGTTCACTCAAACTCATGTCCATCAAGTCAGTGATGCCATCCAGCCATCTCATCCTCTGTCATCCCCTTCTCCTCCTGCCCCCCAATCCCTCCCAGCATCAGGGTCTTTTCCAGTGAGTCAACTCTTTGCATCAAGTGGCCAAAGTACTGGAGTTTCAGCTTCAGCATCAGTCCTTCCAATGAACACCCAGGACCGATCTCCTTTAAGGTGGACTGGTTGGGTCTCCTTGCAGTCCAAGGGACTCTCAAGAGTCTTCTCCAACACCACAGTTCAAAAGCATCAATTCTTTGGCACTCAGCCTTCTTCACAGTCCAACTCTCACATCCATACATGACCACAGGAAAAACCATAGCCTTGACTAGATGGAGATTTGTTGGAAAAGTAGTATCTCTGCTTTTGAATATGCTATCTAGTTTTGTCATAACTTTCCTTCCAAAGAGTAAGCGTCTTTTAATTTCATGGCTGCAGTCACCATCTGCAGTGATTTTGGAGCCCCCCAAAATAAAGTCTGACACTGTTTCCACTGTTTCCCCATCTATTTCCCATGAAGTGATGGGACCATATGCCATGATCTTAGTTTTCTGAATGTTGAGCTTTAAGCCAACTTTCTCACTCTCCTCTTTCACTTTCATCAAGAGGCTTTTTAGCTCCTCTTCACTTTCTGCCATAAGGGTGGTGCCATCTGCATATCTGAGGTTGTTGCTATTTCTCCCGGCAATCTTGATTCCAGCTCGTGCTTCCTCCAGCCCAGCGTTTCTCATGATGGACTCTGCATAGAGGTTAAATAAGCAGGGTGACAGTATGCAGCCTTGCCGCACTCCGTTTCCTGTTTGGAGCCAGCCTGTTGCCCCACGCCCAGTTCTCACTGCTGCTTCCTGGCCTGCGTGCACCGATACTGCCAGGACTCTTGACTTGGGCTGCTCTGTGGGTGCGCCACTGCGGGACGCTCTGGTTTCAAGCTGCACGTCTGACCCGTATCTTCCGAGAGTAGCAGCTGCCCACCGCTGCTCCTGATGTGTTAAGAGCATGGTCACAATCAATCTGTCCAACAGGCTGATACGATCAGTATGACTCTGCCGTATCTTACAGATTTGCTTTCAACCCCACAGCTGATCCCTAGAGGAGGACATGGCAATCCACTCCAGCATTCTTACTGGGAGAATCCCATGGAGAGAGGAGCCTGGTGGGCTAGAGTCCATGGGGTCACAAAGAGTCGGACCCAACTGAGTGATGAAGCACTCACACGCCACAGCTTATACCCCAATGCAGTCTATTTTAAAGCATGCATTTAATATTAAGAAGAAGTAACAAGAATGCAAAGAAGAACTATATAAAAAAGATATTCATGACCCAGATAATCACAATGGTGTGATCACTCACCTGGAGCCAGATATCCTGGAATGCAAAGTCAAGCGGAACTTAGGAAGCATAACTATGAACCAAACTAGTGGAAGTGATGGAATTCCAGTTGAGTTATTTCAAATCCTAAAAGATGATGCTGTGAAAGTGCTGAACTCAATATGCCAGAAAATTTGGAAAACTCAGCAGTGGCCACAGGACTACCAAAGGTCAGTTTTCATTCCCAAAGCCAAAGAAAGGCAATGCCAAAGAATGCTCAAACTACTGCACAGTTGTACTCATCTCACACACTAGTAAAGTAATGCTCAAAACTCTCCAAGTCAGGCTTCAACAGTACGTGAGCCATGAACTTTCAGATGTTCAAGCTGGTTTTAGAAAAGGCAGAGGAACCAGAGATCAAATTGCCAATATCCACTGGATCATCGAAAAAGCAAGAGAGTTCCTGAAAAACATCTACTTCTGCTTTATTGACTACGCTAAAGCTTTTGACTATGTGGATCACAACAAACTGTGGAAAATTCTTCAAGTGATACCAGACCACCTGACCTACCTCCTGAGAAATCTGTATGCAGGTCATGAAGCAACAGTTAGAACTAGACATGGAAAAACAGGTTGCTTCCAAATTGGGAAAGGAGTACATCAAGGCTGTATATTGTCACCTTGTTTATTTAACTTCTATGCAGGGTATATTATGCAAAATCCCAGGCTGGATGAACCACAAGCTGGAATCAAGATTGCCAGAAGAGAAATCAATAACCTCAGGTATGCAGATGACACCACCCTTGTGGCAGAAAGCAAAGAGTAACTAAAGAACCTCTTGATGAAAGTGAAAAAGTTGGCTTAAAACTCAATGTTCAAAAAACTAAGATCACAGCATCCGGTCACATCACTTCATGTCATATAGATGGGGAAACAATGGAAACAGTGAGAGACTTTATTTTGGGGGGCTCCAAAATCACTGCAGATGGTGACTGCAGTCAAGAAATTAAAAGATACTTTCTCCTTGGAAGAAAAGCTATGACCAACCTAGACAGCATATTTAAAAGCAGAGATATTACTTTGCCGACAAAAGTCTATGTAATCAAAGCTATGGTTTTTCCTGTGGTCATGTACAGATGTGAGAGCTGGACTATAAAGAAAGCTGAGTGCCAAAGAGTTGATGTTTTTCAACTGTGGTGTTGGAGAAGACTCTTGAGAGTCCATTGGACTGCAAGGAGATCCATCCTAAAGGAGATCAGTCCTGAATATTCATTGGAAGGACTGATGCTGAAGCTGAAACTCCAATACTTGGCCACCTAATGGGAAGAATGGACTCATTGGGAAAGACCCTGATGCTGGGAAAGAGTGAAGGCGGGAGGAGAAGGGGACGACAGAGGATGAGATGGTTGGATGTCATCACTGACTCAATGGACATGAATCTGAGTAAACTCCGGGAGTTGGTGATGGACAGGGAGGCCTGGCGTGCTGCAGTCCATGGGGTCTCAAAGAGTTTGATACCACTGAGCAACTGAACTGAACTGACCCATTCTGTCGGTAATTCCTCCTTCTGATATCAACACGTAGGCCGTCACTTATTATGAAATACTGAAGCTCAGTACATGCCTCCATCAGTTGTTACTTAGCACTTTTTCTCCTCGCTCCGTCTCTTTAACTAAATTATAAGCCAAGAGGGAGACTCCTTGCACCCTCAGAGCCTGGTGCAGTGCTGTACACACAGAGGGTGCACAGGGCATGGGTTTATGTATGTGCAAAATAACTGGTCTTCACCAATGGCCCAGCAAGTCAAGCACTCACCTGAAGTGCAGGAGACACAAGAGCCACGAGTTCAAGCCCTGGGTCACGCAGCTCCCCTGGAGAAGAAAATGGCAACCCACTCCAGTATCCTCACCTGGGAAATCCCATGGAGAGGGGAGCCTGGTGGGCTTCAGTCCATGGGGTCACGAAGAACTGGACACGGCTGAGCAACTAAACACACAAGACGATAACGGGAGTAATACAACCCTGGCAAATTTTGCACAGTTTGAAAGGCTTAAATGCTTTCTTTCTTTATGGAATTAAGCTCGGTACAGGTTAGAATCTTGTCCAGGCTGTAATGCCACATTCTCCTGAAGTCTCCCTTGCAAGCTGAAACTCATAGTCTCCTGTCTCATGTCTTACCTTCCCCTTCCACCATCTCAATTTCTCTCCCACCTCTACTCTCTTTCTTTCATTCCAGTGGATTTTTGAGGGCTTATTTTTCTGTTGCTTGTGTGTTTTTTTTTCTTTTCTTTTCTTTTTTTGACCTTCGGGGATGAATTTTCTTTGGATATTACTCGTGAGAAGATGGAGGAGGGATCTGAGAGTGTTTCTGATAGAGTTACGGCAATAACCAGATAGAGTTCCTTGGGGGTGGAAGATTTCGCCAACTGTATTGACTCATTTTTATTTTAAACTGGACACGTCTGCTGAGGGACTTGGCAGAGGGATGTCTCTTTATCATTCAAGGCTATCCTCAGGACGGGCTTGCATAGAGAGAGCCGGCCTTGATTTAGGGATGTGTCCCAGGTGCCTGAATGAGGTCTGGGGAATCAGACTTTCCATAATACACCCCAGATTAGTCATTCGGTGAGCAGGTGAATATTTGCTTTTGCAATTGTGCCTCACTAAATAATCTAGATAGATACAAAAACAGTGAATTCAGCTGCTTGTGAATAGTATGGATATTCGAGCTTTTGTGCAGTACCAATCCCTAGTAATATTTTTTTGTATTAAATACCGTGAATCCACTTCACCTGTCAGCACTATTCAAAACACGCAGTGCTGTCTGAATAGGAAGGATGTTCTGGGATCTTTTGGATGACTACTGTTGCTAGGAAAACCACTTCCTGATATCTTCATGCTTGCTGCGCGTGTCTCTCTTTGTGTACAGCTTACAGTGACAAGCAATTCATAGCATGGTATTGGGGAGGAATTGGGAAAGTTTAGAGATGTTTAAAGAGCACTGCTTAAAGTTAAAAAGGGGGATGCCGTCTAAAATCATAGTTAAGAGTTTTGCCTGTTTCCATGTGGAGGATTACAGCTGTCAAGAGGAGGCCATTGGAGCTGTGTTTGTGTTACGGTGGTACCAACTTCAGGGCCGTCCAGCCATCCTTTTCTGGAACCTCACAACTGGGTTCTGCTCTTTGGTGCCCGAGGAAATGACCGTCTTTTGCTCTGTGTGAATATTACGCCAATTACTGTTCCTAGAGTGTCAGCTATCTTAAACTTGCAGTTCCACAAGACTGATGGGAAGGAACTGAGTGAACTCTCTCTGGGACACAGCTGGGAATGAGAGCAGGGCCTGGTAAGATAAGCCCATGCATTTATTCACTCAGGACAATGCATTTTTCTCCAATTCTGCACCAGAAGTGAAACAGGCAACTCTCCTTTCCGGAAACAGGACCTTCCCAGCAGAGCCCGAGGCAAATACGGCTTCAGCATGAGTGTCTGTTACAAAGACTTCCCTAAAACATGTACAAAACAAATAGGTATAAAACAAGGCTGGAATGGACACCACCTCAAGCTCTAGGCTCTATGGAGAGCCACACTCCACACTCCTCTACAGATCACTCACAAGCGGAGGGACCTGGATCTGGAGTCTCACCTCTCACGGCCTCTCTGTCCTTATCTATAAAATGGGAGCAACCTGCTTATCTGCATAATAAGGCTGGTGGGAAGGCTCAGTGGCAAATGGATGACAATGACTCATGATAGCAACTGGCACATAGTAGCGATTTCATTAAATACCCTTAAAGACCTAGGAAAGAAACACTCTGCCCTAGCATCTAGTCATGTGCTTCACGCCGTCCCCTCTCAAGCTCCCATCATGCACCTCCCTGGTTCTTAACAGAATGACAGTCTAGATGCTGATTTGACATTGTTTTCTTGAAATAGGTCAAACAATAAACCTGCCCACATGGGTTACTGCCTTTTGTTTGTGGTTTTTTTAACCAACAGTGTAACAATCATGTAAGCAATGGTAATGGTTCTTTACCATCTGAGCCACCGGGCCTTGCCTGGTAGCTCAGTCAGTAAAAAATCTGTCTGCGGTACAGGAGACCCAGGTTTGATCCCTGAGTCAGGAGGATTCCCTGGGGAAGGGAATGGCAACCCACTCCAGTATTCTTACCTGGGAAATCCCATGGACAGAAGAGCCTGGCAGACTACAGCCCGTGGGGTCGAAAGAGTCAAATGACTTAGTGCCTAAACCACCCACTGGTAGTGATAAAATGAACACAGCTCAATTATCTGCTATTGATCACACTGCTCCATAGTTGGGGGCTCCCCAGGGGGTCCTAGTGGTAAAGAACTCGCCTGCCGATGCAGGCGACACAGGAGTCAAGGGTTCGACCCCTGGGTCAGGAAGATCCCCCGGAGGAGAATATGGCAGCCCACTCCAGTACTCTTGCCTGGGAAATTCCATGGACAGAGGAGCCTGGCGGGCTACAGTCCATGGGGTCCCAAAGAGTCAGACACGGTTGAATGACTGAGGACTCACAGAGTCTGTAGTTGAGCGGAACATTACGTGGCCTTCCCAGAAAAGAGCACCCTTCCCCCACCCCACCACCTCTGCCATCTGCCTGCCTTTTGTCTGTGGAGAAACTTTAGCTTCCCAGGCCTTCCCTGAGCTCCAAAGAGTAAATTTAACCAGAGAAGTTAGAAACAGCAGAAAGGAAGGAAAACCATCAAACAAGACAAAATAACAATAGTTTTTCCATTAGACAAAGTCTAACACCTTCAGCTCCTCCTCGGGGGCTATAGACAATATTCCAAAGCAAAGGCCTCTGAGCTGCTTTGTAGACACTGACACTCACCCACCAGACAGCAGGAGTTAACTGGATCCTGTCCACAAACCGTGTGACCCCAGACCAGCTGGAGTCAGAAGTTGAAGACGTTGACTCCCGATGACCTCACCACCAACCAATCAGAAGAGTGTCCACAAGTGAGCACGCACCCCACAACTGCCTCCCTCATCCTGGTTTTAAAACACCTTTCCCTGAAAGCCTTTGGGGCTCTGTGCCTTTTAAGCACTAGCTGCCTGGACTGGTTGCTTGGTGCCTACAATAAACGCGGCTGCATTCTCCTTCAGCACAACCTGGTGTCCGTTGCTTGGCCTTACTGTGCATGGGTGTTCAGTTCAGTTTGATCGCTCAGTCGTGTCCAACTCTTTGCAACCCCATGGACTGCAGCACACCAGGCCTCCCTGTCCATCACTAACTCCTGGAGTTTACCCAAACCCATGTCCATTGAGTCAGTGACGCCATCCAGCCATCTCATCCTCTGTTGTCCCCTTCTCCTCCTGCCATCAATCTTTCCCAGCATCAGGGTCATTTCCAATGAGTCAGCTCTTCAAATCAGGTGGCCAAAGTACTGGAGTTTCAGCTTCAACATCAGTCCTTCCAATGAACACCCAGGGCTGATCTCCTTTAAGATGGACAGGTTGGATCTCCTTGCAGTCCAAGGGACTCTCAAGAGTCTTCTCCAACACCACAGTTCAAAAGCATCAATTCTTCGGCACCCAGCTTTCTTTATAGTCCAACTCTCACATCCATACATGACCACTGGAAAAACCATAGCCTTGACTAGATGGACCTTTGTTGGCAAAGTAATGTCTCTGCCTTTTAATATGCTATCTACGTTGGTCATAACCTTCCTTCTAAGGAGTAAGTGTCTTTTAATTTCATGGCTGCAGTCACCATCTGCAGTGATTTGGAGCCCAGAAAAACAAGGTCAGCCACTGTTTGCACTGTTTCCCCATCTATTTGCCATGCAGTGATGGGACCGGCTGCCGTGATCTTCGTTTTCTGAATGCTGGGCTTTAAGCCAGCTTTCCCGGCCTCCTCTGTGCGTGGGTGAGAGGACCCGAGTTTGGTTCTGTGACACTTTCACATTCATCCTCTTATCTGAGCCACCTCCCATCCAGGCCCCGTGACCAAACAAGTGTAGACAGAGGAAAGTGACGCCTTCGTCGCTCAGTCGTGTCTGACTCTTTGCGACCCCGTGGACTGTAGCCCGCCAGGCTCCTCTGCCCCTAGGACTCTCCAGGCAAGAATACTGGAGTGGGTTGCCATTTCCTTCTCCAGGGGATCTTCCTGACCAAAGGGCTTGAACTCAGGTCTCCTGCATTGCAGGCAGATTCTTTACCATCTGAGCCACAGGGACACCTGGAAAGAGGAAGCTGAGGCTCAGATAAACCTGAACCATTTGGCTCTGGCCCCCAAGGGAAAGAGAGCAGTGGCAGCGCCCACCCTTGTCCTCTGACTTCTCATCCTATGTCTCACTGTACAAAACTAGGGAGGCGCCCTGAAGCAGGAATGGAGGAGAGAGGTGTGAGGACGCTCGAAGCTTATTTCCGTGGCCAAGACCCTCATTCTCATCTCTAAGATTCCATCCTGATGACACTAAGATTACCCTGTCCTTACCCCCAGGAACGTTTCAGGGTCAAGTGTGTCTGAAATTGCAGCAGGGGCCAGAACATTAGCACACACCTCAGAACTGGGGATGTTTCCGACTCCATGTCGGTTTCTCAGTGGATGGGAAACACCCTCATCCCAGGACAGGGGGGACGGAACAGAGGGAGAGCTCACGTGAACTCTAGAATTTGCTATGCTGTGCTCAGTGGTGTCTGACTCTTTCCACACTTTGGACTGTAGCCCGCCAGGCTCCTCCCTCCGCGGGATTTCTCAGGCCAGAATACTGGAGTGGGTAGCCACTTCCTACTCCAGGGGATTCTCCCCACCCAGGAATCAACCCACGCCTTCTGTGTCTCCTGCATTGGCAGTGGGGTTCTTTACCGGCAGCACCATCAGGAAACCTGAACTGTAGGATTTTAGGAATACCAAAAAATGTACCTCTTTTCTATGTATTGTGCCTTGCCAGCTTCACCCAAAGCTGGTGTTTCTCCCATTAAGAAACTGAGAGCAAGTATCTTTTATCTGGGAAGGGCAAAACTATTGAACTGCTCTCTGCTCTTAGGACCAGATCTTGCGCTGACTTGTCAGTCTAGCCTGGTCCCTGCGAAGACCTCCTTCCAATGGAGCATAGAACTGCTGCATTCGGAGCTGCGGAGGAGCAAGGTCTGGAGTCTGGGCTGCAGGTTTTGTCTTATCAAAATGAAAGCAAAGATGGAAAGCAAAACAAGGGGTGATGTGTTCGGAGAGGTAAACTTCTTCCTATTTCAAGTGGTTGGAAGAGTTGACTCCATTCTCCTCGGACCTGAAATAATGGGGTAGAAAGCACTTGGAGAATGGCCTTGCATGGGACATGTCAGATGTCCTTACTTCATAAGAGCCACATTGATGCTTCTGCCTGCAGACTGCTGGGATTTTCAAGGTAAATACAGTCTGACGTTTCCAGTCCACTCCCCACATACACAGATGTAAATTCCAGATTCCTCATGCAGAGGCTCTGCCCCTTGCTGCTGCGGTCCTGGCACGGAAGATAAACTTCTGCATGGCACTTGATGGATGCGTCTATTTGGGGGAGGGGTGGGGAGTCGGAGGCACCAATAGCTCTGGGGCAGGGGTGGGGCTGTGATGGATGGCATCCAGTTTATCTCCTGGCTTCCGCTGAGCCAGGCTGCCCAGCGAGTCCTCCCCCAGAGTTAATTTGCAGTAAAGAGAACAAGGAGTTCCATCACATTCTGACAATCACTCGTTTGTATTTACAACTAACCTCTTTGAGTGTTTCCTATATGCCTGCACGATGCTCCGTGTTTCCTATACATTATCTCTGGTGTGGAACTTGACTTTCTCACCATGGGTGAGCATGACGGCTTCAGTGTTTGATGGAAAGGTCCATGGTTTATCCCTATGGTGTTGCATAAAGGGAGATTTTCCATTTTTAATATTAAATTTAATAAAATGCAACCTTGCGATTCTACTATAGGAATAGTCAGACAAATGTAAAAAATATATATATATATCCAGGATGAGCATTGCAGCGAAGTGTGTGACCTAGAGAAATTAAAAAATAACCTGCGTACCCGTCAACTGGGGATGTGTGTGTGTCTGTGTTTATAAGTGCGTGTTTAGGGTTGTGTATGTTTCTGTGTATGTATGTGTGTATAAATACGTGTACACACACATATATACAGATATGTACACACGTGCATGTATACATATCTGAGCATGTGTACAAGTGTGTATATATTTATACACCTTAGGCAAAAGTATATTTAAGATGTTAAAGATATATTTTGAAGGGAAAATTTATTAAAATTGTTAAAATTCAAGTTTAATATGCTTTATTAATATGCATATTAATAAACCAATAAAGATGTGTGTATATATATATATATATGCACAAACATGGGCATATATTTACGTATATATAGAGAATCTGCCTGCCAACACAGGAGACAAAGGCTTGATCCCTGGGTTGGGAAGATCCCCTGGAGAAAGAAATGGCAACCAACTCCAGTATTCTTGCCTGGAAAAATCCCATGACAGAGGAGCCTGACAGGCTACTGTTCATGGGGTTGCAAAGAGTGGGACAAGATTTAGCTGTTTATAGTTATTTTTTTCCATATGAGCGGGAAAGGAATTTGTGGGCAAAGATGTTATCTCATTCTACTGTACATCTACATTTCTTTAAAAAAAAAAAAAAAGCACAAACGGATTGTGTAATCAATGTCTCCCCAATAAAGCTATTTACACTTGGAGGAACAGAGGATAAAAAGGCACACTACACGCAAATTTCACTGCAGTGATGCATCAGCCAGTTAATTACCACCGAGAGTGAATAAATTAGCCAGTTCCACAGGTATCAGTGCTTCTGGTCCTTAACTCGCTTTACTTTGTTCATCTGCTTGATTATCTATTTTCTTTCATGGCACTGAACACATCAAAATGGCAATTAAACATATAAAAGGAATCTTAGAAATAAGAGAGCAAGGAACGCAGGTAAAATCAAGTGCTATGTCAGGTCGATATGCTCATCTTTACAGGCTGACAGTCTATGAAGGCAGCGGCCCTCAGGAAAATACGCAGCCCAGGTTTGTGAAAACAGGATCAACAAAGTCCCTTCCAGAGGAGACGCACAGGCCACTGTGGCGCTTCCCTGCTAGAGGTGCAAATACGCGATGGCCACTCAGGACTAGAAAGCCTCAGAGAGCCTTGCGCAGATAGTCTGGGCCAAGCTCTCACGGAACTCTGCAGGCAAAGGGTGAAACTGGGAAGCTGTTAGGGCTGACCCAATCTGGACCACCAAGGATAACCGTTCAAGCAGAAGGCAAGTCCTTTCATCTTTCTGCACCTCACCGTCCTTCTTTCTGAGACCAGAACAGTGCTCATCTCTTAAAGTCGGAGGTGATGGCACTACATCTCGGGCTTCCCAGGTGGCGCTGGTGGGAAAGAACCCACCTGCCAATTCAGGAGACACAAGAGACAGGTTCGATCCCTGGGTGGGGCAGACCCCTTGGAGAAGTAAATAGCAACCCACCCTGGTATTCTTACCTGGAAAATCCCATGCACAGAGGAGCCTGCTGGGCTACAGTCCGTGGGGTCACACACAGAGTCAGACACTACTGAAGAACAATAGCGCGCACACACACCACACTTCACACAACAGCCGACGGCTGGTGTTGACCAAGTAGTGGAACTCATGTCAGTTCAATTAACATTTATTAAGTAGCTGTGTTGCACCACGGACTCTAGTAGGATCAGGGGGTTGAAAGAGTGACCAAAGTCCACCTCGGGCCTCAAGATCTTACAGCCTAGAAGCACTTATTGACTTCCTTTCTCTATAGCTCTTTATTTTTTGAGACATACCTTCATGTCAGTCATCAGACTTGTTGCATATAAACGTGTTACTGCTACTAAAATACTGAAGTTTCTCCGTGGCTTCCAATTCTTGCAAAGTTGAGGGCTTTAAAAGTTGTGCACGTGGCCTCATCATTCTCCCTCCCTCCCTTCTCCTTCCCCTTTCTTAGAGCTTTATTGAGAAAGTTCAAATATTATACCATTAGCCTGATACACTTTCATCAATGGTTAAAAAAAAGAGAGACGTTAGCATGGGGAAATGATATGCAAGCCAAAGTCTTTTATTCTGACGTGGTATGATGGCCCTTTATGAACACCATGTTAAAAGAAGAGCCTTTTTTATTCAGCTCCGGGTTATCTTTTCTGTGGGAGTCCAGGGGAGGGTTGGGCATCAGAAATCAGAGTGTATCACTGCAAGTGTACAGAGTCGATCAGGAGGGCTGGGGTAAGAAAAATGAGGATGCAGCCACTTATCTAATGGAGTGCTGTACAGAGAGAGTCCATGAATACATCCTTTTCTCTGGGAGCTTTCAAAGAGTGTGGATGGAGACAAATACCACAATGACCTAATTTATTTGGTAGATAAGAGAATTAATTGCTGTTATCTACCACAAACACAAACAGGGGTTGGGGAGCGGGCGCTGCTCTGGCTCTTTTTCTGTGCTGGGGGAGGGCTTCCTGGAAGAGGCAGGGCCTTGGGAAAATTGGGACTGATAAACGGGAGGAGTGTGCCAAGTCCAGGATCAGAGGGAGTCCAGGCCTGCGGGGGAGGCTGCTATCCAGGCATTACCCTGCCTGCTCTAATGTGCCCCGTTACAGGGACCCACACTCAGCCACGATAGCTGGTAGAGGCAACATCTTCTGCGAACCATTTTAATCAAATAGTGGAGAACTCAGAAGCAGAAACACATGCGCATCTCTCTCTGGGTGTCTTTGCCATTTTATCTTTCTCCCATTCCTGTAAGTGGGACTCATGTAGGCAATTACTCTCTGCCTCAGCTCTGCCTAATGGAGTGAGCCAATGGCAGGAAGATTAACATGCAGGAAGAGGAGGGAAACAAATCAAAGAGCCAGCCCCATTGGGTGGCCGGCAGTGGGTGTGAGCAAAAGGCTCCACGCTAGCATCTGGGGACCCGAGAGGCCACGTGTTATCAGGGGAAGTGACCCCTTCTTAACAGCCAATCATACGGCCTTACAAGTAGATTTCCTGGCTCTGGTGAAACTCACCAGTGTGACGCCTGACGCTGAGGGCTGAAGTGAGCAGTTTAATTTGTGCCTTCTCCAGACCTCTCTCGGAGAGAAACAAGCCTCTATCTTAAGGCACTACAGAAGGTTCACAAGCCAAGAGTAAAAGAAATGTCACTTTTCGATAACAAATTGATTTTTATATCGTGCCTTTTTGCTGTTGGCTGGAAGAAACGCTCTCAGTCCATTCATGGTTCCTCAGTCAGCAGAACCACAGCTGTGCGTCTGAGTTTGGGGACATACAAGAGCAAAGACTTTGGGATGGGAATTTGGTCTAGACACGCACAGTCCAAGATGGTAGCCGCCAGCCATGTGCGGCCATCAGAATGACTTAAAATTAACTAAACTTTAAAATTCAGATTCCTCAGCTGCACTAGCCGCATTTTACGTATTCAGCAGGCACATGTGGCTAGTGGCTGTCATACTGGACCACAGGGATACAGAACGTTTCCATCATCAAAAATATTTCTATTGACTGCAACTGGCCCACACTGTCATCCTCCAGCATCGAAAGAATTTTCTGAGATGTCCTGATTGTCTATCTTTCTGCCAAGGAAACAGAGGGCCTACTTAACTTGCCTACAGACACTCAGACTCTAGGTAGCCAAACTGGAACTCAAATTTCTTCCTGGGTGTACTGTAATTTTTGCTACTTCCTTCTATTCCCCGTCACAAGTCTAGGGAATCTGCACTTAGCAAGAGGATGAAGTGCTCTCATTCTGCTGTGTTATAACAGAAACCTCCTGCTTTCTTATGCTGAAGTTTTCAGATACTCAAATGTCCAGAATTTTGAAACTCAGAAAAGCTATTTTCTGCATCTCTACTGGGCTTCTCTGGTGGCTCAGGCTGGTAAACAATCTGCCTGCAAGCCAGGAGACCTGGGTTCGATCCCTGGGTCTGGAAGATCCCCTGGAGAGGGGAATGGAAAGCCACTCCAGTATTCTTGCCTGGAAAATTCCATGGACAAAGAAGCCCCACGGTGGGCTACAATCCGTGGGGGTCACAGAGTCGGACAGGACTGAGCGACTATCACTTTCAGTTCACTTTACTGCATTCCTACTATTAAAACTCTTCTCTGAGGAGTACTGGCCTCTCAGTCTAGACCGGATGATGATAGAAAGGAAAGTCCCTGAATAAAAAGCACATCAATTAATGTAACAGAGAGTGGTCCAGCCTCAACAGGTCTGAGAATGTTTGGACAGATGAAGGCAGAAAGTCAACCTAATGGCCTCAGATGATGCGCATCCTTGCAGTGCAGACGAATGAGCATCTCTGAATCTGAGTGGCTTAGCGCACATAAAGTCCTCTGGAGGCTGAGCAACGCTCCAGGCCACGACTCAGCGGTCCAAGCTGCATCCTCCCTGAGACTCTGGCCTTTACGCACACCGCCAAAGAGAACAGAGGCGCGTGGAGGGCTGCAGGGGGGCGGTGATTTCTCCGCCCAGAAGGACTCCCGACACGCGTCCATCCCACGGCAGCAACAGTCACACCACTTGCCTTACCTACAAGGACCGGGACAAGGCCAGGGAGGATGCGGACTGCTGGGTGAGCAGGCTTGTCTTTGCCAGGCCCGTGAGTTAAGACAATTCATGCAACACGCATAGCAATACAGGACTGAACATGTGCCCGGGACTGAGCACCCTGTGTGTAACACCTCGTCTAATTCTCACAACAGCTTCTGAAGAAAGTCCTGTTACTTCCTCTCTCTCTCTCTTAAAGATGAGCACAGGGGAGCTTAGACGGGTTAAGAGATATGACTGCGGTCAAGAGGCGAACAGACGGCAGAGCCAGAGCGTGAACCCAGGTCTGACCAACGTCAAAGCACAGGGTTGGTTAGACATCCAGATTTTTTTTTCTTTTCAAGGGAAAGTAAAGTTGCACTCTAGAATAGTGCTATCCAACAGAACCTGGGGCAAAGATGGGATTTTCACTCTGTGTGATCCCAAACAGTGGTCATGAGCCACACGTGGACACTGAGAACTGGAAACGTGGCCAATCTGAGGAACTAAGATTTTAATTTAATTTAAATGGCACCAAGATAGAAAATGGAATTAATACTATTGTAACTTAACTTTCTATGTGTAAATGCTCCTTCCTCAAAACTAGAGTGAAGTTCTTTGAAGTCAGAGACCGTAATTTACGCATCCTTTTCAGCACAGGCAGAGCGCTCTGCAGATGAAGATCACTCAGTAAAAATTCATGATTATAATCTGATACTGATCCACTGCAAGACTTCTCAGCTTCTCAAAAATGTGGATATTCAGTGACCAATTCTGTTTTCCTAAAAAGGGTCAAAGGACTTTAAAACTCCATCTGGACAGCCACTTGCTTTTTATTTTCCCTCTACCTACATGACTGTCAGTAATAAGACACAGTTTGGTATTTGCAGAAGTTGCCATCAAGGTTTCAAAAATATTACTGGTTTTGGGGGAGAGGGAGGAGAGGGCGAGGGAGGCGTTGAGTCCCTACTTTCCATACTGAATTTTTAAAAGGAAAATGAAGACCTAGTTTAAAGTGCTTTCATACCAAACAGGAGCCGAATGAAATGGAGAAACTTAATGGATCTCTTTCTGTGAACAAAATGACAGATAAAATATCTATTTTGCTCACATATTTTTCATTCACAGACAGTTCATTTCAGTAAATATCTTACCACCTGCACTTGTCTATTTTCCAAGGTTTTGGGGATATTTCCAATAAGTTCAGTTGGACTCTATAGTTGGTATTTATGAGGCTGTGCTTAAAGGGAAATTGCATGACGGATATCATCAGCTCAATTTTTTTCTGTGTTTTTCTTGAATGTGTAGTTGGCAAGCTCTCAAAACCCTTATCGGGTCATAACTCAAAGATGCATGTGGCCTCCACAGCTGGGTGAATATTTACAAAGCACTCTTCTGCCCCGCCTCGGTCTAATCCTTAGGCGCCTCTCCTGTGGTTCTAGCCTTTTCGTAAGTGTGTTAATATTGAAAACGAGAAGAGTCCAAGGCCACACTGACAGCAAATGCTTTCTGTGGTCTCCCCGCAGGGAGTCTCCTCCAAAACTGGCTCTGTCGGTCTCTAGAACTGAATCGTGAGGTTTCTGAAGGTTCTACACCTGGGTTTCTCAGCCTCTGAAGTATTAGCATTTTGGGTCACATGATTCTATCATGGGAAGCCTCCTATGCTTTGTAGGATAGTTAGCAGCATCCCTGACTTCGACTCATGAGATGCCAGTCGTGTTCCCTTACTTGGTTATGACAACCAAAAACATCCCCAGATATTACCAAACGTCCCCCAACATCCCTAGGTGCCTCGAGTTCTGTCTCAGTTCTCAGCTCATGTGTCATTTCCAGGGGACTGTGGTCCGGGTCAAGTTCTCTGCTTGTCACTCTCATACCCTCTGAAGCATGGAGTCTCAGTCTGTGGCTACCGGTTCGCTGAGGACCACACCACTGTCCTAAACTCTCCATTGACACAAATGGCAAGGATACAGCTGATGATTTTCCACTAAGTAAGAACTGACCTACCTTAAAAATTACTCTGAGAATTGCCTTGTATTTTCAGGGTTCAGAAATACGGATACCATCTCCCTTCTCACACACCAAGGGTGAATACCACCTGTGCATCCAAAGACTCTGCTTGTCCCTGGTGTGAAGCTGTTGATACCAAAGCTTGGAGTTGAGATGGCCAGAAAGTGTCTTTAACGTGATGGTGGTGACTCTATGGTGGAGAAATCCATTTTCAGCTTATAATTTTCTGCCGATCACGTTTCCAACAGAGCAAGACTGTGAAGTTGCACAGCAAGGTAAGCGCCCCAACAGCCTGAGCAACATCTCTGACCCTCTGTTGATTTACCCCTTTAACAGATATTCCATATTTGTTGGCTGAAGGAATAAGCAATGGCTGTGTAATGAGTTCTCTGCTAAAGCTGAAAACACAATAATGAACAAAATTCAGCATGGTCCCTGCCGCCCTGGAACAAGAGGTCTGGTGGAAAAAATGGCACTAACTGAATGATTGTCGGTTCTATCAGTGAACGTGTAGCTCCAAATTAAGTTATATGCTTCAAAGGTCCTAACGAGTGACAAGCATGGGACGTGACCATATTATGTCCCCCGATGGATGACACACGAGCAGAGAACCCAAATGTAAGTCCGCTAGGTGAAGTGAGGGGAGAGGATTCCAGACAGGCCCGCAGGGACAGAAGTCTACTGGAGAAAGCGATCAAGATGAGTCAAAGAAACTGGGGAAACTCAAAAAGGCAGTGCGTCCAGAGCACAGAAAACATGGAATGAGGCTGTAGAAGGGGAGACTGAGCTGCCACGGCAGCGCACCGTTCTCAGGAAGCCCGCGGCTCTGCGCTCCATCGGTGGACACTCATGAATGGGCTCCAAGGAGTGAAGGGAAAGACCGTATCTGAACTCTGCAGGGGTCTCCAGCTGCAGCGTGGAGACTGAGTGGGGAGTTGTATGGAGGGGAAGAAGGAGACAAGAAACTCAGGTAGGTGTCCAGGTGAGACAGAGGCTGCTTCAGCTAGGAGGCTCCATTAAAGAAGAAGAAAAGAAAAAACGGTCCCTGGAAAGCGAACCAACAGGAAGTGAGGGGTTAAACCAGAAGGCCCAACTGGGGTACACTAGTTAGAGCTGGTGTTCTGATGGGTTGAAGTCCTGGCTGCACCAGCGTTCCACTTGCTGCATGTGGTCCCTGGAAGGATCAGACAGTAAAGTGGTCAGGATGCCTCTTAATTTTTTGCATGACTGGTGCTGTCATCTGTCCAGAGAGTGAACACTAGAGGAGACACACCTCTGTGCTAGAAAACCATGAGCTTTGTATTGGACATGTAAAATCCGAGATGCTTTGCAGATGCCACTGAAAGAGTAAATCTGGTGTGCTACACCGCAAAGAAGGAACTTCCCCAAGGACAAGAAGGGTTAACCAGGGGTGATCATTTTGTAGAACATCCATTAGCCATGTACTACCTGAAATTTAAACAACTACTAACCAGGGCTAATTAGTTTTCACATATGACAATATGGACTTCCCTGGTGGCTCAGACAGGAAAGATCTGCCTGCAATGTGGGAGACCTGGGTTTGATCCCTGGGTTGGGAAGATTCCCCTAGAGAAGGAAATGGCACCCCACTCCAGTACTCTTGCCTGGAAAATGCCATGGATGGAGAAGCCTGGTAGGCTACAGTTCATGGGGTAGCAAAGAGTCGGACACGACTGAGCGACTTCACTTTCACTTTATGACAATATAATTATAAAATAAAATTGTCAACCACAGCTTCCCTTCTCACCCCCATTTCAGCTCAGCCTTTGATAAAGGAAAGCACCTATGCACAGCGTTCAGCATGAGTCCCTGGTAAGGAAAGACACAGACAGTATCAGGACTGCTCCATCGGAATGGAGACAACTCGCTTCCCACCGTGCGCCTTCCCCAGGACATCTGGAGGTGAGCGTCTCCTTTTCCTCACCTTGTATCTGCTCAGTATCTTCATCCCAAGTTGTGGGAGTGAAACTCCAGCAACCTTTAAAGAGAGTTTGCTTCCTATTACATTACTTCTTCCCATGCAGGAGAAACCAAGTGTTTGTCATTTGAGAGTGTCATGTCATTACATTCCATATTGCAGGGTAATGATGTGAAATGATTAAATGACAAAATGCCAGCTCACTGCCAAAAATTTAAAGTGGCATACTTTTATTTGTAGATTGCAAAGCTATTATTAATCCTTATATTGACTTTGCCAGATTAAATAATACAAGCAGACCAGTGCATACAGAAATGGGGTACCATAAGTGACGTTCAGCACCCCAATTCCAACATAGAAACGGGAAGAGTCCTCTGATTCTAGCACATTCCTCAGGCTACACATGCGGAGCTAAACTTATTAGTGCAGAATAGTCTTGTCACCCGATGAATTGGGAGTGACAGGCATCAAAATACAACCTGACTGGAGTTTTTATTGAGAGGAAAAACAGGAACTCAGAACAGGTGGCCGAGAAAATAAAATGGCCTGCTTTCCCTTTGCCCTCTCCTGAGCCCCTTTTTTTCCACTAGCACTTATTGGGAGATAGAATTTTATTCTTTTCTAAAGGGAAAAGAGCGTACAAAAAGCATTTCGTTTATGTCACCAAATTACTGGAAGACTCTGCGGTGGGTAAAGCAACAACTTCTTCTTTTCTTCCTCCTAGGCTATAAAATCTCATGTGGAGAGCTTTGAAAGAGGGTTAAAAATTACATCCTCAGGACTATATGTTTCTTAAGCTTTTAAAGTTCAAATCCATGTGACCTCAAGTGTTTGAGGGTTTGTGAAGAAACCTCTTTTCACCTGCTCTTTTTTTTTTCCCCCGACCATTTTTGGATGTCCATTCTGGCAACACATGCCCTGCCCAATTCCAGTAAGAACCTTCCGACAACCGTATTCAAGTGACTTTCTTCTGCTTATTCCCTTTTGTTTTTCCTCCCCTGAGCATTTTTCCCCTTTTTTGGCGGAAATAAGAGGAAGGCAGATGCCTCAACCTGGTCACTTTTATTAGGTCGCTTAACTAAGAAACATTCTTATTTTAGGAATTCTCCGCCCAGACTTGGTTTGACTTTTGCTTTACTTTTCTTTTAACTATTTTCCTTTAACCTAGACAGCATATGAAAAAGCAGAGACATTACTTTGCCAACAAAGGTCTGTGTAGTCAAAGCTATGGTTTTCCCAGTAGTCATGTACGGATGTGAGAATTGGACCATAAAGAAGGCTGAGCGCCGAAGAATTGATGCTTTCAAATTGTGTTAGAGAAGACTCTTGAGAGTCCCTTGGACTGCAAGGAGATCAGTCAGTCCTAAAGGAAATCAACACTGAATATTCATTGGAAGGACTGATGCTGAAGCTCCAATACTTTGGCCTCTTGATGCAAAGAGCTGACTCATTGGAGAAGACCCTGATGCTGGGAAAGATTGAGGGCGGGAGAAGGGGCAACAGAGAATGAGATGGTTGGATGGCATCACCGACTCCATGAGTTTGAACAAACTCTGGGAAATAGGAAAAGATAGAGAAGCTTGGCCTGCTGCAGTCCGTGGGGTGGCAAAGAGTCAGACATGACTTAGTGACTAAACAACAACGTCAGTTAGCTTCTTGTATGTTTAGCTCTCTGTTCATTACACGCTATTATCACTTTGGTATAAAACCTTATTTTGCTGGAACATGCTCTTGGCTGGAAGCTGACTGATTGAGTAGGGGGGTTGAAAATAAAATTTAAGAACATAGTGTTCTTTTATTATTTATGGACACTGGCAAGACTGCTCACCTGCGGGTCAATCATTTTAAAACAAGAAGACACCAAACGCTAATAAGCTCCTAGAGTTATAGACAGTGACCCCGCGTCTGCCAAAAAGGCCAATAATCTTTGCTTTTGCTCCAACACAGGGCGCAGTTTGCCTCACTTCTGGCACATTGGCAGGGGCACAGAAAACACCTTCTTCAGGGAAAGGAACTCAAAAATGGCCAACGGCTCAGGGAACAAAACTGCCAGGAACTCTCTGGCCTTGAGGGAAATGCTACAGTTTCATGACTGGAAAGATATCACTGGGTCAGGTCATCTGCACTGTGGACAAAATCATGTGCCCTTTCACCTGAGTTTTAGGCGAATTACGGCCTCTCTGTTGGCTGCACCAGGAAGTCCAAAGTGGCCAGAGCTCATGCCTGGACTGCTGCGGTCACCATCCTGATCCTGTTTTTCCATTATTTCTCTTGAACTTTTATTCTGTCTTTTTGGCACAAGCTCTTATTTGGCAGGTAGTGAGAACTCAGGGTTCTCTTGGAAGACAATACAGTGAAGAGCACTTGAGGGTTTTTTTTCCCCTTTATATATAGATGGCTTTGTTGTTCCGTCCTAAATCATGAATGCATAAAACAGCTGCCAAGAACAGCTCACATGGCTGTAGCAAGGACCCTGAAATAATAAGCTGGCTCCACCCACATCTGCAAAAAAGATCGTGTGATGTGTGTCCTGAGCAGCGCACACAGAACAATGGGTGAAGCTCAGACCTCTGCCACACTGTGATGGCCTGTGGGCATCATCTGTATCTCCATGAAGAAATTCTGCTCTTCAATAAGCCCTTCGCCTTCCCTGAAATCACCTAAAGCCCTGGGCTTCTCCCTGACGATAACTGCTGGTTCACGTTTTCCCCCACGGTCAACACCTCTTTAGGGGTTCACCTACATGCTCCAGGTGAGTGGAAGCAGGGGACAGACCCTGACCCGGTGGGCATGGAGCTCAGATCCCACCAGGAACGACGGAGAGAGAACAAGAGATGGGCACGACACTTTCAGGTGGTGAAAAGTGCTGTGAAGAGATGGTCATAGAGCAGCATGATGGAGAATGAGTTTGGAGAGGCGGTATAATACAACTGGTGTAGTCACAGAGGGCTCCCAGGGAGAAGTAACATTTGAGCTGAGGATGAACACGAGTGAAGTCTCCACCACGCTACAGTCTGGGGAAGCACATTTCAGGCTGTCAACGGGCAGGTAGAAAAACCATACCCTAGGAATGAGCCTGGGCAGGAATCCATCTAGTGTTGCAAGATGGCCTTGAACTACGGGAAAGCTAAGAATTGAGGATCAGAGTGGTCAACAGAAGCCCAACTCAGGCAAAGGCTTTCAAACTTGGGATACAACCCCAGGCTTACCTGGCCTTCCCTGGTCTCTGTTTTGTTTTCAGAGTGAGTCACACTCATCACTCCACTCTCAGGACAATAAGAAATACCGCTGCAATATAAGCAAGTGATTCTCCAGTGGTGTTCTCGGGGAGTAAAGGGGTTACTAAGTGTTGACTGATGTGTGACTACACTAAGGGACATATATACATATGGCCAAGTTTGTCAGCTGCATAGCGGAATATAAAGGATGCCTGTCATGGTGAGGGGCATAGTACGGTTTACAATAGTAATAAGTAAGGGGCCCCCTTCCCTATTCTCACTGCTTTGAATGAGGGTATACTGCACATAGCGGGGGCTGCCATCTGGAAATCAAGACCAAGAAGGGGGGGAATCTGCCCAGAAATTCTGACCTCAGCCTCAGGTCTCTGAATAACCGAGCTGGGGTCAGCAATCATCTATCTCCAGACTTCTTGTTAAGTGAGAAGGGAAAATCTGACTTGTTCAAAAATAACGTGATAAGTAAGATACTAGAATAGGGTCCAGCTTGCCAAAGCAAGAGCAAGTATTTACTGAAAATGTGAGAACTTTGGCTCGTGCGTTTGTAAGAGAACTTAGTTGTTCTCTTAGAGAGCAGCAAACAGCTCTCCTCCAGCAGTGGCCCAGCGCCAAGGCGGCCCGAGGACCGAGCACGACGGTGAGGCAGACTGGGGTGCTGACTGTGTTATGATTGTTACTGTTTTAGCAGAGCTTTTTAAAAAAAATCCTCTTGAGAATACAATGAATCTTCTAATAATCTAAAGAATTTTTAAAAATAGGTGGGAGCCTCTGATAGAGCCAGATTTAGTGGTGAGGAAAGACCCTTCCCCAAAACCAAAAGGTTGACCTCTGTCCGGCGTAAATGCAGCACATTATCCCCAAGGTCTCACCACCTGGAACCGTGGTTCAGACACAAAGAGCAATTTATGCAGCTTGCTCCTGCCTGCCCACTCCCAGATGGCATCAACTCTGCTTCAAGTTCCTTGGATGCATCAGGGGCGTTTGCCTTCCAGTTTCCAAATTCTATTGTTTCCCCAGTTACCTCTAAGGCCTCACATCCTTACTGAATAACATGGAAAGGTGGACTGAATATCGTGATCTTCAAATGTGTATGTGTATGTTGACCTCATAGTCACCAAAAGAGTCCGAAACGCAGTACTTGGATGCAGTCTCAAAAATGACAGAATGATCTCTGTTCATTTCCAAGGCAAACCATTCAATATCACAGTCATCCAAGTCTACGCCCCAACCACTAATGCTGAAGAAGCTGAAGTTGAATGGTTCTTTGAAGACCTACAAGACCTTCTAGAACTAACACCCCCAAAAGATGTCCTTTTCATTAGAGGGGACTGGAATGCAAAAGTAGGAAGCCAAGACATACCTGGAGTAACAGGCAAGTCTGGCCTTGGAGTACAGAATGAAGCCGGGCAAAGGCTAATGGAGTTCTGCCAAGAGAACACACTGGCCATAGCAAACATCCTCTTCCAACAACACAAGAGAAGACTCTACACATGGACATCACCAGATGGCTCAATACCAAAATCAGACTGATTATATTCTTTGCAGTGAAAAATGGAGAAGCTCTATACAGTCAGCTACAACCAGACCGGGAGCTGATTGTGGCTCAGATCATGAACTCCTTATTGCCAAATTCAGACTTAAAGTGAACAAAGTAGGGAAAAGCATTAGACCATTCAAGTATGACCTAAATCAATCCTTATGATTATACAGTGGAAGTGACAAATGGATTCAAGGGATTAGATCCGACAGACAGAGTGCTTGAAGAACTATAGATGGAGGTTCGTGACACTGTACAGGAGTCAGTGATCAAGACCATTCCCAAGAAAAAGAAATGCAAAAAGGGTGTCTGAGGAGGCCTTACAAGTTACTGAGAAAAGAAGGGAAAGGCAAAGGAGAAAAGGAAAGATACACCCACTTGAATGCAGAGTTCCAGAGAATAGCAAGGTGAGGTAAGAAAGCCTCCCTCAATGATCAATGCAAAGAAATAGAGGAAAGCAATAGAATGGACATGATTAGAGATCTCTTCAAGAAGATTAGAGGTACCAAGGGAACATCCCTGCAAAAATGGGTACAATAAAGGACATTGTCACCCTGCTTATTTAACTTCTGTGCAGATAACATCATGAGAAACACTGGGCTAGAGGAAGCACACGCTGGAATCAAGATTGCCGGGAGAAATAGCAATAACCTCAGGTATGCAGATGACACCACCCTTATGGCAGAAAGAGAAGAACTAAAGAGCCTCTTGATGAAAGTGAAAGAGGAGAGTGAAAAAGTTGGCTTAAAGCTCAATGTTCAGAAAACTAAGATCATGGCATCCAGTCTCATCACTTCATGGGAAATAGATGAGGAAACAGTGGAAACAGTGTCAGACTTTATTTTGGGGGGCTCCAAAATCACTGCAGATGGTGACTGCAGCCATGAAATTAAAAGAGACTTACTCCTTGGAAGGAAAGTTATGACTAACCTAGATAGTATATGAAAACCAGAGACATTACTTGTCAACAAAGGTCTGTCTAGTCAAAGCTATGGTTTTTCCAGTGGTCATGTATGGATGTGAGAGTTGGACTATAAACAAAGCTGAGCACCAAAGAATTGATGCTTTTGAACTGTGGTGTTGACGACTCTTGAGAGTCCATTGGACTGCAAGGAGATCCAACCAGTCCATCCTAAAGGAGATCAGTCCTGGGTGTTCATTGGTAGGACTGATGTTGAAGCTGAAATTCCAATAATTTGGCCACTTGATGAGAAGAGCTGACTCATTGGAAAAGACCCTGATGCTGGGAAAGATTGAGGGAAGGAGGAGAAGGGGACAACAGAGGATGAGATGGTTGGATAGCATCACCGACTCAATGGACATGGGTTTGGGTGGACTCCAGGAGTTGGTGATGGACAGGGAGGCCTGGCCTGCTGTGGTTCATGGGGTTGCAAAGAGTAGGACACCACTGAGAGACTGAACTGAAAGAACAGAAATCATATGGACCTAACAGAAGCAGAAGATATTAAGAAGACGTGGCAAGAATACACAGAAGAACTACACAGAAAATATCTTTATGACCCAGATAACCACAATGGTGTGATCACTCACCTAGAGCCAGACATCCTGGAATGTGAAGTCAAGTGGGCCTTAGGAAGCATCACTACGAACAAAGCTAGTGGAGGTGATTCCAGTTGAGCTATTTCGAATCCTGAAATATAATGCATGAAAGTGCTGTACTCAATATGTCAGCAAATTTGGAAAACCCAGCAGCGGCCACAGGACTGGAAAATGTCCGTTTTCATCCTAATCCCAAAGAAAGGCAATGCCAAAGAATATTCAAACTACCGCACAATTGCACTCATCTCACACATAGCAAAGTAATGTGTGAAATTCTCCAAGCCAGGCTTCAACAGTACATGAACTATGAAACTCCAGATGTTCAAATAGGATTGAGAAAAGGCAAGGGAACCAGAGATCAAATTGCCAACATCCGTTGGATCATCAAAAAAGCAAGAAAGTTCCAAAAAAAACATCTATTTCTGCTTCATTGACTATGCCAAAGCCTTTGTGTGGATCACAACAGACTGGAAAATTCAAGAGATGGAAATACCAGACCACCTTACCTGCCTCCTGAGAAATCTGTATGCTTGTTAAGAAGCAACTGCATAAAAAGCATGCAGTTAGAACCGGACATGGAACAACAGACTAGTTCCAAATTGGGAAAGGAGTATGTCAAGGCTGTATATTGTCACCCTGCTTATTTAATTTATATGCAGAGTACATCATGCGAAATTCTGGGCTGGATGAAGAGCAAGCTGGAATCAAGATTGCCGGGAGAAATATCAATAACCTCATATATGCAGATGACACCACCTTTATGGCAGAAAGTGAAGAAGAACTAAAGAGCCTCTTGATGAAAGTCAAAGAGGAGAGTGAAAAAGTTGGCTTAAAGCTCAACATTCAGAAAACGAAGATCATGGCATCTGGTCCAATAACTTCATGGGAAATAGATGGGGAAATAATGGAAACAGTGAGACACTTTATTTTCTTGGGCTCTAAAATCACTGCAGATGGTGACTGCAGCCATAAAATTAAAAGATACTTGCTCCTTGAAACAAAAGCTATGACCAACCTAGATAGCATATTAAAAAGCAGAGACATTACTTTGCCAACAAAGGTCCATCTAGTCAAATGTATGGTTTTTCCTGCAGTCATGTATGGATGTGAGAGTTGGACTATAAAGAAATCTGAGTGCCAAAGAACTGATGCTTTTGAACTGTGGTGTTGGAGAAGACTCTTGAGTCCCTTGGACAGCAGGGAGGTCAAACTAGTCCATCCTAAAGGGAATCAGTCCTAATACTCATTGGAAGGACTGATGTTGAAACTGAAACTCCGATAAGTTGGCCACCTGATGTGAAGGACTGACTCACTGGAAAAGACACGGATGCTGGGAAAGACTGAAGAAAAGAGGAGAAGGGGACAGAAGAGGACGAGATGGTTGGATGGCATCATTGAATGGATGGGCATGAGTTCGAGCAAGCTCCGGAGCTGGTGATGGACAGGGAGGCCTGGCGTGCTGCGGTTTCTGGGGTTGCAAAGAGTTGAACATGGCCTAGAGACTGAACTGAACGGATATGTGAGGGGGATTATGAGCAGTGTGTTATTTCCTTCACGGGCTTTCCTGTTGGCTCAATCTGTAAAGAATCTGCTTATAATGCAGGAGACTGCCTGCAGCGCAGAAGAATCAGGTTTGAGCCTGGGTCAGAAATATCCCCTTGAGAAGAAATGGCAACCCACTCCAATATTCTTGCCTGGGAAGTCTCACGGATTGAGGAGCCATATTTTCTTCAAGTTAAATTTTGTGCAAAAATCCACTACATGAAAGAGAACATCTCAGTTGAAATGAAGGGGTAGCTCCTTCTCGAGTGCTAGACATGCGGTCCCCAAGGACAGTGCCTGTGGGGCAGAGAGTCCTCTCGCCATGGGAGTTTTAAAGGAGAGGAAAGAAAACTCGGGCCTCACGCAGTGTGGGGAAGGACAAGAAGGGCGGCATAAAAGCAGAGCTGGAAACGTGGCACACGGTGCAGAAGGCGTCTGGATCCTGACGTGGATTAGGTGATCTCTGCTCAGGGTCCAGGTCTTCAGAATTCGCTGCCCCTACAGAATTCTCACTAGGGACCAGTGACGAAGAGATGAAACTTGGTGCCGAAAGGCCTGTGTCCAAAGTCTCGCTCTCCCACTTGCAAACTGTGCCACACTCAGCAAACTACTCACCCCCTTGGACTATTACCGTAGTTCCGTATCGGGAGACAGAGATAAGCACCAAGGACACGCAGGGAGTTTAAATGACTTGTCCAAGGTCGTTCATAAGCAGGAGATGTTGAGTTTCAGATTCTAGCTCTTCTGACTTTTTAAATGCAGCACTAACTTTTTTCTAATCACAAGAAGACTTTGCTGTAGATTGACGAATGATGTGAATCTTGAGAAAAAGAAAGGGAGAAAGAGCAAAAGGGATGAAGGCAGGAAAGCAGGAAGGAAGAGGACAAAGAAATAGATTCTCCAATATAGATACATAGACATTTGCCAAACAAAAATAACCTAGAATCTGTTTGAAATGCCCATCATCAGTCATTCATTGGATTAAAGGAGTCATACATTTCTTTTTCTTGATGGGATGATTCTTTTGATTTTTGCCAAACTTTTGTGATCACTGAGATGATAAGAAACCAAGAAACTTGCAATAAATTAAACACAGAAGCAGCAGGTTCAAATTTTACCAAAAAATCGATTGAGATAATGTGCTATATCCTTGAGTTGTTGCTGCTGCTGCTAAGTCGCTTTAGCCGTGTCCGACTCTTGGTTAAACCAGGGAGGTCCTCATTGCTGAATGGATGACAGTAGGGGAAAAGAACTCCAGCCACTAAACACAGGTCTGCCACGTGCCTGGGGGAGGCATGCAGGATAGCTGACAAAATTAATATTCATAAGCTTTTGTTGCCAATTAATTAATAGGATTAATTGCATCAGAGAGCAAGGTCTGAAGTAAATAGGACAAACAATAGATGATGAATTGATAGAGGTGCTGGGCACATTAGGAAAGAAGGTCAAGCAAAATATTCAAGCCAGGAGCCAGGAGTAGGCATTGTGTTCAAGGCAACCTCATGCACAAAAGCAAAAGTGAAACGTAGAACCTAACCTGATCTCAACCATCCACGTCTGGGCTCCCGGCCAGGGCAAAGCCGTCAGTGACATCAACACAAAGCTGTCCGTTCCGTGTAGTTTTCTTACATTGAAGAGCCTCGATGAAAGGGTGTGTGGTGCTTATAAGCCCTCCTTCATAATGAAAATAGCCAATAGGAAGTTACTTAACAAAACGCTCACCAAGGGATGATGTCAATGTGAAGTGCCTTGCATCTTCAAGTTTCATTCTAAAGAAGTACGGCTCACTTCATTTTTGAAGGTAATTTTAATGAACTCTTTCCAAAAAATGAAAGGGCCTGGCTTTCCAAATTTACTGGGGAAGAGACAGGCCTCAAACAAGCAATGCTCAGAATTATTAACATTACCATGGTCACGTAAGTCTGAAGGCAATAGAAGCACTTTTTCATTGGGAGAAACCTTACATTAAAACTAGAGCTCGTATTTGGCCGACTTCGGTAGGCCAACCAAAAATAGAAACTGGCTTACATATCTTTCCATTTTTAGGGGAGGTGAGCATATGGATCTAGACACTCGATTTTCTTAGCTCAGGGAGCACTGTAGGCTAAACTGCTTTGGCCCTGAGGGACTCTTTGCTGTTGGCAGCCCTGGGCAGTGCGAGGTTTTAAAAATTCATCTCTGATACACTGTTGACATGGCCTTTTTTAAGGGTTTAAAATTGTCCTAGTCACTGCCGTGGCCCTCAAAGACTTCTGTTCTCACTCACTCCTGGGTCTTGCTCCTTCTCTTGTTTTCCTAACTTCACACTGAGTTCTGTCTCCCAAGTGGGATGTTTATCTCTAAGGCTGAGCAGGAAGGTAATGTATGAAAATCTAGAAACAGGGAAAGCCAGGAGCACCTGAGACGCTTCAGGGCTAGCTACATATGGACATGCCCTCATACCCAAGGCCTCACTGGAGAAGAGAAGGGGATGGACTGAGGTAACACAAACAGGGTCCTGCCAAAGAGAGCCAAGTGTACCCACTGATGGATCACAGGCAGGAGCGCAAACCGCTGGTGGTTCCAATGGTAAAGCGTCTGCCTGCGATGCAGGACACCTTGGTTCGATCCCTGGGTCAGGAAGATCCTCTGGAGAAGGAAACGGCAACCCACTCCAGTATTCTTGCCTAGAAAATTTCATGGATGGAGAAACCTGGTGGGCTACAGTCCATGGGGTCACAAAGAGTTGGACACGATTGATCGACTTCACTTTCACATTCCATGCAGGAGGGAATGTGGTTGAGTAAGGCATGAAATCAAAATACGCTTACTCCTTGGAAGAAAAGTTATGACCAACCTAGATAGCATATTCAAAAGCAGAGACATTACTTTGCCAACTAAGGTCCGTCTAGTCAAGGCTATGGTTTTTCCTGTAGTCATGTATGGATGTGAGAGTTGGACTGTGAAGAAGGCTGAGCACTGAAGAATTGATGTTTTGAACTGTGGTGTTGGAGAAGACTCTTGAGAGTCCCTTGGACTGCAAGGAGATCCAACCAGTCCATCCTAAAGGAGATCAGTCCTGGGATTTCTTTGGAAGGAATGATGCTAAAGCTGAAACTCCAGTACTTTGGCCACCTCATGCAAAGAGTTGACTCATTGGAAAAGACTCTGATGCTGGGAGGGATGGGGGGCAGGAGGAGAAGGGGACGACTGAGGATGAGATGGCTGGATGGCATCACGGACTCGATGGACGTGAGTCTGAGTGAACTCCGGGAGTTGGTGATGGACAGGGAGGCCTGGCGTGCTGTGATTCATGGGATCGCAAAGAGTCGGACACGACTGAGCAACTGAACTGAACTGAACTGAATGCAGTCAGCTGAGTTACACAAAACTCAAGGTGAGATGGAAGCTGTCTTTCTAGAAAGACTGAAGACAATGAACGGGCTATATCCCTTCTTCCAGTCTGTCCTTTGAGACCTAAGCAAGCACACAGGGCTAGATGACAGCTAGAAGCTAATGCTTCACACTCCATTATGGAAGTTACTTATCCAGTTTCAGAATGTTCACATTTGCTCTTAGGCCAATGACTGGAAGCATAATACGCCTTTGGTTTAAACTTTGTCTAAAGTCATGATGCCTGCTCTCCATGAACGTGGTTCTCCCTCAAAACTGATGACTTCTTTCTCTGCGATTTGGCTTTCCTCTGACCCTCATGGACAGAGGAGGGGACCCAGCAAACAGCTACTAATTCAGCGCATAATTCAGCACAGATTTATGAAGCACGTGCTCCGTGCCGGCCACAGCTCTAAACTCTGGGGCACAGCAGTGAGCAAGGCAATCCCAAATCCCGCCCTAGAGGAGCTGACTTCTTCTCAGGGTGGTGGGGATCAAGGAAGTTTGAGAGATGTTAAACATACAAGCAAAGTGAATGAGAATTTTTAAGGTCCTGTGATAGAGAGGGCCTGGGGGTTCTGGGGTTGGGAGTCCCATTTTATGTGGCTGGACAGGGGAGCCTGTCTAGGAGGAGAGATTCATAGAAGCCGAGATGTGAGTTATAAGAGGAAACCAACCATTCCAAGATCACACGTCAATGTTTCACACAAAAGAAACAGTTGGTGCAAAACCTCTGAGCCGGGAACAAGACTGACTGGGTCAAGGGATAAACCGAGAAGACCAGGAAGAGGAGAGACAAAAATAACCAGCAAGAGGAGAGGGGAGGGGGACCAGGCAGGGGAGAGCTGCGGGACGAGACCGGGCTAGAGAATAATTCTAATTTTTTAATAAACGCGATGAGGAGGCACTGGAAGGCTTTAATTGCAGGAGTGGTATATAGTCTGTTTTGCAATTTAAAGCTATCCTCCCGACGGTTGCTTAGAGAATGGAAGAACATTCTCCGCAACCTGTAAGCACAGCTGATGGGAACAGAAACAGCGATGGTCATCTGTACACTGTGTCTCTTGTCCCTAAGGAACTGGACTTCGGAACAAAGGGTCAGTCCGTGCTCAGCCAGTCTCTCCGTGGGGCTAATGCTCTAACAGATGTGCTTGGGGCCAAGAGGACTGAGAAGGGCCCCTGGGTTCTTCCCTCTTTTGAGTCTCAAGTGAGCGCTTGTCTTAGAATTCTACCAGAGCCAGGAGCTCAGCTGAACTGGGAACAGCTGAGCTGCCAGAAGTCAGGGTAGCTGCTTAAGACAATGAACCGAAACGGATGGAACAAGGTGGCCTCCTTCACCTACTGCGACGAAACAGAAGCAAGAGGCTGAACCGGAGAAGGCTTCAACCGCAGTCTGCTCCACTTCCCCCAGGCAGTGGCACTGATCAAGACCCCGGGGGTCAGTGCAGGTGTCAGGGGGCCTGAGTCTCTCACTGCTGGGGGTGCAATAAGCCAAAGCCCCCTGCAGCTGAATGGACCTGGGCTGGGAGGAGAGAGAAGCGCAGGGCTGTGGGTGGAAAAGTACTGAGGACCGAGTCACAGTGGAGGAGAGTGCCTTCAGGCTTCTCCTCTCCTCTCCTCTGCAAGGGGATCCCAGCACAGGCTTGCAGGGAAAGCCTCTGCTGAGGCCACCATTAAACAGGCCTCCAAATAGGGGTGCCTAGGCTAAGGCATGCCAGAGAAGGCAATGGCACCCCACTCCAGTACTCTTGCCTGGAAAATCCCATGGGCAGAGGAGCTTGGTAGGCTGCAGTCCATGAGGTTGCAAAGAGTCGGACACAACTGAGCGACTTCACTTTCACTTTTCACTTTCCTGCATTGGAGAAGGAAATGGCAACCCACTCCAGTGTTCTTGCCTGGAGAATCCCAGGGAAGGGGGAGCCTGGTGGGCTGCCGTCTATGGGGTCGCACAGAGTCAGACATGACTGAAGCGACTTAGCAGCAGCAGCAGCAGCAGCAGGCTAAGGCATACAGCTATGCACAAGAGCATGCCAACCAGGGAGGCTGAGTGCTTAAGTGCAGCCCCTTTCAGAGGAGGCAATATCTTGACTATCCCCCAAGTCCAGTGGGAGGAGGGCAGCTTTCTCCCAAGCCTTAAAGCCTCTGTAGTTAGTTGCCTGTGCTCAGTCAAAAAAAACATACACAAGATTGTAGCCAGAGCCAGCTTCCAAGCAGACAGCCTTACACCATTCCTACAAATCTCATCTTTGTTTCCTGCAGTAAATTTAGTAGTTTCTGTGGCTTGCACCAGTATCCTAACCGTAAGAACCAAAAGTCAGTTTTAGTCCCTCAGTCGTGTCTGACTCTTTGTGGCCCATGGACTGTAGCCCACCAGGCTCTTCTGTCCATGGGATTCTCCAGGCAAGAACACCGGAGTGGATGGCCATCGCCTTCTCCAGGGGATTTTCGTGAGCCAGGGATGGAACCTGGGTCTCCTGCACTGCAGGCAGATTCTTTACCATCTGAGTCACCAGGGAGGCCCCCAAATGGACCCAGAGGGACAGAGTCACGTAACACGCCATCTGGAGGGACGGTGACAAGCGAAAAGACCGGACAAATACGCACCGTTGCCCACAGAAAGAGGGTGTTTGGGGATCCCTGCAGACTCTGGACTGGGACAAGAGCTTGAGCTTGTGAAGTATGAACAGTGATTCAAAGAGCTCAGCCCAGGAGCAGGAGTTGGAGAGTACGAAACGTGAGCAGAGTGGCCTGCCTCTGGGTTACCCGCTGGCCTATCGCTGGTGTGACAAGAACGCTAACAGATGGGAAGGGAAGGAAATCAGAAGAGACAGGAGCCCCTGACTATCTCCAAACTCATCACCTCCCTCTCCCCTGCTCTGGTCCTGCTCCCCTTCTCCCCGTTGCCAGACAAGTCCACACCGCGGTCCCCTAGGTCTGCACCCTGGGCCTGAACCACTCTTCGCTCCAGCCCTTACACAACGGAGTCCTCATTTATTCAGATCTCTGCTCCCAAATCTCCTTTTCCCCAGGGCTTTTTCTGAGCATCGGCCCAGAACAGCAGCTCTACCACTTTCTGTCCCCAACGCCACCTTGCTTTTTTCTCCTCTTTAGCATTTATCGCCATCTGACAGTCGCATGATTGATTATTCTTTGTCTTCCAAACCCCACACTAGAACAGAAGCTCAGTGACGGTAAGGACTGTCTAAGATCCCAAAGCGCCGCATTCTCAAAGCCTGGAATTGCTCCCAGTAAGGAGTGGTGCTCCAGAAACATTGATTGCATGAATGGATGGACGAGTAAAGGTTGTAATAAAGGAGAGAGAAAAAGAGGAATAAGGGAAATAAAATGCGGCCTCTAATTAAAGAAGCAAAAATTGATCACAGAATGCAAACATGCAAATTGGGAAAATCCGTATGTTTTATATTTAATATTGGATCTCTTTGTTTTGTTTTATTCATCCATCATTCCTCTAACAAATATTCGAATCATAAGAACGTCCTGCAGGCTTGGGCAGGCCACCAGAGCAAGAAGGACCCTTGGGGGCATTATGATTTTGCAACGAACACGGAAGTATTTCAGCATCTTCCCAGCTGAACCACCGTATCTGTTGATCAGCTGTCAGTTCTGCCTCTAGAAATCAGGCAGAGGGAGGAGGAAGGAAGGCAGGGGTTCCTCTTTGGGCAGGCTTTGTTTTTTTTTAACCCTTCTTTGGGGAGGAGCATTCTCCCTAGAGACTAATCCCCAAATCTAATTGGGTAAAAGCATGTCACATGACCATGGTTTTCCCTTAGGCGACCTTTTGAGTGTCCCAGACCTCTGTAATCAAGGCTGCAAGGGGGAAACGAGGACCATAGATGGCTCTGGGAAGCCAGTTCCCAGTGTCCGCTTCAGGCTCCCATCACAGCTTGGAAAGGACAGAATAAAAGGCCGAGTTACCCGTCCTCAGTCAGTTCAGTCTCTCAGCCGTGTCTGACTCTTTGCGACCCCATGAATCACAGCACGCCAGGCCTCCCTGTCCATCACCATCTCCCAGAGTTCACTCAGACTCACGTCCACCCATCCAGGAGGGGGACAAATTGAGAATGAGGATCTCAGAAAGCAAAAAGCCCAGCTTAAAGTAATGCATGTATTTTGAACCCTGAATGTTTGACAATGCATTTCACGGCTCATTTCCGGCTCCTCGTGAGCACTAGTAAACACTCAGAGAGTGAATTCACATTTTTCATGTCAAATATCCTTATGGCCCCCTCCCCTCCACCAGCTTGTCCCCTATGCGGACAGTCTGTTCACACTATAATCTCTTGCGACACTAAACCTTAATCTGTCTTACAATTTCTATTGTTTTTCACTAAAAGGTTATTCCAGAAATATTTTAGAGAGCACATTCATTTTCCTGGCCAAGAATAAATTGTATAATCAGAGTCACGCTAACCAATGCTAGCTCTCCCTTCTCAATCCAAATTTAAGAATTTCATGCGGATTACTCATTGCCATCTATCTAGCTAATTCAGTGTCATTATTTTTCTCTGAATTTCCCCTTCTTTGAAATGAGCTTATCTCATAATAAGATATTGAAGGAGGAAGGACAGGGCTGGCGGAGTTCACGTCACTGGTCTACACATCCACTCCCAAGCCTGGAATTAAGAAGCTGTCAGTGGCTTCCACTAGAAGGGAGAATCTATTTTTTAGGAAAGAATTGCAACTTGCCATTTAATTTTATTTTTTAAATCACGGAAGAGTCTGACTTTGCAAGCTGTAGTTTCTCTAAATCTTTGGTTTGCCTTTGATTTCTCTTAACACTTTGGTTTGCCCCACCCTACCCTCACCCTACCCCTGGCCTAAATCTCAGTGATCACCCAGGTCACAGTTCCTGTTCCTTCCCTTCATACGCCCCCTCTGTTCCCAAGACTGAGCAAGGAACACTGTCTGAATCTCCTTGCCCGCCACTCTCATTTCTAACATCCCATCAAGGGCACACCATTGTATCTCTGCAGCACTGTCTCAAACACCCAGAATGCAAGCCACATATGTAATCTGGAAATTTTTAGTAGCTGCGCTTAAAAAAGAGCAAAGAAAAACAGGCAGAAGTAATTCTTAAAATAATATATTTAACTGCCCAGGGAAGCCCGAGTTTATCAAAATAATACCATCTTGACACGCAATCAGCATGGGGACATTAGGCACCCCTGTGTAAGTGCAGCGTGTATTTCAGCCTTACAGCGCTTCTCGGTTCACCCCAGCCCCGTACCAAGTGCGCGACAGCCACGCGTGGCCGGTGCCTTCTCTGCTGGACACACTTCTGCAGCGTTCAGCTGCGCACCTGCGTTTCTCCCACATTGCACTCAAGGGTGGAGGTTATATTTATTTCACCCATCGTAATGCCTAGCATCCTGCACATAGCAGAAACTTAATAAATGCTTGATGAAAACACGATTGAACAAGCCCATCTCTGACACTATTTAACGATGTGACTTTGGGTTAGTTGATTTCTCTGGAGCTCCTGCCTTATTAAGGAAGAGGATATCATAGTCCATGATTGCCAAGGTCCCCATAAATGTAAATATTCTGGGTCACTTAATTCAGTCCTCTCTCTCTCTCTCTCTCATTTTAAGTGTCTAAATGTATGCCCTTGATTTCCATCATGTTTTAAGGCCAGGGTATACCTGAATTTACCATGCTCCACTTTTTTGCATTTTTCCCTATTGGTCTTTGAATCTTGGAGACACTGTAGGATTACGATTTTGTTTCCTTTTATAAAATAGTGTTCACTGTTTTCCTTTGATTATAAACAATCTTCATAATAGAAAATTTGGATAACACAGAAAAGTACTCAGTAAACAAATTGCTTGTATAGCTATTTGATACTACACAGAGATAACACAGCTAATATTTGTGTGTCTATCTTTCTGGTATATTTTCTCTATTTAGTAGGAGTAATATGTATATCAATACATATTCAGTTCTTTTATTTTTTAGCAAAATGAGGGTCATTATATATATATATATATATACTTTTTCAAATAATTCTTTAAATTGTTATTTAACAATATTTGGGAATGCACACTCAAGTCTTCAAGTATTATTTTAAAGTGTAGTTTGCTGGATATAACATATAGCATCATTTGACTACGTGGAGCTGCCACTTTGAAGAGGTGAAGGAGGAAACCACGTGTCTATTCAGGGATGGTGTTTACCAGGGAAGGAAACAGCAAATGCAGATGCTGAGAGGCAGGATCGAGCCCAGCACGGCAAGATGGCTGGAGACGAAGCCAGGTAAAGAGGTGCAGAGAGAGACCAGAGATGGGAGCCCAGATACTACAGTGGTTGTGGAGCTTTCCTCTGGGGTGAGGGAAGCCACGGCAGGGTTTCAGCATCACACGCTGTGGTGAGGTGGGGTGGTACTTGTTTCCAGTGAGTAGAGTTCAGGGATGCTGCTAAACATCCTACAATATCCAAGACAGTCCTTAACAACATAGAATTACCTGTACACAAATGTCAACAGGGCCAAGATCAAAACAGCTTGCTCTGCAGAAAGATAAGAACAGCGACCAGAGGGCCAGCTTAGAAGATGCTGAAAGGAAAAATCTAGGCTTGAGAAGTGGTGCTCTGGATGTAGCAGGGGTGGAGGTGCAGATGGGTAGTCAGATTCTGTACAATTCTGAAGTTGCCGAGTTATCAGGATCTGATGATGGACTGGATAAGGAGTGGGAGAGAAAGAGAGGAGCCAGGATTGAGCTATGTTTGAGGTCTGGGCAGCTTAAAAGATGGAATTTCCATTGACTTGGATGGAGGAACATCCAAAGGAGATTTAGGGAAAAGATCAGGAGTGTGGAGAGCAGAGGTTTCAGAGAGGGACCCCAGGGGGCTTGAAGACTGGTCAGAAGCGAGAAGTGAAGAAGAGAGAGCAGAGGGGAGTGACTGCAGGTGTGTGGCCTGGGCTGTTAGTCGGGCGGAGAAGCCGAGGAGAGGGCCCAGTCCACACTGAGAAGATGGCAGGTGTGGCTTTAGACGGACTGAGCTGGGGCGCATTCAATGGTAACAACAACAGCCACTCCATCCCCCTCGCCTGTCTGTTTGAGAACCAGCTAAGATCTTGGAGGAAAACCACACTGTAAAGTCAGGGTCTCGTGTGCAAGCTATTTTCACAGTCACCTTGCTTAATAGGGCTTTGGCTCCTCCGCCCAACTTCCTGGGAAACCGAAATCGTCCTGCCATATTCTGCCCTTCAAGGTTCTGGGAGAGTCGACTCTGCCAGTAGGGAAAACGCGTATCTATTCAGGCTGTTTAGAAATTAAGCTTATAGCAATTGAACTTCCCTTTATTTGGCCTCAGAGCACATTAACACTCTTTGAACTACACTGTTAAGAACATTTAAGGGTTACTTTTACATCAGTAAAAGGATTTCAAACCCAGAGAGTACACAGGACGCGTCATTCTCAAGGAAGACCCGCCCTCGGCGATGCTGGACTAATGTGCCTACGTGTGATACACAGGACTTACGGCTCTTGTCCACTGAGTCACACTGATAACTCTGCAATAACACCTTTTTCGGTCATTCTCTTTCCAAGTAAATATTCACAGACTCCTGTGAGGTATGTTATGCCAGTCTTCCCATTTTGCTGATAAAGAAAGTGAGGCTTAGAGAAAGGCAGCAACACACTCAAGGACACTAGGGAGAAGACAACCGCAAGTTGGGGAAAACAATGAAGAAAGAGATCCTAAGGATCATTTGTTTGTCAAACCCTCTACTTTACGGATGAGGCCACCGAGGTCCCCGTGAGGCTATGTGACTCAGCCAAGGCTCTATAACTGAAAGGCCAAGAGGCAGCCATGGACAAGAATTAAAGGCAGAAAATGTAATTCTGTGTACTTGACATCTACAAACAGCTCAGGACCGAAGGACACAGGGGAAGAGAGGGAAAGCCAGCCGAGTGATGGGCTGGCCAGGCCCGAAGGTTCCCGACGTGTGACGCGTCTAGTGGCTATCTTCAGTATTTCCCAGAGCGTGCTCTGCAAACACCAGCTCCCTGCGAGCTCAGAGTGTTCTATGAATGTCTCCAGTGGTTGCGAAGATTTGAGAAATGAAGGAATCCTAGAGCTTGCAATGGACATATGACTCTCCTGGGGAGAGAGCTGGAATACACAGGAGCTCCCCAAACTTATCTGACCCGCAATCGGTGTCCTCGCGGAACTCACATGCAACTAGCATTCCGGGGAACGCCAGTTTAAGACAGGCTGTTCTGAAGAACATTAATTAATTCATTAATTTGGCCGCACCAGGTCTGTGTGGATTAGTTCCCTGACCAGGGATCCGACCCATGCCCCAGGCTTTGGGAGGGCAGTCTTAGCCCCTGAACCTCCAGGGAAATCCCAGAGGGCAGTTTTAAATGACGATTTGAAATGCGAGTGAGAATGTTGAGCTCACTTTTTTAAAAATTGGAAATTGGCTTAAAAATCCGATTTTGTCAGCATTTTCCTTTTTTTTTTTCCCCTCTGGGTTGTTGTGCTGTTTCACGCCTTCTTCTTGCTACAGGTGTTTGATAAGAGATTGTGTGAGTGATGGGGGCAAAGACGAAAGGATTTTTAAAGTTTCAGAGATTCCTGGGAGGCACTGTGGAGCTAAAGTCTCTGTATCCGTTTGCTTGTTTATTTTCCCAATATAGAGAGATACCAAATATAGACTTGAACTCAAATCTGTAATCTCTTCTCTCGGGCCTAACTCACCCGAGAGAACCTCAGACGGTAAAGAACCTAATTCATGAACCTCAGACGGGAAAGAATCTGCCTGGAAGGCAGGAGACCTGGGTTCGATCCCTGGGTTGGGAAGATCCTCCAGAGGAGGGCATGGCAACCCACTCCCGTATCCCTGCATGGACAGAGGAGCCTGGCGGGCTGCAGTCCTGGGGCCCAGTATCCCTGCATGGACAGAGGAGCCTGGCGGGCTGCAGTCCTGGGGCCCAGTATCCCTGCATGGACAGAGGAGCCTGGCGGGCTGCAGTCCTGGGGTCCAGTATCCCTGCATGGACAGAGGAGCCTGGCGGGCTGCAGTCCTGGGGTCGCAGAGTCAGACACGGCTGAAGCACAGAACACTCACACGTGCCTGGTAGTTCTATTTTTAGTTTTTCGAGGCACATCCATATTGTTTTCCATAGTGACCGCACCAATTTACACTCTCACCAACAGTGCACAAGGGTTCCCTCTTCTGCGTATCATTGCTAATACTTGTTACCTCTTGTCTTTTTGACAATAGCTACCCTAACAGGTGTGACTTGGTAGCACTCTGTGGGTTTTGTGTTTCTCTGATGACCTGGGATTTTGAGCCCCTTTTCACGTACCTGTTGGCTTCCAATGACTATTTTTGATCATTTATCACACGCCAAGCATTATGATCAGTTCTGAGTAGCTACTAAACAAGAAAACTGAAAAGTAATAGTCCCAGGGAGTTCACAGAGGAGTGGAGAGGAAGACAGCAAGCAACCAAACAATGTATAGTGACAAATTCTGACAATTGGAAAGAAACAAGACTCTGAAAGGGAGTTGATACTAGAATTTGACTCCACTTTGGATGTTTGACCACTGACAGCTTTCAAGGACCACAGTTCTTCCTTCCTCCCCTGCTCTGCATCTGAACAAACTAATGAGAAATTCGAGGTGCTCCTTCACTTAATGTTGGTACGTGCTAAGTCTCTTCAGTGCCCAACTCTTTGCAACCCCATGGACTGTAGCCCGCCAGGCTCCTCTGTCCATGGGATTCTCCAGGCAACAATGCTGGAGTGGGTGGCCAGGCCCTCCTCCGGGGGACCTTCCCATCCCAGGGATCGAACCTGGGGCTCACGTCTCCTGCACTGGCAGGTGGGTTTTGTTAACCACTTGCACCCTCTGGGAAGCCCCTTAGCACTGCTAGGAAGTTCAGACTGTGCAAGGCATGCTACAGTCCACGGGGTCAGAAGAAGTCATTGGACAACTGAGGGCCTAAGCACATAATTGGAGGAAAACTGCTTTACAGTCTTGCACTGGTTTCTGCCATACAATGCAAATCAGTCATAATTGTATGTATATCCCATCCCTCTTGAACCTCCCTCCCCTCCTCTCAATCCAACCCTTCTAGGTCATCACAGAGCACCAAGCTGAGCTCCTTGTGTTACAGAGCAGCTCCCATGGAATGTAGCCCGCCGGTTTCCCCCATCCATGGGATTTTTCTGGCGAGAATACTGGAGTGGGCTGCCATTTCCTCCTCCAGGGGAATCTTCCCAACCCAGGGATGAAACCTGTGTCTCCTGCATTGCAGGAAGACTCTCCACCCTCTGAGCCGCTGGGGAAGCCCTAGCTTCCCAGCCAGTCAGCCAGTCAGTCGGTTCAGACACTCAGTCGCTCAGTCATGTCCAACTCTGTGACCCCATGGACTGCAGCATGACAGGCTTCCCTGTCCGTCACCAACTCCCGGGGCTTACTCAAACTCATCAAGTCGGTGAGGCCATCCAACCATCTCATCCTCTGATGTCCCCTTCTCCTCCTGCCTTCAGTCTTTCCCAGGATCAGGGTCTTTTCCATTGGGTCAGTTCTTGGCATCAGGCAGCCAAAGTATTGGAGCTTCAGCATCAGTCCTTCCAATGAATATTCAGTCCTTCCAATGAATTGATTCCCTTTAGGACTGACTAGTTTGATCTCCTTGCTGTCCAAGGGACTCTCAAGAGTCTTCTCCAACACCACAGTTCAAAAGCATCAATTCTTCAGTGCTCAGCTGTCTTTATGGTCCAATTCTCACATCCATACAAGACTACTGGAAAAACCATAGCTTTGACTAGACAGACCTTTGTCGGCAAAGTTAACACCTCTGTTTCTTAATAAGGTGTCTAGGTTGGTCATATCTTTTCTTCCAAGGAGCAAGCATCTTTTAATTTCATGGCTGTAGTCACCATCTGCAGTGATTTTGGAGCCCCCCAAAAAAACAAAGTCTGTCACTGTTTTCACTCTTTCCCCATCTATTTGAAATAATGAGGCCAGATGCCATGATCTTAGTTTTTTGAGTGTTGAGTTTTAAGTCAGCTTTTTCACTCTCCTCTTTCACTTTCATCAAGAGGCTCTTTAGTTCTTCTTCACTTTTTGCCATAAGGGTGGTGTCATCTGCATATCTGAGGTTATTGATATTTTTCCTGGGAATCTTGATTCCAGCTGTGCTTCATCCAGCCTGGCGTGTCTCATGATGTACTCTGCAAAGAAGTTAAATAAGCAGGGTGACAATATACAGCCTTGACATACTCCTTTTCCTATTTGGAACCAGTCTGTTGATCCATGTCTAGTTCTAACTGTTGCTTCTTGACCTGCACACAGATTTCTCAGGAGGCAGGTCAGGTGGTCTGGTATTCCCATCTCTTGAAGAATTTTCCACAGTTTGTTGTGATCCACACAGTCAAAGGCTTTGGTGTAGTCAATGAAGCAGAAGTAGGTGTTTTTTCTGGAAATCTCTTGCTTTTTCTATGAACAAAAGGATGTTGGCAACTTGATCTCTGGTTCCTCTGCCTTTTCTCAATCTAGCTTGAACATCTGAAAATTCTCGGTTCATGTACTTTTGAAGCCTGGCTTGGAGAATTTTGAGCATTACTTTGCTAGCATGTGAGATGAAGAGATGAAGGCAATTGTGCGGTAGTTTGAGCATTCTTTGGCATTGCCTTTCTTTGGGATTGGAATGAAAACTGGCCTTTTCCAGTCCTGTGGCCACTGCTGAGTTTTCCAAATTTGCTGGCATATTGAGAGCAGCACTTTCATAGCATCATCTTTTAGGACTTGAAATAACTCAGCTGGAATTCCATCACCTCCAGCTTCCCACTAGCAATCTCTTTGAAACAAAGTAGCGCATATATCTCAGTGATACTCTCTCAACTTGTCCCACCCTCTCCTCCCTCCCCACCGCCCTAAGTCCACAAGTCTGTTCTTGATGTCCGTGTCTCCATTCCTTCCCTGCAAATTGGTTCATCAGTACTGCTTTTCTACGAGTATGTTCCACACATGTGCATTAATACACGTATTTGTTTTTCTCTCTCCGATTCACTCCACTCTGCATCACAGCCTCGAGGTCCCAGTCCGGGAGGCCATGGGTGTTTGTTTTCCTCATCTTTGAAAATTATGATGTTCTTCTCAGTTTCTTTTTACTTCTGTATTAATCTGCTTCATCTGGTTGAATGCGGCAATGTGTGTGACCCTGAAAAGTCTGATACAGAAACCAAGCCTCACCTCTGTAATTATTTTCTAATTACCCCATCAACAATAAAGGTCACCTGGTGGGTGAGCCAAGACAGGTTAGGAGAGCGCGAGGTGTTGAAGTGTGAGCTGAGGCTGTAAACAGAGCCCAGCAGGAGTTTATGGGCTGGAGACCCTGGCACCAGCACCTGGCTCTGCCCAGTCCTCATTTTCCTTAGGTAAAAAGGTAGAGACTGTAATAGTAATTCCCCACTATGATGGTCATATTGTCATTATAAATATATCAAATCAAGACATCACACACCTTAAGCTACACAGTGTTTTCTGTTATCCATATACTCAGTTTTTAGTATGAAAACAGTTTTGGTTGAACCATTATCGCAGCTTTATCGTCACAGTGCTTGACATCTTTCTGTGTATCTGGTCTTTTGTCTTGCTTCTGTGTTTGCACGCACGTATGTGTGTTTATATACGTAAAGTGCAAAGTGACATTACACTCAGGTGGCAGTGGAAACACAGACAGTAAGCAGACTTGCGGACACAGTGGGGGAAGGAGAGGACGGGGTGAACTGGAAAAGGAGCGTGGAAACACACACACACACACACACAACAGGGATTTTACTAGAAACTCCCTGGTAGAGCTGTTGTGAGAATTAAAAGCCATATTTCAAGCAAAGTTCTGCAAAAGCATTCAATAAATTTTAAATAACAATAATTGTTTTTAATAATCATTCTGTTACTTTTTAAAAGAATTGGGAGAGACCAGCAGAGTGTTAAAAGGCAGTCTCTACAACTAACTTGGCCAGGTTTCCCCAGATCTGGCTGTCACCCTAATACTCAAAGGTCTCCATGCTAATTTAAAACTGAAGCTTGAGAGAGAGAGGTTATTTCAAAATGTTTTCTATAAAGTAGTGATATGAACGGGCACAGAAAGGTTTCCTTTAAGAATGTTGTTGATGCTTCTATGATTTATTTCTAAACTAGGGTAAAGTACCGAGCTAAGCAGAAAAGGACTCTCAGAGTCAGATATTTGAATAGTGTTTGTGGCAGAACAGTACGCAGTTGCTTTGTTGTCGCGGGTGCTTTAATTGAGCAGACGGCTGTGTTTCTGGTGTCGTGGGTGGGTGGGGCACAGTGTGTGCCAGGCACGATTGCCCCCTCCCTCCAAGCAGTGCACGTGATGCGCAGAGGCTTACCAACCGTCCAGGGAGTAGTCGGTCTGCCGAAGCATCCATTTTGGCAGCAGTGAGAGAAGTGTCACTCAGGTGCCAGGAGAGAATGAGGCAAAGACACAGAATGCAAGATTTCCCCAGTTTTAAGCCTGTCAGCATAAGAAATAAAGAAAAATTACACCGTCCCAAACTTTTTGAAGGTGATCATTTCAGATCAGTTAAAAAAAAACAAAAAACATTCTGTCTCATCAGTTAACTAAGCTAACAAGTTAAGTTAATCCTCCTTTTTTTAAATTCTATTTTTATCCTTTTTTATTCTTTCTGGCTTTATTACTTTTATATCGAGGATTAGCACACTGTGGCCCATGGATCAAATTTAGCCCTCTATCTATTTCTATATATAGCTTTTTGGGAATAAAACCACGCTTGATCCCATATGCACTGTTCATAGCTACTTTCATTCCCTGATGGCAGTCAGTAGCTGGTGCAGAGAACTTATGATAAATAAGTTAAAAATAAGATGAAGAACTTATGATAAGGCCAAAAATATTTTCCACCACAGAAAAAGTTTGCTGACTTGTGAACCATTGTCATAGGTCAATCAAGGCCATTCCCATTTCTTTGATTAAAATTCTAAGTGACATGGCAACACCGGATAACATTTAGATAATAAATCTGTAGAAAAAATTTAGTTCAAAATTCATTTTTAGGTCTATATAATATGCAGTCAGTCATATAACTATAGCCCCAAAGTCTTCATCTATGGTTTCACACTTAACTGAGTATATCTGAGTTAAAACAGCCTTAGAGGAAACTAGCTTCCCAGGTGGTGCAGTGGTCAAGAACAGGCCTGCCAATGCAGGAGGTGCAAGAAACACGGGTTTGATCCTTGAGAGATCCCCTGGAGTAGGAAATGGCAACTCACTCCAATATTCTTGCTTGGAAAATTCCATGGATAGAGGAGCGTGGTGGGCTACAGTCCAAAGTCACCAAGAGTTGGACACAGCTGAGCCCAGGGAACAGAATAAATTTAGACAAGTACTCAGGGACCACTAGTATAAATGGCAGGGATAGTGGGGTGGGGAGCCACTCCCTTATCCAGGGGATGCTCCTGACCCAGGAATTGAACCCAGGTCTCCCATGTTGGAAGCAGATTCTTTACCATCTGAGCCACCAGGGAAGCCCATAAAAGGCATATGGATACAGAAAAAATTAGAAGAGCTTTTGGGAAATACCTCAGTAACCAGCTACCACAGTAAAAGGAGCTCACCATTTAATGGCATATTCTTGCCAACTACAAAATAATTCTTTTTCTGTAGGAAATTTCTAGAATCCATGTTTTATCCCAAATATATGACTCTGTCTCACTCAACAGGCAGAGAAAATTCAGAGGAGCAGCATCTGCTCTCGCACAGATGCATTTTTGTTCCTACAACGTCTTGACTGGCCTAAGGCACAAAACGCTAGGTTTAGGTACAAACCACTGGGACCGCAAAAGGTCATCAAGAGGGCTTGCATTCCCTACCTCTGCCTGTATTTAAAATCCAGCCAGGACACTCGATTGCTTCTGAAAGAGCTATCAGCATAGAGATGACGTTTTCTCCCTTGCCATTTCTGTGATTTTTCAGTTTGTGTTAAAGCAGTGCCACTAACTCACCGTCTTTAGTGGTGAAACATATTTTATCTTGTGCCTACCGGTGTAACTTCGTTCTGATGAGCCCAGAACCTCTTATGTGATCGTCTCAATGTTTCGCAAAGCCTGTGTGTGTGCATGCTCAGTCGCGCGCAACTCTCTGCAACCCCACGAAACACCAGGCGCTTCCATCCATGGAGTTTTCCAGGCAAGAATACTGGAATGGGTTGCCAGTTCCTACTCCAGGGAAAGAACTGGACCTGTGTCTCTTGTGTCTTCTTCACTGGCGGGCAGATTCTTTATCACCATGCTACCTGGGAAGCCTAGTACTTAAAAAAAAAAAAAAAAAAGAACAAACCCAGGTTGACTTCCAGATTCTGCTTTGATATGTAAAGAGATTGGACATCATCACCCCCATCCTTACAGCAAGAAAAATTTAGACAAATTGAAAACCAACCTATTCTGGGACCCATCAGAGAACTGATTTCACAGGGCGAACCACCACCATGAGATCTGAATGTATAGTCAAAGATGAGATCTGCCTACCCCAAGTAAAAGCTACAGGAGCCAGGAGCCAAAAACTGACAGTGACTTTAAACGCTAACTCTGATGATCCGCTAGCAGCTGAGTGGGCTGATGATGGGCTAGCATGTGGGTGAGAGATCATGGGGACCCAGTCTTAGTGGGGGTCACAGGTGTCATGGCCTTTAAGAGCCAGAACCACCCACGGTCTTCATGGCCAAGAATCCATGAGAATCTGAGAAGGATTCTCTCCTGACCTTGGCAGGAGAAGAAAAATAAGTAAATCACTGTGACAAAGCTCAGCATCTTCTCCATCACAACAGCTTGGGATGCAGGAAAAAAAGATTTTACCTGAGACCTGCCTCAAATAGGAGAAGGGGATTCCATTCACTCTAGCCCCCTCCAGCCCTGTGGCCCCAGAAGTAACGAACGGAATAACAAAATGAGGAAAGTAATGTTGGGTTTGGCTTCCCAAGTGGGAAGCCAGATTCTTTCACGGTAAAGAACCTGCCTGCCGATGCCATAGTCCAAAGTAGGAAATAAACATCAATACTGATGTAAATAAATGGGTGGATATATACATGTGCAGATATACACACAGGCTTCCCTGGAGCCTCAGTCGATAAAGAATCTGCCTGCAGTGCAGGAGACCCAGATTTGATCCCTGGGTTGGGAAGATCCGCTGGAGTAGGAAATGGCAACCCACTCCAGTATTCTTGCTGGGAAAATCCCACGGACAGAGGAGTCTGGCCAGCTCCAGTCCATGGCATCGCACGAATCGGACATGACTTAGCAACTAAACCACCACCACATATATACACACGTATGCACGGAAATGGGGAAGGTTATTGGCCCGTCTCTCACACAGAAGAACCCCGAATAATTTACAGAACCCTCCACCCTCGCGGAGATGGAATGAAACTCAGTCTGTGAGCACTGGCTCCACAGAGGAACGCCGCTCCAGCGAGCACAGCACGGAAAGGGGAAGAGGATGCAGTCACGGCTGAGAAACAGGCAGACACCACCTCAGCCAAGGGGCCGAGATGCACTTCAACAGTGGCGGACCAGCTAGATGGCAGGTACTCTAGGGGTGATGTACCAAGAGGCACCTGACCTCGGTGGTCTCTTCCTCTCCAAACACATAACCCCAGTCTCATGGTGAGAAAATATTAAACAAATCCCAGGTGGAGAACATTCTGCTAAATACCTAACAGGTATTCTTCAAAACTGTCAAGGTCATCAAAAATAAGGAAAGTCAGAGAAACTACCACAGCCACAAGGAGCTTAAGGAGATGTGACAGCCTCCTGTAATGTGGTGTCTTGGATGGGACTCTGATGGTGTTAGGTAAACACTAAGGAAATCGGAATAAAAGATTGACGTTGGTTACAACAGGGCATCAATATTGGTTCCTTCATTGTGGTTAATGTACTAATAAGAAGGTGACAATAGGGGAGACTGGGCGCAGGGTCTGTGGGGACACTCTGCCCTAGCCTCATGGCTTCACGGCTTTTCTGTAATGTAATTTTTTTTCTAAAATAAAACCCTATTTTAAAAAATCCCACTCCGCTCACCATCGAATCAGCAGCCAACATCGAATAAGAAGCCGGCATCTGCACAATAGTGCTTTTCATCATATCCACCCCTACTCCCCACTTTCTGATTCTTTCTGAATAACCCCAACTCCTGACCCCAATTCTGACCTTTGCATATACAAGGGATCAGTACCTACGAAGAGATTTAAGATTCTCCTTCAAGTATATTTGGGGATATAAAGTCTGACATCTTCCCCCACCTCTCCATCAGAAGTCTGCTTAGAGGATACTTAAAATGACTCCTAACACAGTGAGGTTCAGAATCTCTGAACTATTATTAAGGCCCCAAGATCAGTAACCCTCAACCAAATGAAGCTTTCCAGTACACGATATATTGGCAAATATGGACATTACAGAGCTGTCTGTCCCAATGCTCAAAGCGTAGAAAGGTTGTTGAGGAAGGGAGGGCTTTTTTGGGCGGCAGAGGGGTACATGGAAGAAAAGAGAAGAAAAGGTGGGGGGAAAAGAGGAGAGGGAAGAAACTAGTTTCCCACAAGGCAGAGCAAGTGGCTTCTAAGACAGCATTCTGTGCTCGTTTATATTTGGGAGATTCTAGACAAACAAATAAATAAGTACTGACCTAAACATGTTTCTTTAGGGCAGAACTTCTGGATCTTTTGATATGCTGATAAAAGGAATATCTAATACGGAGACATAGAAGCGGCAGTTCCTAAATGTCTTTAATTATGGATTTTTTGTTGTCAGTGGTGGTGATGATATGCCTATTAGCACTGTGAGATTTAACAAAAGAGAATTTCAAAAACACTGTCTTCAAAGCATAAATGACCCCGTGTCCCGATGACAACATCACCACAAATATTTGACCGTAAATTACGTGTAAGACAATGGCACATCTGTAAACCTGCTTCTCAGCGGCTATAGGTATGGACCTCCTGCTTGGCTCCAGTTCCTTCTGTGAAGAGTGGACATTCTCCGGGTTGGGTCAGGCAAAGGAGATACACAAGCTAATTAGCTTATTTCCTTCATCGTCCGAGTCAGCAGGAGACATAAGGAGTGCAGTGGAATTCTGCCGAGTGCCTTCCTTTCCACTGTTGCACAGGTTTCCCTAGAGCTTTCTTGCGCCTTGCTTGCTCCACGTGCAGCTAGCCTCCTTTGACGTGTTGTGGCTTCTCTAACTGGTCACTTGCCTTGTGGCTCAGAAGGCAAAGAAGCTGCCTGCAGTGAAGGAAACGCAGGGTCGATCCCTGGGTCAGGAAGATGCCCTGGAGAAGGGAATGGCTACTCACTCCAGTATTCTTGCCTGGAGAATTCCATGGACAGAGAGGCTGGTGGGCTACAGTCCAGATTGTCACAGACTCAGGCATGACACACCCACATATTCTCAAGTTTTTAGGTCCGAAAGTTAGAGGCCTGCGGCCAGTGAGACCGAGAGAGGTTAAGTCTGGCAACGGGGGCTCTGCTGTGACTGAGCCCTCTGCTCTCTCTGCTTAGAGGCCAGCTGACCTCTGACGCAGCTCGGGTCTGCAGCCTAAGTCCCTACAATTTCCAGACTATCACAGCTCCCGCTTTGATCTGTTTCTCATCCCTCCCCGCCTCCAATCAATGACTTTTCAAAAGTTTCCTTCTACCTACACTGATTAAGTGTTTCAAATTATGTTTCTTAATGAACACTGGAAAGTTTGTCTAACACAAGTGATTTCCCTTTAGATCAATGTTGCCTTCTCAACACAATCTAATTGGAGAGTACAGAAATATTTCTATATAGAAATAACATGGGAAAATCTAATGCAGAATCCAGAAGTAAACTGACAAATTACTAATTTATTGAGTGCCCCTGCACTAAACTCTTTTAAACGAACAGGATTTGAAGCTCATCTTTTTGGACAATCGTTATGATTTCCCCCATCATCAGAGGGAGGTGAGACTACAGGTCTACAGGACTTGCCAACGCGGGGAGTTGTATTAAACTTAGGTGCTTGGGCATTCCCTGTAGATGCTCTTGTATGCTTCTCTGGGAGGTGCCAATAGACAGCCCATTTGGTAGAACAGGGCCTTTCAAATCGGGTGGTGCGATGAATACACATTTATTTTTCAAAAAATGAAACTCACAAATATCCAAATGTTAAATATATAACCACTATATTACTCCATGATTTAATGTTCTCAAAGTATGTTGCTGCTTCTTAACAGCTGATTTATAAGTGACATGCCTGAGACTAATGCAAAATTATAATGCTTTCCTGTTTTACTAAAACACAATAGGAAGGTATCTACTGCCGACTTCCATGTACATCAGATCTGCTGGACTATCACCCCCAGCCCGCTGTCTTTGGTCAATGGCAAGCTGTGGAATTACTAAAAAGGTAGCATATTCGGAAGTTCTGATTTCATTTGTATCAGAAAGAGGCAGTAATGAAATCATTCCTTATAACATGTTTCAAGTCTATTAAATAAGCGCATTGAAGAATCCCCGTTTCATCTGAGATGGACTTGTCAAGGTAACCTTAATTGCACTGTCTGTGCATCAGGAGGAACATGGCCGTCTCGGGATGATTTTAAGAATTAATTATTTAAGTTTCCTATTTCCACTTAATAATCTCTACAGATTAGTGCATTACACTTATCCTTTTATGATTTGTAATTTGTCTAATTATTGTTCTTGGTACCGCCAGGCATGACATTCTTAAAATGTGTTCATTCCAATCCATGGGAAGGGTTGCCGAGCTAGGGCAAACTGTAGGTAAGAAAAAGCTTGGTAGGGCCAATTTACTAATAAAACCTGGCATGACGCTTGCTGCAAAGATGCTGCCTGTCAAAGGCTTAATCAGGGAAAATAATCTTGCCCACTGTTGCATCTGGGAAAGCCATCGTTTATGACTTCAGGGAGTACTGTCTTGTTAATTCGAGAGAGAAGCTGAAAGAGGATGCTTCTAGAAAGGTACATAAAGGGCTAGGGACGGGGGAAGGCTTATTCAGGTTGCTTTTAACTTGTTCCACATCAGTGAAATTTAAAAGAAGACCTACAGACAGTCTTCCAGATGGAAGTGCGCGGGGAGGGAGGTGCTGGCCGACCATGTTCAGCCTCTCTGCACCATCCATACATTGCCCTGACGGTTCAAACTCCAGTTTGCACTGAGATTTAGGCCAGTAACCGAGAAGCTACTGAATGATCCTCGCTACTTAGAGTGTGGTTCCCAGATCAGTAGTATCAGCATCACCCAGGAACTTAAAAAAACAGAACCTCAAACCTTGCCCCGACCTCTTGAATCAGAATTAGACATTTAACAAGACCCCTTAGCTATTTATCAGTGCATTAAAAAAAAAAAGCTTGTAGCACTCATCTCCAAAGTGAGGTACATTTCCCCCAAGGAGTGTCCAAGAAGATTCCTTGGAGCATGTAAGTGTAATAAGAATTTATGTGCATATATATACACGTATAATTTCTATTTTGGGAATTTTAATCATATGTATAATTTTACATAGTAGTACATGAATAAAACTTATAAATAATACAGTCGTGTATGCTCAAAATTTTCCCTGGGCTCCAGCCTGACCCTCTAAAACAATCTCTGGGGGTGGGCATCAGAAGTGTGTGTGCCAGAGAGTATTCACAGACCATTCTGCTGCAAGGTAACACTTGAGAACCGCTGTGTGAGAGCAACTTCCACCAACTTTGTGTGCAGTGTGATGTTAGATGGTGTTTATTTGTTCCCCAAAACTCAACTACCATGCCCATTGGTTTTCATGGTCAGTAGCCAACCAGTAAGATTTTTATTATTTTACGGCATTTATATCGTTCGTACATCGTTATACAATGTCATTGGACCATTTAATAAAAATACTGCTCCTATGATTTCGGAATATGCCCTATAGATACATGTCATGAACAACAACAGAAACAAAAGTATTTCTACATACCTTCTTTCTCTAGACTGAATGGATATCTAGAGTTGCAAGCCTTCCTCTCAGCCTCCAACACCAGGAGGTAACAGACAAAACCAGCTGGAGACTGGAAACTAATAGTGTTCAGAAAGCTATTCATATGGTCACCCCAGTCCTGATTTTCAGGGAAGACTAGGAGGCAATTTTGGCCAAGGTCAGACCCCCGTGAGATACCCTATGTTTTCATATTTGCTTCCCATTGGGTTTAACGCAAACAATAAGCAAACTTTTCATGAGAGTCTCCTGTGCACTGAGGGCACAGAGATAAAGGAAACATTTTCCTTGTGTAGAGCAGCTTAGAGTGGGTGTGGAAGAGTCGCATGAACAATTAAATATATTGTAAGGTGTAACACGCAAAAAAATGAGACCTGGGCAAAATGTATGGGAATACTCGATGAGATGGTAGTTTCTTCCTCCTTGGCAAGGCAGTGGGAGAAGGAAAGCAGGGCTACAGCAAAGATTCTCACTCGCTAGGCTAGCCTTGAAGGAGCAGTGAAATTAAAAAAATTCATTATTTCCAGGCTCGGTTCCTGCTGCTTCCCACATCATCTAGTTTATATAGCTTTTACAGGATGCAGTGTGTGATGGCCTCATACTATCATTATCATTATCCTCATCAACAATATTATTAGGTCTTGATATGTGCCTTGCACGTGTACTTTTTTTATCTTTTTCAAATACTTTTAAAGATTTTTGTTTTTTTAGTGAAGGCAATGGCAACCCACTCCAGTCCTCTTGCCTGGAAAATCCCATGGACGGAGGAGCCTGGTGGGCTGCAGTCCATGGAGCCCACAAAGAGTCAGACACGACTGAGCGACTTCACTTTCACTGTTCACTTTCATGCACTGGAGAAGGAAATGGCAACCCACTCCAGTGTTCTTGCCTGGAGAATCCCAGGGATGGGGGAGCCTGGTGGGCTGCCATCTATGGGGTCGCACAGAGTCAGACACAACTGGAGCGACTCAGCAGCAGCAGCAGCAGCAGCAGCAGCAGCGCTGCGTTGGTTTCTGCCGTACAACAATCCGAGTCAGTCATAATCATACACGTGTGCCCTCTTGCACCTCCCCCGCTCCCGGCCTTCACACACTGGGCTCCATGCGCTGCACAGCCACCTCTCACCAGCGGGCCGTCTCACGCCTCATAGTGTACATGCGTGGGTTCTACTTTCTCTGTTCATCCCACTTTACATGTATTTTCCAATTTTATCCTCCAGCCAGCCTGGGATTATGTTCCATCATCACCCCACTTAACAGCTGGGGAAGGAGAGGAACAGAAGCTGTCAGAAACTTGCCCAGGGTCACACAGCTCATAAGACGCTGCGGGATTTGGACCTGGCTAGCTGGGCTCATGACTAGTTGCTCACTGACCGTGTCAATGAGATATTCATCTGTTGATAGAGCCAAGTGCCATGACACCACTTACTGAATTAACTCTTCAAGTGAAGTTAAGTCTACAAACAGCTGCCCCGCTTGACCAAGTTAAAGTGCTTTTCAAAAAGCCAGCTGGTGCCATATCACTTTTCTTCCTGAACAAGGTGATTTGTTGTGATGCTGCCAATTGCCTAGCAATCAACTGCCAGCTTTGGAAATGAACCTGCCGCCATGTAGAGAGCAGTAAGAAGAAGCCCTTGATGGCTGAGAGTTGGCAGGAAGTCGTGGGTCCCCCTGCCATCGAAATCCAACCTAGGTGAAGTGAATCGTCCTTGTGGTGCCTGGCTGGCGACCTAGCTAGGCTGCAGATTTGGTCCCGGTCCCATGCCCTCTTTATATCTGTGTCTCTGGAACTGTGAATATGGTCCTTTTCCTGAGCACTAAATTTCTCCTAAAATTTATTTTCCAAAACATTATTTTTAATGTTAAACAACCCCAAAATGCATTTTTCATGTTTATTGCCAGTGCATAAAATTACAATGCTGTGAACATTTTTTAGCAGCATACCAATATCGTGATCCATAATTTAAAAGGTGACTTTACTATGGCAATAAATTTCACGAGATGCTGAAACCTCTGCAAAAAGTATACAAATTAGGGGCCAGCCATTCAGCCAACATGTAGGGGGATGTGGTTAATTACTGTGTTTCCACCATCAGGGAGAACTGTGGTAGCGATGGTACCTGCCCCGTGGTGGACCTGTTGGAGCAGGAAATAATGAGGGCCTGCGTGTGCAAACTCTCCATTAGAAAGATGGTGGTGAAGCGAAGTGCAGGTGGCGAGAGTGACGGAATCAGGGTGAGAGATACATGCCTTCACAAATTCTCCCCCATTTTAAAAAAGAAAAAGTCAACACACACACACACTGAGGCTTGGTTGCATTTACCAGAAGGTGAAAGTTTTGCGTTGGGAGTGGGGCTATTAGCTCTTGCTGGCTGAGTTTCACAGTTTGAAATTAATTTTTTTTCTTGTATTTTCGCCCTCCTGAGGTCCTGACCAATTGCCACTTTGTCGGTGAGGTTTTTTAATTTTCAAGGAAGGTAGGTGGTGTGTGAAACAAATCAATTGCTCCTTCAGAAACCACAACGCTGCCAAGGTGGAGGCAACACAGACTTTTTTTCTTTTCTCCAAAAGGTACAAGGCCCAATTAGGAAGCCAAGTGAATACGGAAACAGTTTCATGAGGCAAAGAAACGGCACAATGATCACCTTCTTAGCAGAAGGCGGTTGCTGATGGAGGTGGGGGTGACTCTGAACAAGGAACATACACCTCGAAAATGGACACCAAGGTCGCCTGTTCTCCCTATGAGATCACAGAAGGGACTTGGTAATGTCAGGAAATTAATTACCAAGTGCAAAGCTCTGATGAAGCCAAGGAAATTAGCAGAGCTCTACAAGTTGCAGGGCTGAATGGAACCCATACAGCATGCACACGGGCGCACGCACACACGCGTGCCCCAGATTGTGTGTTCACGACGACGCTCCGCATCAGCATCGTTCCTCTACTTAGGCTAATGACGCTGGAGACCATCAGAGCTATCGCTGCTCCGGAAATGATGAGAACCATGTAGAAAGGCCCCCCAGGGAAATCTGGCCTGTTAAGGGTTTTCAGGTCTGATGGATTTTTTAATCTATCTGCCAGACTGCTTTGAAAGCTAAATAGATGCCCATCAACAGGCTGTCTGTCAATGGTCAACAACTTCACATATTCTGCTTGTGTTGACACTTTTGTTTCAATCTAATGGGTCGTTTGCCAGATGGCTGCTGTCCTCATTAGGGAATCTTAGCACATCCAATGAGTATTCTGGGGACTGGTTTAGGGACAAAACTGGGTGGCCTTTTGTTTCTAACTTTTTTCTTCGAAAAGATCTGAATTACCCAATGGATGTATTCTTAAAGGGTGTGGAGGGACTGATGCTGAAGCTGAAACTCCAATACTTTGGCCACCTGATGCGGAGAGCTGACTCATTTGAAAAGACCCTGATGCTGGGAAAGATTGAAGGTGGGAGGAGAAGGGGACGACAGAGGATGAGATGGTTGGATGGCATCACCGACACAATGGACATGAGTTTGAACAACTCTGGGAGCTGGTGATGGACAGGGAGGCCTGGCGTGCTGTGGTTCATGGGGTCGCAAAGGGTCAGACACGACTGAGCGACTGAACTGAACTGCCTATGGCTATCAGCACGTATATTTTTAAATGTACATGGTGGGGATCAACAATACAGTTCTTTTTAGTATACACAGCCAAGAGCGGAGGCTGTGCTACATCACACAAGACAAATTTAGGAAAGATGGACATTATGTAACTTTACTGATAGAACTGCAACTTTGAACTCCTTAGAAACAAACACCATGGTTAGCATCCTTCAACATGTTGGCTTCTGAGGTCTGTAACAGTTTTCCATACAGCATGATCTTCGGCACACGAACCAGGAGAAATTCTGCAAAGATCTAAGCTCTTCCTAAGGGCTTTCTTGGTGGCTCAAATGGTAAAGAATCTGCCAGCAGTGCAGGAGACCAGGTTCAATCCCTGGGTTGGGAAGACCCCCTAGAGAAGTGGATGACTGTACAGTCCAAGAGAATTCCATGGGGAGAGGAGCCTGGTGGGCCACAGTCCATGGGGTTGCAAAGAGTCAGACACGACTGAGTACCTAACACTTTCACTTTTTTCAAGCACTTCCTGAGTATGAAGGCAGCCGAAAATGCTTTCTCCCCAAACAGTACCCTCCAAAATGCTCCCATCTGCAGCAGAACTCAGTAGATTGCAATAACCACTCCCTACTTTGCAACCCCAGGGACTGTAGCCCGCAAGGCTCCTCTGTGCATGGACAATTTCAAGTGAGAATACTTGCAGACTTCCATTTACTACACCAGAGTATCTTCTCAACCTAGGAACTGGAACCCATGTCTCTTGCATCTCCTGCACTGGCAACCGGATTCTTTCCCACTGCGTCACCTGGGAGGCTCATGTAGCCTAGACCAGTGGTTGGTGAATCTGGCCTACTGCCTCTTTTTGTAAATCAAGTTTTATTGGCACAGGTCATAGCCTCTGCATTTAAAGATTGCCTGTGTCTGGTTTTACACTACAGGGGCAGCCATAGCTATCTAACAGAGATGAGTAGTTATGACAGAGACCATAAGGCCTGCAAAGACTGAAATACTTATTATCTGCCCCTTTGCAGCAAAAAAAAAAAAGTGCTGGTCCCTGGTCTGGAGGAACTGTGGCATAAGAGTAAGGGTATGCTTTCTGGAGCCAGACCATTTGGGTTTGACTCCTACAAGATCTTGAGTAAGAGACTTAACCTCTTTGTACCTCAATTTCTTCTGAACAAGAGGAATAACAAAGGTACCCTCCTAACTGCTGTTCAGTTGCTCGGTTGTGTCTGATTCTTTATCATGGCCTAGAGCAGCCAGGCTTTCCTGTAGATAACCAATGCCCACAGCTTGCTCAAATTCATATCCATCAAGTCAGTGATGCCATCCAATCATCTTATTCTCTGTTGTCCCCTTGACCTCCTGCCTTCGATCTTTCCAAGCATCAGAGTCTTCTCTAAAGAGCTAGTCCTTTGCATCAGGTGGCCAAAGTATTGGAGCTTCAACTTTAGCATCAGTCCCTCCAATGAATATTCAGAGTTGATTTTCTTTAGGATGGATTGGTTGGATCTCCTTGCTGTTCAAGGGACTCTCAAGAGTCTTCTCCAACACCACAGACCAAAATCATCAATTCTTCAGTGCTCAGCTTTCTTTATGGTTCAGCTCTCAAATCCATACATGACTACTGGGAAAACCATAGCTATGACTAGATGGACCTTTGTCAGCAAAGTAATGTCTCTGCTTTTTAATATGAGTTCTAGGTCTATCACAGCTTTTCTTCCAAGGAGCAAGCATCTTTTAATTTCATGGCTGCAATCACCATCTGCAGTGATTTTGGAGCCCAAGAAAATAAGGTCTCTCACTGTTTCCATTGTTTCCCCATCTATTTGCCATGAAGTTATGGGACCGGATGCCATGATTTTAGTTTTCTGAATGTTGAGTTTTAAGCCAACTTTTTCACTCCTCTGTTTCACTCTCATCTAGAGGCTCTTTAGCTCCTCTTCATTTTCTGCCGTAAGGGTGGTATCATCTGCATATCTGAGGTTATTGATATTTCTCCCAGCAATCTTGATTCCAGCTTGTGCTTCATCCAGCCCAGCATGTCGCAAGATGTACTCTGCATAGAAGTTAAATAAATAGGGTGACAACATACAGCCTTGACGTACACCTTTCCCAATTTGGAACTAGTCCATTGTTCCATGTCTGGATTTAACTGTTGCTTTTTGACCTGCATACAGGTTCCTAAGGAGGCATGTAATGTGGTTTGGCATTCTTTTCTCTTTCAGAATTTTCCACAGTTTGTTGTGATCCACACAGTCAAAGGCTTTAGCATAGTCAATGAAGCAGAAGTAGATGTTTTTCTGGAATTCTCATGCTTTTTCTATGATCCAACGGATGCTGGCAATTTGATCTCTGGTTCCTCTGCCTTTTCTAAATCCTGCTTGAACATCTGGAAGTTCTAAGTTCACTTACTATTGAAGCCTAGCTTGGAGAATTTTGAGCATTACTTTCCTAATGTGTAAAATGAATGCAGTTGTGTGGTAGTTTGAACCTTCCTCGTGGAGCTGTTATAAGGATTTTAATTAATGCATGTATGGTTTTTAGATAAGAGTCTGGTATAGAATAAGCACTCCATAAATATTAGAAACTATTATTATTATTGGAAAAGACCCTGACGCTGGGAAAGACTGAGGACAAGAGGAGAAGGGGAGAACAGAGGATGAGATGGTTGGATGGTGTCATTGACTCAATGGACATGAGTTTGAGCAAAGCTCCGGGGGACGGTGAAGGACAGGAATGGCATGCTGCAGTTCACAGGGTTGCAAAGCGTTGGATACAACTCAGTGATTAAACAATATTATTATTGTTAATAAAGGTGAGGTCCTTGTTCATTGATTGAACTTGAATGGTTTATGAAAACTGGCTTGAATGGAGTATCTCTGGGTCTCCACTAAGGTAGAGAAGATGAAGGCAGAACAGATCTGCTCTAAATAAAATGAAAGCATCCAGAACTTACCCATCTCTGATTGTGCCCTTCTAAGTCTTTATTATTTCACTTGTATGCACAGAAAAGCAACCAGACACTTCACAAAGGTCTGGCAATTAAAAAAAAAAAGTTATCTACCTCAAATATGGCCAAATTCTATTTGTGTGAAGATAGCCGTTCATTTTTTATCCCCACACATGTAGCTCCATTTTCTCGGCCCGGCCGCCTTCCTGTCTGTGGCCTCAGCTGTGGTGACAGCCGCTTAAGAAAACTGTGTAAACTCATTCCTCCCTGTCGGTTTTCCAGTCCTTTCTCCTCTTGTGAATCAAAGTGTCGCCTTAGATGACTTTGTTGGAAGGCATTGCTAACAGACTTGCTTCATAAATGATGCTGAATACAAAGAACTTTGAAATTCGACAGCCCTGAGTTTCAACTCCTGCTCTGTCCCCTACTTGCAAGTTGACTGACTTCTTGGCCTCTGTCGATCCGTCTGCAAAATGGGGTTTATAATGATCTCCAACTCATAGGTTTGACCTTGGAGAATAAGTCAGATAACATACGTGCCACACATAAAGATCTCCCAAGAACTGACAACCATAGTTATTTTTATTAGTAACGTTCTACACAGAAAATGTGGGTGGGTATTTTCGGGTAACACTGTGCTGAAATGCCTCATTCCAAATATTCAGCAAGTGAATAGATGTTGCCTTCCTAGGAACACCATATTTTTTTCCTCAAGAACATTTAGGTGCTTTCTGACTGTTATTAAATTAAAATGTTTATCCCTGAGGAGAGAAAACAATCAACTCCCACACCAATTCTATTTATGAAACAAAATGCTTTGGTTTTTCCTCAACTCGAATCCTCCTTTATGTACAGTCTCTTTGAAACAGCAGGGTGTTTAGAACAATTTTCACAGAGTGTGCGCATATGTGTGCGTGTGTGTGTGTGCGCTGCTGTGTTTGTTCCAGGCTAAGGTGATATTTGGGGGCTGTCTAGACAGCCATCCTTCATCTGCTCTCGGAGAGGAGCCAAGAGCAAGGCGGGGATGGTCCTTGGCAGCCGGACAGCTTCTGAGCCCCTGTGGTGTGGGTGCTTCGTGCTATGTGGACGTGGAGAGGTGAGAGGCTCGACAAGAGGCAAGCAGGACCAAAATTCGCAAAGACATTTGTTGTTTTTCCCAGGAAAGATCAGACAGTCAGACAGTAGTCTCCTAAGACTCAGACGGACACACGCGTGCCTGTGCAGCTATGGCCGCATCTGCGCCCCCCTATTCCTATTGCATATGTTAAGCTGTCAGTCAAGAGGATGTCACTCCTGGGAATCGAGCGTCTTTCCGTGCTTCTGTTGATGTAACCCACACTTTAGAGTTCAGCTTAATGGAAAGATCATTTACTTGGAATCAGGAGTCATGAACTTGATTCTATTTCTCTTTCAAAACTGACACCAGAATGTTCTCTGGGAATGGTTTTTATGCCGCACCTCATACACAGTCTGTATCAGGGTTGGGTCCCTTCCCAATACAGCTGCATATTGTGATGGACCTGCTGCATTAGACCTACTCTTACTGCCTTGTCATTTTCTGTTTGTCCTTCTTTAACAGAAGATACTCAGTTTTCTATCTGTGAATCCCCACTGCTAGTTTAGTTCGAGGCTGTGGAAACTGCTCAGGAAAAGCATGGTGAATGATTGGGGCACAAGTGTCAGAGAAAGAAGAAAAGATAGCACCAGAGTCGAAGCACAGTTCTAACGGTACTTTCTGGACAAGGCTCATTCCAGTTTGCCTGGAGCCTCTTCAGCCTCAGCAATGAACATCCAGGTGAACCGGGACAGCTGGTCAACTCCTTTCTAGATGAGGAACCTCGCATAAGCCATCTGATCGCTCTGATCACACTTTCTTCTCTTTTATCATCAGCCATCCTCTTCAGAGCCGTCGCCTAGGGCTGCCTCAAGTCGCTGGTTGTCGAATGTGTCTGCCCAGTCTTCCATTCTTTCCCTTCTGGAAACAGAACCCAGTGGTTCTTTAGGGGACCATTCCTATGCTGCTGCTGCTGCTGCTGCTAAGTCACTTCAGTCGTGTCCGACTCTGTGCGACCCCAGAGATGGCAGCCCACTAGACTCCCCAGTCCCTGAGATTCTCCAGGCAAGAACACTGGAGTGGGTTGCCATTTCCTTCTCCAATGCATGAAAGTGAAAAGTGAAAGTGAAGTCGCTCAGTCGTGTCCAACTCCTAGCGACCCCATGGACTGCAGCCCACCAGGCTCCTCCATCCATGGGATTTTCCAGGCAAGAGTACTGGGGTGGGGTGCCATTGCCTTCTCCGATTCCTATACAGTTACTGTAACCAGACATGAAGCATTTTATCCCTTCACTTAAGTCTTACAACCAACGTGGCAGGAAGTACTCTCACTGTTCCCATTTAACAGATGAAAAAACAGAATCTTCCCAAGGTGAAGTAACTTAGTCACCATGACACAGCCAGTGGGTCCAGAGTTGTAAATGGAGACGAATTACAAACATGCATTCTTTTATTTATGCGTTGAGTAAATGTTCGTAAGCATCTGCTCTGTGTCAGAAACAGAATGTGCTGAGAATGCTAAGGTGCACGAGATAGTCACAGGGATTTGCATTCTGATGGGGTGACATAATACCCAAGAAACCACAGGAATATCATTTCTGGCAGCTGTAAGAGCCAGGGGCACCGTGAAGGGGAGGGTCCATGCCTGCAGAGAGTTGAACACTGTACATAAAGATGTCAGGATGGCCTCTCCGAGGAGGTGACATTTGAATGAGGCCTGAGTGATGAGAGGAAGGAGACCAAAGCGCGGTGGGGAGGGACGCGTGCTCTTGGCAGGTGGTCGGAATACCCACCTGCAGTGTGTCTCACTCAGACAAAACGAGAGCTTGTACAGGAAAGCCCTTGGTAAATCACAGGGGGTGTGCAAGCATTCATTTCGATCGGTCTTCATTCTGAGTCGGATGGCCATGACCCACCATCCCTAAAAGGCTTCCCAGGGCTGAAGGTCTTTTTTTGTGTTTTTTTTGAGATCTTCCAACAACATCTATCTTTTTGTGTGTGTGGCATTTCATTTCTGAAAGCCAGTATCCTCCTCTGTAGAGAATGCACGTAATGAATTTCACACAGTGCCTGCATACAATGAGCACTCAGTAAATAACTCTTCACCATTGTATTTAATTTCAAGACTATATGAGATGGACTCCTGTGGGGAAATGTCCTTTTTTTCTTTAATACTGGTCTATCTTGATAGGTATATCTGTCAAGATTCTTTGGCTGCTAACAAAAGTCTATTTTGGCTACATTTATCCCCCAAAAGAGAGAGAGAGAGAGAGAGAGAGAGAGAGAGAGAGAGAGAGAGCGAGCGAGCGAGCAAGCTTATTGCAAGAGTATACACTAGGCCACAAAATCAAAAGGAAAGCTTAAAATTAGGTCTCAGAAAGTATAGGAACCAGGACTGCTCCATGAACCTGCAGAGACCAAACTGATGAATAGGGCAAGATAGGCAAGATAAACTATTTCGCTGAGAAGGCAATGGCAGCCCACTCCAGTACTCTTGCCTGGAAAATCCCATGGATGGAGGAGCCTGGTGAGCTGCAGTCCATGGGGTCGCTAAGAGTCGGACACGACTGAGCGACTCCACTTTCACTTTTCACTTTCATGCATTGGAGAAGGAAATGGCAACCCACTCCAGTGTTCTTGCCTGGAGAATCCCAGGGAAGGGGGAGTCTAGTGGGCTGCCGTCTCTGGGGTCGCACAGAGTCGGACACGACTGAAGCAACTCAGCAGCAGCAGCAGCAAACTATTTTTAGATGTAAATTGCAAGGACACTCAGTTTAACTTGGGTCACCTGCCCATCCGTTGGCCAAGAGGTGGTAGGAAGTTTGGTTGACCGTCCCGCTAACCCTGTAATCAAAGGCAGGGGAACAGTGCTCCAAACACGAGTCTTAGTGAAGAATCTGAGCAGACGGAAAGGCATACTGGCCACCAGCACTGGCAGATTCGACTCTAATAAAGGGATGTGAACTGCTACTGCTGAGGAGGAAATTGTCTGTCTGTCTGTCTGTCTGAAGTTGTCAATATGATACAAGGGTAGAAAATGAAAAAATATAGGATAACCTGGGTTTTAGCAACCTTTGCAGAAGTAGCTCTGTGTAACCAATAGAAGCACAACCTCTGGGGTGTGAACCCCTGCTCTACTGCTTGCCAGTGGGATGAGTCTGGACAAGTGATCTCTCCATATCCATTCCCAGGGTCTCATCTAATAATTGAACCTCATAGAGCTGTTATTAGAATTGAATGAGTTAATACATGCAGGCATTTGAGGAGAGTATCCAACATGCAGTCAATGATTAATAAAACTCAGTTATTCTTACAATAGTTGGTATTATTCAATTCTACATATTACACAGTAGAAAGGCTCTTGTGCTTTTCAGATTCAAAAGTGGTTTTGAGGATTACCGACGTGCAGAAATCTGTGAACTTTCTGAGCCACCAATTGGTACCTTCTCTTCAGTGCGGTTTTCTTGTTCTCTAATATTTACCGAGCTTAAACTTCTGCTTCTTTATAAAAATGACCATGTGTGTGTGCTGCCAAGTCACTTCAGTTGTGGACTCTGTGTGACCCTGTGGACTGTAGCCATACAGTCTTCTCTGTCCATAGGCTTCTCCAGGGAAGAACACTGGGGCGGGTTGCCATGCCCTCCTCCAGGGCATCTTCGCGACCCAGGGATCAAATCTGGGGACTGGCAGCCAGGTTCTTTATCACTAGCGCCACCAGGGAAGCCCAGACAGGACCGTAAGAAAAAGGGAAGCCCAGAAAGGGCCGTAAGAAAAAGGGAAGCCCAGAAAGGGCCGTAAGAAAAAGGGAAGCCCAGAAAGGGCCGTAAGAAAAAGGGAAGCCCAGACAGGGCCATAAGAAAAGGGACATCTCTGGAAGAACCGTATAAGGTGGTTTGAAGTCGGGATGTCTTCAGGAAGCACAGAGCTCGTGACGAAAGTGATATCCAGGAGAAAGCCAGGAGCATGCACACCCGTCTGCAATGTTAAAAATCACTGTCAACACTCAGCCGCAGATGACCTGGTCTGCTTAACAAAGGTAAGCGTGCAGCACATTCGGAAGAGCAAGACGGCCAACAAACGCAGAACGTGAGAAAGGAAAGACAAGGAGGGAAATCCCTCTCCTCCCTTCCAATACTTTGAGTTTTCACATCTTCCATGCCAATAAGTAACTTAAATTGCAGCTTAAAAAAAATTTCCTCTCAGTAGCTCTTCCAAACCAAATGGAGCCTTGTGCTAATTTGACCTCCTATTCAGAAGCAGAGCAGCGGATGGAGATGAGACCGCCAGGATTCTAGGAGCGGAAATACGCATCCTTCCATTTGGAATCCTTCATGGGGCCAACTGTGAATTCAACTCGGGGCTCTTCCTGCGCCAGTCAGGAAGTGAGGAGAGTCTGCAAAAAGTCGCAGTGCCTCTACTTCGGGAACACTGGAAGAACGGGGCTCAGGGTTGCTGGGGTGCCTTCTCTCCTTCATCCCTGTTTGTCTGCATTTCCTTTCTACCTGCCAGTGGTCAAAGTGAATAACGATATATTTTTGTTGTTCTTTAAGAGAAGCCCTTGAAAGCCATTCTGAGACTGGGGTCCAGAAATCTAATCTTTGCTTGATTCTGTGTTTAGTGGGGATTCAAATCCCAACTTAATTTAATCTTTTGACTTATCCTGCAGGTACTGCCTGATTACGTTCCTTTGCCACCGGTAATAGGATCGCAGGGACAGAATCTCGCTATTAGCACTTCGAGAAACAAAAGCAGAACAAAACCTGTCACTGGCATTAGTCAATGAAGCCTGCCGTAAATGAATGACTGCCTCCGCCAGCATTTTCCCCGCTGCCTCGTTTTAATAAGCCAGCGCAGGGATACACAGAAAAAGCTGCGGATTCCATTGATCTCCAGAAAGCCTCCAATCTCAACTAAAATGCAGAAGCTGAAATCCTTTGGCAATAGATATGTTAAAACAACCTCCAGTAGCAGACAGGTTCGGGCAATGATTTGTTAGTGATTTCCATGATCTGCTCATACGGCCATTCTTCTTAGGGTTTTATGGTAGCTGATAATTTTTAATCAGCATAGAAATAATATATAGCCTAGTGAAATGGGAAAGATGCCTGCCTCTGTAATCAGGCTGCGTGGGTTACCATCTTCCTGCTGGGTGGGCAACCCGACAGGCGTTCATAACCTCTCTCTGGCTCAGTTTTCCCATCCAGAAAATGGGAACAGTGACAGTACCTATCTCAGTGGGTTTTTGCAGGATTATTTGAAATATCGCATAGAGAGCCCTTAGAACATTTGTTATTAGACACCAATTATATAAGAAATGTTGTCTACTCTTTCTATTAAGAAAAAAAGAAATTACAGGAAAGGGGTAGGAAAAAATAACACTCCCTGTTGAAGAGCCACAATCTGTCATCCGTGCTCGTCCTTTTTCTGAGATTCTCTAGCTTTGCAGACGAGGAGGAAAGTGGAGCATATTCTATGGGGAGAAGGGTAGAGAGTAAAATCCAGTTGACAAGTAAACATATGAAAAGATTCTCAGACTTAATAGCGATCATTAAAACAAAGGAATACCAAATTTGCACCTAGAATATGAACAGAGATGAAACCTATTTTACTACTCAGTGCTGCTGGAGATGGTAAAATGATATATGTAAACATGAGGGGCCTTCCTTGCAAGCAGTGACCTATTTAGGCTGATTTTAGCAAGAAGGTAATTTGTTACAATGTTACTGAGGCACACAGCATTTCTGGGAGAGCTGGAAAATTAAATCCAGGGTTAGAAGCCATTTGCAAGGCCCCAGATGACAAAGAGAATTTGCGCGGCATTAGGTGCTGCCCACGGCCAGCCAGTGTCGCGTGAACTTGACTGCTGCCTCGGAACCTGCCACTTGCTCCCCTAGGAACCTGATCTGGAGCTCAGAACCCACAGCTGCCAGGGGGATGCCCCTGCAGCCCCCAGCTTCTTTGCACCACCACCTCCCTTCTAAATTCTGGGCAAGCCTGGGCATCTCATTGGAAGAACCTAGAAGGCATCTCCATTTCAGGACAGCATGCAGAACTGAGCATGTGACTTTTCAGCAGCTATTGTGGGGTGGGGGGTTGGGTGGGCGGGGACAGCCTCTACTTAAAAACTAAGGGGTTTTCTTAAATATAGAAAAGGATTTTTGGCATACGGGGGAAAAAGAACAAAGCATACAGACACCACCAAAGGACAGCATCTTGTATTACCTGTGAGAGTGTGAAGTAGCTTATTCTTTATCTGAAAGCGATTTCACAATAGGCTTAAAGTCATTCATATCCTTTGACTTTATAATAATCCCATTTCTGGTAGTTTATCCAAAGGAAGTTATCAGAGAAGCTTTCTTAATACTCATTAACCAAAGACACATATTGATCCAAAAAAAAAAGGTGAAAATACTTTTAACAATTAAAAGATGATTTAACAAAGGCATAGTATTCTAAATATCATCTTAAGCATGTTGTTAAGGGAAGAAGTGGAACCGACGAAAACACGTTTATCATGTAGTTGGCAGCTAGACGTTGTCCTAAGAGCTTCACATGAACTGTCTCACCAAAATGTCACAACCGTTCCCTGAACCACAGAAGAAAAGTGCTGTTTTCAAAGGGAATTTAAGCAAATTGCCTCAAGGGGAGAGGAAGAGGAGAAGGAAGAGAGGCACTAGACGGCTCCGGCTGGAAGCCTAGAATTTGTCAACACGGTAGGAAGGTCTCCCTTACGGCATTTGAGAACATTCCCCAAGCTCACCTGTTTCACCAGCAGAAAGCCGAATTGCTATCTGCTGCTGTGAAATGCTGATATTTCTGATCTCCTTTCAGAAACAGGACTCTTCCTTCCTTCCTAAATGCTAATCACATAATGCTCATTTCAATCCTGAATCCCACTCCTCACTCCCTATAAAGAATTGCTATTGTCTGCTCTTTTTTGAAAAGCACGTTTTTACTTTAGAATAGTTTTCAACTTACAGAATCCCATGGACAGAGGAGCGTGGTAGGCTACAGTCCGTGGGGTTGCAAAGAATCAGACACGACTAAGCGACTTCACTTCACTTCAACTCACAGAAAGACTGCAGAGACAGTACAGAGTGTTCTCATTTACCCCAAAGTCAGTCTCACATCTTCCCTTGGTGTGGTGTGTGTTTGTTATAATTAATGAACCAACGTAATCACTATTGTTAAGTCAAGTTCATACTTTTTCTCAGTTCTCCCTAATTTTTCCCTGTTGTCCATTTTCTGTCCCAGGACTCCATCCAAAATACCACGTCACACTCAGCCATCAAGTCCCCTTGAGCTCCTCTTGATTGTGATAATTACTCAGACGTCCTGATTTTTTAATGACCTTGACGGTTTGAAGGAGGACTGGTCAGATATTTTGTAGAATGTTCCCCAACTGAGCTTCGCCTGATGTTTTTCTTGTGAATAGACTGGGTGATGAAGTTCGGGAAGGGACCTCAGAGAAGTAAACTGCCATTTCTATCACATGGCATCGAGGGCACGCACCATCCACACATCTCATCGCTGTTAGAGTCACCCTGGGGCACCTGGCTGAGATGTTTCCACTATAAAGCTTTTCTTTCTTCCCCTTTTCCACACGATAATCTTTGGAAGGATGTTACTATACACACCCTACACTCAAAGGAGTTAAGTTCCAACTCTTCAAGAGCAGAATATCTATATAAAGCATTTATAATTCTTTCACATGGAATATTTGTCTATTCTCCCTACATATTCGTTTATTCCTTTTATATCAATGGGGACTCATGGATATTTATTTTATAATTTGGGCTGTGTATTTTAATCTTCAGATTGTTTGATCTTAAACAACAATTATACAATGAATAAACCCATTCTCCAACTCCAACCGAAGACACCTAAAGACCATTAAGAGTAAGTTCAGTTCAGTCGCTCAGTCGTGCCTGACCCTTTGCGACCCCATAGACTGCAGCACACCAGGCCTCCCAGGCCTCCCTATCCATCACCAACTTCTGGAATTTACTCAAACTCATGTCCACTGAGTCGGTGATGCCATCCAACCACCTCATCCTCTGTCGTCCCCTTCTCCTCCAGCCTTCAATCTTTCCCAACATCAGGGTCTTTTCTAATGAGTCAGTCCTTCACATCAAGTGGCAAAAGTATTGAAGCTTCAGCATCAGTCCTTCCAATGAATAGTCAGGACTGATTTCCTTTAGGATTGACTGGTTTGATCTCCTTGCTGTCCAAGGGACTCTCAAGAGTCTTCTCCAACACAACAGTTTAAAAGCATCAATTCTTTGGTGCTCAGCTTTCTTTATGGTCCAACGCTCACATCTATACATGACTACTGGAAAACCATAACTATGACTAGACAGACCTTTGTCGGCAAAGTAATGTCTCTGCTTTTGAATATGCTATCTAGGTTGGTCATAGCTTTTCTTCCAAGGGGCAAGTCTTGTAATTTCATGGCTGCAGTCACCATCTGCAGTGATTTTGGAGCCCCCCAAAATAGAGTCTGACACTGTTTCCACTGTTTCCCCATCTATTTCCCATGAAGTGATGGGACTGGATGCCATGATCTTAGTTTTCTGAATGTTGAGCTTTAAGCCAACTTTTTCACTCTCCTCTTTAACTGTCATCAAGAGGCTCTTAAGTTCCTCTTTGCTTTCTACCATAAAGGGTGGTGTCATCTGCATATCTGAGGTTATTGTTATTTCTCCCGGCAATCTTGATTCCAGCTTGTGCTTCATCCAGCCCAGCGTTTCTCATGATGTACTCTGCATACAAGTTAAATAAGCAGGGTGACAGTATACAGCCTTGACATACTTCTTTCCCTATTTGGAACAAGTCCATTGTTCCATGTCCAGTTCTAACTGTTGCTTCCTGACCTGAGTACAGGTCTCAAGAGGTAAGTAAGGTGGTCTGGTATTCCCATCACTTTAAGAATTTTCCACAGTTTTTTGTGATCCACACAGTCAAAGGCTTTGGCATAGTCAATAAAGAAGAAGTAGATGTTTTTCTGGAACTCTCTTGCTTTTTTGATGATCCAATGGATGTTTGCAATTTGATCTCTGGTTCATCTGCCTTTTCTAAATCCAGCTTGAACATCTGGAATTTCACAGTTCGTGTACTGTTGAAGCCTGGCTTGGAGAATTTTGAGCATTACTTTGCTAGCGTGTGAGATGAGTGCAATTGTGCAGTAGTTTGAGCATTCTTTGGCATTGCCTTTCTTTGGGATTGGAATGAAAACCGACCTCTTCCAGTCCTGTGGCCACTGCTGAGTTTTCCACATTTGCTGGCATATTGAGTGCAGCACTTTCACAGCATCATCTTTCAGGATTTGAAATAGCTCAGCTGGAATTCCATCACCTCCACTAGCTTTGTTTGTAGTGATGCTTCCTAAGGCCCACTTGACTTCACATTCCAGGATGTCTGGCTCTAGGTGAGTGATCACACCACTGTGTTATCTGGGTTGTGAAGATCTTTTTTGTATACTCCTTCTTTGTATTCTTGCCATCTCTTCTTAATATCTTCGTCTTCTGTTAGGTCCATACCATTTCTGTCCTTTATTGTGCCCATGGTGCATGAAATGCTCCCTTAGTATCTCGAATTTTCTTGAAGACATCTCTAGTCTTTCCCATTCTATAGTTTTCCTCTATTTCTCTGCATACTTAGGAAGGCTTTCTTATCTCTCCTTGCTCTTCTCCGGAATCCTGCATTCAGATGGATATATCTTTCCTTTTCTCCTATGCCTTTCACTTCTCGTCTTTTCTCAGCTATTTGTAAGGCATCCTCTGAGAACCATTTTGTCTTTTTGCATTTTTCTCCCTTCTGGACGGTTTTGATCACCACCTCCTATACAATGTGATGATCCTCTGTCCATAGCTCTTCAGGCGCTCTGTCTATCAGATCTAACCCCTAAATCTATTTGTCACTTCCACTGTATAATCATAATGGATTTGATTTAGGTCATACTTGAATGGTCTAGTGGTTTTCCCTACTTTTTTCCATTAAAGTCTGAATTTGGCAATAAGGAGTTCATGATCTGATCCACAGTCAGCTTCGGGTCTTGTTTTTGCTAACTGTAGAGGTTCTCCATCTTCAACTGCAAAGAATATAATCAATCTGATTTCAGTATTGACCATCTGGTGATGTCCATGTATAGAGTTATCTCTCGTGTTGTTAGTATAGGGTGTTTGCAATGACCAGTGCATTCTCTTGGCAAAATTCTGTTGGCCTTTGTCCTGCTTCATTTTGTACTCCCAGGCCAACTTGCCTGTTACTCCAGGTATCTCTTGACTTCCTACTCTTCACTCCAGTCCCCTATGATGAAGAGGACATTTAGTTTTTGTTGTCAGTTCTAGAAGGTCTTCCATCTACCCATAGAACCATTCAGTTTCAGCTTCTTCAGCATTAGTGGTCAGGACATAGACTTGGATGACTGTGATATTGAATGGTTTGCCTTGGAAATGAACAGAGATCATTCTGGCATTTTTGAGACTGAACCCAAGTACTGCATTCCAGACTCCTCTGTTGACTATGAGCGCTACTCCATTTCTTCTAAGGGATTCTTGCCCACAGTCATAGATATAATGGTCCTCCGAGTTAAATTCACCCATTCTGGACCATTTTAATTCACTGATTCCTAGAATGCCGATGTTCACCCTTGCCATCTCCTGTTTGACCACTTCCCACTTACCTTGACTCATGGACCTAACATTTCAGGTTCCTATGTAGTATTGTTCTTTACAGCATTGGACTTTACTTCCATCACCAGTCACATCCACAGCTGGGCATTGTTTTTGCTTTGGTTCAGCCTCGTCATTCTTTCTGGAGCTATTTCTCCAGTAGCGTTTTGGGCACCAACCAACCTGGGGAGTTCATACTTCACGTTATATCTTTTTGCCTTTTCCTCCAAGTAATTGGAAAGAAGATTTTAGTGCATGAACTCTTTCGTCTTTCCGCTTCATTTCCACACTTATACACCAGTTTCCACCACTACTCTGTTTTAGTCTGCCTCGGATAAGGCAAAGCCAGTTTGCTTATCTCCATTCTTGATGTTCTTCCAAATGTCCGACAGACTAAGTCCATTAATTGCCCAATGTTTCTTCATTTCTTTTTAGTCTCTGTTTGCAAACACATCCATCTTCATCATTGTTATCACTGCTAACATTTTTTGAATACTTAACTATGTGCCAGATAGTGTGATGTGTTTCATTTCATCCTAACATCAACCACCTAATGTAAATATTATCTCTAATCCCATTTTTACAAAACAGGAAATAGGCTCTTCAAGATAAAAAGAAAAAAAACAAAACAAAACAAAAAAACTTGACCCAGATCTTGTTGCTAGAAAATAGCAAAGCCAGGATGGGCATTACAGCAAGGTGCTGCAGAAAACCTCCAATGATGCCACAAACATACTAACTCCTGTCTCTCCTTCAAAAACTCAATGGTAAAGTAAAATTAAAAATAACCATATTAAATCCTCAATCCCCTCCAGAGGGAATGACGACAAACAAACCTCACAAACAAAAATGTGGATTATCCAGTCTCTAGGCAGTAAGTTTTAAGCCAAGTGAGCTGGGAGAAAACAGTAGGCTAAACACACACATAAGACTCACACCCAAGAAGAGACATCCCGGGGGCAGGGAGTGTGACCAGCCACCAGAGGGAAGAAATAGGTCTTGGGTCTCCAGGATGAAAATTAAGAAAACAGGGCTTTGCTTGTCCTCCAGTTCTTTTGATTTCTCTTTTCTTTCTTTCTTTTAATGGACAAAAGAAGCCTTCTAACTGGCAAGGTAAATAGTTCATGGGTTATTTATTTTATCTCTATTCCTGGTTAAATTGAGTTCAAAATAATTAGATAACCCTGGAAAAGCTGTGGATGGTACTGCTAATTCCACCTAATGATTTTCCCGAGTTGTTGCCCAGTGAAAGGGGTTATCTGTTAAAACAAGCTTCAAACTATTAATAGAGTGAAATTACAGCTTCAGCAGCTAACCCCAGGTAACGTGGCTCTGGTAGGGTATTAAGACTCAGGATTGGGGGCCAAGTTGTTCGCTTCCCCATATGACCTTTCTTCCTCACTCGCAGTTGACTGTTCCACACCAGATGTAACAGCTAACTTGCTCCTGACACCTTCCACTATTTGTGGCCTTAATTGAGGGACCTAAACAAACAAATTAATCACCCTGGCCCATAAAAATGACAGAATTCATATGGTAGCATTCTTCATTCTCTCCAATTTGTTTTCCTGAAATCCCAGCAGCGATTTATTTGCTGAATATGCGAGTTTTTCCCCCCCTTATGAAAATTACAAATTGTTGTCAAGGTTAACGAGTTAATATTCTCATTCAATATTTATTTTATGGGGAGACAGAGGGAAGCGGACGGTTCCTGTACTTCTTTCCACTGCAAAGTCTGGTTTCTTAATCAAAATGACAAGGACACTGTCCTTTGTATGATACTCGGAATCATTGAGACTAAAAAATGAGCTTTATTAATCAACAGACTCTGATTAATTATTATAAAGTGAGGAGCCTACATTTCTGTACATTTTAATAATTCCTGCAGAAGGCTAACAACGTCCCTGGAGATCTGGAGTCTTTGGGGTTTGAATTTTTCTAAGCAATGTCACAATAAATAGTTAAGAGTAGCAGAGTTCTTTCTCTAATCCACTTTGCTTCAAACTGGCAAACCAGGGAAAACCTTCTTTTTCCTATTCCCATCTATAATTCATCATTTGCATACAAAGTAAGGACCACGAACCTGCAGTTTCATCAGTTTTCAAAACGCCAAGGGACAATGAGGGTGATTCATGGTAGGTCTCCTGATCTAGTCCACATGATCAGAATATCTCTATGGAAAACAGCCTGATGTGATTTTGTGATAAGAATGACCACACAAAAGGTCAATGGGACAAGGCTCAGGGTCTGAGAGCTCCCCGTGAGTCACACTCCTTGACCTCCTGCCCAGACCTGCCTGACACAAGTCCTTGTCAACAACGGGACATTGTCCATCCTAAGGGCTGTAGGCGCACACACATTTTTTAAGACTTCTGAACCATCCATTTAATACATCACCAGAGAATTTTCTAGAGATGTGGAGATATTCTCTGTCTTAAACGAGGTCACATGAGGGTATACACTGAACAACGTTCATGGGATTATACACTTAAGATCTTTACATTCCACTGTATATCAGTTTGACTTCGACTTATATTTCGGAAAAGGAGCTGCTGGACATAAGAAGGGACTGTAAATGGCAATGTATATATGTCTATAATGTCATCATACCAAGATATAAATTTAAATATATGTCTATATGTTTATATGTCTGTGTACATTTATAAAGCTGCATGTATAGATATGTGTGTGTGTGTGTGTATAATGCCTATAACTAGCTACATTCTCCTATTTCTTGTTCTTTGTTCTCAAAAATAGATCTGAAGTGCACACGTATGTAAATTTACAAAAGAAGAAACAGCAACTTTTAGGCCTGAAAATCTCTTGGGGTGTAAACACTTCTCCTCCCAAACACTTTACAAAGTGACTATGGGGTTGGCAGACCCTCCCAGCCTCTGATTTTTTGATGCATTGGAAGAGGGGTTCTCTAGCCTCTCCTGTTAGAATGGTGAGGCAGCCCCAAGAGGTTGATCACTAGGCCACCGCAAGAACATCTTTGCAGCAATGATCAATCAGGGCGCTTCTATACATGGGCGTACTACAGTCTGTTGTGCAGTGGGTTGCAAGCTAATCTTGGCAATCATAAGGTACTAAAATGTGTAATGATCTAAAATATAGTAACAAGTTAGGCTAGATGCAAGCTTACAGCTGCCTACACAGGACCTGGGCTACCGCAGTGATGGCAGATACAAGTCCGCATCAACATGGTGGGATTATGGAATTCTCTAATTCTGATGCTTCACTTTATGCAGAGGAAAATTATCTTTGATTTGGGTCTGAGGCAATTGTATGAAATTTTCCTTCAAACAGGAACGGTTTGGGGACTTCTCTGGTGGTGCAGTGGATGGGAGTCCGCCTGCCAATGCAGGGGACACAGGCTCGATCCCTGGTCTGGGAAGACCCTACACGCTGCGGAGCAACTACGCCCGAGTGCCACGACTGCTGAGCCTGTGATTTCGAGCTTGCTCTCTGCAACAAAAGAAGCCACCACCATGAGAAGGCCAAGCGCGGCAACAAGAGTGGTCCCAGATCACGGCAACTAGAGAAGGCCCCCACACAGCCACAAAGAGCCAGGACAGCCAGAAGCAAGCAAATAAATAGGGCTACGTAAAAAAGAAAGGTTTGGGAGTAGTGGAGTGTTCTTGTACAACCCAGGGTAGATGTGGTACCAAGAGACAAAAGTAAGTAAATAAAAGCCATACTGTGGTCAGAACAAGGTATAATCTGCAAGGCTAGCAACCAAGAGCCAGATGACAGCAAAGAGAAATGAGAACACTAAGACCAGATCCCACACCCGATCAATCAGCCTATCAATCAGCCTATCCCACACCCTATCAATCAGCCTATCCCACACCCTATCACACACCTATCATACATCTAACTCCTATGCAATTTTCTGAAACTTAGAAAATTCCTGAAAAAGAAAGGAGAACCCTGAATTGAAATGGTTATTTTCATCATTTTACCTGATAGGGACTTAAATCACTTATAAATTAGGTCCCAAAGTATAAAATAGAAAGTCACAACAACAATGACCTAATGAGATAAAGAAGTGTTTATCCCTCATGCAAGCAATGTCTGTTGGTAGGCATTCGGGGACTAGTATGGTGGATTCAATATACTCAGACTCCTTTTCTCTGTTTTTCCATTCTTAGATGAGGTTTCCAACTTCAAGCTCCTTGGGAGTCCAATATAACTGCTAGAGGTCCAGCCATTGCATCAGCATTCCAGAGAGAGAAAAAGAAGAGGAAGAGGAGAAAGGCAAAGAACAGTTAGACACCCCATTTTTAGCTTCCACATAGCCACTTCCACCTTCGTCTCATCGGCCACAATGTATTGCGTGACCGCTGCTGCCTTCACGTGTGCCTGTGGCACATGTTGCTTTTCAGCGGGGCTCACTATCACCATGAACAAAACTGGGTACTTGGCACAAGGGAGAAAGGGAGTGATAGAGATTAGGGAGCAGTTGGAAATCTCCAAACAGCAGTTCTACCACAAGGCTCACAGTAGAAATTAAGTTGACTTGGAGAACACAGGAGATGCTATGTTTCTTACAAATTTGAGCTGGTGGCCGGACATCTGTCCTAGCCTCATCCTGGAGAGTCTTCCACGAACAGGAGAGAAGAGAAGACAGCCACAGAGCACATGGGTTTAGGAACAGCCCACAGCCCCTCTTTTCCAGGAGCCTCAAGTTTCGCAACGTGTCATTTGGCAGTTATGGATTACTTTCAAGGTTTACTTCTTAATAAAATTCTTTTAAGATTTCATCGAAGTCTAAAAGAACCACTGGAAGTCCTATAAGTGATTTCACCACCCAAACCAGATGTCACCATGGAAAAACAGGGTCCAAAAACCTGGCCTGTTTGCTCCAGAGAAATACTGAAGAGGGGGAAATGTGATCCCATAGAGTTTCTGGGGGGCAGTCTCTCTTGCCTTCTTAGGGCAGGGGTTTCTATTATTAACACATCTATGGTAGAGTCCTTATAAAACACGTCAGGGCTTCTCTGATAGCCCTCGTAAAGAATTCACCTGCCGACGCAGGAGACACGGGTTCAGTCCCTGGTCCCGGAAGATCCCTCGTGCTGCGGAGCAACTAAGTCCGTGTGCCACAGTGTTGAGGCTGTGCTCTAGAGCCCAGGAACCCCAACTCCCGAAACCTGGGCGCCCAGAGCCCGCGCTCTGCAACAGGGGAAGGTCCCGCAGGGAGACGTCCGAGCACCATATCTACCCCACCCTCCACAACCAGAGAAGTGCAGGCAGCAACAAAGACCCCGTAGGGCCAAAATAAATCAATAAAAATGAACATACAATTTAAAAAATCACGTCAGAAGTCTTCACGAGGCTCAAGCCTTGTGAGCTCGGGAGACAGGCAGGTGCTTGTGTGAGAGCTCTGCGCCTCCTCCCTCACCCTTTGCTCTAGAAGCTCAGTAAGCGCATCTCAGGGTTCTGGCACCCCAGGTCTCCTCACCATGCTTACATTTTATCCTGTAAAAGTACAAGTTTGAATCACAGATAACAAGTAAATGAGATTATGATGTTAGCTCTCTCCAGAGATAACAGCAGTCCAGGTCATAAAACCACCATATGGCAGATTTGGCAGTCTTTTCCGAGCGCCGTGGATTAATTATCACATAGACAGACTCCGGTCCCCATTTGCCAGCGCCTCAGGCCCCCTGTGGCAGGGACTGGCACCCGGTGAAGGCGAGAGTTTGTGTTATGTTTGGCAGGGACGCGATGTGACCTTACTGTGGCCAGTTCTGTCATCTCTTAACATTTCGCTCATGATTAAGTTTATCATTTCAAATAAACATGAAATGTCAGGTCTCTGGGTCTACTTAACATGGAGAGCCAAAATAGACCTCTCTGATTTAAAGGGGTCCAGGCCAAGGGAACGGTCTGATTAGCTCTCCCATCTGACTTTTATTAGAGCCATCAGATAATAGAGTGAGGGCAAAATCGCTGTTCCAACTGGCTGGTTGCCACAAACCAGACCCACAGGGTATCCTCCGAGCTTCCCTTGACATCTTTGGGTTGCTAACTCAAAGCAGTGGTCACTGAGTTGATCCTCCTGAAATTCCACCTCTCAGCCCAGCACCTACAGGACCTGAGTCAACCCTGCTCGTGTTTATTCTGGTTCTCCATCAGCTCCTGAACTTCCTGGATTTCCCTTCTGTTCCAGCTCTCACGGATGAGGGAGGATCCGAGGGCTATCAGCTTCTGCCCATCTGGGGTGTCAGCCACTATCCCCTCCTCTCAATGGAGGCCTTGCTGCCCTTTGACAGGGGATGCAGTGTTCCACGGTTTGCTTCTCAAGCATTTCTTCACGCAGCTGGACACCACCAGGTGGAAAGGCTGAGAGTTTCCGTGTCAGCTTGGCTCGGAAGAGGCCGTTGCAGAGATGAAACTGGCAGGAAGTTGTAGTCAAGGAGTTGGACATTTCCATCGGCTACGATTTTGTCCTGATCTCCGATTTGTTTTACGATTGAAGTGAAGTGAAGTGAAGTCACTCAGTCGTGTCCAACTCTTTGTGACCCCATGGACACCAGGCTCCCCCATCCATGGGAATTTCTAGGCAACAGTACTGGAGTGGGTTGGCATTTCCTTCTCCAGGGAATCTTCCTGACCCAGGGATCGAACCCAGGTCTCCAGCATTGTAGACAGACGCTTTACCATCTGAGCCACTAGAGAAGTCCATTCAGCTGATGTTTTATGATACAGTTCAGTTCAGTCGCTCTAGTCGTGTCCGACTCTTTGTGACCCCATGAATTGCAGCACACCAGGCCTCTCTGTCCATTACCAACTCCCAGAGTTCACTCAAAGTCACGTCCATCGACTCAGTGATGCCATCCAGCCATCTCATCCTCTGTCGTCCCCTTCTCCTCCTGCCCCCAATCCCTCCCAGCATCAGAGTCTTTTCCAATGAGTCAACTCTCCTCATGAGGTGGCCAAAGTACTGGAGTTTCAACTTTAGCATCATTCCTTCCAAAGAACTCCCAGGGCTGATCTCCTTTTGGATGGACTGGTTGGATCTCCTTGCAGTCCAAGGGACCCTCAAGAGTCTTCTCCAACACCACAGTTTAAAAGCATCAATTCTTCAGCACTCAGCTTTCTTCACAGTCCAGCTCTCTAATCAAAACAGTCAGTGTCATGATAACTACAGAATCCAAGCAACCTTTTTTTTTTTTTTCTTTAACCTGGAGCAGAAGCTAAAGTTTCAGACTGCTCTGAGCTCATTCGTTTATTTACTCAATAAATATTAAAATGCCTGCTCTGGCCCTTATCCCCTCATCAGATGATCGTGGAGATGACCCCCTGCTTTGCCTATAGCAAATGGGCCTTCTCTGCGTGTCTCGGATGAGCCAAGGTCCCGCCCTCAGACTCTGCCAGGTGTCCTAACTCACTGTCCTGCATCTTATCCGACCGTCACTTGCCTACTTCACTCTTACTCGTTTCCACATCTCTACTCAAGTGTCCTTTATTCAGAAAAGAAACTGGGAGACGCCATGGTGCCCTTAACAACTAGAAGAGGCAAATAACAAAGAACAGTGATTGCAGTCATCATTAATAAACTGGGTGGTGGATTTTTAATATCCACCTTCCTAACAGGCAGGCATACTCCATGAAAGCTATGACTCTGTTTCGATCAGTGCTGACTCTCAGTGCCTGCCCCAGCGTCTAACGTGAAGGGGTGCCCAACAAATGTTTCTTTATCGATAACTCGAGCACTTATTTGTGTTACCCAGAGGGTTTGCTCTTGAGGTGATGAAAGAAATGGTCTCAGAGGGGCTCACAGGTAAGGTGTGAAGGTAAGCAGAGGATGGCAATACAGTGATACCTGTTATAGTACCGTGCAGGTCTTGCAGTGGGTAAAGTGTTGATATTAAACTATGCAGGTTTTCAGTATCTGTTACCACATTGCTATAGCCCCACACACACGTTCAAGGAGATGGTAGATACAGACTTCAATTTTTTAAGAAAAGTCAGTTCGTAGTTCATTGAACTCATAGAACAAACAACACGATGAAAGCCAAAGTGCTTTTGATTTTCAAGAACCAGGCTCTTTTTTTCAGAGGAAATAAAGAGGTTTTATCAGAATTGTAAATATCAATGCTAGAACTTAGAAGGCTGGTTAATACTGTGTTTCATAAATAAATAGAAAAATAGGGACAGATATATGATGACGTAGTAGTTTTATTCCAACTTGAGCAAGAAACTGAAAAAAAAAAAAATTAAAATGGTTGGGAGAAGAGTTTCAGACAGCAGGAAAGCCATCCAAGAAGAATCTTGTCTTTCTTCCCATATGAGAAACAACTTTTGATGGGAGAAATGGGATGTGAGACAAATATGCAAATAGATTTGGGGAAATTCTAGGTCAAGAGGACTTGTAAATCATTTCCTCTAGCACAGCACTGTCAGCCAGGAGCCTCTTGGAGAAGCCCCCCGCCCCCATTCAGCACAGTGGTGCAGCAACATGGCACCAGCAAAATATGGTCCCAAAGAAATATGGCCTCCAAATAGTCTGTTAGCAAGGGCATCCCTAGATGCAGTCTTCAAAGGACAGTGTCACAGGCTGTAGTATAGAGAACCCAGCCAAGAGTTCCTGAGCTTCCAGCTGCAGAGGGTATGTGCTAAGATGCAGAGAATGGACAAAAAACACAGGGATGCCAGACATGAGAAGGAGATCCCAGAGCACGACCCCCGCACACCAGAGGGAAGAACGTGGAGCCAGCGGAGGCCAGTGGAGCCAGAGGGTGGGATGACTCTAGAAGGTCCTTTCTAATGCCAGGGTGACTTTCTCATCATACTGCAATGCCCCCAAAATGATAGAACCAAGAGAAGAAGGTGATGGGTAGAGAACGTTGAATATTATTGAGATCTAATTTGGAAGTGATGAATGTGTTGAGATTTAGAGTTTTTAGCCATAAATAAGGGCCCTTGGATTAACATTTTATTTTAGTTGTAGGAAAATAAATCTACATTTCTGCAGGCCAGAGTTGACAACCATCAACATTTGAACCTGTTACAAGTTGCTGTGAAAGTTTAAAAAAGGAGTAACTAGGTCTGTCCATGATGAATAGAAAAAAGACACATGAATTGGGTCAAAAAGCATTAAGTAAGGGTTTCCCAGGTGGTTCAGCAGTAAAGTATCTGCCTTCGATGCAGGAGACGTGGGTTTGATCCCTGGGTCAGGAAGATCCCCTGGAGAAGGAAATGGCAACCCACTCCAGAATTCTTGCCTGGGAAATCCCACAGACAGAGGAGCCTGGCAGGCTACAGTCCATGAGGTCACAAAAGAGTCAGACACAACTTTGCCGCTACACAACAACAACAAAGAACACAAGTAAGGGGCCTCCCTGGCGGTCCAGTGGTTAGGACTTTACCTTCTAATGCAGGTGGTGTGGGCTCCATCCCTGGTCAGGGAGACAAGATCCCACAAGCCTCGCAGCCAAAAAACCACAACATAAAATGCAAGCAATACTGTTGCAACAAAGTCAATACAGACTTTTAAAAAATGGTCTACATAAAAAAATATATACATTACAAAAAATAGTAAAGTGTGCCAACCGAAAGTGATGGGGTGGGAACCCTGGGAAGACGGGACAGCAGGCAAAAAGAAGGATGCAGGAGCCTGGCCATATCAGCAACAGAAAGCGGGGAGAGCCATCAGAGCACAGGACTTCTGGAAAGGAGGCAGCTCTAAGGAATGTGGGCTCAATCTGCAGCCTTTGAAAATGGAAATTTTTAAGATGGAGAAAAAAAAGTCAGAGTCTTCTGTAATGGGGGAGAAACCAGAGCAGTTTCTCTAAAGGATAGTACAGCTTTCTCTCTCAAGGTTTAAAAGCACATGGCCTTAACCAAGAAATTCTCTTTTTAGGAATTTGAATCAGAAGTGTTTACTTGCCCATGTACACAGAGCTGTGTGTACTTAAAAGTTATTACTGCAACACTGTTTAAAATAGGGGAAAAAGTAAATAGTTTAAATGTTAGTTTTAGGGGACTGATGTAGGAAAGGGTGAAATATTATATGGGTGTTAAAAGGAGTGATATTCATTACTATTCCCCGAAATTGAAAGCTCTCCAAGGGATAATCAAATTCCAGCTTCATCCCTTTAATGACTTACGTCCTCCCTGCCTCTGTTTCTTCTTCTGTAAAACCCGGATAGTAGCACGCACCTCTCACGAGGATGAAATGAGCAGATATGTAAAAAGGGCTTAGAGCAATGCCTAACGCACATTAGACACAGGATTTATGCAGGATTGTTATTCATGTAGGAAGACAGAAATATGACATAGAACGATATGTATCCTGTCATTCCATTGACACAAAAATCTTACATGAAACTTAGGTGACAAATACAGGGAAAGGGGCCATTTTATCATTTTATTCCCATCTGTCCTGTTTCTAATTTAAAACAAAGTGCTTACATTATTTGTAAAATGACCCCCTAAAAGCCAACAATAAAATCAATAATAAAGTTTGAAAGATTTATTTACTATATCCCTTTGAGATTGACCTCCATGAGTTCAACAAATAAAATATTTAACGGAAAACCGCGGTGAACAATGCAGGATGCAGGCCGTGATGCTGTGACGGGCTTGGAAATTCTCAAACCCAAAGAAAATGGCCATGGTCCTATTTCCTAGACTGCCACTTCTAAGGTGAAAATGGTTTCACTAATGTTATTGGAACTATACATGCAACTATCATTAATGTTATTAAATAGTGTTAATAATAAGCGCTGAATAGTATTCTTATCATTTTTGGCTTCATAACTTACTAGCATACTGACCTTGGAAGGTTTTATAACTTCTTTTACCTCTTTTTCTCGAGTGTAATGATTGTTCTTACATCAGGATAGAAGTGAGGATTACAGACATCATTCATGTTGAGCATGTTGCCCTAGCGTATTTAAGGGCTCTAAAGTGAAAGCTGGCGACGGACAGGGAAGCCTGGCATGCTTGGGGCTGTCCATAGGGTCGAAGAGTTGCACGTGACTGAGTGACTGAACTGAACTTAGAGCGGCAGTCGCTCGGTCGTGTCTGACTCTTTGTGACCCCGTGGGACCCCATGGACTAGTCCATGGAATTCTCCAGGCCAGAACACTGGGGTGGGCAGCCTTTTCCTTCTCCAGGGGATTGTCCCAACCCAGGGATTGAACCCAGGTCTTCGCATTGCAGGCGGATTCTTTACCAGCTAAGCCACCAGGGAAGCCCAAGAATACTGGAGTGGGTAGCTTATCCCTTCTCCAGGGGAACTTCCCGACCCAGGAATTGAACTGGAGTCTCCTGCATTGCAGGTGGATTCTTTACCAACTGAACTACCCGGGAAGCTCAAGGGCTGTAAAATGCATTGTAATAATAACAATTTTATCATCATCATCATCATCTTATATTAACCACACTCCAGGTTTTTTCCTCCTAGTAAGACCATTCTTCTGAACCCCATGTGAGGGAAGAACTGATTCAAAGAAACGCTTCAGAAAAATTCAACCTTCTTTCTTTTGGATACCATCCTCTACATCTATGGATGAACCCTCTGGAAGTGGGCAATGGAGAAGGGGGATGAGGAAGAAAAAGAACAGTCGATTAAAAATTGACCTACTACTTTCCAGGCATTCTGAAGCTCTGGAACCCTGGCAAATGAATATTCTTGGGTAAAATGAATTTCCAGCTCCCAATCAAAACCAAACCAAACAATAACAATTGCTTTCTCTGCTCCAAAAGAGTGCCCCACCTCCCTGTCTTCTGATAAGATGATATCACCAAGACGCCATCATTCAATGCCAATTTAGGAGAATCAGCAATGCAAAGTAGAAAATTAAGTCACGGTGGGGATGTAGGACAGGGGTATAATTAGCACTGATGGGTGCTTGGATTTTTAAAATCGACAGAGGAGAACCACACAACTACAGTGTAACGTAAAACACTCTGAGCCGGCAGGGAAGTGGACTGTGTGACCCACAGGATCTCTGTTCCAACTCTAATTGCTATTATTCTCTGGGATGTGATATCTTAATCAGAAACAATAGCTTGTCTAATTGACTAAGGGTGGGAGGAGGCCTGCTACCTCTCACAGATAACTGAACAGTGAGCACAGTAAATGAGTAATGCAGGGAAATTAAGGAGGGGCAATCCAGAGAGTGAGACCAGTTAGACGGAGAACTGTCACACATGTGGAGGCCCAGGAGCTTTCTCACTTGAAATGCTGAAGACTAGAAAGCTAACAGAGACAATAACCTCTGAGGAATTACCTTTTATTTGCAGAATTGGATGGTATATTTTCTTTTTCAAAAATAATATGAAATAGTTGCTCACTTTTAAAATACGGCTTTCGTTGAAGGAGCTTAAAGAATTTTCACATACAGTATATCTGTATCTCTGGCCATTGTGACTAAATGGTCTATGGTAGCCTCAGATTCTCAGATGCAGAACTTAACAGTGAACTGTTATCTCCAGGATACGAGATATACTATCATATAAAAAATGAAATGGACTTCCCAGGCAGCACTGGTGGTATAAGAACCTGCCTGCCAATGCAAGAGACATAGAAATGCAGGTTTCATCCCTGGGTCAGGAAGATCCCCTGGAGCAGGGCATGGCAACCCACTCCAGTATTCTTGCCTGGAGAATCCCATGGATAGAGGAGCCTGCTGGGCTACAGTCTATGGGGTCACAAAAGAGCTGGACACGATTAAAGTGACTTAGAGTGCACGCATTAAATGAAATATAGGAAGGATCCTTTATGAGAAATAATAATTTTAGTATAAAACTTTCATGTCCACAAACATATATGAGAAATATGCAAGGTAAAAAACATAGCATACCCATTTTTATTCAGACCTTTTGTTGGCACGTACCTGGACAAAAGGGAAAACATCATTCTCCAGAAGTCATTTTGTCAGAATATTTACTTATGCAGTTTGAATATGCTTCATCCATACATTTGACTGCAAAGTCAGAATGCAGTGTAAGAGTAAAGATGCGGGATTAAGAGCCGGGAGAACTGCTTCTTCCTGGTGAGGCACGTGATCTTCAAGTCACTACACGTCTCTGGAGTGACGTTTCCTCTATGTCTCTATGGCCGAGGACTCCTTTCCTCCCACCCCGTCTCACCCACCCCAGGAGACCTGCTCTTATCTGTCACACTTCATCGGCTACATCCTGGACTTAGCGCTCCTCACTCCTTATTTTATCGTTATTGCTATTTGCAGTAACACTTGCCAATCAGAACTTTTGATTCAGTTCAGTTCAGTTCAGTTCAGTCGCTCAGTCGTGTCCGACTCTTTGCGATCCCATGAATCACAGCACGCCAGGCCTCCCTGTCCATCACCATCTCCCGGAGTTCACTCAGACTCACATCCATCGAGTCCGTGATGCCATCCAGCCATCTCATCCTCTGTCGTCCCCTTCTCCTCCTGCCCCCAATCCCTCCCAGCATCAGAGTCTTGTCCAATGAGTCAAGTCTTCGCATGAGATGGCCAAAGTACTGGAGTTTCAGCTTTAGCATCATTCCTTCCAAAGAACACCCAGGGCTGATCTCCTTCAGAATGGACTGGTTGGATCTCCTTGCAGCCCAAGGGACTCTCAAGAGTCTTCTCCAACACCACAGCTCAAAAGCATCAATTCTTTGGTGTTCAACCTTCTTCACAGTCCAACTCTCACATCCATACGTGACCACAGGAAAAACCATAGCCTTGACTAGACAGACCTTAGTTGGCAAAGTAATGTCTCTGCTTTTGAATATGCTATCTAGGTTGGTCATAACTTTCCTTCCAAGGAGCAAGCATCTTTTAATTTCATGGCTGCAGTCACCATCTGCAGTGATTTTGGAGCCCCCCCAAATAAAGTCTGACACTGTTTCCACTGTTTCCCCACCTATTTCCCATGAAGTGATGGGACTAGATGCCATGATCTTCATTTTCTGAATGTTGAGCTTTAAGCCAACTTCTTCAGTCTCCTCTTTCACTTTCATCAAGAGGCTTTTTAGCTCCTCTTCACTTTCTCCCATAAGGGTGGTGTCGTCTGCATATCTGAGGTTATTGATACTTTTGATTAGGAGATAACTATTATTATTATTACACCCAAGTGAATCAATTATCTGATCTATTGAACTACTCTGAGTTAGATGCCCATTAATGCTCTAAATATTAAAATCAGGCCAATCAATCCATGAACCTCCATTCCTATCAGGGCTTCTACAGGCTCAGGGGCTCCAAGCTGAGTGCCCTAGAAGAGGGTCATCAGAGTCCAGTGGATGAGGAAGGGATGAGTAAGGAGAGGAAAACCTGAGAGCCTCCTCTTTCAAGAACTCCACGCCACCATGGTTGCCAATAGGTGCCCAAGCAACAACTAGTTGGAAATTGTGATTTCTATGTGCAACTCCGGACGTTTAAATATTGGCCACCCCTATATTAAAGCAGAGACATTACTTTGCCAACAAAGGTCTGTCTAGTCAAGGCTATGGTTTTTCCAGTGATCATGTATGGATGTGAGAGTTGGACTGTGAAGAAGGCTGAGTGCCGAAGAATTGATGCTTTTGAACTGTGGTGTTGGAGAAGACTCTTGAGAGTCCCTTGGACTGCAAGGAGATCCAGCCAGTCCATTCTGAAGGAGATCAACCCTGGGATTTCTTTGGAAGGAATGATGCTAAAGCTGAAACTCCAGTACTCTGGCCACCTCATGCAAAGAGTCGACTCATTGGACAAGACTCTGATGCTGGGAGGGATTGGGGGCAGGAGGAGAAGGGGACGACAGAGGATGAGATGGCTGGATGGCATCACTGACTCGATGGATGTGAGTCTGAGTGAACTCCGGGAGATGGTGATGGACAGGGAGGCCTGGCGTGCTGCGATTCATGGGGTCGCAAAGAGTTGGACACGACTGAGCGACTGAACTGAACTGAACTGATATTCATCACCTTTAAGATACCATCCTTCTAGACGCATCTTAATTTCTCAGAATTTAATCTTTTTTCAAGTGCTTTCTAGAATTAGTGAAGTGCAGTAGGTTTATGTCTTTTAAATACTTTGTAATTTCTGCTTTAGAAAATTTTAATTCACGTGTAAGAAGGCCACGGCGCTGGGTTGCGCTATGGGCCACCAGTTTTGCTTCTTCACTCCTTGCCTAGTCCACATGTTCTCCGACATCCCTTCTAGCTCTAACATTTAATTGTTCTACTCAGTCAACAAACTTGAAATGACAGTAAATGAAAACCTTTTAAAATATAATCTTCTTCTCCAGGAAAACCAGTATTTGAAACAATAACTAAGAACTTTGTAAGTCCTCAATAAGATATCAAACACATCCCCCTTTAAACAAACTTGAAACAGAAAGTGAAAGTGTTAGTCCCTCAGTCGTGTCCAATTCTTTGCAACCCCTGGTCTGTCCCTGGGATTCTCCAGGCAAGGATACTGGAGTGGGTGGCCATTTCCTTCTCCAATAGCCCTTTATTAACTCTCTTAAAACTTATACGTATTATAGATGCCAGGCTGAGACAGTTTGGGGACCAGTCAGAGATTCAAATTTTGCTGTTGTTCAGTCGCTCGGTCGTGTCCGACTCTTCGTGACCCCATGGACTGCAGCACGCCAGGCTTCCCTGTCCATCACCAACTCCCGGAGTTTGCTCAGTCTTGTGTCCATGGAGTTGGTGATGCCGTCCAACCAACTCATCCTCTTCTTCTCCTGCCCCGCAATTCAGGTCCCAACAGTTCAGAATACAAAATTATTTTTGCCAAACCACAGAGCTTCTCAAATACTTCCTTGGAAATACCTGAGCGTGTTGTATCAGAGTGGTCTGTTTTTAAACGGTGGGAAAAAAATTTCAAAAAAGTAGATAGCTGTTTCCTGTGGCATAATACCTCTGTTAGTATCAAATACCATTTCTTCGAGAATCATCTAGTACTCTTGAACTATTTAGAAGAAAACCAGTGCTATGGAAATCCAAGGCATTAACAGTATATCATTTTTGCCTGGGGATAAAAGCGCGCGTGACGCAAGGATACTCTAGGTTAAAACCATTTCAACAGGAGAAAATCTTCAGGAAACAGGTTCTATTACAAAGGAATTCACTCCGTATAAAAAGTATAGGTCTGTGGAATTCAGAAAGGTGTCAGAGGATTAACTAATGCCAGGAGGCACACACAGTGATCTGCTCCTCGAGAATGGAATGTTCCGTTTCCCAGGGCATTAGTCAATGGTATCATTAATTGCACAGGTGGTCACCTGCAGCTGCTTTGGGCATCCCTCCATATTTGGTTCCAATATACGTTATAAAATGACTTTGCTTAATACCTACGACATCCCTCTTCTATTGTTTTGCTCCTATAGTTTCTAATCATATACTAACTAGCTCACCAGGCAATTCTGGGTTCCAGTTTAGTTTTTTTTTCCTGAAAACTGATGATAATATAACAAGAAGAAGCAAAAGAACAAGTTTTTCTCTTTATTAATATTTTTTCTTGTTGTTGGCTGTACTAGGTCTTCACTGTTGTGCAGGTTTTTCTCCAGTTTTCTCCAGTTGCCCTCCAGTTGCAGAGTTGGGGCTTCTCACTGTGTCACCTCCCTTCTTGCAGAGCGTGGGCTCGAGGCAGCGGGCTTCCGTAGCGGCAACTCCCGGGCTCTGGAGCACAGTCTCAGTAGCTGTGCTGCAGTGGCTGAGCGGCTCCAAGGTACGCGGGATCTTCTCGGACCAGAGATCAAACACGTGTCTCCTGAACTGGCAGGGGTTTTCCTCACCACTGAGCCACCAGGGAAGCCCAAGAACAAGTGTTTTTAAGGAACACATTCTACGTTCTGTTTTCCCCTTTTAAAAAATGGCCCATGATAAGCCATCTATATGGATTTCCTCAACACACATCCCTTATATAATATGTACAACATATTATTATACTAGTATAATCTTATGATCCCGAAATTACAGATGAAGAAAACTGAGAGCCAGTAATGTTTATCCTGCCCAAGGTCAGATAGCTCGGAGTTAATGCAGCTGAGAAGTCAGGCTACTGCTGAGCCAGCACTCTTCAGTTTTATTCAGAGGTACAAAACCAAATGCAACCATTTCCATAAGAAATCGGCATACAGTGTAGCCATGTCCTTAGTTTTTTGAGAGAAGTAGAAATCCTGAATTTTTATATATGAATCTCCCGATTTTTAAATGCAGGTTATCGCCCCCCAAAAATAGTTTTGATATTCAAGCTCCGTTCATGGTCTCCAGGTCTGTGGCTTGAATTTTTTTCTTGGCACCTTGGTAAAGACAGAAGGCGCATTTCTACAGTTCTTTGAACGTCACCAAGGCCCTGGAGTTAGTCACAGCAAGAGTGACCAAACTGTCTTCGCTTGCCTGAGACTTTCCTGATTTGAAAACTGTAGGTCCAAGGCCCCCAGGAAACCCACCCCCAAGCAAAGTAGGCTGGATGGTCACCTAGTAAAGCAGAGACCTGGCTTCGGACACCTGCAAAACTCCAGAAGGTCAAATATCCTGACCTTTAGAATGTGTTCTTTCAGGGGAATTTCACTCTCATTGGAGGTGCTAATTTGCTAAAGCGTTTGTATCTCCGCTTCAAAAATTAAACTGTTTATGAAGCCAGGATGCAACATTCTGCAGGACAGCCCCCCAAAGCAAGTTTCCAAGAAACTCTCTCAGTGAGAAAGGGAGGGCACAGGAAGGCAAGGGGACGTCCCCAGAAAGCTTCTGGTTGCTATTTGCCAGAGAATCCTAATTCGGATCCAAACGGGAGCCCGCCATTCCCTGGGACTAGCGCAGCTCCAGGTAAACAGCTAATGAGCAGGCTGCCAGCCCCATTTTTATCAAGAGCCCTCCGAGACTCAACCGTGCCATTTCATAAAATATGCAGATGATGGTACGGGGAGAGGAGCAAAGGCTTTGAAAATGATTCACACAACCTAAAAATGATGTTGAAAAGGGAGGAATTAAATATTCACAAAGTGAGAGAAATTAAGGCATATTAACTGTTAGAATGTGGACGTGAAATGAGTAGCATGCTCAGCGCTGATGAGAGCGGCATGATTACAGGTCTGTCAAAAGTTTCTAATTCTGACACCGCGCGACGCGGAGGTGCTAGTTGGCTGGTGAGGGCAAACATTAGGTATGGGACAAGCCTCGCCAGGCTGACAGATCAGAGTCGAAGGCAGGAAGACACAGCGGTGATTAACACCAGGCTCCGTTCCGCGCCGAGGGTGAACTCCACGCTCACAAAGTGAATACTAATTACCAGCACAAAACAGACTTGAAGTTGGCAAGACCCTGGATGCCGAACGTGGCCATTGCGTCTGTAACGAGGAAGGTGCAAGGAGGCCTGAAGGCCAGAGGGGCTAAATTCAGTGAGGTCATCCCCCCCTCCACTTCTAGGGGATGGGAAGCCAAATCGTGGCCCATCCAAACTAGAATTAGCAGTAATTATTATATAATATGTAATGATGGGATTTAAATGGCTAACACATTTTCTCTGCTGAGATCATTTAGACATGATTCATACAAATGATTAAATTAATAGATCTTCCTCTTTTCAGACTGCCAGGCAGCTTAAACTAGATTTTTCAACAGAGACTGATCCTGGTGAAATCGTATGAAAAGAGAGATTTGACGGAAACTGCAAGAGGAATTGGCTCCGTGTATAAGGGCACACTGGGGTTTAGAGAAACTCAGATTCACCTGGGGGAGGAACACACAGCTTTTGGCCCTTGCTCTGCTCTGTTTTGTTTTGATCTATCTGTAGATTTTTAGGTTTTTAAAATCAACCTCTTCAGAAATAAAGGCTACAACACCAAAGGCTAAACAAACACTTGGAATTGCTTTTCTTACGTCGAAAATGCAGCTGCTTTTCAAAGAAATCCGTGGATATATGTAAAAATAGATTTTAAATAATGGTACAGAGATGACTCAGAGAAGTTTAAAATTTAATACCAATGGAAAACAATTTAAAAGATGATAGTATTCGCACATGAGGCATCCATGATTTCAGTGCAGCACAGAAATTTCTGAGAGAAAATGAAGAAAATATAAACCAATGGCAAACAAAGAGAAAAACTTGAAGTCATCTTTAATAACGCATTTCTCTGCTAGCATTCCTGCTTAAATCCCATCATTGTTGTTGGATCTTTTTTTCCTTCCTCCTGCAGAAGTATAAAGCAGTTATTAGGGACCTGAGGAACTGCCAGAGACCCACCGTGTCTTCTGAGTGGAGAGTTTTCTAGCCCCATCAGCCGCACAGCGTACGAGCAAATTAACAGGCGCTTGGGGAGGAAGCCCACAGCGCAAGGCTCGGGCATGTAATAATTAACACAGCCTTGCTACCTCCGTGGCATCTTGGGATGAAAATATTAATCATTCACAGCTGTGATCGCCTCAAAATCTCCTATTTTATGGCTTTGACACATCCATGAATAATGCCACTTACTATAATGTGCAGCATATCAGAAAGAATGTTTCCACAGTACAGCTGCTCTTCTAGAAAGTGCTTTCAAAACGACGCTGAAGCCTGCTTCCTGCGGCGTCTATGGAAAACAGAACGCAACGCGACCCTGCCGCCACACTGTCCTGTCCTGGGCGCCTACGTGCCAGAAACCCCACCTATCTTCTGCTCGGGCTCTACAACGGCACTCTGAAGCCACTGCTGCTATCCTCTCCATGTCGTGAATGACATGAAACAGGAGACTGTGAGATGAAGGTCAAGCTGTCCAAGAGAGAAAGACAGGATGCGCATCGCGGTCGGCTTTGCTGCAAAGCCAGGCTCTTCCCACTGCACCCAACGCAAAGGCAGCTCTAAACATGGACACGGCGGGGTTTCCCCAGAGGCGCCACATCCGCGGTCTCTGGGCACTCACCTTGGCAATTAATCCATTTACAGGATTATTTAGAGAATGTTTTCTCCTCTGCTTCGTCACTTTCATCTTCTTTTTCATGTTTCCTACCCTTGATGCAAGCATTCAGCTCAAGTCCTTGCCAGTTCATTCTCCACACGGCCGTCAGAGTGTTTCCCAACGTACGTCAAGTTGGGGCGCTCCCCTGCCTGAAATCATCACTTCACTTAGGATAAAATGGGCAACACACTGCCTACCACATCCCAGGTGATCTCAAGCGTCCTTTGCACCATCCCCCTTTCCCAGCTTCATCCCCCGTATCCCTCTTTCTGGATTGCTTACTAGCATCCAGCCAAGAGGAGGCCTCTGCGTTCCTCAAAGCCGTGGATCTCACCCATCTCACGGCCTTCCACACGACTAGGATGCTGGCACCAGGACGCTGCCTTTCCCATGCTACTGCCCTCCAGGCCATATTTTGGCTAATTCTTTCTCATTCCACGGATCTTCCTTCATTTAAGTGTCACTTTCTCCGAATTATACCCTTAACTCGTTAGTCTACTTTGAGTGTTCTGGGCGTTCTCAGAACCCTATCCGTGTTCTCCCTGGCGACAGTCACCTCTATAGGAAAACTCTTCTTCCTGCGATTGTGACATGACATCTGGCCTCTACAAGAGATTGTAAACCCCTTGCTGGCAGAGGCTACGTGTTCAGGATCAGATGCAGAGCTGGCGCTCAGCAAACATGTGTTGACGGGAGGAAGGGAGGAAAGACCAAATGAAGCATCTTTGTTTTCAGAGATTCCTCTCCTCCAGAACCCTCTCCTCCTGCACTTTCTCTTGCTGTCTGAACTCCGCAGGGAAGACTTTTGGGGCCGACATCCGCACTCTTGGCAACAGCCAGGAGTGATTGCATCAGGAGCACTGTTGTTTTGTCAGGGGCTGGGAGGCTGCATTCATGCCCATGGAGGATCACCCAGGCTGCAGGAGCACAGACTCCCCAGACAGGCTGGAGCTGCACACCTCTCTCGGGGAGCTGTAGCTGGGTGCTGCAGTTGGTTGTTTGCCTGGCCAGCTCCCTCCCTCTTCAGCTGAGAGCTCCCGGGACCAGACCTCACCAGGGTAGGTGTCTCCATCTCTTCAGCCTCCAGCACACAGCCTGAGCACACAGGGTGCTCAGCAAACAGCTGCTGAAAGGCGATTTCATTAGGGAATGACTCAGTGACCAACTGAATGAATGACTAGAGGAATTGGTAAATTAGGGAGTTAATAATAAAATAAGTGAAAGTGAACGTGGAAACAATTATTCACCCAAGTGTTTTCCTAAGGCGCAGTGCCCATCCCATTGGTGAGACACACAATTTTGAGGAATACGCAACTTTTTCATTTTAGTTGCTAAGGAATGGCAAAATAGATATTAGAAAAAAATAACTTGCACATCCTCTGTATCACTGATGTTAATTACGACGATTTGAGTTAAATAAAAATATTAAGACAATATAACAGTGCTATAAAAAGGTATCTGGCGATGGCAAAAGTGATGAAATCAGTGTATTAATGAATGAGCCTTGGGAACATATGGCTTGAAAATGAGTAGGGGATCTGTGCCCTGAGATTTCACGAGCTGTTACTATTTCACCAGGCACTCTTTTAAGGCCCGGATCTGTATTAACCTATAGAATCTTCATAACCAGAGTGAAAACCACCTCATTTTACAGTCTCATTTCACTCTATGCATCTCTCAGAAAGCGTTACACATCCCCGCCCAGGCACTGAGGTCATGTGTACACAACTGCTTGGGAACCAACCAGCTTTACTTCCCTTTCCCAACCTTTTTCTCGTACTCCTTTCTCTGCCTGAAAGGCTGTCCCTAACGCCCTTTGTGCAAATCCCAAATCTCTCAGCTGGGGCATCAGACAACCTTCCTGCCCCATGTCTGCCTTCCTTCGGGTGTCAGGTAGAGAGAACTAGAGCCCCATCCCCTCGGGCGTCTGCAGGAGCAAGTGTCTGAAAGACCGCACTGCAAGCAAGAGAAGCCCAGGAACCGGCTCGTGCTGACCCTCAACATGCGGGAGCTTTTATCCCACAGTGGCTTGATTTCAACCCATACACTCAGGGTGGACTTCCCAGGTGGCGCTAGTGGTAAAGAACCTGTCTCCCAATGCAGGAGACAGAAGAGATGCATGTTCAATCCGTGGGTCAGGAAGATCCCCTGGAGGAGAGCATAGCAACCCACTCCTGTATTCTTGCCTGGAGAATCCCATGAACACAGGCAGGCTATGATCCATAGGGTCACAAAGAATTGGACACGGTGGAGTGACTTAGCATGCACACATACACTCAGGAGTGCAAGCAGCACATTTATTTTTCTAGCTCTAAATTTAATCTCATTGTCAAGCCTTCCTTTGCCAGGTGGTAAGAACTTACTTGAGTCAGGGTCTCACTTTTCCCTTTCTTTGAGGTTGAGCCTTAAACCCCAGAGATTGCATTTCAGGTCACTGGCCATGGTTAGTAATCTGGATGGATATGCAATGAGATGTCCTTGTTTAGTCTTGGTTGTGAGAGTTAAGGGCACCACACAAAGCCCCAGCAGCAATCCCTGAAACTGCCACGCCATGTATGGACGGAAGCAACTCTGATTCTCCCCACTTTGCCCTTTGGTGAGGAAGGCTGGGCACCGCATTATACCATCTTCCTATCATCCTTGTCAGTCCAGATTTGGTGGCAAGGAATATTCATACACTTAGGCATTTAACAACTGTCGGAAGGATGGCAGTGCCACCTTCTAGGTGTGACTTCTGAAACCACACTGCAGAACTAACTTGCCAGGGAGCTGCAACCTCTGCCAACATCAGAACTATGAGGATTCCAGAGGCTGCCCTTGAACTACTGGCCTCGGGACAGCATCGTGATTCAGGATGAAGACAGTGCCTCCACAGCAGCTGGCTCCAGAGCCATGCCTGCCGCACTGGCGCTGGCAGCAGCTTAGACGCTCCACACTCGGCTTCGCGGCGCCTACCAGACCAGCATCTGGATACCGGGCCTGCTTTTCATGCTGCCATGGAAACCGCAATCTTCCATGACAGGCATTGAAGAAGAAACCACAGAAGTGACTTCAATCACACCCTTCTTCTTCCTAGGAAAGTGCAAGGTGAGGGAGGGATGAGGCAGGAAGGCAGGACCTGAAGCCAGCCACCGAGGAGTCTCTGTGATCCCTGCACCTTAGGGCTCTGCCAGCCTTTGCAGGCTCTGTGCCAATTTTGGACTCACAAACTTTGTCCTGCAAGCCCTTCCCAATGCGTTATCCTCTCAACGCTCTCTTCATAACCACGCATTCTACAGGTGAGGGAACTGAGGCCGACAGGAATAAAGTGCTTTAATGCCACATGGCTGCAGGGATAGAGTTAAGGTTTGTTGATTGTAGAGCTTATCCCACGTGGATTCCTGATACAAACTTAGATTTAAAAGGGAAGAGTTATTTGTAATAAAAAATCAGGACAAATTATAAACTTTAAAATGCTAATCAATCATAAAATCTAGACAAATAGCAATATTTTATTTATCACCTGACATCTCCAAGATACTTTTCTTACCATTTTTTTTTTTGCTTCATGCTCTTTGATTATTTCATTATGACAAAGATTTTTATAAAACATTTTTCTATTGAGAAAACAGAAGGATCACCTCATTTTTTCTCAGGTCAGCTGATCAAAATATTGTCTATTATTGCTAGTTTACAACTATTTATGCTAGCTTTATAACTCACTATTAGTAATACCCTATACATTATCAAAATTTGAGAAAGTTTCTTCCCTAGGTGAACTGTTGAATTTTAGAGACACTTCAAGTTTTCTGTGGGGTGACGAATCTTAAATTCTTTAACTGAAGAACTCCCATTTACCAGTTTATTACTGATGTACTTACTTAATCATTATTCTGAGTTTCATGTTATCTAGTCTATGCTAGAATTCTGTGCCAAATCAGCAAGAAATTTAAACAGTGAAATTATGATAATTTTAAATTTTCCATTAAAAATAAAAGTAATACATGGTGCATTTATAATCATGTATGTTGTATAAGTGAGGATACTCCTGAAAGAACAGAGCTTCCAACTGCACTAAGTGTTGAAAAAGAGTCAAATCCTTCGCTTACTGGAGTACAAAGGTGATGCTCAGAAGCACATCCCACAGACTAGCTTCTGACTCCTCGCGTTCTAAACCACTGCCCACTGCTGGTGCAGACACCTTAGGACAGACTCACACTGGAGGAGGCCGCTGGCTTCGCACCTCCCGACCACAGCGCTGATCACTGACAGGCTTTCTTCTTTCTCCTTGCTCTTCTTTGGGACTTTGCGTTCACATGGGTATATCTTTCCTTTTCTTCTTTGCCGTTAGCTTCTCTTCTTTTCTCAGCTATTTGTAAGGCCTCCTCAGACAACCAATTTGCCTTTTTGCCATTTCTTTTTCTAGGGGATGGCCTTGATCACTGCCTCCTGTACAATGTCACGAACCCTGTCCATAGTTCTTTAGGCTATGAAGAAAATTAGATCTCTTCAAGAAAATTAGAGATACCAAGGGAACATTTCATGCAAGGATGAGCACAATAAAGGACAGAAATGGTATGGGCCCAACAGAAGCAGAAGATATTAAGAAGAGATGGCAAGAATACACAGAAGAGCTATACAAAAAAGATCTTAATGACCCAGATAACCACAATAGTGTGATCACTCACCTAGAGCCGGACATCCTGGAGTCTGAAGTCAAGTGGGCCTCAGGAAGCATCACTTATGAACAAAGCTAGTGGAGGTGATGGAATTCCAGCTGAGCTATTACAAATCCTAAAAGATGATTCTATGGAAGTGCTGCACTCAGTATGCCAGGAATTTGGAAAACTCAGCAGTGGCCACAGGACTGGAAAAGGCCAGATTTTACTGCAATCCCAAAGAAGGGTAATGCCAAAGAATGTTCAAACTACTGCACGATTGCACTCATCTCACACGCTAGCAAAGTGATGCTCAAAATTCTCTAAGCAAGGCTTCAACAGTACATGAACTGAGAACTTCCTGATGTTCAAGCTGGATTTAGAAAAGGCAGAGGAACCAGAGATCAAATTGCCAACATCCGTTGGATCATAGAAAAGGCAAGAGAGTTCCCGAAAAACAGCTACTTCTGCTTTATTGACTTCACCAAGGCCTTTGACTTGTGTGGGTCACAACAAACTGCGGAAAATTCTTAAAGAGATGGAAACACCAGCCCGTCTTACCTGCCTCCTGAGAAATATGTATGCAGATCAAGAAGCAACAGTTAGAACCAGACATGGAACAATGGACTGGTTCCAAATTGGGAAAGGAGTACATCAAGGCTGTATATTGTCACCTTGCTTATTTAACTTATATTCAGAGGACATTATGAGAAATACCAGGCTGGAGGAAGCACAAGCTGGAATCAAGATTGCCGGGAGAAATATCAATAACCTCAGATATGCAGATGACACCACCCTTATAGCAGAAAGTGAAGAAGAACTAAAGAGCCTCTTGATGAAAGTGAAAGAGGAGAGTGAGAAAGTTGGCTTAAAGCTCAACATTCAGAAAACTAAGATCATGGCATACAGGCCCATCACTTTATGGCAAATAGATGGGGAAACAATAGAAACAGTGAGAGACTTTATTTTCTTGGGCTCCAAAATCACTGCAGATGGTGATTGCAGCCATGAAATTAAAAGACGCTTGCTCCTTGGAGGAAAAGCTATGACCAACCTAGACAGCATATTAAAAAGCAGAGACATTACTTTGTTGACAAAGGTCCATCTAGTCAAGGCTATGGTTTTTCCAGTAGTTATATATGGATGTGAGAGTTGGACTATAAAGAAAGCTGAGCGTAGAATTGATGCTTTTGAACTGTGGTGTTGGAGAAGACTCTCAAGAGTCCTTTGGACTACAAGGAGATCCAATCAGTCTATCCTAAAAAAAAATCAGTCCTGACTATTCATTAGAGGGACTGATGTTGAAGCTGAAGCTCCAGTACTTTGGCCACCTAATGCGAAGAACTGACTCACTGGAAAAGACCCTGATGCTGGGAGGAATTGGGGGCAGGAGGAGAAGGGGATGACAGAGGATGAGATGGTTGGATGGCATCACAGACTCAATGGACATGAGTTGGAGCCAGCTCCGGGAGATGGTGAAGGACAGGGAAGCCTGGCGTGCTGCAGTCCATGGGGTCGTAGAGTTGGGCACGACTGAGCCACTGAACTGAACTGAACCACAGCATTGGGCCCACTGGCACCATGAGTTTGGGAGTGTCCCTAGCAGTCCCTAGCAGTCCCTTTTACACCAGGATACTGCCAGTGCCTTAATCAGAAATAACCGTGACACAGCAGGACATCAGCTGCTGCATTAAGCCCTCAGTAATCAGTCACGTATCCATATTTCCTACAACTAGACCTTGACAACGGCCACTCTAGTGCCCCCTCATCCAAAGAGAAGCAGGAACAGAAAGAGACCCCATCTCAACCAACTGTACTCAAGACATTTTACTTTCACAGATGTTATGGAAACGTATCACCATGGCAACACACTGGGAGGAACCCTCCCAGGGTCTGAAATGTGAGAGTCCCTGAGGTTTAAGCATGCTTGGCCTCGAGGTATACCAGTGCAGCGAGAAACCTGGATTAGACCTTCTAACTCTACAATAGTGCCTCTTTCCACGACGCCTGAAGACCTCCCTGCTCCAAGAAGTGCCTACATAGTCTGGGGACATGTGCTTGCTTTATATTAGCCACAATTAATAATCAGAAGCAGAGACACAGCCACTTAACGTATATCAACCCCTCTTCTGGGAGTGAGCTGTCATCCGCCAGTTCGCTTTTCCCGAGACAGGGAAATTGATCGGTCACTGGTGTCTGTGAATAGCACTCAAAAGGTATCGTATTTATTTTAGCTGCAGCTTCAAATCAGTGGCTATCTGCATTATGAAGAACATCATTCTATAAAACACATTTGGTCTTCATTTTTCAAATGCTCCTGAAAGGAACATATGGTAATCTGTTTAACTCTGTATTCCACAGAGATGCCCCATCCACCAAACCCTCATGCTATTTTTATTATAAATTCATGCTCTTTCTATATCCTTAATATTCCCCCTTTCTGCTTAGATGAGTAAAAATACCTGAGGCTATAAGACTACCCTGTTTACCACCAAATTCATAAGTCACGCCCTCCAGTCATTAAATACAAGAGAAATGCTGTCTCCAGGAGATTAACAAGTGCATTCTGGCAGAGCCCATGTTCTTCTGGGTTTTAGACGAACTATTTTGAAGTTATTTGTGCTTTTTATTAGAACCTACGCTAGTATAAGCTATCTGTTTGAACTTCTGAATTGTTTGTCTCCCCTAACAGCTAACCCCTGCAAGTATTTCTCAATTGTCCAGTTTTGAGGCCGTATTTCAAAGTCTGATTATTTTCCCAGATCTGAAGATTGCTCCTCCTTGCTTCTAGTCCCCCATCAGCAGTGTCATTTAAAACCCTGATTTCACTTCTTAAATATCCCTGAGCTCACTGCCCATCCCTACTCCAAAAGAGAGCTCAGTGTGGAATGTGACAATGGGAACTGCAGGCCTTCACTCCAATGAGGTTATTACTGAAGTTCAGCTCATAAAACAGAGCTGGCACTTAATTGGAAGCTTTTTGCCAGCGTAAGGAGGGGGGCATAGTTCCTGAAATTTGGTTTGCGGGAGAGGTGGAATTTCTTTATTAAAAAAAACACAGTTCTTTCTCCCAAAGCAGTGCATGAACATGAACTATAACCTGCCTTTCTCCACACACATCAGTGTTTACGAAAGATGCTCTATGTCCAGGCAAGTCTCTGTGGTCAAATATGTTTAGAAACACTTCATTTTAAATCCCTCTCTTTAGTTCTCATAATGCAGATTAGCATATTTAAGGCTCTAGAAGTCCTTTGATAAAACAAAGTCTAACTCTTAAAAAATTCCCTGATTGCAATATGACTCTTTTTCCTCTAACACCCACCAAAACCAATGCTCTGCAAAGCACTTTGGGTAATGCTGCCATAATTAATTTTTTTCTGATTTTTCAGTGACATATTATGCTTTTAATATACAGATTTAATGCAACTGAGGTGCATCTCAATAGATTTCAGAAGATTTGATCAAATTCCTTTTTGCAAGTTTGAAAAAATAATAAATATGCTTGCATAAAATAATGTAGAAATTTTATATAAGGCTCAGAATTAAGTATCTAAATTCAGAGTTTGAGTTCTGAAGACTTTCGGTTGCCTTTCAAGAACATCCCCAAATCTTAATTAACACAATTAGGCGACTGATTAATCAATTACTCATTTACTCATTCACTGTTCACTTATTTATTCTTATTTATTAAACAACTACTATGTATCAAGCATTGTTGTGGGCACTGAGATGCCACGGACACATATCCATAGCAAACCTGTCCCTGGAGGAGGGTGTGGCAGCCCACTCCAGTATTCCTGCCTGGAGAACCCCATGGACAGGGGAGCCTGGCGGGCTGCAGTCCACGGGGTTGCAGAGTCAGACACGACCAAGGGACTAAGCACAGCACAGCAGAGTACAGGGAATCTATAACCTGTTGGAAAAATAAACACTCATAAATCATAACACAAATCCTATTTAACTTTGATTGATGTTGGTTCTATGGAGGAGAAGAAATTGGCGCAATGATGATATGTAGCAGGAGAAAATGATCCAACTTTGAGGAGAAGAGAGATGCCAGGGAGGGCTTCCTGGAGGAGGTAACATTAGACTATCACTGAAAGGATTACTTGGGACAGATCAGGATGAAGCAGACAGAAAGAGTATTCCAGCACCCCGTCCGCCCCCTCCCCCCAAAAAAATTCACAGGAAGGAGTTTTGCTGATTCAGAGAAATGGAAGGTGGCCATGGGGCTGGAATCTGGAAATAACGAGAGAGGAGGGGAGGGCATAAAGTTAGATGGATGAACGGGAATCGTTTCATTCCAAGATCAGTGCAAAGCATGATTCATCAAACCTTCTAGTTTCAAGGTAAAAATTAAAAAGATTTCTTGGTTTGGAAAATAAAGTGGATTCTATGCTGACCCACTTAAGCATTATTTTTTTTATCATTAGATAAAAGATTATATCCAAAAAATGATAATTAAGCAGCCCCAAATAAAAGAGGTTTCAGTTATACAAGACGAACCAAGGCAGTTTTAAATCCAAGAATTCAGTGGTCATGAGGCAAGAATGTCCTACAGCCTATCCAAAAGCTTTATCTCACATAAAAGCAACCAAGAGACCCATCACCTAATCGGTATGGCCCACAAGGGAGCTGTGACCCCCGATCCGCTATACCTTTTATCCCTCTCTGATACATCTGAAATATATTGGTTCTAATCACAGTTAGTGAATGAGGAGAGGAGGTGGGCTTTCCATCTCCTTAGCACAATAAGCCGTTCAGAACAAGTCATCTTTATAAATAATTCCATATTATCCCAGTCATACTGTCTGGATATTTGGGGCTTACTTAATGAAATGGTGGGCTTTAAATATTTCTGGAGGCAGGCTTTTAAAATTCAGAGCAAGTGCCTTCAAGACTAGAGGTCAGAGTTTGTGATCAAACACTATGCCCTTCGACCTGAAATACTGTATATGACCTGTGATTAGAAGGATGACCTCCCAGAAGTCAGTAGCTAGTTCAGGGGAGGAAAATGCCTCTTTGAGATTATTTATGATGAATAATACTACTAATAACATTGCCTTAACTCTCTAAACTGCTCCATTTGTCTTCTTGATCGCTGTGAATTGGAATGTCCAAAATACCAGGTGTGCACCAGTGAGACCTTCCCTTTCTTCCCCCTCTCTGGCCAGATCTACAGACTTTGAGCCTTGTTGGATCTATACAAGATCTATCTCCTCCCCTCACCTTCTCAAGCCAATAAAACCAGATCAGCTACTTTCTTAAGGTGATGAAAAGATGGCTTCTCCATCAGAAAGATCTGGGCTCAAATCCAGGTCCACATTTCAGAGAAGTCACTGTCCTTCTCGAAGCCTGGTTTTCTACAAAACAGGCACGGGATAAGGTTGGGGCTTCACTAGGCATCAGGTGTGCAAGCTGAGCCAGTCTGCCTCAATTCCATGCATGGCTCCCCCATGTGATTTTGGAAAAATTATTTAACCCCTCCAAACCTCAGTTTCCTCATCCAGACAATGGGGATAATAATAGGAGATGTGTTGTGAGAACAGTGAGATAATACTGCAAACACCTAGGATGGTGCCCCACACTGAGCGAGCACTTGCTGATTAGATCATGAGACCTAAAACAGGATGTGGCAACATTAGGGCTCAACCAGATGGCATCTCTGGAGGACACTCAGGGGGTCAACTGGAGCCACGAGCCCCTGTTAATATCACACTCTGGCCCTGACTGGCCACATGCGGTGACACCAGTGTCCCACTCCCTGATCCCCTGAGTCCTCCTCTGCCTTCTGTTTTCCCCGCTGAAGCTCAGGGCAGCCTGCTTTTAGCCCTCCCCTCATTTGGCAGCTCCTTGGTCTTCCCTGGTAGCTCAGATGGTAAAGAATCTGCCTGTAATACAGGAGACCCAGGTTCTATCCCCGGGTTGGGAAGATCTCCTGGAAGGGAATGGCTACCCACTCCAGTTTTCTTGCCTGAAGAATTCCATGGACCGAGGAGCCTGTGGGCTACAGTCCATGGGGTCACAAAGAGTCAGACACCACTGAGCCACTAACAGTAGGTGAGGCATCCTTCCAACCCGTGCAGAAGGATTCAATGCTCCCTCCCACAGCTTGAAGATCACCAGACCCAATTTCACCCTAGGCATTGGGAGATCCAGGATTCTAGCTGCCCAAAATCAACTGAAGGAGGAAATTCAAATTTGAAATTTTACTAGTTTTTACTAGGCTCCACTTCCTAGCACACTAGAACAATGTGATAAAGCAAACAGACCTTTTAAAAATAGTCAGGTGTGGGTTTTTTCTCTTTTTTTTTTTTTCGTTTTTATATTGTTGACAAGACAACACACCGTGGAAGGAGCATTAGGACCGTGTTTCAGAGCAAGAATTGGACTTCCTGGGTTGCACTCCAGACTCATTAGTAACCTCAGGCCAGTTACTGATTTTTCTTTTCAGTCCTTTTCTTACCTATAAAATGGGTAATAATATTAATTTTTCATGAAATGTTACATAAATGCATAGAATATCTGGCACAAAATACTCATCGATTAGCTACTGATGCTTGTAGTCACTTCAAATGATAGTTTACAGTAACCAAGTAGCCAACTTGACTCCCCTGTGCCCCCTGCTTTTGGGGAGAGGTTCTCTGGGAAGGTGACATTCACACTGAGACCTGAGAATAACAGAGGAATTACCGTGCAGAAAGGCAGGAGAGTGGGAAGCTCGGAAAACAGGATCAAGCATTTATCTGCATAATGTCTACCTCACTCATGCAGACCAGAGATCAGGCTACTACAGCTTCCGGGACAAATTGAGCCAGTGGCCTGTCTTTTGCAAAGGAAGGTTTCTAAGGATGAAGACAGGCCCCGTTTGTCCATGTGTTGTCCACGGCTACACTCTAGCTACAGAGGCAGAGCTGAGTAGTTGAGACCAAGATCGTGCAGCCCTTAAGTCTAAAATATTTCCTATCTGGCCTTTCCCAAAAGAGCGTGCCAACCCCCGGTCTAAACCACAAGACCCATGAGGGCAAGGACAGCATTTTTGCCTGTGCCCTGCTGTTCCTTTCTTCCTGGGTCTGTCTGACCTAATAAATCTCAGTGGATAGTTAGAACAGGAATAAATGCAGGATATTTTGTGTCTGCACCACGTTTTTAGGACTTCAATTAAAATGAAATCTTTGAAATGATAGATTTCAGAACATAGTCTTCCTTTAAGAGAACATCACTGGTCCCCACACACAGAGAAGCAGCATTAGGAAGCGGTGGCCCAGGAGATAGCTGGGCATTTATCTCACCCAGCAGATTTCCTGCAGGGCACGTAGATCAAGATTGGTTCCAGGCTGAAAGGAGACAGCGGTTCTGCAGGGGACCAGGCAACCTAAGAAGGACGGCACTGCAAGGAACACCCCCCTATGCCAGCTTCAAAGATAATTCACCATGTCTATACCAATGATCTTAATCCAAAGCAGCAACCCTTCCACTTGGCACGTGCCAGGAGCACTGTCTCTGCACTATCCACACTTGGGGCCAGACAGGCCTTTGCTGGCGGGCTGTCCTGTACACTGTAGGGCCGTCCTGTACACTGTAGGGCAGTCCTGTACACTGTAGGGCCGTCCTGTATACTGTAGGGCCGTCCTGTACACTGTAGGACCGTCCTGTACACTGTAGGACCGTCCTGTACACTGTAGGATGTCTGACAGCACCTCTGGTTTCCAGCACCCCCACACTTGGGGCCAGACAGGCCTTTGCTGGCGGGCTGTCCTGTACACTGTAGGGCCGCCCTGTACACTGTATGATGTCCTGTACACTGTAGGGCTGTCCTGTACACTGTATGATGTCCTGTACACTGTAGGGCCATCCTGTACACTGTAGGATGTCTGACAGCACCTCTGGCTTCCAGCACCCCCTTGGATGATGGTAGCATCCTCCTCCAGACGTGATGATCTGAACTGTCTCCACTTTCCCCAATGGCCCCAGGACGGCAAGGTGGATGGAGTAAGTGAACAAAATCCCCCTCAGCTGAGAAGGACTGGAGACACTGAAAACTCCTCCTCTTCCTTTGGGAACTTTCAAAACAGATATTCCCCAAAATGGATGTTTAGAAAGCTGTCTGATGGCTCAGTGGTAAAGAATCTGCCTGCCAATGCAGGAGACACAGGTTCAATCCCTGAGTTGGGAAGATCCCCTGGAGGAGGAAATGCAAAGCACACTCCAGTATCCTTGCCTGGGAAATCCCATGGACAGAGGAGCCTGGCGGGCTATAGCCTGTGGGGCTGCAAAAGCGTCAGACATGACTTAGCGACTAAACAACAACATCAAATATTCCATAACCAACCTTCGAATTCAAATCACCTAGGTGGGGACCAGCTAAAAAATGACAATGTAAATACTTACTGATAACATTCTGGAGATTAATTTTCGCAACGAGGGGCATAACTTTTTAAAAACTGTTTAATTTGATCCAAGGTTGAGAGCTGTGCGCCCTCTTTGGAGCTGGGGTGATATTTCGGTGGTCCTTTTAAAAACGCTCCGGCACACATGCCATCCACGAGCTGTGACCCCTCCACACCTGCGGGATCAGCCATGATAAGGAAGCTCAGAACTCTCTCTCTGCTGCTCACAGAGCCTGTGCCAAACCCGCCTGTCTGCCCACAGCTAATGGTCCGCAAGCTGCAAGAGCAAGGGCAGGTGCACAGGAGGAAGACACGCCTTCGCAGAGAGGACTCAGGAGGTGAGCCCGGAACCAGAGAGACAAGAAGGAGAGCACGCGGTAGGCAGCTTCTGGTTTTGCGGTGAAAGGCGAAAAAGCTGAACGTCTCTCCCCTGGAAGGGAGACTCACAACAGTGCTATCTTCGCCTAAATGGGTACTGAGACTAAAACTTCATGATTATATAGGGTGCTTTATATTCCAAACGTCAGTGTAATTGTTGATATACCTTTCATTTCATTATACTTATTATTATATATCAATGATTTCATCAACAATTTCCCTCGCAAAGGATGAATCATAGATTTTAAACTAGTTATCCATAAGTATATATAGTGGATATATATATGTATATATATGCATAAGTATTCATAACCATATATGTATATGCACATTATATATACATATACATCTTACATTTTGCTTTTTTAAAAAGAGATTTTCATGAAAAGTTTGGACCAGGCTTCCCTTCACAGCCTGGAAGACCTGCCCCCACACACCCCGCCCACCTCCTTAGATGATGATGACTCCCTGGGGTGGGCTGCAGCCTGTTGACTTACCACACTCCCCACCACTCTCCAGTATGATCCTTGTCTACTTCACACATTCAGGTGAGCTGCCTGGAAGCATTTGGCATGTCTGTTTGCCGCTGCTCGTACAGATTAATTTTATCTTTGCCTCTGTCCACTTCCTGCAGCCAAACCAATCCCTTTTCATTTGCAAATACTCCTCTTCCAAATGCATTGCTTTCATAAGAGTTTGTCTGACTAAGCTTATCCAAATTCCTGCCTCCCACTGCTTTTTCCACCCAAATATATCATACTTCATTTATGGCAGCGCTTTTCCAAATGCACCCTGTGGGCCAAATTCATACTGTGTACAGGAAAAATATGGATACTATGGTTGATTTAATTAAGAAAATTCAATAGTGCACAAAGTTAAAAGTGTCTTTGCAGGAATACTTTTCAGAGTCTATAAATGCAAATGTGCTCTGTGACTTTCCAAGAGTCAGGGCACAGTATGTGAGCATTTCCTAGTTTTCCATGGAACTTCAGAAAACTCTCCTTTCATATTTTCTTGCCTTTTAAAAAATGTATATTTATAATCTCTAGTATTTTTGCTCATTGTTTTTGATCACAGCTAAGTTGCAGAGAATGGAGGGGAAGGCCATCCACAGAGATGGGGAAGTGGGTAGAAAGGAGAGCAATTTTGGACTTTGCAAGGTAGGTTGGAGAAGGAAATGGCAACCCACTCCAGCGTTCTTGCCTGCAGAATCCCAGGGAAGGGGGAGCCTGGTGGGCTGCCGTCTATGGGGTCGCACAGAGTCAGACATGACTGAAGCGACTCAGCAGCAGGAGTAGCAGCAGCAAGTAGGATCAATAAAAAGCAAAATGTGATCACCATCAGCATAAATACCTCTGCATAGAAGAGAACTTATTTTGAACACTCTCTAAAATAAGAAAAACAAGGTCTCTATCAAGAACCACCCTTTCCACTGAATACATCTGGCTGGTAAAATGCATGCTGCGTTTTTCTTATTTCCTTTATTTCGTTGAAGATCTGTAAAAACTTTGTCACAGACTGTCACCAGCATGCGAAACTGCATTTGGGAAACACTGGTCTACATTATGTTAAATCTGGCAACCACACAGACTCAAAAACCACTGTAAAAATAGTTCCCACATGAGAGAAGGGATGCGAAGTTTCCAAGGCAGGAACTGCCATGAGCCGCGGAAACTGCAGAGGCAACAGGGAGAGAAGACAAAGATGAGATGGAAGAGGACTTTCCCCAGGAGTGGCTTTCCATAGAGTCCCTTCCCTTAGGCTGATCTCCCACTGCAGTCCCTGGAGAGGGTTTGCAGCTCTGTGGGAGCTGCAGGGGCGGCCCGGCATTGATAGGAGACGGTGGTGACCAGGATGCAAAGTGGATGACCTTAACAGTTTGGATCAGAACAAGAAGAAACAGAAGCGGTGCCTTGTGAAATGAGCCAGCACAGTCTAAAACCTTGAAAAATGTGTTGTTTAAACAACTTCAAGATGAAAAATGATGCTTATGGAGATTTTAAGTAATAAAAACACAAGATACAAATATGTCCCAGTTATCCACCGTATGGATGGTTTTGCCCCGTGACTGGTGGGTGGTTATTAGTCACTGGAGCAAATCCCTAGAGTTATACTGGGTAGAAACTTAATGAAAATCTTATTGTATTTTATAAAGCCTTATTTTTTTTTGCCATTTGATCCCTACTAATTGACTGTGGTGATAAAATATGGAGCCTCCAAATAATCCATTTTTATTTTGAGGAAGACTTATTTTTTTCTTTACTATTGCTCTACATATGGGTTTCTCCTGTAGAGATAAATAAATCCTTGGGGGCAGAAAATGAAACTACGCCTTTTAGGATCCTCCTGCCTGGCACCTGGTTGAGTTCTTGCTAAATGCCTTTGTGAATAAGCAAATGACTGTGAAAACAGATGATGACTGAAGACCAGGAAATAGCATATTTCATTTTTTAATTTTGGGGGGAATTTTTTTTTATTATTTACTTATTTTTAATTGGAGGATAATTGCTTTACAATATTGTATTGGCCTCTGCCATACATCAACATGAACCAGCCACAGGCATACATAAGTCCCCTCCCTCTTGAAGCCCCCTCCCCCCTCCCACCTCCCACCCACCCTGGGCCTGCAGGTTGTCACAGAACATGGGGTGTTATCTCCCTGCGTCATTCGGCAAATTCCCACCAGCTCCCTGTTTTACATGTGATAATATATATGTTTCAATGCTTCTCTCTCGATTAAACCTTGTCATCTGAGATAATTGTAGACTCACGTATAGCTGCAAAAAATAACATAGAGGGATCTCAGGTACCCTTGGCCCAGATTCTCCTAATGGCAGCATCTTGCGGAACTGTAGCGCAGTCTCACCACTCAGATACTGATACTGATGGAGGCAAACACGGAACATTTCTAGCGTCACAAGGACACCAAATGACAACGCTCTTTGGTAGCTGCTTTCCTCCTATCTCCAAGCAAAAGTCCAGGTTCCCTTCTCAGCTTCTGCTGACCCCAGAAAGGGAGCTAGGGTGCCCTGGTACTGCTGGGGGTCGGAGTTCCAGCTCCCCACTGGTCCTCCCTGACACCCCTGGGGGAAAGGGATGGACAGTTACTGGTGCACTGTGGTGAAGTCTTGACTCTCCTGGGGGTCTCCTCTGACCCCAGTCAGGTGGGGGATTTGGGGAACCTCATTACAGACTCATAGGAGACATCTCAGCTTCCCATTAGCCTTTGCTGGTGTACATAGGGTTTCTGCCACATTTCTTTCCGTGTGTGTGTGTGTGTGTGTGTGTGTGTGTGTGTGTGTGTGCTCAGCTGTGTCCAATTCCTTGCAACCCCATGGACTGTAGAAGTAATTAGTGAAGAGTAATAGGTTAGTCTTAAAACCTGGGAGATGAAAAGTGAGGCCCAGGGGTTAGGACAGAAAACTGGGAGCTGAAAACTGACAATGATTTTTAATCATAAAGGGTTTGATCCCTGACCTGGGCGGATCCCGCATGCCGCCGAGCAGCTAAGCCTGTGCACCACAGCTACTGAGCCGTGCTCTGAAGCCACAGCTTCTGAAACCCGCGTGCTCAGAGCCCGTGCTCGGCAACAGGAGAGGCCTGAACCGCCGCTAGAGAGGAGCCCCCGCTCACCAGAGCTAGAGCGGGGCCAACCAAATAAATACAGATCACATCACCGTCCACAGACTGCATTTGCTAAGACTCAAAGGAAGGACTTGGTCTTTTCAAGTATGTCTCCTAAGGGTTGAATCAAGTCGATCACCCTCTTCCAGGGAACATCCTCTAACACTCACCTCCACTTTCTGGGCTACATGCCCTTCCATGTGCCATCAGAGTCCCTTGTCTGTCTTTATTCCTTGAGCTGCTTGAGGGCCGGGGGTCCTGGCTTACTGGGTATGATATCCCCAGGATCTAGTTCCAAGCCTGACATACTGTTCATGTGTAATATTTAAAGGGATGTGTGAATCTGCTATCAACTGGTCAATTTGGGAGAAGATAAAACAATAACAGAAATGGAAAAGCTTCAAGGGACAATACCTTGATACCAGGTAAGCAAAGGGGAGTGTGATAGGCAGGACCCTGGCTTTGTTTTTCCAAATAGATGTTTATTGCAGCCCCCTTTACAGTGCTGAAAAGTTGGCAACAATCTACTCTATCCACCTGGGAATGGATAAATGAAATGTAGGATATTTAGCAGGTCAAGAGGAACGAGCAAGATCAATAGGTATTGACATAGGGAGGCCTCAGAAAGGCAGTCGACGGAAAAAAGGCGAGTAGCAAAGCGTGTACACGTGATACTTTTATATAAAAGTAAAAAGAACTCCCAGCAATCCTATACATTCTGGGTATAAATAATGAAACAATTGCATGCATTTTCTCAGGGAAAAAACACAGGTACAATTTATTTAAAGATAAAAATGATTAGAAAGCCATATTTCACTCATAATGGTGGTTTCTTTAGGAGAAGGGAAGGGAACGGAGTGAACGCGTCAGAGGAGACTCCACACCATTCTCATTGTTCTTTTTGATTTAGAAGGAGAATGCTTTAATTACATGTGTGACGCATACGTAGACAGTTTTTTCTTTTCCACCAGAAGCTGATATATTCCTAGACTTGAAACGTTTGCAAATTGTGACCCTAGTGCTCCAGAATATCTTGGTAGGATTTGTGGAATTTTTTTTTCCCTTTCTCCTTCATTAAAAACTGAGAAAAACATTTGTGAAGGATGTGGCTGAGGCCAATCCTTCTCATTTTGGAACCATCTCACTGTTTGTCAACTGCCAGCTTTGACATTCTCTCTCACTTCCCACGGTCTGGCATCCGAGGAGGAATCTGGAGCCAACTCGACTCTCCCTGCTGAAGAAATAGCTTAGCGGCCGGCACTGTGTTTGCGGAGAATGAGTAAATGTGCCATTTTCCCCTCTATTCCAAATGCCCAAGCGTGTGTGTGAGGACGGGGAGAGCTGCCTCACGGCAGAGGGGTGCTATCAGCATCCTCTGTAAGGCGGATTAATTTTTGCTAAGTCTTGTTGTTTGATGGAAGCCTTGATGGTAAAACAGAAAGGCTTCCAGACCCCACCCCTTACTCCCAAAAGTTTGCAATCAAAAACAGACCATATGAACACAAATATTTCGTAATAATGACAAATGTTGATTGCAAGTTATACCTCTCAACATCTCTCTAAACAAAGTTCTACTATAGTGTACCCATTTTACAAACCAAATAAACTGAGAAAACTGAATTGCAGAGGGTCATATACTTAATATGCAACAGAGTTCAATTCAAACCCTGGCTTTCTAGGTCCAGACAGACCCAGTGCCTTTTACCCATCTTTCTACATGACCTCATGTCATAGTCTCTCCCACCTGGTGCTCAGCAAATAAAAGATCCTCACTGAACACTTCTTGAATGAGCTGATGAACATTTTACATCTGATAGACACTTGATTAACGGACGTTGTGCAAAATCAAAGGGGTGGTTAGAACTTCTATGTATACTGACAATGAGCAGTATAACCTTACCTGGAAAATAATCATGGGATCTGGCATCATAAAGACAGTCACAACCCTTGACTACTCTGCTTACAAACTTGGATAAGTCCCTTAGTCTTGCTAAGCCTCAATTTCCACATTTGTAAAGAGGTGGCACGTGGTCCGCAGGGCTCTACAGTGACCCCCAGGATTCTCAGCCCCTGGCGCTACACCCTCTGTGTGCACCCCTCTCCTTGAGTGTGGATGGAACCTGGGAATATGATGGGATGCCCTTTCGGCAATGGGCTACTGCTCAGTTCACTTGGAATTAATCAGACAGAGATTGGCCAGAGTGGGTCCGATTTAATGAAGAGCCTTTAAAAGAGGATGAAGCTTCAGAGAGAGGAGGCTGCTGGCCTGGAAGAAAGTGGACGGCCACGCTGTGAGCGGGGGCCACGTGGAAGAAGATACCGACCTGTAGGAGGTGAGAACAGCTACTGGTCGACAACCAGCAAGAGAAAGGGCACGTCAGTCATACTGCTACGAGGAAGTGAACTGTGCCAAGGACCAGTGAGCTCGCAAGAGGACTCGGGTGACCACCACAGCCTCCACCAACGGCCGACTTCAGCCTGGTAAGGTGCTGGGCAGAGGACCCAGCTAACGCATTCCCTGACTCTTGACTCACGTTACTGTGAGATAATTCATTTACGTTCTTTTAAGCTACAAAGTTCGTGATAATTTGCATACAGCAATAGAAACCGAGGCAGACAGTGATACATGACATAGTAACATAAAAGTTAAAGAAAATAGTTTGTATAGCAGTGATACATGACAGAGTAATATAAAAATTAAATAAAATAACAGAGGTGAATTGTGTGATCACAGTACATTTGAGCCCCCTCTTTTCTTAGGAAATGTGAAGCTACCCACACACTGCTCTGAACGTGATCGTAAGACTTTTGCCCTCCATCTTGGCCCGTGAAGACAAAGGCCACACTAGGGATGGTGAGCGGAAAGTTGGAGGGAGCCTGAAGCCCTCGACCATCACAGGAAAACCACATCAGCTTGGACTTGTGCATGGAAGCCACACGTTGCAAACTGACTCACTCTTCTGGGGTTTCCCTATTACGATCAGCCCAACTCAGTTCTGTTAACAGGTGCTAATCAGTGAGGCACACAATTCAATGTATTGACTCACAATCAGGGTCTCATTAGCAAATATATTGACAATGTTGACCTTATGCACAGGAGCAGGATACCCTGGACTTTCAAGAACAGACGAATTCAAGTCATACAATACATAAAGAGTTGCACTCTCTCATCAGACATGAATTTGAGCAAACTCTGGGAGACGGTGAAGGACAGGGAGGCCTGGCATGCTACCGTCCATGGGGTCGCAAAGCGTCGGACATCACTTGGCAACTGAACAACAACAAAACCACTTGTTGACCAAAAATTCTGGAGAAGAGAGTTTTCATCGTAGTTGGAGGTGGGCGTAAATAACGAGAGAGGTCAAGGCAGATGGAGACACAGAGAGAGAAGGAAGGCACGCGGCACCCCCTGTGCGGCTGAGTTCCCCGGGGCCCCCAGCGTATTTAAGAGGCATCCTTCATTAGCATCACCGTCATCTGCCCCATCAGGGGAGGAGGGCCAGCGGCCAAGAAGGAGCAGATTCGGTCACAGAGCTCATTTCAAGGCTCGTGCCACAGGCCTCTCCTTTTCTGGAGAGAATTTCTATTTTATCATGAAAACTGCTGATTGCAACCGCACCAATCTATGACTATTTCTCACACATGCAGAAAAGGAGGTGATGCGATCAAACGCAGCACTAATATTAAATTACCGTAACTCGTTTACACTGCCTGCACGTCGTCATCCGCCTCCCTTTGCAAGAGCTTGTACACGCACGCAAAATCTGTAAACTCTTTCCAGGAATACAAAAGCATCCTCCCTGATGTTGATAGGAAACAGGACACTCACTCTCTCCTGACATATTTGTTCTTTAAAAACAAATCAATGGCACGGGGATTTGGCACCTGAATGCAGAACAACGGCTTGATGAGGCAAAGATTGTCTTCATTAAGAACATTAATATTCATAGGCAGTAGAAAATCTGACACAAGAGAGGACTCACTAACCTTTTCTCATATTAGATTTTTACTTCTTAACACAATTACAGTCCGGCAATGACTTAATTAATGCTGCTTTTCGTCAGACGCCTTTAAAGAGCTGTCAATTTGGTCCTGCAGAGGCTGTCAGCGAAACAGAAAGACAGTCATCTCGGTGAAAAAGACACAGGAAGAAATTCAAACACTTAATAATATTCAGAGTGCTAAGCAAAGTCACATATCAACCGGGATTAAGGAGAATTTTTGTCTTTTCCTTCCATCTTGTTGAAGTGAGTCTTGGCAATGGCGCATCGGGAATTGACTACTGGGTTGAGAAGGTGCAGAGAAAGACACAGTGAGCTGTGCACACGTGGAAGGAAAGGCCTCCCCAACTTAGAACTGCGGCCCATCAACGACCTATAACCCAGGCGGTCCAGGGAGATCGGCCTCTACCGCCGTGGCAGGCAGTGCTGGACTTAAACACAGAGCCTGTTGTCCAAACCCTGCTCTACAGGTAAGGAAATGAGTCAGTTCCATGTGTCTTTGACCCAGATATTGCAAATTTAAGCTCTGTTGGCCAAAATTTCGCCTGCAGTTATTTTCTTTTCTTAGACAGTATAGCACTAAAAGTAATTAAATTATCTGCCAGGATATGAAATTTCAGGAGGCAAGTTTTTCTTTACAACTTGGAATATTTAGCAACCCTGCCCACTGCTCCTCACAGCCATGACCCGCAGAACTCAGAAGGCAGTGGCCCTCTCTAGCTTTACCACCAAGCCCCCAGCTTACACCAGGGCAGCTTTGTGGCTTTCCTTTACCCCCCGACCCTCACGGCCCAAGCAACCAAGTCGCTCAACACCCAACCTGACTTCAGCATCTTTCGAGAAACCATTCCAGACCCTCCCAGATGTCAACACCTCTGCTCAGTCACGGGATTATCGGTTTGAACAAACTATGCTGTTTCTGAGGGTTTTCTCCTCCGGTGATTTCTTGGCTAAAACAAAGTACTTTTTCACATGGCTAGAATACACCTCCCAGTTCTTAGCTGCATCTAATCACAACATTATTGATATTTGGGAAGGATAACTGTCTACTGCGGGGTCTTTCTTGTACATCAGACACTGTTTAGGAGTCTCCCTGGGCTCTGAGATAAGATGTCAAGTCAGTAGCAACCTCCTCTGCCCCCCACTGTAACAATCAAAAATGTCTCCAGCCATTGCCAGGGCACCCTAGGCGACAAAGTCTCCCTCGCCTGAGAAACACTGGTCTATCCAGCCCCGCCTCTGCCTTCTGCCTCAATGCCCCGTCCTCAGAGAGGCCTGCCCTGAGCTCTCCATCACACTCTCCCTCGATTCTCGGCTAGGGCGCCCTGTACAGGTATGCCGTAGATTTTTTCTTCTTCTTTTGTTTAGCAGCTAGATTAAAAGCAGCATGAAAATAAAGGCCACTAAAATATTATCGGAGTGACCGATTCCGCACTTCACGATGGACTTTAAGGTAAGCATGCCTCACCAGCGATGGGATGTGAATCCAGGCCCTGGATGGCTTTGGGGAAGAGTCACAACATTTTTATTCCTTCCTGGTTAAGCTATCCGTGACTCGGGTCACACAGACTTGACAAGCAAACCCCCTTCCTTCCGCCTGTGCGGTTCTGCTTTCAATGCTCAAAGGTGTCAGACACTAAGTCCTATTTGTTATATTCTGGACACTGACTTCTGGTTTGGAAAAGATGAGCGGTTGCGTAGAGAAATGACACTGTGGTGATGCCTTCATTTTCTTCCGGCCTGAAAAGCTGCAGCTCTGTCTGTGGCGTCGCAGAGGGAGCGCAGCACATTTCCTTCACTCTGGGAAGGGCTACTGGGACGGGGGCATTGTTCAGCCCTGCCAAGAAAGCCCAGGAGATACTCTATCGTCAGAACCGGAGAGGCAACGGCAAGCAGAGGACAAGGTGTCTGATGCAAAGAAAAGTTTCCTGAATTTTTCCTTCGGTTTTACTCATTATTTTTTAAGACCCTCTATGATTCACTGAGATGTTCTTAAGGTCTCTTTACAGGCCACAAAAGGGGGCGCGCTGAGAAAGAGGGGCATCCTGGCTGGGGACCCAGAATCAGTATCAGCCCCCTGAGGTCTGTTGGAGACACCTGCCCAGGGCACAGCTTGAGCCTAAGGCTAGGGAGATGTCACATCCTGAAGCTGTTGAGCACAGAAGTGAAACGCAAGAGGGGTTCTAAGGTTAGAGCATCACTCTGGTCAAAGCTAAAATTCAAGCAGCCTCAAGGGCTCCCTGCAGCTGTGGGCAAAGCCACACAGGTGGGTGGGGCCTGTTCTCAACAGTGACACCATGTGGAGGCACCAGGAACAGCAGCAGCTGGGGGCTGGGGGTGGGTTCCAACCTCTCTGCTGCTGCTGCTGCTGCTAAGTCGCTTCAGTCGTGTCCGACTCTGTGCGACCCCATAGACGGCAGCCCAACAGGCTCCCCCGTCCCTGGGGTTCTCCAGGCAAGAACACTGGAGTGGGTTCCAGCCTCTCTAGCCCATAATTTTTCCTCTTCAACTGGCTTTTGAAGCAAAGTCAATCTGTGAAATGACTACTCCTCCCAGGACTAAGGAATATGCCACGTGGTCATGAGAGGTAGAGGATGGGCTCAGGGAAGACAGCATAAGGGACTCCCTAAAGGTCTACTTAGGAGCATCCATGGGGCCTCAGGTAATCAGCTGGAACTTTCTGATGAGAGAGGGTTAGCTGGTTTTGTTTCTCAAGCTGCAGAATCTCACTGTGTCAGTTGTGGGTTTCAGCGTCTGCAAGTTAATCTGGCTCTGATGTCAAAGACGATGGAATCTGTTAAAAGAGCACTAGTAAAGGAGAAAAGGAAAGACATAAGCATCTGAATGCAGAGTTCCAAAGAATAGCAAGGAGAGATAAGAAAGCCTTCCTCAGCGATCAATGCAAAGAAATAGAGGAAAACAACAGAATGGGAAAGACTAGAGATCTCTTCAAGAAAATTAGAGATACCAAGGGAACATTTCATGCAAAGATGGGCTCGATAAAGGACAGAAATGGTATGGACCTAACAGAAGCAGAAGATATTAAGAAGCGGCGGCAAGAATACACAGAAGAACTGTACAAAAAAGATCTTCATGACCCAGATAATCACGATGGTGTGATCACTCACCTAGAGCCAGACATCCTGGAATGTGAAGTCAAGTGGGTCTTAGGAAGCATCACTACGAACAAATTTAGTGGAGGTGATGGAATTCCAGTGGAGCTGTTTCAAATCCTGAAAGATGATGCTGTGAAAGTGCTGCACTCAATATGCCAACAAATTTGGAAAACTCAGCAGTGGCCACAGGACTAGAAAAGGTCAGTTTTCATTCCAATCCCAAAGAAAGGCAATGCCAAAGAATGCTCAAACTGCCACACAGTTGCACTCATCTCACGTGCTAGTAATGCTCAAAATTCTCCAAGCCAGGCTTCAGCAATACGTGAACTGTGAACTTTCAGATGTCCACGCTGGTTTTAGAAAAGGCAGAGGAACCAGAGATCAAATTGCCAACATCCGCTGGATCATGGAAAAAGCAAGAGAGTTCCAGAAAAACATCTATTTCTGCTTTATTGACTCTGCCAAAGCCTTTGACTGTGTGGATCACAATAAACTGTGGAAAATTCTGAGAGAGATGGGAATACCAGACCACCTGACCTGCCTCTTGAGAAACCTATATGCAGGTCAGGAAGCAACAGTTAGAACTGGACATGGAACAACAGACTGGTTCCAAATCAGGAAAGGAGTACATCAAGGCTGTATATTGTCACCCTGCTTATTTAACTTCTATGCAGAGTACATCATGAGAAACGCTGGGCTGGAAGAAGCACAAGCTGGAATCAAGATTGCCGGGAGAAACATCAATAACCTCAGATATGTAGATGACACCACCCTTATGGCAGAAAGTAAAGAGGAACTCAAAAGCCTCTTGATGAAAGTGAAAGAGAAGAGTGAAAAAGTTGGCTTAAAGCTCAACATTCAGAAAATGAAGATCATGGCATCCGGTCCCATCACTTCATGGGAAATAGATGGGGAAACAATGGAAACAGTGTCAGATTTTTTTTTTTTGGGGGGGGGGCTCCAAAATCACTGCAGATGGTGATTGTAGCCATGAAATTAAAAGACGCTTACTCCTTGGAAGGAAAGTTATGAGCAACCTAGATAGCATATTCAAAAGCAGAGACATTACTTTGCCAACAAAGGTCCATCTAGTCAAGGCTATGGTTTTTCTGGTGGTCATGTATGGATGTCAGAGTTGGACTGTGAAGAAGGCTGAGCGCCGAAGAATTGATGCTTTTGAACTGTGGTGTTGGAGAAGACTCTTGAGGGTCCCTTGGACTGCAAGGAGATCCAACCAGTCCATTCTGAAGGAGATCAGCCCTGGGATTTCTTTGGAATGATACTAAAGCTGAAACTCCAATACTTTGGCCACTTCATGTGAAGAGCTGACTCATTGGAAAAGATTCTGATGCTGGAAGGGATTGGGGGCAGGAGGAGAAGGGGACAACAGAGGATGAGATGGCTGTATGGCATCACCAACTCGATGGACATGAGTTTGAGTGAACTCCGGGAGTTGGTGATGGACAGGGAGGCCTGGCGTGCTGCAATCCATGGGGTTGCAAAGAGTCGGACACGACTGATCGACTTCACTTTCACTTTTCACCTTCATGCATTGGAGAAGGAAATGCTAACCCACTTCAGTGATCTTGCCTGAAGAATCCCCGGAACGGGGGAGCCTGGTGGGCTGCCATCTATGGGGTCACACAGAGTCGGACACAACTGAAGTGACTTGGCAGCAGCAGCAGCAACTTTCATTGAGAACTACTTTCAAGCCACGCTACACGTTTTACAAGCGTTACTTGATGTAATCTCCTAACATCTATGGGGTGCAGGCACTTCTTTTCATGGGCAAAAAGTGAGGGTTAACAAAATGCCTAGGATAATGCAGCTAGGAAGCTATAAATTCAGGATGTGAACTTGAGCTGCCTTAGATCTTGTGTTTCATTTCCTGCTCTGCACACAGGTGATGGGATTTATGGCCATCAGATGAGATCAGCTATTGATGTATGAAACACCATAACACATGCCCTACCATGTAACACATAGCTAGGGATCAGTACATGTACCCTCCCATTCTTTACACACATTAATCTCTTACTCTTAAACACCACCTCTCTTATCCGTTTCTCTCAACTAATAGTAAAATCTCTTTGTTCAATTATTCAAACATGGCCTGATTCTGCAGGCTCTGTCGCTGGTCAAAGCCTTCCTTCTGAGAATTTCTTTTTCTTCCTTTTGTTCAAGAAATCGTTCTTATCATTATTTGAACCCAGGTTCTCTTACTCATTCACACGTAGACAGCAAATACAATTTTTGCATACAACCCTAACATAAATGTTGGAGTTAGTTCCTGTACAAATTGATTGTCTGGGGCCTCTACTGGCATCTTTGCCCCATTGAGACCTTCTCATGTTGATAGTGAGCCTTCACATATAACTGCCTATATTGAATTGATTGACGTAGATTGAAAACTTATCTAAAGGTCCATTTAGTCAAAGCTGTGCTTTTTTCAGCAGTCGTGTAAGAGATGGACTATAAAGAAAGCTGAGCGCCAAAGAATTCACGTTTTTGAACTGTGCTGTTGGAACATACTCGAGAGTCCCTTGGACTGCAAAAAGATCCAACCAGTCCACCCTAAAGGAAATCAGTCCTGAATATTCATTGGAAGGACTGACGCTGAAGCTGAAACTCCAATACTTTGGCCACCTGATGCAAAGAGCTGACTCACTTCCCGAAGAGGATGAGATGGTTGGATGGCATCACTGAGTTGATGGACATGAGTTTGAGAAAGCTCCGGGAGCTGGTGATGGACAGGGAAGCATGGCGTGCTGCAGTCCATGGGGTCGCAAAGAGCCGGACACGACTAAGCGGCTGAACTGAACTGAAAACTTATAGCTGACAACTAATGGGAGTTGATTTGGCCTAGAAGTCTCTCCAAGAGTTCAAGTCATCTTTTATCATGCTTAGATTCGGTAGACAAAACAATCTGCCTTTAAAACTATCATGGGGGGGGGGGGGGTGTTGCTGGTGGCCCAGTGGGGAAGAATCCGCCTGCCAGTGCAGGAGACACAGTTCAAAATGATCCCGCACGCTACGGAGCAACTGACTGTGTGTGCCACCACGACTGAGCTTGTGCTCTGGAAGCCGGGAACTGAGACTGCAGAAGCCTGTGCACCCAGAGCCTGCGCTCCGCAAAGGAGGCCACCGCAGCGAGAATGCACACCGCATCCGGAGGCAGCCGCCGCTTGCCGCAACTGGACAGCAGCCGGCACAGCAGTGAAGACCCAGCACAATCAAAAATAAATTAAATGAACAAAATGTTTAAAAAGCTGCCATTGGCAGAAAAGCATCCTGATTTTCTCACTGCGGTTCCGCCTAATCCTTAACAGGCCAACCTTGCGGCTAGGCCTGACCTCACAGGCCTCACTCTGCCGCACGTGGACTCTTGGACATCTCACGCCTAGGGGGTCCAGCAGACGCCCAGAGGGTGACCACATCTATCACAGAATGAACTCACTTGTCTCTGAGGACTCTGTATTTGGAGAGTCACATGTGTCATGGGGAAGACTGAAAACGCCTTTCAAAGAAAACCTAATTTAGTTCGAGAAGCACGTGTGCCCCTTCAACAATCCTTTTGCGTACTCTTCCACAGACGGGATGATGGAACAGACAATCTCAAGCCAAGGCACTTTTCTAAGACACTTGTCTGCTGATAACTGATCATGAAATACAAGTGCCTCGAACACCCAAGAGGAGGGACAGCGATGCGTCCACTACAGCAGGCTGGGGTGATCAAGAAATACAAGTGCCTCAAATGCCTGAGAGGAGGGACAGCGATGCGCCCACTGCAGCCGGCTGGGGGCCCCAAGGGACGTTTGCACACCTGCATTAGGCAAGTTCTGCCCTCCTTAAGGGATCAGAGAAAGGTGGTCAGATCTGAGCAAGAGCCACCTTCCTTCTAGACTCTGCTTGCCTTCCCCAACGTGGAATGTGAACTATGTGTCACAGAAACGAGAGTAAGAACGCTCATCCTATAAAATGGGTTGAAGAAAATGGTTGGGGGGGGGGGATGTCAATATAAATATTGATAAGCCATCTGCTCATTTTGGAATAGAATGCAAATGGAGAGAGTACACTTAAAATGCAGATCTTACCATGATTTTCAAGGTTATTAGCAACTGTTTGTATTGATACATGTCTATATGAAGTCATTTGTATTAACGGACACTGTGTATTGAATGCCTACTAGGTGCCAAGTAACACTCTAAATTATTTACATGTCCTATGCTATTTAATCCTGACAGCAATCCAGGGTGGAGGGGAACTCTGCCTGATTTTAAGGACAGGGAAACTGAGGTCAGTTCTCTCTGACTTTAAGGTTTATACTCTTAAATTTATGTATATATATGCTGCTGCTGCTAAGTCGCTTCAGTCGTGTCCGACTCTGTGCAACCCCATAGTCGGCAGCCCACCAGGCTCCCCCGTCCCTGGGATTCTCCAGGCAAGAACACTGGAGTGGGTTACCATTTCCTTCTCCAATGCATGAAAGTGAAAAGAGAAAGTGAAGTCACTCAGTCGTGTCCAACTCATCACGACCCCATGGACTGCAGCCTACCAGGCTCCTCTGTCCATGGGATTTTCCAGGCAAGAGTACTGGAGTGGGGCGCCATCGCCTTCTCCGATATATATATATAGATATATATATATAATCCAATTTCACACACAAATGTGCATACACACATCCATCTCCATTCATGATCCCAGATTCTCATGTATGTCTGTAGATTGCACTCTGGGAAGCGTCAGAAAACGCATGGATGCAGAAAGAGCGAATAGCTGTGCCCTGCAGTAATCCACAGGGTGGCTGCCAACAAGGCTTAATTTAAAAATAAACAAAGTGCAGCAAACATGCAAATATGGTAACAGCAGCGTTCTGCATTCACACTCCATCCCTTTCACAAACAGCTCTGAAATCCTGATGCAGAGGCGGGTTTGGGGCGTGGGCATGTGTGTCCTCCTCTTCCAAATGCCTCACTCAGCTTCCGAATCAAAACCCCTCTGTGTCAGGACACACGGCATTTAGCTGCATCCCATTTGGAACACCTTTCTGAAGCAGTTACTGGAGGCAGAGATTTAAAAAATGAACTTTTTCTTATAAACTTGTGCCAGCTCTCACATGCACTTTTAATGAACAGGTCGGATGTGGTTCTGAGGCCGTCTGCATTTTTCTCTAGACCTCATTTCTTCCCTTCGGCTGTAATGAGAGGGGAAGAGAGGAGCAGAGAGCCGCTCCAAGTCCTGCAATAGTTCATAAATATCTCTTTAAATATGAAACTGTCAAAGCCCTCAGTGGCCATTACTTATTTATTAAGCTCCCTGTCCAAACTTCTCTCCGTATCATGACCACTCTCTGAACTCACACATGATCTTCCGATATGTCAAACACGGAATCCGCTTCTCTCGCGTCCCATCATCCTCTCTCGCCTCTTTGCAATCACCTTCGCATTGGCCCGATTTCTGTTTCATATTCATATTTTAATTCAGTGCAGTGTTCTATTTGCCATTGATTCGCCCTACTGTCTACCTTGGAATCACACACGACTGTAGGAAATCATTCCACTACAGGCATTTTCCAACCAAAATCCTTTTATCGAAAGACACAAAAACTACAGTGTGTTACCTGGAATCTACCCAACAACACACTTTACTAAAAAGTATGCCAAGTATATAGGCCTCCTTTAAAATAAAAAAATTAATACAGAGAACCACGGGGAAGAAAGGGCTTCCCTGGTGGCTCAGCTGGTAAAGAGAATGCCTGCAGTTCAGGAGAGCTGGGTTCTATCCCTGGTTTGGGAAGATCCCCTGGAGAAGGGAAAGGCTACCCCTTCCAGTGTTCTTGCCTGGAGAACCCCATGGACAGAGGAGCCTGGTGGGCTACAGTCCATGGGATTGCAAGAGTCAGACATGACCTAGAAACTAAACAGAGCTATGAGGAAGAAAATTGAACCATCATGACAAGTACTCTCACCTCAATATAACAATTAAATATTTTGGTGTGCTTTTTTTGTACAGTTTAGATTATACTATATTATAATCTATATTTATATTATTACTATATTATGAATTCTCCTCTTAACATTAAAATATAAGATTTTTCACATACCGATAAAAATATTTCCTAACTATTAAGAAAGAAGTGCAAAGAGGGTATGATTATTAAAACACAAAGAAAATAACATAAAAATAGGGCAGAATTCTAATCTTATATTCTGCAGCTTCAGCACAAGTCAAACAACATTCTATAAGCCTCAGATAGAGTGTATCTGATATGTTCTGGATTGTCTGAATAGCTGAGGGTTGTTCGTCTTATTCACACTTATTCTGTCTGCTTAATAACCTCTGTCAATATTTCGTCTGACTATAATAAGCTCCATGAGGGAAGGGACCACGACTGTCTCATTTCCTCTGCATATCCAGTGCCTAGCACGGTACCGGGCACATGCTAGAGCTTAAGGAAGTGTATGTCAAACAAATAAATTATCTATCTCTTCCTGAGGATTAGATGCTGATCAAGTGGCATTGGTATCACACTCAGAGAACAGGAAAATCAAGGATGTTTCATTTAGTAGTTGACATGACAAGAGGAAAAGGGGATTCCTATCTAACACAGCATTGTTGTTTTTAATTATTCTGTCAGTTTAGAGAAATAAATGATTATGAATCCTTTTGTGAATTTCAATATGTTTAACCTCTGAAAGACTAGACCTGGTCAGGGAGCCTTTATAAGCATGGTAAAACTTTCTCAATTGCCTTTGGGGCGATTCTAGGACTTCTTCATATTGGGTTGATGGTAATTACTACCATCCCCACTGCACATCTGAACACTTCATTACTCCACAAAGGAAAAGACAGGAGGCAGCCTTAAAAAAACAGAAAGCAGAATCAGATGACATCATTAGATGTTGGACACTACGTTGAGTTTGTGAGATGCTTTATAAACCTCACTATATGGCAAAAGTTTTATGCCCAGAACTCAAGATGTGAAAAGAACTGTAGCTCCTTCCCAGACATATTTACCAATTGTGCTTTATTTTCACCTTCAAAAATAGGGATAAAAATAGTACCTACTTCATAGAGTTATTGTAGTGATAAGTAAATTAATAAGTATCTTAAAGGACTAAGAACATTTTCTGACGTAGAGTAAGTACTCCAAAATTTTAATAATTCTGCCCCTAATATATGTGTATATTTATTATTGCTCATTCAGTTCAGTTCAGTTCACTCAGTCGTGTCCAACTCTTTGCGACCCCATGAATCGCCGCACGCCAGGCCTCCGTCAACCACCATCTCCCAGAGTTCACTCAGACTCGCGTCCATCGAGTCCGTGATGCCATCCAGACATCTCATCCTCTGTCACCCCCTTTTCTTTCTGCCCCCAGTCCCTCCTAGCATCAGGGTCTTTTCCAATGAGTTAACTTTTCGCATGAGGCGGCCAGAGTACTGGAGTTTCAGCTTCAGCATCATTCCTTCCAAAGAAATCCCAGGGCTGATCTCCTTCAGAATGGACTGGTTGGATCTCCTTGCAGTCCAGGGGAATCTCAAGAGTCTTCTCCAACACCACAGTTCAAAAGCATCAATTCTTCGGCACTCAGCTTTCTTCACAGTCCAACTCTCACATCCATACATGACCACAGGAAAAACCATAGCCTTGACTAGATGGACCTTAGTCAGCAAAGTAATGTCTCTGCTTTTGAATATGCTATCTAGGTTGGTCATATCTTTTCTTCCAAGGAGTAAGCGTCTTTTAATTTCATGGCTGCAGTCACCATCTGCAGTGATTCTGGAGCCCCCCTAAAAAAGTCTGACACTGTTTCCACTGTTTCCCCAGCTATTTCCCATGAAGTGATGGGATTTCTCATTATGTCACACCTAATATATGTCATACGTTATATAATTTTATATATAAATGCAATTTATATAATTACAAATGTGAAAGTTTCTCAGTCATGTCTAACTCTTTGTGACCCCCATGGACTATACAGTCCGTGGAATTCTCCAGGCCAGAATACTGGAGTGGGTAGCCATTCCCTTCTCCAGGGGATTTTCCCAACCCAGGGATTGAACCCAGGTCTCCTGCATTGCAGGTGGACCAGGGAAGCCCAAGAATACTGGAGTGGGTAGCTGTTCCCTTCTCCAGGGGATCTTCCCAACCCAGGAACCAAACCGGAGTCTCCAGCATTGCAGGCAGATTCTTTACCTGCTGTTCTACCAAGGAAGCCCATATATAACATAGTATAATATATATTATATATATAATTAAATGAAATATATAATTATACATTAAAGTACATATAATATATAAGTACATAAGTAACATGTACTTTAATATAGTAAAATACATATTTTATTATATTTCATTATAAAGTTAAAATATTTTAATTATAGAATAAGTATTTTTAAATTCTAAAAATATTAATATACATTAATTATTTTTATTGTTCAAATTTTCAAAGAAACAGAAACAGCGAAAAAAGAAAAAACACCTCTTGTCTTTCACCAGGAGATAGCCTCTGTAATAACAAACAAACATCTCTGTGTTTCAATAAGAGCAGTGGTTCTAAATGTATACAAATCCTTCAATCTTTCTTGCCTCAGAAGACGGAGCCCACGTCTCCCCACCCTGAACGAAGGCCAGACGTAGCGCTTCCCTCGCAGGAAGCGCAGGAAGTGACGCAGTGTGAGCGCCGCGGGAAGCTAGGCCGCTGCCACTTCCGCTGTGTCTCTCAGGCTGCCGCTCTGACAGAGGCAGGCCGCCATGCTCTGTGGCTCTCAAGCAGCCCACTGAAAGGCCCACAGAGGAGGACCTGAGGCCTCTCACAACCGGAACCAATCGCCAGCCATGAGAGCGACCCCACGCAGAAGGAGCTGCTTCCAAGATGCGGCCCACCCACATCCTGACTGAACTTCACGAGGGGCCAGGAGCTGGAACCTCTCAGCTACTAAGAGGCTAGCAAAGTCCTGACCGGAAAAACCACGAGACGAGCAATGTTTATTTTTGAAGTAATTTATTCCATAGCCTTAGATAACTTACACAGTGACTCTCTATCAGGCAGTTCAGTCAGTCGCTCAGTCGTGTCCCACTCTTTGCGACCCCATGAACCTCAGCACGCCAGGCCTCCCTGTCCATCACCAACTCCCGGAGTTCACTCAGACCCACGTCCATCGAGTCAGTGATGCCATCCAGCCATCTCATCCTCGGTCGTCCCCTTCTCCTCCTGCCCCCAATCCCTCCCAGCATCAGTCTTTTCCAATGAGTCAACTCTTCGCATGAGGTGGCCAAAGTACTGGAGTTTCAGCTTTAGCATCATTCCTTCCAAAGAACACCCAGGGCTGATCTCCTTTAGAATGGAGTCATTTATAATTTCTGGAACTTCTGTTAGTTATTTCAACTAGGCTCAATTGTTTTTCAGAAACTCTGATTACAGATTCTACATATGGCTTCATCACTTTGAATATTTTAACATATCGTTGTGAATCTTCTGCAGACAGTTCCATTATCAATGGTCATGAGGGGGTTCATTTTGTCACTTTTTGTGTGTTGCTCTCTCATGAGGGGGTCTTATCCAACTGTGAGTGGACTCCACATCCATTCATGAAGCAGGTTTGGGATACAGATTTCTCATATTTAGTTTTAGCCATCTATGACATTGGATAACATAAGTTTCCTTAAGGTGACCTTGAAAGGTAGGGGAGTTTCTTCAATTCTGTTTTTACTAATTGTTGACCTTTGACTTTGTACAAGAAGCATATTTCTAGCTCCTGCCCACCATACAGAAGTGAAGCCTCATTCCCCCAACCAGACAAGAAAATTTCAGAATTAAAGTCTAGATATGCAGATGACACCACCCGTATGGCAGAAAGTGAAGAGGAACTAAAAAGCCTCTTGATGAAAGTGAAAGAGGAGAGTGAAAAAGTTGGCTTAAAGCTCAACATTCAGAAAACAAAGATCATGGCATCTGGTCCCATCACTTCATGGGAAATAGATGGGGAAACAGTGGAAACAGTATCAGACTTTATTTTGGGGGGCTCCAAATTCACTGCAGATGGTGATTGCAGCCATGAAATTAAAAGATGCTTACTCCTTGGAAGAAAAGTTATGACCAACCTAGATAGCATATTCAAAAGCAGAGACATTACTTTACCAACAAAGGTCCGTCTAGTCAAGGCTATGGTTTTTCCAGTGGTCATGTATGGATGTGAGAGTTGGACTGTGAAGAAAGCTGAGTGCCAAAGAATTCATGCTTTTGAACTGTGGTGTTAGAGAAGACTCTTGAGAGTCCCTTGGACTGCAAGGAGATCCAACCAGTCCATTCTGAAGGAGATCAGTCCTGGGTGTTCTTTGGAGGGAATGATGCTAAAGTTGAAACTCCAGTACTTTGGCCACCTCATGCGAAGAGTTGACTCATTGGAAAAGACTCTGATGCTGGGAGGGATTGGGGGTAGGAGGAGATGACAGAAGATGAGATGGCTGGATGGCATCACTGACTTGATGGATGTGAGTCTGGGTGAACTCCGGGAGTTGGTGATGGACAGGGAGGCCTGGTGTGCTGCAATTCATGGGGTCTCAAAGAGTCGGACACGACTGAGCGAATGAACTGAACTGAACTGAACTGGACCCCTGTGTGGCTCTTCCACTCTTCCCAACACACAAACACACACAGTTCTATTCTGCATTCTCTGAACAATCTCTTCACAAGCTCCCTCGATTTCTTCCTCTGTCTGTTAATTATCAGAGTATCACAACTGTAGAATCTCTTCCTTTTTCGATCTGGCATCTCAAAATATCACACTCACTGAGACTTTAATTCTATTGACACAAAACATTTTAAAGCCAAATATAAAATATTCTCTGAACTTCCCTGGTGGTCCAGAGACTAAGACTATGTCTGCCAATGCAAAGGACACGGGTTCAATCCCTGGTCCGGGAAGATGCAACGTGTTACGGGCCACTGAGTCTAGGCGCCAACACTACCGAGACTGGGCTTTCACATCCTGGAGCTGCAACTACTACAGCCCACGTGCTCTAAAGCCCATGCTCCACAACAAGAGAAGTCACAGCAATGAGAAGCTTATGCATCACAACCAGAGAAAGCTCGCATGCAGCAACAAAGAGTTGGTGCAGCCAAAAATAAATCAACCAATAGAAAATATTTGCAAACATGGGTACTAACATGCAAACCTCTCCACAAGATCAGTTTTTCCACAAACGCTATTTAACTCTATTTGTCACTTCATGCCCACTACCCACGATCTAGTCTATCTGTTAGTATAGTAACACCAAAAATTCCATCAGATATTTATTACTGTGAACTTAGACGACACGGTGGATGAGAATTAGTGCTCTTTGTTAGAGTGATTTAGTGTTCAATTTTTATTATAATAATCTACCTATTGTCCAAGGTGTCCAGGGCCACACCATATGGCTTTTCTTTCTTCTTTGGATAAATGGATGCCTTAGTCTGGTCCTGGGAATCTCATAGCATGTCAGCCTCGTCCCTGAAGCGCAGCAGAGGCTGCCACGCATGGAGCAGGCGTCTCAGAAGCACACGGTGAGCACGAGTGCTCCATTTTCATTGAGAACAGCTGCTCATTTGCTGGGAGAAGAGAGGCCTCAGGGTTAGAAGGGACGGAACCGCTCAGCCTTTAATGTTTTTGCAAAATTATCTTGTTGACAAGTGCAGCATTATAAATTTGAATCCATTAGCTAAAAGGATCCATAAATATTTGAATAATGGCCTTTTTAGAGTTTTACCAGTCTATCAAACTTGTCACATGTCCACTTTTTACATTTTCTCCTACTGCTAAAAAGAGAAGGGCTGAACTGAATCTTATGGATGGTTTCTAGACATGGGTATTTTATCCTTGCTTTCAAAATGGAAATGCTTTTCCAAGCAGAAGTTCATTAACAAAACTGCCCTAGTACCTAGGGGTGGTGGAGCATACAGTGTCCCCCGAGCTTTGCTCTCCTCTGCTACATGGTGGTATCTGACCAGCCAGGGCTCTGCCTCCAAGCCTTGCATCAAGAAATGGCCAGATGACAGGTTCTGGCCAGTGAAATGTGAGCCCATATGACCTGAGTCACATCCAGAGAGTGGTTTATGGAGCCCATATGTCTCCTCCATTGTCTTTTTCTCTAGCTAGCAACTGAGGGATCTGAGGCTGTGAATGATGGAGCCATAAGCTAGAAGGAGCCGCGGATATCAAACCACTTTCAGGAATAAAGTGATCCGCATGCTGACCATGGACGCTAAGCCTGGCTGGCTGCATGTGTGAAAGTGCGCTTCCACTGCCTTCAGCTATGGAAGTTTCGAAATTGATTTCAGCAGCTAGCCATACTGCACTTAATAATAATAATAAAAACAACACCCAGGGATGCAAGGATTCTTCAAAATACACAAATAAATCAATGTGATACACCATAATAACAAGTAGAAAGATAAAAAAACCATATGATAATCTCAGTAGATGTATATGCAGCTTTCAACAAAATTAAACACCCATTTATGATAAAAACTCTTCAAAAAATGGACATAGGAGGAACCTACCTCAACATAATAAAGGCCCTTTATGATAAACCCACAGCAAACACTATTTTCAGTGATAAAAAATCTAAAGTATTCCCTCTAAGATCAGGAACAAGACAAGTGTGCCCAGTCTCAGCACTACTATTCAGTATAGTTTTGGAAGTGGTAGCTAAGGCAATCAGAGAATAAGAAATAAAAGGAATCCAGATTGGAAGAGAAGAAGTAAAACTCTCCCTGTTTGCAGAGGACATGATACTATATACAGAAAACCCTAAAGATACCATCGGAAAATCACTAGATCTAATCAGTGAATTTAACAAAGTCACAGGATACAAAATCAATACAGAGAAATCACTTGCATTCCTATGCACTAACAATGAAATATCAGAAAGAGAAATTAAGGAATCAATCCCATTTACCATTGCAACAAAGAGAATAAAATGCCTAGGAACAAACCTACCTAAAGAGATAAAAGAGCTGTATACAGAAAGCTATAGGACACTGATGAAAGAAATCAAAGGTAATATACACAGACAAAGAGATATTCCACATTCCTGGGTTGGAAAAATCAATACTGTGAAAATGACTATACTACCAAATATAATCTACTTCAATTCCTATTAAATTACCAATGACATTTTTCACAAAACTAGAACAAAAAAAAACAATCACACACAAAAAAAAACCCCAAGTAGCCAAAGCAATCTTGAGAAAGTAGAATGGAGATGGAGGAATCAACATCCTGACTTCAGACTATACTACAGAGCTATGATCCTCAAGACAGTATGGTGCTGGCACAAAAACAGAATACTCACAAATGGAACAAGATAGAAAGCCCAGAGATAAACCCACGCACCTATGGATACCTTATGTTTGACAAGGGAGGCAAGAATATACAAAGGGGCAAAGATAGTCTCTTCAACAAATGGTGCTGGGAAAACTGGACAGCTACATGTAAAAGAATGAAATTCAGAACACTTCCTAACACCATACACAAAGATAAACTCAAAATGGATTAAAGAGCTAAATGTAAGACCAGAAACTATAAAACTCCTAGAAGAAAACATAGGCAGAACACTCTATGACATAAACCAAAGCAAGATCCTCTGTGTCCCACCTCTTAGAGAAATGGAAATAAAAACAAAAGTAAACAAGTGGGCTCTACTTAAACTTAAAAGCTTTTGCACAGCAAAGGAAACTATAAACAAGGTGAAAAGACCACCCTCAGAATGGGAGAAATAATAGCAAATGAAACAACTGATGAAGGATTAATTTCAAAAATATACAAGAAGCTCACACAAATCAATACCAGAAAAACAAACAACCCAATCAAAAAATGGGCAATTGACCTAAACAGACATTTCTCCAAAGAAGAAATACAGATGGCTAATAAATACATGAAGAAATGCTCAACATCACTCATTATTAGAGAAATGGACATCAGAACTACAATGAGATATCACTTCACACCGGTCAGAATGAGCATCAACAAAAAAATCTACAAACTGAATGCTGGAGAGGGTGTGGAGGAAAGGGAACCCTCTTGCACTGTTGGTGGGAATGCAAATCGATACATCCACTATGGAGAATAGTAGGAGACTCCCTAAAACACTGGGAATAAATTCAGCATATGACCCAGCAATCCCACTAATAGGCACATACCCTGAGGAAACCAAAATTGAAAATGACACATGTAACCCAGCGTTCACTGCAGCTCTACGTGCAATGGCTAGGACATGGAAGTGACCCAGATGTCCGCTGGCAGATGAATGGATACAGAAGCTTTGAGACATTACATACCTAGGAATATTACTCAGTCATATAAAGAAATGCATTTGAGTCAGTCCTAATGAGGTGGATGAACCTAGAGCCTATTATACAGAGTGAAGTAAGTCAGATAGAGAAAAATAAGTATCCTATTTTAACGCATATATATGGAACCTAGAAAGAGGGTAGTGATGAGCCTTTGTGCAGAGCAGCGATGGAGACACAGACGCTGAGACTGGAGGGGGCGGGGAAGATGGGGAGGGCGGGAGGAATGGCGACAGTCACATGGAGACACCATCCCCGTGTGTGACACAGACAGCCAATGGGAATTTCCCATATGACTCGGGGACTCAAACTGGGGCTCAGTGACAGCCTAGGGGGTGGGGTGGGGAGGGAGGTGGGAGGGCACACGGGTAAAAACCTATGGCTGATTCACATTGATTTTGGTAGAAACCAGCGCAGTACTGTAAAGCAGTTATCCTTCAATTAAAAACACACACTTTTTTTTTAACCTATTATGGAAGTTAAAACAGTAACGGAACTCCTGCTTCCTTTTGCTGCCGTTGTTCTTCGTATGGAATTACAGGTTCCTTTGTTGTCGCTGTTGTTTTCCAGAGTATCTCCTACGTTTTGAGACAGTGGCCTCTGAGTATATTTGCAGGAGGTGGGATGTGACTTGGCTGTCTTGTCTGTATTAGAACGTGGCTCGACCAAGCTGGTGGGAACGTCTTGCCACCTGGCAAAGGCACCAAGCAGATAGGTTGTTAATACGTGTCCTACCACCTGCTTGCCTGATTTTTAGAGGATTTGGTGCAGCTCTCAGCCAACAACTGCCAGTAACAGCTCTGTGAGCTCCTGCCGGAGTTTCGGCCTCATACTGCCGCCTTGGTGGTTTTTATGGTAGGTCATTATATAGATTTCATCCACATTTCTAGGCTACCCATAGGTTAAGCAGCTCACAGTAAAGCTTCATCCTACAGCCATACCCCAAACCACTATCATAAGGAATAACACTCTCCTGGTGTCTCTCTCTGACCTGTGGGACTGTTTCAAAGGCTAACATTCATTGTTATGCTTGTTAAGTCGCTTCAGTCCTGTCCAACTTTTTGTGGCCCTATGGACTGTAGCTTGCCAGGCTCCTCTGTCCATGGGATTCTCCAGGCAAGAATACTGGAGTGGGTTGCCATTTCCCCTCCAGGGGATCTTCCCAGCCCAGGGATCAAGACGGCGTCTCTTACGCCCCCTGCACTGGCAGGCAGGCTCCTTACCACTAGCGGCACCCTGGAAGCCCGACCCTGGAAGCCCCAACGCTCACTAAGTTTTTACAATGTGTCAAGTCTTGGGCTAGATGTTCCACAAACATTTTCTCTGCTAATCCTCATAACAACCCTGTAGGATTTATATAATTATTTCCAGGACAGGAGATTTAAGGAAGTTAACTAATGAGTCAAAATTTACATAGCTGGTAAGTGGAGAAACATGGATTTAAACTCTAATTTGCCTTGTTCCAATTCCATGTGTTGTGGGGCTCTTATAGAGAACGTTCAGTTCAGTTCAGTTCAGTTCCGTCACTCAGTCGTGTCCAACTCTTTGCGACCCCATGAACCTCAGCACGCCAGGCCTCCCTGTCCATCACCAACTCCCGGAGTTCACTCAGACTCCTGTCCATGGAGTCAGTGATGCCATCCAGCCATCTCATCCTCTGTCACCCCCTTCTCCTCCTGCCCCCAATCCCTCCCAGCATCAGAGTCTTTTCCAATGAGTCAACTCTTCGCATGAGGTGGCCAAAGTACTGGAGCTTCAGCTTTAGCATCATTCCTTCCAAAGAAATCCCAGGGCTGATCTCCTTCAGAATGGACTGGGTGGATCTCCTTGAAGTCCAAGGGACTCTCGTTAGGGGCATCCTAATTAATTCATTTTATAGGCCAGAGTTTCTCAAGCTTGGCTTATTGAACTTTTCTTTGTTGTAGGGGGTCATCTTGGACACTGTAGGGCATTTCACAACATTCCTGGCCCCTAATTGAAAAGCAGAGACATTACTTTGCCAACAAAGATCTGTCTAGTCAAGGCTATGGTTTTTCCAGTAGTTATGTATGGATGTGAGAGTCGGACTGTGAAGAAAGCTGAGTGCCGAAGAATTGATGCTTTTGAACTGTGGTGTTGGAGAAGACTCTTGAGAGTCCTTTGGACTGCAAGGAGATCCAACCAGTCCATCCTAAAGGAGATCAGTCCTGGGTGTTCATTGAAGGGACTGATATTGAAGCTGAAGCTCTAATACTTTGGCCACCTCATGCAAAGAGTTGACTCATTGGACAAGACTCTGATGCTGGGAGGGATTGGGGGCAGGAGGAGAAGGGGACGACTGAGGATGAGATGGCTGGATGGTGTCACTGACTCGATGGACATGAGTGTGAGTGAACTCCAGGAGCTGGTGATGGACAGGGAGGCCCAGCGTGCTGCTATTCATGGGGTTGCAAAGAGTTAGACACAACTGAGCGACTGAGCTGAACTGAGTCACTAGATGCCAACAGTACCTTCCTGGGCTGTGACAACCAAAATTGTCTTTCGACACTGCCAAACATCCCTGAGGGAGAATATCACCCTCAGCTGAGAATCAGAAACAAAACCCAACGTTAGAAATATATTTTTATCCCTAAGGAACAGAGGTAGTACTTCTTTCTGATTAACAAAGACTATGTGAGTGACCATGTCTCCATCTTCACTGTGGCTACCAAGAAGCTCAGAGACAAATTTAAATGTCAACTATAGCAAATAAGCTATGGCTTCACAGAAGAACCAAGGTATAAATTTAAAAAAAAATTCTTATACTGATTTTGAAATCAACTTGTGTAATTATTTGATCAAAGTTGAATCTTTCCAGAAATGATAAGTATTCCTGTTTTCTCCTTATATCTTTTTGATAATTCTCTCTGATATTAAAAAAAACCAACAACATTGGACTAAGAAGTTGAAATTTATTGAAACGTTATGGCTCTCAGAGTCATAGTTTAAAATGGGTCAGGCATAGTAAAATAACAGAAAGAGTAATTGTAAAAAAGAAACCAGAAAAGCTTTGGAAATGTTTATTTTCCTTCCATAGTCTCACTTAAAATGCTGAAAATGATTGTTTAATTAAAATGTTTTATGTCTAAGTTTAGAAGAAGATGTTGTGATGAAATGGATACCTAAGATGTTTGTCTGAGATTTTGCTACCACACAGCCTCTCAATTGATACACAAAGACAGATTCAGCCGGGTTTTGAATTCTACCACATGTTTTCACAGATGAGTTTTCCAGTCTGTCAATTAGTGGGGAGATAAAAACCGGGTCCAGAACAAAGGGTGACTCAGAGGCTCGTTTGGGAAACAGGATTTCTGGTTCTGCCTTGACAGATTTGGAAGACGAGGCAAAACATTTCCTGTAAATACCATCGCTAGGATGGATCCTCACTCTCTCTTTCCCTCATCAAACAGAAACCTATATTGTGCCTTGAGTTGAGCCCTAGAGAAATTATCAATATTCACACATCTGGCACAAATCTGTTGGAAGGAAAAAAAAAAAAAAAGCCACGATGCCATCTGTATTTCCTCCATCGTTTCATAGCACAGCTCCAGTTTCCTGCAGTCATTCTGTCACACAGGCTTGTAAATATAAAGTCACATTACTTGGCTTGTTTGAGGACACTGTTCGTCATACAGGGAGGATGAGGAGATGATGTCACTGCCAGGAAGGAAAAAAAAGCACGCCTTTCCCAATCCCCCACCTTCCCTGGAGCACGAAGGAGCCAAATTTCATCAAGTTTGGCACAGTTGTGGGAATTAACATGACTGAAATGTATGCCAGATTTCAAAACAATTTCTAACAGTTTCTGTGAGACCGTGTAAGCAACTGAAAATTGACATGTTGTGTTGTGCCCGAGTCAGCCAACTGCTGTCACTGCATAATTAGATTTTCCTGCATGAGAGGAGAGTTTTCTTTAAAAAATTATGAAATAAGGCAGAAACTAATATAAAGTAGAATTGGGCCTGTGCTTTGCAAAGAGAGGTAGCCTTCCACCGAAGAAGGATGTTGGACACACACACACGCACACCCAGGAGAGGCCAACAGCACTGGCCTTCTGGGCTTCACATGCATGAAACGCTCTTTGCAAAGGGAAGAGGATTCTCAGCACAAGCCAGATGGAAGTGGGCCCACTTGGCTGCCCAGGGAATGGCTGAAACTCAGAACTAAGAACAGATTTTGGAGCTAATGAATGTATGTTACTTCCTTCTAATACAGGATAATAGATGTGGCAGAAGTGGGTGTCCCCTATCTTTGCTCTCTCCTTGGGCAGTGACAGCAGTTTCTGTTGGGCACGAGGTCACGCAGCAAGGCTACGTTCCCCAGGCTCCCTTGAAGCTCAGCTTAATCATGTAACTGGGTTCTGGCCAACGAGACATGAGCAGAATATAAATTTCCGAGTTCTGTGCTGTGCCCTTTACAGGAAAGGCAGGTACCCTCCTTTCTCTCCCTTCCTGTCTTCTGAAGGCAGTATGGTCGTGAGGATGAGATTTGTACTCTGTGGATGTGGGCTGCTCCCTAGATGTGATGAGAATGTGCGTGTGCGTGTGTGTGCGTGTGCATGTGCGTGTGTGTGTGTGTCTGTGTGTGTGCTCAGTCATGTCCGACACTTTGAGACCCAGTGGACTGTAGCTGCCAAGCTCCTCTGTCCATGGAATTTTCTAGGCAATAATATTGGAGTAGGTTGCCATTTCCTACTCCAGGGGATCTTCCCCACCCAGGGACTGAACCTGTGTCTCCTGCATTGGCAGGCGGATTCTTTGCTGCTGAGCCACCAGGAAAGCTCCGATGTGGCGAGTGATAAGCTAAAAAGAGGCACCTCCCTGATACTGTTCAGTTGCCATAACAACCTTGGATGACCCCCTGGAATGTTCCATGAGAGAGAGGCCAGTGACTGCTTTGGTTAAGCCAGCATAATCGAGGATCTGTTTTAACAGATTCGTCTGCATCCTAACCACTCGTGCACTTGGAGATGGACCACACAGTTTGTAAGAGCTCCTGCAGGCAGGAGAATGTTCATAGCCCCAGACGCATGCATCTTCGCTTCCCAGCCACCGTCTTCGAAGTATTAATAGATACCTTTTCCCAAATGACCTTCACTCTCTGAAAGGCAAAGCACAACTCGAAATATCATTCCTTCAATTCATTCATTCATTCATGGTGAGGTGATTACAACATTATTACAGTTTTACAAATGAAGAAACTATAAGTTAGAGAGGTGTAGTAACTTACCCCAAACCACACAAATAATTTCAGTTTTTTCACATCAGTGAAACAAAGCTGTGGAACCAACACTAGAGCACAGGTCTGCTGAGTTTAAAGCCAGTGACCTTAAAGCCTCTTTGCTCCTCAACGATACTTTATATGAGGCTTTTAAAATCAAATTTGTGATATTTTCCTTTGTTGTGCAGAAGCTTTTGATTTTAATTAGATCCCATTTGTTTATTTTTGCTTTTATTTCCAGAATTCTGGGAGGTGGATCATAGAGGATCCTGCTGTGATTTATGTCTGAAAGTGTTTTGCCTATGTTCTCCTCTAGGAGTTTTATAGTTTCTGATCTTACATTTAGATCTTTAATCCATTTTGAGTTTATTTTTGTGTGCGGTGTTAGAAAGTGATCTAGTTTCATTCTTTTACAAGTGGTTGACCAGTTTTCCCAGCACCACTTGTTAAAGAGATTGTCTTTATTCCATTGTATATTCTTGCCTCCTTTGTCAAAGATAAAGTGCCCATATGTGTGTGGATTTATCTCTGGGCTTTCTATTTTGTTCCATTGATCTATATGTCTGTCTTTGTGCCAGTACCATACTGTCTTGATGACTGTGGCTTTGTAGTAGAGCCTGAAGTCAGGCAAGTTGATTCCTCCAGTTCCATTCTTCTTTCTCAAGATTGCTTTGGCAATTCGAGGTTTTTTTTATTTCCATACAAATCTTGAAATTATTTGTTCTAGTTCTGTGAAAAATATCGCTGGTAGCTTGATAGGGATTGCATTGAATTTGTAAATTGCTTTGGGTAGTATACTCATTTTCACTATATTGATTCTTCCAATCCATGAAGGTGAAAAGACAGCCTTCTGAATGGGAGAAAATAATAGCAAATGAAGCAACTGACAAACAACTAATCTCAAAAATATACAAGCAACTTATGCAGCTCAATTCCAGAAAAATAAACGACCCAATCAAAAAATGGGCCAAAGAACTAAATAGACATTTCTCCAAAGAAGACATACGAATGGCTAACAAACACATGAAAAGATGCTCAACATCACTCGTTATTAGAGAAATGCAAATCAAAACCACAATGAGGTACCACTTCACACCAGTCAGAATGTCTGCGATCCAAAAATCTGCAAGCAATAAATGCTGGAGAGGGTGTGGAGAAAAGGGAACCCTCCTACACTGTTGGTGGGAATGCAAACTAGTACAGCCACTATGGAGAACAGTGTGGAGATTCCTTACAAAATTGCAAATAGAACTACCTTATGACCCAGCAATCCCACCGCTGGGCATACACACCAAGGAAACCAGAATGGAAAGAGACACATGTACCCCAATGTTCATCACAGCACTGTTTATAATAGCCAGGACATGGAAACAACCTAGATGTCCATCAGCAGATGAATGGATAAGAGAGCTGTGGTACATATACACAATGGAGTATTACTCAGCCGTTAAAAAGAATACATTTGAATCAGTTCTGATGAGATGGATGAAACTGGAGCCGATTATACAGAGTGAAGTAAGCCAGAAAGAAAAACACCAATACAGTATACTAACACATATATATGGAATTTAGGAAGATGGCAATGATGACCTTGTATGCAAGAGAGCAAAAAAGACACAGCTGTGTATAACGGACTTTTGGACTCAGAGGGAGAGGGAGAGGGTGGGATGATTTGGGAGAATGGCATTCTAACATGTATACTATCATGTAAGAATTGAATCACTAGTCTATGTCTGACGCAGGATACAGCATGCTTGGGGCTGGTGCATGGGGATGACCCAGAGAGATGTTATGGGGAGGGAGGTGGGAGGGGGGTTCATGTTTGGGAACGCATGTAAGAATTAAAGATTTTAAAATTTAGAAAATAAAAAACTAAAAAAATAAAAATTTAAAAAAAAATCAAATTTGTGAGTAAAAGTTTGTGTATTTGCAAAGAAGAAAAACAAACAAAAAAAAGGTTAATTAAAATTTTTTAAAAATTCTTACATCAAGGTTTTTTTCTTGTGGCCAATAATAGAAACCCTTAACTCAAACTGGCTTACCTACTAATGGGGCCTTACCGGCTTACTCACAGCAGATTCAGTCCTGGCTCGATCCTGGGCGGGAGCGATGCCTCAGAACACGATCCTTGCCACCTCTCAGCACAGCTCTTCTCCAAGTTGGCTTCACTCCCAGGTTCCGTACGATAACTCATGTTGTTTAATTACAGCAAAAAGTAGTCCTGCACACCGTGGTCTGACTGGTTTATGGGCCTTTCTGTGACTAATAACCAGGACCTAGAGGACCCAGGACTCTGATAGGTCAGGCACGGATTGCCCCCTAAATCCCAACCAGGCCACAGATTCTAAGAGTGGAGGAAACATGGTTCTCAGGACGCCAACAACAGCACTGCCACCAAGAAGAGGAAGTGGATCCTGGGTGGTCAACAACGTAAATACTCACTGCCTGTCTTTATACACTCAAAGCTCTGCTACCTTAGGAATCTAGACTTACGTTTTATTATCCTTTCCAAACATTGGACTAAACTATTGCTATTTCTCCCTAGTATCCTTCGCAGATTCACAGCCCTACCCACATGCTCACAAACGTGTGTATCCAAGTAGCACACACATACACACATCCCCTATTCATTTCTCTGCCGTTGCTGTTCCAGGTTCCCTAGTCACCACTTTTCTTCTGGAGACAGCCAGTGCCTCCAAGGGTGACGCTGCACCACGGTGCGATTCTCAGAGCACCATGACTGGGGTCCCGGTTTCCCAGCAAGCGCTTCAGTTCAGTCCAGTTCAGGGGCTCAGCCGTGTCTGACTCTGCGACCCCATGAATTGCAGCACGCCAGGCCTCCCTGTCCACCACCAACTCTCAGAGTTCACCCAGACTCATGAACAAGTGTTTATACGATCTCAAGTAACTTAACTTTTGTAAGCCTTGATATCATTATATGAAAACAGGATCACAATCATTCCTACTGCACAGAGTTGCCATGAGGATTAAATATTATATGTGATTCACACAGTACTCTAAGCACAGGATCTAAATTCCAATCTATGCTAGCCAAAATAGGTAGCAGGTCATGGAGGGCCCCCTTCACCCTCCTTCCTCTGGAGAACCTGAATTTCCCTGGACAATCTGACCTAAGCTGCCCTTGTCTGAATGTCCACACTCCTCAGAACTGACATGGTGTGTACTGGCTCTGAGGCATACACCACCTGCATCAGTATTTTCTCGTCCCAGGAGCCCACCCCCTATCGCAGTGGCTGTCCCCCTCCCCCACTGGAGTTTAGCCCCCTGTTGAAGGATACAGACCTGGAGTCAGACCACAGTCTAAGTCAGAGCTTTGATATTTACCAGCTCTAAGATCATGTACATGTTATTTAATTTCTATAAACTTCAGTATTCTCCTCTGCAAAATACAGCTGCTGTCGAACATAAACAAAGCAGTATTTACATAATGCTTTAGTGTGGTTCCATGCACATAATAGGTGCTCAGTAAACAGCAGCCGCTGCTTTATATTCCATGTATTTTCAATCTGTTGCAGTGCTTCAGTTCTCAAACTTGATCATCTTAATAAATTGCAATGGAATGAGTTTGATTGATCTAAAGGCCTCTCCCATGCATGACTGGATCATATTTTGCAAATACCATTAATCTATGTGGTCATATCAGAGTGGAAGGCACACTCAGATTGAATTAAAAAATTCCAGCAGTCAAGTTCAGAACAGGGATAATGACAGAGAACCAAGAACAACTGAGTTCCTATTATGAAATGAAAATGCCCTAGACAAGAATTTTATTATCTCAGCCGTTCCTCCAACAGTCTTGGATAGCAAAACAATCCAATAAATAGTAGCTTACAATAAAAATGTGATAAAATTTTCACAGTTTGGTAGGTGGCCTGTAGCTTCTCTGGTGGTTTTGTTTGGTGTTCACACAACTGCATTCAACTAGATGGCTGTGGTGTGTGTGCGGTAATGTTAACTTGGCCTTACTTAGATGTCCAGCAGGTCCTGCTGGCTGTCAACTACAGCACCTCCACCTTGCTTCTCCAAGTGTTTGCTTCTGTAAGCCAGACTGGCTTTCTTGCAGTACGGTGGTCTCAGGGCAGAGTCCCATCAGGGCGAGCCCCAATGGGTATGCGTACACAGCTCATCACAAAAGACAGTGATATTCCGTTGGCCAAAGCAAGTCACATAGCCAAGGCCAGAAATAATCTATTCTGTCTCTTAATAAGAGCCGTGGCAGGCAATCCGTGGTCATTTTTCATCTGTCATGGAGAGTTTAAACAAGGTAGCAAGAGGCAACCAAGAGGCACAGTTTAGAGTCAACTTCAGATCTGAATGCTCCTATACTCTTTCCAATACAGCACAATGTCTTGGAGCAGTCCAAGAACCATGATTTTCCTAATCACCCAGATTTATACTTCGTTTCTTATAACATATATTAGAGTCCCTACCACATGAAAGTGATTTTAAAAAGTGAAAGTGTTAGTTGCTCAGTCATGTCCAACTCTTTGCAACCCCATGAACCATAGCACACCAGGCTCCTCTGTCCATGGAATTCTTCAGACACCAAACCCAGATCCTCCTGCATCGCAGGCAGACGCTTTACCACTTGAGCCACCAGGGAAGCCCTGCCACACAGCAGGCATCCTTCCTCGTTCTGGGGCAGAGCAGTGTGCAAGACAAGCAAGAACTCTGCCTTCAGGAAGCTAAGAACCTGTAATAATGTCAGATTAACAGGATGAGGGTAATTAAAGGAACGGGAAACGCTAGACTGATCGGTCAAGAAAGGCTTCTCCTGGAAGACCGGAGACAAGAATGGAGAAATGCAGGCAGACGGGAAAGGAAGATGGTTCTAAGGGAAATGCCCAGGAAACGTAAAATCCCTAAGGCAGTAAGGAGAAGCGTTGTCAGAGGTGGAGCCTAGAGTTTACGGGATCTCGGAGGCCACAGAAAGGTGTTCGGATTGTCCTTGAGTTGAAGCAGGAAGTAACTGCAGCATCCCGAGCAGGGGACCGATGCTGTCCATGTTACACTTGACGTGAATAACCCTTGGCGAGACACCCTAGTTTCAGCTGCCACGCGGCACGGATATTAAAGAGCAGCAAGAGGAGGAGCAGAGCTCGGCGGGGAGGTTAAGTGCTGACAGCAGCAACGGAGAGAAGAGGAGGCTCTGATTTCTATAAGGGATTCTAAGCCTTCATGGTGATTTCTTGTGGGATGGAGACTAGTAGACACAGAAAACTGCAAATAGCATTGAGGATGTCAGCTAACACCGCTCACTGAGGCCACAGGTAACTGGCAAAGCATTGAGTCTACTTCATCATGAAACTGAATGTCACTGGCTCATTGTGTTTTCAAAAAACATGAACAGGAGTCTTTTTGAAAAATTACTTTCAAGTTCATACAGGCATGGTAGGTGAAAAAGACAAAATGCTTTAGCGACGGGCAGCGGAAGGAAGAGGAGTCAGAAATGGATACTTCCTGGTTGCTGAGAATGCCTAAAGTCCCTTGTTGCCAATCACGTTCTCTGGTTGGAAGACAGGCATTCACCAGTAAACTGAAAGCCAGTCGAATCTAGTCATGAGCGTCACACGGAGCACATTCCATTGTCCACCTGGACACTCACTGGATGGTGCACCCAAAGCGCAACAACCGCAGCCCCGGTGCTATTTCTCAATAGAGCTGAAACATATTACCTTCCTCCTAACCTACTTTCTCGGCTTCCCAGGTGGCTCAACGGTGGCCTGCCGATTCAGGAAACACAGGAAACGCGGGTTCAGTCCCCGGGTCAGGAAGATCCCCTGGAGGAGGGCACGGCAACCCACTCCATTATTCTTGTCTGGAGAATCCCATGGACAGAGGAGCCTGGTGGGCTGCAGTCCATAGGCTGGCAAAGAGTCGGACACGGGTGAGTACAAGCAGACAATCTACTTTCTGATCCCTAGAGCTCCCCAACATACAAGCCTCGGAACACCTAAATTACCCCATATCCCTCAGGAGGCAACTACACCTTGTCAAAGCAAGAGACCCGGGTCCCTATTTTGTCTAATAAATTATATTCTGAGACCTAATTCCCTGTTGCCTGCATATGTTTCCCACATAAAGATCCCCAAACAATAAATCATCTTTCTGTCTTGTCCGTCACGAGTGGGCTCCTTACCTCACACACCATAATTATAATCAACAAACAAAATGCAAAGAAGAAAAAACAATTGAACAATGAAATGGTACTTCTTCCCTTAACATCGGTGCAGCTTTGTGTGATCAGGCGTGTAACGACACAGATGGGTGCTTTGGATGGTTTCCGTGTAGTTCTTTTACATTTTGCAGATTTTCTTAACAGGTCCAACTGCCTAAGGAGGGGGAAAAAGCTCTTTTTACCTTTAAGACTTCTAAGTCTGATTTTTTAAGTGCACAGATAACTTGAATGCCTAAATTGAAAAATGAGAAGAATATCCGTAGGGAAAAAGGAGCTTATTGCTGCCTCCCTGAAGTTCATCAAATGTTGTCACATATTTCTCTAACATTTTTGACTTGGTTAAGTGCAAATTTAGGTGAACACACTCTTTTCCCAGGGTTCATGGCAACAGGAATATAATATGTATTTTCTGATTAATGAGTTCAACTCTGCAGTCTCAGGGATCTTAGACAAATGGGGCTTCTTAGAGGCAGAGGATTGGACCAAATGCCTTACATTTCCATTATTTCCTGACTTAGTTTTTGCTAACTTTTTAAGCACTCCTCATACATTTTCATACACTTTTTAAGGTGTATTTGTGACATATAATAACCTGAAATCCCCATCTCAGAATTTAAAATCCTTAGAAACCGTACATATAAACTTCCCCCATAACTATAGAGAAAATTTGAATTAGCAATTTAGTAAATGGATGAATGCTAATAAAGCTCACCTTATCACTCATCAATTAAATTATCATATCAGCTGGAAAACAAATAAATTACAATTCAAATGATTACTGAAACACTGCCACGCATATAAGTCCAAATTCTTTTTCCAATGTGTTATTTGGGGCAGCAATGTCTAATTCACTGATAATAGGCCAGATCGCTTTTCCAGTCTCCCTTTTTATTTTCTGGCCAGTCATCCGTGCCGTTTTACATGGCTTGTGGTTACCAGGGAAACACTGACACTGCCCCCTCGGACATGACGAGTTCAGTTTCAGCTAGGAAACTCAATCACTTCAGTCCAGGGCAGGCGCTCAGGCGTGTCCGACTCTTTGCGACCCCAAGAATCGCAGCACGCCTGGCCTCCCTGTCCATCACCATCTCCCGGAGTTCACTCAGACTCACGTCCATTGAGTCCGTGATGCCATCCAGCCATCTCATCCTCGGTCATCCCCTTCTCCTCCTGCCCCCAATCCCTCCCAGCATCAGAGTCTTTTCCAATGAGTCAACTCTTCGCATGAGGTGGCCAAAGTACTGGAGTTTCAGCTTTAGCATCATTCCTTCCAAAGAAATCCCAGGGCTGATCTCCTTCAGAATGGACTGGTTGGATCTCCTTGCAGTCCAAGGGACTCTCAAGAGTCTTCTCCAACACCACAGTTCAAAAGCATCAATTCGGCGCTCAGCCTTCTTCACAGTCCAACTCTCACATCCATACATGACCACAGGAAAAACCACAGCCTTGACCAGACGGACCTTTGTTGGCAAAGTAATGTCTCTGCTTTTGAATATGCCGTCTAGGTTGGTCACTTAATAGTTGACCCTAAATAACAAAGCTGCCTCTGAGAAGACAGTGTATATAGACTGAGAAAATGAGTTTAAAGTGTATTTAAACCAGACAAAAATGTAGTGACCACATTGATAGCTTGTAGATACTTAGAAACAGAGAAACAATACTTGTTCAAGAGGCAGGAGATGTAGACGCTGGGAAACTGTTCAGTTCTGCAGTGACAACTTCAAGAAACACACAACCTACCTAGTCAGGCCTCCACCGAAGAATTTTACAAAAAGGCCAGAAAAAGGAAATACATAACAGGTAGTTAGAGGCTCTTGGCCAGTGTAGACCTGATGAAGCCAAAGCAGAAGAATAACAGCGTGTCCAGGGAACGTTTTCTGAATCGCTTCTTTGTGAACCATGTCATGAAGGCAGAATAGACATAGCACAAGAATGTAGAATCAGCTAACAAAGTTTGCACGGATCCAATCCATAATGAGTGAGTTTTTACTAAGTGAAAACACATACAATATACCTATCAGCTTTATTCTTCCTCATAATGTTTGGCGAAGTCGGATATCACAGTGTGCTTGCTTGATTCTTGCCCTTCTTCCTTTGTACTGAGTTGGACAATACAAACTCCATGGCAGCCTCTCTTGCTCACCAAGGTATCTTATATAATAAGTGCTCAGTAAACATTATTTGAGAGGGTCCATCCTCCCAGTGGTCCATTAGTAATGCATAAGGTCCATGCTCACAGCCTCAGGTGAACAGAACACTGAGCAGGCAATTGAAATCTGTGACCAGTATGAGTAGATCAGGAGGCAAGGAGAGCACAGAGGTGAGGCCCTGACGTGTCAGCTGAAAACGGGCTATTGCAAAACCCCTGCCTCCCAGAAAGAGAAATAAGAGGGTTTACTTTCTTTGCATATTTATTAAATGTGTTGAACTGAAAGGCACACAACCCAAAGCTAAAAGAATGATGAAACTGTATCATTTTTCACTTCTGTCTCCAGCTAACACACATCTTATACAAGGGGGGGAAAACGACCCGTGTGATCTTGTTACTGAATTTACTCGTCTCTAGCAGTCCTTAAATGAGGGTGGGGAGAAACAAGCTGGGCATGAGTGAGTCCATGTCATACATGAGCTAGGCAGAATCATCCCAGCATTGGTGGAATTCAGGGCACTGGATGAAGTGTGCGTGCATGTGCTGAGCGTGCGTGTGTGTGTGTTTGCAGTGAGATCGCATTCTCACCTTTATGAAGAAGTCACCAGACAGTCACTGTGCACGCTGGAGGGCCTCAATGCCCTTCCTCGCTCACCTCTGCTAGCCAGTCTGGACATCAGAGTAAACACCAGAACCCACCTTATCAAATGCTTCTGTTGCGAAACAGCCAAACATTGTCAGATACAGATGGTGATGCTGACTTCTCAATAGCAGAAAAAAGGACCTAAATTAGACTTCTATAAAAAGAATATTGCATATTTATTTCTACAATAACACCCAGGAAAAAAACGTTAGTCAAGAAGCAAGCAATTGGGTGAATAAATAAGCTTGTCTTTGTTCTCATCAATTAAGTTATTACATCAGTTGGAAAACCAGTGAATTATAATACAGATGTTTAATGAAACACTGCTGAGCCTATAAGTCAAACTCCTATTTTGTGGTGTGATTTTGGCTGCATAGTTTTGTGTGTGTTAAACCATATTTATTAGCTGATACCCATTATTACTTTGAGCAAGGTATAATTCAGTTGTCAGGTTCCATCGCAGGCAAGGAGATTTAATCAGTAAGAGCCGCTTTGCTACTGAGTATAAAACAATGTGGGTTTCATGAAGCAATCACGGCAGTGTGAAAAAAATGGGATTAATTAGTATTGTATAAGAACAGGCAGCATGCTCATTAAAACCTTGTGAGGTGGCTCTTGATAAACTGCCACTTGATAGGACGGCATTAAAGTGACAAGGCAAAGACTTCATTCCCAAATCCGTCCTGACTGTATCTTGCTTTTAAGTTACCTGGAGTGACCCTCCCTGGCGTTCTGAATACAAAGATCAAAATGACTGCTGGGGACCCAGGAGCCACCTGGACCGAGGGAGCCAGGCAGAGGTAGGACGCTTCAAAGACCACTTTTTCTGAGCTTGCAGTCAAACGCGAATCAATAGCTGCAAATGAGGCCGCGCCGGGGGTGGTGGATTTGCATTCGCACTCGGCAGGTCGGGCAGAAACTAATTTGACAATTGGCAACCCACCTTAATGAAGGCCATGTACAAATCCTCTGTTTGTTTATCCAGGGCTGGCAGTGTTTGGAAATGGATGCGTCCTAAGGAAGAGAGCAGGGGCTCCAGAGAGCCTGGGGTGGGGGCGTGTGGGGGCGTCAGGGGGAAGGAGGAGGACTGTAACTGGGGGGGCTGCTCACTTCTCCCTAGGCGCCCACTGACGAATTATTTGGGTTTCCAAAATGCCTCTCTTCCTTCCCAAAATGAATAGTTATTTTTTTGTTTTGTTTTGTTTTCCCAGTGAAAGCATCTGCACATGAGAAAAAGCCCTGTGCGAACAATCTGCTTCGGGTGAGGAGTATTTTTTTGATGTGCTTTAAACCTGTTTTCCTCTTCGGGCTCGCAAACCTGTAACAGTTTGGGTTGGGTCTTCAAGCTGCAGTCACCTGGCAGGGGGAGGGGGTGGGATTTCAAGTTAACATGAGCAGATCTCAGAGGATCTTCTTTCACCTTCACCCCCCAGCCCCAGCTTCCATCTTCCCAGTGACCTCCACAAACACAGCATATCAGGGAACTCAGTAAAGACTAGGTATTTGTCAGGTTTATTTCTAGGACTGAAAAATGCACTCAGAAACCTCAAAATTCTCTGTTCCTCCACCCTCAACTATATGCATATGTAACGTATATAACTTGTTGAATCTGCCCACCGTATTAATGTACTGCTTTCTATCGGGAAGCTTGAGGACTCAGCTCACAACCATAGGCTGTTTGCAATTGAATTCGGGTAATTCCACTGGAGTCTGCAGGTTCCCAGCACTGGGCAGAAGTCAGACTACCTGAGCAGGCTAGATAGGATTAAGCATGCCCGCTTTATCAAGTGGTGTGTTGCAATAGTATTCATTTAAACCCTAACATCTCATTGTTGTGATCTGAGCTGCGTGATGTAATGCAATATGACAGCCATTGAATTAATAGAAAATGGAATTCATCTCTCAAAATTGCACACAAAATAAAGGCACAGAGACAGACAGAAATAAAGGGAGAAAGACAGACAGATAAATACCTTTAATAGTTTTTTCTGTACCTAAATGAGTCTGCCTGAGCCTGGCAGCATTAGGAGCGTCACATAGCACCAGCCCGTCTGCCCAGAGCCCCTGCCACCGCATTCACCCCTGTCAGGGAAGCACTGAATGTGTTCCTGTTCTGTGTCTTTTATTTTAGCAAGTGAATCGCACAGCAGGCCACTGAAAGCGCTGGCACCAGCATCGCATCGCCACGTAGGCACGACACAGTCAGAGGAAATTCTCTGCCCTTCTTAGCTTGATGAGAACCTCCTGCAAAAACTGTGCAGCTTCTTCAGGTAGTAGCCACCTACTAGATTTATCATCCTACAGTGGCGGAAGGGGTTAGCTGGGTAATTCAAATCACTAGATTTCACTAATGAACTAGGGCCTGGGAGAAAGCACTTTACATGGTAAAGGCTCCATTTCACCTTCCCTATGCCCTGCATACTTTATCTCCAAATTTTTACATTATTTATATAAAAAGGGAAATGGTTTCTCTCAGAGGAAAATGAGTGAGCAAAGCATCTCTGCTGATAGAGTGTCCCTTACAATTCACTGCGATTCAGATAGCCCCTCTCATGGCAACAAAAACAGCGCTTGATTGAGCACAGAAAAATACAGAATGCCCAGTTCAATTTGAATATCAGACAAACAAATAATGCAGTATTTCAGATGTACTTATATTAAAGTCATTTGTTGCCTATCTGAAATTCTGATGTAACTGGGCGTCCTGCACTTTACCTGGAACTCTAAACTAAAGGGAAGGTGGAACGGAGGTGCACTTAACCCACAGAGGGCATGACATGAAATGTCAGGAGAAAATGCTCGACAAAACTCGGGAAGCCTGGCCATATGTAGAAGTCTTCTGGTGTCCACGTTCCTCGTTGGAGCATTTTTATTCAGCAGATTACTAAAGGCTTCACTGAGCTTTGAAATAAACTATTGGTCCCTTTTCCCACATGGATAAGCAAGTTCTAAATGATGTTTCCTTCACATTAACCTCAAAGACAATTTTCTACTATTGCATTTTGTGTAAAGGAACCATACAGTGTTTTCTCAAACCGAGGCGTTCCTGGAACCTTCCCAGCACCACCACCACCAGTTACCTTCATACATCACCAGAGACGGCAGCCTTGAAAACGCTGACCTTCCTTTGGGAATCCACAAACACTGCATACCCAGCGGAATTAAAAACAGCATTCGAAAAACGTCTGGACAAAGAAAGACAAGTACACGCGTGTCTATAGCATCCACAATAGCCACGAGGTAGAAACAAGCAAAAAGGCCCCCAGCTGATGACTGGCTAACCCATACAACGGAGTAAGGAAGGGATACCGTAATCCAGATGAATCTTGAAAACATTATGCCACATGAAAGAAGCCAGACACAAAAGGTCACATATTGTACGATTCTGTCTGTATGAAGCATCCAAAACAGGTACATCTGCAGAGACATGGGCTTCCCTGGTGGCTCAGGGTAAAGAATCTGCCTGCCGGTGCCGGAGATGCAAATTCGATGCCTGGGTCAGGAAGATCCCCTGGAGGAGGACATGGCAACCTACTCCACTATTCTTGCCCGGAGAGTCCCAAGGACAGAGGAGCCTGGCAGGCTACAGTCCATGGACAGATGAGCCTGGTGGGCTACAGTCCATGGGGTCTCAAAGAATAGGATATGATTTAAGCAACTGAGTATAGAGACATATCCTGAGGGGAGGCTCCCAAGAGCCAGGAAGGCGGGGCGGGGAGCGGGTGGATGGGGGTGGGTGATGGCCAGTGGGTACCGGGTCTCCTTTTGGGGTGATAAACTGCTTAAGAACTAAATAGAGGTAGCAGTTGCAATGCACTGTCAGGTATTAAAGGCCACTGAATTGTTCACTCTAAAATGGTTAATTTCATGTTACATGAATGTCACTTTAGTAAAAGTAAAGAAATAAACTAAAAGCATTGATCTTACTAAGAAGATAGGGTTCTACATGGAGTATTGGTTACAGGAATGTATACATTTTTCAGAAGTCATTGAACAATACACTTAAGACCTATGTGTTTTACTGTATTTTTCAATAAAATATGGAACAGCCCCTGGAAGGTAATACTCAAATGGTAGCTGATAATATTTTAGCTTCACATAAATTATGTATTTATTATTTTTTAGTTATAACAAAGAAATGTAGAGAGTTTTTTAGTTATAGCCATTTTTCCACATCGTAAGAGAAATTCAAGCCCTGTATTTAACGTCTGCGTTACGACTCCCTCCACACTTCACCACAGGCTACAGACACTTTTCCAACCACTTCCTCCAAAGAGAAGTTGACTTACTAGGACAGGATCTCAAACCTGGAACACTGCAATCCAGAATTCTATGTTCTCGGAATTCTAGGGGTTTTGAACTCTAGTCAGAGATATCAGGGGCTTCCCAGAAGGCACCAGTGGTAAAAGAACCCGCCTGCCTGTGCAGGAGACACAAGAGATGAGGGTTCCAACCCTGGGTTGGGACGATCCCCTGGAGGAGGGCACGGCAACCCACTCCAGTGTTCTTGCCTGGAGAATCCCACAGACAGAGGAGCCTGGCGGGCTGCAGTCCACAGGGTTGCAAAGGGTCAGACACAACTACAGGGACTGAGCGCGCACGCACGGAGAGACGCTGGCGTCTGTAATGGGCCCGGCTCTCTGCCTCACATGCTGCCTACACAGGAACTAGCTCTCCATCCACACAGCCTCCCTGCCTCTGGTTAGCAGCCCCTCACGCCTTCCTTCTCCACTACTTCTTACCAACGTCAGCACTGAGAACGCTTTCGAAGAATATACCAGGTAACAGGTGAAGCATTTCCCAAAGAATAAGACCCTACGTTGAGTGATTACTGTCCATTCATACTCATTGATGCCCATATCTGCATCACCTTTCACCCCTGCTGAAGAACGCTCTCCATGGAACCCACAATTCACAACTGCTGAGCAAAGCAGTATTAGAAAGTCTTATGAGGACAGTTCCACACGGAGTGGAGAGTTCTCATCTGCTCCCAGCAATAGGATCCCTGGAATCAACTGTGATAAGAAATAAAAAAATTCACTTGGCTAATTGAAGCATAAGAGGACACTGAAACGAGGCTACCACAAACAACATTATTGTCCTTTTTCTTAAAATCCCCACAGAGCCAAAGTCGAGACTGTGGTAGGGCTACCGTTCCTAGCTAAGTTTGTTTCCCATATTTAAATTATTCATCTTTACTTTGTCCCCTCTCTTTCTCTCTCTCATGTACATATATATAAAAAATAGATAATTGGGGTAAAGAAATAAATTGCTTGACTAATAGGATTAATTATATCAGCAATATTTTAATCGTCTGTTGCATCTGTACGTCTATTGTGGCCACAAGCTGTTTGGAAAGGCGGGAAAGGGGACAGCGGTGCTGAGCACTGTCCGCGGGGAGCCTATGGCCCCGCTGGGCAGCTAAGGTGAGCATCCTCACCACCATCATGATGTTTATCGCCGTCTTCACAACAGATTGTAATATCTGGCCATGCTCTGACCGCTGTAGACACCCTGCCTCATTTAACCCACACCATAATTCTGGGAAATAGATGCTATTTATGCACCCATTCTGCAGATGTAAAAACTGTGCTGAGTCAGAAGGTAAGCAACTTGGCCAAGATCTAGCCCCAAACAGCAAGCAGTGGAGCTATCATTGGAACTCAGTTCCACCAGGCTCCAAATTCTACGCTTTTTGCCCATGTCTCTTCACTGTGTCTCCAAACATAACTGAAAACCTAAGTAGCGATGGACCAAGAGGCAGAATCTAAAATTCCTGAAGAGCCTTCAAGACGACCAAGGAGGAGAACAGGAGACTATGAACTAAGACTCTAATTTTACGTGGAAGTAGGAGTAATCTCTGGGTGTGAGTATAGGTGAGGACGGCATTTCATAAGGAGATTCCAACTTCTCTGGGGTAGATTCCTAGAAATGTCAATAAAAGTAAAAAAAAAGAAAACATTAAATTCTCACAAGGGAACTTCAGTCCAATTAAAAAGGCTTCAATTCATTTGCTGTCAAGTATTATCTTTTTACAGATACCATGATCTGTTAAAATTGATCAGAACATGATGAATATTTCAAAAACTCACTCATCCCAACAGTGATATGTCATAGAACTCTGGGCAGCTCCTCATATCGCCGACCTGTGGGGGCTCTACAGTTTAGCCTGGTAGATGGAGTCGGTGTCTCAAACGCAAGGTAGTGCATATTTCATGTGCTTGGAGACCGATGGGAAGAGAAAGGAGCAGTAGGAACGAAGGCACGCAAAGCAATTCCAAAGCAGTGCATCCAGTCTGACCTGCAATCCAGTCTAAACGAAACATCTAAGCTGTTTCACTTCTCTCTTCCATTCTTGGTGGGAATGGAATGGCTGCTCTAGGACGGAGTGACTTTCTCCAGCTGCTGAAGGGATGGTTGGGAATCTAGCCAGCGCGGAGGAAGGCCCCGGCAGCCCCACAGCTGGAAGGGCCAGCCCCACCTCCCGTTGTGAGAGGGACTCTGGAGAGAGGGGCGGAGCTGTTCGCCTTGGCCTCTGTTACCATGGCAACCTTCTCTTCTGTTTCCCTGGATCCAGAGCTGCCACCTCGTTTAGCGACTGGCATTCAGGTGAGGCAGCTGCATGATGGCGCGAGGAGGAAAAGGAGGAAACGGAAAAACAAAACTGCTTAACAAACACGCACACACATCACGGTACCGAGGAGGCACTATCAGGACGCGTTTCCAGACTTCTTTCCACCTTTTTTTTTTTTTTTTTGGAGGCTATCACCATCACATAATTGCAATGTACTTGAATAACGTAATTGAATAATGTACTTGGGGGATGTTCACCTTGTTCTTGCTGTCACTGGGATAGGTGTATTTCACACGCTTCTGCATTGCCTGCAACGCTTGGCTCTTACTCCGTGGAGAAGTCTCAGGGCAAAGGTCACCTTCCCAACCAGGCTTTCTCTGACACCCTCCTCAACATCCTGTCTGCTTCCTTCTCAACGATAAGCACAACTCATAGCCATTTCATTGACTGTCCTGCCCATCTGCTTTTGCTCTCTCAGATAGATTACAAGCTCCATGAGGGCAAGGATACTGCTGTTCTTGTACAAACTAATGTCAAATGAAATGTCCCAGAGAAGTAGCAACCAATGAATATTTGTGGAAAAAATGAATCACACTGTAATTCTGAGAACATGGTTTAGGACGCTGAGATTTAAAGTGCTGATCTAGTAGCTAAAGATCTCTCTCTCAATTCTCTTTTCTCTTAAATGAACAACCAACAAGAGAGTCATATTGAACACGCGGCCTGAGTCACAGCCCCGCTTGGTCTCACTGCAGAGTCTGCTTCTCTGCAGAACTGTCTGCATCTTAAGGAAGCCTGTGCTCAGCTGCTCAGCTGCGCCTGACTCTGGCGACCCCTGGACTGTCGCACATGAGGTGCCTCTGTCCGTGGGATCATTCTGGCAGGAAAAGCGCAACAGGCTACCATTTCCTACTCCAGGGGATCTTCCTGACCCAGGGAGGAAACCCGCAGCTCTTGCATCTCCTGCCCTGGCAGACGGATGCTTTACCGCTGCACCACCTGCGAAGCCCTAAGGAAGCCTAGTTACATGTTTACAACTGAGTAGTATATGGGGAGAAGGAACATAAAGCGGGCTTTCAAGAAGCAGGGGCAAAGTGGCCTCCTGCAGAGAATCTGTCAGGTATTTACCTGCTAGTTTGCAACCCTAAGAAAGGGGCAACCTCGAGACATTTACATTCTAGATTCTGCGAGGGTGAGTCCAAGGAAGAAATCTCCACCATACAGAGAGGAAGAGAGGAAGCCGGAGAAGTGAGACAAAGCATAGCGGGAACTCTGCACGTGCGCAGCGTCCCTCCCCATCCATTTCCTTGGTTTGGGGGACGAGAGAAGGTCTAGAGACTGAGCTCAGTCACCAATGGCCAATGACTGCCTGTGATACCTACATAATGAGGTCTCCATAAAAACCCTAACTGAGGGGTTCAGGGAGTTTTCAGACTGGTGAGCACACGTAGCTGCCGTGGGAGGACAGTATACCTGGAGAGGGCGTGGAAGCTCAGTCCCCACCACCCGTATTTTTAGGCATTTCTTCTGTCTGTTTATTCCAGAGTTAATCCCTTTCTTTCCTCAATATCCCATTCTCTGAAGACAGCCCCTCTTCATCCCACTGATGGAGCTTACTCAGTTCACATTGGGGGTGAGGGGGACCACATCTCTTTGTTCCAAAGATGGGTGATCCAGGCCACACCAAACAGAGCATTCTTTTCCTCTGACCACAGGGACTGTATGTCAATGGGCACATAAACCAAGTTGAGTTGTCCCTGAAATGTTACTATCAAAAGGGATTTCAATAAAAATAATTTGTAAGGTCTAAGCCCAGGAATCAATAAAAAAACACCATTAATAAATAAGTCGTCAAACCTACAGAGCTGTGATTCTCAACCAGGCACACCTGGAAGGTTTTTATTTTTGTTTTAAGCAAACATCTGAAAGTGAAAATGAAGTTGCTCAGTCGTGTCCGAATCTTTGCTGCCCTATGGACTGTAGCCTGTGGGGCTCCTCTGTCCGTGGGATTTTCCAGGCCAGAACACTGGAGTGGGCTGCCACTTGGCATATTCTTAATAAACCAGCTGAACCAATATCTCAGTAAGACTCCAGAATCTCTCCTGAATGAAGAAGCTGTTTTACAGAAATACTAGACTCTTCTGGGGAATTAAACTGCGCTTTTACATTTTATGCGTGTGTGCTCAGTAGCCGGGTCATGCCAGCTCTTTGAGACCCCACAGACTGTAGTCCACCTGGCTCCTCTGTCCATGAGATTTCTCAGGCAAGAATACTGGAGTGGACTGCCATTTCCCTCTCCAGGGGATCTTCCTGAACCAGGGATCAAACCTTCATCTCCTGCATTGGCGAGTGGAATCTTTACCACTGAGGCACCAGGAAAGCCCTTTACATTTTATACAGATCCCCAAAACTGATTATGTCGGATAAACTTATGGATTTATTCATTCAACTGTTAAATTGCTGAAAAGGCATTTCTTAGAGTAAACATTTGTATAGTGCTCTAGGTTGAGGAGTGGATTAAGAGTGACAGGAAATAGCTACTGTTAGCTAGAATTCTTTTGGTTGCAAGTGACAGAAAACCCAAATCAAAGGGTTAAGCTAAAAGGGGAGGATCCATTGGCTCATATATTTGGGGAGATTACCCTTTAGGAAATGCTGGCCACTGGCATCTGGGTTCTTTCATTTCCTCCGTTTTAGGCCTGCTGACCTTTGCTTGGATACCTTATTCAACACACTAGAGGAAATGACCTCACACCGCCTCCTCCCCAGAATCCACTGTTGAAGCTTACCAACACCTTTGGAAACAGAAGCCCTCTTCCACGTCGTCTACCTGTCAATTCCAGAGAAAATGCAAAACCGCTGAGCTGCCTAGGAGTTCATGCCTGGACCAAGCAGAGTCACACCGACCTACTGCGAGGAGCCCATCCTTGGTCATACTTCACAGAATGGGTGGTCACAATCAAAAGTCTCACCAGAGCTCCTGACCCCACCTCAGTCTTGAAATGGGACGGTAGGAGATAAAAGTCAACATGTGATGACTGCAGTCATGCCTAGGTCTCACACTGAAGACCGTCCTTCATGTTCCATCTTCTATGACCTGTGAATGACTTCCTAAATGTCTGAAGTCAATTCAAAAAGAGAAATGAGTTCGATACTTAGCAGCAGTAGCAAAATCTTGGGACTGCTCAAGTGCCCTGACCTAGAGGGCTGTCTAGGAGAGTTCAGATTCACAGGAGTCTTCCTCAGTTAGAAGTGAATCTCAAAGGGCAGCAGATCTCACCTCCTGTATCACTGAGACTTCATAAAAAAAAAAATTCTCCCCTCTAATCTAGTGAGTTTAGTCTTTCTAAAGGTGAACTGAGTCCAAGAAAAGGGTGGTGTTTGACTATATCTCATGTGATTTCTGTTAAAAGCCAATCTTAAACCCTTCAGTGACACCAAGATTTGGAGTCTAGGAAACTTGCTATGTAGAAATGTTAAATATTGCTCTCCAAACCAGCTCACAAACAGAAAGGACACAATTTGTACAAGTAGCTGCATTTACGTGATGATTTTTAGCCAAGGAGCTTTGCAAAATGAACTTTACAAACTACTTCTGAGCTAAACTTGCATCAAGCAACTCCCCCCACCCCCTCCGCAGCCACTGCACGCACTCTAGAACCTGTGAGAAGGCACACTGTAAGAGCTCAGGGTGTACCGGGTTCGGGAATAAGGAGTGTGTCTGAAACTGTGGGAAGAATTTTAATATCCCGAAGTGTCAGGGGAGAGAACTGCTCCAGCTGATAGGCTATTTAGTCCCCGCGGCCAAACTACTGACTTGCTGGCAAATTACTCAGACAAGGAATGAAGCGAAACTCTTTCGTAAGTGACTGAGCCCACTGGAATTCACCACAGTCTATAGTGCTGAGTGCCCTTTGCTTGCCCCATGGATTATGTATTCAGGTGACAGCAAACCCAGGAGCTATATTTGCATGAAATCTATCACACAACAATGTATTGTCGAGTGAAGGTTTTAAATCAGATTTAATCTATCCCGAATGACATCTGAACTAAGGGCTTGAATCAAACCCATAAAGTAAATCCCAAATTAATTCAAGGTATCTTAACTCCGACATTTCATTTTACAAGTAAGCCAAAACTCCTTACTATTAAAAAAAAAAAAGAATTTGTACTATTTTCCAAAGAAAGTATAGTTTGCTTTGTAATTTTAAACAGTTGAATAACACAGCACAACAACCCCTTAAGGGAGACAGCTTAGCTAATTTTTTTCATCATATATGTACTGAACACCTAATATACACTGTCCTTTCTGTGTTCAGGATATAGCGGTGGGCTTAGTAAATCACATTGCCGGCCCCAGGAATCTCAGATCCTAATGGAGAGAGAGGCAGACACAAACCTGGAAAATGAAGAAATGCATACGCAAAAATTTCAAACGTTACATCCTCTTAAAGCAGAGGTTGGCAAAGTGTGGCCCACAGGTTGCTCCTCTCACTGAAGTCTTATTAGCACACTGAAAGAAAGGGAAAGTCAGTCATGTCTGACTCTTTGTGACCCCATGGACTGTACAGCCGATGGAATTCTCCAGGCCAGAATACTGGAGTGGGTAACTATCCCTTCTCCAGGGGATCTTCCCAACCCAGGAATCGAACCCGGGTCTCCTGTACTGCAGGCGAATTCTCTACCAACTGAGCCACCAGGGAGCCCCCAGCACACTGCGGGCACATTATCTATGTGTCAACTCAGAAGCGCACAACATGGCTTATGAGCCTCAGTTTTACTGAGGACAAATTCTGGGAGACAGCTCGAGGAATTGCTCCAAAGAGGTAGGGATGGAGCGTGTGTGTGTGTGTGTGTGTGTGTGTGTGTAAGCATCTTGGTAAAATATTAATGCTAATCACAAAGAACATATCTCAGCCTTTTCTTTTATGCATGGAAGATGTATGAATCTGGGGTCCTACAGATTCTTCCTGAGATGCGCATCTAATTATCTAGGCCCCTTTATCTAGAGTAGCTCATCCTGAATTCCCAGGGCACACTGTTGGTAAGAGAACTGCAGGCGTGGGAGTTGACTCAACCCTTGTACAGCTGGTTGATGAGCCTTGTTCATTCCTGTTCACATGTGACCGCTTTTGAGCTACAGTGGAGTGTTAAGGTAACTGGGACATACGTTGTATGGTCCATAAAGTCTAACGTATTTGCTGTCTGAGCCTTTACAGGAAAAGACTGCTGGGCCTCTGAAGGAACACAACGGGTGACAGGTGACATGTGCCTGTGACGGGAGCTGAGTATAAGATCTGGGGAGGACTCAACCAAAGCAGTGACATTTGAGTTGAGATCTGAGTAGCGAGAAAAAGCCAGCCATGGGAACTAAAGTGTTTTAGACAAAACAATATGGCAATTCTGGTTGGTTCTGTTTGGCTTTACTTTAGTAAAGTATTGCCTTAAAAGTGATGGACAGGTTACTGGACTATAACAGTAAGAAAACCTCAAATGTCAAAAGAAAAACACAAACACTTTCAGCTTATTCTTTGTGCCGGGTGAGAAAAGCATTTTCAAGGTTTCTCTGGATTCTCATTCAAAACAGGAAATAGGCCCCATCTAGGTTAGTAACAAAGGAGGGGAGCATGTGTGCATTCCTAGATGATCAGCTTAAAGCTAAACCTTTACTTTCGGTGGGAATCTTTCTCCGCACTTTCCTTCATTTCCAATTATTTCTTTCACCTTCATGCTTTTGCACTGACAAAGCATTTCTACTCAGAATATTGCAGAGTACATCTTTTTCTAGAAAAGGCATTCCACTCATTTGGGAAGAAGCAGAAGGATCAAGATCTGTGCAGGTGAATAAGATAATGGGGAAACTCAGAGCATGTGTGGGAAAGCTCTTCTTTATCTCCACCTACATTGTAGGCATCACTGTCGTTGCAAAGGTGGATACACTGCTGGCCAAAGAGCATTGCTTTTCTTCTGTAATGTTCTGTGTCTCCAGGTGGGCTACTGTTCTGTGTCTCCAGGTGGGCTACTTCTCAGTAAAGGTTAAAAATTCAACTTCATCTTTTGCGCAGTATCTTACACCAAAATTCCTGTAACTTTCACTTCTAATACGGTATTTGAAACCATTTCAGGTGGAAATCCACCCTTCACAAGCATGTCCTTGCCTCTGTTAGAAACCCCATGCTCTAATTTCAGATATTTTCATGATACTTATGGTGGTCTTGGTTGGATAAATTAAATCCGCTTTTCTCCTGATTGCCTTGCTGGCCCTCTTTGTAACTTCACTTTGTATTCCTTTCTGTTCAATACTTTTCAAAGTACTGAGAGTTTAAAGAGGTACAATAAATCCCAGATCAGTTTTTAATGACCACGGTAAGCCTGCTTGTAATACGTCAGTAAGCTGAACCTAAAAGCCAGTGGGGAATAGGCCATTTCTGCCTTAGTAATTGCCTCCACAGAAAGATTTATAATGTCATTATCTGAATCTACAAGAAATAACTCATAGAGCTGAAATACCCTAAAAAAATATTACAATTCTCTTAAAATCTAGTCATTCATAAATGCTAAATCATAAAACTTTTTTCAAGATGTTTTATGTTAAAAGTAAAACCCAGAAAAAATATAAATGCTCGTTTCTTAATCAGATTCCTCATTCTTTATGTATCTGTTTGTAGCTTTGCAGTTTTCTGGGGCATATTTACAAACCTAACATTCAGCTGCCAGAATCCCCAACCAGTATGAGAAACCGTGGTGTCTGAAGAGGCATTTCTCGACACCTTTTTATCTCTGCATGATAGCAGGGAGTAAAGAGGAAGAGGGTTAGTTAGGATGGCAATAAAATTAATTTCAGCACTAAAAGTCACCTTTTCCCCTAATTTCTCCCTGGAAAAAAAAAGCACACTCAATTTCCTGCCAAACGCACTGCAGAGCTGTTTTAAGCCATTTCTGAAGCTTCCTTTCCCCTTAGCATTTCCAAATCAAGAGAAGACCAGTCACTTCTTTCAAATAGCAGGAAACATCCTCCCCAATTTGTCCAGAGTTTAATAAAATCCGGGTATTGCCGCGTATCCTTGTCTCCCCATGCCATAAAACAGAGCAACATTTATACCAATTTCTGCAGTGCAAAAATGTTCTTTGGAGTAGAAAATCCATTACAGTTTAAAAAGGACACTTGAGATGTTTTTCATAATTTGTAAAATCACATTTTCTCCTTTTTAAATACAGTAATTTGGTTGCAAACGTGAACATGGAATTAAAGCTCTTTTCAGGATTTTTCCCCTTCTGGCAATCTACTCAAGACTGGTGTTTTATCCAAATTCTTTTAATATCTAGAATTGCAGCTAAGTTTTTGTATGGGGAAAAGGAGGGAAGAAGGGGATTTAAGAGCCCCTGGGACAGAAAATGAGTCTTGTGGTTTTTGTTTGCCATTCCCATCGCACCTCAGGAATCAACCATCATCACGCCATTCCTTGATTATCATTTTCCACTTTGGCATTTCTATAAATAGAAACTCTGAAGAATCTCGAGCTATTGTGATTCAACATATCCAAAAACTGAACTAGCCTTCCTCCCAGCAAAGTGCTGATGTCAGTGAATGATGCTACCCCTCAATTCATTTTCAAAGAACCATCAGTTCAGTTCAGTTCAGTCGCTCAGTCGTGTCCAACTCTTTGCAACCCCATGAATCGCAGCACACCAGGCCTCCCTGTCCATCACCATCTCCCGGAGTTCACTCAGACTCATGTCCATCGAGTCAGTGATGCCATCTAGCCATCTCATCCTCTGTCGTCCCCTTCTCCTGCCCCCACTCCCTCCCAGAATCAGAGTCTTTTCCAATGAGTCAACTCTTCTCATGAGGTGGCCAAAGTACTAGAGTTTCAGCTTTAGCATCATTCCTTCCAAAGAAATCCCAGGGCTGATCTCCTTCAGAATGGACTGGTTGGATCTCCTTGCAGTCCAAGGGACTCTCAAGAGTCTTCTCCAACACCACAGTTCAAAAGCATCAATTCTTCGGCGCTCAGCCTTCTTCACAGTCCAACTCTCACATCCATACATGACCACAGGAAAAACCATAGCCTTGACTAGACAGACCTTAGTTGGCAAAGTAATGTCTCTGCTTTTGAATATGCTATCTAGGTTGGTCATAACTTTTCAGCCCAGGCTACAAGGCAAAATACCATGTCTCCCGTTCTCTTACCAGCCACATCCAGATAATCACCAAGAAAAATTCTACTTCCAAATATGAGTATTTTCTTCCATCACTACCACCACTACCACCTTAGCAATTTCTTACCTGGACTGTTCTAACTACCTCCTAACTTATTAGCCCATATCCCTTTCTACCCAAAGCTATATAAGAGCCAAAGAGATCTTTGAAAAAGCCAAACCTGACCACAAGCCACCCCAATGACTTTCAGATACTGCTTGGATAAAATTCAGAGTTCTTTCCATGGCTGCCTTTGAATATGATCCCTGACGGACCTAGACTCCGCGCTATTCTGCTCTCCGCCCTCAGCCCATTTCCGCCATCCTGGCCGCCTTCTGGTCCCGGCGGCGCATCCACGTTCTCTTATCTCACTGCCCCTACAGATGCCAGTGCTCCTACTTGGGACAGTCTTCTCTCCCCCTCCCTCCATGCCTTGTTCAACTCTTTCCCGTAATGTGGTCTCAGAAAAACCTTCCGCGACTCCAGGGTCTTGGAACGCTTCCCATGTGATATGCTGTCTTCACCTCTCCTCCTTCAGTGTCCTTTCACCACATCTGACATCACCTGCTAAACCTGGGGACCCTCATCTATAAGCACCATCGTGGCAGGGGATTCAGCCCTGTATCCTCAGCCACTAGCAAAGAGGACCTCCACAAGTGTTTGATGAATGAACCACTATTATAACAGTTCCATGACTCGTCTTTCTATGCCAATCTCTACCCCATTCTCCCATCCCCTCAACAAATATTTATTGAAACTTACATATGTTGAGCACCATACCAAACATTCCAGTGAACTCATGACAAGCTAGGAGTAAACAAGACAGAGTCGCTAGTGGAGAAGCAAAAAAATGCCCAGGTTGCATGTGCATAATACAATCTTAGATAGTAATAAGAGCTATGAAGAAATATACCCTAACCATACCACAGTACCTCAAGGAGGTAGAATGTGAACTGATAAATAAATGCCAAGAAGGAACTGATTATTGAAAGATCTGGATTAAAGCTACGTTCCAGCCATAGTTTTAGCAAGTAGAGGGTTCCTCTGGTAGAAACAAGATATGTGAACTCAAGACAGGATGACTGGGGCATCGTGATGTTGGGAGCATGGGGCCATGGAAACTGCAGCATTGAAGGTGGGTTTTATTTCAGTGCCATAGGGAACCACCTGATGGTTTTAAGCGGGGAACAATATGATCATATTTTTATTTAAAAGAACACATCTGTTTGCTTCTTGGACAATGGATTAGATGGGGCCCATGAGTAGTCAGGCCAAGGTAGTTAGGAAGTTGTTTTAATTTGGATGTAAGCTTTGACGACTCCCCAGTGCTTATGAAATAAAACTCAGACTCCGTCACATGACATTTAAGGTCCAAAGTCTGGCCTCTGTTACCCCACTAGGCTTACTTCTACGTACTTGTCAGTGGGCCCTTACTACACCTGAGAGGGATATGGCACCTGGAACCCACCCAACATGTTTTCTCTCCAGCCTTCATGTATATAATTTCTGCTTTTTCCGATCTTCCTGAGAATATGTTCCCTTCTACAAATTCCATCTTCTCCATGAAGACTTCAGAACATGCCAGGCCATCAAAGACTTTCTTCCTCCTGAACAATGGGCTATGCGCTAGAAAAAAAAGATGCGCCTCTTGCCACCCTTTGTATTACTGCTTTGTCTTATCATTTACCTCTTGTTTAGTTATTTCATTTTCCATGTGTGTGCATATGTCTCATTTCCCCAACTACAGTGTGAAACCCCTGAGGGCCAAGACTTCCCTTATGTTTCTGTGGATTCCCCACAGTGCCTGGCACCATGCCATCCCTGCAGCATGGCACTCTATAGGTTGATCTGCTGCGGAGGCAGCGCTAAATGCACTTGTCAGAACTGAGAGAAACATCAACTTGCCTCATGACTAGGTAAGTAAAGGAGTTGAAAGAGACTTTTTTTTTTTAAGAGTCTGTTTTTTAATAGCTTCTTTCCTGGAAGCCTCTTTTCTATAAAATCCAACAAGCTTTGAGTAGAATCAGATATGGAATGTGAACTAAGCTTGATGCGCTGTTGATCATTAGCTCCGAAAGTCTAATCTGGCTTGAGATCAGAGATTTAGAAATAAGCCCCTCCGAAGGAGGAACTCAAAGAAGCCCAGTAAGGAAAGGTTGCACGCTTGGCTTGGCCCTGGATAAATTAGATGCTCACACAATGTGAGGTTTGAAGGTGGATTGTGGATAATAGGATTGAAGCCAGAGAGAGGTAAACCCGGGTGAAAAGAAAAAGACATCAACAAAGACGATCGCATTGCACAAAGACTATTGCGTTGCACATGAGACCATCTACAGAACCATCTCTCAGAACCATGATTGATGAATTCACATAAACGGAAAAGATCTCTAGTCTACTGTAAGAGGAATGTGGTTCTGGTGGCTACTGGAAAAATACCGCTTTTTTTTTTCCTACTAGAAGGAAAGAAGTAATTCAGGAAGGATGGATGGAGAAAGGTACAGATTGTTTCCCTGGGATTGAAGAAAAGCTAGAACACCTCTGACATCTCCTGAATCTGGAGACTCGGGAGACTCTGTTAATTGTGCAAGCTCTCCATGCTAAGTCACTTCGGTCGTGTCCCTATGGAGCCTATGGACTGTAGCCCCCCAGGCTCCTCTGTCCACGGGGTTCTGCAGGCAAGAAAACTGGAGTAGGTTGCCATGCCCTCTTCCAGGGGATCTTCCTGACCCAGGGATCAAACCTGCATCTCTACCTGCACTGGCAGGCAGGTTCTTTGCCACTAGCGCCACCTGGCAGGCATTATTGACATCTGGGGCCAGATAATCCTGGGTCACGGTGGGCGTCCTGGGCACTGGTGCCCGCTTAGCAGCGCCCCTGGCCTCTGCCCACTGGATGCCAGAAACATCTCCACAACCCAGTTGCAACCAAAACTGTCTCCAGATGTTGCTAACTGTCTCCTGGCAGTGGAAGTGAAAGTTGCTCAGTTGTGTCCAACTCTCTGCGACCCCAGGGACTATACAGTCCAGGGAACTCTCCAGGCTGGAATACTGGAGTGGGTAGCCTTTCCCTTTCCTGGGATACCAACCCAGGAATCGAACCAGGGTCTCTTGCATTGCAGGCAGATTCTTTACCAACTGAGCTATTAGGGAAGTCTCCCGGCAGAAGGTGGGGCAAATTCACTATCAGTTGAAAGCCTCTGGGCTACAGAGAGACTTGGGTTTAAATTTCATCTTTTCCATTTGCTCATCTGTAAAATAAGGATACATATGAGGCACCTTAAAGAGTCTGGGGGAGCATTTAATGGATAAGGTATGTGAACCAGGAGCACAGTTCTGGCACATAGTACAGGCTCCACACACACTAGCTATCACTAATAATGCAGTTATTATTTATTGACCGTGGTCTGGCAGATAATTCCACACCCTGAATATTAGCTTTAACTCTTTTAAACAAAGAAAAGGCAATTTTCCCCATGTGATATTATTTCTCATCCCTGCTAATGAGAAATGATGTATCTCTCACCAGGTGAGCTCAAGATCTCACCTGAAGATCTCACCTGAATTCTCTTAACCTGAGACTACAAATAACTCAGGTGTTAAGGAAATCTTCTAATGTTGGCCTTTAAAAAAATATACTCATTTTTTTTCTCATCTTCAAGTCAATTTCCAAATGAAACCGTAGACAAATGTCACGCATACCAATTATCCAATTGGGAAACTGATCTTCACTTAAAACATCCATGTTTTGGACATAAATAGTCATGAAGTGGTTAAGTTTCCAGCATGATTGTGAGGCTGATTGCTGAGTGCCAGATACCACAGGCTAAAGAGGTTTTATCCTGAAAAATTACTTCAGTGAAGGGCAAATCACTTTGAATAAGTTAAACTAAACTGTGTCTTCAATGATGGCTTTAAGTAATCTTCAACTTGTGTGCTAAAATTAGTGATATTGTGGAGAATTAGAAATGGGGAATGAGATAAAGTCCAGAAAAAAATATATTTTAGTTTTTCCATATTGATTTTTTTGTATTGTTTTGAAACTGAGAAGAGATATGCATAAAAGAATATGAATGGATCTTATAATATTTTGAATTTTGAGAAATATATATTTGGTCATTCAGATGATCAAATATATATGTCTCATATATTTGGACTTCGTCCACAGTTCCTGCCTCACAGCTCCCAAAACCACTGGAATTTCCTGATGAGAATGACAAAGATATCTTGGGCTTCCCAGTGGCTCAGCAGTAAAGAATCTGCCTGCAACGCAGGAGACGTAGCTTCAGTCCCTGGGTCAGGAAGATCCCCTGAAGGAGGGCATGGAAGGATGGAGGCTCATTGCCGGGGGAGCAAATCTGATGATTAGAAGATTGTTATTTTCCGTTCTACTCCCTGACTTCCAAAGAGTGGGGTGGGGGGTTGAGCTGAATCAGTCATCGGTGGTCAGTGATTAAAGTCTCCATGAAAACCCAAAAGGACAGCTCTTTGGTCCTTCTTCAAGAAGATGAAGAAGGCTGGAGAACCAGAATGCTTCCAATGCCACCATGCCAGGCCCCATGCTCCTTTGTTCAGGACCTCACCAGATGTATCTCCTCATCTGATCTTTGGTTCTAGCCAGTTAATCTAATCCAAGGAGGGGGTTGTCAGAACCTCTAATTTATAGCCAGCTGGGGCTTTCCTGGTGGCTCAGTAGTAAAGAATGAGCCTGCCAATGTCCCATCTCTGGGTTGGGAAGATCCCCAGGAGGAAGAAATGGCAACCCACTCCAGTATTCTTGCCTGGAGAATCCCATGGACAGAGGAGCCTGGTGGGCTACAGTCCTCAGGCCACAGGGTCACAAAAGAGATGGACGCGACTTAGAGACTTGACAACAACAACAGAAGCACCAGTACCAACCTGGGCCTGCAACTGGCTCCTTACAGCGGATGGCGGTCTTGCAGGACTGAGCTCTTTCTTCCGCGGAATCTGATTTTATCTGTGTAGATAGTATTAAAATTGAGTTTGAGGGCTTCCCTGGTGGCTCAGACAGTAAATAATCTGCTGGCAATACAGGCGACTCAGGCGCAATCCCTGGGTCAGGAGGGAGAATAGAATGGCTACACATTCCAGTATTTTTACCTGAATAATCCCATGGACAGAGAAGCCTGGTCCATTAGGTTGCAAAGTGTTGGACAGGACTGAGAGATTAATAAATTCACTTCTTTCACTTTGAATTTTTTAAACACCCTGCTGGCATCCAAGAATTGCTTGCTGGTATGGGGAAGCTTTCACACACATGCTGGGATTGGATCCAGGAACTCTTTACAGGCTTCTAAATTGTAAATAAGCTCTTTTTCTTTCATATGTGAACTTTATAGTTAACCCTGCTAACAAATGGTGAAATTGTTCCGGTAAATACTGTTTCCATGTAAAACAATTAGATATGCAGAAATCCTAAAATGCTTACCAAAGAATGTATCTGTTCATCAAGATGGCTCTTCAGGATTGGCAAACTTTTTTTGAAAGGGGCTGGATAGTAAGTATTTCAGATTTTGTGGACTGTATAGGCTCTGTTGCAACTAGTCAATTCTGCTATTGCAGCACAAAAGCTGCTTTACAAATATGTAAACAAATTAGTGCAGCTGTGTTTCAGTAAAACTTTATTTGCAAAAAGAGGCAGCAGAGTGCATTTGGTCCAAAGGCCCTACTGTGCCAACCTTGATCAAGGTAAAACTCCAGTGAATGGCTTATATTCAATATCAATGGACTATGGGATTACACGTATGTGATGTTGTATGAGTACCCTCAGGGAAATGATAAACACCACTAGAGACCCCTTTTATTTTCATGCAACTGGACAGAACGGTTGGACAGGCTGCTGCTCATTCATAGATTTTATTCCAAATAGAATTACTCCAATGTCTTTGCAGACTAAGTAAGCCTAGTATGGAGCAGGACCTTTAATTTAACTTTCACCTCCAAATACAAAAAGAAGTCGTATTAAGAAGTCCCATCACTCAATGCCGAGAGGAAGCGTCTTCAAGTCTTCAGTGCTGCAGTAATTACTGGCAAAGAACCCCTGATGAGAGATCACTGAGAAATGGAAATGTATCCAAAAGCTAATAAAACCCCATCAACTGCTATTAGATATCTCTCAACAGAATGCAAGGAGGAGAGAAGGAGAATGACAGGGTTGCTGCAGGCACCCAACTCAAAGAGAAAGTCTAGGAAAGGACTTCAAGGGGACGATTGAGCCTTGGAGGCACAGGAGAGGGTCGACAATTTCTCCTAGGACGTGGGTTTGGAATACAGTTCAGTCTTAATATATGGATGTTAACGCGAAAGGTCAGGAGAGCAGGAAGGCAAGAAAGGCGTTACCATGAGGGGTGTAAAATGATAAATCAGATTAAACTCCTCCCTTCTGGACTTTACAGCCTAGGGAATAAAAAGGGATGATAAACAGTCTTCCATAAAAATAAATAAGTGTACATGCATTGAGAAAATAAATATCAAAGAAAACAAAGGAATGCAGTAAGTAACAGTTCAATACTTGGTAGAGAGAATGGTCAAGGAAACTTCTCTAAACAGGTGCTAATTAAGCCAGGAATTAAAAATTAAATTGTAGCAGTTATTAACAGTCCTTTACTAAGTCTAGTGTAAAATTATGAATCTTTAATTCAAAAATACTTGTAAGATTTAACTACAATCATTATTTTTTTTTAAAGTAAACTCAGTAATATCCATGCGTTTGATAAACATTCATTGAGTACCAGTATAAAAAGATTCAGCCAACTGATTGCTTAGCAGCTTGAAATGGATGTGGTAAGTGTGTGAGCCAACCAAGATGAAACCATTCTTCCCAGTGTCCACAGAACACAGCATGAATACATATGCAAACAGAGCGTATCTCTTTATATTTCTATTACAAACTGTCCAAAGTTTGTTCCAGACAAACTTCTTTGCTAACATTAAAGTTATTACTGTCTATCAACAAATGATAACACAATGATGTCTTCATTTAGTGCATTTTCTAATTCCTTCTAATAGAATATAAGCTTTCAAAGGGTATTGCAGCTTTATGCGTGTTTCCCCAGTACATCTCCGGCATCTAGAAAAGTACTGGACACACGCTAGGCACTCAGTAAACTGCTACTGAGTGAATGAATTGCATGGATAAATGTGTTTGCATTTCCCCAAATATATTTGCATTACAGACTTGTGATTTCACACTGGGTTTAGTCAATGTTTTTTAATACACTGACACTTACAATCAAGACTCCAGAGTCTTACTTATGCTAACAAATGCTGATTCCTCCTAATACACAGTATTACTTTTCCCAGCTCTGAATATTAGCTTCTCATTCAATCTTTATGACATATATTTCTGAATAAATAAATAGGGTCCCATGTGTACTAGCATCTATTGTAGAACAGATCACTATGGCTTTATTTCATTAGGGGCTGGATACTCGGTAATAGAAACCTTCTAGGAAATAAAGAACCACGGCAAAAGCATCCCAGTAACTGTGGGAGAGGAAACAGACTCACAGAACGCATCAGTCTCCACATGGGTAACACCCCTTCAAGGGTCATGGAAAAGGGTGGCTAGAAGCAGACACCATGGTGAATACATTGGAGTGCGGGGCCTTTGCAAGGAGAATATTCTGGAAGAACCAATCATAGTTGAATTGGCTTAGTTATTTCAGCAACCAGAACTATAACCCGAATAAGATACTGCTGCCCTAGCAGAACAAAAGAACCATTAATGACACCGACTAACCCGTGTAATTCTCATTTACACCTCTTTATTACCTTCCATATCCTCTGTGTGATGCATTACACAATCCATTAATTGTTAACATACATGCAAGTCAAGATCTTTATTATGCGAGGTCATCAGTCAGTGATAACAGAGGTATTGATGTATTAGGCTCCTCATCAAAAGTTGAGCAACATTCCCATTCAAGATGATACATGGACCTTTAAAACGCACTCAATAATATTGAGTCTCAGTTTTCCGTTCCTTTTTCTCTGAATGTGCATTTAGAGCTTTGTAACATCTGTCTATCCACCCACCCATTCATTAACATTCAGCATTAATTTTCTACGCTTACAAGTAGAATTATGCCTGTCTCGTTCACTGCTATATCCTGAGGATCTAGAACATAGTAGGAGCTCAATAAACTACTGAGATGGAAAATAAGTGAATGAGAATGTGGTAAGCAGAATTCTAAGTGGCCCTCATGATCTTCATCCCATGGTGCCACTTCTGTGATGTCACCTTGTATGACAAAGGGATTTTGCAGATGCAATTAAGGCTAATAATCCATCAACCTTAAAAGAAGAAGATTATCTGGGGGTACCTAATGTAATCACAAGAGAGCTTGAAAAGCAGAGAATTTTCTACAGCTAAGAACAAAATGGGAAGTCAGGGAGTTTCAGAGTATAAAGAAAAATCAAAGCACTTCTTTACTGACTATTTAATAGTTTTATCTCAGTATAACTGAAAGAACTGCACCAGGGGAAAGTGTACAATTTGATAACACTAGTCAAATGACTGGTCAAATGGCTCAGCAGTAAAGAGTCCACCTGCCAATGCAGGAGACTCAAGTTCGATTCCTGGGCCGAGAAGACCCCTTGGAAAAGGAAATGGCCACCCACTCCAGTGTTCTTGCCTGGGAAATACCATAGATGAAGCAGCCTGATGGGTTACAGTCCATGAGGTCCCAAAGAATCAGACACAACTGTCTATGGCCATACCACCCTGAACGCGCCCGATCTCGTCTGATCTCGGAAGCTAAGCAGGGTCGGGCCCGGTTAGTACTTGGATGGGAGAATCAGACACAACTTTCTGACTGAACAACAATATGCAAACACCCATGATATCATCACCATAAAGTAATATATATATAATCACAAACTAGACTTTTTCCCCAAGGCTCCACATAAGATCCCAGCTCATGTAACAGCTTAATTTCATTCTTGTGAGACGCTAACTGAGGAACCCAGTTGAACCCACACCGACTTCTGACTTACAGAGCTGTGAGATAATACACAGATGCCCTTTTATGCCACTGAATTTGTGACTATGTGTTACGCATGGTAGATAACTAATATAGCACCAAAAAGTCGATGCTTTTGAACTGTGGTGTTGGAGAAGACCCTTGAGAGTCCAGTGGACTGCAAGGAGATCAAACCAGTCAATTCTAAAGGAAATCAACCTTGAATATTCATTGGAGGGACTGATGCTGAAGCTTCAATACTTTGGCTGCCTAATGCAAAGAGCCGACTCTTTGGGAAAGACCCTGATGCTGGGAAAGATTGAAGGCAGGAGGAGAAGGGGGTGACAGAGGATGAGATGGTTAGATAGCATCACTGACTCAATAGACATGAATTTGAGCAAACTTCAGAGTTGGTAAGATCCCCTGGAGAAGGAAATGGCAGCTCACTCCAGTATTCTTGCCTGGAGAATCCCATGGACAGAAGAGCCTGGCGGGCTACAGTTTACGGGGTGGCAAAGAGTCAGACATGACTCAGTACCTGAGCAACAACAACAGGGGACTTCAGGGAAGATATCTGTAGACAGTACATTTTTAAAAAAGTGACAGCAAAATATTTAAATCTCCTGAAATTCTTACATAAAAATAAATAGAGCAACACAGTACAAAAACTGTAGGCAACATATACCAGAAAAGCATGTAGCAAAGAATCTACACGATTTCCAAATTTTAAGTGGGAAGATGAGGAGAAGATCCCCAACTCCTCAGTGGATCAGACAGCATAGAGAAAGCACAGGAAAGAAATGGGATGTCTGCAGAGCTGAGAATAAGAGAAACTCTAAATAGACAATAGGAACTCACTAGAAAGCACAGTGGGTTAGTTTGAGGCAGCAAGCAAAACTGGGACTATTACAACCATCCTAAGAGCCAGTGAGTGTCAGAGGCCACTCTGAGTCTGAAAGAGGCAGGAGCTACCTGGTCCATATGAACACTCAGTGACAATGAGCCAAAAGTCCCTTCCAGGACTGAGTCCCACAATGAGGAGAAACTGCTGGGAAGATAGTCAAGGTCACTGTGAATCGATTCCCTGCAATTGTGATTGCATCTATTTAAAATAATTTAGATATGTGTATAATAAATTTTAAAAATAAAGGTTCAGATAGAAATGTGTGTGTTTATCAGGGGAGATGGTGTAAAAACAGCAGAAAAAGTCTCAGAAAATACGCCACCATACTTCTGATGTACATGAAAACAACAGATGAGAAAGTTCTGGGAGATTAGAAAGTTATCCTGAACCACATCTCCTTCTAAAAGTTCATGAAAACTAATTTCACATAAAAATGACAACAGAAAAGTATCAAGGTCAGACCCCTTGTAACATTACAAGAGAAAACAAGAAAAGCAGGAACCAGTAACGTTCTTACACAGATGAAAGCCAGAAAGATATACCTGCAAAACAGACCAGAAACTCAACCTACACATCATGCAATAAAGTTATATCAGATTTGGGTGTGGGGCAGCACAAAGCAGAGTTAGATAACGCAGAAATGAGGTAAAAGAACAGAAGACATAGTTACAAATAAAAAATATCATTTAAAAACAAAAGCTAAACTAGAATAAAAACTAAAATAAATGTAAGAATTAACATCAGATGTCACCAACAAAGGTCCGTCTAGTCAAGGCTATGGTTTTTCCAGTGGTCATGTATGGATGTGAGAGTTGGACTATAAAGAAAGCTGAGGGCCGAAGAATTGATGCTTTTGAACTGTGGTGTTGGAGAAGACTCTTGAGAGTCCCTTGGACTGCAAGGAGATCCAACCAGTCCATCCTAAAGGAGATCAGTCCTGGGTGTTCATTGGAAGGACTGATGCTGAAGCTGAAACTCCAATACTCTGGCAACCTGATGCAAAGAGTTGACTCATTGGAAAAGACCCTGATGCTGGGAAAGATTGAGGGCAGGAGGAGAAGGGGACGACAGAGGATGAGATGGTTGGATGGCATCACTGACTCAATGGACATGGGTTTGGGTGGACTCCAGGAGTTTGTGATGGACAGGGAGGCCTAGTGTGCTGTGGTTCATGGGGTCGCAAAGAGTTGGACATGACTGAGTGACTGAACTTGAACTGAAATAAAATAAATAAAAGTCGTTAAATTTTTAAAATTTAAAAAGAAGATAAAATATTTCAAGAGAGAAGACAAATACTAAAGACAGGCAGAGAAGATCCAAATGTCAGTGGAAAGAGGCGTTCCTAAAGAAGAGAAACAATGCAAGGAATAAACAAAATGTGTGATTTAGGGAAGGTCCCATGATTTAAAAAACACGCACTTGAAACTAAATGTTAGATAGGTGCACCATGTATCTGAGAATAGCAACCTAGACTGATAATCTCCAATATGTATTCAAATAAAATCTAATGGACTATAAAGCAAAAATATATCATTTGGACATTCAGGCAAAAGAGAAAATTATTTTTGGAGGGAAGAAAATTACTGTATCAGGTTTTTGACAGAAACACTTTATACCAGAAGAAAATTAATTCCTGTACTTAAGATATTCAAGGAAAGAAAATGTGAGCCTAGAATTTTATATCCAGCGAAACTGACCTCCAACTATAAAGGGAATTTTTATCAATGTGCAGGAACTCGGGGTAAAATTCAGAACCTGCACAAACCACAAATTATGGATCATACTCTATGCAGAAGAAGCAGAGGAAAGACATGGGTCATCTACTAAATCTGAGTCCTTTCGAAAAATCTACTAGAGAATGAGCTTCAGACAATCAAGATGACTAGAGGCATCTATTGGAGAAGGCAATGGCACCCCATTCCAGTACTCTTGCCTGGAAAATCCCCTGGATGGAGGAGCCTGGTGGGCTGCAGTCCATGGGGTCGCTAAGAGTCGGACACGACTGAGCGACTTCACTTTCACTTTTCACTTTCATGCATTGGAGAAGGCAATGGCAACCCACTCCAGTGTTCTTGCCTGGAGAATCCCAGGGATGGGGGAGCCTCATGGGCTTCCATCTGTGGGATCGCACAGAGTCGGACACGACTGAAGCGACTTAGCATGGCATAGCATAGAGGCATCTGTGAGAGGCCTGATGGTGGAGATCAAACATGCTGTACTTAACATGTGGTACACAAATCAATGGAATATTACTCAGCCGTAAAATAGAATAAAATAATGGCATTTTCAGCAGCATGGATGGACCTAGAGAGTATCATTCATACTAAGTGAAGTAAGTCAGACCAAAAAAAGACAAATGTCATATGATACCACTCATATGTGGGATCCAAAATCAATAATACAAATGAACATATTTATAAAACAGAATTAGAATCACAGACTTAGAAAAAAAACCCTTATGATTATCAAATGGGAAAGGTGGAGAGGGATAAGGAAATTTGGGATTAGCAGATACACAAGTATGTAAAACAAATAAACAACAAGGACCTCCTGTAGAGCACAAGGAACTAAATTCAGTATTTTATAATAACCTATGAAGGAAAAGAACCTGCAAAGAATATATATAAACACACAGTAATATTTAGTTATATATATATATAACTGAATCACTTTATAGTACACCTGAAACATTGTAAGTCAATTATACTTGAATTTTTTTAAAAGATACTGAAAAGACATACTAAAAAAAGGTTGAGGCCTAGGAATAAACACTTGAGTGATAAAAGTATATAAAACTCATGGAAATTATCACTATAAAAGTCCACATTAGAAGTCAACAAATTTTGCTGCAGTAAATATGTTTTAAGTTTTGAGGGCCAAGTAGTCCTGCTGCTGCTGCTGCTAAGCCCATATCATAACTGCTCAGCTCTGATGTGACGGCATGGAAGCAGCCGCAGACAGTGACTAAATAAATGGGCACGGATGTGTTCCAGTAAAACTTTGTTTATAAAAGCAGGGTCAGACCAAACCCCGGTCAAGATTATGGTTAGCTTGGAGGAGAGAAAGAGAATTAGTGTTGGAACAAAATACATGAGAGTGACTTGGCACGCGCGCACATGCCCAATATGTTGGCAGGGCTTTCTGAATAGAGGACAGACCTTCTCAGGAAAAGGTCATTTGACGTTTCCCCCCACCTTCCTGACATGACAACAGGTTGCCTGGAGGCGCAGCACCCACCTTGTGACCGTGAAGACGCGAACTCCACGCTGAGGACTGTGGATGAGCACAGACTAAGAAACCTGGGTCCCTGGTGTCATCACTCAGCCCCACACCTGGTCGCGAGAGAGAGCTGGGAGGCTGTGCCAGAAGATCACTGTGGCTCACCTAATAAATCCAGTCCTCACCTCCATCTTCACAGTCAGGCACAGACAGACAACCATGAGCAAACAGGTCTTACTGGGAACAGTGCCCGGAACACGCACGCTGTTATCACTACCAGTGTGTGCTGTCCCTTCACACAGGACAGCCCACCACGGCTCCATGTGGCTGCAGCAACGTCACCAGAGGGCCACAGCCTCGGCCCCAAATCCAGAGGAATCAAAGTGTGTTTCTCCCTTGGGCATCCACCAAAAATTCCAATCAACAGGGATGAGAAATGCTGGTCTAGTTTACACCAGTTAGGGCTCAGTCCTGAACTAAGAGCTGCGGCTAGAGGTGACCTGATTTAACAAATAAAAACATAGGATACCCAGTAAAATTTGAATTTCAGATTTAAAAAATGAATTGTTTTTTAAGATGTCTCCCATGCTATATTTGGGAGACAGTTGTATGCAAAAAAAAAAATGCATTATTTATCTGAAATTCAAATGTAACTGGGTGTCCTAAATTTCAGGACAACCCTACTTAAAGCCCATAATACCTCAGCATTTGGGATGAAAGAGTGGTAGAAGTTGTTGGTTTATTGAATGAAATTCTGGGGCTGTTGCGTCAGAAACAGCTGAAGGTACACTTGTGGGTCTGGGGCAGTGCACTCATGCACACACACGCTCACAGATGTCCTCTCCAAACACTTCATTTTCCTAAACAAAACAACTCACAGAAACCCTGAGCTGTGTATCTGCAACCTATAGATACGGGGAGCAGTAGGAATCTGAAAAGGCAGGATGTCAGGCATGCAAAACAAAACAAACTTCCTACGTGGGTATGTGGTAGTTATAATCCAACCACACTGATGTTTATGAAAAAAATTTCTATTTCTTTTCCTGCAGTCATTCAGTGGCTGCTGAAACCCCCAATAAGACATAAAGGAAATCACAGCAGAGAGTATTAAGATTCAGGAAGAATATAATTATATGATAGGTGTGTGTGTTCTGTAAGCTTGCACATACCTATCTCTTTCTTAAAAATAGATTGCATAAAGAAAACCTCTGATTTCATTGAAAACAATAATTATGTCAGTTATACTGAGAAAAGGATTATAATACTCAGAATTTGGAATCCTTGGCAATTCACAGTCTAGTATTCTGCATATTTGTTGCGAACTAGAATTTTCTGATATGTTATATAGTGTGTGTGTGTATGTAGGTATATATATACATACGTGTATACTCTTCATTTCTCCCCGGTATTACCCTGTGATCTGCTTGGATCTAGCAAAAATCTACTGTGGAGACACGAAAGGAATTAACAATATTACGTGAGCTTCAATAGTCTTAAATTAGACAGCTCTTAGGATGCCAGGATTCAAGTCCTTTGATTTTATGTAACTGACAACTTCTGCAGAGGGCTTTAGTCAGACTCTACAACAATTAAATAAGAACAGAGGCGTCTAGTACTGACATTATTGCAAATATATATACAACGTACAGTTAGTTCCCTCCCTTTACAAATTTCACTGACAGGCTGAGCGCGGCCTCCATTCGCTCATCCTTTGTGCAAACTCAAGCTTTGTGATGATGGGGGACTTGAGTTCAGCACTTCAGAAAACGTGATATTCCAAAATGGACAAATGAATTTGACATATGACAACTTAAAATTGTCTTCGCTTTAAAAAGCACCTAATAGGAAATCTGTTTTTAAAGCCACTGACATTGAATGAGAAACACTGCCTTCATTCATTCATTTTTCCATTCACTCACCCAGGATCAACTGAGCACTTATTTTGTGCCAGGCTCTAAGCACTGCGACATGGGATAGAATAAAGCACACTGTCCACCCCTCCGCCCCACTCTAGACCAGCCGCCACTGCCCATAAAGTGCTTCGTACAGGTTGGTGTCTTGTCTACAGAGAAACGCTAAGAGGAATTCATTGTAATAAAACGGTAATAGTTAATACCTTTGATGTCCAAAAAGTGATGAAATTCTTACTCTTTTTGCATAGCACTATTTAGGTGAGGCACAGATGAGTATCGGAGAAGCCAATGGCACCCCACTCCAGTCCTCTTGCCTGGAAAATCCCATGGACAGAGGAGCCTGGTGGGCTGCAGTCCATGGGGCTGCTAAGAGTCGGACACGACTGAGCAACTTCACTTTCACTTTTCACTTTCATGCATTGGAGGAGGCAATGGCAACCCACTCCAGCGTTCTTGCCTGGAGAATCCCAGGGATGGGGGAGCCTGGTGAGCTGCCGTCTATGGGGTCACACAGAGTCGTACACGACTGAAGTGACTTAGCAGCAGTTAGCAGCAGATGAGTATTTTTAAAATTTTATTAGTTATATATTTATATTTTATATATTTATATTTTTATCAATGCACAGCTTCTATAAGGGTTTTGTATTTTTGTTTCTTTTTAAAATCGATTACTCAGCTGTGCCTGACTGTTTTGCTATCCCATGGACCGTAGCCTGCCAGGCTCCTCTGTCCATGGAATTCTCCAGGCAAGAATACTGGAGGGGTTTGCCATTTCCTTCTCCAGGGGATCTTCCTGACCCAGGGATTGAACCCGGGTCTCCTGCATTGCAGGCAGATTCTTTCCCATCTGAGCCGATAGAGTTAGAGAAAAGAAACCAATAAAAACTAACAGAGGTGGCACATGGGTGGGCAATATTGACTTAAGTGACTTCCAAGTGGGAAACACTGTCCTATGTAACTCCAGCGACCCCAGGAAGCATCTTGCCTGCCTGAAATTCTCCTGGCTTATGTGCTTGGGGCTAAGAGTCCTTTTATTTGGGACAAAATCATAAAATCCTTTGGCAGATATAGTAAAATAACATATAACTGTAAATGCTCCTAGGAGAAAGAACACACGCTTATACAAAAGCACAAAAGTGGACAACAGGAGGCTTTCCGACATTTAGTTATGGGACATCACTGGAGACCTGGAAAGGGTCCCTGAGGTGGTTAAAAGGAGAAGCGGTGGCCGGGGCTACACTGGCAGGCACCTTCCTTTCCCCTGTTTGGGTGTGTTGAACGATTAACAGATACCGTATCAGCACCGAGGGCTGGAGCCCTGCAACCAACCATTAAGTGATATTTGGAGTTTTCCTGATGGTTCAGAAGTTAACGAATCTGCCTGCAGTGCAGGAGACCTCAGTTTGATCCCTGGGTCGGGAAGATCCCTTACAGAATGGAATGGTTGCCCACTCCAGTATTCTTGGCTGGAGAATTCTATGGGCAGAGAAGCCTGGCATTGCTACCATCTAGGTGGTTGCAAAGAGCCAAACACGACTGAGTGATAACACTTCCACTCTCGGAGTGAAAAACAGTCAAAAACAAAGCGGGAGCACTCTTCACGGAGGACGAAGTGCTGTGCACACCTTCAGGCGCGCTCTGCTTCATGTGGCGCCACAACCTACCTCGTGCGCGGGAGGCTTCGTATGCTCAGAAGCTCGAAGGAACTGCTGCACTCACGCAGCAGCCTGAAGTCAGGCCTTCTCATGACTGTTCTGTCCTCTTCATCAAGACTCTGTTTTCAAAATTCCTGCAAGGAAAAGTACAAAGATACTGAACATAGAAATGGGATACTCCTTATAATTCTTTCCTCAGTCACCGCTAAGATCTTCCTGTATTTTTTTAGAAGTTTTTACTGGGTAATAAAGCGTGATAGACAGATAACTTTAGGAACTGTTGTATTTTTCTTTCTTTTCTTTTCCTTTTTTTATCTTGAACTGTAACTAGATCTATATCCAGGATATCCTTCTATGAGCACATCTCAAATGTACCTCCTTCTGGGTTTCAGCTGCAGAATATCTCACTTTATGGATGTACCATCACACGTTGCAACAGTCCTGTTGAAAGGCACTTAGGTATTTTCAGGACTTTTTCTAGTCAGGTAACAGTGCAGTGACAATTCTCTTGCGTATCTGTTTCCATATTTGCAGAAGCATTTCTATAGAATTCACTTCTAACAAATCTACTGGATTTGCTAGACTGGCGTGTAGGATCACTTTCAATACTTAGTTTTAGAGAATATTACCCATTTGTAATACATATGATCAGGGTAAATTGCATGAATCAACAACACAAAGTGATATTTTTTAAGGAAATAAAACATAAGAAAATAAAATCGAAACAAGTAGCACTTAACTAAAACTCTATGGCTTGCAGAATACTTCCAATACTTCTGAATAAATCTTACTGATCTTATTGGCAAAGGAATTCCTCCTGAACTCTGGGTCTGAAAATAAGGTAGATGACCATAGCGTATGCTGAACTTCATAAGATAGAAACTGCGTTAAGTTTTGCTCTACCTACAGCAAAACTGTCATGTTTCACGACAAGGTTCTTTGTGTCCTTGGGGGAAACGGTGAGGCCGCACATACACAGAAGAGCGGATTGCTCTGCTGGCAGCGTCTTAAGGTGTGTGTGTGTGTGTGCACGTGTGTGTGCGCATGTGTGTGCACATGTGTGTGTGCCATATTCAGGGTCTCAAAGACTCATTTCTTTGAACTCTAATTGATTCGCCAAAACCCAAGTCAAATTAAAAAGACATGAAAATTTTCGCACTATAGGCATCATTCACTCAAGAATGATACATCATCAAACTGAAGAGCTGTGGATAATTAGGTAGCTTATATTTGTGTGTTTAGTGGATATATATATATATATACATATATATTGCTTGTTGTCATTTTCTCTTCTTTTTTAATCCTCACTCTCCCATTCCCAACATTTAAAAGTATCTGTCTCATCTAATTTAATTTAAGGAATAGGGCAGCTCTTTGCTACTCTAGAACGGCCCATGGAACTGCAACATCAGGATTCCCCGGGAGCTGCTTAGAAACACAGTGTCTCAGGCCCCACCCCAGAGTTACTGAATCAAAATCTACATATCAGAAGGCTTCCAGGTGATTCACGTGCACATTAAAGTTTGAGAAGCACTGCTGAAAACCTTTCCTCCATTCATCCAAGACAGAAAATTGATTTTTTAAAAAACAATAATAACAAAACAGAGAGCCAAACTGCAGATGGGACCTGTACTAATCTGCATGCATTGACAAAGGCAGCAAAGAAGGAGGGAAGAAGGGAAGGGAGGGGAAAACGAATGCAAAGGCTAGTTATTCAGAAATTTGGAAATACAGACCGCATTTCAATGAACACTGTGAACATACCATTCTCCTCTTCTTTCAAGCACGAATGCTCCATACTTCTCAGGAAAGGGGCTAAAAGCCCGAGCACCATGTATTTTGTATAGGTGAGGTTTTAATATGCTACAGAGCCCCCAGTGCTTAATGAAAGCCTTTTAAGTAAATCTCACGAAGCCCTAATCTCATAGAGCCGCCCGTGTTCTTCTCTGCTGTTCTTATTTAATTTTTAATAAGAACAATTCCACGCAGCTCAAAAGCACGGCTCAATTAAGCAATATTCCTACCAGGCATCTTTGAAATCTTGCAGAATTCTCTTCCTTCTGTTCCTTGATGACCCTCAGTTTGGCTGTGTGGAGAGGTTTGTGGGGAAGCGGGACACAGCTGAAGCTTATTTTTTAATTGCAAGTTCAGTTTCACACTGTTCCTTATGAGAAGGCAAGACTGATTTTCAAAGACAGAAACGTAACTCGTGTATCTGCTGCCAGAAGGCTACAGTGGAGTATCTCAGTATTGTATTTTGAAATTTCAAGTGCATCTTTGATCTGATTCCTTAGGCATTAGATGTCCTTGAAGTTCTAGCGAGGTCATGTGAAATAAATTTAAAAGAAACAGTTATTTCTGAATCACAGTATCTCAACTACAAGTATCTTAAAGTAATCTAAACTTGACTCTCTTACAGGGCCGTATGGTTTATAACAGGAGAAATATAGCCTAGTTGTTCCTGGTAAAATTTACCGACATTACTGCTTTCTTTCTAAAGACCCATTTCTGGAGATTCAACTCTAGTCACATCTTTTCACTATATGCTCATATTTTTCAGTTGAAAATTCATGTTTGCATGCTTGTCTATACATCAAAAGAAATACATGCATGTACATGTTTGTGTATGTAACAGCAACAACAGCAAATTAGGCTGCCCACATTTGATGAATTTCAAAAGCACAAAAGGATAATATATAGGGTACCAAATTATGTTTTCATTATTTTTAAAATACTTGTACTCTATCTTCTGCCTAAAATGTGAGGAAGCTTACTCAACTAAGCATTATATAAATAGGACTATTATATACAGAATCATGAGGGGGCAAAAACAGCTAAAACAGCAATAAGACAGACATGACCATACATCAGAGCTACTACACCAATGATTGAATTTGAACTTTGCTGATTCTCATAACAAAAACAAAAACAGAGACATATTTAACTATATGTCTCACACTGCATCTTAGGATGAAACATACAAATGAACCAGAAGTAAAAGATTTTCATGGCCCCAAAGAAATTTTCACATGGATCTATATTTTGGAAACCTCAAGCAACCTAACAGCCAATGTCTTCAAATACAGCCTATATGCACGCGTGCTCCGTCGCTTCAGGCGTGTCCAACTCTTTGCAACCCTATGGACTGTAGCCCACCAGGCTCCTCTGTCCATAGCATTTTTCAGGCAAGGATGCTGGAGTGGGCCGCCATGCCCTCCTCCAGGGGATCTTCCGAACTCACATCTCTTATGTCTCCTTCATTGACAGGCAGGCTCTTTACCACCAGCACCACCTGGGAAGCCCACCGAGCTCCACTAAAGACACAGACAAAATACGCCATGTAGACCCCTGTTTGAACAATCCTCATAACTCAGAGGCACAATGTCTATAGGTAGACGGAATAAGCTGCCCAAAGTATGTAACATGGGGAGGTGTCGGAGATCTTGGAACGGACGTGGTGGGAATATCTACTATCTCTTTCAAATATCAGGTCTCCTGGCAAATGATATGATATTTCCATGTCAGACTATTAATATCAGCACTTAAATATTGGAGCAATGCAAAGAAATAGAGGAAAACAATAGAATGGGAAAGACTAGAGATCTCTTCAAGAAAATTAGAGATACTAAGGGAACATTTCATGCAAAGATGGGCTCAATAAAGGACAGAAATGGTATGGACCTAACAGAAGCAGAAGATGTAAAGAAGAAGTGGCTAGAATACACAGAAGAACTGCACAAAAAAGATCTTCATGACCCAGATAAACATGATGGTGTGATCACTCACCTCGAGCCAAACATCCTGGATTGTGAAGTCAGGTGTGCCTTGGGAAGCATCACTATGAACAAAGCTAGTGGAAGTGATGGAATTTCAGTTGAGCTATTTCAAATCCTAAAAGAAGATGCTGTGAAAGTGCTGCACTCAATGTGCCAGCAAATTTGGAAAATTCAGCAGTGGCCACAGGACCAGAAAAGGTCAGTTTTCATTCTAATCCCAAAGAAAGGCAATGCCAAAGAATGCCCAAAGTACTGCACAATTGCTCTCATCTCACAAGCTAGTAAAGTAATGCTCAAAATTCTCCAAGCCAGGCTTCAGCAATACGTGAACCATGAACTTCAAGATGTTCAAGATGGTTTTAGAAAAGACAGAGGGGGGGTTCATGTTTGGGAACTCATGTACACCAGTGGTGGATTCATGTCAATGTATGGCAAAACCAATACAGTATTGTAAAGTAAAATAAAGTAAAAATAAAAATTTAAATAAAAAATTTAAAAAAATAAAATAAAAAATAAAAAAACTAAAAAAAAAAAGGAAAAGACAGAGGAACCAGAGATCAAATTGCCAACATCCACTGGATCAACAAAAAAGCAAGAGTTCCAGAAAAATATCTATTTCTGCTTTATTGACTATGCCAAAATCTTTGACTGTATGGATCACAACAAACTGTGGAAAATTCTTCAGCAGATGGAAATACCAGACCACCTGACCTATCTCCTGAGAAATCTGTATGCAGGTCAAGAAGCAACAGTTAGAACTATACCTGGAACAACAGACTGGTTCCAAATCAGGAAAGGAGTACATCAAGGCTGTATATTGTCACCCTGCTTATTTAACTACTATGCAGAGTACATCATGAGAAATGCTGGGCTGGAATCAAGACTGCGAGGAGAAATATCAATAACCTCAGATATGCAGATGATACTTCACTTATTGCAGAAAATGAAGAACTAAAAAGCCTTCTGATGAAAGTGAAAGAGGAGAGTGAAGAAGCTGGCTTAAAACTAGACATTCAGAAAACTAAGATCATGGCATTTGGTCCCATCACTTCATGGCAAATTGATGGGAAAACAGTGTAAACAGTGGCTGACTTTATTTTCTTGGGCTCCAAAATCACTGCAAACAGTGACTACAACCATGAAATTAAAAGACGCTTGCTCCTTGGATGAAAAGTTATGACCAATCTAGACAGCATATTAAAAAGCAGAGATATCACTTTGCCAACAAAGGTCTGCCTAGTCAAAACCATGTTTCTTCCAGTAGTCATGTATGGATGTGAGAGTTGGACTATAAAGAAAGCTGAGCACCAAAGAATTGATGCTTCTGAACTGTGGTGTTGGAGAAGACTCTTGAGAGTCCCTTGGACTGCAAGGAGATCCAACCAGTCTATCCTGAAGGAAATCAGTCCTGAATATTCATTGGAAGGACTGATGCTGAAGCTGAAGCTTCAATACTTTGGCCACCTAATGTGAAGAGCTGGCTCATTTGAAAAGACCCTGATGCTAGGAAATATTAAAGGTGGAAGGAGAGCGGGGATGACAGAGGATGAGATGGCTGGATGGCATCACCGACTCAATGGACACGAGTGTGAGTAAACTCAGGGAGTTGGTGATGGACAGGGAAGCCTGGGGTGCTGCAGTCCATGGGGTCACAAAGAATCGGACACGACTGAGTGACTGAACTGAACTGAAATATTGGAGCATACCTGCAAGATTAAAAAGAAAATTATTTCAGTGTATTTGATGATTTTTCTAAAAGTCCTTGAAATGAATTAATCTAAGGATTTGTTTCTCATAGTGGGTTTGAGATACACAAAAACTATATTACAAGCTTAAGAGGATGCTGTCCTTCCTGGTTATCAGTTAGAAATGCTTTTGCCCGCAAGTTACAGAAGCCTGCCTCATAGAGGCTTCATAAATAGAAGCTGTATATTTCACAGGATGGAGATCTGGCCTCAGAGTGGCTACGCCAGCGCCACAGCTGACAGTGCCACGGAGACGCAGGCTGCTCTGCCTCTTCCCTCTGCATCAGCACAGTGGGTGCCACGGTGATGAGTGGTGCCTACGATCCCCAGTATCCAACGAATGACAGAGACCAAAACAGGAAGAAGCCAGAGAAGGTGGGTGGATAGACGTGCATCCAGAATGCTTCCCAGAATCCTCCTAGACAGCATTCACTCACTTAGTACACACTTTGTTGCTCAGCCACTAAGTTGTGTCTGACTCTTGATGTCCCCGTGGACTGTAGCACACCAGGCTCCCCTCTCTTTCACTGTCTCCCAGAGTTTGCTCAAATTCATGTCCACTGAATCAGTGATTCTATCCAACCATCTCATCCTCTGCTGCCCTCTTCTCCTTTTGCCTTCAGTCTTTCCCAGCATCAGGGTCTTTTTCATTGAGTCAGCTCTTCACATCAGGTGGCCAAAGTATTGGAGTTTCAGCTTCAGTATTAGTCCTTCCAATGAGTGTTCAAATATTCAATACATACTTACTGAGCAATTTTTATGTTAAATGCTGATCTAAGCCCCAGGGACAGAAGAGAGATCAGTAGATGAAGTTTCCCCGCCTCACGGAGTCCTAGATATCCTCAAGCGGCTCACATTTTCAGAGTGTTCACTACAAACTGGGCCAGGATTTCTCAATTTTGTACCATTAAGATTCTGGTCCAGATCCTTCTCTGCTCTGAGTGGGGGTAGGGGGTGGGAGGGGGGTGCTGTCCTACACTGTGGTTTGTTCAGCAGCATCCCTGATCTCTACCCCCTAGATGCCTCCACCATCACTCATGTTGTGATAACCTAGAATATCTCCAGACACTGCCACGTGTCCCCTGGGGGGAAACTAGATTCAGACGAAAACCACTAGTGTAAGCAGTTTTCTGAGTGTGTTACACATCTCACTTAATTACAGCAATCCCATCAGGTAGGCAGCGTTACTATTCCCATTTCAGATATTTAAGAAGAGGGCCTTAAGCACTGAGATGTTAAGTAAACTCTCTAAAGTCACAGAATTGGCTCCAATGTCCACCTACTTATCCAGCCCATTCGCTGGTGGAGGGAAGTACTATGGCCATACTTAGCTGTTTGTAAGGCCAGAGGCAGTGACATCAGGACCTGATGACCCTAAGTCTAATCCACTGCCTTCATGTTCTAAATGAGTAAATTCAAATCACCAGCTTAGAACAGTGCCTGAAACAGTAAAAAAAAAAAAAATTCAGTTACAGCTCTCATAGGCATTATTATTATTGTTGCCTGGGTCTGAGCATATTGTTACCCAAAACAAAATGAAGGTTTATTAGCAAAAGAAAAGCTTGGGCTCGATGTCATGACAAAATGGCAAATAATGCGCCTTATGTAACAGCATATGACAGCGCCAGCAACATCCTGTTTCCTAAAGCCGGGGATCGGTTTCGTGGTAGTTCTACCAGGATAACAGAATATGAGTAAAAGAGGAAGGGAGTGAAGACACAGTGCTCTCCTATGTCACTGCAAACTGGAAATCCATCCATCATGAGAACTTCACTTCATACTGTGGATCCAGAAGTGATAACATGCTACAGGCTTGAAAAAGCATTAAAAGCCTGTGCTTTATTCAGAGAATATTCAGCTTGCTCCATCTGTTGTTTCTGTAACAAAAAGTCAAAAACCAAAGAGAGAATCAAGAAGCAGACAGACAGGCGCCAATCCAGCCTCTCTTCCACTAGAATAAGAACCAGCATCTGGAGATCGTGCCCAAACCAGCGTGTTGCCCATGAGCACTATAACGACGTCTTCATTCATCTAACGTCTGTGTGTGAGTAAAAGCAACACTCTGAGTCAGACACCATTCCAGACACCGAGACTCCACAGTGAGAAAATCAGATAAAATCTCTGCCCTCATGACGGTTACACTCTAGCAGTGAGAGGAAGAGAATAAACACGGCCCGTATAACGCAGTCGGGGTCTGAACTGTGTATCTTGTCTTCCTTCCTCACACGGCTTTGTTCTTTGGAAACAGGCTGGATGGTGGTGGTGGTTCGGTCACTAAGTCAAGTCTGACTCTTGTGACCCCATGGACTGTAACCCACCAGGCTCCTCTGTCCGTGGGACTCTCCAGGCAAGACACTGGAGTGGATTGCCGTTTCCTTCTCTAGGGGAGCTTCCTGGCCCAGGAATCGAACCCAGATCTCCTGCACTGCAGGCAGATTCTTTACCAGCCGAGCTACAGGGGAAGTCCAGACAAGATGGATGAAGGCTGGAAAAACAGTACAGACAACGTCAAACCAAAGAATGCTGACGGACCCACATTTTATAGATAAGAAAGCCGAATCCTAGAGAAAGGAAGTGCCTTGCCCAAGGTTACACTGAGTGTTAGCCAGGAATATTTCTGATACAAAAAACAAAATAAGCAAAAATACTCAATCCATACTCACTGAAACCAAAAAGAGGATAAAATTTGTCCCTGTAATTAGCATGTCCAACACATAAATGTCCTGTTCATTAGCTAGCTGTAGGACAAGAACAAAATCCGGCATGACTCCATAATTTTGCTGCTGGAACTCTAAAGCTGAAAAGGGAACACGACAGGTCCACAACTGGCTTCTGATCAGCAGCAGAGCAGAGAAGAAATCCCCAATCTCTGTCTTAAGGTCACCAAATCTTGCCCCCACATCATGGCTCCCCCACTTCCACTTGGCCATAGGTCCCAGATATGTTTACAGTGAAAGAGTGAGGTCTTGGAAGTAGATTAAGATTGTGAAACTATTATTTTTATGTCTTAATCAACAAATCATTACAAGTGGTCACTTATTGATAAGTAACTTGGTTGCCTAAGTAATATGGAAACACTTAAAGGAACTTGGAAGCACATTTTCTCTTGCTTGATGAGAAAATCAATTTTTAAAATAATCAAAGGCAAAGATTTCTCAGATACAACACCAAATGCACAATACATTTTGAAAGAAAAAGATAAATTTGCCTTGATCAGAATTAAATATGATGCTGTCAGGAGAATGAAAAGACAAGCCTTTGATAAGCAGAAAATATTTGCAAAATGTATATCTTATAAAAGACATATCCAGATTACATGAATACTCAATAATCAGAAAAGAAACAGACCAGTACAGAAAAAAATAGGCAAAAGATTTGAACAATACTTCACCCAAGAAGACATATAGAAGGATGGCAAATAAGCACCTGAAAAATTGTACAACATTGCCAGTTATTAGAAAAATACAGATGAAAAAATCAGTGCAGCAATACTATATAACAATTTAAATACCTGAAATTATAATACTGATCACACCAAGTGTGGATGCCAACTGGTCTAATGTGGAGCAGTCAGAACTCACACCCGGTCAGTGGAAGTGTAGAACGCTACACGCACTTTGGGAAGACTGTTTGGTAAATTATCAAAAAGTTAAATAGACAGCCACCATATAATCCAGCCACTCTCATCCTAGGTATCTACTCAGAAGAAGTGAAAACATGTCACACACAGTCTCATGCCTGCATATTCAGTCTGTAGTCCCCCCCAAACTGAACATGTGAGAGTGAAAGTCGCTCAGTCATGTCTGACTCTTTGCGATCCCAGGGACTATACAGTCCACGGAATCCTCCAGGCCAGAATACTGGAGTGGGTAGCCTATTCCCTTCTCCAGGGGATCTTCACAACCCAGGGACTGAACCCAGGTCTCCCGCATTGCAGGCAGATTCTCTACCAGCTGAGCCACAAGGGAAGCCCAATACTGGGGTGGGTAGCCTATTCCCTTCTCCAGCAGATCTTCCTAACCCAGGAATCAAACCAGGGTCTCCTGCATTGCAGGTGGATTCTTTACCGAGTTATTGGGGAAGCCCCCCAAAACTGGAAATATGGCCCCCAAAAAATAATTGGACCAGCAAATTATGAAATATTCACATATTCAAAGACTACTTGGCAACGAAAAGAAACAAGCTATTGACATGCAGCGTAACGCGAAAGAATCTCACAGTTACTATGACGAGCGAAAGAAGACCAATAAGATAACAGAGCAGACGCTGCACAATTCCATATACGTAAAAGTCCATAAAATGCAAGCGAAGCTGGAATGACAAGCAGCAGACCAGCGGCCTCATGGGGACAGGAGCAAGGGGATACTGGGGAAAATAGGAAATACAGAAGAGCACAGGGAAATTTCTGGGGATGATGAAATTATCCTGATTTTAATGACAGCTTAATGAGTGTGTGTGTGTGTGTGTGTGTGTGTGTGTGTGTACTCATTCATGGCCAACTCTGTGTGACCCCATGGACTGTGGCCCATCAGGCTCCTCTGCCCACGGAATTTTCCAGGCAAGAATCCTGGAGTGGTTGCCACTTCTTACTCCAGGGGACCTTCCTGACCCAGGGATCGAAACTGCCTCTCAACATATGTCATATATATGTCAAAACTTAATAAACTGTGTATGTTAAAATATACAATTAATTGTATATCAACTATACCTCAATTTTTTAAAAAATTTACTGTGAACAATAACAAAAAAAATCATACTTCTCAACCATTTGGCCTCCTTCATTTCAGTTCAGTCGCTCAGTCGTGTCCGCCTCTTTGCGACCCCATGGACTGCAGCACGCCAGGCCTCCCTGTCCATCACCAACTCCCGGAGTTTACTCAGACTCATGTCCATCGAAACAGTGACGCCATCCAACCATCTCGTCTTGTTGTCCCCGTCTCCTCCTGCATGAGGGTCTTTTCTAGGGAGTCAGTTCTTCGTATCAGGTGGGCAAAGTTTTAGAGCTTCAGCTTCAGCAACAGTCCTCCCAATGAATATTCAAGACTGATTTCCTTTAGGATTGACTGGTTTGATCTTGCTGTCCAAGAGACTATCAATAGTCTTCTCTAAACCACAGTTCAAAAGCATCAATTCTTTGGTGCTCAGCTTTCTTTACAGTCCAACTCTCACATCCATACACGACAACTGGAAAAACCGTATCTTTGACTAGACGGACCTTTGTCGGTAAAGTAATGTCTCTGCTTCTTAATTAGCTGTCTAGGTTGGTCATAGCTTTTTTCCCAAGGAGCGGCTTTTGATTTCATGGCTGCAGTCACCATCTGCAGTGATTTTGGGGCCCAAGAAAATAAAGTCTGACACTGTTTCCATGGTTTCCCCTTCTATTTGCCACAAAGGGATGGGACTAGATGCCACGATCATAGTTTCTGAACCCTTCCTGTTCCTTAAACACAGGACACTGCAACCTACACTCACTGCTCCCACTGCCCAAAATGCCCTTCCTCAGATATTCAAAAAGCTTGTTCCTCATGCCTTTTATGTGTTTGTTCAAATATCACCTTGTCTGCTTACAAGCTTAATTCCTTCCCCCGGGGCTCCCTCTTCCTCTTCCAAGCCTTATTTCATGACTTCCCACCTAACATCTGACATACTGTATACTTCGCTTGTTTATCTAGTTAATCATCCACCTCTGCCCTCTAGAATGTAATCTCTCTTAGAGCGGGGAATTTTTGACTGTTTTTACTCCCTGCTATATTTCCAGCACCTACCTGGCCCATATCAGAAGCTTCACAGTATTTGCTGAAACAGTACTGGTCCATTTGAGTCTACTTTTCACGTGAGCACAGACACCGCATAGGAGCATTTTGCTGCTGCGCTCCAGATGTGCATCGTGAGATCCAGCTGTGAGACAAGGCAGGCACTGACCGGAATGCCCCTCTTCTTGGGTTGTCAGTTCACACACAAAACTGTTTGAAAACCAAAAGTCAATGTGAGATGCGATGGTGTTCAGTTGCTAAGTTGTGTCCAACTCTTGCGACGCCATGGACTGTAGCCTGCCAGGCTCCTCTGTCCGTGGGATTCTCCAGGAAAGAATACTGGAGTGGGCTGCCACTTTCTTCTTCAGGGGAACTGCCCGACCCAGGAATCGAACCCAGGTCTCCTGCATTGCAGGCAGATTCTTTACTGACTGAGCTACATGAGAAGCCCAAATGCGACATAATGGATGTTACAGTACTTTAAAACTGCAAAGCACTACATTATTATTAAAAATAAGATTTATGGAAAACCCCAGGCTAATTTTCTGTGTCTGGGGTAACTTGATTCTGAAAGAGTCACTTCTAAGCATCTGAAAGTAATTTGTCCATCTGTAAAATAAGCAATTTAAACTCAGCAATGTCTAATATACTTAGGGTACTTAGTATAGTGCTAAAAAACACAGATCATTATCAGGGAAACCTGGGCTCAAATCCTGGTTCTGCCCATACACCCACAGATCTTGTGAAAACTTAATTTTCTAAGCCTCAGTTTTCCCATCTGTAAAGTGGAGGCAAAAATTTGTTCCTGTTTATTTGGAATGCTTTAGCAACAAAAGGAGATACTACCTGAAAACTCTCAAGTGATGGTAAGAACACAAACGTGTTATGTGTTATGTTGGTGCATTTTTCCTTCCTTAAACTTTTGTGGTGATTCATTGTCTCCGACTCTTTGCGGCCCCATGGATTGCAGTATGCCAGGCTCCTCTGTCCGTGACATTTTCCAGGCAAGAATACTAGAGTGGTTGCCACTTCCTACGCCAGGGGATATTCCTGACCCAGGAATCGAACCCGCATTTCCTGCATTGGCAGGTGGGTTCTTTACCACGAGCACCACCTGGGAAGCCCCTACGAAGTTTCTGAGGCATCTTTAACTCAATAGCGGTTTTATCTGATATTCCTCTATCTTCTAGGAGGAATTTGATTTCAGTTTTGATTCTAATCTTTAAAATCTGAAAAGTGAATGAATTAAAGCTGATAGCCAGGAAAACTTAATTCAGTGTAAGTGCTACCAGGTTAAAAGTTTCCAAAAAAAAAAAAAATGAGTTCCACCCACCCATCTGGGCCCGGAGAGGCAGAAAGTTTAACCACATTACACGCTGCTCTATTTTCAATGCCACAATGCACAGCACAGGCTTAACTGCAATTAAGTAGTCCCTGCTGACCACTGAATATACAGTACATCATGTCAAGAGAGGCAGAACTGTCAGATTAGTGGAAATTCATTTTGGGATTGCTGGGTAATTTCAAGAGCTGACAGCCAAAGGAAAATCCGCGATCCCTTGTGTGTGCCAGCATATATCACTCTTTAACAGCAGTTGTTTAGAAACTCATAATGTAGCAGTATTCCAGATTCTAACACTCGCTTCTAGAGCAAGGCGGAAAATAAACTGTGAGTGATAAAAAATGGAAAGAGGTCCTTCTTATACCAAGCTTAACTAAACAAATAGGAAGTGGGCTTATAAAGCTAGAACCAGCTTTTGTAGCCCGTCCTTTGCAAGCTAAGGATTGGGGTCTATGTATCTAGATAACAATTGGATGTTAGCTCAGAGCTCTGGAGGGGAATCTTGCTGATTTGGAGTTCTTTGCTTGGATGGACATTTTGAAAAGAGTTTTCTGGAAGTCACTTGACTTTAGATGAGAGTCTTAAAACTCTTCACTTCAACCACCAACCAAGCTGATCCCTACAATGTGAGAATTTTTTGATGGGCAAACAATCATTTTACTTAGTTGTTATTCAGTCACTAAGTCAGGTCTGACTCTTTGCAACCCCGTGGACTGTAGTCCACCAGGCTCCTCTGTCTTCCACTATCTCCCAGATTTACTCAAATTTGTGTCTATTGAGTCAGTGGTGCTATCCAACCATTTCACCTCTGCCACCCCCTTCTCCTTTTGCCTTCTATCTTTTCCAGCATCACTGCTCACTGTGACCCAAGCATCTGTATTATCTCTTAATCCTTACTTAGGGCATTATGAAGCTGGCATTCTTGTACTCATTAAACAGATGAAGAAGCTAAGGCTTGGACAGGCACAGCTATACAGCTGCAGTCACATCACTACTACAAGGAATGAGTGGACTGAATTCCAGATTATGTACTCCAGAGCAGCAGTTCTCAAGCAGCAATGATTTCAGCCCCCAGAGGACAGGGGTAATGTCTGGAGATATTTTTTGTTGCCACAACTGCTACTGGCATGTAGTGAGCAGAGGTCCAGATGCTGCTAAACATCCTATAGGGCAATGGAGAATGATCCGGCCCCCACTGTCAGCAGTTATGAGAAATGCTGCTGGGACAGTGATTCTGAAACGTGGTCCCTGAACCAGCAGCAGCAGTGTCACCCGGGATCTTGTTAGAAATGAGAAACCCAGGGCTCCAGCTCAGACCCACGGGGCGGGTTAGGTAACAACAACCTTTGTTTCCACAAATCCTCCAGACGGTTCTTATGCAAGCCCAGGTGTGAAAACCACTGTTTCAGGGCCATCTGACCATGTGCAATGAGCTCTACCGCTCACCCTACATACTCATAAGTCCTCAAAATCCAAAACGAAAGTCACGGTTTGGGGCTTGTGGAATTGTACTGCTATCAGAATTCAAGATCAGCCAGACACTTTTCCTTGTTTCTGAAGCTATGAGAAGATGCCACTAGCTAGTCCAGGACCTTCCGGTGACGTGCAGGAACCAGACTATATAATGGTAAATTCTTCAGGAAGAATGGGGCTTCCCTGGCGGCTCAGAGGTTAAAGCATCTGCCTCCGATGCGGGAGACCCGGGTTTGATCCCTGGGTCGGGAAGATCCCCTGGAGAAGGAAATGGCAGTCCACTCCAGTATTCTTGCCTGGAGAATCCTATGGATGGAGAAGCCTAGTAGGTTACAGTCCACGGGGTCGCAAAGAGTCAGACACGACTGAGCGACTTCACCTTCTTCAGGAAGACCCAGGGTTCCCTTCATCAGTGATTCTCCAGACACTAAGATACTCCTTTGAACAACATGCAAGTGAATGTATATTGGGTCCCACTTAAGTCAAACTCTGGGAGAGATGCTTGTACCGACATCATCTCAATTATTAGCATTAATAAGGACAGTGATGATGATCATTTCTGAAGGATTTTCATGCATCAGGCATTTACCTGCATGATCTCATTCTGCAGTACTGCCCTGGGAATTAGTTTTTATAATCATACCCATTATAGAGAGGAAGACACTGAGACTTATGACTGTATGTTGGGGACGGTTCATCTGATACTGACATACTCTAGCTGCATTGCCAAAGATTAACCAGCATTAACCTCATGCAAAATGAAGAGAGCACTCTGGGGTTAATGAAATTTATGTCTCTAATGATAATTTTTACTTTTCTAAAATTGAAGGTTTTAACTAAAGCAATTCTAATTTCCTTACACATCTAATCAGTTATAATTATGGTGGGTAATAACTGTTCTTTTTTCTTAGGATCAGCACAATAAATACTTTATTTATATTGATATTTACATCGATTTCATTACATTACACTGATGTCAATTTACATTGATATAGCATTTAAAAATTTTCCACGTGCTTTCCCACCCAGAGTTTCATTTCAATCCACCGCTGTTCTGTGAGGCCCAGAAGGCAGGCAGGCTGACTTCATCGCGCATTTGGGCACTAGGGCAGGATGCTGGCTGCAGACGTTTACTGGGTCCTTACTGCGCCAGGCAAGTGCTGAGTGTTTGCGAACCCTTGTCTCTTTCACCCTCAGAGTAAGCCTCTAAGACAAGCACGACTATGTTTTTAATATGAAGAAAAGTGAAGACCCAAGGAGCCATACCATTCAGTGCTGAACCTGCATTTGAAGTAATGCCTGACTAACCCCCAAGCCCAAGCTCCTAGCCCCACGAGGTGTGGTTCCAGGAAGAGAAACAGGACATCCCTAAGGGCACTTTCCAAGCCAGAGCCTAGAATAAAACCCGAGGCGCTGCGCTCAGCCTGCGCTCCTGCCACCAGAATACAGTGACGCTTGACTCACCCCTTTCTGGGGTGGGAGTGGGCGTGGACTTGCCATGCCTGAAAAGATGCTCACCTCCACCCTGCTCTCTGCTGGGGACGCAGCGGGGGCGGATCTGCATGGCGCTTGCTCCCTTTAAACGGATGCACTAGCCCCTTGGGAGGCGAAGCTCGTTGGTTTCTGTCACTTGTGAGTAATGCACCATAGCTCCCTGGTGAGGAAAATGCCAGATTATACAATAGCATGCTTTGGTGCGCAACTGTCTTTAGAATAACAAATCTCCTCTACTGCTTGTGAGCATTACACTTTAATAAAAACCACAATCGTGGCCACAAATCCCAGCTCTTGCTAAAGGGCATGCCTTGTAAATTCATGTTGGTTACACCCTCTCCCATACCCACCCGCCCCCCTTCCGCAAAGCACACATCTTTCCTAATTCACAGGGGATGAATGGCCCAGACTGTGGCTTCACTTACCTTTGCTCTGCGGTGGGGATGTAAGTGAGGGGTAGGGTGTCTGAGCCTCAGTCCTATTGACTACTGACATATGGGGCTGGATAGTTCTTTGTCCAGGGCTTTTGGATTGAAGAGGGTGCCCTGTTCATTGTAGGATATTTAGTAGTATCCCTGGCCTCTACCCACAAGACAAAAACGTCCAATCTCCACTTGCGACAACCAAACCTATCTCCAGACACTGCTAAATGTCCCCTGGGGAGGACAAAATCGCCCCTGACCCGGGTGATAACCACTGTGTTAACATGCAAACAAATAGCCAATGATGTCATGGGCAGGTGTTAGTAGAAATAATGCCTTACAGTTGAAACTTTTCTTTCCTAAAGATATATATATACATTCTTCTATGGAAAGCATTCAGTCCCAATGGTGTGCAACACGACCTAGGTCTCCCAGCATTGGCAGTCTTAGCTCAGGGAAGCCCGTTCCTCCAAGGGTCCTTAGGGAGAGGTTGGGGTCTGGGGGACAGGGGTCTGGAAGGCAGCAGGAGGGTGTCACGCAGTGAAAGAGCAGATCAAACTGCAGCCACCCATCACCGCGGCTCTCACATCATCTTCACACGCCCTGCACCCAGAGCTCACAGGTGAGAGATGCAGAGAGACCTAGCAGAGCGCCAGGTTGGAAGGAGCACACTCTGGGGACGCAGAGAGCTCGGGTTTCCTGCCTGCGTGCTTCCACTGCAGGGGAACGTGGTAGAAATAAATGTAGGCATTTTCTTTGCAAATCGATAACTAAATCCGTGCTCACCTCCACGTACCCTATTTCAGAGGATCAATATGTTCCCTAAAAGGTATGGTGTGTCTCGCAGAGGTTTTAAAGTTTGGAATCACTGCCTTCATTTAAAGATCGGAATATGGCTCATGAAGATGAAGGTGTCATGCTTTTCGAGAACAATAGGCCACTCCGGACGTGTGAAGGCGGAAAGCCCGCGTGGGCACCACAAGCGGAGCCACGTGGCAGCGCCCCGTCCGCAGGGAGTGTCACCGCGCACCCTCCCCGCCCGGCTCACCCTTCTGCAGGGATTCTGCAGGTGACTGAACTACATGCCCCAACCTGTGTTTCTCAAAATGTCTTGCATTAGGCAGTATCTAATATATTAAAATACATTTAATACACATATAATTTAGAAAGCATAACGGAGTGCCCATGACTATGACACCTAACTTGAAAGCTGAAAGGTGACCTGGGATATAGCTGCGTTTTCTCTTTCTCTCTCCCCCTCCGGTGTACATCATTCAGCATTTGGTGTGTATCATTCTTCCGTCCTTTTTGTTCTTAGCTCTATCACCTGCGTGTGCATCTCTAAATGACATGCTACTTAGTTTTGCTGGTGTTTTGAGCTTTATAAAGATGATCTTCCAGTGTACAGAGTCTCGGGTGATTTGTTCTTATCACTCTGCTGTATGCATCTAAGATTTATCCGCATTGCTGCAGGCAGCTATGGCTCTGTTATTTTCCACTGCTCTATAACACTCCAACGGTGCGGTTTATTTAGTCCTTACTTCCTGTTCTCTCCCCTGCATTTTACTTGGCTTCCTGCTTGTGACGGATCAACCTTATAATGACAGCTTCTCTAAGAGTGTTGACTATCATCCATCAAAAGGATATGCTTTCCGCTATTTTCTGTTCTCACATACAGACTTTTTTCTTTCAAAATACTCGCCACAATTGGCCACCATTTTAAAATCTGCTTATTTTCTTGCTTATGTATGTTCATCAGTAGCCTGTAAGCTCCATGAGGGTAGGATCTTGCCTAGAGGTCTGTTGCCTATCTTTCACCTCTCAACATATTTCTTCTTGCAATATGAATGCATGTTGTTATTCTTAAAACATGATAAATATTTTTTTTGGCAAGGAATTGAGAACATAGTCTCTGAAAAATGCAGCTGGACTTCCATGCTGGAGGTAGAAATTCAGTATGCTTTACTCATAGTAACTGGGTCCAAGATGCTAGGTAAATATTTGTTAAGGGCTCTGAGAAGTGATGTATGCAAATTCTAGTTCCTGGCCTTGAGAGAAATGGCTTTGCCCACTGTTCTCCATTTGCTCCTCGCCCCTGACAGAAATGTGGATACCGCAGCAAACAATCTGGAGCCCGCAGACCAGGAAGTTGCCTTAGTAATGCAGGAAGAACAGGGAAGAAGGTGTCCGGGGGACAGACACTGAGGACTGCCACATCGACCCCAGGCTTAGAGGAAAATGAACTGCTTTGTTTTTAAGCCAAAGTCATACTGGCTCCCTGCAAAGGCAGGCAGACCACCATGGTAATGGGTACAGTCCACTGGCTGGACACTGTTTGGAGGGAACCCTTGCTCGCCCAGAAGACGTACCCAACCAGCAAGCAACTCTCTGACTCTCCCCTTTGCCTGCTGTCCCCATAAAGTGATGAGTGGGCCCCCGGAAACAAGGGCCCCTCCCCTAAGTGTGGCCTTCTTCCCTTTCTCCAAGTTTCCTCACTCTCCGATACTTTCCTTATTGATAGCATTTTAAAGTTCTCTCTCCCCCCAGTTTGTTCCATTACAACCCTGATGATTGGAATTTATTCTTGGAGTATTGGAGGAGCTGAGAAGATAGAAATAAAAGGAAGCTAGAACAGTCCAGTTCTAAAGCCAGAATTCTAAGACTTTACCCAGAAATTTGTTTTGAATCTGTCCCAAGATACAGAATAGGCAGTCAAGACCCAGGAGAATCTAGCTTTTCTCAAATCTTTACAGACTGAAAATGTTTAAGGCAAATGTAACCAGGCACCCTCCTCAACCAAAATGAAATCTTAATAAACCACCTGTAGCTATGTTAATGCGACTTCCTGGAGGATCCGCCAAAACAAACCGCTTGTGGAACATACACCAGAGAAACTAAAGGAAGTGCCTTGTTGTAGGGGATCATTATTTATACACCAGGACAACACTGAGGAACATCTGCCAACAACAATAGTTTTAGAAGAGCTGGTCGGCGGCCGATCCATCTGACAATAATTAACCCGCAGGAGCCGTTGTCTATTCAGGCCACTCCAGCTGATATAAAGAAGCCAGACCATCTTAGGAATATAACAAGATTTATTTTTCAGTTCCCTATAATGCCAGGGTTTGCCTACAGCTCATCTAATAAGGGCATTGTCTCGTGGAGAAATAAAATATAATCAGAACAACAAATGGCAACCATGTTTTGAATGCTTCCTTCATGCCAGATAATAAGCCAAGTGTTCTACACATATTATCTCATTACAATTTCATAATAAAACTATGATGTATGTAACATTCCCATTTCTATTTTGGGAGAATCAAGACTTGGAAAAGATAAACAACTTGCTGAAGGCCAGCTTACTAGCAAAACATAAATTCAGGATTCAAAGCCAGCTCCATCTTTGTTCTTAATGGTTCTCAAGCTCCATCCATATGTATACCTCACACACAATTCTTGCACACATCTGTGCAACAGTTCTTATAAAGACATGAAATCCTTTTCTTTCAATCAGCTCTCCTTTTTACTTAGCTAAATTTATTTAAATGAGAACGTTTTATGAAAACCATAAATGTAAAGCACCAAGTATCACTGGTATTAAACAGACAACCTTGAATATATCACAACACAAACACTAAAATGCTGTTAATTTTTATATTGACAGCTACTCAAGGGTCTGAGCCTGACGCGGGCTCTTGTTTTGTTAAAAAGATTAACAAGTGATAAAGTGATGCTAATATTATGCTGCTGCTGCTGCTGCTAAGTCACTTCAGTCGTGTCCGACTCTGTGTGACCCCATAGACGGCAGCCCACCAGGCTCCCCCGTCCCTGTGATTCTCCAGGCAAGAACACTGGAGTGGGTTGCCATTTCCTTCTCCAAGGCATGAAAGTGAAAAGCGAAAGTGAACTCCCTCAGTCGTGTCTGACTCTTAGTGACCCCATGGACTGCAGCCTACCAGGCTCCTCCGTCCATGGGATTTTCCAGGCAAGAGTACTGGAGTGGGGTGCCATTGCCTTCTCCGATATTACGCTAGTACCTATTAACTATTTGTACTACCGGCACAACTTGTAGTAACTGTTGGTACTACTTGTAGTACCAATACTACAAGTACTTATTAGAAAGTAAGACTTTCTCCCCAACCCAAGCAGAAGAGCCTAAAAGGAATTCAAAGGGCAAATTGTTTCCACTAGGGTTGTCAGTGTTATTTAATGATGGGTGAAAGAAAGTGAAAGTGAAGTCGCTCAGTCGTGTCTGACTCTCTGCGATCCCATGGACTGACTGTAGCCTACCAGGCTCCTCCCTCCATGGGATTCTTCAGGCAAGAGGACTGGAGTGGGGTGCCATTTTCCTTCTCCAGATGGGTGAAGATATCCCCAAACCAAACTGAGTGTCTTTTTTTTTCCTTTTGAAAGAAATAATTTATTATGAATTTAAGGAGCAACAGGTTACTTGGCAACGAGTTGCTCCTTTCAGTGGAATCCTATATAGAACCCTAAACCAGAGGGGGTTGTATGTAGTCAGGGATACTAAGGAGTAATCCGGAAGTGTGACTCAGTAAAAACTTCACACTTTTAAGGACCTTGGAGGGGAGGTAGTATGGGGACCAAATATGGCTTCTGTCCCATCGCGCAACCTTTGAGCGCAAATCATTAAACACAGAGAGAGAAACACAAAAGTGGAAGGGGATGAAAGCAGGAGGAAGAGCCCAGAGCTCAACTTTACTTGCTGCACTCGGATGGGAGGCAGTAGGTGACCAAGAACCCGGACTGCGAGGGAAGTGCCGCCTCCACCGCTCAGCGGGAGAAGTTCCTCGCTCGGCAAGGTCCTCGCCTGTAAAGCGACGCTGAGAGCATCCCTTACTCACAGCGCCGTTGAGAGGAGGATGGGCTGAGAACAGGCATGCCAGGGGCGCGATGAGGACACTACCAATGGAGGCCTTGATAACGGCCTGATACACAAAGGCCCAGCGTGGCTTTAAAAGTCACTAAGCCCAGCTATGAAACTAGGGAAAAACCAAGGCTGCCAGCTCACAGCGTGCCTACGGGTCTGACAGTTAAGTGGGCTTCTGACGGGGCTTTGTGCTCCATATCTGAGCACTCTAATTGGGGGTACAAAGACCAGGCCAGGACGAATCATGATAAGCAACAGTTTTATTTTCTGTGTAATTCACAAGCCAGAATTTCCAATGAAACTTTGGAGCTCATCCTGTGTTTCCTCAGGATAGAAATATTCTTTAAACGGAAGAAACTGTAGACAGCTCTCATCGCCTTCTGGGTAATCATGTCTTTAAAGTAAACTCTTGAGGCTTATTATGAAACAAACTGCATCTTACCCGTGTCCTCAGAGAGAAGTTTTAGATGGATGGGTGTTGGAGTGAAAGCTTCCAAAAGCAGATCTTGTTTCAAAGGAAAGAATGTGCTTTCAATTTTTGATGGTATACAGCAGATTATTTTTATACCCATTCCTGAGTCGTTCATGAGAACACATAATGGCTATCTGCTGCCACAGCAGTGAAGGAATTTTCCACTCTAATTACTGTGATCCTGTCTCATCTTCATGATATGCAGAGGGAAAAAGTGTTTACCTGGAATTAGCAACTTCTGACCCATCTTCTCCTGGGAGCTCAAGACTCAGCAATAGCATTTAGCCAACCTCTATTTGAACCCTTCTCTGGGTGTGATGCACTGCATTAGAATCTAGGATTGTAGCGGGTAGAAGACATGGTTATAACTGGGATGACCTCTGGGGAAAGTGGCAGGAACCAGGATTGGAGGTGATAGTCCAAAGTCAGGGTCTCAACAGGAAAGAGATGCACACTCCAGCTGCGCCACTAAAGGGCATTTAACAAAGGGGCTGTTTACACAGTGAGGCAGCATTTAAGGGAAGTAACAAAGTTCAGTTCCAAAATCACTGCAGATGGTGACTGGAGCCATGAAATCAAAAGATGCTTACTCCTTGGAAGAAAAGTTATGACCAACCTAGACAGCATATTGAAAAGCAGAGACATTACTTTGCCGACTAAGGTCCATCTAGTCAAGGCTATGGTTTTTCCTGTGGTCATGTATGGATGTGAGAGTTGGACTGTGAAGAAGGCTGAGCGCCGAAGACTTGATGCTTTTGAACTGCGGTGTTGGAGAAGACTCTTGAGAGTCCCTTGGACTCTTAATCGCCCGCTGACTTGTCCTTCTTGACCTGTTGCTGCCTTTCCCTTGCTCCCTTCTTTCCCCTCTCCCCCTCATCGCTTCCCCCGTCCTCCTTCCCTTGAGTGTGCTCTTTTTGTACAGCCTCCCGATAGCACAGGGGAAGCGCGCAGTCCTCTCGCCCCCACACTGGCTGTCTTTCACTTGCTTCTCCAGACTCTGTCCCAGCCGCCTTGCTCGGCACCTGGGAAGCTGGCCTGGGGACCAGCATCCATAGGCTCCTGGCCTTCCGGTCTCCTTCCATGCTGAAGCTCCAGTACTTTGGCCGACTCATGCGAAGAGTTGACTCATTGGAAAAGACTCTGATGCTGGGAGGGATTGGGGGCAGGAGGAGAAGGGGACGACAGAGGATGAGATGGCTGGATGGCATCACGGACTCGATGGACGCGAGTCTGAGTGAACTCCGGGAGATAGTGATGGACAGGGAGGCCTGGAGTGCTGCGGTTCATGGGGTCGCAAAGAGTCAGACATGACCGAGCGACTGAACTGAACTGAACAAAGTTCAGAACTGTGCCCCTGAAACAGTGATGGGGGAACTGTTAACAATCCCAGGCAGGCCTGAAGGCAAAAAGAATGAGAGGCAGAACCAGAGGCCAGCGGGGTGACTGAGTAAGGAGGGACACTGAGGGAGCCCACAACCTTTGGTAAAGGGACGCGGCAGGAGGGGAGGGGCGAAACTGGTTCCTCACGTCCCTTCTCCCCAACCCTCTGATCGCGCTTAGTGCCCTTGAAGGGCAAGCGCGGAAGGCAACCGGAAGGCCAGGAGCCTATGGATGCGGGTCCCCTGGCCAGCTTCCCAGGTGCCGAGCAAGGCGGCTGGGACAGAGTCTGGAGAAGCAAGTGAAAGACAGCCAGTGTGGGGGCGAGAGGACTGCGCGCTTCCCCTGTGCTATCGGGAGGCTGTACAAAAAGAGTGCACTCAAGGGAAGGAGGACGGGGGAAGCGATGAGGGGGAGAGGGGAAAGATGGGAGCAAGGGAAAGGCAGCAACAGGTCAAGAAGGACAAGTCAGCGGGCGATTAATTGCAGAGGAAGTGTGTCCTTGCAGAAAGCTCCGGGAACACCAAGAGCAGTCTCAACCTCAGGCCCGGGGAATCACGTTAAGCCCCCTGAAGGAGAGGTGTCGGAGTTGAAACCTGGAAAGCTGGTAGGAATCAGCCAGGTAAAAGGGTGGAGAATGGCATTTACCAAAGCCCCAAGGGGAACCAAGGTTCTTAGAGGTCAAAAGAAAGTTTGGGAAGAAGAGAGATGAGAGACTGGTGAAGCAAACAGAGAGACGGCCCAAGAGAGCCTGTCCATGACAACGCAGAGCTCAGACGTCATCCGCAAGAAGAGGGGAGAGCAGTGACGAGAAGGAATTGGCATGTTCCTGTCTTTCCTCCAATTTCACTCCCAAAACTACATGTGATGTGTGCCAGTCTTCAGCAAACACATCCCTGTCCGTCCCCATACTTGACGAAAAGAAAGTGCGTGGAGGAGACTGGTTTGTCTTTTTAATCCATGGCAAAGATTCAAAGAGCCGAAAAAAAGAAAAAAAGAAAAAACCCCCCAAACCAGAAGTGGCTCTTTTGGCGAGGTGAATGTTTCCAGGAGAAAGGAGATTGCTGATGCACCTCTTCACTAACCACAGCACGCCTGAATAGAGATACCAGCATTTCGAAAGGCAATCTGACACGCCTTTGGCATTTAAGAAATAGAAGTCTTAAGTCTCAGTATCGTGAACCAAGCCCAGATTAATGACCTTTCAGACTATAGGCTCAAGGAATTAGAAATAGGTCAGCCTTGCAAAGAATTTTAAGAAATCACTGAACCAGAGCAAATCAGACTTCTCCTTCTTTCCACCCTCCCTTAAGAAAGCCACCCTCGCCATCTCCTGGGAGCCTCTGATTTATCTGATCTCTCCATTCCGGGGAAGGAGTGGGTGAGCAAATACAGACTTCGCGCAAAGATACTACCTTTGATGCAAAACACGGGACACACACAAACAGAAGCAGTGCTAACTCTTCATTGAGCTCATCCTTCACAGGCCACCAGTTCACGGGGGAGGGCGGCCTTTCGTTACTCAAGTGAGTGGCCTTTGCATGTTTGCTTTTTTCCCCATTGGATATGTTTATGCAATAAATGAATCATGCAATATTGATCTGACATAAAATCCCCAGGTCACTGCTTCTTTTTTGGAAATTTTAAAAACCTGTCTTATCACACCCTGGCACTGAAAAACACAGGCAAGATCCCCCAAATCCTAAAACAGACACGAACGTGACGTATGGATGAGTCTATATTCCGTCCAAGGACAGGAGGTCTCTGCTGATTTACCTTTCTTCTCCCGGATCCCCTGATTTTGCTAAGATACGCACGTCAGCACTTACCTGATGCCGTTTCTAACGAACAACAGTTACTTCCAAACTGCATCCCAACCCATTGCCTGCATTATGCTGAGTGTTCACCAACATCGAGGTTCACGTTTCTGTGAAAGACTATTCCAGGGGGACCATGTCTCTGCCAGGGCTTCCCAGGTGGCTCAGTGCTCAAGAATCCACGTGCAGGAGACGCAGTTCTATCCCTGGGTTGGGAAGAGCCCCTCGAGAAGGGAACGGCAACCCACTCCAGGATCCTTGCCTGGGAAATCCCAGGGACAGGGAGCCTGGCGGGCTACAGCCCGTGGGGTCACAAAAGCGTCAGACAGTGCTTAGTGATTAAACTAGCAACATCTTTGCCATGTTCAAGGTTCTGTCTGGGACAGCTGCTCCTTCTTGGGGCAAATGACGCTTCCTCCCCCTCTCCTCCTGTGTCTTGTCCTGGTGCTGGGTGTTGGCCTTCCCTTCATCGTCCTGACTGTGGTGTGGACACAGTCTGGGCCAATAATCGCCTCATATCCCCTGGCCACAGAGGCTGGTCCAGGAATGGCCCTGGGTCTAGAGCTAAGGCCAGTCAGAGAAGCAGGAATAAGACTCTAATAGTGAAAGTGCAGACTCAGTCACAGCCATGAATTTACTTATGCCTGAAACCAGTCTGCTCTATCCTTCTCCTGGTTTGGTTAAATAAGTCGATAAATGTTCCTCTTTGGTTTAAGATAGTTTCATTGTATACAGCCTATAGGGAAGGAGTCTTGAGGAATATATCATATACTTCATGCTTTTTAGAAAATACAGTGCTCAATCTTCTCTCCATATCAAATATCTTTACCCATAGGATGCCTGCAGGATATCACAGGTCCCCGATACATCTCTGGAGAGTACCAGGTAACTCACCTGCGGAATGCTCTTCCACCAATCACTCCGCAGATGAGCACGAGGGTTTGGTTCTGCCATCAGCAGGAGAAGAAGAAGAAAACGGGATGTTCTCAGCGCTTCCCAACCCTATGAGCCCGACTCAATCATCCCTAGGTCACTCAGTCGTGTCTGACTCTTGGAACCCCATGACTATAGCCCTCCAGGCTCCTCTGTCCACGGGATTCTCCAGGTAAGAACACTGGAGTGGGTAGACATTCCCTTCTTCAGGGGTCTACCCCAACCCAGGGTCAAACCTGGGTCTCCTGCATTGCAGGCAGATTCTTTCCTGTCTGAGCCACTAGGGAAGTCCCATCAGAGGGATAAAGACGGGACCTCCAAGACCCGTTCCCTGAGGAAAGGTGTGAACATGCAGGCCCCAGGCCACTGCCTTCAATCCTGAGGGCATGACATGGGACTGGTCCGCAGAGGCCGAGGCACAGAGCCCAGGGCCAGCCTTGTGGGCATGGAACCCACGCAGCACCACCCCGTTCCGCTTGATCTGGGTTCTACTGTTGCACTCCTAACATCTGAACTATGTTTGCAGAAGAAGCCCTGCATTCTCACTTTGCGCTGGAATCCACCCATGATGGGGTCAGCACTGATAGAATGCAGCACCTGGCATTCCAAGGGTCCTGAGGTGGTGGCTGGCACCCGAGGGGCACCATCAGTGGAGTGGCTGAGCACCTTCAGCCAGGGGTGTGACGAGAGGCGGGGAGAGACCAGCACGCAGGACGGCTGGTGCGGACTGCAGTGTGACCCCAAGGAAGTCGCTGATTGGACGGTTCATGGAGAGCCCTGGAAACACTTGGGGAGAGAGAGGGCACTCTGATCCTACGATCAACTTGGTGGGAGCTTTACAGATGAAGGAATAACGTAAAGGCAACTCATGAGGGGCAGAATCCCTGGACTCAGACAGCCTGGGCCTCATTTCTGCTCTTTCATAGCTGTGTGACCTGCTTCATATTACCTAGCCTCTTTGTACCTCGTTTTCCTCCTCTGCAAACTAAAACTAACAACTGTCCCTACCACATCACGGCTTGTTAAAAAATCATATTAGACAATGCATATAAAGCAAAAAGCACAGTGTCTGGCACACAATATAAATCTTCAATGAAAGGTTATGACTATTGTTGCTAAGATTAACTGGAGATTAGCAGCTGTGCCTCCTCCTTTGTGCTAAGCAATGTTCTAATCCAGTGAATCTCAAAGTCTCAGGAAGACTTTACACTCATAAAAATTACTGAACTTCCCCAAGAGGTTTTATTTATATGGCTTAAAGTGGTCAATGTTTATAATATCAATTAAGACCAGGACAGTTTTTAATATGTATTAATGGATTCATGTTATAATAATAATAGTAAACCCATTACATGTTAACATAAATACCATCAGTCCAGTTCAGTTCAGTTCAGTCGCTCAGTCGTGTCTGACTCTTTGTGACCCCATGAATCGCAGCACACCAGGCCTCCCTGTGCATCACCAACTCCCGGAGTTCACTCAGACTTAAGTCCATCGAGTCCGTGATGCCATCTAGCCATCTCATCCTCTGTCGTCCCCTTCTCCTGCCCCCACTCCCTCCCAGAATCAGAGTCTTTTCCAATGAGTCAACTCTTTGCATGAGGCGGCCAAAGTACTGGAGTTTCAGCTTTAGCATCATTCCTTCCAAAGAAATCCCAGGGCTGATCTCCTTCAGAATGGACTGGATGGATCTCCTTGCAGTCCAAGGGACTCTCAAGAGTCTTCACCAACACCACAGTTCAAAAGCATCAATTCTTCAGTGCTCAGCCTTCTTCACAGTCCAACTCTCACATCCATACATGACTACTAGAAAAACCATAGCCTTGACTAGATGGACCTTAGTCGGCAAAGTAATGTCTCTGCTTTTGAATATGCTATTAGGTTGGTCATAACTTTCCTTCCAAGGAGTAAGCGTCTTTTAATTTCATGGCTGCAGTCACCATCTGCAGTGATTTTGGAGCCCCCCAAAATAAAGTCTGACACTGTTTCTACTGTTTCCCCATCAATTTCCCATGAAGTGATGGGACCAGATGCCATGATCTTCATTTTCTGAATGTTGAGCTTTAAGCCAACTTTCTCACTCTCCTCTTTCACTTTCATCAAGAGGCTTTTTAGTTCCTCTTCACTTTCTGCCATAAGGGTGGTATCATCTACATATCTGAGGTTATTGATATTTCTCCCGGCAATCTTGATTCCAGCTTGTGTTTCTTCCAGTCCAGCGTTTCTCATGATGTACTCTGCATAGAAGTTAAATAAGCAGGGTGACAATATACAGCCTTGACGTACTCCTTTTCCTATTTGGAACCAGTCTGTTGTTCCAAGTCCAGTTCTAACTGTTGCTTCCTGACCTGCATACAGATTTCTCAAGAGGCAGGTCAGGTGGTCTGGTATTCCCATCTCTCTCAGAATTTTCCACAGTTTATTGTGATCCACACAGTCAAAGGCTTTGGCAGAGTCAATAAAGCAGAAATAGATGTTTTTCTGGAACTCTCTTGCTTTTTCCATGATCCAGCGGATGTTGGCAATTTGATCTCTGGTCTCTCTGCCTTTTCTAAAACCAGCGTGAACATCTGGAAATTCACGGTTCACGTACTGCTGAAGCCTGGCTTGGAGAATTTTGAGCATTACTTTACTAGCATGTGAGATGAGTGCAATTGTGCGGTAGTGTGAGCATTCTTTGGCATTGCCATTCTTTGGGATTCGAATGAAAACTGACCTTTCCCAGTTCTGTGGCCATTGCTGAGTTTTCCAAATTTGTTGGCATATTGAATGCAGCACTTTGACAGCATCATCTTTCAGGATTTGAAACAGTTCAACTGGAATTCCATCACCTCCACTAGCTTTGTTTGTAGTGATGCTTTCTAAGGCCCACTTGACTTCACGATGTCTGGCTCTAGGTGAGTGATCACACTGTCGTGATTATCTTGGTCATGAAGATCTTTTTTGTACTGTTCTGTGTATTCTTGCCACCTCTTCTTAATATCTTCTGCTTCTGTTAGGTCCATACCATTTCTGTCCTTTATCAAGCCCATCTTGGCATGAAATGTTCCCTTGGTATCTCTAATTTTCTTGAAGAGATCTCTAGTCTTTCCCATTCTGTTGTTTTCCTCTATTTCTTTGCATTCATCGCTGAGGAAGGCTTTCTTATCTCTTCTTGCTATTCTTTGGAACTCTGCATTCAGATGCTTATATCTTTCCTTTTCTCCTTGGCTTTTCACTTCTCTTCTTTTCACAGCTATTTGTAAGGCCTCCCCAGACAGCCATTTTGCTTTTTTGCATTTCTTTTCCATGGGGATGGCCTTGATCCCTGTCTCCTGTACAATGTCACAAACCTCATTCCATAGTTCATCAGGCACTCTATCTATCAGATCTAGGCCCATAAATCTATTTCTCACTTCCACTGTATAATCATAAGGGATTTTATTTAGGTCATACCTGAATGGTCTAGCGGTTTTCCCTACTATCTTCAATTTGAGTCTGAATTTGGTAATAAGGAGTTCATGATCTGAGTCACAGTCAGCTCCTAGTCTTGTTTTTGTTGACTGTATAGAGCTTCTCCATCTTTGGCTGCAAAGAATATAATCAATCTGATTTTGGTGTTGACCATCTGGTGATGTCCATGTGTAGAGTCTTCTCTTGTGTTGTTGGAAGAGGGTGTTTGCTATGACCAGTGCATTTTCTTGGCAAAACTCTATTAGTCTTTGCCCTGCTTCATTCCACATTCCAAGGCCAAATTTGCCTGTTACTCCAGGTGTTTCTTGACTTCCTACTTTTGCATTCCAGTCCCCTATAATGAAAAGGACATCTTTTTTGGGGTGTTAGTTCTAAAAGGTCTTGTAGTTCTTCATAGAACCGTTCAACTTCAGTTTCTTCAATGTTACTGGTTGGGGCATAGACTTGGATTACCATGATATTTAATGGTTTGCCTTGGAAAGGAACAGAGATCATTCTGTCATTTTTGAGACTGCATCCAAGTACTGCATTTTGGACTCTTTTGTTGACCATGATGGCTACTCCATTTCTTCTGAGGGATTCCTGCCCGCAATAGTAGATATAATGGTCATCTGAGTTAAATTCACCCATAACAATAGTTTTCTAGCAAGGAATATATAATGAGGTGCACACTTCTGACGTTGGGTTGTAGAAACCAGCTACATTTTTATATCTTCTGCCTTCATATCATTGTGATAATGTATTTCTGCTTAAAATAAGTATATGAGGAAAATCCAGTCTTACACATATGTGTATAATGAGACGAGTATTGTTAAGATTTTCAGATGAGTACGGATATTCTCCTCTGATATGACATGAAAACTCAACAAGCGATGGTTTCCTAAAGGTGCACTGGAATGTGGAATCTGAAACTGTATCAATAAGCTTTGCGTGCCCTGCCACATCAATATCCATTTGGCCTGTCCTGCAGTTTGAATGGACCTTTCACCCACCTGACAGCTCATTTGGTAAGGAACCCGCCTGAGATGCAGGAGACCCCAGTTCGATTCCTGGGTTGGGAAGATCCGCTGGAGAAGGGATAGGCTACCCACTCCAGTATTCTTGGGCTTCCCTTGTGGCTCAGCTGGTAAAGAATCTGCCTGCAATGCAGGAGACCTGGGTTTGATCCCTGGGTTGGGAAGATCCCCTGGAGAAGGAAAAGTATACCCACTCCAGTATTCTGGCCTGGAGAATTCCATCGGCTGTACAGTCCATGGGGTCACAAAGAGTCGCACATGACTGAGCAACTTTCACTTTAACTCCACACATAATTTTACAACATGATACATCATCAGTCATTTGGCAAAAATACCAACTTAATGAAACTGCAAAGATACCCCAGATGTCTGTGCATTTCACATCACCATCATTATCGTCAGAAAAATATTTAAGCAGAGAAAGCTGTTAAGCTCAGAAGGATGGATTCTAGTTTTCCAAAATTCTAATTTTTGCTTTTAAGAATTTTACCTTCAGTAACAAATACCATTAGTTATTTTCTTTGAAGAAAATACTTTCTTCAAGGAACTGACATGGCTACTTCCATTCCCACCTCAACCACAGAAGTGTTCTTCCTCAGGGACAACCTTTGTTAACTCCTCATACACCCCAGTGTTCTTGCCTGGAGAATCCCAGGGACGAGAGAGCCTGGCGGGCTGCCATCTATGGGAGCCCACTCATAGAAGAGTAGTGGGACACGACTCAGAGTCGGACACGACCGAAGTGACTCAGCGGTAGCAGCCTACACCGTAAGTACTTTATATATACTTCCTGTCTCACCACACATAATATTAAGACTGCCAAGACTGACTAAAATTAAAACCATTATACTTCATCAAGGACACTCTTAAATGCAGCTGGTGCTTTGATCGTTTTCTTGCTTGCAAGTGTGTTGTGGCAAAGAAGACAGTGGCAGTCAAGACAGTGAAGCCACAGCCCTGCCCCAGACTAAGGCCCCAGCAGGTCTGCCCGCCACTGCTCACGTGCCATCCGTGAGAACGTCAGCTCAGTGAGGAAGGCAGAGGACTCTGAGTGTTATTATTGAAAGTCTTTTTGTGGACCCTAAGTCTCTGGGATCCTTAGGAGTTTTCAAGCCACACTGAAACATTGAGAACTGCCGCTCTAAGCCACCCGCACAGACTCAGTGATGACGAGAACTCTACGACATGAGTGTTATTATTACCCCCACTTTACAGACAAGAAAACTGAGGCACAGCGCGCTTACTTAGGATCATACAGCCCCTAAGAGGAAGGAGTGGCACGCGGCCGGAGTGTGGGCTGCTAACCACTGTGACTGAGAAAGGGTGTGGTTTTAGCTGCGTATTATTTCCAGCTTTTTGAGGCATGTGCTATAATTATGAGAAAAGTGGGGGAAAAGGACATACAGTGAGATAGACGGAAGAATAAAGAGAAAGATCAAAAAGAGGAAGTTATCTCTGACGAAAGATGACCGTTTATCCATGAGATGAAGTTACCTCCCTAGAAATAGCGAGAACACAAGCTCATTTAAAATTCCACTGATGTAAAATATAATTTAGATTATTTTTTAGAAAAACAGGTAATATAATAATGACAAATGTAAAGGAAAATCCTGGGATGATAAACTTGGGCCAGCGTCAGAGTTCAAGGAGAAGGTAGGTGCTTAGGGCTAAGGCGGGTTCTCCGTGAGCAGTATATTCCTTTTTCTTTAAAGGCAATTTATCAGGACTTATCCAAGCCTGTAGGAGCAATCCCTTAAGACCATCCAATTTCCTTTCTTTCTAATTCCATACTTAGCAGAGCAGCCTTCTGATAATTAATTTGGTTTCTCAGGTAAGTCAATCCCGGGAAAGGGACTGGTTGAGTAATCGTGCCTGCTGTAAATGAGTAAATTGCTGTGTGGATTTATCAACCCACTTCCCACGAGTTCAGTTTGTAAACACCACTTTTCCTAGGGTTCACTGACATTTGACTGTACACCTGCAAAGCTATGTGACCAAAGTGACTAGGGCTGTTGTAAGACTTTGTAACACTGGGCACACTTGTAGCGGTCATCATCCCAACTGTATATTAGAACACACTCACTTATTCCTAGGGCTGCTATATTGCACAGTGCCAGCTGTGAATGGAACTTCCTGGAATTGTGTGGTAAGTGACCTTACTTTTATTCCACCTTAAATATAGTTTATCATATCAAAAATAAAGGGAAAGAATCCTTCTAGAATCCCTGTTTACCTCTAAGCTACTTATTTGACTTGCTTTTTGCTGTTGCCAGCAATGACTACGTATGGCAAAGGCTAACTGCCTCAGGATCCGTTCTCCAATCTTTCGTTTTCATTTTCGTAATGGAGTCCGCTCCCCACCCTCCCAAGGTTTAGAAGACACAGAGACGCCTAGCTGGAGGCTTTTGTGCGCCTCTCACCACGGCCACGCTTCTAAGTCTGGTCATTCGGGTATGAGCAGGCATGACATGAGAGAACTCCCAGATCCGGATCCTTAGACAGAGGCGACTTGATTCATTTTACCCTCCTTCCTTCTTGCTTTGAGCTGAACAGGTTAATCGAGGTCAGTGATGCAGACGAGGGCGATGCATCAGAGGCTGGCAGAGCAATGAGATGGGAGGAACCTGGGCCCCGGATGGCAGCATCACCGTGCCCCTCTCCCTGAACCACCCACCTCCTCTTACACTGTTGCCTGAGAGACCTAAATGACTGTGTTGTTAGAATCTGTTTTGAGGTCTCTATTATTACGGAGGCTTGTCTTAGACCCTAACCAACAGCAGGAATTGTAGGGAAGTGAGAGAAGCAATTGATTCATTTTAAAAATATAGCGGTGATTTTGTGATTGCTAAATCAAACAGCATCCTTTCGACTGACACTGTCTGGCCCTGTGCTCCTCTCTGAGCTCATTTCCCCTCCCATCACACTCTAAGCTACTCTTGTGTTGCTGCCGTTCAGTCCCCCAAGTCCCCGACTCCTTGCGACCACATGGGCTACAGCATGCTAGGCCTCCCTGTTCTTCACTATCCCCCAGAGCTTGCTCAGACTCACATCCATCGAGTCGGTGATGCCACCCAGCCAGCTCATCCTCTGCCACCACCCTTCCCTCCTGCCCTCAGTCTTTCCCAGCCTCAGGGGCTTTTCCAGTGACTCAGCTATTCACAGCAGGTGGCCAAGCTATTGCAGCTTCGGCTTCAGCATCAGTCCTTCCAATGAATATTCAGGACTGACCTCCTTTAGAATGGACTGGTTTTATCTCCTTGCAGTCCAAGGGACTCTCAAGAGTCTTCGCCAATACCACAGTTCAAAAGCATCAGTTCTTTGGCACTCAGCCTTCTTTATGGTCCAACTCTCACATCCATACACAATTACTTAGCTCCTCTGGGCTCCTTGTTCTTCTCCTTAGGACATTTGTGTTTGCCTTTCCTTCACTGTAAATACCCTGCCTTCATAAAGCTTCATGGCAAATCCCGCTATCTCCTCCAGGCCTTTGTGCTCTGCACCCTTCCCTGGACACCCATTTCCAAGTCTGGTTGCGCCCCCTCCCCTACCTGGGCCAGTGTGTGCCCGGTTCCTTCCCCACCTCCCCTCTCACTTTCTTTATGGGATTTATGAACATGAGATCCCATATATCTTGTTTCCTTATTGTCTTTCTATTTTCATCACAAGGGGATGTATTTTTGTTTCGTTCACTGTAATAACCCTAGCATCCACAACCACATAGAACTTAGCATATACTTAATAAATACTCATTGAATTAATAAATTAAGCATTTAACTTATTTTTTCTTTGTATGTGTAGATTTTAAAATTATTTTTTATCTCAAATATTCTAGTGGTCCTTCAAAGATGTACCAGCCAGAGACACTGAGTACAGATGCCCAGTGCGTGGATACGTGAATTGAGGAGATGCCTCCTCTCCCAGCTCCCAGCCTGAAGACATAAACCCTCCCCTCTGCTAGCCCAAGGCAGCAGCCGCCATCTGAGCTCTTCTCACATACCCTTGAATCCCCTTTGCATACAATCTCTTTCTGTGCCCTGTGCCCTGACCCCTCACCTCAAGTTTCTGTGAACTCTGCTTGTGACTGTGAATTTCTCAGGGGACCACCACAGGCTACGGGGCCTCCCTGGTGGCTCAGATGGTGAAGGATCTGAGAATGCAGATTCTGCAATGCAGGAGACCAATGTTCAATGCCTGGGTTGGGAAGATTCCCCTGGAGAAGGGAAAGGCAACCCACTGCAGTACTCTTGCCTGAAGAATCCCATGGACAGAGGCGCCTGGCGGGCAAGGGTTTGTTACAGTTCATGCAGTTGCAAAAAGCTGGACACGACTGAGCGACTAACACACACACACACAGGCTATAGGGGCTTCTTTGCCGCATGAAAGAAAACCAGAAGTTCCTAGGGGTTTATGCCCCTCCCATCTGGCTCTCAGCCAGTGACGGACAGGAGGAGGAGGATAAAAGTCCAGTTTTTTTGCCACCAGCTGGGAGCAGCTCTGAGGTGTGATTTCCACTCCAGAGCTCCCCACAGGATCAGGCTGAGGCTCGCCCATTGCTTGCCTGCTTTCCCCTCTCTCCCCTGCTCCCCCATCTCCCGAGACAATCCTTCTGGGAGTGCATGCTCAATAAACTCCATGCATGTGAATCCTCATCTCAGATTCTGCTTCTGGGCAATCTGACCTAAGATGTCAACAGCAGCCTCGCCCCCACATGACCACCTAAGTTCCCTAAGACAAACACCACTGTGACTGCGGCTGGGGGCGACTGCACAACACTCTGCCCAGTGCAAACGCCCTTCTGCAGGCATGGCCACCCCCTGGCTGATGCCTGAGAGGAGGGAGACATGGCAGGAGGAAGCAGGTAAAGAAAATGACCACGTGATACTCAGAAGCACCAAGGTAGAAAGACAGTGCCAAAATATTGAGAAATGAGTTGAAGCACAACTCACCTACACCGGTGTTACGTGACTCTAGACGGGACCCCATTTGATAGAGTCAAGCTATCCTGCCCTCCAAGATCAAGTTTGTGCTGAGCTTTTGATTGTTTCAAAGAAAATGTACCCACTCCCACTGCATAGCCCTTGTTTCTAGCCTGCTTGTTTGGATGAAAGGCTTGCAGCATTTTAGTTTATGATATCTCTGGGGAGGAGTGAATATGTCAGTGTAATTAACTCATCTGATGAGAGAGGTCTTGTTTATTTCCCCTACAAAATAACAGGTGGTGGAGAGCTCCGATACATTCTGGTGATATGAGATGCACTCAGAATAAATCACACTAAACAAACAAGGAGATAAAAAAACGATTTCAAAGTACATTTTTTGATTGTTTTAAATTAATTTTTGAAAGTGAAGAGCTTCATACCAAAATGTCACAAAGCTGCCACCCACCTCCAATCTACTCTTCTAAGAAAGGGTTAATAGTACAATAAAGTTCAACCCACTAAGACTAATAGAAACTTGAAAGTTGTTTTCAAATTATTGTCCAAACAATCGCTTGGTTTCTGAGCACCCTCTCTGGGCATGAGAAATGGAAGTCAAATCAGTTTGTATCATCAGTGAAAACAACCACACATAATTCATTTCTCCAAATCCACAGTGACACTCATTTAATAAACAAGTGAGAGCAACGCCATGTGCTGGGCATTAGGTAAATAAAAACAAACAAGAGAGACTTTGCTCGCGGGAGCTCACATTCTAAAGAAGAATGGTTGATGCAGAGATATTTCCGGGATTAAAATGGTAAAACGTACTCTTCCTCCCTCTGAAAACTTAATGAAATTCCAGACATGGACTTGGTTTTGTTTCTTTGTGTTTTTGAGACTGGATGAACTGTGATACTAGAAAGCAAGCAGAACAGATAATGTCCTTAGGCCAGAAATGTGGACGAATCCCTGAAGGCTGAGAAGATCTGCTTGGCGCAATGGAGATGTTAGCCTGTAGGAAACCTGAGGAGGAAATGGCGTAAGGGAGCAGGGGGAAGTGGGGAAAGAATGAGAAAGACAAACGGAGAAGGAAGGCGGCTGTGTGGGGAGAGCTGGAAGGGGTGAAAGGAAGAGCAAGGGCTGGGAGAAGGAGCGAGTGGGCAGAGAGAAGACAGGGAGGCTGAAAAAGGATGCGGCAACTCCTTTGACAGCTGGAGCGGCAACAGAGCCCTAGAAGAGCTGTCCACGATCAGCAGCAAAGGGGCCTTGAATCGGAAAACGCTCCAGACTGCACAGCTTACTGTGCGTGGGCATTACCTTGAGATATTTCGAAGCACAGATCCTGACTTCTCAGGTCTAGGGTAAGACCTGGAATTGTGCTTTTCTTACAGCTTCCTAGGTGATGCTAATGCTCCCAAGTGATACTGATGCTGCTGGGCAGTGGACCATACTTGGAGTAGGAAGGCTTATAAAAGTGCCTCATTCATTTCCTTCTCCTCCTCACATTTTTTTTCATCCTCAGCTGTTCTTGTTCCATCATAACAGCTGTAGTCTTAATTATTCAATGGAAAAGATGATATATAAAGAAATCAAAAGATGGGTAGTATTTAGTACATAACTGATAATACAAAAATATAAAATTGAATTAGATTGATTTTTATTTAAAATAACAGTGGATGCAAGCTAGAAGATGGCACTTCAGGAAATATTTGTATTTTCTTTGTAATATTTGTCTTTTTAACTTCTCAGTAATAAACATTCATTATGCTCTGATGATAAAATATAATATTATAAAGAACCCTCCCAGCATGGTGATACTAGAGGAATCTTAGTTATTAACTCAAAGCACAACTTGTAAATCTCGATAGTCAGGAGGATTTTTCTTCTTCTTTGAGGGGAGTCCCTCCAGCTGACTTTGGATGTAATTTTTCCTTGTTTTCAGAGACATCAGTCTGTATGTTATCTCCTTTCTCTTCTCACTTCCCTCTATCCATCCCCTCTCATCAACATTTTAACTTGGCCAAAGTCTCTGCCATCTGGAAAATATTTCTCTTGGTTTTACATTTGTCTATGTAGCCCTGTTTTTCACCCATACTGAGTATTATTACATGCAATTAAAATGCTTATTATTTTAAAGCATGTATCTTCTTCATAAATGGATTTATATTAATTCAGTTACTTATATACATATCTCTTTTACTTACTGCATGTATTTTTTTTCAAACTTTGACTTTCATTAGTGGATTGGGTTTACTTGTTTTCAACTTTTCTCTGGAGCAGTTTCACAGTTATGTATCTTATTTATATTTTCTGATGTTTATCTTTAAATCTTAACTCACTGTGCCTGGGCCCTGGTTGCAGAATAGGTTAGCTGCAGGGCTGGATTTCATCTAGATCCTGTATTCTGTCTTCTAAATCCTTAGTGGCAATATCCCTGTGGCCAAGAAAAGATGATTCAAAAAGGAGAATTCCTTATAAGCCAGGTGATGTTCCAGGCCTGAGTCAGCTGGATTATTTTTACTGAATATTAAAGAAAAGACCATAAGCCTTCAAATCCTTGAGCCAGTTTCACTGGCAGATATCACTAGTGATAAAAATTGGGGGCAAATGCTCACTGTCACAGCATCTAATAATAGAGACATCGTGTCCATGATGCTCTCAGTGCAGATAGACACTGGGCCACATTTCTCACAGGAAGTGAGTGACCACTGAGGACAACATAGGAACCAATTTTATGCCTGGCCCTGTCCTCTTCACTCTGTACACATAAGGTCGTTTACTCACCAAAACAGCTCTAATAATTATTAACCCATTTGTTTACATAACACGGCAATGCAGGAGACTTGGGTTCTATCCCCGGCGTCAAGAAGATCCTCCAGAGAAGGGAATGGCTATACACTCCAGTACTCTCACCTTAAAAACCCCATAGACAGAGGTGCCTAGTGGGCTACAGTCCATGGGGTCGCAAAGAGTCAGGCACGCTGGGTGGCCAACACCTTCGCTACAATAGTAATGGTAGTGGCAGGTAGCTAAGTAGGTGGGCGCTAGAACTTTCAGAGGCTAAGCAGACCCCTTAAACTGCCAAGCAGGAAGTCAACACTGATGCAAAGCATCACACGGAACCAAGATCTTAAGGGTCCATTCAGGCCGAGACTCAATATTCAGATCACTCAGAGGCCAGATGGGCAAAACTGGGCAGGTTAGTAAGCCTCCTTGAGTAAGATGCAGTACTATTAGCCGCGACAAGCCTTACCTCTACTAAATCCCGCATGCATCACACCGTTCCTGGGAGCAAGTGAAGGCAGAGTACAGACAGCAAGTGCAGAGGTGCATTCGTCAACCGGAGAACTTGGATTTGATTAGAATAAAGACCTCTTTTGCTGCTCAGAAAGTGAAAAGGGATTAAAAATCAGAATGTCCAAATTTCCCACCTCTAAAGAACTCTGTCAGTGCTGGGACCACATTTCAAGGGGAAGAGCAAGTTATACTGGCTTCGGTTCATCACTGTAGATTCCCGCTTGGCATTGTCCCCTCTGCTTTCTGTCTTCTTACAACTGCCTGATTCACCTGCTTTCAGCACCTTCCTGGCACCAGGAGGTATTTAAATTTGCAATTCAGGCCATAAACAAGAGACATCAGGTCCCAGTTCAGGACTGGCTGGAGTGAGGTTCCTCTAAACCCAAGCTCACGGAACCAAGGTCCTCGGTGCAAAATGGGCATGTCATATAATCAGAATGCGGCACATTTATCATTTCATTTGAAAGGAGTGACTACTGGAATTACATTTCCCATGTAAAACAATAATACAATTTCCAGCTGATAAGCAAATAAGTAAGAGAAAACAGCTTTGTAATTATTTTGACAGTGGTTGGACTCAGAGAAAAGCCCGTCAAATCCCATTTCATGAGAAGGAGCGCTAAGCAGAGCTGAGCAAACGTTTCACCCGAGTCTACCCAACACATGCTACCCCGAAGACGACTCCGTAATGAGAGTCTGTCGTTCGCAAATGACTCACCATGTGAAAACTCTGCTGAAGATGTCGGAGACGTGGGTGATACACGTGAAAATAAAATTAATCAATATGAAGGTGAAGATCAGCGGTCTATCACAGCCAAGCTGCTTGATGAGAATGAAACGGGGGAACAGACAGGGCTCAGAAACTCAGGAAAGTGCAGCAAATGTCAGTGATAATTGTGAATTAGTAACTACTGCTAGAAATGGAGAAACAAGAGTAGGCAGAGGAAGAAATGTTGTCAGGAAGCAACCTCATCCATTGCTACCTCCCTGGTCCAAGCCACCAACCTCTCTCGCCTGAATTATAACAGTGAACTACAAACCTGCCTCTTCCCTACAGCATATTATACTCACAACAGCCAGGATGATCCTGTTAGAACACAGTTCACACTGAGGCACCCCCCTCACCAGAACCTTCTGCTGGCATTCACGCCACAGCCCCATGTGACCTAAGAAACTTGGATGACTGGGTCCCATGACCTGTCTCCCCATCACGTAATCCAGGCACAGCATTCGGTCACGCAGTTTCTGGAACATGAGCCGCGGCCCCTTCTCAGAGCAGAGCACCAACGTGTGCTGTCCCACCCCCTGGACTTTGCTCCTGCCGGCCCACCTCAGAACTTGCTCCTTGCTCCCTTCCTGTCTTTCCTTAAAGGCCACTTGTCAGTGCAGCTCCCTCTGGCCAACCTCTCTGAAATTGCAACCCGCCTCCCATGCACACTACCCTACTTTCTCCCCTCCATCACTTTGTTCTCAGGTTATATGTCTCTCAGATGCAAATATTTTAACCAAGTAGCTGGTTTATTGTCTGCCTCACTGGTTGGGCTTCAAACTCCAGGAGGTCAGGAAGTTTTGTCTGTTTTCTTGTATCCCAAGTACCACGTTAGTGTTTGGGATATAGTAGGTGCTCAATAAAAATTTGTAGGCTGTGTGACTATAATTCAGAGATAAGCACGGAAGGAATGGTGATAACAACATGATTAAAGGATTTATTAAACTTATCTTCTGGAAGTGTTTTCAGATAAAGTCTCCCTCCCCTTCCAAGAGGATCTGTCAAGGTGGTGAGATAACACCAATCTCCTCCCAAGTGAGCAGATGAAACAGAGGCTGCAGAACCATGAGAACAGAGAAGTAGGATGAGAATTGTGGAGACCTGGCCACCCTCACCCTCTTCTGCTCTGAGACAGTTATATGATGAATTCTAGCCTGAAATCACCAACCTCTTTTTCCCCTCCGTCTTAATCAAGAATCAAAGTGGGCTGGTTTGTAATTCCACTGAAGAGACATTTACTTACTGAATTGAGTTTGAAAGGACCTTAAAGCTTTGATGTGGCAGAAAGGAAAACTTGTTAAGTTACTTAGTCTTGGGAGGAGTTAGTCTTCCACTCACTTGTAAAGATCACTGACAAATGTTGGGTGTCAATCTGTGCTGTGTTTGCACACATCTTCCGTAAAATCCGTTCGTGGTAATCTGGCAATGTATCATGCTTTTCTGCAAAACTACAGCAAAAACAAGGGTTAAAAACTAGAAAAGAGTGCATTTGTAAGATGTCCATTCTCAAAATGGATTATCTGCATCTGAGCAAGTCCTCCTCCTCTAGCTGGGGAATGATTCCTTAACAAAATAGATCCTTGTGTCAAGAGAGGTATGTGGACCAGAGATGGGGGACCGCACGAGCTGGTACATGTCAGCCAGCCATGCCTCTAAACTGGGAAGCACACTTTTCATTATCCTTTCTTGTTCCGTCAACTCAGAGGAGATATCTTAAAAGTTTCAGGGAGCGCTCTTGCTAAGCCAGGACTGTGATTACACACACTAAGTTTGCAGTGACAGACCTACAGATCCTTGTTGGCAAAGTGATGTCTCTGCTTTTCAATATGCTGTCTAGGTTTGTCACAGCTTTTCCTCCAAGTCTTTTAATTTCGCGGCTCCAGTAACTGTCCACAGTGATTTTAGAGCCAAAGAAAATAAAATCTTCCACTGTTTCCACTTTCTTCCCATCTATTTGCCATAAAGTGATGGGGCCAGATTCCACGGTCTTAGTTTTTTGAGGGCTGAGTTTTAAGTCAGCTTCTTCCCTCTCCTCTTTCACCCTTATTAAGAGGTCTGTAGTTCCTCTTCACTTTCTGCCATTAGAGTGGTATCATCTGCACATCTGAGGTTGTTGATACTTCTCCTGGTGATCTTGATTCCAGCTTGTGATTCATCCAGCCCAGCGTTTCACATGATGTATTCTATATAGAGTCTGACCGTGATGCTGAATAACTGTCTTCTTTTTTAATGTGCTGTGTGAAGTTAGTCTACTCGGAAGTCATTTCGGTAAGCTACCCCAACAGTGTGAAGTTAGGATTCCTTCCGATTCTCCTCGAAATTTATTTACAACCTCCTTTGGTGGAGAAGCTGTTGTCTTCAGAACCTTGGTGTAGTTGGACTGACGGTTCTGTGTTGTGACCTGGAGTTCACCATTAAAAGGGTCACCCATGCAAAGTCATGGAGGGGTTTTATTTTTTTTTGGTTATTAATGATTGTTCACATATCCTATGCAATATATCTAAACTGAATTATGGTACCAGATAAAGTTATAGATGGGAATTAAGCTTGGGTATCATCCACTATCATATGTAATCAATAAAAGACAATACCCTCAAAAGAAAGTAATCATGACACTCAATTAAAAAAATAAACTATTAATTTTTAAAAAGTAGAATGATTAAAAAAAGATACACTGTTAAAACACAAATCAAAAGACAGCTGAAACAGCTATATTAATATTAGACAAAATAGACTTCAGAAGAAGAAATATTAAATGGTATCAGAGGGACATTATATGGAACAATGGGTAAATTAAGAAGACAATCTTAATTGTATGTACACCTAACAAGTTTCAAAACACATGAAGCAAAAGGTGACAGAATTGAATAGAAACAGACAGGATCCACAATTGTAGTTAGATGTTAACACACTTCAGTAATTAACAGAACAAATAAAATAGGTAAGAATATAGACAACCTAAACAACACTATCAACCAACTTAGCCTCAGTTCAATTCAGTCGCTCAGTCGTGTCCGACTCTTTGCGACCCCATGAATCACAGCACGCCAGGCCTCCCTGTCCATCACCAACTCCTGGAGTTCACTCACACTCATGTCCATTGAGTCAGTGATGCCATCCAGCCATCTCATCCTCTGTTGTCCCCTTCTCCTCCTGCCCCCAATCCCTCCCAGCATCAGAGTCTTTTCCAAAGAGCCAACTCTTTGCATGAGGTAGCCAAAGTACTGGAGCTTCAGCTTTAGCATCATTGGAAGGAACTTAGCCTAGTTGATGTTTATAGTACACTCAGCCTAACAACAAAAAATACATTCTTTTCAGTGCACATGAAACATTCACCAAGTACACCATAATTCTGCGCCATAAAACAATCCTCAACAAATTTAAAACCAACATAGTATGAAGTATGTTCTGCCTGTTTTCCTCTAAGAGTTTTATAGTTTCTGGTCTTACATTTAGATCTTTAATACATTTTGAGTTTATGTTTGTGCATGGTGTTAGAAAGTGTTCTAATTTCATTCTTTTACAGGTGGCTGACCAGTTTTCCCAGCACCACTTGTTAAAGAGATTGTCTTTTCTCCATTGCATACTTTTGCCTCCTTTGTCAAAGATAAGGTGTCCACAGGTGTATGGATTTATCTCTGAACCTTCTATTCTGTACCACTGATATGTATTTCTATCTTGTGCCAGTACCATACTGTCTTGACGACTGCAGCTTTGTGGTATAGTCTGAAGTCAGGAAGGTAGATTCCTCTAGTTCCATTCTTCTTTCTCAAGATGGCTTTGGATATTTGAGGTTTTTGTGTTTCCATACACACTGTGAAATTATTTGTTCTAGTTCTAGGAAAAATACCATTGGTAGTTTGGTAGGGATTGTGTTGACTCTATAGACTGCTTTGGGTAGTATACTCGTTTTCACTATACTGATTCTTCCAATCCATGAACATGGTTTATTTCTCCTATGTTATCTTTGATTTCTTTCATCAGTGTTCTATAGTTTTCTATATACAAGTCTTTTGTTTCTTAGGTAAATTTATTCCTAAGTATTTTATTCTTTTCATCACAATGATGAATGAGATTGTTTCCTTAATTTCTCTGTTTTTTTTTTCATTGTTATTGTATAGGAATGCAAGGGATTTCTGTGCATTAATTTTATATCCTGAAACTTTACTATATTCATTGATTAGCTCTAGTAATTTTCTGGCAGTATCTTTAGGGTTTTCTATGTAGAGTATCGTGTCATCTGCAAATAGTGAGAGTTCTACATCTTCTTTTCCAATCTGTTCAACTTATTTCTTTTTCTTCTCTACATATAAGTTAAATAAGCAGGGTGACAATATGCAGTCTTGACGTATTTCTTTTCCAATCTGGAATCAGTCTGATGTTCCACCTCCAGTTCTAACTGTTGCTTCTTGATCTCCATACAGATTTCTCAGGAATCAGGTGAGATGGTCTGGTATTCCCACCTCTTAGAATTTTCCACAGTTTGTTGTGATCTATACAATCAAAGTTTTTAGCATAGTCAATGAAGCAGAAGTAGATGTTTTTCTGGAACTGCCTTGCTTTTTCTCTCATCCAATGGATGATGGCAATTTGATCTCTGGTTCCTCTGCCTCTCCTAAATCCAGTTTGAACATCTGGAAGTTCTCAGTTCACATAATGTTGAAGCCTAGCTTGAAGGATTTTAAGCATTATCTTGCTAGCATGTGACATGAGCCCAATTGCACAGTAGTTTGAACATTCTTTGGCATAGCCTTTCTTTGGAATTGGAATGAAATTCCAAATTCTCTGGAATTGCAGTACTGTGGCCACTGCTGAGTTTTCCAAATTTGCTGGCATATTGTTCAGTTCAGTTGCTCAGTCATGTCCAACACTTTGCGACCCCATGAACCACATCATGCCAGGCCTCCCTGTCCATCACCAACTCCTGGAGTCCACTAAAACCCATCTCCATTGTGTCAGTGATGCCATCCAACCATCTCATCCTCTGTCGTCCCCTTCTCCTCCTGCCCTCAACCTTCCCCTTCTCCTCCTTCCCTCAATCTTCCCCAGCATCAGGGTCTTTTCAAATGAGTGAGCTCTCCGCATCAGGTGGCCAAAGTACTGGAGTTTCAGCTTCAAAATCAGTCCCTACAATAACACCCAGGACTGATTTCCTTTAGGATGGACTGGTTTGATCTTCTTGCAGTCCAAGAGACTCTCAAGAGTCTTCTCCAACACCACAGTTCAAAAGCATCAAGTCTTCGGCACTTAGCTTTCTTTATAGTCCAACTCTCACATCCATACATGACTACTGGAAAAACCATAGCCTTGACTAGACGGACCTTTGTTGGCAAAGTAATGTCTCTGTTTTTTAATATGCTATCTAGGTTGGTCATAACTTTCCTTCCAAGGAGTAAGCGTCTTTTACTTTCATGGCTGCAATCACCATCTGCAGTGATTTTGGAGCCCAAAAAATAAAGTCTGACACTGTTTCCACTGTTTCCCATCTATTTGCCATGAAGTGATGGGACTAGATGCCATGATCCTCATTTTCTGAATGTTGAGCTTTAAGCCAACTTTTTCACTTTTCTCTTTCACTTTCATCAAGAGGCTCTTTAGTTCCTCTTCACTTTCTGCCATAAGGGTGGTGTCATCTGCATATCTGAGGTTATTGATATTTCTCCTGGCAATCTTGATTCCAGCTTGTGCTTCCTCCAGCCCAGTGTTTCTCATGATGTACTCAGCATATAAGTTAAATAAGCAGGGTGACAATATGCAGCCTTGACGTACTCCTTTTCCTATTTGGAACCAGTCTCTTGTTCCATGTCCAGTTCTGCTGCTTCCTGACCTGCATATAGGTTTCTCAAGAGGCAGGTCAGGTGGTCTCGTATTCCCATCTCTTTCTGAATTTTCCACAGTTTATTGTGATCCACACAGTCAAAGGCTTTGGCATAGTCAATAAAGCAGAAATAGATGTTTTTCTGGAATTCTCTTGCTTTTTCAATGATCCAGTGGATGTTGGCAATTTGATCTCTGGTTCCTCTGCATTTTCTAAAACCAGCTTGAACATCCGGAGGTTCATGGTTCAAATATTGCTGAATCTTGGCTTAGAGAATTTTGAGCATTACTTTACTAGCATGTGAGATGAGTGTGGTAGTTTGAGCATTCTTTGGCATTGCCTTTCTTTGGGATTGGAATGAAAACTGACCTTTTCCAGTCCTGTGGCCACTGCTGAGTTTTCCAAACTTGCTGGCATACTGAGTGCACCACTTTCACAGCATCATCTTTTAGAATTTGAAACAGTTCAACTGGAATTCCATCACCTCCACTAGCTTTGTTCATAGTGATGCTTCCTAAGGCCCACCTGACTTCACATCTCAGAATGTCTGGCACTAGGTGAGCATGAGTGATGACACCTTTGTGATTATCTGGGTCGTGAAGATCTTTTCTGTACAGTTCTTCTGTGTATTCTTGCCACCTCTCCTTAATATCTTCTGCTTCTGTTAGGTCAATACCATTTCTGTCCTTTATTGAGCCCATCTTGGCATGAAATGTTCCCTTGGTATCTCTAATTTTCTTGAAGAGATCTCTAGTCTTTCCCATTCTATTGTTTTCCTCTATTTCTTTGCATTCATCGCTGAAGAAGGCTTTCTTATCTCTCCTTGCTATTCTTTGGAACTCTGCATTCAGATGCTTATATCTTTCCTTTTCTCCTTTGTTTTTTGCTTCTCTTCTTTTCACAGCAGTTTGTAAGGCCTCCTCAGACAGTCATTTTGCTGTTTTGCATTTCTTTTTCTTGGGGCTGGCCTTGCTCCCTGTCTCCTGTACCATGTCACAAACCTCCATCCATAGTTCATCAGGCACTCTATCTGTCAGATCTAGGCCCTTAAATCTATTTCTCACTTCCACTGTATAATATTAAGGGATTTGGTTTAGGTCATACCTGAATGGTCTAGTGGTTTTCCCTACTTTCTTCAATTTAAGTCTGAATTTGGCAATAAGAAGTTCATGATCTGAGCCACGGTCAGCTCCTGGCCTTGTTTTTGCTGACCGTATAGAGGTTCTCCATCTTTGGCTGCAAAGAATACAATCAATCTGATTTCAGTGTCAACCATCTGGTGATGTCCATGTGTAGAATTTTCTCCTGTGTTGTTGGAAGAGGGTGTTTGCTATGACCAGTGCATTCTCTTGGCAGAACTCTGCTAGCCGTTGCCCTGCTTCATGCTGTACTTCAAGGCCAAATTTCCCTGTTATTCCAGGTGTTTCCTGACTTCCTACTTTTGCATTCCAGTCCCCTATAATGAAAAATACATCTTTTTTGGGTGTTAGTTTTAGCAGGTCTTGTAGGACCTAACAGAAGCAGAAGATATTAAGGAGAGGTGGCAAGAATACACAGAAGAACTATACAAAAAAGATCTTCATGACCAAGATAATCATGATGGTGTGATCTCTAATCTAGAGCCAGACATCCTGGAAAGTGAAGTCAACTGGGCCTTAGAAAGCATCACTACGAACAAAGCTCGTGGGCGTGATGGAATTCCAGTTGAGCTGTTTCAAATCCTGAAAGATGATCAGTGAAAGTGCTGCACTCAATATGCCAGCAAATTTGGAAAACTCAGCAGTGGCCACAGGACTGGAAAAGGTCAGTTTTCATTCCAATCTCAAAGAAAGGCAATGCCAAAGAATGCTCAAATACCGCAAAATCGCACTCATCTCACACGCTAGTAAAGTAATGCTCAAAATTCTCTAAGTCAGGCTTCAGCAATACATGAACCATGAACTCCCTGATGTTCAAGCTGGTTTTAGAAAAGGCAGAAGAACCAGAGATCAAATTGCCAACATCCGCTGGATCATGGAAAAAGCAAGAGAGTTCCAGAAAAACATCTATTTCTGCTTTATTGACTATGCCAAAGCCTTTGACTGTGTGGATCACAATAAACTGCGGAAAATTCTGAACGAGATGGGAATACCAGACCACCTGACCTGCCTCTTGAGAAATCTGTATGCAGGTCAGGAAGCAACAGTTAGAACTGGACATGGAACAAGAGACTGGTTCCAAATAGGAAAAGGAGTGTGTCAAGACTGTATATTGTCACCCTGCTTATTTAACTTATATGCAGAGACATCATGAGAAATGCTGGACTGGAAGAAACACAAGCTGGAATCAAGATTGCCGGGAGAAATATCAATAACCTCAGATATGCAGATGACACCACCCTTATGGCAGAAAGTGAAGACTAACTAAAAAGCCTCCTGATGAAAGTGAACGAGGAGAGTGAAAAAGTTGGCTTAAAGCTCAACATTCAGAAAACGAAGATCATGGCATTTGGTCCCATCACTTCATGGGAAATATTGGGGAAACAGTGGAAACACTGTCAGACTTCATTTTTGGGGCCTCCAAAATCACTGCAGATGGTGATTGCAGCCATGAAATTAAAAGACGCTTACTCCTTGGAAGAAAAGTTATGACCAACCTAGATAGTATATTCAAAAGCAGAGACATTACTTTGCCAACTAAGGTCCATCTAGTCAAGGCTATGGTTTTTCCTGTGGTCATGTATGGATGTGAGAGTTGGACTGTGAAGAAGGCTGAGCGCTGAAGAATTGATGCTTTTGAACTGTGGTGTTGGAGAAGACTCTTGAGAGTCCCTTGGACTGTAAGGAGATCCAACCAGTCCATTCTGAAGGAGATCAGCCCTAGGATTTCTTTGGAAGAAATGATGCTAAAGCTGAAACGGTAGTACTTTGGCCACCTAATGAGAAGAGTTGACTCATTGGAAAAGACTCTGATGCTGGGAGGTATTGGGGGCTGGAGGAGAAGGGGACAACAGAGGATGAGATGGCTGGATGGCATCACGGAGTCAATGGACGTGAGTCTGAGTGAACTCCGGGAGTTGGTGATGGACAGGGAGGCCTGGCGTGCTGCAATTCATAGGGTCTCAAAGAGTCAGACATGACTGAGCTACTGATCTGAACTGAGCTGTAGGTCTTCATAGAACTGTTCAACTTCAGCTTCTCCAGCCTTACTGGTTGGGGCATAGGCTTGGTTTACCATGATATTGAATGGTTTGCCTTGGAAAAGAACAGAGATCATTCTGTCATTTTAGAGATTGCATCCAAGTACTGCATTTCAGATTCTTTTGTGGACTATGATGGCTACTCCATTTCTTCTAAGGGATTCCTGCCCACAGTAGTGGATATAATGGTCATCTGAGTTAAATTCACCCATTCCAGTCCATCTTAGTTCACTGATTCCTAGAATGTCGATGTTTACTCTTACCATCTCCTGTTTGACCATTTCCAATTTGCCTTGATTCATGAACCTAACATTCCAGGTTCCTATGCAATATTGCTCTTTACAGCATCAAATCTTGCTTCTATCACCAGTCTCATCCACAACTGGGTGTTGTTTTTGCTTTGGGTCCATCCCTTCATTCTTTTTGGAGTTATTTCTCTACTGATCCAGTAGCATATTGGGCACCTACTGACCTGGGGAGTTTATCTGTCAATGTCCTATCTTTTTGCCTTTTCATACTGTAACCACTTCAATATTCTTGCTTCAAGAACCCCATGAACAGTATGAAAAGGCACATCGAGTGCAGCACTTTAACAACATCATCTTTTAAGATTTTAAAATAACCAGATCATTACTAGGAGTTTTAATATTGATATCAAAGAAAAATGCCAAGATCAAAGAAGTCTCATTAAGGATAATGTAAATTAGTCTCAAAGAAAGCAAGCAGAAAGTATGTCCAAACTTGCAGTCAGACATGGTCTAGGCTGAAGCGTGGCTGGGTATACACGAGAATGTAAGGAGAAGTGAATATTGACACTCAGATAGGAAATGTAAGGATATGGGTTAAGTATGAGGAAACAGCTAAGAAGTAGAATTCTTGCCTATCATTTGATAAGGGGATGGAGGAGCCTGGTGGGCTACAGTCCATGGGGTCACAGAGAGTCGGACACAACTAAGCAACTTCATTTTCACTTTCTTTCACAAAACCATAGGCAGAACAAGGTTGCTTATCAGCAGCATGATGAGGACCTGACTCTGATCTCTGCAGAAGATGTCTGGATACTGCTTTGGTCTTACATGTCTTTCCTGGTGTGAGAAGGTATGTGATGTCTCCTGAACAAAAGGCTGATCTTAGCAAAAGTCAGGGATGTGGCTGGGCACCGGGCCCAGAAGATTTCTCATGGTCCTAATAATCAGCTTCCATCATGAGTCAATTCATCATGTACACTATTACCACATTAATGCTATTAAAATGACACTTACAACATGCCACCCTTTTGTTCAGAAGCCATGAGTGACTCACTGATTCCTACTGGATGAAGTACAAGTGTTTCAACCTTGCACTTACCATCTTCTGTGATTTATATTAAAGAGCTTCCTGTACAAGAACCAAAGATCACAAAACAGAATGTTCTCTGTTAAATTGTGTCTCCCCTCATGTGTGTGCTCAGTTATGTCCAATGGACTGGAGCCCTCCAGGCTCCTCTGTGTATGGAATTTTTCAGACAAGAATACTGGAGTGGGTTGCCATGTCCTACTCCAGGGGCTCTTACCAACAGGAAGATAGAGGATGGAACCCTTGTCTCTTGCGTCTCCTGCGCTGGCAGGCAGATTCTTTACCGCTAGTGCCACCTGGAAAGCCCGTGTCTCTACCACAAAGAAAAGATATTTTTTTAAGTCCTAACCCTCAGTACCTCAGAACCTGACCTCATTTGGAAAAAGGGTTTTTGCAGATTTAACCAAGTTAATATCAGGTCACTTGACTGGGCTCTAATTTAATGTGATTGGTGTCCTCATTTAAAAGGGAGATTTGGACACACAGCACAGAGGGAAGACTACGTGAAGACACACGGGGAGAAAAGGACCGCGTCATGCCAGAGACGAAGGCTGGCTTTATGCATCCACTGAACCAAGGAACACCATGGATTGCCAGTCCTCATCGAAAGTCCAAAAGGGCAAGGAAGGATTGCCCCCAGAGCCTTCAGAGAGAGTGTGACTCTGCTAACACCATGAGTTTGCCTTGGTAGCCTCCAACTCTGTGATAGAATTCATTTCTGTTGTTTTAAGCTACCCAGCTCATGATACACCATCCCCTGGTGTCCGAAGGGGACTGGATCCAGGATCCCATAGATACCAAAATATACAAACACTCAATTCCCTTATATAAAGTGGCAGAGTCCAGCTGGCCTTCCATATCCAGGAGAGGCTCAGCTGAATTTAGACCCAGTTTGCTGAATCTGCAAATGCAGAACTGTGGATACAGAGGTAAGACTGTATTTAGTTACAGCAACCCCATGAAGTTAATACACCGGGGAAATGGGGAAATGGGATTTTTTTGTTTGTATAACTTCAGAAAGTAGTAGGATGTGGCAGTTTGCCCAGGACTGAGGGATTTTTCTTAGGAAATCTCAGTGCTAAAACTGGGAAAGTCCCAGGGAAACTGAGTCAAATTGGTCATCTTCTAGGGCAGCCTCCTCCCTTTGTAGGCAGTATTCCAGGGAGAAAGTAGAGCTGTTTACCGAAAGAACCAGGAAACTCCTCTTCTTGAGCCTCACAGTTAGAACTGTCAGGGTAGGACCTGGTGGCTTCAACCATGGGCACAATAGCAAGAAAGGGCAGACAAACTCAAAAGATTAGTGTGAAGGTCCTTCAAATTAAAGCTGATAACTAGTCCCCACCGGGGCTGAATCAGGAGGCAGATTAAAGCAAATAGCATTTCTATCTTGGGGACAGGGTGAGAAGTAGAAATTGCCCATAATTGGTTCTTTTGGGGCAAATTTCACCACACTTTTCCTGGCAATGGGCAATTTTTTAAAATTTATTCTTGTTTATAGGATAAACATGTAGAAGGATACCTTGGTCTAATATGAATTTCTTTATTAGGGCTTAACATTTTCAGATTTTATTAGCCCTTTCTGTTTCTCCTTATATGAATGAGGTATCTGATTTTTTTGCATGTTTTCCTCCATAGTCTTAGTTTTTAAAAATCAGTTTGCATGAGCTCTTCAATAGTAAATATATTTGCACATTTGTGCCACACATATTCAGAGAAGGCAATGGCACCCCACTCCAGAACTCTTGCCTGGAAAATCCCATGGACGGAGGAGTCTGGTAGGCTGCAGTCCATGGGGTCAGACAGGACTGAGCAACTTCACTTTCACTTTTCACTTTCATACACTGGAAAAGGAAATGGCAACCCACTCCAGTGTTCTTGCCTGGAGAATCCCAGGGACGGCGGAGCCTGGTGGCCTGCTATGGGGTCGCAGAGTTGGACACGACTGAAGCAACTTAGCAGCAACAGCAGCAAGCAGCAGGAGGGAAAAATTAGTGAAATATTTTTTCCCTTTCTCTATTCAAATTTATTTCTTTTCTTTTTTTTTTTTTTTAGTTTTTTATTTTTTTAATTTTAAAATCTTTAATTCTTACATGCATTCCCAAACATGAACCCCCCTCCCACCTCCCTCCCCATAACATCTTTCTGGGTCATCCCCATGCACCTAAAAAGAGGTTTCTCTTAAAATTCTGTGTTGCCATAATGACACCTGGTTCCACCTGAACTTGACTTTTCTGAAACCTTGAGCTAACCAATGCATTTTTCTTACGGAAATGTTTGTGTTAAGCTTGTTAATGTACTATGTATTTACCCTAGACTCTGTCTTCAAGTTGATTCTGCCTAAAGGCTCAGAACTGACTTGACAAACCAGTATGTTATACATTGTTCTCCTAATCTATGTTAATGAAACTATAAATTGCTTTGGAAATCTGCCTTTCTTCAAGATTCATGTAAATCCTTTTATGGCCCGGGATGACTCACCTGGTGCCAATGTTATCTCAATGCATGTTGTGGGTAAGGGGCCTGGTGCCACTCTATGAGTTTTGAGACATTCCCTTTATCTGATTAAGAGCCAGCTGATAGGCATATAACTTACTGCTAAAGACTAGCAGGGGGGCACTCTTTCTCCCCCCTTCTGATGTCTATGTCAGAAGCTTTCTCTATCTTTTTTATACTTTAATAAAACTTTATCACACAAAAGCTCTGAGCAATCAAGCCTCATCTCTGGCCCCGGATTGAATTCCTCTCCTCCAGAGGCCAAGAATCCCAGCATCTTCCACAGCTAAGCAACAACCTTTCACTATCATCTTCCATATTCAGAAGTCCAGAATTTACCTTTTTAATAAGAAACGACTGTATAACATTTGAAGATCCCCTGGAGAAGGAAACGGCCACTCCAGTATTCTTGCTTGGAAAGCCCCATGGGCAAGAGCCTGGGGGCTACAGTTCGTGGCATCGCAAAGGCTTTGGACATAACTTAGCGACTGAGAAGCAGCAACAACAAAACTTTGTATCATTATTTATAGAATTTATCTGATTATCAGTTAACACGTATAGGGCAGTATTCATAGATTTGATGTACTGTGTGTTAACAGTCTGGGATTATGGCTCATATTTTTTTCATTTTTCATTAAATTTCCCTGAAAATAATTCTCATGTTTTCTTCTTATGTACCGTCAGCCCCTCAGCCTCTATCGAGAACTAAATAATTCTGATTGAGTTTTTTTCTTTCCTATAAGCAGCATTTTATTGTCCTGTAACTTTGTCATATAGGAGAGACCACGTCACTCCCTGCATGTTTTTCTAGAATATAACCTTGGCATATATTGAAATCTTCTATCTTTACAGAGTACTCTGGACCATTACTATACTAGGTACTGGGAATCTGGACTCACAAGATAAACAGAAGACATGATCTTTACTATCAGAAAGAGTTCCAAGCTAGGAGTTTAGAATATGTCTTAGTGAATATCTTCCTTTCCTGGACTAGCAGGGCTGCCTACCAGCACCACGGCACTTCTTTTAGAGACAAGAATAGTCCACAGGCTCCTAGCAAGTTTGGTGTGGTGCAGTCTTATCTCTATTGTTTCCTTGCAGGAAGAAGTGGTGTAGAACAACTCTACAACTGTAAGCAACAATTTCCAAGAAAGACACAAGTCACTGCTGATATTGTCAACACCTTGTTGATTAACTTTCTTTGGAAGGGCGTCTATAGCAACTAATCAATAACAGGACCAAATCTTCACTTCTACTACTGATTCTTTGGTTGACTGAAGTTAAAAAAAAAAAAAAACTTATGTTTATGTAATTTTTAACAACTACCAGAACAAATCCTGAGTTAGTGTTTGACAATTCAAATCCCTTTAAAGGCCTCCTAGGGACGCAAGTTGTTTATTGATCAAATCCTTGTGTTTGGCAAATGATTTTCTCTACAAAATTGGGGGAAGAAAGTCCAGCAGTTTGAAAGAGTTAGTCCTTTATTTCAAGGCCAATAAAAAATAATTTATACACAAGAATTATATGTGAATCAGCAAGTAAGACAGTGAGACATTGTCACAGGAGAAAATCTAAATATGTGTCCAATTGAAAATGGTTACACTTGACTCCTGTCTGTTAAAGAAAAAAGTAAACAAAAGACTTAGTACATTAACCCTAAAAAGAACGGCTTGAAAATAAAGATTTAAAATTCTTCCTAAGAAAAAGAGTAAAGTATGAAGATTTTCAACTATTTTTTTTTCTTTAAAGTGATAACATACTTTAAATTGCACACTTAGAGACATTTACAACTTGAACAACTGGACAATTCTTCATTGAATTTTGTTCATTAATTATTACTTTTAGGCAGAAGCAACACCAAAATAATCAATAACCTATACAGTACTAGCACCAACCAATGGGAACAGTCACTCTTCATGCAGGCAATAACCCTTTAGCTGCTTGACTACTAGAAAGTCTTAGGACAGGGGCTTAGGTGGTGAGATGAGGTGGGGACATCCAGAGGGGCTAAGGAAAGAACCTGTACACAAACTCACGTGGCAACGGCAATCATCCTTCTTGAACATCAACTCTACTTGAAGTTCAAGTTCCAACCTCATTACAAAGGATGTGAGAGAACCATCCCAGCTCTTTCACTGTGATATTTTGCTTAAGCGATCCTATATCACCGTTATCCTAATTACACACGTGGTTTAAAGGTGAAGGGAAGGCAACAACCCAGGTGCAGTCCCTTTAAATGTCAATGAGAAAATGCGAAGTTCTTAGCAACCTAGAGATAACGCTTAATATCATGGACTTGTCAACACCACTACTCCATTTTTTAAATTTGTATCTTCCAATGCGCTGCACTTGGTTTGGATGGTATATTCAGCAGGGTTCTTCAGAGAAACAGAACCAACGGGATATAAAGAATGATAAAGAACCAGATTTATTTTAAGAAGTTTGCTCACAAGATTGTCAGGGGTGGGAAGTCCAAAAACAAACAAACAAACAAACAAAAACATGTATGGCAGGCTGGCGAGAAAATCAGATAAGAGTTGGTGTGCCGTCTGCAGTTTAAACCTGCAGGGCATGCCGGCAGGTGGAAAACTCAGGCAGGGTTTCGATGTTTCAGTCTGAGACAGAACAACTTCTTCCCCTGGAAACCTCAGACTTTCCTCATAAGGACTCTGACTGATTGAATGAGGACCACTCACACTATGGAGAGTAATCTGCTTTACTTAAAGTCATCTGATTATAAATTATAATCACACCCACAAATATGGATGCTAGAAATTCACAGCAATGTCTAGACTAGTATTTGATCAAAAACTGGGTACCAGAGCCTAGCCAAGCTGACACATAAAATTCATATACAGTTGAGTATACTGGAAGTTTAATAGTAGACAGGACGCTGGGCATGTTACTACATAGCGAAACCAGAAGCCCGTGACTAACTCTGTGTCTTTAAGCGTGAATGGCGCTCCAGGCTCAGTGCAAGCGTGGCTCTTGTGTACACCTCACAATAGCCACTGGGACAGTTATCACTCAGCTTTGTGCATGATGAAGATGGAGCAACAGGCTGCTCCAAACAGGAAACGGAGTGCGGCAAGGCTGCATACTGTCACCCTGCTTATTTAACTTCTATGCAGAGAACATCATGAGACACGCTGGGCTGGAAGAAACACAAGCTGGAATCAAGATTGCCGGGAGAAATATCAATAACCTCAGATATGCAGATGACACCACCCTTATGGCAGAAAGTGAAGACTAACTAAAAAGCCTCCTGATGAAAGTAAAAGAGGAGAGTGAAGAAGCTGGCTTAAAGCTCAACACTCAGAAAACGACGATCATAGCATCCGGTCCCATCACTTCATGGGAAATAGATGTGGAAACAGTGGAAACAGTGTCAGACTTCATTTTGGGGGGCTCCAAAATCACTGCAGATGGTGATTGCAACCATGAAATTAAAAGACACTTACTCCTTGGAAGAAAGTTATGACCAACCTAAATAGTATATTCGAAAGCAGAGACATTACTTTGCCGACTAAGGTCCATCTAGTCAAGGCTATGGTTTTTCCTGTGGTCATGTATGGATGTGAGAGTTGGACTGTGAAGAAGGCTGAGCGCTGAAGAATTGATGCTTTTGAACTGTGGTGTTGGAGAAGACTCTTGAGAGTCCCTTGGACTGCAAGGAGATGCAACCAGTCCATTCTGAAGGAAATCAGCCCTGGGATTTCTTTGGAAGGAATGATGGATGCTAAAGCTGAAACTCCAGTACTCTGGAGACCTCATGTGAAGAATTGACTCATTGGAAAAGACTCTGATGCTGGAGGGATTGGGGGCAGGAGGAGAAGGGGACAACAGAGGATAAGATGGCTGGATGGCATCACAGACTCGATGGACATGAGTCTGAGTGAACTCCGGGAGTTGGTGATGGACAGGGAGGCCTGGCGTGCTGCGATTCATGGGGTCGCAAAGAGTCGGACACGACTGAGCGACTGAACTGAACTGAAGCAATGGTTTAGAGAGATTATGCTACTCGCTATTCATGCACGCTAAGTCATTTCAGTCGTGTCCAACTCTTCACTACCCCAAGGACTGTAACCCACCAGGCTCCTCTGTCCATGGGATTCTCCAGGCAAGAATACTGGAATGGGTGGCCATTCCCTCCTCCAGGGGATCTTCCTGACCCAGGGATCAAACTCTTAAGTCTCCTGCATTGGCAGGCAGATTCTTTACCACTAGCGCCACCCGGGAAGCCCCTACTTGCTGTACTAGCTTCCTATTATTCCTGTAACAACAACAACAACAAAAAAACCTAGTGGCTTAAAACAACACAAATTCATTATCTTATAGTTTTGGAAGTCAGAAGTCCAAACTGGGTCCTACTGGTCTAGAATCAAGGTGTTAGCAGAGTTGCGTCCCTTTGGGAGGCTCTGGGGAAGAACAGCTTTTTTACCTTTCCCAACTTCTAAAGACGGTCTGCATTCCTTGGCTTGTGGTCTCTTTCTACATGTTCAAAGTAAATGGCATAGCATCTTCCTATCTCTCTCTCTGACTCTGATCCCCTTCTTGAGATGACACTGAGCCTGCCCAGATAATCCAGGATATTCTACCACAAGAATCTGAACTTAATCATATCTTCAAAGACCCCTTTGCCAGATAACATTAACACATTCACTGGTTTCAGGCATCAGGACACCAGAACCTCTGAGGGATCTATTATCCTGCCTGTTGGGCACAGAGCTACTGGTGAGGAAGCCTGGATTCAAATCCAGTTCTATCTCACCCCAGAGCCTACACTCTGGACTGTGGTGGCATTTCACCTCTCACAGTTCACCTGAATTAAATCATCAAAGTGATTATATCATGCTTTTATTTCATTAAAGGCATCAGTCATACAGAGCTGCAAGCAGATTTTAAAAGTACTGTGGAATAAGCTATCCAGAGGCAGAGGGAAATGCTTTAAAAAGGCACAAGGAAATGTTTTGTTGTAAAGAATGCTTCAACATCATGGGATTATACTTTAACAACCAGTTGAAAAAGTGAGTTTTTCAGGCTTCCAACAGTAAAATGAAGCTTCTCTGATCACATAGATTTAGCTATAAAGCCAAATTTGGACGACACTGTGAGTGTTGGGTTTTTTTGTTTTGTTTTGCCAGAGGAAAGAAGAGAGACGAATAAGGACATGTTAGTGCCAAAGTTACATCTATTGTCCTTGCACAAAGCGCTCCAAAACCTCAAGGATCAGTTTTCAAACTTGACCGGCTCTGAGAAGTCAGATGGATAAAATTCAGTTTGAAGGACTTGAAAAATAAAGCTTGGAATCTCCTGGCTTGTGGACAGAAAGAAGAGGGATTTATTTACTTGGGTGAGGACGGTTCAAAGCAGAACTCTTAAAAAGGCATGAGTAAATAGCCCGAGGAGAAAAATGGAAAATAATAAAACAAACAGCTCCATAGGAACTCACCGTCCATTTTCATCTAATGGTCTTTTCACTAATTTCTCAGTTAATCAAGTTGCCAGACATCATTTAAACTAAATGACCTTGAAAACAACCTGTTCAAAGGGCATGAAACAGAGCGCCATGAGCAAGGCTGTCCCACGCGCCACTCAGAGGCCAGGAACCCTCACTGCCAAAGAGCTCCATGCCCACCTCCATCTTCTATGCACTGAGAGAGATTTTGCTATTGATTTACAGATGCGATGAGTTTCAAACTCCTACTTCTTATTTGGTAAGGAAGATTAAACAATAGAGAAGAGGGAACCTTCCTTCTGGGAAGACTTCCTGAGGAGCACTAATTGCCGAATGACAGACAGCAGTGTTCTCAGCTGGGGCTATTTGCACCTCAGTGGACGTCTGACGATGTCTGGAGACTCTCTCGGTTGTCATCACTCAGAAGGAGGGACAGGAATGGAGGGTGATGCTGGCTTCTGGCAGGTGGAGGCCAGGGATCCTGCTAAATGAACAGGACAACTCCAGGTCGCAGGATTATCCAGCTCAGATGGTCAATCTTGACGAAGCTGAGAAACCCTGATATATGCAGTGTCGCAGATAAGGATGAGGTTCTAGAACCAGAGAGTTTGTGCTCCCATTTTGGATTTTCCCCAAAACCTTGATATTTGTTCCCTCATCTCTAAAATATATAATAAAAGCACCCCCCTGCAGAGGTCCTGCAGGGACCAAGTAAACTAACCTAAATAAGTGCTTAGTGCGCAGCGTGGGACAAATGACACACGTACTGTTAAGTGTATCACTACTTAAGTGTAACAATACATGTATTGTTAAGAAGCATCACTATGAACAAAGCTAGTGGAGGTGATGGAATTCCAGTTGAGCTATTTCAAATCCTAAAAGATGATGCTGTGAAAGTGCTGCACTGAATATGCCAGCAAATTTGAAAAACTCAGCAGTGGCCACAGGACTGGAAAAGGTCTTTATTTCAATCCCAAAGGAAAGCAATGCCAAAGAATGCTCATACTACCACACAACTGCACTCATCTCACAGGCTATCAAATTAATGCCCCAAATTCTCCAAAACAGGCTTCAACTGTATGTGAACCATGAACTTCCAGATGTTCGAGCTGGATATAGAAAAGGCAGAGGAACCAGAGATCAAATTGCCGACATCCCCTGGATCATCAAAAAAGCAAGACAGTTCCGGGAAAACTCTATTTCTGCTTTATTGACTATGCCAAAGTCTTTGACTGTGTGGATCAAAACAAACTGTGGAAAATTCTTCAACAGATGGGAATACCAGACCACATGACCTGCCTCCTGAGAAATCTGTATGCAGGTCATGAAGCAACTGGACATGGAACAACAGATTGATTCCAAATTGGAAAAGGAGTACATCAAGGCTGTATATTGTCAGCCCGCTTATTTAACTTCTATGCAGAGTACATCATGAGAAATGCGGGCTGGATGAAGCACAAGCTGGAACCAAGATTGCCGGGAGAAATATCAATTATCTCAGGTATGTAGACGACACCACCCTTATGGCAGAAAGTGAAGAGGAACTAAAAAGCCTCTTGATGAAAGTGAAAGAGGAGAGTGAAGAAGTTGGCTTAAAACTCAACATTCAGAAAACTAAGTTCATGGCATCTGATACCATCACTTCATGGCAAAAAGATGGAGCAACAATGGAAACAGTGAGAGACTTTATTTTCTTGAGCTCCAAAATCACTGCAGATGGTGACTGCAGCCATGAAATTAAAAGATGCTTGCTCCTTGGAAGAAAAGCTATGACCAACCTAGACAGCATATTAAAAAGCAGAGACATTACTTTGTCAACAAAGGTCTGTCTAGTCAAAGCTACGGTTTTTCCAGTAGTCATGTATGGAGGTGAGAGTTGGACTATAAAGAAAGCTGAGCACCAAAGAATTGATGCTTTTGAACTGTGGTGTTGGAGAAGACTCTTGAGAGTCCCTTGGACAGCAAGGAGATCCAACCAGTCCATCCTAAAGGAAATCAGTCCTGAATACTCATTGGAAGGACTGATGCTGAAGCTGAAACTCCAATACTTTGGCCACGTGGCGTGAAGAGCTGACTCATTGGAAAAGACCCTGATGCTGGGAAAGATTGAAGGTGGGAAGAGAAGGGGATGACAGAAGATGAGATGGTTGGATGACGTCACTGACTTGATGGACATGAGTTTCAGTAAACTCAGGGAGTTGGTGATGGACAGGGAGGCCTGGGGTGCTGCAGTCCATGGCGTCACAAAGAGCCGGATGCAGCTGAACTGAACTGAATGTTAAGTGTTGCTGTTGTTTGGTCACTATGTCATGTCCGACGTTTTGTGGCCCCATGGACTGTAGCCTGCCAGGCTCCTCTGTCCATGGGATTTTCTAGGCAAGAACACTGGAGTGGGTTGCCATTCCCTCATCCAGGAGATCGTCTCGACCGAGATGCATTGACAGGTGGATTGTTTACCACAGAGTCACCAGGAAAGCCCCATATTATTAAGTACCATATATCATAATACTAATCTCACTGGCTCAGAATTACTTGTTACTTGCCTGTCTCCCTCAATTCCCTCAGTAAACTGTGAGCATCCTAAGGACAGGACTTGATCTTCATCATCTGTGCCACCTCAGCACCAAACACAGGGCTGAAACAGACTTGAAACAAGTTGGAAGGCAAGGACTCAACCCACTAGCAGCACTCACAGCCACCATCTGATAGGGTGCCAACCCCGTCTGTTCAGCCCCTGCCACTTCAGGACACACCAGACTGATGCCTTCTCTAACTGAGGACTTTCTCTGCTCTCCAAGTCTACCCTGTGTGCAGCAGGGCAGACCAGAGATGCCAGAGAATCAGGGTCCCCTGAGGCAGCCTTCAAAGAGCGAGTGACTGAAACTGGCATACAGACACCCCAGCTCCCTCACTCCTGGCGTGGATAACTCAGAAGTGTGTTCCCCTGTCTCTGGTGGGTCCCCAGCAGGAGTACGTTCCAGTTGTGCAGAGTGTAACTCCCTCGGTAACACACTTTCCTGTCCTTGTCTCACCCTTTTACTCCCCTATCAATGTTTTTTGGCTTCACTGCTGCATAAACTACTCAGACTCATCTCAGACTTGGCTCCTGAGGGAACTACAACGACTGCTTGTTGCTGTTGTGTTTCAGTCTCTCAGTCACGTCCAATTCTTTGCGACCCCATGGACGGCAGCACGCCAGGCTTCCCTGTCCACCATCTCCTGGAGTTTGCTCAAACTCAATGTCCATTGAGATGGTGATGTCATCCAACCATCTCATCCTCAGTCACCCACTTCTCCTCCTGCCCTCAATCTTTCCCAGCATCGGAATCTTTTCCAATGAGTCAGCTCTTCACACCAGGTGGCCAGAGTACTGGAGCTTCAGCTTCAGCATCAGTCCTTCCAATAAATAAAGTAGGGTGGATCAAGTCGCCAAGGGAAGGTGATGTCCTGACTTAAATGTTTTTACATATCAAAGGGCTCTGGCTTTACTCCTGCTCATTTTTTGTCTTTAGAGGTGTGTGTCCCCACCCACAAGACAGCAGGGACTGATAGGAAAAGTGAAAAAAGGATAATCCCTTCCCTGAGTGATGAAATAAATAATTCGCCTCCAGGTCTGAGGCTGGTATTAAGTGAAACTTGAGGTAATCTTCTGAGCAGAGCTTGGACGCACCCATGACTTCTAAATAGAGCTGCTGTTTCCAGGAAAATACTGAATACATACTTTTAAAATTAAGCTTGAGGCTAAAAGCTTCGAACAATCAATCTCCCTGAGGCACACTCCTCTAGGGACAAATATCTGGGGAAATTTTCAAAGAGAGTACTCGGTTTATCACTTGGTATCTTTTTTCCACGAAGGAAAGCAGTCCCTTTATTTCTGCTAAGAAATGGAGTCCATCTGGACCATTTTAAAGGTTCAAGAGCCCTTCAGCCATCCCCGACCCCCACCTTAGAAACCTCAGATCGTTACCCCTTGAAAATAACACTATCTACTCCAACTCCTAAAAGCTGTTAGTAAATACTGCTGTTCCTTATACACTTTTCCTCATGAGCTGAAGAAAAAAAGGGTCAAATAAAAAACACAAAACCCATCTTAATTAAAATACAACCTCAAATCTGTTCTCTTATCCTTCATGCTGCTGCTGCTGTCGCTTTAGTCGTCTCCGACTCTGTGCGACCCCATAGATGGCAGCCCATCAGGCTCCCCCGTCCCTGGGATTCTCCAGGCAAGAACACTGGAGTGGGTTGCCATTTCCTTCTCCAGTGCATGAAAGTGAAAAGTGAAAGTGAAGTCGCTCAGTCGTGTCCGACTCTTTGCCACCCCATGGACAACAGCCTACCACAGAAAACTGTAATAAGAACCTGAACCAGACATTTAAATCTGTTACCTCACTGAGCAACTCCATAAGTAACATTCTGCCCATTTTACAGATGAGAAGCTTGAGAAGCGAAACTGAAAAAAATGGGTCAGGTCACATAGAGAGTAGGGCTAGGATTTTCAAGCTAGGAGGATCTGACAATAGAATTCTCCACTCAGCGATTATCTTACATGAGGTTTAAGTACAATCCAACTGGTATACATCACAGAAGTAACATTGATAATAATTCCACATGATATCAGGCATGGAGGCAGAGAACATTTAAAAACTGACAGTTATCAGAGGGAAAAGTCCAATGAACAGGGAAGACTTGTGACAGATTGCCAGGGAAACTCTGCATCTAGGATTCTGCATGTTATTTCATACACGTCAAACATGCAAGCACCTACAACAGGATCTTGGAAGAATCTAAACTGCAGGGAGATCAAATTCAAGCCGGGACAAACAGGACGAACAGGAAAAGGAAACCTTCACTGCAGAAAACGACCTGCAGCCCACCGCAGCGAGACCAGCACAGGGTCCCCAGGGCTCACAGCCTCCACCGATGGGAGCTGCCAACTCTCCTCCCCTTTCCCAGTCTCCTCTCAGTTTGAGCCTGGTGTCAGACTGCCCTGGTTCAACTCTGAGCACCAGCATTTGCTAGCTATAGGGACTAAAGACATTTCTTCATCTTTTGCAGCCCTCTTCAGTTTACTCATTAAAATGTGGCCAGGGATAATACCTTTTTCAAGTTGCTGCTGTGAAGATTGAATGAGAAATTCACATAAAAGGCATGACTCGGTGGTCAGCACATAATAAGCACTCAGAAAACATTCAGGAGTATTCTCCTGCCCTCATCTGAATCCTGAGCATGCCAAGAAGTACACAGCCACCTCTGGCCTCAAGCTCTACCCAGCTGTCTTGGTGCTTGGCCTCCCCTGAGTTCAGTTCAGTTCAGTCACTCAGTCGTGTCCGACTCTTTGTGACCCCATGAATCGCAGCATGCCAGGCCTCCCTGTCCATCACCATCTCCAGGAGTTCACTCAGACTCATGTCCATCGAGTCAGTGATGCCATCCAGCCATCTCATCCTCGGTCGTCCCCTTCTCCTCCTGCCCCCAATCCCTCCCAGCATCAGAGTCTTTTCCAATGAGTCAACTCTTCGCATGAGGTGGCCAAAGTACTGGAGTTTCAGCTTTAGCATCATTCCTTCCAAAGAAATCCCAGGGCTGATCTCCTTCAGAATGGACTGGTTGGATCTCCTTGCAGTCCAAGGGACTCTCAAGAGTCTTCTCCAACACCACAGTTCAAAAGCATCAATTCTTCGGCGCTCAGCCTTCTTCATAGTCCAACTCTCACATCCATACACGACCACTGGAAAAACCATAGCCTTGACTAGACGGACCTTAGTCGCCTCCCCTGAAGCTCAGAGCAAAGGAGAGAAACTCTTGTCTGGGGACTGGTGGCTGCACTGAGTTCCAAGCAAGGACTGACACGTTAGTGATATGACCATTTCTAGGACTCCAAAGTCTGCGAGTCCCCTCTTTCATTCCCAGCCTCCCTGGGATGGGGATTCACAATGAAGGGCCTAGAGGGTAATCCAGCAATGGGGCAAAGTGTTCTCATGGTGCTTTGAGACAACCCAGAGCAGAAAGACAGCACTAGCAACCAGGAGGCGGAGTGCTAAGATCTGCATTTGGGAGCCTGATGGGTGGCCCAGAATCTGGGCCTTTTCTCCAGAGGTTCTGATCAGAGATACTTTATAGAAATTACTCTTAGTCCTCATCATAACTCAATCAAATGCTGCCAGTGTGCCAGGTATAATTTCAATTGATCTCAAGTTTCAAGCAGCTCACCAACATGCCCTAGCCAGGAAGAGGTGGATTTGGGGATATGAGTCAAGGCATCCTGATGCAGAAGCCTCCAGTTTTTCTACCACCTCCTCTGTCTCTCTAGGGGGATTAGGGTTCCTGTGGATACACCTGAAACTGTGCTTTGACAGAGATGCGCCACTGGGATCTTCCTTCGGGGAAGGCTTGCTGCCCAGCTGTCCCTCTGTGAATTCAGGAGCTGCTCCAGCTGCGAATGCCAATCGCCAGGAGTTCGCACCTCTGAGCAGCAGGTGGAGTGACACAGTGAGCTGGGAGCCAAAGGTCTGACCACTTCTGCCCGACGCAGGACACCATGACAGCCTACGTCAGCCCCAGAGCTCACCCTACGCGGCCGGACTTCAGTGCCACCTCTGCCTCCGCCCAGCGGTGCTTCTTTCCCATCCTTCTGCAGGCGCTGACCCCAGTCAAAGTCTTAAACCTCCAATTCCGTTGCAGGATCTGCTTCCAAAGAGCTCAACTTGCATGGCAGAGGAAGGCCTTTTAAGCTATAGAAAGGTGGTTTTTGAGTCAAAAGATTTCAGCGGGACTCCTAGCTCATCCACTTTCTGTATCAGGCCAGCCAAGAAGCCTCACTGAGCTTATATGAAAATAAAAACTGATATTACTTCACAGGCTCAATCAAGAGAATGTGATTAAAAACCACAGCACATCTCATTATGGTCATCTCTGTTACCCTCACTCCATGATGGGTGAGTGGGGAAAAAAGTTATTTTGTGGCAAGGAAAAATATTCCCCTCTTCCCCAGTGACTCAACTGGCCTCTCTCTAAGAAGAGCAAATGTCACTCTTTTCAAAAATTCTCTAAAATCAGCATCCCCACCCCAGGCAGGAAACTAAGGAACATTGTTATTCTTGTAGAGCAGAGCTGTAGCATATAATTAAATCATTAGGAGGCAAATTAACTCCTCTAGCAATCCTCTTCAAAGTATGTGTGGGCAAACCCATTAGCATCGTGCCAGTAAATCCTGAAATGTCTTTGCAGACAGACTGGGGAGCTGCCAGGGAGGAGCAGGGTGTGTCCTTCACAGGTGGTTTGACCTCCTATGGAGATATGTGGGAGGGCTGGGTGGGGAGCGGATGGGATGTGACTGGCATGCTGGGACTTTTTCATAAAGACTCTGAAAATACAGCTGCCAAACTTCCCCTTTAGAAAGACAATAAATCTATTCTTTTCCCAGGAAAACCATTCAAGAGCTTTTGGTTTCCCATTTACTCTGTCTTCAGCAAACTCTCCTGAACTCTGCTGAATTCACTCCGTTTGGATTTTTTGTTCTTGTTGTTTTATTTGGATTTTTTTTTTTAAGAGGAAGTAACTGGGAGCCTGACTCTATAAGAAGAAAAGGTGTCTTCCAGTAGTATCCTTTGCAGCTCTTACTATTCAGTGGGGATTTCAGAATAATGAATATGAAGTTGGCTTTGATTCTGTAACCAAATACGTATTTATGTTATTGACTCGAATTCAAGCTGGCCAATCGGGCTGGCTGTCTCTGGCCTTCAATCCACCTAGGCTTGAGCGTTTCAGTCAATAAGTTGATCATTTACATGATGACCCTGCTTAAACCATTTAATAAAATGTAAACAACATGAAAGTGTATTGGAAGTCAACATAACTCATCATTGCTGCTTATACCCTCATCAAAACCCTGAGGGGGGTGCCTGGCCCGATCGGAGTTTCCTCCAGAGTCTTACAATAATTTTAGCTGTGAAAGGAAATTTTATGGCATGTAAGATTAGCCCACACTCATGCAAGGTCAAAAATAATAGAATCAATAGGCAAACTCAATACTGTTAACATTTTGAGAAAATTACTCCCAGAAAACAATGTCAACAACAGATTGAAATGAGTCTCCAAAGTCGTGTCATTGATTTCCTTTCACGTTGGTGGCAACCTAACTCTTTCTTTTATGCAATATGGAATTTTTTTAGGCCTTTTTTTTCAGCTCTTCTTTAAACATGGAATATTTCTGTTGTATCTTTCTTCTGCCTGATGTCAAACATTATATGTGTCAGAAAACTTTATGTGGTTGTTCATATCAAAGAGAACAGAATACAGAGACTTATTCCGTCACGTGAAGCCTTTATTTGTTCTTCTGGGCTCCAGTGATAAATTCAGGAGTTATTTTAATTACAGCAACACATCCAAGGGCAAATGTAAACAGTGCCGTTAATAAATTACCAACCAACTGAAAACGTTGCATGAAGACCCAGGCCTCGGAAATGGCTCTGCATTAGATATATTGTATGCACTGCCGCTGTCCTCGAGGTTGGTTAGGAAGATCATGGTGTGACGTGCTCTTCAGGAGGAAGCCAGGCGCCAGCAGTGAACAGTGCCCGGGACCTCTCTGCTCCAGTCTTCTCATTTCAGTCACCGGCTCCATCTACTCCTCCACCAGTGACTCATTCAAGCTGAAACCTTGAGAATTATCAGTAATCTCTCACTTTTCCTCTTTTCCCACAGCCAATCCATCAGCCATTCCGGGGGGTTTACCTCCAAATTATATCTTGACTCCACCCACTTCACTGCATGTCTTATTATGCATTGTAACAGCCTCTTTCCTATTCTCTGAGCTTCCATTTCTACCCAATGGGCCATAATGATCGCTTTAAGAGACAAACTTCTTTTTTAAATTATCTTTTTAATTGGAGGATAACTGCTCTACAGTGCCGTGTCAGTTTCTGCCGTACATCACCATGGATCAGCCGCAGGTGTACAGACGCCCCTCCCCCTTGAGCCTCCCTCCCCCCTCCCACCCCTGGCCTCCCCTCTAGGTGGTCACAGAGCCCCGGGTGAGAGCTCCCTGCGTCCTGCAGCGATCCCCACTCTTCACCCATTTCGCCAACGCTGATGTGTGTTCAGTGTCATTCTGTCGGTCTGTCTCTGCCTCTCCTCCGCCCGCCGCGTCCACAAGTCTGGTCTCTGGGTCTGTGTCTCCACTGCTCCCCTGAAAGGAGCTCCATCAGCGCCGTCTTTGCGGACTCCACCCATGTGCATTAGCGGCCCTGTGTGCATCGTTAAGCTTCTTCACGCGCCGGCCGCGCCTCCTGTAAGCCCTGCCCTCCTCGCAGCCTGGCCCTGCCGCCTCTCCCTCCTTGCCTCCGTCGCCCCGCCACTGTCTCTCTTCTTTTGGTGCATGCTTAGTTACTGCTGGGTGCATCAGGCCTTCCTGTGGCGCGCTGGGTCTCCCCCGTGGCGTTCCGTGACTTTCACGGCGGCGCGCGGGCTCCGAGTGCGCGGCTCTGCAGCTTGCAGCACACAGGCTTTCCAGTTGAGGTGCTCAGGCTCAGCGGTCATGACATGCAGGCTTAGCTGCCCCATGGCCTGTGGGATCTTAGTTCCCCAACCAAGGATGGAACCCATGAACCCCGCCCTGGGAGGTGGATCCTCACCCACGGAGCCACCAGAGAAGTCCCTCCACCATTAGCTTTCCAAGCTCCAGCCTCATCGCCTCCTTTTGTGACTGCAGCCATTTGTTTTGCTGTTGTTCAGTCACTAAGCCGCGTCTGACTCTTTTGTGATTCTATGGACAGGAGCCCGCCAGGCCCGTCTGTCCATGGGATTTCCCAGACAGGAATCCTGGAGTGGGCTGCCATTTCCTCCTCTGGGGCTCGCAACCATGTCAAGCTTAATAACATTTCAAGGCCTTTGCCTGGGCTATTTCTTCTTCTTAGCACAGTTTTCTCCCAACTGTTCCATCACTGGTTTCTTCTCTTTATCCAAGCCTCAGTTCTAGAAGACATCTCTCTGAGCATATTATCAAAGGATGCTTTCCACCTCACCCTCATACCTCCTAATTACTTTCATCACCTTCACTGTTTCTATAAAGAAGTTGACATTTGTAACTATCTGGTGAGATAAAAATGGGGGAAGGGGAATCAGAGTGTATAAACCATTTTTGCTGTCATATCTTTTTGTTCTCAAGTGTCATTACTAGGATAGCATTTATCAATTGAAGGCATCACTACTTTTTTTAAATTATTTTTTAGGGTATTTTCCAAACTTTCAGAGTTCCACTTCAGTCTTGGTCTTACCCACTTCCCCAGATACTTTGGGTGCCGTAGAAAGACTCTTAGTTCTAGGGAGGCACATCTGGCCCACAGTCTCCCCTTCACACAGGCTCCTTCTGTTCATGGTCTTTGGGTATCTTCCTCCATCCTCGCTGAAATGACTGCCATGATCAGTGGCATTCTGGGCTGATATCTACCAAGAGGGACCTGAACCCACCTACACTTTGGGCTCTGTGTTGGCACTTGGTATTAATGATCATGGATCTCACCATTCCCTTTCAGCATGGCACGAAGTCCCAGTCATCCAGACTTTTATTCCCTGAAACCAGTCTTCTTCCAGGCGAATGGAACACACATTTCCACATGCTCCTTGGTATGGGGATTGATTGCTTCCTTGTTGTTGTTCTTGGGGAAGGCAAGCCTGAGAGGTTGCCCAGACTGGGCACCCTCATGCCCAATACAGAACTTTCCTGGAGGGTTGACATTCTCCCAAAACTTCAAACTCAAGAATTGTGTTCTAGACCCAAAGTCCTAGGTGACCTCAAACCTACAGCTAGGATATTCCTAGACTTCCTGCTGGCCTCTATCCTGGCCATATCTCTGGGCTCCTTCTGTTTTATGGGGGCTTTACCAGGCTTGTGAGATCTGAAATTTCTCTGAATTCATCACCTCGCCTTTCCCACTCTTTTACTTCATGATCTGCCCGCAAGCCTTGGTTCCTGGGGTATAAAAGCTCAGACTGGGAAATAGCCAGAATAACAGTGCTTTCCTGTAAAAGCCTGGCTTTTAAGACTAAGTTCTTACTAAAAATCTATTTTGAAATTCAAAGCTAAGCATTGTAATTAAGATAATTATTCAATAAGTGTTGTTGAGGATTTTAAGGTTGTTTTTTGTTTTTTGTTTTTTCATTTTGAAGCCATCTCAAAAGTGCAGTAAAGTTTTAAGTAAGGAAAAAAGAACCATTTTTCCATGAACTTGACCTGAGGCCCCAAACACTTTAGTGTCTATTTTCTACAAACATAAAATTCTCTTACTTAACCACAATCAACCATTAAAATCTGGAAACCAGCATTCTATATCCTACCGATGAACATTCAGAAATATCCCACTCATATTTCTCCAAGCGTCCTAAGAATGGCTTTTGTAGTAAAAAGACCAAGTTCAGAATCACCCATTGCACTTATGTCTCAAGTCCCTATCCTCTTAGTGCTGGAAAACTGTTGGGCAGTAATTTTGTAGGTCTCCTCTGGCACTCCTGCTACTCCCCACCCTCCTTGTCTGTGAGATGTTATAGCATCATCTGAAGCTGTGCGTAAGAAGACAGACACTAAGACCTCCAGGGTCAGGGTCTGTCTCCACCAGTCCTGAGGTGTGGATGTGGGCGATTGATGCAAACACCTTGTACTGTAGTTTTTGTGCAGGTACAGTGAAACTAACAGGTGGCTCAGTTGGCAAAGAATCCGCCTGCAGGGCAGGAGGACCAGTTTCCATCCCTGGATCAGGAAGATCCCCTGAAGAAGGAAACGGCAACCCACTCCAGTATTCTTGACTGGGAAATCCCATGGACAGAGGAGTCTGGCGGGCTACAGTTCATGGGGTCACAAAGAGTCGGACCCGACTTAAAAACTAAACCAGCACCGCCAGCTTATTCCCTGGGGCTGCCGTAAGGACACTCTCCTTCCTGCGTATCCCGGGCCCAAGTTGTCGGGGAAGGTAGGACTCCTGGCTGCAGCCCTGACCAGTGACTGACAGCGACACGTGGCCTCGGTGCCCCAGCCCCCTTGCTCCCGGCTGAGGCGGTCTGAGGCAGGGTCTGTGCTCCAGGGCCCTGCTGTGGGCTGCCGCTGCCCCAGGACTCTGAGTGTGCACGCTGGCTCTGCCTCCTTTCCTCCCGGGCCCCATTCCCCACTCCCATTCTGCTCTTTCCTGGGAATACTCCTGAAAAAATTATTTCACACACATCCTCATCTTAGGGTTTGCTGCCAGGGAACACAGCTTAAGACGGTTTCCATGTTTGAAGAGAGCAGTTTGCTTGCCGTGTCAGGAACAGAGAGCACACAGACCAGCTTGGGAGCTGTCAGAGGCGTCTGAACGGGAACCACGAGGGCAGAGAAGTGGACACACACAGATTACATTTGAAGATGCAGTCTACTGGACTGGGTTCTAAACAGGATACAAGGAATAAGGGAGCGACAAATCAAGGGCAAATCAGATGTATGCAAATTGTTTCACATGAGCAGAATGGCACTTTGCTAAGGAGAGCTGATATTCTTAGAATCTCAGTTAATAATATGAAACATCGTCAGTAACAAGGACTGCAGACACACAATAGAATTTAATTGCTGCTACCACAGTCTCACACTGGAAAATTACAATGCCTCGAATTCAATAGGTTTTATTTTTCAGAGCGAAGAGTTTGCTTTTACAATCTTCCACTGCCAGTGATGCTTTCGGATTAGAATCCATCAGAATCATCCACAAACAAAGCCCTTAGCTATTTACATAGATCAGTCAAGTTAGTCCAACTGAAACAAAAAAAAACTTGCAGTCCTCTTCTTCCTTTATAATCTAATCTCTTTGATGACCTCAGAAGGGATTTCAATTTCTTTTCATTTTGGCAAGACATTGATAACACAGGGAGAAAAAACTTTGGTGTGGGTATTGGAAGACCTGAGTTCCAGTCCACCAATCCCAGAACTTGAGTGGGTCACCTAAAATCTGATCCCAGTCTGCTCAACTGACTTCACTGCATTCTGCAAATATTTATTGAATGTATCAGGTTCAGTTATAGATTAAGAATACAGTGGTGAAAACCATCATTACAGTCCCTGACCTCACAGAGTCTACAGGAGGATAAAATTCACCCTCCTTATCCACAGACAAAATTGACATTTATGATATAAATGTTTTGTAAACTTGGTGGGGTGGACAAATGCAAGTGTTACTATTAGTATCTGTGCTATTTTTCTACCTGTAATTTCTTAAATGTTTCTGCCAACTTTCAAATATTATCAATTGCAAGTCACTTGCTTTTCTGATGCATCCTGAAGAAATAGTCATGGATGGCTGTGGCATGATCCTCCATCTGGAACTCCTTAGGCCCAGTATATTTTGAAATTTAGGTATCACTTGAATCTTAGATAATTCAGAGCAGGTATATTAAGTAACACTCCCTAAAGGGACTGGGGACAGATCCCTGTTATCCAACAATATTTCTGCAGTGAGCCATATGAATGCTCCTATTCAGCAAGATGAATATAGATATTCCTGTCAGTTTAATTCAATATTGGTTATCAGATTAATGATTTAAAAATTTTTTAAAAACCAAGTTTGGTTCTCAGGTATGTATTTGGGTTTTTTTTGGGGGGGTGGGGGGTTTGATTTTTGAGGTCCTTTTTTTTTTTTTTGTAATTGCATTTAAGGAATTATAGACCTAGAGGGTATATTGTTGCAAATAAGCAGGACATGGGTTGGGGCTTAAAAACCAAATTTATCAAAAATATTCATTACAACTGCATTTGCTATAATGGTATTTGACCTATAGATGACCCAGCCTTATAAATAAACTTAAAGCACCTCCAGGTCCATTAATATTTCATTGATCCATAAAATACTCCCAAGTACTTATATTTATCAGCTTTGTAGAAAGCTACATCTGACGTAGAAACCACAGAAAAAATAAATAAATAAAGGCAGCCTAGCTGTGTTGTCCAGGATCATAATTCCTATGAACATTAGTAGTCAGCCATAATGCCAGCTTTAAGGCCCCAGGAGGGAGGCCGCTGAAAACTGGCATGACAGAGCTGGGCCATGCCACGTGGTGGGCAGCTGACCACACGCTTGAGAGGCACAGTCCAGAGAGATGGCCTTGAAATCCACAGGGGAGCCAATGACTTCCCAAAATAAAGACCACTTCCTTTACCTTGGTCAGGCTCTAAACGACCTTATCTTTCTCCATTTTTATTGATGGCCTGCAAAAATGGCCTTCTGATACACAAAGCTCCCACCCACCTTTGCCTGACTATTCCTCCTGCCTAAAATACCTGAACAGGCCCTACTCTTTGCACAAATGGCTCCTCTTCATCATCCTGTTTCAGCTCAAAAGCACAAAAAGATCCCCATCGTTATCTGATCACCCGACTGATTACACGTGGCCCACCTAGATAACCTCTCCATGCTGCTATCCTTAACTTAATCCTATCTGTAGTGTCCCCTTTGCCATAGAAGGAAACACAATCACAGATGTGGGAAATTAGGACATGGACATCTTCGGAGGCTGATCACTCTCCATGCATATGTCCTCCAAGGAGTCAACTAGAGCTTTACGCATCAAGTCGACATTTCAGGAGGTAGAATGTCTTATTTCTTTCACTGATGAGGAAAGAAGGATGTGCCTGAAGAGCACAAAGATGACATTATGGCCGACTACTAATGTTCATAGGAATTATGATCCTGGACAACACAGCTAGGCTGCCTTTATTTATTTATTTTTTCTGTGGTTTCTACGTCAGATGTAGCTTTCTACAAAGCTGATAAATATAAGTACTTGGGAGTATTTTATGGATCAATGAAATATTAATGGACCTGGAGGTGCTTTAAGTTTATTTATAAGGCTGGGTCATCTATAGGTCAAAGAAAGTAGCAGATGCCCAGGGAGGGCCATAAATCTACCAGAAAAAAATCCCAGGTCAAATTGAGAAACTTTATTGATCATTTACTATGCGTCACTTACTGGCTGTGCTCTGGTGATTTTGTGCATCTCATAGACTCTAACAAGTCTATGTTTTACATCCTAAGGACTCGACTTTACGTCTGAAGGACTTGATTTCTATCAGTCTCTAAACTCTGATTTCTACTTTGCTTAGCTCTATTTTCAGGCATGCTTTCTCTATGCGGAAACCCCCAGATATTACATAATTACATTACCTAGAAATCCTACAGGGGGCAAGTATAGCGGATAAGAACATGTCTTCCTCTGGTTCTGCGATTCTAGATAGAATATTATTGAAACACTTTGGGTCAGAGGGCCAGACAAACCTATGTTGTGCTAATTGGCTCAGCGTCGTCACATGCCCACCCCTGGAGTTGGGAGCAGTAATGAGATCAGCTTCTACCACTCATGGGCTGAGAATGGAGAAGAATGATACCATGGAAAATCAGAAGAACGGACAGTTGTTGCAACGGAATAGTCAGCAAATATTTGTTTCCCCTTCTCTGGGAGGAGCTAGGCAGACTGATGTAAAACAAGACATCATTCCTGTTACGAGTCTCTGAGAAGCACAAAATCCCCAGACAGAGCACACACAGTAAAGGATCAAACAGAACTGGGTTTTCCCCGATACTTTTATGACCCTCCGTAGGCACCTCTTCCTTTGTTTTGATCTGAGCATCGTCATTTCTGCCCTCCAACTACATCCCTCTTTTCTTATTGGTGAAAGTAGTAAGACATTCTAAATATAAACGATTTGCTCTTCTCTTTTGGTTGAAATATGACCCTACCATTGGTGGGCCTAGAATTATGAGGTTAAGCAACAAGGCCGTTACTATTGTGACGACAATGTCTAATGCCCACCTTCCTCTCAGGGCCCCTACCAACATCTTCAGAAGATACGTGATTTACCAGCAAGAAGATTATGCTCCAAAAAATCCCAGCCATTCCTGTTCTGCCATTCTAATGTCACTCGATGAGCAGATGTTGCTCGAAGAATATGTCAAGGGCCACCAGGTTCACCAGCTTTCACCCACAGACCATAAAAGAGTTTGTGACTTTAATCAAAGTTTGTCATCCACCCAGAACTTAAGAAATGAATTTCGATAAAAGGAAATTTAAGCTTCTGAAAGTTACCTAGCCCTAGAGCCACAAGGGTGAATTCTGGGTCCAAAAAGAAAAGAAAAATCAATCATGACAATTATTTTACTAAATTATTTTAAACTGCAGCATATGGAGAAGGCTCAGGTAAATGTCGGCTGTCACACCGACAAGCAGTGCTGTCCCCGCCACTGACCTTTTTCTTGTTAAAATGCATGTCAATATGCAAAATTGAAGTGTTCCCTATCAGAGCCAAATGTGCTCTCCATTTCTAGGGGTTTCCAAAACAATCTGGAGAAAATGGAATTCAAGGGACAATTCTGTTTTCCTAGAGACATGAACAAACAACTTTTAAAAGCTGTCTTATTTGAGGATTGGCTCTTTCATCATGCCAGCTCGTTTCAGTGGATTCAGACCTGAACTTGCTTCAAAATAAGACGAGATGTGTGGGATGCCCTGATAACAAAACATTCCACGATAACTCAGTCATTCAGAGCTCACGTCTCTGCCAACCTCCACATCTAGAATAAACCAAAAGTCAGCAGAGGCATAAGAAATAAACCTCAGAGTAGTCAAAACAGAGGCTGCCAAACCCAATGGCTTTGCTAATGAGAGAGAGATAATTAGAACCTATGGGCTCCCACACAACTAGTAATAAAAAATCGAACAGTCTGGGTCTATCAGTCGAGGGCTCACCAGAAATCAGAAGGCACCAGTCTCAAATCTGGGTGCTTCACAGACCGCTCCGGAAAGGAGCGTGCCGTGCAGGACAGCCAGGGAGCGCCACCGTCCCCAGCCTGACGGGGCTGGGCTCAGAGGAGTTTCCAGACTCAGGAAGAAGGAAAAGCTGGGTGGAGAACACTGCCTGGACTACAGCGGCATCGAGGAGACATGAGCCGAGACAAACCCAGAGGGAGGGAACCTAGGAAGTAACATCCCAGCCCCACTCTCTCCTCTCCCAACTTGCTGAACGGAAAGCTGGAGGGCCGGGGGCAGGTGGGCGCCGTCTCTAAACATCGGAGGGGGAGGTGGATCTGCCCAGGCAAACAGGGTCGAGGAGGCTTGATGGATCATGCGGATTTCTCATCTCATGGCATTTGGTGAAAACTGAGGTGACTGTTAGAAAAGCACATGGCCACAGTCAGAGGAATTTCTGATAAGACCGAAGAAGAGACAGTTTCTACAGCAGATGCCAGGATATCCCAACGTGTGCACAGTTCACTCAAAGTGCACAAATTCTCTCCCCAGAGAAATTCAGCTACACATCATATGAATCAAGATCGTTCAAGGCAGGGCCCCGCTTCTCCGTGGTGCCGGAAGATGCCTCTTCAGTCTCGATACATCTATGATTTAATAACAAGTAGCCCAGAAAAGTTTGCAAAGACTTCCATAAGTTCATCTTCAACAGGTAGAGACGTGTTTGGGAGATTCTTAGAAGGTTTCTTTCTAAACTGGTTAAAATTCATTGCTTCATGCACGAAACACACAAAAATCATAACTGACATTTTATTGAGTTCATTTACTATGCACTGGGAACTTCACATGCAAATACCATTTTATCCTCACCTTCACCTCATGAGCTAGTATGATTACTTCATTCTCATTTCACACTAGACAGTTGAGTAATCTGTCCAAGTTTCCACAGCCAGAAAGATCCAGTGCCTGGCATAAATGTGGGCACTCTGGCACCAGAGCCTGCATTCCTAACCAGACACACAGTCCCTCTTTTCCACGCTCACAGCACCTGCTGTGTGTAAAGCAGAATGCAAAGATGATTTTTAAAAAACAAAAGAAAGAATCACTTTGTGGTTAATCTAAGCACAGAAAAGGCATCCGTGGTCCAATACTTTGCTACTGCTGTGTGACACATTACAATCAATTTAACAGCTTAATGACACCCATTAATCAGCTCTTGGTCTATAATAGGCCAGAAGTCCAGGCGGGGCATGGCTGAGTTTTCTGCTCTGGGTCATACAAGGTTGAAGCCCAGGGCCTGGCTGAGCAGCATTTGGATCTGCTGCCAGAGGCGGATCTATTTCCTACCTCCTTCAGATTGCTGGAATAATCCAGTTCCTTAAGGCTGCAGGGACTGAAGTCTGTTTTCTCTGTGGCTGTGGGCGAGGACCACTCAGCTCATAGAGGCTCCCAGACTCCTTGCCACGTAGCCTCTTCCATCCTCAGAGCTGGCAATAGACACACCCACTCATGTCAAATCCCTTCCATGCTTTAAGCCTTTCTTCATGAACAGCTCCGTTTCTCCTTCAAAGGGTCACCTGATAAGGCCAGGCCCACCCATGACAATCTCCCTCTTGTGAGGTCAATTCATTATGCATCTCAATTTATATAGGCAAAATCCTTTTTTCCATAGGAGTTAAAAAATCCAAAATCCTTTTTTCATCATATTTACAGGTTCCTCCCACACTCAAGGGGGTGGGGTAGGGGGGTTATCCAAGGCAACTGACCCCAAGGATCATACTAGAATTCTGCCTGCAACCTCTGGTATTAGCATAGCATGAATACAGAGCTAATAATATTGACACAGAAGCCATTAACCATGCAGCTTTGCCTTCACACTGTACAGGCGGTCCCAGCCCTCAGCCGTGGTTACTCACACTGTACAGGCGGTCCCTGCACTCAGCTATGGTTACACTGTACGGGCGGTCCCTGCACTCAGCCATTGTTACTCACACTGTACAGGCGGTCCCGGCCCTCAGCCATTGTTATTCAAGTTGCCTGATTTCTCTGGACCTCAGGGCATTCCCTGAGGTATATAGTATATACCCCAAAGGGTTGCTGGGAGGAGTAAGGAGAAACTCTGTGTGGCTACCTAGCACAGTACCTGGCAAAGAAGAGGCACTGAGTAACTCTCAGCTGTTAGAATTAACGTTAGCATTGCTGTTCACATCTTTGTTGCTATTCATATTTGAATTATTTAACCAGAATTGAGATAAGCTCAGAATGAGTTCATAGCACAGCCGAGAAAATCTCTGGCTTATGTGTTTTAACATGGATTCTGGGAGCAATAAGCCTGGTCACTGATGCATCAACTCAGAAATAAAAGCAAGTGGCCCCTGGCAAGAAAGGAATAAGAATATCTCACATTCCATCTCCATTTACAAGAGATGTATCACTCTTCATAGATTGCTGCAACAACAAGAGCACAAAGGCTTCCAGAGAGAGAAGCCTGAGATATTCTAATATATGGACAAAACATTTGTATGATTCTTCAAAGCACAGTCTCCGCCCAAAGCAGACAAGCAACTGAAAAAATAAAAATGTCCCCGTCTATTTATTTAAACTATCACAAGCTCCTCATTTGCATTTGGTTTCATTTGAACAACACTCTGTGTCAGGCAACTTCCTACAAGACAGAACTTATTTTAGCTCCTTTTGCTTCATCAGTCAAGGGAAAGCACACAAGGAGATGAGGTGGGTGCTGCTTCATCAAGGGGGACTATGACCTTCCTGGAAGCATCACCCTCTTCAACTAAGAAGAACCAGGAAGCATTTTCTGTTTTTGTTTAGAGCAGTGGCCTCGAAAGTTGAAAATAGACAGGAAAAAAAGGCAACATTAGATCTTCTATTTATACTTACTTTCATACTAAAAATAAGAAAGAAATTAAGCTTTGTTATATTTTTAATAAGCAGCCTGGCACTTGTCTCACTCGATCTGAGTCAGTTACATATGGTGTTGCAGGAATCCTGAAAAAAGATGGGAATCCTACCACGCAGCAGAATCCTTATTCCTTCCAGCCTACAGCATCTTCAGGGTTTTCCAGTTTACACGTGCCCAGTAATGAGGATCCAAAGGTTTCACTGCCTGCTCATCACTATGGGGGGGCTTCTCCGGTGGCACAGCGGTAAAGAATCCGCCTGCCAATGCAGGAGACCCAAGAGACAGGGGTTCGATCCCTGGGTGGGGAAGATCTCTTGGCGTTGCAGATGGCAAGTCGCCCAGTTGTCTTGCTTGGGAAACTATGGACAGAGAAGCCTGGCAAGCTAACAGTCCATGGGAGTCACAAAGAGTTGGACGCGGCTAAGCACACACACACACACACACACACACACACACACACACACACACACACACGCTCTCAACTATAGCAACTCTCACAAAACGGAGGGGTGGCTTAAAAACTCCTGCAAGGAAATCTGAGCTGAAGGAAATGTCAACAATGCAAATACTCTGCATTCAATAAGAAAACAGTGAAACTTCCACTCCTGTGAGCTCTTCAGTTACATTGTGAGATTTAAAAAAAAAAAAAAAAAGTAATGATCACCTAGATCTGCCAAAGAAATTAAAACCCATAGAGTCATCAAGAAGATTATTTTACATATAGATTTACAGTTATATCAACTGCCCTTTTTTTGGTATTAGAATATAAGCTGCAGAAGGGCAGGGACTTAATTTTTAAAACACTACTTCCCCATAGTCTTTGCTTGACACATAGTAGGTGTTCCACAAATATCTATTAATAAGATACTGAATTTGTAATGGTGAATGGGGCAGATTGCATTTTCCAAGGATGTGTCCAACAGTATCTCCCGTCCCACACGCGACTTACAGTGTGATCTCGTTATCTGCTTATTAACAGGCATAGTCTAAGTCCCCACTTCTTAAATCTGGACAGGCATATGGCTGCTTAGATGGACAGCTTAGGAAGGAAAGAACAGTCTCCTGAGATTGAGTCAGGGAAAGCCAGGCAGCCTCTGCATCTGGTCTTCTTCTGATGTTTGTTCTGAGGAAAGCAGGCTGGCAGGTTAGAGGTTTAGCTGCACTGAGACCATCATCATGGAGACACCGCAGGACTGTGCCCTGGTCAGCAGCCCCAGGTGAGTCCCAGGGCTCCAGTCACATGAATGCGACCCCCTGAACACCCAGCCCATCAAATCTTCCTATGACTGCAGCTCTGGCCAGCACTGTGCTGGGCTTAGTCACTCAGTCATGTCCGATTCTTTGTGACCCCGTGGGTTGGACTGTAGCCCACCAGGCCCCTCTGTCCATGGGATTCTCCAGGCAAGAATACTGGAGTGGGTTGCCATGCCCTCCTCCAGGGGATCATCCCAACCCAGGGATCAAACCATGTCTCCCGCATGGCAGGTGGATTTTTTACCATCTGAGCCACCAGGGAAGCCCCCTGGCTTCCACCAATGAGGGACTCCACAAAAAGACCACCCAGCTGAGCCCTTTCTGAATTCTGACCCGGAAAATGTGAGCAAAATAAAAGTGTTGGTCGAAATTACTAAATTTGGGGATGACTGGATGCTCAGCACAAAGAAACTGGAATAATGGTCCTCATCCCAAGTACATGTGAGGTCTCGGTATGTTTTAAAATAATAACATGAAGCCATCAAAAGTCAAGAAACATGTAAAATTTTGCTTGCAGATCACATTTAATACTAATTTTGTTTAGTGAGAGCAGAGATTTCTTTTACTATTAATAAAATAATCAGATTACAAGCTGTTTATTTCAGTTTAATTTTGCTCATTTAAACTTCTAACTTTATTTATGCTTTACAGTGGACATATTAGTATTTCAGTGCAAATATATGATCCGTATATGGGGGGAGGAACTTAGTGGTAAAGAATCCACCTGCCAATGCAAGAGACACAGGTTCAATCCCTGGGCTGAGAAGCTCCGCTGGGGAAAAATGACAGCCCACTCCAGTATTCTTGCCTGGGAAATCCCATGGGCAGAGGAGCTACAGTGCATGGGGTCACAAAAGGTCAGACAGGACTGAATGCCTAAACAGCACAGCAACTTCATTTCCTCATCAGGGAAAAAGGGCTGATTACAGCATCAACTGCACAGACTTTGGCCAGAATTAGACGAGACTGTATTTTCTCTGAGGTGGGAGTGGAGGCCACTGCCTGAGAGGAGTCTCTGCTCTCCTGCTCATGGCCCAGTTTGCTTGGGGGATGCATTTAACTGCTCTGCAACTGGTCCTCACCAAGAAGAAGCAAAATGAACAGTAGTGCTTGCCGTCCACGAGTTCATAACTGACGTCCCAGGTGTTCTACACTGCTTCTGGCAGATGGTAAGCACTCAGCACACGGTGGCTGCCGGCCACACCGGAGGTTCTTCTCTCACTAGGTTGCAAGTCCCGTAAGGACAGGATTTTTGCCTGTTTTAGTTGCTGCTATAGAACAGGGCCTGACACATAATAGATGTTTAATAAATTTGCTTATTTAATGACCAGTTTATTTAATGACCAGTTAAACACTTGTCATCAATAGGAAATACACTATCCCTTATGGGCTTCCCAGGCGGTGCCAGTGGTAAATAATCCACCTGCCAATGCAAGAGATCCAAGAGACGTGGGTTTGATCACTGGGTGGGGAAGATCCCCTGGAGGAGGAAATGGCAACTCACCCCAGTATTCTTGCCTGGAGAATCCCACAGACAGCGGAGTCTGGCAGGCTACAGTCCATAGCGTCGCAGAGTCTGACATGACTGAGCACACCCACTGTCCATCCAGACTGTCTCAGTCCTTAGCCTTTCCATCAAAGCATCCCGTGTTTCGCAGATTTTCTGATTGGGATTTTTTATTCAGTGAAGAGTTATAAAGCACATATTTTATTCTGAATACCAACTACACTCTAGGATATCTTCCCCTAGGAGTTTATCTTCCCACAGAGAGGGAGGGATGGAGGCTACATTTCAGGTGGTTGATAAGGTCAATGAAAGAAATAAAGTCCAGTGATGTCAGGGAGTTGGGCGGTTCATTGTTGAGAGGGAATGGTCAGGGAAGGATCCTGAGAAAGTGGCTTTTGAGCTGATCCTCAACAGATGGGAAGAAGTCAGCCATGGAAAGAAAGAGTTGACAGAAGGAAACTCAAGGTAGTAGTCACGAGGTGGATTACAGATTACACTGTTGTTGTTGTTTAGTTGATCAGTCGTGCCCAACTCTTTTGTGACCCCAAGGACTGTAGCCCACCAGGCTCCTCTGTCCATGGGGTTTTCCAGGCAAGAATACTGGAGTGGGTTGCCGTTTCCTTCTCCAGAGGATCTTCCTGACCCAGGGATTGAACCCACAGCTCCTGCATTGGTAGGCAGGCTTTTTTTTTTTTTTTAATCACTTTTTAACACCATAGCAAGCAGCGTTGTCTAAATGCGGAAAAAAGGGACCATCAGCTGCCTTCAGTGAGCCCAGAATCACCCTGCGGAATCAGGAGATGCTCAGAAAGCACGTCAGATGCTAAGTGTGTCCTTGTGCTTCTCATCTTTCCATCTCAAACCACCATTTGCCAATTGTTCCCCCATACTAAATTCACTATACTGTTCTGGAAGTGATGCGTGTATTTTTTATGAATCTGAATACACACATACGTGTAAACATATGCATTTTGCAAATGACCCTGAAACAGCGAAGCTCACCGAAGAAGCAGGTACCAATTCCTGCTGTCTACGGTCAACCTAGGTTTGGGGATTTTTTTCCTCCCCTCTTTCTGTCTCGAAGCACAGAAATGCTGCATTTTGTATGTTTTTCCCCACTGTGATCATTCTGATTTTGTGACTGTGTATTAGTTGCCCTGGCAACATGGTAGGCTTGGATCTGATTGGTCAGGCTGGCAGGTTCACTGTCAAGAGTGTGGGCCCAGTTTCGAGTGGTAGATGCGTGTGTGTTAGCCAGAGCTACATAGACAAGCTTGGCCAAGGAAACCTGGTCTAGCAGAACCTCTGTATCCCTTCTGCTGGCTAAAAAGACCTTTCTTCCACCTGCTGTGAATATCCCTTGCACTGCTTTTGGGAAGATGCAAACTCGTCTGTACCTTTGAAATATCTGTTAGAAAATGTGCTCTGTATCGGTATTTCAGCCCACAGTGCTGAACACATTTATCTGTAATGAGAAATAATTCTCGAGGAAGTTAAGGGAGAATGATCCAATTGCTGGACCATGGGATTAGAACCTGCTACACAGCCTTAATTATGGCATGCTGTGCAATCTGGAATGAGTCACAAACTCAGGCAAATGCTTCATTTTCTGTAAATAAATTTCATTCATAAAGAAAGAGCCTACCCTTAAGAATGAGGTCCTAAGAGCGTAGTGTGCTAAAGATTTTAAATGGGACAAAATTCCAGGACAATTTATGCCAATAATATGGAATCATTTATTTATTCAATTTTCAAGGCGCATTGTTTACTTATTAGAGTCTGGCTCTATTCATTTGCCAATTACCTAGGAAAAATACAAACTCCTACCTTTAGGTGAAAATCTTTATTGGCCAGTGAATAAAGAATTCCAGCACAAAGTACAGACCAATGACTAACGAAGTAACAGCTATATTTTTCTTATTTGCACAAATTTCTATATAGCCATACTTGGCTTACTTTTCACAACCTTTGCGTTTTCAAAAGCATGTCACTGACGCCTAGATCTACCGTCCTCTCTACACTGGAACATATTATGTTTAACTGCACTATATAACCAGCATAGTCTTAATATAGACGTAAAAGTCATTGGCAAGCAGTCATTTTTCACCTGGGTTAAGCGTTACAGTATGTTCAGCTCCAGTAAAGCTAACATTTAGGCTGTCCAATTTCAAAGAAAAAAAAAATCTGAAGGGAAAAGAGACAAGAACCACCTTCCAAACAGTCTTCCAAACAAGATGACTGCATAGTAATAACTAATTCCTCTGCTAAACTTACTGGAGGGAAAACATGCCTTATGAAACTCTTATTTTTGCCCCCATTGAGAATAAATGCCTTGTTAATTGTGCACAGAGCAAGAATAGAATCAGAGTACGATCAGGGAACCAACCAATCCTTCAGGATTTAACCAATAAAACAACTGATATTAGCTCTCAAATATTATATGCTTTCTACAATATCACCTCATGTTCTTGGGTTTTGTTACAGAGTCTTGTTTGCAAGACCATCAGTACTTCATACAGAATAAATATGGTTAACAAATTCACTATTTTTTTTTACTCATAGCACAATTACGTAGCCTGAAATTTGTATGAAGGGCATTCATTTAAATGTAAATCCCAGAAGTAGGAAATGACAACCCACTCCAGGATTCTTGCCTGGAAAATTCCATGGACAGAGGAGGCTGATGGACTATAGTCCATGGGTCACAAAGAGTCAGACGTGACTGAGCAACTGAGCGCATGTGCAAGCTCAGCAGTTTAAAAAAAAATCCGTCTGCCAATCCGGCAGACACAGGTCCTATCCCTGGATCGGGAAGGTCCTCTGGAGAAAGGAATGGCAGCCCACTCCAGGATTCTTGTCTGGGAAATCCCATGGACGGAGGAGCCAGGCAGGCTGCAGTCCCTGGGGTCGCAGAGAGTCGGACATGACTTAGCAGCTAAACAACAACTTAAATATATCAGAGTTGTGATGACCCTCCTTTGGTGTGTTTTTACTGTGGGTCTAACACTGGGAACCGCCAGGGGAAGTGGCCCAGGCCTCTCTGGGGTCAAGAGGCCTGCCTGCTCCAGAATTTGTGCACAAGGGAAGTTCTTGAGGGAACACCCTTCTCTTGGGAAGGGGCTGGGGGCCTTTGGCAAGAAAAGCCTCCCCCGTTGAGCCCCAGCTTTGGCCTCTCCTGACCGGTCCTGTTCTCAGAAGCCACCCTCCCTGACTTCTCACTCCCTACAACTCCGGGCCACAGACAAGTGCCCAGAACATCAGCTTCCGATCTTTGGGGAAGATACAGCAGAAACAACCAAATGAAAACCGCAATGTGGGTCTGTGAGGATAGCAGTCACTGAAAGGGAAGAAAACAATAAAAGCAGGGCCAGGAAGGAGGGGCTGGTTAGAAACAACAACAAAAGCGCACTTGGAGCCGACGGAGATAATCTGAGCAAAGAATGGAACCCACAGCAGAGTCCGGGCGGATCCAGGGAGAGGACGCGGTGCCGCGAAACGAGACAAAAGGACGCGGGCGTCGGCGGCACAGGGACCACGGCGGCGCCGCACAAAGCCTCGCGGTCCTACCCACACGCCGAGGTCCACACGCGCCAGGAAACGCCGGCGAGTGGGGAACAAAGGGTGTCATAGCAACCTCGGCGCGCCCTCCTGCTACCGCTGTGGTGCTCCTGCTCATCCGTCAAGGAGCCGCCCGGATCCAGACCTGGCGTTCTCCCGGGGAGGCTTGAGCTGCCCGTCGGAGGGGTCCAGGCCCCGGCAGGGCACTCCTGTCTCTCTTTCCTCCTTCCGTCCCCCATAAAATCTGAGCTCGGTCTGTGCCAAGCCTCCCCCTCCCTCCTCCCAACAGCTGCTGCTCTGAAAGTCAGGGAAACAATCTGGACGCAGCATCCCGACACACGTCCCCAGTTATGCCTCCCCGATTGTTTCAGATCTGGGTAGAGCAGCCTTCCCCTGAGCTCTCGAAAACTCCCCTGTTCCTTTGAAAACAAAGGCAAGATAATACCAGAAGAGCAGGGGGAAAGCACATGCATGCGTTTTGCTTGATCTTGCGAAATCAAGCACGCTCCTGTTGGAACTCATTTGGGATTGTGGGTTTCCAGTGGGATATAAAGCTCATTTACCTGTGCCTAATTCAGAAGAGGAAAGCTCATTTCCTTCCACCTCTATCTACTTAAATTATAGGTCTCTTCTTTATTAATAGACCATCGTGTCTTTTCTACTTTCTTCTGGTTTGAGTGGGGGAAATACTGTGACACCGGAAAAAAAGAGAAGATGAGTGTTTCGCCAGCAAGACTTGGAAGTCTGCACAAAATAAAAGAGAACTTTTACAAGAACCTAATGGAGATATTGACATGTGTGTCTGGAAATCTAAACTTAGCGAACTGTAAGAGAAGAACAGGCTTTCTCACTTTATTTCTGTATCTGGAAAGTTTCAGCAGCTGGTACCATATGAATATTTATTAATGCATTGTGAATCAGAACCTGTGATTATTACTCAAACTATCTTTTTACCTTACAAGCTTCAACTCGAAAGAATAAAAACACATCTGCTTTTGCTCTTCCCATATTTTATTCAATGTTTTAACAGCTTTGCTGTAAATATCTCATCCATTACGATTCAGTTGTGACTGTATCGACTTCACATCTCCTGCTTTATTACTGTCACGGCAGTGAAACAATACACTGTTAATTCTGTTAACTAACAAGTTCATTGTTCAAGCTAGTCAGCGATCTCCTGTTTGTGGGTCCACATGTTAAAAGAGAATTGGTTATAAATCAAAGAAGGGCTTGAGTGAGGCATGTTCCCTTTGTTCAGACGAGTGGGTCTATATTTGAGATCGTCGCTTAATATGCTGTCGTGGAAGAGATGAGTAAATCTGAAAATAGGGCCAAATGCAACCATATCAGATAGAGGTTGCACAACCCTCAAAGAATTCAGCTCTGGGATGTGCAGGCACCCTTACAGCTGCCGATTCTCTGCATGAAACCTGCATCTCCTTTACAGCTGACATCCAATGGAGACCTTGCAAACCTGTCTTCTTCAAGACTCTTTCCAGCAGAAAGAATGTGCTCCTATTTCTTTTCCCCTAGGTGTGACTTAGTTTGTCCGACAGCTACGAAGGTGGGCTCTGCATTCCCACAGGCCTGGCTTGCGTTCCGGCTCCAGCATCTCCCAGAAGAAGGGCCTCGGATGATTCAGTTGCCATCCCTGAGCCGCATGGGCACTGCCGTCATCCCTCTTCATCAGGTCGCTGTGATAAGGAAAGGAGCCAATCCTCGTAAAGTTCTGGGCCAGTCAGAATTCAGTGCAGAAAACAGAAACCACTCCGGTTACTCCAAGCGTTAACTGAGTTAATTTGAGCGATAGGTATACCAGTTTGGGCTTCCCAGGTGGTGCTAGTGGTGAAGAACCTGCCTGCCAATGCGAGAGGCATAAAGAGACGTGGGTTCGATCCCTGGGGTGGGAAGACGCCCTGGAGGAGGGCATGGCGACCCACTCCAGTATTTTTGCCTGGAGAATCCCCTGGACAGAGGAGTCTGGCGGGCTATCCTGGAGTCCACAGTGTTGCAATGAGTCGGACACGACTGAAGCGACTTAGCACGCATGCATATACCAGTTGTCTATTACCATGATAATGTTGAAACACACACACATCAGCTGAAAACAAAGGCAGTCTGTTTAAATCATGGGTCTGCAGATCAGAAACAGAAGCTTGGGCTTGGCTGGGCAGTACTGGGCAGTTCTTCTGGTCATGCTGGTCTCACCCCATGTCTTGCTATTGGCTGGTGCATCCGGGCCAAGTGTGTGAGTCTCCAGCTGGATATCCTAGGCATTTTCCAGGCAGAGGCAGAGGAGAAAATGGGATCTTTCTTGGGTAATGTTTGCTAGTATCCCACTGATCAGAGAGCTTCATGTTAAGCCCACAGACAGGGTTGATGTAGACAGAAGGTCCCACCCAGAGTGGCTGCATCTCAAGGTGACCAATCATGCCAGTTTTCCAGGGTCTGAGGAGGTTCCCTGAATGCAGAACTTTCAGTGTTAAAACTGGGGCAGTCCTGGACAAACTGGGATGCACTGGTAACTGCTGGCATCTTTCTGGGGAAAGAACATGGATGCAAGGAGGGTCTTATCCAAGGGTCTAATAAAAGTCTTATACAAGGGACTTAGACGTTGCCTACCAAGTCGTTGGAAGAACTGGAAGGACTATTAGTTTGCAGGTCATGGTAATGTTTTTGCTGCTGTGACCATCTCTGCTGCTGTCTCAACCCGGGTGATAATCAGACCTGGGAACCTGGCGTCTGACTGACATGTGGTCACCCTGTGAGCCCTTGCTTGTTAACTGGCATGGTTGCAGGAGGCAGCTCTGTCTCACTCCCACCTTCCAGATCTCGCACAGGACAGCTGATGAAGAGAGTCTAACTCCACCCTGGAGCTCTGACCACCTGGGACCCTGGGAATCATTCTGCCGAGCTTCCCAGCCTCCCAGAAGAGGAGGGAGAAACGGGTGTGGAGGCTCCGAGCATCCACCACAAAGGCCTCCGCGGGCACGTGGCTCATGGGGAGCACTGTCAGCTGCAGTGGTGGCATCGCTTACATTGATTCACTGACACGACCCACCCCTAATCCCCAGGCTGGTAACCCTCTCTCTAGGTTAGCTAAAATTAGAAGCAAACTCCTAAAGTAACTGATTCCTAGAATGCTACTCTCAAAAGGGTAGAATCATTTTATAGAAAACAGCTTTTGTAGCATTTCAACTCCCAGGGCCAATTAGGGGATTTTAAGACATAAGCCCTTTTCCACTTTGTTTTGTTTTAGGTATTATTGGGTTTTCTTTTTTTCTCCTAATTCCACTTCTGAAAATTATCTGGGTATCCTCAACCTCTGAAAGGTTTTCTTCAAACTCTGGGTGAAGACTGACATCAGTACTCATCACTTCAGCCCAGCTGACTTCTTCGTAATCACATAGTTACAAAGTCAGTAAGAAAAGAGGATGAATTCGGAGGGCATCTGAAGTGAGCATCACAGAGCCTGGCCTACATCTGACCTATTCTATACATATATATTTAAAAAAAAAACACCTTATTTTAAGAAGGTCGTCTGTGTCTACTGATTTTAAAACACAAATGAGCTGAATTTATTAGGAAAAATTCTGTTTCATTAGAGACAGTTTTTCTAAGATACAGTTCCTTAAGGAAAACACACCTTGGCTGTGATTCTGAACCTGCCTCCTGAGAAATCTTGGCTGCCTGCTGATCATTTTGAATTCTGTGCCACCCTTAACTCTCTGGCCGCATGTGAGAAATCATTTTAAATGAATTGAATAAAATTCACAAGTGTTATATGCCAGCAAGTGATGAACTCACAGGAAATATGACTCAAATCCACTTTTTTTCATTTTGTTTTTTTCTAATAATAAATAGAAATGAACAAATGTGGCTTTAATGACATCTTGGAGTGAGAGCTTTTATATATAGTATCAGTTGGAAGCATGGAATGCTTTGGTGAAATAAACTCCACTCTGCATATTTATAACCAGATTGGAAAAGGTGTGTTTGTTATTTTGTGTGACACACCCTAATGACAGTGAACTTTTTATATATGAAGATTTACATGCTCCGTCATAAAAACGAACAATACTTCAGCCTAGAAAATCTTTCTTTGATTGAAGATGTTTTTGTACTTACTTAGTTTCCAATTACTTTTTTAACCTGCACTCACAAACTTACAAATACCTATTCCTCACTCCTGTAAAGCCGTGAACAGATACTCCAAATCGCATCAGCTGGAAGAAAATATGGGGCATCTGTTAAGAGCGACAAGTCCTTCTTTAGACAGCTGAGGCTCTGGCCATTAGCTAATTACAGTTTATGTCAGGCCAACCTCTTTGGGGTGCAAAGAAAGAGAAAAACTGGCTCGAGAGAAAAGGGAATCCACTGGCATATAAGTACAGAGGGCTGATTTCAGACACAGTTGGATGAAGGTACTCAAATGATGTCAGCAGAACCTGGTATACCTTCATCTCTCAGCACTGCTTTCTGACTGGTGTTAACTTTCTTTTAAAACAGGATCTGTCCACAAAAGTCACAAGATGATAATAGCTCCAACTATTTCTCTCCGCCACTCTCTCCCTCCCACCTCCTACCAGTTGAAGAAAATCAAGAACATTTCTCAGTTCAGTTCAATTCAGTCACTCAGGCGTGTCCAACTCTTTGAAACCCCATGAACCACAGCATTCCAGGCCTCCCTGTCCATCACCAACTCCCAGAATATACCCAAACTCATGTCCATTGAGTTAGTGATGCCATCCAGCCATCTCATCTCTGTCGTCCCCTTCTCCTCCCACCCTCAATCTTTCCCAGCATCAGCGTCTTTTCAAAAGAGGCAGCTCTTCACATCAGGTGGCCAAAGTATTGGAGTTTCGGCTTCAGCATCAGTCCTTCCAATAAATACCCAGGACGAATCTCCTTTAGGATGGACTGGTTTGATCTCCTTGCAGTCCAAGGGACTCTCAAGAGTCTTCTCCAACACCACAGTTCAAAAACATCAATTCTTCTGAGCTCAGCTTTCTTTATAGTCCAACTCTCACATCCATACATGATCACTGGAAAAACCATAGCCTTGACTAGACGGACCTTCGTTAACAAAGTAATGTCTCTGCTTTTCCATATGTTGTCTAGGTTGGTCATAACTTTCCTTCCAAGGAGCAAGAGTCTTTTAATTCCATGGCTGCAATCACCATCTGCAGTGATTTTGGAGCCCCAAAATAAAGTCAGCCACTGTTTTCACTGCTTCCCCATCTATTTGCCATGAAGTGATGGGACTGGATGCCATGATCTTCATTTTCTGAATGTTGAGCTTTAAGCCAACTTTTTCACTTTCCTATTTCACTTTCATCAAGAGGCTCTTTAGTTCCTCTTCGCTTTCTGCCATAAGGGTGGTGTCATCTGCATATCTGAGGTTACTGATATTTCTCCTGGCAGTCTTGATTCCAGCTTGTGCTTCCTCCAGCCCAGTGTTTCTCATGATGTACTCTGCACATAAGTTAAATAAGCAGGGTGACAATACACAGCCTTGACGTACTCCTTTTCCTACTTGGATCCAGTCTGTTGTTACATGTCCAGTTCTAACTGTTGCTTCTGACCTGCATATAGGTTTTTCAAGAGGCAGGTCAGGTGGTCTGGTATTCCCATCTCTTCTATTGGCTCAAATTGCTCACACACAACAACGGTATATAAGCCATCTACTGCTGTGTAACAAATTAAACCTCAAAAACTTGGCAGCTTAAAACAACATGCACTAATTATCTCCAAGTTTCAATGGGTCAAGGATCCAAGCAAGTCTTGAACAGACAGATCGTGCAGTTCAGGCTCTCTCACTAACTGCACTCAAGGTGCTGGCCATGGCTCCAGCCACCTCGAGCTTCAGCTGGGGCAGGGTCCACTCCCAGAGGCCCTTGGTGGTGCAGGCAGGATTCGGTTCCATGGGGGCTGTAGGGCTGAGGGCCTCCTCTCTGCACTGACTCTCTGCAGAGGCCACACTCTGTTCTCTGTTATATGGGATTCTCCTAATGGCAGCTCACAATAGGGCAGGTGGCTTCATCAGAACAAGCAAATGAGAAAGGGACACAGAGAGGAAATTCACCATCTTTGACCCTAATCTTGGAAGTAACATCCCTTTTACCATATTTTAATCATTAGTAGCAAGCCACAGGCCAGTCCATATTCAAGGGGAAGGAATTACACAAAGCAGTGAATACCAGGAGATGGGGACCAGGGTAGCCATTCCAGGAGCTCCTACCCACAGAGTAATGAAATTTGCTCATCAATTTAAATATAATAATAAAAATTTATATAATAAATATAAACCAATCAGCAAATTTCACTACTTTTTGTGGTAGGAGGTGCCAGGTTAAAACACAAAGCTTCCCTGCTGGCTCAGATGGTAAAGAATTCACCTGCAGTGCAGGAGACCCGGGTTTGATCCCCAGGTCAGGAAGATTCCTGGAGAAGGGAATGGCAGCCCACGCCACGATTCTTGCCTGGAGAATTTCATGGACAGAAAAGCCTGGCCAGCTACAGTCCATGGGTCACAAAAATGTTGGGCACGACTGAGCAACTAACACTTTCATGGTACAATACAGGCTTTATTAGCAGTTGTTTTAGTCTCTATAATAATTCATTGAGTAAATGCATCGAAGCTTATTTAACTTTAAATTTATTAAACAGAATTGTTTACAGATTTTAAAATTATCTCTGCAGTTGCAGATAAAACTGTGGTTCATACTTTAAGAACTCTTGATTATCACATCCAGGAAAAAAACAAACTCAGATGCTCACCAGGGCGTGGCAACGCTAGCCTCTAAAGCAAGAGTGGCCACTCAGGTCCAGCTTCCTATCAACGTGTGGGAACATGAAAATGGTATTAACAGAATTCCTGATTTTTCAGTAAAAATAGGCAATTTATACCTTTATGTGAAGTGTCCTATTGATTCCATTAAAAAGAAAATAACCAAGAGTATGGGCCAAACAAAACTGATCTGTAGGCTGGATTCATTACACTGACGACCAGTTTCAGGCTTATGATCTGGTAGTTATGTCTGAAATCAACCCTAAAGGGGGGGAAATAAGAAAACTATGGAGACAGTAAAAACATTAGTGGTTGCCAGGGATTAGAAGGAAGGGAGTAATGAATCGGCAGAACCCTAAGGAGTTTTAGGACAGTGAAAATATTCTGTATGATACTATAATGGTGGAGTCATGTCATCATACACTTATCAAAACCCATAGAATGAACAACACCATGAGTGAACTCTGATGCAAATTATGGGCTTTGTGTGATGACGACGTGTGTGAGCTCATGCACTGTAGCAGCTGTGATTGACAGTGGGGAAGGTTTCAGGTTTGTGGGGGCAGGGTGTTTATGAGAACTTTTTCTACCTTCATTCAATTTTGCTATGAACCTTAAACAGCTCTAAAAATACTAAGTCTATTAAAAAAACATGGAAAGAAAATTCTTTAAGAATCACAGCTATGCAAAACAAGTAAGAATGAAGTTACACGATTCAATGTCAATCAGAAAAAAACACATTTATAGGCCAACAAGCACCTTTGAGGGGTGGGGTTATGTATGTGTTTTTTTCTCTTGTCTATCTCCCAAATCTTTTTGAATGAGCAAATGGTATAGAGAGTCCTCGCTTTGCACAGAAATGTGGGACTATAAAAATGACTATGCAAGCTGAAACTATGCCAACTGATATTAATGATCAGTGGCAAAAATTCCAGTCATACCATAACCTTTAAAAATGTTGATAAAAACATTAAAACTGTCTTACCATTGGTCCTAAATGCACAGAGAAATGAAAAAATAGTACAAGCAAAATTTATTTAGTACACTATATTTTCATCATTAGAAACACTGAGAATTTCAGTATTTATTTCTTTGTGAAAGCTTATCAGGTAGTTCAAATATTGCTGCTCTTCTTTTCATGTGAAACTTACGGTACGAAGAGAATGCCTTTTCCATGCTGTGGTGAATTTTCACACTAAATTCTAAGTTTGAATTAGCTTCCAATATTTTGTAATGAGTATTTTCAGCATCATGAGCTGCCTCTAGTGTTCCTAAAGGCGACTGTTTGCCAGAATCACGTCCTCTGACACGCCTTTATCCTTTCTGTCATGACCATTTTCCTCATTTATTGCTAAGTCTATGTCCACTATGTTCCTCCAGCTGCACATCGAGAGTTTCAAAGAGCAGCAACATCAACACTCCCACGGTCAGCTCGTTCTCTAATGATTCCATTTATACTCACGGAGGATTTCAGCATCACGTTTTCTTCCTCTGCTGCGCTTTTCTCTTTGTTGACCAATTCCTTCTTTGGCTGCTCGTGTCATGGGAGCGTATCACCGGGAAGACAAGGAGGCAATACAAGCACACACTTTGCTGCCTGTGTGTGGACTCAACAAAGACCCATGGGGACAAGGCACAGACAGACTGGGAAGGGGCCTGAGGGACGTGTCGGGGAGCAGCGCACACTTGCAACTCATGTTGCAATCTGTGGGCTGCAGAGCTAGCAGGTGTAGCTTGTATTGCATTCAACTACTCAGTTAATATACATTAGACTCAAAGTTGTACCATGTTTCGGAGTGGGAGGAGACTGGTGTTATTTAACAAAAACTTAGTAATTGATTCAGTTCAGTTCAGTCAGTCAGTCATGTCTGACTCTTTGAGACCCCATGAACTGCAGCACACCAGGCCTCCCTGCCCATCACCAACTCCCGGAGTTCACCCAAACTCATGCCCATCGAGTCGGTGATGCCATCCAGCCATCTCATCCTCTGTCGTCCCCTTCTCCTCCTGCCCCTAATCCCTCGCAGCATCAGAGTCTTCTGCAATGAGTCAGCTCTTTGCATGAGGTGGCCAAAGTACTGGAGTTTCAGCTTTAGCTAGTGCATAGCAGAACTATGCAAAGCAAGGACTGCTGGTACTTGAATATTGGGAAAACTAACTTTATTATAAAATAAAGCGATTCTGTGCTCCCTTTTTTGGTCACAGGCAGGCTCAAGGACTAAAGACAGACTACTGAAAAAGACACACTGCTGGCTGGGTTCCGCTGATTTATGACCCTGGAGACCTCACAGAACACGCTGTAATGCTGCTCTGTCCAGACCCCCTGTGAACAGGTGCATCTGGAGACATATATATTTATGGAAAATGATAAATAATCTTTCTCCCCTACCTTATGTCTAAGTAGGTCATGTTGGCGATATTTTGAGTACTTATTACATTTCACCCAGCGTATCTCCAACAGCATGTTAAATGCAGCAACAGATGCAGAGGGCTGGTGGCAGTGAACATCTCCCACCTCAAAACCCTGTAATATGATTGTTCTCTGAGCATTAGACTGGGAAACTAGAACATCAGGGATCAGAGCAGAGAAATGCAAAGTCATCTCAGAAATATAATTTTAAAAGCAATTTGATGTCCTTAATAGATGCAAAATGGATAAAATTCAACAATTCTTCATGGTTTTCAAACACAGGAACTTGGCAAAATAGCAGGATGAAAGAAGTTCTTTAATAAGGTAAACACCAATAGCCATCGTCATTCTTAGTGTTGAAAATCTAGAAGCATTGTTATCACAGCTAGCAATGCAATCAAAGTATGCCCCACACTGCTGTAAACACCATTCTAAAGGTCCCTGCTGACACACTTAGAAAAAGCAAGTGAAGAGGAGGAGAAAGGAAGAAAGGAAATGTTACCATCTTCATTTGAAGCCAACAAGATCATCAATAAATAAAATCAAGATTCAACAAATGATTGCAACTAAGAAAAAAAGCCTATCAATATTTCTAGGCATCAGATGGACACTTAAAATGTCCTTGACAACAGCAGGGCTTCCCTGATAGCTCAGCTGGTAAAGAATCTGCCTGCAATATGGGAGACCTGGGTTTGATCCCTGGGTTGGGAAGATGCCCTGGAGAAGGGAAAGGCTACCCACTCCACTATTCTGGCCTGGAGAATTTTATGGACTGTACAAATCCATGGGGTCGCAAAGAGTCAGACACAACTGAGTGACTTTCATTGACACCAGAAATAATCAATTAGAAAATTTAAGGATGCGTCAATGTGACGCCTAAGCTAGCAAAGCTGGAGGTGACCAGATTGAAGGTATTAACACAGATAAACAACCGTGTGGATACATAGAGGGCTAGGTAAGCCATGATCAGGGACAATGAGAATCACAGAGAACAATGTAAGTGAATGCTAGGCAAATTCCATCTTATGACACATATCTGACATAGCTTCAAATATGCCATTGCTGTGAAACCAGTTTGTACAGGAAGCTATTACATTCCATAATCATATAACTAAATTACCTGAGGTCACACCTTACCGAAAGATCTCGATGCCCTTAGCTAACCTGTCTTTCGAAGCCCAAAGCTGCTCAACAGTTTAAGTTCAACCAATACTAATCCACTGGCTGAGTCAGAGTTTTTGAGTCTATTATCAAAGAATCATACCTTTCCAGGAAGGTAACCTTATGCAAAGTCCAAACTCTCTTCTTTCCCACAAAGTCAAGAACAAGATGTTCACAGATTTCCCATGACATGCTTGCCACAAATTTCTTTCAGAGAATTTGACCATTTGAGCCATATTCCCTTACCCCAGAAAAAATGCACATTCAAGAATATATTATACATATTCAGTTCAGTTCACTCGTTCAGTTGTGTCCGACTCTTTGCAACCCCATGAACCGTAGCACGTCAGGCCTCCAAGTCCATCACAAACTCCTGGAGTCTACCCAAACCAATGTCCATCGAGTCAGTGATGCCATCCAACAATCTCATCCTCTGTTGTCTCCTTCTCCTCCCACCCTCAATCCCTCCCAGCATCAGGGTCTTTTCCAATGAATCAGCTCTCCGCATCAGGTGGCAAAAGTATTGAAGTTTCAGCTTCAGCATCAGTCCTTCCAGAAACCACCCAGGACTGATCTCCTTTAGGATGGACTGGTTCGATCTCCAAAAGAGTCTTCTCCAACACCACAGCTCAAAAGCATCAATTCCTCGGTGCTCAGTCTCCTTTATAGTCCAACTCTCACATCCATACATGGCAACTGGAAAAACCATAGCCTTGACTAGATGGACCTTTGTTGGCAAAGTAATGTCTATGCTTTTCAATATGCTATCTAGGTTGGTCATAACTTTCCTTCCAAGGAGCAAGCATCTTTTAATATCATGGCTGTAATCACCATCTGTAGTGATTTTGGAGCCCAGAAAAATAAAGTTAGCTATTGTTTCCACTGATTCCCCATCTATTTCCCATGAAGTGATGGGACCAGATGCCATGATCTTAGTTTTCTGAATGTTGAGCTTTAAGCCAACTTTTTCACTCTCCTTTTCCACTTTCATCAAGAGGCTCTTTAGTTCTTCTTCACTTTCTACCACAAGGGTGATGTCATCTGCATATCTAAGGTTATTGATATTTCTCCTGGCAATCTTGATTCCAGCTTGTGCTTCCTCCAGCCCAGCATTTCTCATGATGTACTCTGCACAGAAGTTACATAAGCAGGGTGACAATATACAGACTTGACACACTCCTTTTCCTATTTGGAACCAGTCTGTTGTTCCATGTCGAGTTCTCACTGTTGCTTCTTGACCTGCATACAGATTTCTCAAGAGGCGGTCAGGTGGTCTGGTATTCCCATCTCTTTCAGAATTTTCCAGTTTATTGTGATCCACACAAAGGCTTTGGCATAGTCAATAAAACAGAAATAGATGCTTTTCTGGAACTCTCTTCCTTTTTCCATGATCCAGCAGATGTTGGTAATTTGATCTCTGGTTCCTCTGCCTTTTCTAAAACCAGCTTGAATATCTGGAAGTTCATGGTTCATGTATTGCTGAAGCCTGGCTTGGAGAATTTTGAGCATTACTTTACTAGCATATGAGATGAGGGCAATTGTGCGGTAGTTTGAGCATTCTTTGGCATTGCCTTTCTTTGGGATTGGAATGAAAACTGACCTTTCCCAGTCCTGTGGCCACTGCTGAGTTTTCCAAATTTGCTGACATGTTGAGTGCAGCACTTTCACAGCGTCCTCTTTCAGGATTTGAAACAGCTCAACTGGAATTCCATCACCTCCACTAGCTTTGTTCCTAGTGATGCTTTCTAAGGCCCACTTGACTTCACATTTCAAGATGTCTGGCTCTAGGTGAGTGATCACATCATCATGGTTATCTGGCTCATGAAGATCTTTTTTGTATAGTTCTGTGTATTCTTGCCACCTCTTCTTAATATCTTCTGCTTCTGTTAGGTCCATACCATTTCTGTCTTTTATCAAGCCCATCTTTGCATGAAATGTTCCCTTGGTATCTCTAATTTTCTTGAAGAGATCTCTAGTCTTTCCCATTCTGTTGTTTTCCTCTATCTCTTTGCACTGATCACTGAGAAAGGCTTTCTTATCTCTCCTTGCTATTCTTTCGAACTCTGCATTCAAATGGGTATATCTTTCCTTCTCTCCTTTGCTTTTCGCTTCCCTTCTTTTCACAGCTATTTGTAAGGCCTCCTCAGACAGCCATTTTGGTTTTTTGCACTTCCTTTTATTTTGGATGGTCTTGATCCCTGTCTCCTGTACAATGTCACATTCCTCCGTCCATAGTTCATCAGGCACTCTGTCTATCAGATCTAGTCCCTTAAATCTATTTCTCACTTCCACTGTATAATCGTTAGGGATTTGATTAAGGTCATGCCTGAATGATCTAGTGGTTTTCTCCACTTTCTTAAATTTCAGTCTGAATTTGGCAGTAAGGAGTTCATGATCTGAGCCAGAGTCAGCTCCTAGTCTTGTTTTTGCTGACTGTATAGAGCTTCTCCATCTTTGGCTGCAAAGAATATAATCAGTGTGATTTTGGTGTCAACCATCTGGTGATGTCCATGTGCAGAGTCTTCTCTTGTGTTGTTGGAAAAGTTTATTTGCTGTGACCAGTGCGTTCTCTTGGCAGAACTCTATTAGTCTTTGCCCGGCTTCATTCTGTACTCCAAGGCCAAATTTGCCTGTTACTCCAGGTGTTTCTTGACTTCCTACTTTTGCATTCCAGTCCCCTATAATGAAAAGGACATCTTTTCTGGGTGTTAGTTCTAGAAGGTCTTGTAGGTCTTCATAGAATCGTTCAACTTCAGCTTCTTCAGTGTTACTATTCGGGGCACAGACTTGGATTACCGTGATATTGAATGGTTTGCCTTGGAAATGAACAGAGATCATTCTGTCATCTTTGAGACTGCATCCAAGTGCTGCATTTCAGACTCTTGTTGACTATTGGCCAAAAAGTTCACTTGGGGTTTTTCAAAAGATCTTACTTCCTGGAGGTTCACAGATACCCTGAATCCTTTCCAAGAGACCCTAGATTAACCATCCTCACTCTGCCTTAATCACACATACTCTGTGTGAGATGCATCAATACTCGTCACAGTGGTTCAGGATAAAGATGCTCTTCCCACTGACCACCTGGGTTTGTACCTCAGCTTGATCCTTAGCCACCTGTGTGAGCTTGATTATGTTGCTTCGCTTCTCTGGGCCCTGATGTCACCATTTGTAATGGGAACCATAACAGTTCTTACCTAATTAGGTAATTATGACAATCAAATGAGACAAGGCAGGAAAGCTGTTGGCACAGTGCCTGCCACGTGATAAATGACCCAGAAATGTTAGTTATTATTTGATTGTAAGCTATCTTATAACTGCCTTGCCTTTTATTTTGTTTCAGCTCTTGATGATAAATACACTTTATAATCTATACCAGAGTTTTTTAACCTCAGCACTATCGATGTTTGGAGCCAGACAAGTCTTTGTTGTGGGGGCTATCCCACACACTGAAGGACGTTTAGCAAAGTCCCAGGACTCCACCCACTAGATGTGAGAAACACCCCCACACAGTTATGATGACCCCAAATATGTCCAAACATGTACACACTTCCCTTGATGGACAGAATCACCCTGACTGTGCATCACTGCTCTGTGTTGATTAGACGGGTATATCAAGGTTTTTTTTTTCTTTTTTATGGCAGAAGCAACAACAACCATACTATTTAAAATGTCACCATTGCTGATGAAAATACAATGAGGCCAAGAAGTCTATACTCAAAATGGAGAAGGGCTTGGAGTGAGGAAAAGGAAGCGATTGTGTGAATGAGGATGGGGGAATCACAAGGCTCGATACACATATTTGGGCAAAGGTGATTAATGAGAAACTTAGGGGTTGGGCTGCAGTCCATGGGGCCACTAAGAGTCAGACACGACTGAGCGACTTCACTTTCAGTTTTCACTTTCACGCATTGGAGAAGGAAATGGCAACCCACTCCAGTGTTCTTGCCTGGAGAATCCCAGGGACGGGGAGCCTGGTGGGCTGCCGTCTATGGGGTCGCACAGAGTCGGACACGACTGAAGCGACTTAGCAGCAGCAGCAGGGGTTGTGAAAGATACAGAGGAAAATACATTTTGGCAGTGGAATAAATAAACTGGAGACTCTTAAGGGGGAAAAATAGCTTAGTCTGGAGAATACACAACCTGTGTAACACCTGGAAGGAGTCCACAGAGACTGAATATGAAAAAGCAGAGAAATGAAAAGAGGAAAATGGTTCTGTGGATTCCACAAGAGGTCAGCATTCCTGATTCAGGATAGGACAGAACATGTGATGTGAAGCCAAAGAGCAGCGCTCAGAGTAAAGGAATCCTAGGAACAGGGGCAAGGCTGGTGTTGGGCTTAGACCTCGAGAACCAGCCTTTTAAGAGACTAAAAAGATATGTTCATGTCTGAAACAAATAAAATTATTATCTTATGTATATGAAGGCTACATATACACAAGACATTAATAGCTAAGTCATGTCCAACTTTTTGCAACCCTATGAACTGTAGCCTACCAGGCTCCTCTGCCCATGGGATTTTCCAGGCAAGAATACTGGAGGGGGTTGCCATTTCCTTCTCTAGAGGATCTTCCTGACTCAGGGATCGAACTCGCATCTCCTGCATTGCAGGAGGATTCTTTACCATCCGCCACTAGGGAAGCCCTATGTGGTGTCCATACTGTCATAAAGTCATCTTACATTCTGAGAAAATAAGTTTGCAGGGGCTCAAAGTCTCTCTCTCAGAAGAGAGAGAAGTTAAACATAAGCCCTAATCAAAAGGTGCACAGTCTGTGAATGAGCTCCGTCCCTTGGGTGGTGGCAGAGGAAACTCAGCCGTCCTTTCAGTGCTGATGTTGATGATATGAACGTCCTGAGCTCTTCTGAGCACTTCCCAAATGTCAGGTTACATGTTTCACTTATGCCGATTTATCCCAACAACAACCTTTCCAGATGGCAGCAATTATGATCCCAGTTTACAGATGAGGAAGCCCAGGTTTGGAAAGGTTCACTGCTCCAAGGCTGCACAGCACATGGACAGGACTTCCCGCCCAGTGGCCCATCTCTAACACTGGTTCTTGGGGCTCCTGAACTGTTCTCTTAAGCACACCAAGGGAAAGAGATGTGAGTTCACGTTCACCCAGTGTGCTCAAAACTAAGGGCTTAGCTGACTCAGAATGCTTGAATAATGTGGCTCTGCTCGGTCAAGCATTTATTTTTATCACATTAATATTTCACATTGCAATTGAGCAGTTCCCTTAACATGTTAGCTGTGTCTCTGAAGAGAAAAACCCAATTAAAAGGAAAAGTGCAGGATGGTTACCTACATCATCCACTCGCCCAACAATGATGGAAACCAACCTGCAGAATGTTCACTGACTGTGCACTGCCCTCTACGCCAGGCATTCCCATGTAAATTATTTTACTTACACTGACATTAATACTTTCCCCAAGTTGGCATTGTTACCTGCTTCGTTCAGACAGCAAACCAAAGTAACCCCTGCCGTCAAGAGAGGGGGCTAAGACCGGTCTCCACAGTCTCCAGTTTTCTCCATTAGATCAAACCAAACCTGTTAAATTTAAGAATCCTATGCCCTGACATCATTTCCATGTCTCCAAGCTTTTTTTGCCATGTGTGACCAATTAGTACAACTGGCTAGAACACGGTGCTAATGAGGCCAAGGTCAGGGGTTCAATTCCCTCCAGGGCTGGAACTCGATGCTTCCTTCCTAAAGTCACGGGCTGAGGCCTGCGCCGCAGCTGGCCCTCCCTGGGGTGTCATTCTGGTCGTGAACGCAGCTGGAGAAAGTCCTGCTGAATCACGGTGCCGCCATCCACACCGCTGGATGGGCTCCGAATACAAAATGCAGGGGCAGCGGGATGAGGGGCGTAAGCGAAAACCAACATTGTGATTAGTGAATAAACTGACAATTTTTGCCTACATTCTGTAAGTTTTAACAGCACGCTTTACGGACCGATGGAGCTGCGATTTTATTTTTCAAAACTCATATATATTCAGAGAGATGCTAAAATCTCGAGGTGTTGAATGGCAAGTACAGTAAAACCTCATATTTAAACTCATAAGGAAACGAGTTATTTTGTATATGTAAATTATGTTCAGATAATAAAAGTGCCTCCTTAGTACCAAGAGATTTTCATATTAGAAATTTTGATGGAAATCCTTGTAAATGGAATTCACATTTTCCTGCCTTCCTAAATAGGGAGATGGGACGTAACTGATCCAACATATCTCCTATTTACCAAAAAAAAAAAAAAAAAACAATTTCAACAAATGATTTTTTTAATTGAAAATAAAAGGGGTGGGAACGCAGGTCAACCAGGAAAGTCACTATTAATACCAGCAAGGCAGAATTTAAGCTTAAAAGTCACAAGAAAGATAAAAAGGAATATAATAATATAAAATTCATTTTCCAAAGAAAATGCAATAATTACAAGCCTACGTGTACCAGATAATATAACAGCTTTGCTGAGTCCCAGCTTTTCTAACCTTCTTGCTCTTCCTTAAATAATACAAAGTAATTTCTAATTCAGAGCTTAGGTGGCTACAGTTCCCTCTGCCTAGAACTTCCTCTGGGCTTTGCATTCCACTCTATTCAGTTCTCTTTCCAAATATCACCCACCTAAGGATGGCTACGGAGAAGGCAATGGCAACCCACTCCAGTGTTCTTACATGGAGAATCCCAGGGATGGGGGAGCCTGGTGGGCTGTCATCGGTGGGGTCACACAGAGTCGGACACGACTGAAGCGACTTAGCAGCAGCAGCAGCAGAGGAAGGCTAAGCACACTATCTGATTTGTCACCTAAGATTACAAGTTGTTTGATGTGTGTGTGTGTGTGTGTGTGTGTATGTGTCTGTGTGTGTGAGGTCTCCTTGCTGTGGGAAAAACATAGAATCCTGAATCTATCTATCCTAAATTGCATTAGGTTCCTAAGATGTGTCCACTAACATCCCAATCCTCTAAGCAACTGCAATCTTTATTACCAGCCAGGACTTTAGACCTAAAACCTCATAGGAGGAATAAGCCCACAGGCTCTCCCTTGGCCCCTTTTCTCAACAGTAATCCTAAATATGCCTATTTGCCTATTAAGATTTTAAATTTGCCTATTAAGTTCTTACTACTCTAAACATGAGAAAAGCCACAGAAAAATGAATGCAATGAAAAAAATCATAATTCTGCGTTACTTTCCTGTGACAGTTATAGCAAACTACCGCAAACCTGCCGGCTTCGGACGGCAGATATTTACTCTCTCCCAGTTCCAGAGGCCAAGCAGAGGGGTGTGACCCACTCAAGAAGCCAAGAAAGAATTCTGAGGGAAGGAGAGAGTGGGATGAATCGAGAAAGGAGCATAGACCTGTGCTGCTAAATCACTTCAGTCGTGTCTGACTCTTGTGGCCCCATGGACTGTAGCCTGCCAGGCTCCTCTGTCCATGGAATTCTCCAGGCAACAACATTGGAGTGGGTAGCCACTCCCTTCTCCAGGGGATCTTCCTGAGCCAGAGATAGAACCTAGATCTCCTGCACTGCAGGCAGATTCTTTACCAGCTGAGTCACCACAGAAGCCCCATATAGATTGTCATGTGTGAAACAGATAGCTGGTGAGGAGCTGCTGTGTAACACAGGGGCCCGGCCAGGCCCTCTGTGATGACCTGGAGGGCTGGGGCTGGGGGACAGGAAGGAGGCTCAAGAGGGAGGGGCTGGCTATTTGTTTAGTGATGGCTGATCTGTTCCACTGTACGGCAGAAACCATCACAACATTGCAAGGCAATTCTCCTCCAATTAAAAAAATAAATTTAAAAAGAAAGAGCCCCTATCGGAAGTGCTATCTGTGCGCAAACCTGAAGCAGCACAGAAGCGCAGCATGTAGAGGTAGCGTAACATGCAAGGATCTTACACGAGGAGACAGCAGAGACCAAGGCGGGAAGAGGGCCGCCGGAGGTGAAGACAGAGCTGCACAGAGGAGTGTTTGCAAAAGTCTTTGCGCCATTGTTTGCTTTATAATGTTAAGGACACTGAGGAGTCATTCAAGGTTTTGCACTTGGGAGCTGCAAAATAGATTTATGTTTTGCAAAAGCTCTGGACTATCTCCGGAGAATAGTTTGAAAGGCAGACCAGGAGTGTAAGCAATAGATCCTAGAGTCTCCCAGAGCCCAAGAGAACAAAGAGAGTGACTTGGGTTAGAGAAGTGGCACGGAAACCCACTCCAGTATCCTTGCCTGGAGAATCCCATGGACACAGAAGGCTGGCGGGCGGCAGCCCAGAGGGAAGCAAGAGTCGACGCCACTGAAGCGACTTAGCAAGCAGTGATGGTGGAGATGAAAAGAATAAATGGATTTAGGAAACATTTAAGACAAAACATTGGCAGCACACCATGGGGGTCAGGGAGAGATAGGTGTCAAATATGAGCCCTAAACTTCCAGGTTACCCAATAGGTAATTTCCCATTCACTGCAAGAGAACATTGAAAGAATGCTAGGTTGGAGGCATTCCGGGGAGAGGCAGGGGGAGTTGTGTTATGAGATTAACTAGAGACACACTGAGTTTGAAGATGATTCTGAAACCCTGGGTGTCCCAAAGCTGATCTGAGTCTAGCACACAAAAGAGGTCATTGGAAAGGTCTAGCTTAGATACATAAATCTGTGAGCAATCTTGGTTTCAGTTCCGTTCATTTCAGTCACTCAGTCACGTCCGACTCTTTGCAATCCCATGGACTGCAGTACCCCAGTCTTCCCTGTCCATCACCAACTCCTGGAGTTCACTCAGACTCATCTCCATCAAGTTGGTGATGCCATCCAACCATATCATTCTCTGTCATCTACTTCTCCTCCCACCTTCCATCTTTCCTAGCATCAGGGTCTTTTCCAATGAGTCAGCTCTTCACATCAGGTGGCCAAAGTATTGGAGTTCAGTTTCAGCATCAGTCCTTCCAATGAACATTCAGGACTGATTTCCTTTGGGATGGACTGGTTGGATCTCCTTGCGGTCCAAGGGACTCTCAAGAGTCTTCTCTAACACCACAGTTCAAAAGCATCAATTCTTTGGCGCTCAGCTTTCTTTATAGTCAAACTCTCACATCCATACATGACTACAGAAAAAACCATAGCCTTGACTAGATGAACGTTTGTTGGCAAAGTAATGTCTTTGCTTTTTAATATGCTGTCTAGGTTGGTCATAGCTTTCCTTCCAAGGAGCAAATGTCTTTTAATTTCATGGCTGCAGTCACCATCTGCAGTGATTTTGGAGCCCAGAAAAATAAAGTCTGCCACTGTTTCCACTGATTCCCCATCTATTTGCCATGAATCTTGGTTTAGGGAGTGATGAACTGTAGGCAGAGGAACTCCTGGCTATGCAGGGCCTGGAATTCATATAATTTGGAAACTTTAATTAAGAGCAATAACACAGAATATAAAATTAGGTACAGAAGTAAATAATTATGAAACAAGAAACCATTACAAATTGAGACAAATTGAGGGAGCAGCACTGAAACAGACACACTGTTGTTGCTTTGTTCATTCGCGAAGGAGCGTCCTCCTCTTTGCAACCCCATGGACTGCAGCACGCCAGGCTTCCCTGTCCTTCACTGTCTCCCAGAGTTTGCTCACATCCATGGCTACTGAGTCGGTGGTGCCATCCAACCATCTCATCCTCTGTCGTCCCCTTCTCCTCCTGCCCTCAATCTTTCTCAGCATCAGGGTCTGCCAGTGAGTCAGCTCTTCGCATCAGGTGGCCAAAGTGTTGGAGCTTCAGCTTCAGCATCAGTCCTTCCAATGAATATTCAAGACTGATTTCCTTTAGGATTGACTGGTTTGATCTCCGTGCAGTTGAAGGGACTGTCAAGAGTCTTCTTCAACACCACAGTGAAATCCATCATCATGTGTGAAACAGACAGCGAGGGAGAAGCTGCAGTGTGGCACAGGGAGCCCGGCCCCCTGCTCTGCGACAGCCCAGAGGGGTGGGATGGGGGTGGAGGAGGGAGGCAGGCTCAGAGGGCAGGGGACATGTGTATACTTATGGTCAAGTCATGTCGTTGTATGGCAGAAACCAACATGTTGTAAAGCAATGATCCGCCAATTAGAAGTAAATTTTAAAAAAAGAATAAATTCTGGAGAACTAATGTATAGCCTGGGGACTACAGTTGATAACGCTATACTGTATAATTGAAATTTGCCAAGAAGAGTATTTCTTAAGCATCTTCATTAAAAAAGGATAACAGTGTGGGGTGATATATATGTTAACTTGATTGTGGCAAGCATTACAAGAAGTATGTGTACATCAAATCATTCTGTGTACACTTTAATTATAATACAATTTTATTTCTAAATCGTAAATTTGTAAATTTATCTCAATACAACTGCAAAAAATAAAAACTAAATAATTTTTAAAAACTTAAAAAGCTGAAAATAGACCAAGATCCTGAAAAATAACATAATAGCTTTACTAATTAACTGCCAGATGCTGCAGTTTTTAAAAAATTTCTTTTCCACATTTTAGTCTCTATGCAACTTGATAGCCTCTTCTTATAATATAGTTTTTCATTAAAAAGTAATGTAACTTCTCAAACACATTTAATTGAAATTAGTTTCACATATTGATAATTGGGATCATAAACTGTGACTCCATATACCGATATATATGCCTTCCTACTACTGCTACAGGTTCATGCCCTACAATTCAAGAATTCTGATACATTTTATTTGACATTATTACTTTTTCTGTTTTGGGTTTTGTTTTTGTTTTTTGACATCACTTTAAAAAATGATAAAAATGCATGATGCTTTTATAATTGTGTATACTGTACTATCAAATTATAGTATACATTCATGTATAAGTAGGGCTTCCCTGGTGGCGCAGACGGTAAAGCGTCTGCCTGCAATGCGGGAGACCCGGGTTCGATCCCTGGGTTGGGAACATCCCCTGGAGAAGGAAATGGCAATCCACTCCAGCACTCTTGCCTGGAAAATCCCATAGACGGAGGAGCCTGATAGGCTACAGTCCACGGGGTCGCAAAGAGTCGGACACAACTGAGCAGCTTCACTCACTTAATTTCACCATCAAATGTGTTTCAGACAGGAAAGAAACCAGTTCTGTCATGACATCAATAAGAAATTAATCCTCTGCTTCAACTTATACATTTGACGACTGGAAAAAATCATCCACAGGCTAGCTTCTGGCTCAGTTTTTAAATTTTGTATCTCCTCCACTACCCACATCAAGTGCTGGGTGCTAAGGAAATATTCATTTCCCTACGGAGCCTCTAGACTGTCCCTTTGCATCATCATGCAGGCAGATGATAAAATGGATGTTAGGAATATTCTGAAAGCCACTTCTACACCAGTATGATGAACAGCAACTTAACTATTATACATGGTGACCTACAACACGTGTATTTTGGCACATCTAAATTTAATCAATTCTCTGGGCTCTCCCTTGGCCATATCCAAAACCTGCCAGTAGCCATCTACATTTGGACAAAAATACATGGATATGTGACTATATTGCCATAGTGCCTCGTAGGTCCTTCGAAGATCTGGTACAAGTGAATGAGAGTCTTAATTTTACCAGCTTTCCAGAAAACTTATCTCCCATTCTGGGTTTGTATGAGATTCCTCTACTTTGGTGCTACGGATATTTTGGGCTGGATAATCCTTTGTTGTTGGGGGCTGTCCTGTGCACTGTAGGATTTTATAGCAGCATCCCAGACCTCTACTCACTCAATGTTAGTAATACCCAACTGGCACCCCAACTGGGATACCCAAAATGTTTCCAGATATTGCCAGATATCCTCGAGGGGCAACATTGCCCTCTGTTGAAAATCACTGCTCTAGAGAAAAAGTTTAGATAGAGAACAATATGTTTATTTAGTGGATTCTGATTGGGTACCTACTATGTGTCAAGCCCTCTGGAACATCACTTTGCACAAGGCCATGGTGCCGTTGGGAAGGAAGATGATGAATAATAACCTTCAGTAGAACGCAGCAAGTGCCACAAGGAAGATCACAAAGACACGGGGAGGATCCAAGACAAGCCTCTTTCCTACTTCACAAAGCTGCTGCGGGAATGAGTGTGATGAGGGCTGTGAAGATGAGACTGCTGGGCTGTTGTTGTTCAGTTAAGCCACGTCTCACCCTTTGCAACACCCCATGGACTGTAGCACGCCAGGTTTTCCTGTCCTTCACCATCTGCCTGAGTTTGCTCAAATCCATGTCCATTGAGTCAGTGATGCCACCCAACCATCTCATCCTCTGTCACCTCCTTCTCCTCCTGCCCAGTATCAGGGTCTTTTCCAAGGAGTAGGCTTTTCCCTTCTCCAGTGGACCACATTCTGCCAGACCTCTCTACCATGACCCACCTGTCTTGGGTTGCCCTGTGGGCATGGCTTCATTTCATTGAGATAGACAAGGCTGTGGTCCTAGTGTGATTAGATTGACTAGATTTCTGTGAGTATGGTTTCAGTGTGTCTGCCCTCTGATGCCCTCTTCCAACGCCTATCATTTTACTTGGGTTTCTCTTATCTTGGGCGTGTATTCTTGCCTTGAGAACCCCATGAACAGTATGATAAGGCAAAATGATAGGATACTGAAAGAGGAACTCCCCAGGTCAGTAGGTGCCCAATATGCTACTGGAGGTCAGTGGAGAAATAACTCCAGAAAGAATGAAGGGATGGAGCCAAAGCAAAAACAACACCCAGCTGTGGATGTGACTGGTGACAGAAGCAAGGTCGGATGCCATAAAGAGCAATATTGCATAGTAACCTGGAACGTCAGGTCTATGAATCAAGGCAAATTGGAAGTGGTCAAACAGGAGATGGCAAGAGTGAATGTCGACATTCTAGGAATCAGTGAACTAAAATGGACTGGAATGGGTGAATTTAACTCAGATGACCATTATATCTATTACTGTGGGCAGGTATCCCTCAGAAGAAATGGAGTAGCCATCATGGTCAACAAGAGTCTGAAATGCAGTACCTGGATGCAATCTCAAAAATGAAAGAATGATCTCTGTTCATTTCCAAGGCAAACCACTCAATATTACAGTAATCCAAGTCTATGCCCCAATCAGTAATGCTGAAAAAGCTGAAGTTGAACGGTTCTGTGAAGACCTACAAGACCTTTTAGAACTAACACCTGAAAAAGATGTCCTTTTCATTATAGGGGACTGGAATGCAAAAGTAGGAAGTCAAGAAACACCTGGAGTAATAGGTAAATTTGGCCTTGGAATGCAGAATGAAGCAGGGCAAAGACTAATACAGATTTGCCAAGATAATGCACTGGTCATAGCAAACACCCTCTTCCAACAACACAAGAGAAGACTCTACACATGGACATCACCAGATGGTCAACACCAAAATCAGATTGATTATATTCTTTGCAGCCAAAGATGCAGAAGCTCTATACAGTCAACAAAAACAAGACCAGGAGCTGACTCTGGCTCAGATCATGAACTCCTTATTGCCAAATTCAGACTGAAATTGAAGAAAGCAGGGAAAACCACTAGACCATTCAGGTATGACCTAGATCAAATCCCTTATGATTATACAGTGGAAGTGAGAAATAGATTTAAGGGCCTAGATCTGATAGATAGAGTGCCTGATGAACTATGGACTGAGGTTCGTGACATTGTACAGGAGACAGGGATCAAGACCATCCCCATGGAAAAGAAATGCAAAAAAGCAAAATGGCTGTCTGGGGAGGCCTTACAAATAGCTGTGAAAAGAAGAGAAGCAAAAAGCCAAGGAGAAAAGGAAAGATATAAGCATCTGAATGCAGAGTTCCAAAGAATAGCAAGAAGAGATAAGAAAGCCTTCTTCAGCTATCAGTGCAAAGAAATAGAGGAAAACAACAGAATGGGAAAGACTAGAGATCTCTTCAAAAAAATTAGATATCAAGGGAACATTTCATGCAAAGTTGGGCTTGATAAAGGACAGAAATGGTTATGGACCTAACTGAAGCAGAAGATATTAAGACAAGATGGCAAGAATACACGGAAGAACTGTACAAAAAGGATCTTCACGACCCAGATAATCATGATGGTGTGATCACTCACCTAGAGCCAGACATTCTGGAATGTGAAGTCAAGTGGGCCTTAGAAAGTATCACTACGAACAAAGCTAGTGGAGGTGATGGAATTCCAGTTGAGCTATTTCACATCCTGAAAGATGATGCTGTGAAAGTGCTGCACTCAATATGCCAGCAAATTTGGAAAACTCAGCAGTGGCCACAGAACTGGGAAAGGTCAGTTTTCATTCCAATCCCAAATAAAGGCAATGCCAAAGAATGCTCACACTACCGCACAATTGCACTCATCTCACATGCTAGCAAAGTAATGTTCAAAATTCTCCATGTCAGGCTTCAGCAATACGTGAGCCGTGAACTTCCTGATGTTCAAGCTGGTTTTAGAAAAGGCAGAGGAACCAGAGATCAAATTACCAACATCTGCTGGATCATGGGAAAAGGAAGAGAGTTCCAGAAAAACATCTATTTCTGCTTTCTTGACTATGCCAAAGCCTTTGACTGTGTGGATCACAATAAACTGTGGAAAATTCTGAAAGAGACCGGAATACCAGACCACCTAACCTGCCTCTTGAGAAATCTGTATGCAGGCCAGGAAGCAACAGTTAGAACTGGACAGGGAACAACAGACTGGTTCCAAATAGGAAAAGGAGTACCTCAAGGCTGCATATTGTCACCCTGCTTATTTAACTTCTATGCAGAGTACATCATGAGAAATGCTGGGCTGGAAGAAGCACAGGCTAGAATAAAGACTGCCGGGAGAAATATCAATCACTTCAGATATGCAGATGACACCACCCTTATGGTAGAAAGTGAAGAGGAACTAAAAAGCCTCTTGATGAAAGTGAAAGAGGAGAGTGAAAAAGTTGGCTTAAAGCCCAACATTCAGAAAACGAAGATCATGGCATTTGGTCCCATCATTCCATGGGGAATAGATGGAGAAACAGTGGAAACAGTGTCAGACTTTATTTTGGGGGGCTCCAAAATCACTGCAGATGGTGATTGCAGCCATGAAATTAAAAGACACTTACTCCTTGGAAGGAAAGTTATGACCAACCTAAATAGCGTATTGAAAAGTAGAGATATTACTTTGCCAACTAAGGTCCATCTAGTCAAGGCTATGGTTTTTCCTGTGGTCATGTATGGTTGTGAGGGTTGGACTGTGAAGAAGGCTGAGCACCAAAGAATTGATGCTTTTGAACATGGTGTTGGAGAAGACTCTTGAGAGTCCCTTGGACTGCAAGGAGATCCAACCAGTCCATTCTGAAGGAGATCAGCCCTGGGGTTTCTTTGGAAGGAATGATGCTAAAGCTGAAACTCCAGTACTTTGGCCACCTCATGCGAAGAGTTGATTCATTGGAAAAGACTTTGATGCTCGGAGGGTTCGGGGGCAGGAGGAGAAGGGGACGACCGAGGATGAGATGACTCGACGGACGCGAGTCTGAGTGAACTCCAGGAGTTGGTGATGGACAGGGAGGCCTGTCGTGCTGCGATTCCTGGGGTTGCAAAGAGTCGGACACGACTGAGCGACTGAACTAACTAACTAACTAGGCTTTTCCCATCAGATGGCCAAAGTATTGGAGTTTCAGCTTTAGCATCAATCCTTCCAATGAGTATTCAGGGTTGATTTTCTTTAGGATTGACTGATTTGATCTCCTTGCATTCCAAGGGACTCTCAAGAGTCTTCTCTAATACCACAATTCGAAAGCAACAGTTCAGAGATCAGCCTTCTTTATGGTCCAACTCTCACATCCATTCATGACTACTGGAAAAACCATAGCTTTGACTAGATAGACCTTTGTCAGCAAAGTGATGTCTCTGCTTTTTAATATGCTGTCTAGGTTTGTCATAGCTTTCCTTCCAAGGAGCAAGTGTTCTGTATCTATTCTGCCAAAGCATTTCTTCACGTTGGCACGATATAAGCTGAGCAAACAGAAGGAATTATAGGAAATACTTCAATTAGCCATAATAGTCACTATTTACTAATCCTGGCCAAGAAACATTGCAAAAGTGTATTAATCCACCTCCTTCTCTTTTATTTTCGTAGTTACGATGCTTACACCGTGCTCTACAAACACGTAGATGGAGTCATTCCCAGGAATGGTGGACAAACTTATTCACAGAAGATTTGCCACAAGGGTTTATCCCATTTTGATGAAGGGGGAAGGAGAGAGCCGCAATCAGTGAGAATTTAGCTTGTGAACAGCACTGTATATAAATTTTTAAAACTCACCAGATTTGACACAAATCATTCTTCTAGAGCTCTTAAGATAACCCGGGTATTGGGCTTACCCCATTGTGTTCTCCCCTTCAATCAATTATTGACAACAAAGTAACAAAACTCCAGGGTACACTAAAAACCAGGGTCTATTTCACTAAGGGTGGCATCTCAACTAGCCAATGTATTTGTTCACAGAAAGCCTTGAGACAGACAATACACCCCTTTGCTGAGCTGTTTGCACTTCTGTAAAATTAGCAATTGGAGAGGGAATGTCACTTATTCCCATTTCTCCGCTTGAACGTTACTGCAGGGTCCTTTATCAAACTGAACACTGTATAACTGTGCTCAGCAGAAATGAGTTAACCCATTAGCTCTCCTTTGATTGCACTTAATCATGGGAGCCCCTTAAAAGCATGTTCCTTTCATCTTTTTCTTTAATGTCACTCTTTATTTCACTGATCTTACCTTAATTTGGTCACTCAGCCCTCTTCTAGCGGGTATGCGGCCCACGCGTGGATTAATTCATCAATTACTACAATAATTTTCACCTATATAGTGCTCAATCACTAAAAATTCATTTTGATATTACCACAGGGTGGCTTCACATTGTGGTTTGAAAGCAGCGATTCCTCAAAATTTATTGGAAAAATAACATACACAAGTGCACTGAACCCATCCCAGGATAGCACTGTGAGGGGTAAGGTTACATTTTTTTTTTTTGCTCAGGAAAATAATAATGCAGCTGTCCTATGGATAGAGCCAAAGTCACTGAAGAGGGGGTGACTGACACGCAGAGGTCCTGACGGACAGCCAGGGCTTTGGGCTGAGACAGCCTGTGCAGAAATCTGCTCCCAGCGCACACTAGGGCTCAGGGAATCTTGGACAAGTCACAGTTTTTCATCTCTGAGTGGAGGTCATCAGGTTCGTAGCGTTGTAGTGAGGATCAAACCAGATAATCCATGCCTGACAAATAACCACACAGGAAGTTCTAGGTCAAGCAAAGGTTACCACTCAGCCACGTAGTATCACTGTACACACACAAACACGTATGAACACACAAGCACACACACTGTCGCCATCTTAACCAAACAAAGAGGTTCATAAAAGCACCAAATCCACAAGCGTTTCCCATCCACAAATTGGCCAATTAATTAATGGAGGGGGACAAAGTCGGAGACAGTTTAGTCAAGAGATCCACGGTGGTAATCAGTTGGTTAGTTAACTGATTATTTAGGCAACTGGCTAATTAGTTACTTTCTATAAGAGTTACTTCTCTACATCCTCTGGTTCAAGGGCTAAAAATCTCAGCATAACTGAGACATTGGGGCTGGATGACTCTCTGCTGTGAGGCGTCCTGTGCATTGCAGGGTGTTCAGCGGTCTCCTAAGCTTCAACCCACGATGCCAACAGCACTCCACCCACCTCTAGTGTGACAACCACAAATGTCTCCAGATATCGTCATGTGCTTCCTGAGTGAAGAATCACTGCTCTAGTCCCCGCTTCCAAACAGTTTATATGAACATTGACATAGCTTTCTTCCATATTACACTTATTACTAAATTGTATTTATCTGTAACCCCTACCTTCATTAATTCTGGAGTCTTCACCTGAACTAAAGAATTTTATGGAACTAAACCACATATGGAATTTTAAACCTTGCTAGTAAGTGTTTAAAAATACAATTATCAATTGTTCTTCATTATACTTGTTATTTTAAAATTACGACCTCAATTTCTAAATTGGTAGTGGAGGGAGAGGGCCAAGTGGGAAGGGAGGTGGGTCTTAATTGTGCCAGAATTTGTGAAAGTATTAATTAGTAGCTTATGCTCTAGTCTGGGAAATGAATACTCAAAGTGTGGAATTCTGAATAGCAGCAGCTAAGTGGAGAGCTGAATTCCCCAGAAGTATGTGTGTCTGTGAGGTGAGTTCTAGTCTTTTCTCCCATGGAAGTGCCCAGAGTAGAAACCAGCCTGTATTGCGTGTGCTGGTCAGGGAGGCGTTTCCAGTCTGGAGGGTGCCAGGCAGGGAGGGAGAGGATCGAGGGGAGAGGGAGTCTCAGAGCAAGAGATAAGGGCTTATTTACTAACTGGGACACTGGGGGGAAAGGACTTTTGGGAACCTTTTATGGCACATTTAGTACATTTGGCTATTATATTAACCTCACCCAGGGAAGCTGCAGGAAAGACTTCCCTAACCCCTCAAAGTCTGCAGTCATAGTTATGTTCTGCTTTATTTGGATTTGATCCACTGATGGTGACTAAGATCTTAAGACCTTCCTGTTATATCTGCATTTCACCAAAATCTAAAATTCTCAAATCCACTATAAAAGACAACAGTGGCTTACCACTAAGCTAACGAGTTTAAGTTTCAAAACCCACTGCTTGCACAGGTCTGTTCTGAGGTGTGTAATTTATTGTGTATGTAATTTTATATTCTTTAAAAAAAAAAAAAAAAAGAGGGCCCTCCAGATGAAGATTTTGGTCCCTGTGAAATCTGGCTCTCCCCTTCATAGACACCATGTCCTTCTGTTCTCTGTACCTTCAGCACCTCCCACAGTGCCTGGAATATGTTAAACACACAATGATGTTTGCTGAGTGACTGAACGACCAACTCAATGAATGAACAAAGGCAATAATGATGTACACAATCCAGAAAAGCACAGAAGACCATACTCGAGAGTATGACGTGTTGCTTGCTAATTAGACAGACAGTAAAGGCCATGTGTGCGTGCTGCTAAGTTGCTTCAGCCATTTCCAACTCTGCAACCCAGTGGACTGCAACCGGCCAGGCTCCTCTGTCCACGGGATTCTCCAGGCAAGAATACTGGAGTGAATCGCCGTGCCCTCCTCCAGGGATCTTCCCAACCCAGGAATTGAAACCTAAGTCTCTTACATCTCCTGCACTGGCATGGGGGTTCTTTACCACTAGCATCTCCTGGGAAGTCATCAGGCCACCAGCATTCAAAAGAAGAGAGGTCACTGCACATGTGATGAAAAGGAGACATTACAAGCAAATCAAAGACTCAGAGACTTTAAAAATATTACTATAATTGACTATAGTAGCTGACACAATAGTAGACCGACTCAGAGCTTGGACTATGAACCTCAATCCTAGATCCGTTTACAAGGTGAAAACTACCCGGTGAATCCCTCTAAACTGGGGACAGAATCAGTGTCTATAAGAGAAGAGCGCTGTGAAGAGCAGAGAGATGTCCTGCAAAGTGGAGAGCGTGGAACCCAGCATGCTGCAGGTGCTCAATAAATGTCAGCTCGTAGTACTGTTAACTGGTTGCAATGGGCAAGGCACCATGCTAAACACTTTCCAGAACTTAGGGAGAATATGCCTGTCAGTCACGCGGAAAGCGATCACTTACTGAATATCCCGGTCATCCATCAGTGTTCAGGTACTTCACTATTGTTCTCCACTAAATACCCACTGCAGCTCAGTTAGACCCTGTTCCTATTTCGTGCATGTAAACTTAACTGAGAGAAGTTAGTTATATGCGAGAAATTAAATGACAGAGCTAAGCCAAACTGATATTTTTGCCCACTGGAACTTTTTGATTCTGTCTCACTGGTTAAGAGTTCGGGAATCATATGTAAGAGTTGAATCCTGGCAACTCATTTAACCTCTTAAATCTCAGTTTCCTTATTTGCAAAACAAGAATGACAATTGCACCTACATCGTAAGATTATAGTAAAAACTAAGTGATATAATACATGCGAATGACCCAACTCAGCGCCTGGTATGTGGCAACGGCTCAAAATTTCTTTGTGTTACTATTGTCCAAAATTTTGAAAAAGTAGAAAGTTCTGTATTTACTCACTTTCAAATGCCAATTGTATCTGTCGGATGCCCTGAGGAAATTTTAAATCTGAGGCAGATTATGGCCATGCAGTTAATTGGAGAAGTCTGGCTCCCTTATACATAACTGCTGATCATGGCTGATTCACCAAGACAAACACACTGGTGGGCAAATTGGGGGGAAAAAATCCATGAGGCTTAAGATCAGAAGAGCAGTATATCCCATGAAGTTCGCAAGTAGATGCTCTGATTCCTATTCCACAGGGTGATAAGATGCAAAGTTTTTGAGGACTGAATTATGGTCTTGACATAGTGGCCTGTGGTCATGTTGAGGGCATACAGCTTCCTGGAATAGCAAAAGTGACCTCTAGAAAGATGGGAGCCCAAGTTTTAGTTTTGAAAGTTATTAATCTTTACATGAAATTCCAAGTCAGTGGCCGGGGGAATATTAGTATTATTTAATCTCATTCAAATTACACTACAAAAAACAATTAAGGTGAATAATTATGAAAGTAAGGTCAACTCAATTTTCTATAATAATGTTTTTTTGTTACCAGGCTCATTATCGCTAATTCCTTTTATAATCTTTGCCATCTAACCTCATTTGTTTCATTTATAAGTGGCGAGAAATGCTCAGCATCAAGCAGGAATGGAATCAGGACAGCGGCGTGTCACTTGGGTGATCTCTGGGGAAAGTAATTATTGTCTCCAGTTAACCTTTTAGGGAGAAACTCGTCCGCATATTCGCAATGCAGGTGCTATGTTTATCAAAGTGAAGTTTTCCTCTCTCCATTTTTTTCAGTTATACATCCTGGCTTGAGAGGGTAGAGGCTTGCGAAAAGCTGAGGTTTTATCCTGCTGTTCAGAATACTTATAAGCCAAATGAAAAAGCACTCAAGTAGGTTTTAAATGGGCTTTTAGGGGAACCTAACATGCACGCGTGCGCACACACACACACACCACATACACACACACGCTCATTTTTTTAAAATATGCAAAAGCATCTTGCTTATACTGCTTTTTTTAAAAAAGATCTTTCATCTTCATCACCAAGACACTTATATTTGAGGTCCTCAGGATTGAATTTGTCCCCATTATGTACTTGAAACCTATACTGGTTTACAAAGAATCTCAAAATTTTATTAACAATTGCCTGATCTCCTTTAGACACCTTATGTCTTAGACAAAGCTATTCCACTGCTAGAAATTTACTTGAATGGGGTGGGTGAGCTTTTAAGTGATCACCATCCCTGCCACGCGTGTGTGTGTGCTAAGTTGCTTCAGTCGTGTCCAACTCTTGGCGACCCCACAGACCGTCTCTCTGTGGGATTCTCCAGGCAAGAATACTACAGTGGGTTGCCGGGCCCTCCTCCAGGGGATCTTCCCAACCCAGGGAGCCAACCTGCATCTCTCATGTCTCCTGCACTGGCAGACGTGTTCTTTACCACTAGCTCCACCTGGGAAGCCTCTGGCATTCTAGTGTTTAAATACCTTGAATATCACCCTTTTTTGCTGATCACTAAACAAACATCCAAGAACAAATATACACCGTATGTTCTTGGGCTCTGCTGCTGCTGCTGCTGCTAAGTCGTGTCTGTTGTGTCCAACTCTGTGTGACCCCATAGACGGCAGCCCACCAGGCTCCCCCGTCCCTAGGATTCTCCAGGCAAGAACACTGGAGTGGGTTGCCATTTCCCTCTCCAATGCAGGAAAGTGAAAGTGAAGTCGCTCAGCTGTGTCCGACTCTTAGCCACCCCATGGACTGTAGCATACCAGGCTCCTCCGTCCATGGGAGCTTCCAGGCAAGAGTACTGGAGTGGGTTGCCATTGCCTTGTTCGTCTTGGGCTCTACAACATATTAATTTAATAAACATACAAACAAGTAAGGGTATGACTACCAAACAGGATAAGTACATTCAAAGCAATAGCCAGTGCCTTAGTCTGCTTGGGTTGCTATAATAAAATGCCACAGAGGGTGGCTTAAACAGCAAGACACTCATTTTTCCGAGTTCTGGAGACCGGAAATCCAAGGTCAGGGCGCCAACCTGGCCAGAGCCATGAAAGCCTTCTTCACGGGCTGCAGACATCACCTTCTGTGATCCTAAGCACGGTGGATAAAGAGAGGCCTAGGACCTCTTCCTCTTCTTTGTGGTTGCTGTTGTTGTCACCAAGTCACAGACAACTCTCTGTGACCCCACGGACTGCAGCCCGCCAGGCTCCCCTGTCCTTCACCGTCTCCCAGAGTTTGCTCAAGCTCAAGTCCATTGAGTCAGCAACGCCATCCACTGTCTCATCCTGTCGCCCCCTTCTCCTCCCGCCTTCAATCTTTCCCAGCATCAGGGTCTTTTCCAATAAGTCAGCTCTTCGCATCACATGGCCAAATTATTGGAACTTCAGCTTCAGCATCAGTCCTTCCAGTGAATATTCAGGGCTGATTTCCTTTAGGACTGACTGGTTTGGTCTTCTTGCAGTCCAAGGGACTCTCAAGAGTCTTCCTCTTCTTATAAAGGCACTAATCCCATCATAAAGGCTCAGTCCTCATGATATCACCCGAACTTAATCATCCCCAAAGGCCTCATCTTCAAAGATCATCACTTTGGGTATTAAGGCTTCAGCACACGCATTTCCAGAGCAGACAGCACTCAGTTCACAGCATAAAGGATGGAGAAACAAGGAAAAGTGGAGGACTGTAGGGGCCAGTCAGAACTCGACCCACATCCCCCTGACCTACCCGTGATGCAGCCTGGTGGGCCGTTCCCTCACACACTGAGGGCTTCCTACCTCTGCAACGGCCCTTCTCTACTGCATGGATATCTCTGATGCAGAACCATTCTCAGTCCACGAAATCAAAGGCAAAAGTGCCAGATAATTAACACTACCAGGGGTGACCCTCAACTAAAGAGGCATAAGAACTGGTGAACAACCATCTCCTTTCCAATTACTGAAACAACTCTGAAGAGGGCCTTGCACAGTCTCTTAGAGATTCCCCAGCAGAACTGATTTTCAGGAGTAAATTTCTCATTACTGTTGCATGCTCAGTTGCTTAGCCATGTCCAACTCTTTTGCAACCCCATGGACTGTAGCCTGTCAGGGCACTCTATCCATAGAATTTTCCAGGCAAGAATACTGAACTGGGTTGCCATTTCCCACTCCAGTGGATCCTCCTGATCCAGGGATTGAACCTTTGTCTTGAGTCTCCTGCATTGGCAGCCAGATTCTTTACCACTGCTCCACCTGGGAAGCCCTTCTCATTACTATCACCTTTAATTAACTCTCCCCTTTCCCTACCTGGGGGCTTCCCAGCTGGCTCAGTGGTAAAAAATCCACCTGCCAATGCAGGAGACACAGGACATGCAGGTTCAATCCCTGGACTGCGTGGAGGAGGAACTGGCAGCCCAGGCCAGTATTCCTGCCTGGAGAATCTCACAGACAGAGGAGCCTGGCGGGCTACAGTCCATGGGGTCATGGAGGTGGGCACAGCTGAGCACAGGACACAGCACAGACGCACACGCACACACCCCGCACACCTTCCAGCTTCCCTACTCACGTGACTCCTGGCATCACCTCCTAGGAACCACTCAGGCCTGCCTCTGGGGAACCTCAGTTAAGATCAGGACCTACTGTGAGAAGGCAAAAATTTAACCTGGTCCATGAAAGAAGATACACAGCCCACCCTGTGAGCCTCTGAGTGAGTGAGTGAATTTCATGGAAGAGGAAGCGACAGCTTGACCAAAGATCCTGGAGGGAAAAGCAGCTTTTACATCAGAGCATCTAAGAGGAGGCAATGAGCCCAAATCACGGCGAGCAGGGTGAGATGCGGCTGAGACCCAGGCAGGAACCAGACTCAGCAGAGGCTGGTAAGCGTAGGAAGAAGTTAGGCTTGCATTCTAAAGGGGCCTCCATTTTGCAGGTGAAGAAACCGAAGATTGCAGTGAAAACTAGAGGGATAGAAAAGGCTCGAGAAGCATCTCAAAGAGAGCAACCTGGATACAGACGCCATGTTTTCAATCTCTGCACGACCAACCTGGATGCTAAAACGCTCAGACCTGTGTTTCCCACCTGACTTACAGTAGGCGGCCTGCCCGCTCTCTTTGCACAGCTCCCTGACAATGGTCTCTGCTCAGTCCCGCTGCCCACAGCAGACGATGAGCTCTGCTTCTCACGTCGGCTGAAAGCGCAGCGCACCTGCGTTCCTAGCCAGTTTCGGCACAGCCTTTAGCAACATCAAGACATATGGGCTCCGTAAATTTTCAGAGACATATTAACGTTCACCTCCATAATGCCTTAATTGTACAGAAACCATTAGACAAGAGTGTTAAGGTGACAAAGAGACCCATGCAAATGGTTAAGGAAGAGAGTGAGATGCCTAAATTAAGAGGGGTGAAGGGTCCAGGACAGTCTTTCACGGGGGAAAAGATTCATGGAGATTCACTGTCTTAACCAGAATGGACTGCCTCATAAATTATCTCTATATGATGCCAGTAAGTCAAGGGGAACTTTTTTAAAGCAGGAATTTGCAAAAGGTTAAGTTAAAATGAAGGCTGAACAATTATTTTTGTCCTCCTGCCTAGCAGGACTTCTGCTAATGTTTGTGTACAGAAGTGAGAACGGCGGGATACTTCAAAGCTTTTCAGGGAAAATCATATCATTGGTGAGAAAGGATTTGATTTTGTAAAAAGCTTACGTTGTGAGTGATATGGAAAATAAAGAGACAAGATTGCATGAGCTAAGTGTTTTATTTTTGTTAGAGCTGGTGGGGTTCCACAGATCCTCATTGTGCCCATAATTGGGGTTTTAAAAGTGGGAACAGGGAAGTATGTGTTTTCTTTGGTCTGTGAAGATGGCAGTCCTGACCCACCAGTGGAGGGCCATGCACTTTAAATTTGTTTCCAGAAAAGAAGAGAGATTTTCTCCAAGGACGCCTGATTATCCTGGCAGAGCCACAGCATTTGGTGAGGGTCGGACCACGTTGAGTGCAACGTGCTGAGTCTGCCCTCGTGCTGCTCTTGGTCCCTTCCCCTTAGGTATCCAGACTAAATTTATAGAGAGGAAGAAATGGAGCAAACTGAAAAATATAACAATTTCTCCCCTAGTAGAGCAGCAAGATCACACGAGCAGAGGGCATAAGCCCTAATCATTTCTCATCCTGAATGCCTGGCCCAGGACACACTGCATACAGGAGCTGCATTCACTGTGAGCACATTAACCCACTGTGACTTGAACTCAGGGAAATGATGTTTTCATATAACTCGAAACCTAGAGGCAGGGTCACTGCAGTATTTATTAATTTCCTCAACAACATCATCCAAGAACCCATGCCATTTCAACATTTCTTGCATGTGGGCTAGCTTCCTTTGAGGTCTGAAGGTCTACAGGTTAGCTTCCTTACAGGTTTGAAGATGTCTCCTAATTGTATTTCTTTTTAAGAGCAAGAACAGCTTTTCTGGAAGTTTCCCAGAGACTTCATATTTCATTGACCAAAATGCTACTTATGCTCATGCCTGAAATAAATGCATCGCTTAAGGAAAGGGATGGACATAACTGGCTTAGCCAATCAAGACCTGCCCCTGGGTTTGGAGATGGAGCAGCCTCTTCTCAAACATGCGGCCACTTACAGGGGTTGGATAGCCAGACAAAGTCAACGGTTCCATTAGGAACAGGAATGAAGGTATAGAGTGGACATTGGCCATCGACACCCTCTGCTAAAATGAAACATTTCAGTAACTATTAAAACAAACACTGGGACTTCCCTGGCGGCACAGTGGATAAGAATCTGCCTGCCAATGCATGGGCCGTGGGTTCAGTTCCTTGTCCGGGAAGATTTCACAGGCCAAGGAGGAACTAAGCCCGGGCACCACCCCTACTGAGTCCACAAGCCGCAACTGCTGGGCCTGCGTGCCGAGAGCCAGTGCTGCATAGCGAGAGAAGCCACGCAGAGAGAAGCCCACGGACCACACCCAAGAGCAGCCCCCCGGCTGCAACTGGGGAAGGGCTGCAATAGCAACGAAGACCCAGAGCAGCCTGACTCGGACCCAGGAGGTTTGACTTTGACCACTGGCTGTACTTTGCTGCCCCTGGCTTAAACAAAAAGGGGATTTATTGACTCACACAGTTAAAATAATGTAGAAGTAGTGCAATACCCTCTATTTTGCCTCTTGGCCCATGAAACCTTAGATATTTATTCTCTGCCCCTTTACAGAAACAGGGTGCTAAGTGGGTTAAGGTATTACATTTTGGTTTTCTAAGATGTGCAAATAAAGTCATGTTAAGTGGTACACTAACTGCTTTAAGGTCAGAAACGAAATTATGACTACATTAGTTTCTAAACCTTTCTGTTATATGAAAACTCAAAGAAACCACCAAATCAACTAACTGGCTGAAAAGGCCTCTAAGCTCCACCAGCTCCACCCACCCCTCAACAAGTAAACACTGTACTCTTAGGTTTTATTTTCTATGCCTTGAATCTTTGACCATGTGCTTTCCTGTCATCTCCCATAATCCTATTGGAAAAAAAGAACCAAAAACTTAATATGGAATGATTAGTGGCTTGTAAAAACAATCATCTTAGTGTTCTTATTCCTTTTCTGTATCTCAGCATCCCCAGGAACAGTGAGACATTCATGACATACTTTTCTTGAAATTAACGGAAACTACGAGATTGTATTTTCTTGGATGATAGCACTTTTTCTCAAGAGAAAAGCATTAAGACAGAAGATAAGATTCTGACTCTGTACAGCACTGATTCCCCTTATTCTGATTAAAGGACAGGAGTTTTCCTTGGAAAACAACCACCACCCACTCTCACTTCTTGTGACCAAGAGCAGCTTGCTTCCCTGGCGGTCTCGGGGTCCAACTCTAGCTGTGTAGCTCTCTGGACTCTGTGATTGGTTCAAAGGCGGGCACATGATCAAGTCAGAGCCAATCAGATCTAGTCCCAGGACTTACCTGATGTTATCGAGAGCAAGATGCTTTTCCACTGGACTTAAACTTGGAATGCTGCAAACTACTGGAAAGATCACCTGCCTGAGAAGAGTCAATGCAGAGGAAAGCAGAGCAGAGAGATGGAAAGAAAGAAAGAAATCAGTGCTAGTAACATCGTTTAAAGAAATGGATTCAATGGTGCCTGAAGCTAGCGCTATTAGCCTGGACTGTTCAATTACATGATCCAATAAATTCTTTTTCGCTTGAGCCAGTTTAAGTTGGGATTTCTGTCACTTCCAATGGAAATATACAACCACTATCGAATGTAGTGGCTGTCCTGGGTTGGGTTCTCCCAAAAGCAAGCCCTAAGACAGAGACGTAAGTGCAAGTAACTTATCTGGGACATGCATCCAGCAAGCACCGGTAGTGGGGTAAGGAATTCGGACAAGGATGGTGAGGCAGCTGTGACCGTGTGCTATCTGGCATAATAACCCTGAGGACTGGGGATCAGTCCTAACGGGGAACTAAGAGACAGACTGGAGGATACCTTAGAGTTCTCTTTCTCTGCTCCAGGAGCAAAGAAGCTGGGGTATATATCCTGCAACTCACATTCATCATTGGCTGAGAAGCTGTTTTACGGGCATTAATCCCCCTCGCCCCCGAATCTCCAGCTGGCCTCTTGCATGAGAAGGCTCTGGCGGGGGGGTGGGGGGGCGCTGCACAGGGGTGTGGGAGAACTCTGGGGCAGATACCACAAGGCTGACTGCTGAGGGAAGATGAGCAAGGCACTCATCACATCTGCTTCTCTGTGTCCCACACCGTTCCACAGGAATCAGAGCTATTTGGGGGACTGTTAGTGTAGTGTAGGAGTTCCCCTACCACCATCATTTAACTATTGTCAAAAATATTCTCTGCAACCTCTAACTCAGTGACTTTGGAAACAAAGGTACAGTTTCTCGGGCTTCTGTAAGCTGACTGGTGGCTATAATCATACTATATGGCTGTAGAGCAACTTGGGGGGAGGTGCCCGTGTGAATTCCAAGGTGAAGGGGCAGCACCTACCCCAAGGAAGCTCTCCTCACAGAGGAAGACAAGACAAAAGGAAGCCCAGCTTTTCAAACTCCAGCAGGAAGCATCTGCTCACACACCACTGGCCCAGAGCAAGCCACATGACCAGCCTCATAGCCACTGACAGGGAAAGAACATTCTGTCTGGGTGGGAGGAACTGAAGAGTCACCTGGCAAAGGGCAGGATGTGAGGACAGGAGGGAAGGACTGAAAGCAGTCAATTCCATCAACCATATCCCTGAGGTTTAAGCTCGCTGAAACAAGGACCTCTCTGCCTTTTTCACTACTTTATCTCCAAGTCAAGCACAGGGTAGGCATGCAGTAGGCACTTCAATCAGATATGCTTATATTCACAACTCCAAAAAATGTATACTTCAGATGAACTTTTGTTACTCAATCCATTTCAACATCAGAAGCTGCTTATAACGCAAGAATGCATGAAATATATCCTCCAGAACGGTAATGGCAGATATGCGAGACTCTAAATCAGCCATCAACGCGCTTCTATCACAGTATCGTCAATGGATTATAAAAACGATGGCTTTGAAGAATGGCTTTGCCTTGCCAGAATTATGATTTGTTATTTGTCTTGTGGATTTTTAAACAGAACCTTGTACTTAGTATTCAAATTAATGACTCCAATGTATTTGCCTGGATTAAAAAAAAAAAGAAGAACCATTTTGCACGATGCACGTAATAGTTACATTTCTATGATAAACTTACTTGGTAAAAGCTTTCTCAGTTTTATCATTTAGACAGGTAGGTATCATTAAATCAAGCTGAAAAGCCAGAATGGTGGAGGGAGTGAGGCCTGCGGACCCGACAGTGAGGCAAGCCTTCAGTTCGAGGAGGATGAGGCAGGAAAAACAGAGGGAAAACTAAACCAATGTGGAGGGGCGGAAGAGAGTTCCAGAAAATCGCCTCCAGCCTGCAACCTGTGATCTTGCAGTTTCCTGACTCAATTCACTAAACACTCAGTTAGCCTGGAAACAATGTGAGGAAGCACAGTGTTATCAGTGGAAACAGCAAAAACTTTGAACGTAGCTTAAGTTTAAATTCTGGATCCATAATTTCCTAGGAAAAACGAGCTGCATTTTCTATGCCTCAGCTTCATCAGCTGAAAAATGGGAGAGAAGGCAGGGAGCATGACAAGGGTCCTACCTCTGGAAGAATTGAACATTATAAGATAACACACACGTCATTCATTCTAAATGCCAGTCAACAGACCCATGATTGTCTCTAAAATGTTTTCATGGGTCCATCAGAGAATGAGAAAAATACAGTGCTATTTGTGATGGGTTGAGAGGTGCTGCGCTCAGTGTGTCCAACTCCGTGGGACCCCAGGGACTGTATCCCACCAGCACCCTCTGTCTGTGGGATTTCCCAGGCAAGAACACTGAGTGGATTGCCACTTCCTTCTCCACGTCTCTTGCCGTTGCCCACACTGGCAGGTGAATTCTTTACCACTGTGCTGCCTGGGAAGCCCCAGGGTTGAAATATGGCTCCCCAGGACAAAAAAGTTTATGTTGAAGTTCTAACCCCTATGTAGGTCGTGACCTCAGTCAGAAATGAAGTCCCTGCGGATGTAATCAAGTTAAGATGATGTCACAGGATGGGCCCTAATCTGATATGATGGTGTCATTAGAAGAGGAAAAGCCACCTGAAGACAGAGACCAGACGAGAACGCCATGGGAGGCTGGGATGGCCTGATGGGACAGCTGTCAGCTAAGAGTCAGCGGAAGAGATGAGGAAAGGGTCTATCAGGCATATTGTTTCCCTGCTATTCACATCTTGTAACAGTGTGTTACATTTGAAGAATGGCTCTTTCCCCCGTATTCTTGCCAGAATTTTGTTTTTTTCAGAATAGCTTTTTAAATGAGATATTTTTCCTACTTTTTTTCCACGATGGTAAACAGACTTTTAAACGAACCTGCAGCGATGCTGAGCGGCAGGGATGCCTGCGTGTGTTTGTGTGTGTAACACACACACTGTGTTTGTTCTAGCCATTTATGAAATAACAATAATTTAGAAATCAAGGAATCACTGGCAAAGATCCAGTGCGCAAGTCTACGCCTGACACAGAGCACACAACAGGCGCTTATGCCGGGCTCCATGGCGACCCAGGTGTGGTTAGCGCAGAGCGGCCTGCATTTTCATCTGCCAAGTTTCCGTGGACTCTGGGGCAGACAGGAAGCAGCGCGTCCTCCAGCCCCCCTGGCATGACATTTTGAGGCCGTTAGCATGCGCTAGTGCTCACGCCAGATCTCCACCATCCCTCACGCTGGCCACTTTCTCCTGCACAGGACACGTGCTTGAGTCAAAGGCAACAAGGAATTTTGAGATTTCACAGCCCTAAGTCTGGTGAGCTTAAGGGAAAGTCAATCAAGGCTTATCTTACTTGTGGCGATGGAGAAAGCCCCATATTTTAAAATCTGCTGCCTCCACCTCGCCAAAATGTTTAGAGGATTTAAGAAATGGATGCCGAAAGAGAAGCGGGATAAACCCCTGGAATCTGCTTGCGCTTCTCATAGAGGGATCAAAGTGCGTAATGCTGGTACCCGTCCATCACCATTTTTCACTGTGACTCCTGTCACCCACTTGTTCTAATCTGAATCCTTTAGGGCCAGAGGTTCATTTAGACATTTCTCCTCCTTCCCAAAGTTCAGGGATGAGAATGATAGTCCAACCAATTCTTCTTTGCTGTTCTTCAGGAAACATGAACTTTTGTATTTCAGTAACTACTCCTTACACTGTAGGCTTAGTCCTTCAACGAATGAATCCCTGCATACTATTAGAAATAAAAACAGGAAAGTACATTTAAGTGACTTCTTGTGAAATTTATGTATTTATTCTCTCTTAAAAATCCCCCTCACCACAACCCAAACCATTTCCTTATTAATTTTAAATTCTGTTTATTGTTTCTCATTTGGTAAATTCCTCATGAAAACTCAGAGTCATTTTGAAAATAACTTTCCATCATTTGGTTTTATTTATAAAGTCTAAATTTCCAAAAAGGTTGAACTTTTTTTTCCAGGTAGAGACAGTGGAAATTTAAGAAGCTGGAAGTATGAAAATAAACTTTCTCATTTTCGTTTTGTCATTCTCTCCCAAAGTTTTAATTATCTCCTACCACATGACATTTCAGGCTAGGCTAGAATCAGCTAGGATAGGTCATTTCTCACTTTTCATTTAAATGTTCTCGTTGTTAGTTCTATTTTCTCTTCTATTGGAACATACATGCACCACTTTCAGTGAACATACACATCTATGCAGAAGGAAATGATTATTGGTGTAACCTACATACATAGTACAGCATCAGTTCAGCTATTCTTTTTTTGGTCTGATAGTGATTTTTCGTACTACTTATTCGTGACTCTTTTTCAAATGCATTAAACAACCTTTTAGTTACCTTGAAATCCAGTATGAGTGTTTAACTGAGTGCAAAAGAGAGAAAATTAAAATAATCAATGAATGCAGTTTGCTGCCCAGTCAATGTCATCAGCATTTAATTTGCTCCTTCCCTCAAGCAATTGGAATTAGCTTCCCTCTTTCCAGTAGCAGTTAGCCACAGTGAAATTATCTTCATACCCCTTCCTACTGGAAGCTGGGATGGCTTAGCCATAGGAAGATCTTTATTTGTCCATTTCATTCAAAAAAAAAAAAAAGAAAGAAAGGATACCTAAACTCTTAATTGTATTTTCTTAACCAACAGATATCAACTTTGAAAATCTTTCTTTCCTTGCCTTAAACCTGGTTCCAAATCATCCAAATGGGAGAGAAGCTAAAAGGGGTCCCTCTGTATCCCCAGGCAGGAAGCACGCCCGAGAGCACGCACACAGCATGTTCCGACCGGAAGCCCCCAGGACCCCTCGGGAGAGGGTCTGCAAGGCAGCCAAGGCCTATCAGCCTCGCAGCTGGGGGTGGACGGGGCCTGCTCGGGTGCTAGTTGCCTCCCGAGAGCAGCTACCAACCAGTAACTGACAGGATTCGGTAGAAAACTAGCCTCGCTCCACTGCCCTTCCGTTGGAATACCTGCAGAACTCTGCTCCACACTATCGCTATGTAGCCCAGCGGGGCTAAGGTCCAGGTTTCCCAGAGTCGTGCCGTGTTAGATAATTCACCCTTTATCTATGCCTGCCTTTTCCCATCTCATCTCACGACTCTGCTACCTGCGCTTCTTGAGATTACTCCACACACGCAACTTGCACTCAAGTCTTTCTTTTGGCAGCTGCAGTTTTCAAAAGTGTCCCAGTTTAAATATAAAGATCATTTTCAGCTTCCGGTCAAAGCAATGGCTCTGATAGAGGAAAATCAGTTCGTTGTCATCAGCATGTTGGAGCCACTGTCATAATAGAGGTTATTGTAATGATTACATCTAACAGCATCACAATCCGCCCAGCGGCACCCAAATAACAGACATCTTTTTAAAATACATCTTAAATCCCATTCCTCTATCCTTATCCCAAGAAGAAACATCGACTATTTAACCCACTTCAAGTCAGAAGCTTGGGTAAATAAAAACAATCCTCTGTGTGGTGTGCAGGTATCCCTGTGTCTTGCACCCCACAATAAGTATACTTTAGATAATTTGCCCCATGTAACCCTCAAATCTCGGAGAAGGCGATGGCACACCACTCCAGTACTCTTGCCTGGAAAATCCCATGGACAGAGGAGCCTGGTAGGCTGCAGTCCATGGGGTCGCAAACAGTCGGACACGACTGAACGACTTCACTTTCACTTTTCACTTTCATGCATTGGAGAAGGAAATGGCAACCCACTCCAGTGTTCTTGCCTGGGGAATCCCAGGGACAGGGGAGCCTGGTGGGCTGCCGTCTCTGGGGTCACACAGAGTCGGATACGACAGACGCGACCTAGCAGCAGCAGCAGCAACCCTCAAATCTAACTTTTAAAGTCTAAGGTACTTTTGTCTCCCACAGATTTATAGATGAAAATGTTGAGGCCAAAAAAATTAAAAGATGTTCAAGGTTACCCAGCAAGCAGGTGGCACAGCTAAGATTCTAAACTAGCAAGACTGGTGCCATCATTTTATCCTCTCCTTAAAGAAACCTTCTGGGGACCCATTCTAGGCATATTTGTAGCCTCTTCAGATCTAAAACAAGGACCTGTATGTCAACTCACAACACACTGGTAAACAGGAAAGAAATACAAGCACCTCATTTAATTGACAGAATTTAATCTATATTATAAAACTGAACATATATAATAGTTCTTACTGATTTAAGAGACAACCAAAAAGCTTCCTGTACATTGAATCTTTGTGAGTTATAAAAACAAAATCCATTTACCTATCTTTGACATTCTAATAAAAAGATAAGATTATGATTCTTGAGAATTATATAGCTGATAAACACAGGAAAGCTGAAAGACAGAGAAAATGGAATAAATAAAATACCACATTGCAAAAAACCTAGACAACCAGCATGTTTAACAAGAGATAAATAAATAATGGTATATCTACAAAACCAAATATAATGTAGCCTTGAAAAATCATGTTTTCAAAGAATACTTAAATGACTAGGAAAATGTTTAAGACATAATTCAGTGAGAAAAGCAGAACATAAAGCTCCATAGAGAATATAACATCAAGCTTGTAAAAAATAATTATAGTACATACACACACACATATATATACATATCAATATGTATATATACATCATGTGTTTGTGTATGTGTGTGCTTGCCCAAGAGAAAATTGCAAAAAAAAATAATATTTACAGTGGTTATCTCTGTATGCCGAGATAGTTGATGAAATTTATTTTCTGCTTAAAGTTTACTACTTTGCAAATAAACATGATTTACTTCTAAAATTAGGAAAGAAAAAACTACACTGCTGTGCTCAGCCCCTCAGCCATGATTTCTTATCTGCGACCCCATGGACTGTATCCCACCGGGCTCCCGTCTACAGGATTTCCTAGGCAAGAATACTGAAGTGGGTTGCCTTTTCCTTCTTAAAAAAAAAAAAAAAAACTATATAAATATTTTCAAGGAAGACATACTGATTAGAAAAATGGATATTCTTTTCAACCTAAAATCTTGCTCTGAAAATAAACTCTCCCCTAACTATGATATTGACGGGTGTATTGTCAACATTTTCTGTAGAGAATTAAGATCTAAATTGGAGAATGAATTTTTTTTCTTTTCTTCATTTGAAACCAATTTGAGAGGTACTCCCAAGATGCCTTATCTCCTTTCCCTGCAGGACCCTCACAGCCAGCCTGGGAGAACTCTGTTCAGATGAAATGGGGACCTTTTTGGTGTCCACTCCCTGACAGCTTTGAAAATTATTTCGCTTCTATCATGATGGATACTCTCTGCCTAAAATGATGGATGGGCAGCATCTGAAAAAGGATGACATGAAATTTGAAAAATGATACGAGTGCTGGTGGACAGACATTTTTTTTTTAAAGAAAAGTTGACACGAGTTTGAAATATAGCATGGAGGACTGTTCTATCATTTTTCTCTCTCGGAAGAAATCCGTAGCTGTCCTTTATTAACATGCTCTTTGGGGAAGAAAACCTATACTCAAGTTAAAATGAATTCTTTTCCCCTTCTTAAAAAGAACATGGCGGAGCCTTAGGAGTGAATTTGTTCATTCAGTCACTCAGCGACTTATTGAGCGCCTATTAGAGGGAGGCTATTGGTTAGAGGCTGGGGACACAAAGATGAATTAGATGCAGGCCCTGCCTCTGGGGAACCCAGAGCCCAGCAGAGACTGACAAGTAAACAGATCATTATAATCCAGTGCAGTACGAGGAGGACAGAGTGTGAAGCGGACGACTGTGGATTTTGGCAGAAGGGGGACGAAAGTCAGTCTCATCCGGGAAGAAAGGATATCAGGGCAGGCTTCTGTGAGAAGATGATATCCAAAATGGGTCCTTTCCACTGATCAAATGCTTCTGCTGTTGTCTGAGATGAGTTCTGATTATCTGCCCATGAAACACCCACTTATCAACATAGAAGCAAACGTGTTCCTCTGAACCATTTTCTTTTTCTCAACAATTCTAGACTGCTTCTCAGCTGCAGGCTGGCATATGCCCAGACAATTCCAGTTCTTTCAACAGATTACCTTTCAAATGTCTCACCAACCTCAACAGAACAAGGGTTTGCCCCACAGGTGAGCTAGTTTCTTCTTTCCCTTCTCCCCGCCCCCACGATTTTATAACACAAACTGATGTCACCAAGGTATTTATTTTCCTAGTGGGAGGTACCAGCTCGTGCTCATATTACGGCAAGCGGCAGGGTTAACTGGAAGATTACAAAGGGAACTAAGGGTGACAGGACTCGCCTCACACCCAGGCCCCAAGGACATGAAGCGGCATCCAGCAGAAACCCTGGGGTGCAGTGGTGGCCCTGGGGCTGGCACCTCCCAAAGCTGGCAAACTCCATGCCCCACCCTAAGCTGGCACTGTGATGCCTCAGCTACTCTCATCCCTATGGACGTTCTGTGCACTTTCTACCCTTCTAGTCATCAACTCTGGCCTCCCTGACCTCATGGTACCTGCTCACTCCTTTCTCTCTACCCCCATTTACTCGTTAATTCAAGTTCTTAGTGCCTCTTGGTTTTGCAGATAAAAGAGCTTGACTAGGAAATATGCTAACACAATATAATATAATCTTTTGATTTGAAAGTATTCGTATTTTTTAAAGCATTTGATACATATGAAGGACATGGGGAGAGGGCAGGAGAGGGTAAGATGTATGGAAAGAGTAACATGGAAACTTACATCACCATATGTAAAATAGATAGCCACCGAGAATTCGCTGTATGGCTCAGGAAACTCAAACAGGGGCTCTGGATTAACCTAAAGGGGTGGGATTGGGAGGGAGCTTCAAAAGGGAGGGAATATATATATACCTATAGCTGATTCATGTTGGATCTTCCCTGTAGCTCAGATGGTAAAGAATCTGCCTGCAACGCAGAAGACCCAGGTTCGACCCCTGGGTTGGAAAGATCCCCTGGAGAAGGGAATGGCAATCCACTCCAGTATTCTTGCCTGGAGAATTTCATGGACAGAGGAGCCTGGCAGACCACAGTCCCTGGGGTTGCAGAGAGTCGGCCACGACTGAGTGACTATCACTACTACTACTATACATGCGAGACATACAGGTTTCCAAACCCTAACATCCTACCAGAAAAACAGAACACTTCTTAGGGAGGTAATTTGTTGCTGTTCTTCAATCATTAAGTCATGGCCAACTCTTTGCAGCCCCATGGACTGCAGCACTCCAGGCTTCCCTGTCCTTCTCTAGTTCCCAGAGTTTGCTCAGATTCATGTCCATTGAGTCGGCGATGCTATCTAACCATCTCAGCCTCTGCCACCCACTTCTCCTTTTGCCCTTAATCTTTCCCAGCATCAGGGTCTTTTCCAGTGAGTCTTCCCATCAGGTGGCCAAAGTACTGGAGTTTCAGCTTCAGCATCAGTCCTTCTGATGAATATCACCTTTGTTTAAGAAAATTCTTTGACTCGAGGCTGTGGTTAGCAATATTGGACCAAACAGAGCTCAACTTTACAGCTCAGAAAGGAACACAAAGTCCTACCATGCACAGGACAGCTCCAACTGAACACACAAGTATCTGACCCCGAGCGTCAGTGGCGCTGATGCTGAGAACTCGCTCTATTTAATGGGCATGATGCTCTTTAAGTTTCACTTTGCTCCACCAAGCTATGAACTCCTGGAGAGCTGGGGTCATGTCTTACTCACCCTTCTACCCCACCCCTCAGCACAGAGCAGACCTCAGCACATGTCTGCACACGTCATTAAACGTGAGTAAATACAGGAAGGCGTGCTGCCCTCCCCTGAGGATGCCACACGGAGCTTCCCACAAAGAAGCGGCTGAGCTGCAGATCAGGTGACGCCCGGACTTCCAGGATGCGCCCTTGTGACCTCTGGCTGGAGCTCACAATGAAAACACTTGGTTTTTTGTTTGTTACTCTAATCCCATCTTCTTGCCATGAACCACTGGCTACCCACTCTAGCATTCTTGCCTGGAGAATGCCACAGACAGAGGACCCTGGAAGGCTACAGTCCATGGGGTCATGAAGAGCTGGACACGAGGGAGTGACTCACACTTTCACTCCTCCAGTCACGTGGGCCCCTTGCGGAACCTAGTTTGGCTACCCCGGAGCATCGCGTGCATCTCCCTCGCCACCACACGGAGACTCTCACAACTCCACAGGCACTAGAAGTCTGAAGAGCTGAAACTACACCCTCAAAATCTGGCAATGAGCCGTCTAGACACTGTCATTTAATGCGGTGACCAGAAGATGGAAAATTCTATTCATTCTGTATAGATTCAATGATCTGGGAAGAAAAGCAAGCCACTGAAAAAGAACAAAAATTCTTAAAATATTTCAGGGAAAGAAGGATAAAGAGAAGAAAGATACAGTGTCGACAAAGTAGGCACGGCAGGGCAACACAGACTCCTCCAGCCGTGACCTCAGCGGGGTCTGGTCACCAGGGTCACTAGGGGCAACCCCGAGTGGGTCGTTGGACACATTTGGGGCTTACTATGAAGAAGGTCTCATTACAAGACTGGTACTTACTTCATGGAGGACCACATGAAGAAATGCACTCAAAATGCTTTAAAGGCCAGGAGAAATATCAGCAGCCTCAGATATGCAGATGATACCACCCTTATGGCGGAAAGTGAAGAGGAACTAAAGAGCCTCTTGATGAAGGTGAAAGAGGAGACTTAAAAAAGCTGGTTTAAAATTCAACATTCAAAAAACTAAGATCATGGCATCTGGTCGCATCACTTAATGACATATAGATGGGGAGACAATGGAAACAGTGATAGTTTATTTTCTTGGGCTCCAAAATCACTGCGGACAGTGACTGCAGCCATGAAATTAAAAGAGGCTTGCTACTTGGAAGAAAAGCTAAGACAAACCTAGACAGCGTATTAAAAAGCAGAGACTTTGCCAACAAAGGTCCATATAATTATGGTCCAAAAGCTATAGTTTTTCCAGTAGCCATGTACAGATGTGAGAGTTGAACCACAGAGAAGGCTGAGCACCAAAGAATTGATATTTTTGAACTGTGGTGCTGGAGAAGACTCTTGAGAGTTCCTTGGACACCAAGGAGATCAAACCAATCAATCCTAAAGGAAATCAGTCCTGAATATTCCTTGGAAGAACTGATGCTGCAGCTGAAGCTCTAATACTTTGGCCACCTGATGCAAAGAGCTGACTCACTGGAAAAGACCTTGATGCTGGGAATGACTGAGGGCAGGAGGTGAAGGGGATCGACAGGATGAGCCAGTTTGATGGCATCATCGACTCGATGGACATGAGTTTAAGCAAATTCTGGGAGACGGTGAAGGACAGGGAAGCCTGGTGTGCTGCAGTCCATGGGGTCACAAAGAGGCAGACACAGCTGAACAACCACAAACGCATACAAATACTTAGAAGATAATAATTATTACTGTCACTCTTAACTATCATTAAGAACATCAAAGAACTTGTTTTTTATTTTCTTCATGGTCACAAATGTGAACCTTCATCTTGAGATGGCTGGGGAAAGTTTTAAAATCCTCTTGGTTATTCCTGGCTAAAGCTGACAGGGTACCCCAAAAGTAATGCTTAAAGAAGAGAGAGTACTTTTATTTGTCCCCATGACTTGGAGACATCTATTGGCATGTAATGCCTGGGTTCCAGAGATGCTGAACACCTTGCCACGTACAGGTCAGTCCCACATAGTAAAGCAGTGGGGCCAGACTCCCACCATGAGACACTCTGAGCCAAATGTCCCCCAAACCCCACCTGAAACCCTCCATCTGCTCTATGAGTTTCCAGTCTTTTAAATGGCGTCACGTCAAATGTTAGCTATTGGGTGTAGCAGGCTTTTCTGTGGATGGCAGTCCAGTTATCTGCGAGTGCCAGGGTGATAAGAAAGTTGCAAACAGAGGAATGGGATCATAAGTGAGCACAATTAAAATAACCCGTTTTTATAGAACCCTGATTTGATTTCTTCCTTGTAATGTGGCATGCACTATAAATTAGGATTGCAAATGCTGGCCCTACTTTGGAGGCACTCCTATTTTCCCAGTCCATTTTCAGCTTGGTGTAGTATCAGTTAGAATTAAAAGCAACAGGATTTATATCTCATTGCATTTTGCAAAGACAAAAAATAGTTCCCAGCATGAAGAGGCAAAGGGATGCCAAATTTCAGTCTCAAATGAAATCGTGTTCCTCGCTAAAATTCACTGGAAATGGCCATCTATATTGGAAACTATAATTTACACTTCACTATGGATGTGACAGAAGAAACCTAGAGAGATTTTTGGAAAAGACAGCAGATGAGAGGGCAAAAAAAGAGAGAGAGAGAGAGAGGAGAATACACTGATTCTATTTTTCCTCCTGTTTCTATTTTTCTTCTCTTTTTCTTTTTCTTTTTTAATCAAATGCTCAGATACCTATTTTAGTGATCTGAATGGATCATAGAAACTATTGTCCTAATTTGTTCTATGATACATTCTCCATGTTTTATACTCCTTTCATCCCAATCCAGCACAACACTCTGTCTTAATCCTGTGAGCCACAGGTGTATGAAGGTTGCTATAACTCGGCCAACCACTCAGTATTAAATTAACATTCATGCTATGCCAACAGTGTGAATGTCTGTGCTATAACATGATTAACAAAAACAGAAGACATGTTTGTGTCCTTCCAGCAATGGCGCCCCACTCCAGTGCTCTCACCTGGAAGATCCCATGGATGGAGGAGCCTGGTGGGCTGCAGTCCATGGGGTCGCTAAGAGTTGGACACGACTGAGCGACTTCACTTTCACTTTTCACTTTCATGCCTTGGAGAAGGAAATGGCAACCCACTCCAGTGTTCTTGCCTGGAGAATCCCAGGGACAGGGGAGCCTGGTGGGCTGCCGTCTATGGGGTCGCACAGAGTCAGACACGACTGAAGCGACTTAGCAGCAGCAGCAGCAGCCCTCACAAGCCAGCTGAGAAAATCAAGACATACTTATAAGTCTATGTATCCACATAACAAATATTTATTATGCTTTTGGACAAGACTCTGGACCAAATGCTGGGAACGTTGTGGGCCTGTCCTCATGGAGCTTACAATCCAGTGAGGAAACACATCATCACTAAGGAAACAAACTACAAACAATATGATCAGGGAGGTGAAAGAAAGTGGTTGCAGTGGGAGAGAGTTAAAGGCGGTAGAGGGATTCAAGGAGGAAACAAATTTACCACATAAAGACAAAGGCAGGCATGGATCAGGGGTTGGGAACTCAAGACAGAGAAGTAAGCTGTGTGAAGTTTCTAAGTCAGGAAAGAATTCTCCTGGTTCAAAGGGAGACCAGTGGGACAAGGAAAGGGCGGGAGGCAAGGTCCTGAGAGAGGCAGGAGTCAGACGGAGCACAAAAGGAAGCCAATGACAGCGGTGAGTGGGGCTAAGACGCCACAGTCACTGTTTTATGAATGTTTCTGCTTCCACGGAGAACGCAAAGCAGAGGGCACTGGGGAGCGTTTGTAGAAAATGATTCTCCACCAGTTCAGGAGAGAGGTGACAGCAGCTGGCAGTACCCAACTTGTGGGAAGAAGAAAAAAAAAGAAGTGCAGCTGGGTGTGAGCTGCACCTTCCAGGAGGCAAAGACAGGACTTGCACGCTGGAAGGGAAGGAATCAATGAGATCCCGTCAGCTGTCTGGCTTCAGAAGCGCTGGCAAAGCTGAGACACTGAAGGACCAGTTCAGGAGTCAGCTGAGTGGATCTGTGCTTCTCCCATGTGGGGGCTAGAACGTGTGACTAGGCAGAAACTACACGTAATACAGAGAGCTTCATCACACCATGTCAGAGGGGCTGTGAGCCGGAAGCGGGAGGAGAGGGGAAGTGTTCTGAAGGCGACCAGGGCTTATAGAGAGAGTGGAGAATCTACCAAATGCTAAACTCCACACTCGAGTCAACTCAACCCCAAATCTGCGTCTCTGGTGAGTTGTAGCACCTGAATGCATAATGGTCCAGAGCATGGTTTCTAGAGTAAGACTATGAAAGTGTTAAGTCACTCAGTCGTGTCTGACCCTTTGTGATCTGTGCATGGGATTCTCCAGGCAAGGATACTGAAATGGGTAGCCATTCCCTTCTCCAGGGTATCTTCCCGACCCAGAGATCGAACTGGGGTCGCCTGTGTTGTAGGAAGACTCTTTACTATCTGAGCCACCAGGAGTAAGACTATGGACTTATCCAAATTCCACCACTCACTGGATGTGTTGAACCTGTCCATGCCTCGGTTTCGTGTCTGCACCATGGGGGTGATAACAGTTTCTGCCACAAAGAGAATAATAATTATACAGCTGCTCCTCTGTAGCTGCAAGATCGGCATCTGGACCCTGATCGGTTGAATCCGTGGATGTAGAATCTGCGGCTGCAGAATCTGCAGACCCAGAGGTCCAACTACACAATTCCATCATATAAAGGGGGCTTTTCAGTATCTAGACCTTGGAATCAATCCCCTACAGGCATGGAGGGACAAGTGAATGTGCTAATGTATGCATCAACAGGGTGACTGGGACACAGAGAGTTCAGTAAGCCTTAGTGACTGTTTTTCTTTTTTCTTTTTTTTTTTTTTTACTATTTTTACAAATGCTGCACCCTTCAAATGGCCAAATCTGTTTTTCTATGGTTGGTACCTGTCAGGGCTTATTCTGAAGAACCTTGAGTATCAGGGACTCACTAATGTTTTATGATATTTTACCTCACTTTATGGTAGTCATTTATGACAAGACCAGTATGACATAAACTGCCATAAAGTAAAGCAGAGCAATCACACAAATGACCATAAATCAAGGGGCGCAACCGAAAAGGGTCATAAACGGAAGGAAATTGAGGGAAACAGGAGCGAGGGAGAGTGGGGAGTGGGGAGCTGGCAGCACAAACTTTGAGAGAGCAGAATTTCAATCGAGAACAAAGTCAAAAAAGAAAAATTAGATGGATGTCTCCAGGGATTGTTTAAGTTTCACAGACACATTTCCAGACGAATATGGTACACGTTTATGGTTTCAAAAAGAAAAACATTATTTTATGCCCTACTCTGTCATGCATTTTTCTATTTAAAAATGCTGTTTCTAATCCTATCAGTGTATCTGGGATCCATATTGGACTTCAGAGGATTTTAGACTTCCTAAGACTAGGAAATAATTTTGCAGGTGAGGAACAACAGATGTCCCTGGATTCATTTGCAGTCCCACTCACGAAAAAGGGGCTTCTTAATAAGCAGACTTTTTGCTTTTCAATTCTTTTCTTTTTTTAATATTTATTTTATACTATTTTTTCTAAACCTTGTTATAATGAAGAGAAGAGAGAATACATAGATTCAATGTGCTTAGAAAAATCTCTGCTCAAGTGTGTATGAACAGAGATGCCTGCAAAGAATAAGAAACGTGTTTTCAACCATTGTAATTAGACTTAGGTCAGCTTTTAAATGGGGCTTCCCAGGTGGCGCTAGTGATAAAGAATCTGCCTGCAATGCAGGAGACATAGGTTCAATCCCTAGGTTGGGAAGATCCCCTGGAGTAGGAAATGACACCTCACTCCAGTATTATTGCCTGGGAAATCCCAAGGACAGAGAAGCCTGGTGAGCAAAGAGTTGGACGTGACTGAGCACAGTGCAACTCTTAAATGAAGTCACGAAATAAAACCTGGACAATTGATTTGGATCAATTTCTGATTACAACTTTCCTCATTGTTAAAATTCAGGCAATAGAAACTAGATGGAAAGATAAAAGCACAACATTTTAACTTCTATTCCCATCACAGAGAGAATTTTGTGACCAATCACCACGCCCACCCCAAGCGGTGTATTTCAAAGTACAGTCGAGTCTTGGTGTCTACAAGGGATTGGTTACAGGACCCACCACAGAGGCCAAACTCCAGACACTCAGATCTCATAGCTGGTTTTCTGTATCTGCAGTTTCACATCCATGGATTCAACCAACCTCAGGCCATGTACACTGTAGTATTTATTGAAAAAAAAAAAAAAAAAAAAAAACTCCTCACATAAGTGGCCCCAGGGAGTTCAAATCCATGTTGATCGAGTCAATTGTGCGTACAATAGATTCTGTTCAAGTAATTTCACAACTAATCCTCTTTCTTGGGGGTTAAAATTTGCCTAGCTAAAAGAATGCTTCTGTTTAAATACCCTAAAAGTGAATGATCCATTTATAACAGTCATTCCCTACAAATGTGGATGGTCTATTCCACTTAGAATGTACGTACTTGGAGGTTTTGCCAAACAGAGCCCATCCGCCTCTCTAGCAGGTCTCTCAGCTCATCCGTGTGGATCTTCAGGAGCAGGCTCTGTCCTGTGCTCCAGTGGAGACTGAACGCACAAATCCCAGGTTTCTCCCAAGATCCACAGTGTTGCCAGCGTGCAGGCTGCGTGGCAGTGAATTCTGCGCCTCCCTCGAAGAGGCTTCAGAAGCTTCGGGGAAACAGGCTACTCTGCCATCAGCTTTGCACCTCTGTATTTTAATTTTTTTTTTTTACAGTAGGTCCTGGTTGGCATCTTACATACAGCAGTGTGTGCATGTCGATCCAAACTCCTAATCTATCCCTCCTCACCACTCTTCCCTCAGTAACCATAAATTCTTTCTCTATGTCTGTGAATCTGGTTGTTTTGCAAATAAGTTCATTTGTATCATTTTTTTTAGATTCTGCAGAAAAGTGATATCATGATGTTTGGCTGTCTCTGACTTACGTCACTTAGTATGATAATCTCCAGGTCCATCCACCTTGCTGCAAACGGCATCATCTCATTCTGTTTAATGACCGAGTAATATTCCACCACAGACATGTACATCTTCTTTATGTACTCCTCTCTAATTCATTTATTTTAATTGGAGGCCAATTACTTAACAATGTTGTGGTCGTTTTTGCTACACATTGACATGAATCAGCCACAGGTGCACGTGTCCCCCATCCTGAGCCCCCTCCCCACCCCATCCCTCTGGGTTGCCCCAGAGTGCCAGCTCTGAGCGTCCCGCTTCACGCACCACACTTGCGCTGGTCATCCACTTCACATATGGTAACACACACCTTTCAGTGCCATTCTCTCATATCGCCCCACCCTCGGCTTCTCCCAGAGTCCAAAAGTCTGTTCTTTACATCTGTGTTGCTTTTGCTGTCTTACATATGGGGTCACTGTTACCATCTTTCTAAATTCCATATATATGCATTAATAGGCTGTACCGGTGTTTCTCTTTCTGACATACTTCACTCTGTATAATAGGCTCCAGTTTCATCCACCTCATTGGAACTGACTCAAATGCATTCTTTGTTATGCCTGAGTAATATTCCATTGCGTACACGTACCACAACTTCCTCATCCACTCATCTGCCGATGGACATCTAGGCTGCCTCCATGTCCTGGCTATTGTTATCTACTCCCCTCTTGATCGACATTTAGGTTGCTTCCATTCTTGGCTATTGTAAGCAGTGCTGCAATGAACACTGGGGTGCACGTACCTGTTTGAACCATGGTTTTCTCCAGATATATGCCCAAGAGTGGGATTGCTGGATCATATGGTAGCTCTATTTTTAGTTTTTAAGGAACATCCATACTGTTCTCCATAGTGACTACACCAATTTATATTCCCATTAACAGCGAAGAAGGGTTCCCTTCTCTCTACATACTGACCGGCATTTATGTTTGTAGACTTTTTTTTTTTTTGATGATGGCCATTCTGACTGGTGTGAGGTGACACCCCACTGTAGTATTCATTGGCTTTTCTCCGTAATTAGTGACATTCGGCATCTTTTCTTGTGCCTGTTGGCCATCTGTATGTCTTCTTTGTAGAAATGTCTATTTAGGTCTTCTCTCCATTTTTTGATTGGGTAGTTTGGTTTTTGGAAATTGAGCCCCATAAGCTGTTTGTAAATTTTGGAGACTAATCCCCTCTTGGGTTGCATCATTTGCAAATATTTTCTCCCATTCTGTGGGTTGTCTTTTTATTTTGTTTGTGGTTCCCTTTGCTTTGCAAAAGCTTTTGAGTTTAATTACATCTCATTTGTTTATTTTTGTTTTTATTTCCATTACTCTGAGAGATGGATCAAAAAAGATATTGTTGTGATTTATGTCAAAGAATGTTCTGCCTATGTTTTCCTCTAAGTGTTTTATAGTATCCAGTCTTACATTTAGGTCTTTTATTCATTTTGAGTTTACTGTTGTGTATGGTTTAAAGAATATTCTAGTTACATTTTTGGAAATCCACCAGGTGACAAGTTACGAATGGCTAACACCTCTTATACTGGGGTATACTTGATTGAGATGCAAAACATTCTTGAATAATTGAAGCAGACTTTAAAATCGTCATGATCGCCCTTACCCATGTCTAAATGATATCCTTGCATAAGCATCCAGGTAGCTGGGAATGGCATATTGAGTTTGCTCTGCCCAATGCAAAAAGTCAAAGGGAGCCCTTGAATTGCATGTATGATATTCAAACACACAAGCACTCCAGAAGCCCATGTATATGCAACAAAACCGAAAGCTACTTTTTTTTTTTTTTTATGAAACAGGCTACATTACCACAGAAGCAGAGCTGCAAATGACTTCTTGAAGGAGCAGGAAAATAGAATGTGTTCAGAAAGTACAGCAATTTAACCCACTCCAACAGATAAAACATCATCTTAAAAAGTCCGACTTGTCTTTCCTTCTACCCTAGTCGGTGTGTTTGAGATGATCCAGTTTTATGTTGAACAACCATAACTGAGAGGAAACATAAAGATATGAGTCTGGGGAAGAACTCTATTGATTGCCTTGACAGGCAAAAGAGACAGAAATAAAGTGTCGATAGTAGCATGCAATATTATAGAGACTGTTTTACATCTGTTTTGCATAATGCTTTTTCAGTCCTTCCCTCCCTGTCCATGAGGATTTTTTTTCTTTCAAAATAAATTCTAAAAAAGAGAGGCTAGATGTGGAGAAGAAAAAAATAACAAGCCCTCTACTCTATTGTTTCCTGACTTTACTAATAATCATTTTCTGGGGCAAAAGGGGCGTTTATTATGATGGTGCATTTGTGGCTCCAGTGCTTGAGAAAATAAAATACATTAGCAGAAGCACGGCGGAGGGAGGGAGCAGCTGACCTCGGGATTCCTGGTGCAGCCTCTGCATTCTCATCAGTACACTGTCTTCTTGTATTACTTTTGATTTATAATGTAATTGGAGAACTATGGGAATGTTAATGGCAGCAGTACAGCTTTAAGGGTGACAAAACTGCTTACTAATTATTGTCTTTAAATTTGGTTAATTATTGAAGTATTAATTCTCTGGGTTCATTTCAGATGGGACCACCACTGGGGGAGGTCAGGGAGAATGTATTGCCTGGTGAGAAAGGGACTTTCACAATTCTGTTCTATCTCCCCCTTGGTTGACCTTTTAAAGGGAGGGACAGATTGTAAATTAAAACTCTCTGCACTAGGGCTCAATAGCAAACCTTAAGGTGAGCCGCTGCATTTTGTTTTCTATTTAGATGAAAAATTGTTGCTCGTGTTTACACTTTTTTTTTTTCAATGTGTGCTGCTCATTATCTTAAGGGAGAGATTGAGATTGCAATGATTATTAGTGAGGCTGGTGAGGAGGTTACTGAACCATTTGGAGCTGACTTTCCTTTTGTGATGCATAATTACAGGGGCTTATTTACAGTCCTTTTTTTTTTTTTTGCTTTTTAAGGATTCACAGTTTTATTCTTTGTTCCCTACCTTGTGAAGGATACAATTTCTCCATTTTTTTCCATTTTTAGTAAGAATTATTATTTGGAGTACTATGTTATTCCCTGGAATGCTAGAATTAAAGATAATTCTTTAAAACTAAATAAATAAAGAGCCAACCTCACTACAGTAATGTTCTCAGAATCTGGATAAGGCATACCAGGAAAGGAAGGCACACAGCCATGATTCAACTAGCACGTTTCCCACTCAGACGGCAATCCTGGGGCACATTATGTTGTAAAATGTCGTATCCCCTTCTAACTTCTTAAACTGCTCCAGATGCTCTTTAACCATAAAGAAATGTAATGATAATTTTTTTTAAGCTGCATCATCTGTTTCCATACCTGACTTCCTTCAGATGTGCCGGTTAGTTTGGGAAGTTCAAAATCAGAAGCAAGTTCACGTATACAGTCCATTTGCACACATACAGGGATGCCACACCACAGTGAGCAACACAGTGGAAGAGAATTATTAACACTACTAACCACCTCACTTTTGCAGAGAACTATTTACAGGCTCTGTGACATACTTTCCTCACACCACAAAATGGCAATGATGATAATGCCCACCTGATGGGTTTTTGTAAGGATTAAATTCATTCATATATATAAAATATTCAGAATCCAATACCAGGTACATAATAAGTACTTAATGAATGCAAACCGTTATTTCCTAAAGTTGGTTAATCACCCCTTTGGTGAACATAAGATGGACTGGAGTGATTCGTGAGGAAAGTTTTATTCTGATGTTTACTGTGTGTCAATTAGGATGCCCTTGGCTATGAAGAGGAGAGATTATTTGTGAAGAATTTTCCAATTACTAAATAAATTGCTAAATAAAAATTGCCTTAAAACAGGGGTTGGCAAGCTATAGTCCACCAGTCAAATCTGAACTTTTGTATGGTTTTATATGCTCTGAACATCAAGAACGGTTTTTACAGATAAATAACTGCAAGCAACTTGGTGACAACACACACACGCGCGCACACACACAAATCCATTCTTCTTAGTAAATCTCTATCTGACAATTATGCTCTGTTATTGTATTATTTTGAACTTCATCAATAATTAATTGGTGGAAATTTGTTTGGTCTCTTGTTACATAAATATGTGATATCCTTGGTCTTTGCTTCTTGGTCTATAAAGTCTACAATATTTACTATCTAGACCTCTAGTACTCTCTCATACAGTCAGAGCTCCCGAACTAGAGCAACTCTCAGCTCGTTAAGAAAGCAGTTCTATGATTCATCAGCACTAAGATTCTTTCCAAGTGTCCACTCTGCCACTTAACATGTGAGCCTTACCTGCAGGCTGGCTTCTTGGATAGTCACAAGATGAGTTTCTGCAGCTCCAGAGATGCAGAAATATCCTCTTCAGATGTCTGTTTCAGATTAAGGAAACTTTTCCCAGAAATCCCCTTGCAGAGTCTTCTTACAGCTCATTGGCTAGAACTGGGACAGATGACCACCCCTGAAGCAATCACCACAGAAGCGAATGAGATTTTGATAAGTGATGACTAATCAGCTTTTACCTTGCTGAACTGGGGATGTGCTCAGCTTTCTTTCATGGAAGAAAGGTGGATGGATAACACACCACACTGGGGTTTGGTTAAAAAAGGGAAGGGGAAAATGGATACTGGATAAGCAATCTTTAGCATATTTACTTCTTCAAATATGATTTAAGGAAAATAAAATGAACACAGTGAACCATGCTCTCATAGCTCTTTTTACCTAGGGTAAGGCTAAAATTTTAAATCTATTTAAATTAAAATATTAAACAAGAGTAAAAACCTCAACAAAATATTAGCAAGCCAAGTCAAACAATACATTACACCACAATCAAGTGGGATGTATCCCAAGGATATATGGATAGTTCAACATCTGCAAATCAATCAATGTGATATACCACACCACAAAACAAAGAATAAAGATCACATGATCACCTCAATAGATGCAGAAAAACCATTTAACAAAATTGACATCCATTCATTATAAACACTCTTAATAGAATTAGCATAAGGTAACACACCTCCATAGAATAAGCTCTCTGTATGACACACCCACAGCTAACATCATACTGATGGTGAAAAGTTGAAAGTTGTTCCACTAAGATCAAGAACAAGACAAGGACGACCACTCTTTTATTCAACATAATATTGGAAGTCCCATGCACAGCAATCAGAGAAAAAATTTAAAAAAAAAAAAAGCATCCAAATTGGAAGAGAAGAAGTAAAACTGTCATTATTTGCAGGTGACATAACACCGCCTAAAGGAAACTCTAGAGACTCCACCAAAGACCACCAGAAAGAACAAACAGTCCAATACAGTTGCAGGAGACAGAGTCAATATACATAAATGTGTTCATTTCTATGCACTAACAATGAACTAGTGAAAGAGAAATCAAGAAAATAATCTTTTTTTCCCCACTCAATCAAAAAGAATAAAATAGCTAGAAATATCTTTAAGTTTCCCTCCATTCATATTCCAATCTTAATCCATGATTGTAATCAAGGTAGATACTGGCGAGAAAAAAAAAATTTTTTTTTAATTTAAAATAAACAAGAAAAGTCCACGGCAAAAATTAAGAATGTGGTATGTAAGAGATTAAATCACAAAATGATGACGATTTAGGCAATTCTGCCTGTTGGTTACTGATCATACTATATCCTTTCCTTAGGAACTCCTATTGATTCTTCAAAGCCCAGATTAAAGATTGCCTCCTCACTAGAGTCTTCCCTGACAGCCTCCTATTCCTGCTATGCTCATATAAGATTGGTCTCTCCCAGAGCATTATCTTTTTCTTACACCTCTTAAAACAAGGGCCACACTGTATTATCCATGTGTCATTCCTGATTGGAAACACCTTCTTCATCATTCAACCGTTCGTCAAACACTTGCTGAACACCACTGACACGGCTCACAGAGAGCATCTTTACCCCCATTCCTAGCCCTGGCAGCTAAGGCATGATCTATGCGAGGTGCTTACATTTCCTGTACAAATGAAGGAACAACTGGGCAATCAAATAATCCCATGAGCTGACAGCATCTACACAAGTTTAGCAAAGGAGGAAAACGTTTTGAACACTTTTGCACTCTAGAAATTTCTTATTTAATTGAAAACAAAACCAATCAACCTCATGAAATCTCTGAAGTTTGTGTTACTTTCAGAAGTAGGCTCAGATGAAGATGTTTCTGGAGCAGCACTGAATTAATACATGGATAATTGGAGGTAAGTCCTTTTTGCCCCCAACCATTAGCTCTTTACTATTTTACTGTAAACACATTTATTATTTCCTTCTTGTAAGAGAACTCAAGAAAACCTAAAATTGGACTCCTTTCACCATTTAAAAATAATTTCATTTCTAATTTTTGAATAGCATTTTTAAAATTAAAATTTGATCACTTTACTATCTTCCTTGGGAAAAGATGTCGATGACACTGCTTTCAAAATAAAGGCAGGCTCCTTAAGATGGCTTTCACAGACCCAGTCACTGCATCCAGCCTCTGCCCTCTCCACCTTCCTCTCTCTACTACAGCCGCGCTGGTTTGCCTGCTACATTTCAAAGGGAAGCTGTTCCCACTTCAGGACCTTTGCTCACTTTCCGTCTGCTCCAAAAGCTCTCCAACTCCCATTTATCCTCAAAGTATCAGGTTACATGTCACTTCCCTAGGGAAGACTTCCTGGTCTCTCCAAGCTAGAGCAGGCTTCCATTTCAACATGGTCTCAAGATGCCAGGATTTTCTTCTTAGAAATTCTTACCCAACTTTTAATTAAATATATCCCTTGTGTAACTATGTGTTTGATCTCTGTCTTCCGCATGAGAAGGTGAGGTCCATAAGGAGCAGAAACCACGCACTGGGAACTGCTATCTGCAATGTTTAGAACAAGGTCTAGAACATACCGGATCATCAGTAAAGGTGACCTGAGTAACCAAATAAACGAGCCTGCCCACACAGCAGTTAGATCACTGCCTGGGCCAGTCAGCATTCCCCTGCTGTTGCCATTTAGTCGCTAAGTCATGTCTGACTCTGAGACCCCATGGACGGTAGCCTGCCAGACCCCTCTGTCCATGGGATTTCCCAGGCACGAATACTGGCGTGGGATGCCATTTCCAACACCAGATCTTCCCGACCCTGGAATCCAACCCATGTCTCTTGCGTCTCCAGCGTTGACAGGCAGATTTTTACCACTGAGCCATCTAGGAAGCCCCAATATTCCTCCAGGACCACACAAATATTTTCTCTTGACAAAGTAAAATTTATTTCTGCATTCACGCAACAAATATTTGCTGAGAACCTGCTGTGTGCCAGATTCCTGCAGTCGGTGCTGACAGAACCCTGAGCGGCATAACCAAGACCGCGAGCTCATGGAGTTTATATGTTCTAGTGGGGAAACCCGAAATGAAGGAAGCACCAGCATTTTCTTTGAAAATGTTTTTGTGGTGGTGGTGTCTTTTTTCCAAAAACTGACTTTTTTTTGCTGTGAAAAAATAACAGCCACCATTAATTAAGCAAGTATTTGAGCTTAGCTTACCTTGGAATGCCCCTTCACACCAGCCAGAATCTGTATATGTCAAGATCTCTTTCCTGAGTGGAAAACAAACAAATGATATATTTCAGGGTTAATTTAACTTTTCAAATTACAAATTCATCTAAAGCGCCATCCGCCGCCGGTGATAACTCACAGTGCTGCCCGTCTTTAAGTACTGTAGCGATGGGCTGTGTTCAACTCCTTAGGCACCCTTCTTAAAAGATGGCTACCCTGGGGTTTATAGCAAGCCTACATAATCATATATTGAAGCTTGGCTTATTTATTTCCATGTTTCTGAAGTCCCATTAATCACTTTCCTAAGATGGCCAATGTGTTACATAATTAATAAAACATAGGCGCTTAGGGAAAAAGCCCAGAGAGAGTGAGAGATTCAGACAAACGCTGAGAAATGGTGTCAGTTTTTGGTACCACTGAAAATCTCAGTCTTCAGAAGATCAAGTCTTAACTGGAGTAATAGGAAACATCATTTTTCTTTTATTTTTTTTCAACCCTCTCCTCGCTTTCTCTTGTTTGCTGAACTTAAGACGCTGGTCAGTGCAAATTTTTTACCAAGAAGAAAAGTACATATGGAGGGAGGGGTAGGAGTAGTGAATGAAATCATTCATCCAACTTCTCATCATTCTGCCTCTGGTGACTGCCGGGTAATAGCTTGTCTGTGGTTCTGACCCAGTTCTGAAACCCTTCTTCTGGTACTCCACCAATTAATCTAATGGTTCATTAATTGCAAACATCTGAAATCATTAGAACCTGATTGAGCACAGAAGCATCAAACCTTCCAAAGCTGTAAGTGCTTAAGCAGCAAATGGGCTCATTGCAAAAGAATGTCGATGTTTATAGTAGATGTAACCCAAACTCGGGTGTTCATTGACACATTGTTCCATTTGTATACAACCACCCTGGCATCTATCTGTTCAAGAGAGCATGATTTATCCAGTGCTATATCCTGGAACTGACAGGCCAAAGATTAGAGCTTAACCCAGATGAAAGCCGAGGCTGTGTGTATTCCTAAAACAAATATTTAGTATCTGACAAGCTCTGGTTAATATTAATTCATGATAGAAGGCAGTCAATTTAAGCTTAGTTCATGCCAAAATCTATTTGGGTTTTGTAAATCATTTTTTTCAGGATTATAGTGTAGAGAATCCAACAAAAAGGAGACTTCCCTAAAATTAGAACTCTGCAGACCTGGACAGAGCTTTCAGAAAGCATCCACCCCAGAGTTTTAAATGGGCAATCCAAAAGCACGAAATCCTCCTATAAATGTGCTTTGCTTGACTAGCACACTGTTTTAAAATAATCATCTTTAATTATTTGCCAAGTCTCAATTTCTGACTTTTCTTACAGATCTGGCAACACTGGGTCTGGGTTCTCACAAGGCAACAATTGACCAGGGCTGAGTGGAGGCTGGCCCTGTAGGAGATACACATGCTTCCACTTAGCCAGAGCCCTACCCTTCCCACTGTTGATACGCTCCCACACTCACCTGCCCACTGCCCATCTAACAGGCGGGGAAACGGTGTCTAGAAGGGAGAAGGGCTGTCCAAGGACATGCATCCAGTTAGCATCAAAGCTGGGACCATAACTCAGATCTCCTGATTCAACTTTATTTAGTTAGAAGCAGTCAATGCCATTCCATATTGATACACACATGGTTTTTGGAAGAAAAATAATCAACAAAAATCTTGGTGTTAGTTTTCAAAGACCATAGAGCATGCCTGGGTCATTAGCATTATCATCAGTTGCTCTTCTTTACAGTGCAGTGTGTTTGTTGTTACTTCTGGAGCTTTGAAGATGGGTCATTTCACAAAACTGCTTCCCTGGTGGCTCAAACAAGTAAAGAATCTGCCTGCAGTGCAAGAGACCCAAGTTCGGTCCCTGGGATAGGAAAGCTCCCCTGCAGAAGGGAATGGCTACCCACTACCGTATTCCAGCCTGGAGAGTCCCGTAGACAGAGGATACGGTCCATGAGATGGCAAAGAGTCGGGCACAACGGAGTGACTAACACTTCCACAGAACCGCAGTCCGCTAAGACCTTTCTATCTGTGGGCACCTTGAATCTGGCTGGGCAGTGACTGTCTACATGAGGGCACTGACACCCTCTCCTAACCTTGCGCCAGTCCCGTCGTAATAAGTGCCACTGCCACTCATCCATCACTGGACACTTGCTGTGCTCCTGTGCCTGAGCACTGTTCTCCTCAGTATTCAGCACAGTCTTCAAAGGTGAGTCGACTTCCTCACTTCACAGGTGGAGAATTTTCAACTGAGGAGGACAAAACACCTAGCTTAGGATGACGTATCCTGCGCATGACAGAAAGGGAATTTGAAACCAAGTTGCTCAAACCCCAGTGTAGCACACATCACACCGGCTGCTGCTCAGTTTGGGGGGTTTTCCCCCTCTATTAACGCACACAAAGACAATGCCCCTGCGTCTTATGTGGCTGAAAGTAAAGAGGCAAAGAAATACGGGAGAGACACGCAGTCGGGAATGGGTTAAATTTTGTTAGCATGGGTTTTAAAAAAATGAATTCTTTGCATTTTTAAAATGTGTGTTGGAAGCATATTTCTCAGTATGCAACAAAAACATTTAGGCTCCCCTGTCATTTAGGTGAATTTTGTTTGCATGCTCTCTTCATGGAATACTGATGTTAATTTTTGGTTAAGTTTAATCTTATGAAGTATAAAGCAATTTGATAGAATAAGTAACCTTTCATTAAAGTTCAATACTGTACTTAAGGAAAATGGGACCGTGTGCATTAATTGATAGTTGACAGCTATTATTTCCATGAAAACCTTTTATAGTAAAATTTCTGTTTGATGGATTGGAATTTATAAAATTTGCATTTCACTGAGCTGGATTCAACTGGAAGTACTGGGGATGTGTTTCCTCTTTAAACGCTATTCCATCTTTACATTTTTATCAAACACTTATTAATGGATGGAATCTTAAAGAGTACAATACAGATTTTACTTAATAACCCAGGTTTATTAGTGCATGAACACAAGTATTTGCCCCATATTTGATTTTGATTTTAAAATATGACTATTTATGAGTATTTTTATCTGTGGAGACTTAATTAGTACAGTTTGGGGCAAACTGCTTAATAAATTTTATTTTGCTTTATTTTCATTTTTTAACTCACAATAAATGATATAAATATCGCTGGGAATTTTTCTTCCAGTCAGCAGTTTGGAAGAAATATTATCTCAGATTTGGTACATTCAACTTGAATTACAAAAATCATAGACTGGAATTATTCTATTCAGATCCTGTCACACTCTACCCCTACACAAATATGAGGGTCCTTGAGTGACCACTGAGATTCAGCCTGACATCATATTCTAAGATTTTAACAGATGAGAAGGCATTAACACAGAAGCAACTTTTCCCCATTAATTCTGATCAAAAAACTAGCAAGATTTCCCACGGTTTTCTAGAAAGCACCTATGTTGAAGTCGCTACTGATGTGTAAGAGAGAGGAAGGTTGAGGCCAAGAACAGTGAAGTCACTTGAAAATGAACTAATTCAAGAATACGCCGAGATCAGAATGTGAGATCTTCTTCTGAAATGGAGCCACCATAGTTAAGAAAGCCTTCCCTTCACACTGCCCCCACTGCCTGGAATGTCCTTCTCTTCCCCAGGTAGAGCCGGTTCCATGACACCCTTCAGGGTTCAGGTGAAGTGCTCAGACGACACCCTGGCCCACCCTCCTGTTACCTACCACTCAGAGCATACATCACAGGTGACGTCTACACAATCATCTCAGTACTTTTTTCTTGCATGTCTCTCCCATTAAACTTTGGATCTCCTAAGGGCAAGGATGTATCTGATTTGCTCACCCTTCTACATACTCAGTGCATGGCATCAAATTAGTTCCAAGCAAATTGTTGAATGAATGGATGGATAAAGACTCCTAAAACTCAGAGCTCAAAATTAATTTCTACAACCACAAAGTAAACATCCTGTGAGACCAAGGATTCCTAGTTTGTATGAAAAGGCACAGCTTCTTTCTGTACTCTAAAAGTTGGGAAAAATAAGTTTTAACAAGATATTTATATGAGCTCCTTATAATAGAAATCAGAAGGTTGGGTGGCCCTTCTCAGAAATCCCATTCACTTCCCTAATAGCTACTTATGTGGTACCAGCCATGAATCCAAACCCACAGGACCCACAGTAGGTTCTTTTTTAATCATTTCAGTTAAAAAAAAAAAAAACTCTCTTGTTTATTCTCCCCCTCGGTGGCACTGCTACCCCCGAAGTAATTCACCAGGAATTACTGAGCAACTTACCAAGCCTGAGAAAAGATACAGTAACATCTCAAACAGCATCACTCATTCTAAACGACAACTTAGGGTGACATAAAGAGAACGTGAGAAAATTTCATAAGAAAATTGGGCAACAATGCAATTCCTCAGAGAACTACTCTGTGTGCAGAGTTAAGGCCCCCATAGCTGAAGGGAAATACAGCTCCTGTGAGCTATAAATTCCTGTCTTTTAGGAGAGTTTCTCTTCTTCTGCTCCCTTTGAATAAAAGAGTTCTTGGGTTCTTTTGGTATCTTTTATGTGGTTAGGATTATTTATATAAAGATAGATTGCCTCACTTTGTGAACTAGAAACAAGAATTTGCTAAGATGGATTAAAAATCTAATCACAGTTCCTGTAGATGGACTCTTGTCATCAAGCCAGAGCTAACATAATTTTTTTTTATAAGGGCCAGATGGTGAATATTTTAGGGCTTCCCAGGTGGCCTAGTGGTAAAGAACCCACCTGTGAATGCAGGAGACATAAGAGATATGTGTTCGATCCCCGGGTGGGGAAGATCCCCTGAAGGAGACATGGCAACCCACTCCAGTATTCCTACCTGGAGAATCCCATGGACAGAGGGGCCTGGTGGGCTACAGTCCAGGGTCACAAAGAATCAGACACAACTGAAGAAACTTCTCACGCATGCACAGCAAATATTTTAGGCTTTACAGGCCATTCAGTCTCGGTCACAACTCAACACTGCCCTTGTAATATTGAAGCAGCTATAGATAATGCATAAATGAATTAACACGATTATGTTCTAATAAAACTTTATTTATAAAAACAGATGGCAGGTTCACCAACATTAGTTTATCAACTTCTGATGCAGGCTAGAGTTTCTGGATAAAGCCTGATTTTCTAGTGAGGCGTTAAAAAGAACTCAACTGGGGATTGCATGGAATGCCCCCAACATTCTCCTCTGCACTGCTTCCATCTGCTGATAGATGCCTGAAATCATACCTGAAAGGTTTCAACTCTTTTCTTGGTAATACATGTGAATAGGTATGCACCTATGAAAGAAAAAAAAGTGCTGTGCGATCAAATATGTTTGGGCTACTGGATCAACACATTTAAGCAGATTTATTTACTGAAGAACTTTCTAGAGCTTTTAATGTGCTCATGTGTCTTGAAAATAGAGGAAACAGCGTCATCATTTCCTAACAATATGACTACAAAATCCTTTTGTGATAGCAGTTGCAGGACTGTTTTCCACCAAACACAACTTGGGAAATGCTATTTTAAGTTAAGGGCGCCGTTAACAGGGAGTGAAAAATAATAATAGCTATCATTTTCTGAGTCCTTACCCCAGATGATTATATGTGCATTATTTAATTTAGTTCTTGAAACCACCCTACTCATGATATCCTTCTTTATAATTAGGGAAACTGAAACAGGTGGGAAACTTACTTTTGGTTATATAACTAGTAAATGGCAGAACCAGGTTTCAAATGTACATGTGTTTGATTTCAAAACTTAAGATCTTAATTTCTATTAAATTTTAGAGGCACTATCATTTTAGTTTGAAATAAGGACTTCCTAGAACCAAAGAATTCCAGACCAAGAGGGACCATTAGAAATACAGCTTAATCCATGTATAGAGAAACAAATGTATCACTTAAAAGAAAAAAATCAAAGCCAAGAGAAAGGACAGGACTAGTCCAAGGACACTTAGTCCTCAAACCGTAGGATCAAAACATCAAAGAATACTGCTTTTTATCTCAGTTTAATTCCCCTTCTAAAGAAGGCTTTGCACAGATTTGCTCAATGAAGGAAGGAGAAACAAAGGTTATATCAGTCAGGGTTATTTCATTTGCAAGAGGCAGAAAGTCTACTCATACTGACTTAAGTAAAAGAAGAATATTTTGGCTCATGTAAGGTAAGGTAGAGAGACACCTGGCTTCAGGTAGGGGTTAATCCCGCAGGCACACGACTCACCCAGACCTCACAGTTCCCCCCTCCCTGTGCTCTTGGTCATGTTTCCTTATTCAAGTCAGGTTTTGTGCGGCAGCAATATGACCACAGCAGCCACACGGCTGTATTCTCCCATGTTCAAATATAGGGAAAAATTAGGACAAAAGACCTGGCCCTGGTTCTCATGTGATTGAATTAGACCACGTGGCCACACTGAACAAACTGCGGGGAGAGTAATAACAGAAAATTAGAGTTCAAATCATAAGGTTACTCTCTAAGTTCAGTCGCTCAGTCGTGTCCGACTCTTTGCGACCCCATGAATCGCAGCACGCCAGGCCTCCCTGTCCATCACCAACTCCCGGAGTTCCCTCAGACTCGCGTCCATCGAGTCAGTGATGCCATCCAGCCATCTCATCCTCAGTCGTCCCCTTCTCCACCTGCCCCCATCCCTCCCAGCATCAGAGACTTTTCCTCTCTACATTGCCAAATATACCATCAATCAAGAGGCCAGAATCAGCTGCATAGAGGGGGGAAAGAGGGAAAAATAACTTCTTTGAGAATAGTATCAAGGGTAAAATGGGTATATTAATACATACCTTAAAAGGTTGTTATAAGGATTTAAAAAGAAACAAAATATGTAAAGTGTCTACCGTGACACCTGACAGATGGAAGTGCTCGAGCAGTATGAGTTTTTTGCACCTTAAAGACTGGATGCCAGGAGTATTCTCTTGCTATCTGACTCTATTCTCATCAAAACAGAATGCTGTTCATGATGTTTTTAGGAATGAAGGGATCCAATACAGCTAACAGTGTAGTACACAACAAGAAAATCACAACAGTGGATTTGAATTATTCTCAGAACGGTTTCATCAAAATAAGAAAGTCTTTTTTCACCATAGAACAGTTTTTACTTGACGGTGATGTCTTCTAAAAATGTCAAGGTTATAACAGCTTGTAAGAAGAGCCCAAAAAACAAGACATTGAAAGAAAAATTCAAGCAAGCTTTTGAAAAATGCCAGCAGAACTACTCAAGGAAGTGGAGGAGAAAACGATGGATCCTGGAGGCACAGGGACCCAGAGCTGCCAGTAGCAATGTCAGCTATCTTTCTGCTAGACTTTCTTATGAACTCAACTACATCAGTTCATTTTGTTCAGTCGCTCAGTCGTGTCCAACTCTTTGCGACCTCGTGAATCGCAGCACGCCAGGCCTCCCTGTCCATCACCATCTCCTGCAGTTCACTCAAACTCACATCCATCGAGTTGGTGATGCCATCCAGCCATCTCATCCTCTGTCATCCCCTTCTCCTCCTGCCCCCAATCCCTCCCAGCATCAGGGTCTTTTCCAACGAGTCAACTCTTCGCACGAGGTGGTCAAAGTACTGGAGTTTCAGCTTCAGCATCAATCCTTCCAATGAACACTCAGGACTGATCTCCTTTAGGATGGACTGGTTAGATCTCCTTTCAGTCCAAGGGACTCTCAAAGAGTCTTCTCCAACACCACAATTCAAAAGCATCAATTCTTTAGCACTCAGCTTTCTTCACAGTCCAACTCTCACATCCATACATGACCACAGGAAAAACCATAGCCTTGACTAGACGGACCTTTGTTGGCAAAGTAATATCTCTGCTTTTCAATATACTATCTAGGTTGGCCATAACTTTCCTTCCAAGGAGTAAGCGTCTTTTAATTTCATGGCTGCACTCACCATCTGCAGTGATAAATGACCAAATTAAACCACAGCCTCATTTAGTGAATGTTATGTCTTAGTGATACTTCTAAATGTGACTTAGAGTCTATGCCATTTTAAATACCATCACCATCACTCTTTACCTAGCAGGTAAGAACTCAAGATTCCGGAAGAAATCAAATGTGTTTCTACATAACAAAAACACCTCACCAAAAAATGCAAGAAAATCTTGAAATTAGCAAAAGAAAACATGCTACAAACAGGGAACAAAGAGGAGATTAACTACTAATTTTCCACCAGAAATAATGGAAGCCAGAAGATATAGGAATGACATATCTGAAATGCTGAAAGGAAAAAAAAATCAATTAACCAAGAATTCTATATCCAGCAAAACCAGCTGTAAATAATGACTTACTTCCAAAGAGTACAGTATGGAATGAGGAGAAAAGAGTAACTTTCCAATAAGAGACTTGACAAACACTATCCCTGCTAGGTCAACATCAAGTCATAAATCGTATGGATATTATATTCCCTTAATATAATGTGAAAATTATACTGTCCTCTTTCTCCAATAATCCATAATCCCAGTCTTATCAGAGGAAAACATCTGACAAATTCCAGTAAAGGAACATCCTACAAAATGCCTGACCAGTCAGTTCAGTTCAGTCACTCAGTCATGTCCAACTCTTTGCAACCCCATGGACTGCAGCACGCCAGGCCTCCCTGTCCATCACCAACTCCCAGAGTTTACTCAAACTCAAGTCCAGTGAATTGTAATGCCATCCAGCCATCTCATCCTCTGTTGTCCCCTTCTCCTCCCACCTTCTATTTTTCCCAGCATCAGGGTCTTTTCCAATGAGTCAGTTCTTCACATCAGGTGGCCAAAGTATTGGAGTTTCAGCTTTAGCATCAGTCCTTCCAATGAATATTCAGGACTGACCTCCTTTAGGATGGACTGGTTGGATCTCCTTGCAGTCCAAGGGACTCTCAAGAGTCTTCTCCAACAACACAGTTCAAAAGCATCAATTCTTTGGTGCTCAGCTTTCTTCACAGTCCAACTCTCACATCCATACATGACTACTGGAAAAACCATAGCTTTGACTAGACGGACCTTTGTTGGCAAAGTAATGTCTCTGCTTTTAAATATGCTGTCTAGGTTGGTTTGGCCAATACCCCTCAAATTTTTCAAGGCCATTGAAACTAAGGAAAGTCTGAGAAGCTAAAACAGCCAAGAGGAGCCTCGGAAACAGGTTGACTAAATATTATGTGGTATCTTGGATGGGATTCTGCAACAGAAAAAGAACAACTGATTAAAAACTAAGGGAAGTGAAAAACTAGGGATTTTAGTAATAATAACATATTACTCAATAACATATTTGCTCATTAATTGTAATGATTATGCTATTCTAATATATACTGTTAATAATAGGGGGAACCAGGTGTAGAGTATATGAGACCTCTCTGTATTATCTTAATTTTTCTATAAACCTGAAACTACTCTAAAACACAACTATTTTTTTAAAGTCCCAATAAATTTAAAAGAACTAGCCTCACACAAAATTTGTCCATAACAAAAATTAACTTTGAATTCACAACATATTAAGATTTGTAGAATGTTGCCAAAGCAAGGCTTAGAGGGAACTATACGACCATACATGTTGACATCAAAAAAATACATCCAGTTATCATACAGACCAGTAATTCCATTCTGAGGGGGGAAAATGACAACATATGGCTTTATTATTTACAACTGTCAAACAGTCTCAAATCAATGATCTAAACTTTCACCTTAAGAAGCTACTAAAAGAAGAGAAAATTAAACTCCAAGAAAGTAATAAAGTATCATAGAAAACTACTTGTAAAATATACATCTTGCAAAAGACTGGTATCCAGAATATATAAACAATATCTCAGTAAGAAGATAAACAGACCATTAAAAAATGTGAAATACTTGAGCACAGTCTTCATAAAATACACACACACACACACACACAAATGACCAACAAGTACATGAAAAGATGATAAAGCATCATGGGTCCTTAGAAAAACTGCAAATTAAAGTCACAATGAGATACCCCTTTAAATGTACCAAAATAGCTAAAGTAAAAATGATTAATAATACCAAAAATTGGGGAGAATGTAGAATACTTGGAACCTTCAGATATTGCTGGTACAAATATAAACCGATACAGTCACTTTAGAAAACAGATCTGCAGTTTCTCAGAAAGTTAAAAATATATACACTTATCATACAATCCAGCAATTCCATTCTGAGGGAAAACAATGACAACATATGGCTATATTATAACAGTCAAGAAATGGAAACAACCCCAAAGCGCATCAGTTGGCGAGTGGATAAACAAAATGTGGCATTATTCACACAATGGAATTTCAGTGAACAATAAAGAGGAATCAACTATTTATTGATACATATACCTGCTCTGAAAAAAACATCTTGACACAAAGAATTCAAATGAAAATACACTTTAACAGAAGGACAACAAGTATTTTTAAAAACGAGCACTGACTGCAATCTCTTCAGCTTTCAAGAGCTGTCACATAATTTTTCATCCTAAAGAAGACTCCCTTTTTTGACCTAGGAAACCTCCTCTGAGCATAAAACTGAGAACTTCCAGATCATAGTATGGAAATCAAGAGTAAAATACAGAAACTGCTAAATACATTCACATAAGAAAAGAAAGATTAAGGGCAAAAGAAGAAGAGGGCAGCAAAGATGGGATGGTTAGACAGCATCACTGACTCAATGGCGATGAACTTGAGCAAACTCCGAGAGAGAGTGGAGGACAGGGAAGCCTGGCATGCTGCAGTCCATGGGGTCACAATGAGTTGGACACAACTTAGCAAACAAACACCAACAAAGGAAAAAAAAAAGAAAGTGATGGCCTTTTGTTGGCAATTTTAGAGGCTGTGTGAGGTGAGGAGTCTAACAGAGAAAAAAAATGTGATATAAAAAAGGAAGGAAGTGGAAGACGATCCCAAGAAACACACCAGGCATTCAGAGGGGGTGAGGCTGCAGGAAGTCCCACGTGGCAGGGAAGGACCTAAATGTGTAGAATCCAGGACAGCAGGTGTTGGGACACTTCCGTCACTCAGCACTTCCTGAGACTTCCTCCGTTGCCATCTCTGTTCTAGGCACCAGGGATACAAGTCAGCCAGTAAAATAACAAATCACCTAGAGGAGACTCTCAACAGTTTGAGGCTGTTTTGTGTGCAGGGTTGTAATTTCCCTGCACCCCAAAATTCTGCTCTGAACAAAAGCATTGTTTTAAGGGTGCACTGAGGGATAAGGACAACAGAGGCTGCCCAAGAAGAAAGTTAAAGCGACACCAGCAGGTGAGACGACAGTCACAGGAGGGAGGCACAGTGGGTAAAACAGATTCTGCCAGACAGACAGCAGCAGAGACTGACCCAGGAAGCCTTAGAGACCTCAAGGAGGCGTCAGTAGACCTGCATTACGAAGTGGTAACAGTCACGGCTATTCACCAACGTTTCAGTGCCTCCCCTTTCAGGAAAATGACGTAACTGCGCGCCCCTGCTGCCTTCCAGTTCAACACATCCCTAAGACTGGCTTTCGCCTGTGGGCTATGCTGAACAGAGTGGCATGCGTCACTTTCATGGTGATACCGTTTGAAGAAAATGATTAAACAGCCATGCCCTCTTAAGTTCTTCCGCCATGGGAACCAAAACCCACGCAGCTGCAAAGCCTCTGTCAGCCAGCTTCTCGTAGCAACCTCATAGCGAGGAGAAGCGCCCCCGCCTACCCGGAAATCAACACGCAACATGAGCAAGAAATCAACCTTTGTTGTTCATAAACCACTAAACGTGGCGGTGGTTTATTACCGCAGCACAACCTGGCTTATCCTGGCTAATCCAAGTGAACTGAGTCAGTCCGCGTGGATCTCCTAGGATAGCTGTGGCGCCCAGGGATCCCAGAGATGTTTTTAAAGATCTTTTTAAAATAACAGAGTCCCCCGAAGGAACTAGGAAGAGAGTGTGCTTTCAGATGCCAGATTGGAACAGATGAGAGCATAAACGCAGTGAATTCAGCCCTAAGGATTCTGGAAGGTAAGGCAAGCATCGTGACAGGTGTACTTGTCTTCTTCTGACAGGAAAAAGTATACACCTTCATTCAGAGACAATACTTTTCATCCCCCTAGAACTACATTCAAGCTGGATTTGTCCTCTGGGGATTTGTTTAAAGGATGAGTAGCACAGTGAACAACATCTCCCGCCAGAAAATCACAGAGACGTTGTAAAACTGCGGAGTCCTTTCCGTGAACCCACTGAGGAGGAAAAGCCACCACTGAAAATGGTGAGCCAGTGAAGGCGTTTTTCAAGAAAAGCTGAGACAATGTGGACCAAGCAAGCCGCTTCCCGACGACCTAAGGCAGGGCTGCCCAGCTCTAGTCTCGGCAAAACATTTTCACAAGGCTTTTCTCATGGTCACTTGCCCCCTCTGATACTCAGTTATTAAATATTTTCTGTAAATTTATTCCATTGATTTACTTCATTAGATATATTTGAAAAGAAAAAGCTGTTTCGAAGAGTATAAATTGGACGCTAGTATCATTAGCCATACATATAAATTGAAAACCCTCATAACAATACGTACATATAAAAACAGAATAATACATAACATTACCCCATTTTATCTGGAGAACGTAACTTGCTAAAGTCTATAAGCCTGAGGCTTGCCTGTGCAGAAAGGGAGACTTACAAACGAGAGCACCAACCTGAGTCTTCCTCCTTCACTAACCAGAATTAAGGAGAATTATAAAGAGAATAATCTTAAGACTAAACAATTCAATGCACTTCCAAAAATCACCTCAAGTCCTGTTTGTGGTGTGTGTCCCACATTTGGGTAGATGCTACTGTGGTGGCCATGAACATGAGCCTCTTAGGTTCCTGACAACCGGGAGGCACGCGAGGGTCAAAGCCAGACACTGTTACTATGAAAGCCGAGTTCCCAGAGACGCTGTTTCCCGCAGACTGCTGCCAGCCAGCGCCGTGCCGAGTCACTCAGTCGTGCCCGACTCTGCGACCCCATGGACTGCAGCCTGCCAGCCTCCTCTGTGTTACGGGATTTCCCAGGGAAGAACACTGGAGCGGGCTGCCATTTCCTCCTCCGGGGGATCGTGCTGACCCAGAGACTGAACCTGAGCCTCTTGCATCTGTCTTCTGTGTTAGCAGGCGGGCTCTTTACCATGAGTGCCACCTGGGAAGCCCTCCCAGCCAGTGGCTGAGGCCAAATACGGGGAAGGCGTGGTTGTCCCGGAGATAAAGCTGTCCCTCCGACAGGTCGTTTTGGCTCATCAGCTTTGTCAAACATCCTTAGGACTGCACTGCACTTTGAGAGGCTTCCTTCCATCCCACATCTCTCCTTCACAAGGCCCAGACCCGCAGCTCAGACCGGTGGCCCTCCCAACATCTCTCCAGGACCCTCCTCATTTTTTTTAATAGGCTCATGTAGGTCTAACCTTACCTCTGCGTCTCAGAGAATCTCAGCTCTCCTGTTGACCTTCCTAACAGCATCTTCTGAAGACAAAAGGAACTGGCAGGAAGATGCTCCACTAGCTTGTTTTGTCCAAGCATCAGCTATCTCAAGTAAATCTCAGGCCGCTCTTCCCCAAAGCAGACACAGAACAGATAGCCTATACTGTCGACTAAAGTAAAGGCTGCCAAGATCTGTGTATAGGGATTAGGGAAGACAAAGCTGACATTTTGTGGTAGAAGTTTAAGAGCTGCACTTCTATTCTTCTGTCAAGCATTAAGCAAACATCCACTTATGTGTTAAGATCCAACTCAAACAAGACCTGCTCTAAGAAATTTTCCCCAACCTGACCAGCACAGGTCCTTTCTGTATCTGCCTCCCCAAAATGCCCCATTACCCCTTTGTTTCCTGAAAACATTTACCACATTACATTGCAATCTTATCAGGTTGAAAAGTCAGAGCCTGGAGCAAAGATTATATAAGGAAAAATTTTCTATCAAAATCGTCTAAAAAGGTCCCATGATACAGATGGACATGCACTTTCTCCATGAGTCCATTATAGCTAGTTTTTCCTCCAGCACTGGAAAAATCACTGTGTCTTTGGTTAAGCACCTCATAAAATAGCTGGCTTGCATTTAAAGACCACATTGCATGAAAAATAGAAACATGTTGAATTTTTAACCGACAGAATCACCCTCCACACAAGAAGACATCCCATGAGAGAGTCACTGAGAAAACCCCAGTTTCTTATCCCCAACTCGCACTCCAGCTGGAGTCTGCATCTATTGAGTTGAATGACAACTCTATTTAAATAATTCTTTCTTTCTCTTACTTTGCATCCTTTGTGTACGGCTGACTTCACAGAGGTTAAAGCCAGTACCTACTATAATATCTGTCTCGATAGAGTCCACTTGACTGGAGGCTTCCTAACATCTACCACCGTGTGTGTACATAGCTGGTATTAAATACATGAGGGAGAGAGGGGCGGCCGGAGAGAGGGGGGAGAAGAATAGATGCAGGAAATGGACACCAAGCAAATTCATCCCTTGAAGGTGTCTTAGGTTGGTTTTCCCCAGAAGGAGACCCAAAACAAGGGTCTGAATGGAGGGTGATCCCAGGAGCAAGAAGAAGGGAGATGTGACTGTGAACACGGGGCAGAAGCCCCCCATGAAGAGTGAGTGAGCAAGCAGGTGACCGCTGCGGGCACCCGGGCTCACTCCCGCGGAGAATTTCTGCACTCACCGTGGAGCACAACTCTGACGTCTCCGATATGAGAGTCAAGAACAGTGGAAGATTTATCTACCCACTCCACCCGCAGGCATAGGCTAACACTCCCATGGTGAGAGAAATCCCTCAGGCTGAGATCTGAGATGGGTGAGAACTAGGGAGCCTAGATCCCACCAGACATCCCTGGTCATGGAAGGAAGCGGCGTTCTGTCGCTTTTATTTCAACCTATGCTCATTTTATCTCCACTGAAGATAATTTTACTCTAATTCCAGATGTCAATTAGAGCAAGGACACCAGAATTCGAATGCCTTGGGATTCTGATGTTTTTTCCTTTGCAAAACATTGCTTTATGACTGCAATGTAACAATGAGCCCAAACTATGTCACCTGTGTCTCTGATGAGCCATCTCTTTGTAATCGATGTGTGAATGAATGCTCTGGTTTTACAGCAATTTTTGAAATTTAAAAAAAGATCTATTTGTAACATTCTAATTTCATTCCTAGTTTAAATGTATATAAATATCTAAACTAAATCTATAAACTTGTACAGTTTCCAGCAACTAGTTGCCCAGTATTCTTGACTGTTAACATCATTCACATGTAAATGTTTACACTAAGCAGAATTTTCTATCAGTTAAAACAAATCTACAGAGTAAAATCAAGGTTTTACAATCTTGAAAAGAATCCTCTCATCATCCATTAAGAAGTTTTCATGAGGGAATGTTTGTTAAAGGTAGAAGGTAAAGATCACGAGACCATGAGGCAAGGAGCCTTTCCTTTAAATTTGTACATACATGCCAACAGCTGAGTGTTATAAATAGAGGGCTGGAGAAGCTAGAAGACAAGTTACATAATTCTGATTCAGTGCCCTGGATTTGGGCAGCCTATTCTGAAATTGTGAAAACCAAAATGGAGACTTGTCTTCTACAAACAGTAGAAAATGGCTTTAGAACATTTATGTTTTTGTTACATGTTTGAGCATCTGTATTTCCTAGCCTATTCTTTGACCTAAGCCCCGGATAAAGTTTCTCCCTGCAAGTTTTTATGCAGATGGTGCACTGGAGTACTAATTCTCCTCATTAAAACCCCAGTCCACGCCAGGGTCCAGTGTGTTGCAAAGTTCAAAAAGGTATGCTTTCCTTTAAGGAAAAGCTGAAATCCCCGATCTTTTTATTCATGCTGGTGAGGAAAAGGTGAGCTCACTCCCTCTGGGTCGATGTCTCGACCTTCAGCAGCCCTTTGGGACGCCTTCCTTCTGTCTCTGCCCTTGAGGGTCAGATTCCTGCCCTCGACCTTCCGCACTGCCTCACAGAGCCTTTCTTAAACAAGGCCAATTTTGAAAATTCCCAGATGCTTCTGTTATCTTAAGGAATGCCATCATGCATTTTGTGGTGAATTTGCTTCTACTGTGACCACTCCCTTGAAACAGGAGGGACCCTCACTCAAGACCTGGCTAAAATGTGAAGACTCCTGACACAGCACACATGCCAAGAAGGGATGAAGAGGAACACTAACCCCAAAATGAGGCCTCCGGGGGAGTGGGGGAGGCTCAAGGAGGTTCAAAGGCCTTGAGAGAACAGGGACAGGCAACTGAGGCGGGGTTTTTACAGTAGTTAAAGGATGGGCCCCCAAGAGGGTTTCCATCTGTAGCTTAGAGTTCCTTCTGACAACAGAGTAGGAACTGCCTGGGCTTTCTTATCAGCTCGCCAGATGTGGGCAGATGGAGGAGGATGGGTGAAGCAAGAAAGTGGAGTCAGACCCTTCATCACAGCTTTCCTGTTCAATCAGATTTTCATATATTCATATAAGCACAATAGATGACATAGCTGACAGTTATTAGGGTACTTACTGCATACCAGCCAGGCGCTATTCACACATCGTTTCACTGAATTCTCACAAACACCTTAAGAGTTCGTGCCTTTGTTTGAGTTCCCCGTAAAGGAGAAAAGGAGTCATCTCTTTGCGAAGTTAGGGCAGGAACATAGCAAAGGAAAGGGCTTCTCTAGTAGCTCAGTCAGTAAGGAATTCGCCTGTAATGCAGGAGATGTGGGTTCGATCCCTGGGTCAGGAAGATCCCCTGGAGAAGAGCATGGCAACCCCCAGCAGTGTTCTTGTCTGGAGAACATCATGGACAAAGGAGCCTGGCGGGCTACAGTGCATGGGGTCAGAGGGACTCAGACACGATTGAAGCAGTGGATCACACACACACACACACTCACACACACCAATGCTGTAACAAGCTGGTTACCACCGTGGGGGTCTGGAACTCAGTGTAACTCAGGACCTTTTGAGAGACATGTGGGACATACTCAGCGATGTCCTCCTGGGGGGGTGAGGCTGCTGTTTATTCACCAACTTCCATCCTCACTGTTGGGAGATCACCAAACCTGGGGGCATCACCTCCAGAATTCCCAGGGGTGCAGGAAGAAACCTTCCAGCAGAGAGATGCTGGTGCTTGAAGTGAGACGCTATCAGCACGTATGAGAACAGTTCTCTGATCAGAAGAGCACTTCCAAGGTGCAGCCATGGAGACACGGGAAAGGCAGACACTGTCTACCTGCAGAAAGAAACTGGCATTATCCCCATTTCCCAGATGGGGATCTGAAAGCTCAAAGAGGATAAAGAAGGCTTTCCAAGATCACTAAAGAGTGGGAAATAAAACGCAAGGCTGTATGACTCCTGAGCCATATTCATACACGAAGCGGGCTGATACAAAAGGGCACTGCCACCAGAGAATGGACTTGAAAGAGACAGAGGCAGCATGACAGACTGGTAAGAACATGTGCTCCTATGCCAGACTGTACCATTTCAAACAACACTGCCACTTAACTCGCGTGGTAACCTCTGAACGTCTCTGTGCCTCGGTTTTGTCATCTATACAATGGGGATAATTGTTGCACCTTCAATTCATGGTTGTCTGGTACCTCGTAAATGCCTTTTTTTTTTTTTTGTACACAGTTGGCTCAGTGTCAATATCTTGATACCTGATTTTCATCCCAAACCTATAGTTTTAGGAAATAATTTGTCTGACCTGGTTTACTTTCTGGAAACCTTTATGTATGTCTCTGTGTGTGTTAGTCCCTCAACTGTATCCAACTCTGTGTGACCCTATGGACTGTAGCCCGCCAGGCTCCTCTGTCCATGGGATTTCCTCGGCAAGAATACTGGAGTGAGTTGCCATTTTCTTCTCCAGGGGATCGTCCCAACTCAGGGATTGAACCCGGGTCTCCTGCATTGCAGGCAGATTCTTTACCATCTGAGCCACCAGGGAAGCTCTGTATATGATTATTTACTGTTTTAAATATATATATATATGTGTGTGTGTATATAGGCATTCTTCCCTTTTTCATGTCACTTTCCCAGTCTTTCACTGTTTTCTGCCTAAACTTTCAAAATAAAAGTATTCTGTGCACCCAAATCCTTCAAGTTGCCCTTTTGAGGGGAATCCAAACAACTATATGATACAGAAATTATTGGAAATATATATGTAACTGTAAAATATACCAATATGTGTGTACCATATGTATGGGCTTCTCAGGTGGCGCTAGTGGTAAAGAACCTGCCTGCCAGTGTAGGAGCTGCAAGAGATGCAGGTCTGATCCCTGGGTCGGGAAGAGCCCCTGGAGGAGGGGATGGCAACCCACTCCAGCATTCTTGCCTGGAGAATCCCATGGACAGAGGAGCCTGCTGGGCTACAGTCCATGGAATCACCCAGAGCTGGACATGACTAAAGCAACTGAGCACGCACACAGCACCATATGTATATATGAGATAAGAAAATCAGTCCCGTCAGGTCCAGGTTGGGTTTATTGTTTATCTCTGATCACTCAGCAGATGGGATTTACAAGACTTGTCTTTCTCAGTGTCAGACTTTCTCAAGCGTCAGCAGAATTCTACCTAGCACAGTTCTTTACTCAAGGGTTTAATTAGGCAAAACACTGGGTTAAAGGAAAGCAGGTAAAAACCCAAGTCAAATGAAACCCACATTTCCCGGATACTCAGTATCTGGAGAGTATCTGGCTCCTCAAGTGGACACAACACCCAAGAAAAAGCCTGTCTCGGAGGTGATACGCTGACCAAATGTTCTGACTGCGTTACCACTGGACCGTTCTCCATCCCTGTTCAAACCCGCCTCTGTGTGAGCGTGTGTGTGTCTGTGCTGAGATAGCTGGAGATTATCTAGGAGGTAACTGTAATTATCATTCTCAATCCATATTTGTGGAGACTAAGCTATATCAGGAGAAGGCAATGGCAACCCACTCCAATACTCTTGCCTGGAAAATCTCATGGACAGAGGAGCCTGGTGGGCTGCAATCCATAGAGTCGCTAGGAGTCGGACACGACTGAGCCACTTCACTTTCACTTTTCACTTTCATGCACTGGAGAAGGAAATGGCAACCCACTCCAGTGTTCTTGCCTGGAGGATCCCAGGGACAGGGGAGCCTGGTGGGCTGCCATCTATGGGGTTGCACAGAGTCGGACACGACTGAAGTGACTTAGCAGCAGCAGCAGCAGTAAGCTATACCAGGAACTGGACTGACTTCCATCAGATTTCATGAACTTCTTTCAAATGGTTCTGTTGGCCATTGGCATTATTAAAAATTAATCCAATGAAAATCAACATTCCAAGACCAGTCATGGGATATCAAATTTGAGGTTTCCTATATGTTCCCACATCCACCTACTTAACCCACAAAAATCACCACAACCCTGATTTAAAGTCACCTATTCAATACAACCTCCTCAAAAATGTTTTTTTAATAATTTATTTTTAATTGGAAGATAACTGCTTTACAATATTGTGTTGGTTTCTGCCGTATATCAACATGAATCACCCATAGGTATACATATGTCCCCTCCCTCTCGACAGAGTTCCATACAACCCTATAGAGGTATCTCTGGACACTCAGGCAAAAAGAAGGCAAGCAAGGCAGAATATGGGGCTTCCCTGGTGGCTCAGCGGTAAAGAACCTACCTGCCAATGCAGGAGATGCGGGTTCCATCGCTGGGTTGGGAAAGTACCTTGGAGAAGGAAATAGAAACCCACTCTAGTGTTCTTGCCTGGGGAATCCCATGGACAGAGGAGCCTGGTGGGCTACAGTCCATGGGGTCACAAAAGAGTTGTTTGGCGACTAAACAACAACAACGAGGCAGAATATGCACTAAAAAGAAAACCTTTTATTCTGCTAGCTAAAACAGACATCCACAAACTGCTTATCAGGTGTTTTTCTTTTAATAAAGCAAATCTTCAGAGAATTTAGCTTAGAAATAAATCTTCTTTCATCAGAGGCTATTTCTATCTCCCTTTAACACCAAGCAACACCTTCACCTTCTGTCTTTTGCATCTCCTTTTTAACAGACTCTGCAGTAAGTCAGGGTCCGATGAGTGTTACCATCCTACCCGATGAGATTCTCCAAGCTGAGCCTGCATCTTGAGAAAGAGAGGTATGCCCTGGAGGCACGCATGGGATGCTATGGTTAATTAACTAATTTACTCAATCAAGTTTAACAGTGGTTTTAACTTTAATGAGACCATTACATTTTAATATGGAAATAACAGCCTTGTATCCTTAACAATCCCCACAGTCCGCAAATCCGCCTCCCTCTTCCGCCCACCGTGCCCCAGAGTTGACGTTGATTTGTGAACCTGAACGCCTGAGTGTAACATCCAGAACTTGTAATACACATGTACAGGGTCCATTACAGACACAGCCCACGTCAGCCACTGCTCTGCCTTCTGGTGGCCCCAACATACAGTCTGAACACACACAGCAGTTCTTCCTCCTGATGAGAGCCAAAGTTTTATCACTGGTAGAGTCCTTTCAAGATGAAAGTGCAGTGGGGGCTTTGGATACCCCAAACTGGTATGAGCAAGGAAGAAAGGTAGACAGGATCAGAAAAATCCCAAGGAGAGAAGCTAAAGGAAATGACCACACACGCCCCCTGGGTTTCTATTGTCTTGGGCAGACCTACCCTGGAGTTGCCACCCCCAACTTGGGTTGCATTTAACTGGGCTCCTCTAAAGCCCAGTAAATTATTAATATAATGGCTTTCCGAGCTCTTCTGATTGAGATTTTTTTTTTAAATTCCAGATACAGTACTTTGGAGATTAACTACGAAAAGTTTTACAAGACGTGAAGGTGATGAATCATGAATCCTGTAAGGGTGAGCCCGACACGCTGAGACCAAGCACAGCTGTCTTATACTTGCTCTGTGTGCATTTTGCTACCCGTAATTTTGTCATCAATTTTCATCTTTTGTTTAAACATATTTGTCTTTTGGACAAGATAGGTCATATTTCATAGGTTTGATGAATTTTCTCCTTGGTCCAGTTTTACAGAATTTGCACTTAATTAATTGCCCAACCTTTAATTCGACAGACTGTTTTTAATGGCTATGTAGTTTCAAAAGCATATACACAGTGGAATTTCGAAAAAGTAATTGTTTTTGTGTCACTTCCAAAGAAAGTCACAATTATTAAAATGTGTAAATAATTTGTCAAATGCGCAATGGGCAATAATTAGGAAGATATCAAATAAACCTTTAATGGATATTTTTAATTTGGTGTTCAGCAGGAATATTTTAAATAATGCAACAAAATATGTCATTTCTCGCCTCAGGACTATAGAAGCCAAATCCCAATGTGAAAATGCACCTTTCAATTGCAGAGACTGGGTCATAATAGAGGTGACACTCATAAAAGATTTTCTAGGTCTTAGCAGAGCCGTAAATAGGGAGCCCCCCCCCCCACCCCGCAATCCGGCAGACAGCACAGAATCCAAAAATCTGCCTATCAAAAGCATCATTCAAGCCACAAGGCTCTGGTAAAAAGCAGGCAGGAAAAGAAGAGACAAAGGTCAGTTGTCGATTCTTTATAAATGTGATGGTGCTGTCAGTTTGCAAAGAACGACCATGTTTCCCTAGCAACTTTGTGTGCGCAGATGCATTTAGTACATTTTTTTCCCCTTGTTATTTTCAGACCGTCTTTTTGTACCATGGACTATTTCGAATGTATTCTTTCAGTTACACAGGCCTTTTTATTAAGAGGATTAGAGCCTGACATTTTTTTGGAAAGGAAGTTCACTGAATTTGGGGCCATAAAAACCAGAGTTCAGTCTTTAGTCAGATTGCAGATAAAAAGCAGGAGGGAAAAAGGCTGGGTTAGAGAAAATGCATTAGCCCAAGTGAAAGCTGCAAGGATCCAGTTTCTAGAAACTGGAATGAGAGCCCGTGACATTCCTGAACGGTATTTTGTCATCTCTGAAAGAAACGTTAAGCAACACTTCCGAGTGGACTCCACCCTGTCTTTTATGTTCCGCCTTTGATTCTGTGATTGTTCCAGAGCTCAGAGTCAAGATTTAATTTTGATTCATCTGTTCCTCCTTGTCTATTAGTGGCAGGGAAAGGACATTTACCAAGCTCTGCTGTTTTATTCATTCATCCACAACACGGATTGGACACTTAGGCATTACCAGGCACTGCACTGTGCATTCTGCAGGGATCCACAAACTTTCTGTCAAGTGCTAGCTGGTAAATATCTTAGGATCTGCAGGCAGGTCATACCACCTTTGTCGCAACTCCTCAACTCTGCTCTTGTGGGCTGCAGCAGCCACAGACAGTCCGTGAAAGAATGCGTGTGACAGTGCACCAATAGTTTTCCATATGGACCCCAAAACTCGAGTTTCACATAATTTCCACATGTCACTAAATATCATTCTTTTGATTTTTTTCAACTATTTTTTAAAAATCTTCAAAGCTTGTTTTCTATGTTTGTGAGTCTGTTTCTGTACTGTAAATATGCTCATTTGTATTATTTTTTAGAGTCTACATGTAAGTAATATCATATAACCCTGTTTTCCTCTAACTTATTTCACTCAGTGTGATAATCTCTAGGTCCATCCATGTTGCTCCAAATGGCAATATCTCATCCCCTTTTGGTTACCAAAGGGGAAAGGGAGGAGGAAGGGACAAAGCAGCAATATTGGATTAACAGATTTATACCGCTATGTACAAAACAGGTAAACAAAAAGGATTCACTGAATAGTGTCGGGAACTCATATAATATCTGTAATAACCTATAATGGAAAAGAATCTGAATATATATGTGTGTGTAACTGAAACCAACACAATATTGTAAATCAATTCTAACTAAAAAAAAAAAAAAAAGGAAAAAGGAGGGAGGAATAACAAATAAGAGAAAAAGGAAAAAGCCTCGCTGGATATGTCCCTTGGGCCAGGCTTCCCGACGCCTGGTACAGAGGCAGGGGCTTGCTGCCATGACACTGACAATACGGAAGGGACACAGGAAAGGCGTAAAAGAACAAAACAAGATGACCCCAGGTTAATTCAAGGGAGGCAAAGGAAGTAACAAAGGATGGTAAAATCTTCCCAGGCAGCGCTGGTGGTAAAGAACCTGCCTGCCGACGCAGGCGACCTAAGAGACGCTGGTTCAGTCCCTGGGTGGGGATGATCCCCTGGAGGAGGGCATGGCAGCCCACTCCAGGATCCTTGCCTGGTGGGTGACAGTCCACAGGGTCGCATGGAGCTGGACACAACTGACAGCACACAGCACAGCGCAACGCAACGCAAAGAGTGACTGAGAGGGGTTTAGACGGAGCTGTCAGCAGAGGCCTCTCCGAGACCCAACCACCAAGTCTCATTTCACTACGGTGCAGTCTCCCCCTCGGCGTCTCTCACTGCGCCGCTAATTCTGTAAGTCAGCTGCACTTACGCCTAATTAGTCATTCCTAGAGTTACCCTGAAAGCATCAGAAAACAAAGCAATTGACTCACCTGACCCTGTTATCAAAATTGTAGAAGATAAGCATATGCTAGTAAGAATAAGCACACCTATTAATATTACAATTTCCAGGTGCTGCGCTGAGAACACCTAATCCCCAGTCGCTAGGAGATAGGAGTTTTTAATGTGTAGCACTGTGGTTCAAAGCAAGGTATTTTGTTTTGTTTTTTTAATTGAAAATAGTGCCATAACCTTAGGTCATTTCTCCTCTCGTTTCAATACTTGAAGAGTCTAAATAATGGTACACTCTCAATTTAGAAACTTGAGTTGACTGGGCCTCTTTTATTTACATCCTATTGAACTAACATTAACGTTATTTTTCACAGCTGCTAATATATTTTTTTCAAGAGAAAATTACTTCATGAAGGTTCTCTTGGGGAAAACAGACAATCATAAAGGGACTCATGACTTAATTTGCCTTTTGCTACTGCTAAGTCACTTCAGTCATGTCTGACTCTGTGCGACCCCATAGACGGCAGCCCACTAGACTCCTCTGTCCCTGGGATTCTCCAGGCAAGAACACTGGAGTGGGTTGCCATTTCCTTCTCCAATGCATGAAAGTGAAAAGCAAAAGTGAAGTCGCTCAGTCATGCCCGACTCTTAGCGACCCCGTGGACTGCAGCCCACCAGGCTCCTCTGTCCATGGGATTTTCCAGGCAACAGTACTGGAGTGGGTTGCCACTGGGGGACAGGCCAAAGGTGAACAATGTTTCTGCTCTTCTCACAATTTGCTAGCTTATTGCAAACCCAATGCCAAATGATTTGATAGTATTTTTTATTTCCTTCAAATAGTTTTGTAGTGGGCTTTCCAACAGTTGTGAAACCGGAAGCTGGTCACAGATTGGTTATTAGGTGGAATTTAACTCAAGACATCAAGCCCGGAATAGCCTTTAGTAGTGTTGGAGCTTTAAGGGTAATTTTGTCAGTTGGTTGGTTGTGTCACAGGCAAAGTCCAGTAACAATTCCTGGGAAATAAAAGTAGAATCTGGGAAATAATATCTCACTTTTTCTTTTTCCTCTGTTTAGTCTGATTTCACTGGCTCACAGGGTACCCCGTAGACCTGGCCCTTCAGACCAGAGTTTGCTCAAATTCGTGTCCACTGAGTTGGTGATGCCATCTAACCATCTCATCCTCGGATGCCCTAAGATACCAGGGCCTTATTAGACTATGCCAACCAGTTTGTATTCCCCCATCCCCCCCATGAAAGAAGCCAGTGGGAAATACCAGATGGTCCACAACCTCAGGGCAGTCAGTGAAACCACCGAGGATATACATCCCAAAGTCCCCAATCCCTATGCCCTGCCGGCCACTCTGCTGTCCATCAGGACCCAGGTATTCTGTTTTAGATTTAAAAGATGTCCTCTTATGTATTTCATTAACCCCAGCATCACAAGAATTTTTGCTTTTGAGTGACAAGATCCAAACACAAAACAGAAAGAGCAATCCCACTGGACTGTCTGACCCGAGTGTTCAAACATTCCCCCACTGTCTTTGAACAAACTTTAGCTAAAGACCTAAAAGGTCTACATCTCCAGGAGGAAAACTTCTTCCAATATGTAGACAATATTCTGATCACCAGCCCTCCTAAGGAGGCCTGTGACAGACATACTGTACCTATCCTGAACCACCTGGTCAATAAAGAGGATAAGGTGTCCAATAAAAAGGGTCAAATATCACCAACTAGAATCCCCTGATGGCTCAGCAAGAAAGAATCTCCCCGTGATGCAGGAGACACAGGAAATGTGGGTTCGGTCCCTGGGTCAGGAAGATCCCCTCGAGGAGGAAATAGCAACCGCTCCAGTATTCTTGCCTGAGAAATCCTATTCTTGGCTGGTGGGCTACAGTCCATGGGGTCACAGAGAGTTGGACACAACTGAGCAAGCACACACACACCTCACAAACTGGGATAACCCACTCTAGGTCTCATTCTCACAGGTCAGAGAAGACCATCCCAGAAAACGAAAGAAGCCATTTGCAGCCTCAGTTCAGTTCAGTCGCTCAGTCGTGTCCGACTCTTTGTGACCCCATGAGTCACAGCACGCCAGGCCTCCCTGTCCATCACCAAATCCTGGAGTTCACTCAGATTCACGTCCATCGAGTCCGTGATGCCATCCAGCCATCTGTCGTCCCCTTCTCCTCCTGCCCTCAATCCCTCCCAGCATCAAAGTCTTTTCCAATGAGTCAACTCTTCACATGAGGTGGCCAAAGTACTGGAGTTTCAGCTTTAGCATCATTTCTTCCAAAGAAATCCCAGGGCTGATCTCCTTCAGAATGGACTGGTTGAATCTCCTTGCAGTCCAAGGGACTCTCAGGAGTCTTCTCCAACACCACAGTTCAAAAGCATCAATTCTTTGGCACTCAGCCTTCTTCACAGTCCAACTCTCACATCCATACATGACCAAAGGAAAAACCATGGCCTTGACTAGACAGACCTTTGTCAGCAAAGTAATGTCTCTGCTTTTGAATATACTATCTTAGGTTGGTCATAACTTTTCTTCCAAGGAGTAAGTGTCTTTTAATTTCATGGCTGCAATCACCATCTGCAGTGATTTTGGAGCCCCAAAAAATAAAGTCTGGCACTGTTTCCACTGTTTCCCCATCTATTTCCCATGAAGTGATGGGACCAGATGCCATGATCTTCGTTTTCTGAACATTGAACTTTAAGCCAACTTTTTCACTCTCCCCTTTCACTTTCATCAAGAGGCTTTTTAGTTCCTCTTCACTTTCTGCCATAAGGGTGGTGTCATCTGCATATCTGAGGTGATTGATATTTCTCCCAGCAATCTTGATTCCAGCTTGTGTTTCTTCCAGTCCAGCGTTTCTCATGATGTACTCTGCATAGAAGTTAAATAAGCAGGGTGACAATATACAGCCTTGACGTACTCCTTTTCCTATTTGGAACCAGTCTGTTGTTCCAAGTCCAGTTCTAACTGTTGCTTCTTGACCTGCATACAGATTTCTCAAGAGGCAGGTCAGGTGGTCTGGTATTCCAGACTCGTTCAGAATTTTCCACAGTTTATGGTGATCCACACAGTCAAAGGCTTTGGCATAGTCAAGAAAGCAGAAGTAGATGTTTTTCTGGAACTCTCTTGCTTTTTCCATGATCCAGCAGATGTTGGCAATTTGATCTCTGGTTCCTCTGCCTTTTCTAAAACCAGCTTGAACATCTGGAAGTTCACGGTTAATGTATTGCTGAAGCCTGGCTTAGAGAATTTTGAGCATTACTTTACTAGCATGTGAGATGAGTGCAATTGTGCAGTAGTTTGAACATTCTTTGGCATTGCCTTTCTTTGGGATTAGAATGAAAACTGACCTTTTCCAGTCCCGTGGCCACTGCTGAGTTTTCCAAATTTGCTGGCATATTGAGTGCAGCACTTTCACAGCATCATCTTTCAGGATTTGAAACAGCTCAACTGGAATTCCATCACCTCCACTAGCTTTGTTTGTAGTGATGCTTTCTAAGGCCCACTTGACTTCACATTCCAAGATGTCTGGCTCTTGATCAGTGATCACATCATCATGATTATCCGGGTCGTGAAGATCTTTTTTATGCAGTTCTTCCTTGTATTCTTGCCACCTCTCCTTAATATCTTCTGCTTCTGTTAGGTCCATACCATTTCTGTCCTTTATCGAGCCCATCTTTGCATGAAATGTTCCCTTGGTATCTCTAATTTTCTTGAAGAGATCTCTAGTCTTTTCCATTCTGTTGTTTTCCTCTATTTCTTTGCATTGATCGCTGAAGAAGCCTTTCTTATCTCTTCTTGCTATTCTTTGGAACTCTGCATTCAGATGCTTATATCTTTCCTTTTCTCCTTTGCTATTTACAAATAGCTGTGAAAAGAAGAGAAGTGAAAAGCAAAGGAGACCCACTACAGCCTTCCATATTAGGGTCATTCAGACCATTCACACCAGAGGGACACATCCTGAAGAAGGCTGGCAGACTAGTTTCACCATTCTGCCAATAGTACTGGGCAATTTCAGGCATCTCCCATTGCCAGTGGACACATTTTCTGGGTGGACAAAGGCATTCCCTGCTAGAACTGAAATGGCAGCTGTGGCTAAGGCCTTACTAAAAGCCCCAGGTTCCGGCTCCCAGGATCCATACAAAGCAATAATGGTCCAGCATTACCAGGTGATGAAGCAGGTAAGTGCTCCAGGCATAAAATGAACCTTGTACTCATCCTGGAGATCGTAATCTTCAGGAAAAGTAGGGTGATCGAATCAGACCTTGAAACTAGCCTTAGACAAGCTATGCCAGGAAACTCAAGAAAACTGGATTATTAAGTTGCTTTCAATTGCCCTGCTCCATGTAACATTAGCTCCAAGGGATAAGGTAAAGAGAAGTGCATTTGAACTCATGAATGGTAGACCCATTCCCCAAGCCCGAAGAGACACCTTAGCCTCCTGATACGGAACAACTCCAGTCTGCCCTCCAGGTAGGAGAAACCAGAAAATGCACTCACAGAATTCAGTGACCAACCAGGTGCTGCCCACACCCACTGACCCGGCTCTGCACCCTCTCCAGCCAGGAGACCCGGTGCACCTAAAGCCCTGGAAAATCAGCCCCTCCCAAGGCGAGCTCCCTCCTAAGAGAATGGACCCCATTCAGTGACCCAAACCACCCACACCCTGAAGTCATAGAAGGTCACCTGTTGGGGACATCACACTTGAATGAAGGGTCCCAAGCCCCAACTTCCGCAGAGATGACCTGGGGCAATGACCCAGGCTCACATGAGGTGAGCCTCCGTCCAACCTAAAGCTTCTCCAGAAAAACAACAGAAGTGTGACCTGGGGATCCTCAGGCCCGGGGGTTGGCGGCGGGGGAAGAAGCTTTAACATCAGGGCACACTCACCTACTGGTCCAAGATTGAGACGCCTGCACTTTCAGGAAATATCTGACATGTGACCATCATTCTCTTGCTAACATCTGGGCCACTTTCTTACCTTTTCCGGTATCCTTTCTTTCCAAAAGGCTGGACACATAGGGGAGACGTTCATCTCAGGGAGATGAACAGCCAGAACCGAAATCTGGTGACAACCACACAGACCTAAAGGCAGCAGAGGAGGAGCTCCACTCCCCTACCCAGGGCGCTGCCAGCCCCACGCTCAGCAGGTGGCTCTTACAGAGCCGGACCTGCACCCCACTCTGCCCCTCAGGTCCCCTCAGCCCCTCAAGACTGAGGAACAAGACCAAAGAGGAGAGATTTGTCACCAGCAAAGCCCATTAACAATTCCCAGGAAATACAAGTAGAAGCTGGATAATAGAGTCTAACCTCTTTGGGTTTTTTTTCTTTGTGCTTCATCTGGGGTCACTGGCTCACAGGCTGCTGTGCGCAGGCGCCTCACTCCGGCCCCTCAGACCAGAGTTCCTGGTTCAAAATGGCCGCCCCTACACGTCAGCAGCAGTGCTGCACAGGACACTCCATCCAAGATGGCGGCAGGGCCGTGTGCTGAGACGGCTAGGGGCGGAGACAGCCGGCACCGGAACCTGGAGCCCCGCGCGCAGCCCGGCCAGGCTCCGCCCCCTGCCCGCCCTGCAAACAGAGACCCTGTAAAGCCCCGCCCGCGGCCTATGACTGAGTGGGCAGCTGGCACCTCTTCATTCCTTGATGAAAGAACAAAGCTTTCCTTTGCTTCTTCATTAAGAAGACCCATAAAACTGGGTCTTATTCTGTTGGCTCAAGCAACACAGGGCAGAAGGACCCTTGTTGGGAACCAACGCAGAGGGTTGATAACAGCTGATTTTAATTTAGCAACTGTCTTGTTGTATCTCTCTGTTCACTGAATCCAGGGTAGGAAAGGCCAGAGCAGGGAAGCTGGAAGAAAACTGAAAGAGCCCAGAACTGCAGACACGTTCATTGTCTCCAGGCTGGCACAGCAGCCGTAGCAGCAGAGCACATGCTGTGTGCGCCCCTCTCGTGGTTGACCCAGAGGACGCAGCCGTACCGCAGCCTCAGGGACTTTTCAGGTGGAACTTATATAAGTTTACAGAACAAAAGTGGCCCGTGGCCAAGCAGGTCCATCATGAGACGCATGCGCGCTGCTGTAAGTGATCTCAGCTGTTACATAACCATGTATTTACAAAATGTGGAGTGAGAACATGAGGCCATGGGGCGAGGGAACTTGAACACAAGCATCTTGGCTAATTTTCTCTTTCCCTATGGCAACTATTGTCATTCTTTTAAAGAGCTTCGACGCTCTTTACACAGTACTTACTTTTTCTAATTCTGTGCCTTTTCCAAAATCACTCCTACCTGTGTGCATGCACACACATGCACACACACGCACACACACACGCACACACACGCACTCACTTCTGTGCATCCCTCCAATTTCTTTCAACAATCTATATCCATGAGCTGTTTTCAGACCTTGATCTAAATTTTCCTCCTTTGTAAAGTGTTTCCACTACTCTTAGTAGAAGCTGTAAGAATTCTAAGATCTGCTTCCTCAACCCGGCACTTCACTGAAGGTATAACTTCAGCTGAGTTACTCCATTTCCCTGCCTATAAAACGGATTCGTGACCTCTGTTCCCTCCATCTCACACAGCTGTTGTTAGAATCAAATGAAATGACTTATGTAAAAACAATGGGAAAAACATAAAATTATAAAATGCTCGTGGGTATTATCATTATTCTGCCCTACTGAAATACCATCAACCCTTGGGGCTTCATTCCAAATGAGACCATGTTATTTTATGCTTGTTGACATGTTGCCTGTAACCAAGTTCAAAGTCCAACTATGGACTTCCCAAGAATACAGAATTAAGTTCGTCATATCTTCTGTGTGCTTAGCATAACATTGTGCACACAGTAGGCTCCAAAATGTGACCCTTGACTGGAGGCTAATCATTTCCAAAGGCCTTTCCCATTGGGAAATACTGTGGTTCCCTATTCGTCACCCTTGAAAGAGGATAGTGTCCCCAGATTCATGCTTTGTGGTAGGGTTCCCGTGGTATATTCCTCTGAACCCAAGTTTCAGAAATGTGCAAAATAAGAATCTGTGGTTAAACCATCAGGGAGTAGGAGGCTTCCTAAACCCCTTTTTCAAAGTCAGAAAGATTGAGAGTATGATTAAGAACCCCAGAATTTCTGCTGAAAGGTAGACATCTTTGTTCACCCTGAGGTCTCACAAATCCATTTGAAGAGAGATGCCTTCTTTCCATTAGCAACTCTTTGCACCACTGCTAAACAAGTGCCCTTCCAAAGTCACTTTGGGAAATTTTCTACAAACTACAAGTCATAAAATCAATTTAATTGACTAGAGCAGGGACTGCAAACTACAGCCCATGGGCCAGATCCATCTCACTGTCTGTTTTCGTAGGAACTACAAGCTAAGAATGGTCTTTGTATTTTTAAAGAGTTGAAAAAATCAAAAGAAGAGATTTTTGTGATAAAAAAAATTGCATGGAATTCAACTTTCGATGTCCATAAGTAGAGTGTTTGGGGAGCAGCCATGCCCGTTAATCTATGCACTGTCTTTGCTGCCTTCATATTACAGTGGCAGAGTTGAGTAGTTTTGAGTCAGCCTTCAAAGCCCAAAATATTCATTATCTGGCCTTTTACAGACCCCTGAGCTAGACCAACGCGTTTGGAAAATGAACTAGAAAAGAAGAGAAAATACGAGAGTACATCACATATGAGAAGAATAACTAGTGTTTCACAGAACATTTGCATCAACAAAATGCACGTATGTTATATATGTGCACACAGCCTGCAGCACAATAATTATATTTGTTCCTGTGAATAACTGGCAAAAACAGTTTCTTTCAGTGATTCCAAAAGCAAGTTAGAACATACCTTCATCTTGTGCTTACAACTCAAGGAGGTCTACCAGTACTTAACATAGTCAAATAATAAGCAAAAAAGAAAAGAAAGACAGAAGACTGATTAACAAATTCAGGTACCCCACCAACTATGTCGGTACCTGTCTCCTGAGAAATCTGTATGCAGGTCAAGAAGCAACAGTTAGAACTGAACATGGAACAACAGACTGATTCCAAATTGGGAAAGGAGTACGTCAAGGCTGTATATTGTCACCCTGCTTATTTAACCCCTGTGCAGAGTACATTATGAGAAACACTGGGCTTGATGAAGCACAAACTAGAATCAAGATTGCTGGGAGAAATATCAATAACCTCAGATATGCATATGGTCACAAACAGTCACCCTTATGGCAGAAAGTGAAGAGGAACTAAAGAACCTCTTGATGAAAGTGAAAGAAAAGAGTTAAGATCATGGCATCTGGTCCCATCACCTCATGACGATAGAAATGGAAACCGTGGAAAGAGTGAGAGACTTTATTTTGGGGGGCTCCAAAATCATTGCAGATGGTGACTGCGCCATGAAATTAAAAGAAGACTGCTCCTTGGAAGAAAAGCTATGACCAACCAAGACAGCACATTAAAAAGCAGAGACATTACTTTGCCAACAAAGGTCTCTCTAGTCAAAGCTATGGTTTTTCCAGTGGTCATGTATGGATATGAGAGCTGGACTATAAAGAAAGCTGAGCCCCAAAGAACTGATGCTTTTGAACTGTGTTGTTGGAGAAGACTCTTGAGAGTCCCTTGGACTGCAAGGAGATCCAACCAGTCTATCCTAAAGGAAATCAGTCCTGAATATTCATTGGAAGGACTGATGCTGAAGCTGAAACTCCAATACTTTGGCAACCTCATGCGAAGAACTGACTCATTGGAAAACACCCTGATGCTGGGAAAGATTGAAGGTGGGAGGAGAAGGGGACAACAGAGGATGAGATGGCTGGATGGCATCACTGACTCGATAGACATGAGTTTGAGTAAACTCCAGGAGTTGGTGATGAACAGGGAAGCCTGGCGTGCCGCAGTCCATGGGGTCACAAACAGTCAGACACGACTCAGCGACTAAACTGACTGACCGACCAACTATGTTGGGCTTCCCAGGTGGTGCTAGTGGTAAAGAATCTGCCTGCCAATGCAGGAGACATAAGAGACACAGGTTTGATCCCTGGGTTGGGAGGATCCCCTGGAGGAGGGCATGGCAACCCACTCCAATACTGTTGTCTAGAGAACCTCATGGACAGAGAAACCTGGAGGACTATAGTCCATAGAGTCGCAAAGAGTCGGATACAACTGAAGTGACTTACCACACACACACCAACTATGCCCACGTAAAGCATCTCATTGAAGGTCCTTTTCCAATGAGGAAGAGATGAAATTCACCAAAAAGACAGTATCAGTGATCTAGAGAATATGCTCCCTTGTACTTAGAAGTTTTATCAAAGGTTACTTACACCAAATCAAGCAGCGTAAAATGTTACTGTTGGTTTAACCTTAAGAGGGCTTTGTTCCAAAAATAACTTTACATTCAGTCATGCAACACGTGGTCATCAAATCCATAGAGATCTGGAGTAAAGAGATATGAGTGGACTGAGTAAAACTATCCCAGTACTAATTATAATAACTAGAAAATAAGTCAACAATTTTATAACATTATACTATAATAATAAAATAACTATAATAACTAGAAAGTAATTATTATACCTAACATAATAAAAATTTATTTAACACCTATTACCAAGACTTGTGCTAAAGCTCATTCATTTCACTGAGTCCTCAAAACAATCTTATTCTGTGGGGATAATTAACACCTTTACTCTCCAAGTGAAGATACTGAGGCACAGTGAGGCTGAATGACTTGCCTAAGGTCACCCAGAGTTAAAAATTGGACACGGGATTTGAATCCAGGCAGCAGGATCCCCAAACATGCCCTTTTGACCATTTTATGATATGTCTTACCATTTATCTGTCTCTGCTGAAAAAAAAAAAAAAAAAAAAAACTAAACCAGTTGAGTGACTAAGCTATGGAAATAGGTTTTATTATGAAAACTGTTTAATGGAGATGATGCTACAATGATCAAAATAATAAACACCACACAATAACACATGTACAACCTGGTGTTGCTGGGAATGCAGCTGTGCTGTTATTGAATTGTCCTTGAACTTGAATTATAGAGGCACAGCTCAAATTATCCCCTTTGCCTGGTACTCAGCCCAAAAGACATATTTTTTTAATAAACATTTTGTGCTACCAAGCCATCTCATGCTGCACACTGCTGCTTGAAAGCTACAGCCTTCCTAACGTGATTCATCAGAAAAATCAAGGGAGAAAATAGTCGTGATCTGATATACCGAGCACTCTTAAATTACACGGCGACCACTTCCTGTGTAGGGCAGGGAAGTGCATCACAGCCTGTCACGTCGTGAGCTGGGGAGCGGGCCAGGTCACTGAATCATGGCCCAGCACCTCCACACATCCCTCGAGACACTAGGTAACCCAGCCAGCTTGCCCAAGATGAAAGTCTCAGTAATTCAGAGGAGGCTGTAATTCTTTATAAAACATACAGTAAGTAGTTTTGTTGACGCCTACATGACATTTCCAAGGTGGCTGGGAAACCAGACCATTTGTTACACATGATCTAGATCAATAGAGTGTTTGGAGGAAGATGAGCAGCATTTAAAAAATAATAATAATTATTGAACAGGAGTGGGATAATTCCCTCCCTTATAACACTTCCAGTTTTATGTTTAAAATTCAAGATTGAGGTGTTTTGTTTTGTTTTTAGTGCAGCCATAGCGCCCAGCATGAGTCCATTTCTCTTCCTGGTTAGCATCTACAGAAGAAAATATTTTTGATTCATTAGTCACACAAAAATTTAATAAAGAAATGGTCAATTACTTTTATCCTTTCTCTATTTTCTTTCTTTTCTTTTCACTTTTTTTTTTTTTTTTTAGTCGCTGTTGTCAGTGTCACTCTGACAGGAGTCTGAAAAATTAAAACATCACTAGGACTTACCATGTGAGATTTAACTTTTGATAAACAACAAAGTGGGTTACTGCTGTGCTAGCTATTTTTAATCCACCTTGTGAGTGTGCTTTTTTTATTGCTTTATACAGCATATCTGATTCCCTCTAAAGCACCAACTAAAAAATCTATCCAGCTGTCATTTGCTGCCCGGTAACATCTATCATCACACAGCCTGGCAGGTCTAGTCTATGAGGCAGAGGGGAGAGGAGACAGGAGGCAGAGTCAAGGACTGTCACATGGGAGGGGAAAAAAAACTTGTCACAATTATTTATGACTCTCGCTGGGGCGCATAATGGGACACATAGCCTGGCTCAGTTTCAGGCACCCTTGCACGGCTGCTCCCTTGTCCAAGTTGGACGCAGGCAGCTCTGCTTTACACATACCATTTCCTGAACAATGCCAAGCACTTGGGAAGTGACAGTGATAGATACTGGAGTCGGTGGCTGTAGCTCTGTGGGCTGTTGTGAGCGTGCGGGTGTCAGCAATCAGGAGCACCGCCACGCGAAGCCCCAGTCTCCCCTCCCCGGCGCCTTCTTCCTGGTGAGAGACTTCCTTCTTCCTCGTGGCCTTTAACTGCTGGGGACATGCGTTTAGAGAACAGGAAATTGTGAGATCCAGCCCTACTTTATTATTCTAAGCCGTGTTCATCCTTCCCAAGGGGGCTTCTGTAGTCATCTGTTCCTCGCTTTACTCATCCCTACACACACACAGCAAGAAACCAATTCCAAGATTTCAGGGGGAAGCGTCCTTTGGTTTCACGCCTGCTGAATGTCCATGTTTCAGAGCAGTTGGTCCAATCAATGTTCCACCTCCGGGTGTATTCATGAAAGCAAGTGCTGGGTTAGATACTAGTTTGGTCCAGTTCTATAATGTCAGTCCTGCTCCAGGGCCCTTTGTTTTTAGTAGCCTCATAAGGGTTTAACCTTTGGCTCTTTCGAACGACTTAAAGGAAACTCCATCAACAGTCTCTCCAACCAACAGATCATAGCAAACAGAAGAGCTGAACTTGAAACATTTAAGATAATTAAAGGCAAAATGGAGGTCTGGTCGAGGAGGTGACTTTTGCACTTACTGCAAAAAGTAAGTGCAAAAGGAGGCCCCCAGCCCAAGCCCTGAGGCACCTCGGCACACCTGTCTGGATCTTGCTGATGAAAAATGGCACAGACCTAAATTAAAGATAATAGGAGTAGAATGACCTATACCTACCCTGGAAGCCAAACCAGAAATCAATATGGGCAAGAAGGCAGTCTACAAAGAGAAGCACCCAGGAACATCGGAATGGCTCTGATTTTCCATTTAGAATTGGCCAAACCCAAACTCAGCCACCTTCGTTAGAAATACACAGGAGGCCAAAATAAGAAAGAGAAAATGCTTTTTTTTTCACTGGACTAGTCTCATTGTTCGTGAGACCCAAAACGTTTAGGATGCAACTGCTGCCAAGTAATACCACGTTGTTGATAGACGTCTACATATCTGTCTCAAACCCCAAAGGGTGTCTGTACTAATTTAAGCAATGAAGAAGCTAACAGGGGTCCCCCAAGATTCCCCATCTGACCAGGGATCATTTCTCTTCTGCTTTGTCCTCTCCTCTCTACTGTCTTCACTTTCTCCCTGTCTCCATCATCTGGGGAATCACAAAGCTGAAGTCCATGGACACCACTGTGCCTGCCTATGTCTTGCTGGTCCACAAAGTGATTTTTTTTTAACATGTTTAACTTGAATAACTTTAGGCTAAATATGGAGTCCAGATCACTAAAGAATTCATCATTCCTTCTCATATTCAGTTCTTTGCACATTTATGGTACCCATTTGGCCTCTGAAGACAGTTGAGCTTACAACACTTCTTTCCCTTCCTTTCAGATTGCTTCCCCATGGTGCTTTCATATATAGAATTAGGAAATAAATGTTAGCTCACCCCAACACACACACACTTTTCTCAAACAAGCGAGGGACAGCCTCCCCCTCCCTGGGCAGGAGCACTGTAGCATGAGCACTCCCTCATCCCTTCACCCCATCCCCATCTGGTTAGTGACTTAGCAGCAGACCTGACACCTAAGAGACCACACCCCCCAGGCACAGAATCACTGCCTTGGAATTCCTACAGGCTCCCTGCTAAAAGATTCACACGCTCAACTCGCAGAGCAATAAATATCATTCTGATACAAACTTCACTGGAAAACATGCAACTTCCAATCCCACCATTTTTTAGAAAGACGTTTATTCCACAGATATTTACTGCGCACCCACAGGCCGGGGGTGGTGATATGGTGGTGAACAAGAACAACATAATTTCTGCTTTCAAGGCATTTTCTCCACGATGACTCTTTAGCTACAGGAGTGGAATGTACACGGCAAGGCAAATACAGGGTGTATAGCAACACATTTAACATGGGGGCCTGGCCCCATCTGGGGGTAAGAGAAGGTCTCTCCTGGGAAATGATGGCGAATCCAGACTTTTAAGGATAAGTAGGAGTTAATCAGATTGGTGGCTTGAGTGAATTACCTAGTGTCTGTTGGGAAGATTAAATGAGCTCATGCAGGTAGGAAAGCACCGTATGAACTACAGAAGTGTTAGTTGGTGACACACTTTTCTCAAACAAGCAAGGGACAGCCTCTGTCCCTTGCAGAAAGGAGGAAAGTGACAATATACCTTCAGTGTCACTAGAAGTAAAAGACCAAAGGCGGTGGAGTCCGACGGTTCAAATCCTGACTCTGCCAGTCACTCCCGTTAGAGGTTAGGCGTTTCCTTAACCATTCTCAGTCTCAGTTCCGTTGCCATTAAAATTGAGACAATCCTACCCGATTAATCGAAAAGGACTGTGCACATAAGCCCCTGTCGAACCGTCCTTTGCGTATACGTAAAAGTGCTCATTGGATGTGAGTTTGCTTTTTCTTGTTCTGTGTCTGACAGCTGGGATAATGGATGGTGAGGGTTAAAATGTAATTAAGAATCATTGACAGAGAACCCTCCAGGATTTCAAGATAAAGCGGACCGTCACACCTCGTACTGGAGCAGCACCTTAGCATGGCCACTTTCACAGTCTCATTCAGTCTTACGATAACCTTTCCTTTCTTCTTTTTTCTTTTTGACCACACCACACGGCTCACAGGACGTTCGTTCCCCAACCAGACACTGAACCAACGTCCTCGGCAGCGATGACGCGGAGCCCTAGCCAGTGGACCGCCAGGGAATTCCCCTGCAGCAACCCCTTTAAGCAAGAAGGGCAGGAGCCTCTGTCCTCATTTAATAAATAAGAAACCATTAATTGAAAAGTAGCCTATTCAAGAGCTTCCAAATGCTGGGACAGGTCTGAATTTGGGAGTTTTTATTCCTAAGGCACTGCTCTTCAACCATGACACACTCAGCTTTCCAAGGAGTGGGATTAATTTATCTGTAGCCAGGGGTTAACAAACTATGGGCCAAGGGCCAGATCCAGTCCCTGGCCTTTTGTTACAAATAAAGTTTCATTGGAACACAGGCATGACCATTTATTTATATATTATCTGTCCTTGCCTATCATGGCAGAGTTGAGTGGTCATAACAGAAACCACGCAGGCAGCAAAACTGAATATATTTATTGTCTAGCCTTTGCAGAAAAAGCTTGCAAATCCCAGTTTACACCGCTTGTAACACGGCAGCTCCAGAGTATGCTTTGTCAAAATCAGGATGGAATGAGAGGCTTAATATGAAGTGCCAGTATAATAATTCGTCAAAACAGGTTACCAAAGACAAGGTTTTCTGATAGTTTTAAATACCTCTGCTACTTAAAAGGGCTTGTGGTATTATTAATTATTCTTTGAAATACTGCTATTTGCAACAACATGGGTGGATTTAGAGATTATCATACTAAGGGAAGTAAGTCAGAGGAGAAAGACAAGCATCATATGATTATCACTTATATGTGGAGTCTAAGATGTGATCCAAATGAACGTATTCACAAAGCAGAGACAGACTCACAGACATAGAAAACAAACTGACAGTTATCAAAGTGGAGAGGAGGAGAGGAGAAAAAGTTTAAATTTGGAAGAGGCAGGTACAAAGTACACACACACACACGTAAAATATACAAACCACAAGGTCTGACTGTATAGCACTGGGCACTGTAATTAATAGCTTATAATAAACCACAATGAAAAAGAATATATATAACACAATACTGTAACTCAACTACTCTTCAAAAAATAAAATAGAAAATAAATTATTCTCACTTTATGGTCATAATTTTTTCAAAGGCTTTTTCTAGGAAGATACTTTTTGAATAATGTACAATGAAAATGCACAATGCCTGGAATTTGCTTTCAAATCCACCCCCTAAAAAAAGGCAGATGTGGATGGCGATTCATGAAGCAAAGATGAAATACAAGTGGCGAAATGTTGATAATTGTTGAAGCCAGGGGATCATTATACTTCTCTCCTTACTTTAGTACGTGTTTGATAATTTCCACAATAAAAAGTTATATTTAAACAGGGAATTTCAAAAGGCTAGATTAACTTTTTTTCTTTGAAATCTCATCTGACTGTAACAATGCCTGTTTTGATAGTTGCAGGATAATGTTTATTATCTGAAGATATGGCGCAAATAATCAACCACGTGATTTGCTTTCTCAGGAAGAGGAGCCCTAGCGCAACAGCCTACAAAGAGCCCGTTGCTTGCCCTTGACCTACAACGTTCTCTCTTCCTGCCTCCAGCTCACCCTCTGCTCTCACATTTGGACATCTTTTAACATGATATTAAATATTTAAAGAGTCATTTAAGGAACTAAAGTTCACAGTGGTTAGATGTCTTATAACCACAGAATAATGCTGCTCTAGTTGATCTTTGTCATCAGTGGAGACCAAAGTGCTTTGGTGTATACAGTTAAGATGTAATTCTATCCAGGTTGAGGGGTCCAGCAAGCTGGACTTGTGAGGCTGTCCAGCAGAATGAAATGAAAGAAGGAACCTCAGGCTTCTGGGTACTAAGTATTAGAGGCTGTTCATCAATATTAATTTTGTTGATTAAAAATACTAGAAGTGGTACCATCTTATGCCTGGAAACCTCTCCCTCTCTGCCAGTGTGGGAAGCCTACAACACTAAAGATAAGCCTAAAGAACCTGAATATGAATCAAACCTCCAGATCAACATCATACTCTCCTCATCACCTCCATCGTCATCTGCATTTTTGTCACCATTTTCATCCTCATCGTTTTCACCATCATCATCACCTCTTCTTCAGCATCATCTCCTTCATCATTTATACAGAATTAGCGATTTGCCAATCATACATAATTTCTTTTATTCCTCACAGCAGCTCTATGACATAGATACACTGAGTTGCATCCTATGTGAACTCAATCATGAGAGGTTGGCAAAGACCAAAAGATAAAAAAAGAACAAGAAATAAAAATAGCAATCTAATGACATATCTAATATACCATGAAATTACATTTTGCATATGTGCTATTTTATAGAGAGCATTTTATTATATTCATTATTATACATTTACAAACACTTATACTGTGCCTGGAAAATCCCATGGACGGAGGAGCCTGGTGGGCTGCAGTCCATGAGGTCGTGAAGAGTTAGACACAACTGGGCGACTTCACTTTCACTTTTCACTTTCATGCATTGGAGAAGGACATGGCAACTCACTCCAGTGTTCTTGCCTGGAGAATCCCAGTGACGGGGGAGCCTGGTGGGCTGCCGTCTCTGGGGTCGCACAGAGTCGGACACAACTGAAATGACTTAGCAGCAGCAGCAGACTGTAGTTGTATGTGTGAAACCATTAGTCCTCTGTTTTATGGATGACATAAGCGCTCTCCAATAACAATATTAACTACACCCAATTTACATCTTATGAGTTAATTTAAGATCTGAACTCTGAGTAAACTATGGCTTCACTGTTGTATTACACCTATTGTATAGATAAGGAAAGTGGGCTTTAAAGAGCTAAGTATTTTATATGAACATTCAGACATAATAATGGACAAATTGAGAAGTGGCTCTAAAACTTGTTTAAAACCAAAGCTATGGTGCCAATCACTACACTGTATGGTTGGCACTATACTATATGTCTTCAGAGGGCAGTTCACACTCATAAAGTAGAGAGAAGGGGAGGGGGAGATGAAATAGGACTTCAACACCTTATGCTTAACACCTTTGTTTTCAGTTGGCAAAAAATGGGATGGGGTGAGGCCGAATCAGCCAAACAAAAATAGGAAGAGTGGCATTTTACGGGTGCTGCATCTCAGTTCTTTTTCCACACTGTGTTGGCAGAGAGATTGGTACTGAAGCGATCCTTTTAAAGAGGAACACTGAATCTCTAATCAGGAGCAGAGCAGAATTGATTAAAACAATAGTCCTGCAACTCTCCTAAACCATCTTCAACTTCTCCCAGAAGATATCCTCATGGTTTTTCTAATTTCTAGGTTGCCATCTACTTGTCTTCCTGTTGTGGCAGAACAGAAAATTGTCAGATGAACTAGGTGAAAAATGAAGACAATAAAATCTAGTCAACAGAATGGGATGGTGCTGCTGCTCAGTCACTAAGTCATGTCTGACTCTCTGCGATCCCAGGGGTTGCAGCACACCAGGCTGCCCCGTCCTTCACTACCTCTTAGGGGCTTGCATAACTCACTGAAGCTATGAGCCGTGCCACGCAGGGCCATCCAAGACAGACAGGTCATAGTGAAGAGTTCAAACAAAACGTGGTCTACTGGAAGCGGGAATGGCAAACCACTCCAGTATTCTCGCCGTGAGAACCCCCTGAACAGTATGAAAAGGCAACAGAATGGAATAGTTTGCCTAGAATTTTAAGATTATTTTAAAAGAGAAGTATGCCCAAGCTTCACTTCATGTTGAACTTTCCTAAAGTCCATGATCTCCCTGTATATCATAAGCCTGGAGGAAGTACTTGTTGAATCGGTATTTCCAGAATTGGACAAATAGGAAAATTACCTGCAGAAAGATTTCTGGCTTCATCTATGAAAGGAAGAGTTTTGGAATGGAACAAGCTGTAGGTTTGGCAATAGATAAGCTGAGATCCTCAAATAAAACTTGCATCTTGTCTTCCTAAACAGTCTTCTCTGGGCTTCGGTGTTTTCAGAAACAATTCAAGTTCATGCCTTCTCAAAGCTCCGGTGAAAACTTCAAATCCATGATATCCTCTCTGAAAGATCCCCAGTACAAGAATGTGTTTGAATTACTCCCTGTCTTCCTACCCCAGTATCAACATGATTTTATGCATAAAAATAAAAGAGTTCAAACAAATGAAAATAAGTCATGTAAGGAGAGAATTAAATTTTGTCATTAAGGAAAGGGAAAGACAGACAAGTCTCCAAGGTTCAAGGACACAAAACACTAATACTTTCATTTATTCATTGAGCTCATACTTCCTTAGTATGTCTGCTACATAGAGAAAAACTATGCCTGTGATACAGGACTGAAATAGTTTCTTGAATGCTGTTAACGTCCTTAGATTCATCTACAAGTGCTCAGAATAAAAGATAGGCTATGAGCATGCGGACAATTCAAACAGTGCAGACTATTCCGCCAATATGTTCCCAAGTGAGTATATGCCCAGAAGTATAAAAAAGGAGATGGATTTGCTGCTTATTTGGGGAAAGAGGGTCTTTTTTATTTTTCTCTTGGTTTGAGCAATCCTACATTTCATTGATTAAAGATACATATCTGTGCCTCAAATAATGAAACAGCAATTGGTTTCAATGCCAGAGGAAAAACTGGCTCTGCTGGACTTATTGAGGCTTGATAGAAGTCTGAAATATACGGGAGATTTGAGGAATTTTCAGTTGTCACCAGAAGTAATTTAAGTCTTACTGTAAGCAACTTCCACTCTACAGATTAACTTCAGCAACAAATACCCAAGAGGTGATTTTACTGTATAGTGACCAGTCCTCTGCCTCATAAAATGCAGAGCTAAACAGAGGAAGCAACAATATAAAAATTAAATAGATAAATCTATTTTGTTGAAGTCTATGAAAGAAAGGAAAGAGTTTTGTACATATATTTCCTAACTGTCCTTTGAAAGGACCAAGAAGCAAAGTGCCCCTGCGGAAATGAGCACACTTAGTTCCCAATGTTGGCTTCTAAATGCCATTTTCCAATAAAAGAAAGCAGGATCCCTTGGAGAAATGGCTGATTCCAGACCTGTAGTAGGTAAAGTAAAAGATAATCCCAGCATAATGCTGGGGGCATGTCAGAATAATGCCAGGACTCCATGTGCCCAATTTGAGGCAATTTAAGCATCAAAAAATAAAGATATTAAAAACTAAAAAGTCTATTGAATAAAACAGAAAACTGTGAGTCTATAATGATAAAAAAAAAACCAACATACAATAAACTGAAATTTTGATGAAGAATGAAATTGCAGTAAGCAGAATAATGATGCTAAAGATATCCACACGCACTCCCAGGAACCCATGAATATACTGTGCTCTTAGCCAGGGACAATTTAAGCTGCAGATGGAATCAAGGCTGCTAAGCAGCTGACTTTAAAATAAGGATATTATAGATCAATGGAACAGGAGAGCGAGCCCAGAAGTAAACCCCCACACCAATGGCCAATTAATCTACGACAAGAGAGGCAGGACTACACAGTGAAGGAACGACATTCTCTTCAATGGAAGGCGCTGGGAAAACTGAATAGCTACACACAAAAATGAAGTCAGAACATTCTTTAACACCATACACACAAATAAACTCATAACGGATTAAAGACCTAAATGCAAGACTGGACACTCGAGAACTCTTTGAGGAAAACATAGGCAGAACACTCTGTGAGGTAAAGCGCAACAATGTCTTTTGCTCTCTGTCTCCCAGAGTAATGGAAATAAAGACAAAAATAAACAAATGGGGCTTAATTAAACTTATCAGCTTTTGCACACAAAGGAAACCATAAACAAAATGAAAAGATAACCTTCAGAATGGGAGAAAATATTTGCAAAAGATGTGACCGACAAGGGATTAGCCTCCAAAATTTACTAACAGCTCATGTGGCTTAATATCATCAAAACAAACAACCCAATCAAAAAATGGGCAGAAGACTTAAATAGACATTTCTCCAAAGCATGCATACAAGTGACCAAGAAGCACACAAAAAGATGTTCAACGTTGCTAATTATTAGAGAAATTTTAAATAAAAACCACAATGAGATATCACCTCACAGCAGTCAGAATGGCTATCATCAAAAACCCCAGAAACAATAAATTCTGGAGAGGGTGTGGAAAGAAGGGAACCCTCCTACATCGTTGGTGGGAATGTAAATCGGTGCAGCTACTATGGAGAATAGTATGGAGTTTCTCTGAGAAGTAAAAATAGACCTACCATATAACCCTGTAATCCCACTACTCCTGGGCACATACCCAGCGAAGAGCAAGATCCGAAAGGGTCCGTGCACCCCAACATTTGCTGCAGCCTTGCTTCCAGCAGCCCAGACATGGGAGCACCCAAACGTCCATCAATGGAAGAATGAATGAAGAAGGCGTGGTGCATCCCTAAATGGAACATTACTCAGCCGTCAAAAAGGAGGGAATAATGCATTCGCAGCAATAGGGATGGACCCAGAGACTGTCATCTTGAGTGAAGCAAGACAGAGAAAGAGAAATATGATATTGCGTATCCGCTGTTGCTGCCGCTGCTAAGTCACTTCAGTCGTGTCCGATTCTGCATGACCCCATAGACGGCAGCCCACCAGGCTCCCCCGTCCCTGGGATTCTCCAGGCAAGAACACTGGCATGGGTTGCCATTTCCTTCTCCAATGCAGGAAAGTGAAGTCGCTCAGTCATGTCTGACCCTCAGCAACCCCATGGACTGCAGCCTTCCAGACTCCTCCATCCATGGGATTTTCCAAGCAAGAGCACTGGAGTGGGGTGCCATTGCTTTCTCCGTATTGCATATCTATGGAATCTAAAAAAAAATTATACACGTGAACTTAGTAACAAAACAGAAACAGATTCACAGACTTAGAGAATGAACTTCAGGTTACTGAGAGGGACGGTAGGGGTTCGTTAGGGATAGTTACCAAGTCTGGGATAGACATGTACACACTGCTATATTTAAAATGCATAACCAAAAAATAAAATGCATAACCAGCAAGGACCCACTGTACAGCACAGGGAACTCTGCTCAGTATTCTAGAAGAATCTAATTGGGGAAAGGATTTGAAAAGGAATAGATAGAGGTACATGCATAGCTGAGTGGCCTTGCTGTACACCTGAAACTCACACAGTATCGTTAAGCAACTGTGCTCCAATACAGATAAAAAGTGTCTTACAGATATGGAGATATGAGCCAGGATCACCTTAAAAGCGGAAGAGGGAGGCAGAATAGTTGGTGTCAGAGTGATATAGTGTGAGAATGGCCGCTGCTGACTTTGAAAACTGAGGAGGCCACAAGCCATGAAGCACAAGCATACTCTGGAATCCAAGCACACTCTAGAAGAGGCATGAAACCAGGCTCTCACCTCGAGCCTCTTGCCAACACCTTGATTTTATCCCATGAGACCCATTTCACACTCTGACCTGTAAGAACAGAAAGACCATAAATCTATGTTGTTTAAAGCCACTAAATCTGTTGTCCTTATACCAGGAATAGGAAATTAATAGAGAATATTTATGTAGTTTGAAAGTATCTCTCTATATGCGATACTTGCTAATTACAAAAGGAACAAGAGGAACATCATGGTGGAGAAACTTGGCAGACGCTGCTGGAACTGGATGATCAAAGTTAACGTCAGACAGTACGACAGTTCAGCATCACTACCCTCTGAAATGATGCGTTTAGAAGGACACACCAGCGCTTCCACAGAACCTTCCCCAATAACACACAGCACTCAGACAAACTCAAACGGAGGGGCAGTCTACGAAACAGCTGTCCACTACTCTTCAAGAATATTAAGATCATGAAAGGCTAAAAACGACTGAACAACTGACCCAGATCGGAGGAATCCAAAGAGACAGGATGACGAAATGCAATGTGACAGTTTGGATTGTATCCTGCACCAGAAAAAGAGCATTACTAGGACAGCTTGGAATTTCTAATAAGATCTGCATGTTCGTACTGAATCCATTTTAATTTTTGGTTTAGATCATTATGCTTCTGTAGGATGTTAATATTTGGAGAATCTGGGTGTAGATATACCTTGGGAAATCTGTGTGCTACTTTTGCAATATTTTAAGTCAAATATTTCTAAATAAAGAGCTTTTAAAAAGGAAATGTGATAATGCTCTGATGCTAAGAAGGTCTGTGAGGTCTGTTTTCGAATTCCCTTTTAAAGAGCCTGTTCATTTCTTTCTTGAGAGAAATCACTTCATTGGGTGTCTGTACGCCCGTGGGCCTTTCATTCTTGGTGATTTCTTTCAACAAGTCATACAGAACCAAGCAAAGTCTTCACAGGTAACGAAATAAAAAGCAAATGTTTGTAACATTAGTGTTAGTTCTAGAGGGGATTCCCCTTAAAGAACAAATAAATGAAAGATGCTCAACCAAAGGATTGGACCTGGGCCCCAACAGTGACCCAACCATTGGAATGCCAGGGGATTCCCCATTGCTTTACTTTAATATCTTCACCCGCATTTCTTTTACCTGAAATGTTATCTCCTCTTCTCCTGACCTAACTAAACAAATTTCATAAGGGCAAACTCAGGATTCCAATGACTTATTAATAAATGATGGTATTTCCAAAGAATGTAATATTAGTTAGCATTAAAAAAAGTGAGGTAGAGTTTGTAAGTATATATATATATATATATATATATATATATAGAAACAGACATATATATTAAAACACTTTTATTTTTTACATATCAACTATATATTTATCCAACATACACCTCCCAACAAATTTTTTTCAGATATATTCAAAAGTACTAACAATAGTTAATTTAACTTTTAAATTTTAACTTGAGAAATATAATGGCAATAATTTCAAACTGTGGCTAAAATGCCTCATGAGAAACCCTGGGCTGGAAGAAGAACAAGCTAGAATCAAGATTGCCAGGAGAAATATCAATAACCTCAGATATGCAGATGACACCACCCTTATGGCAGAAAGTGAAGAGGAACTAAAAAGCCTCTTGATGAAAGTGAAAGCGGAGAGCAAAAAGGTTGGCTTAAAGCTCAACATTCAAAAAAAGAAGATCATGGCATCTGGTCCCATCACTTCATGGGGAAGAGATGGGGAAACAGTGGAAACAGTGTCAGACTTTATTTTTGGGGGCTCCAAAATCACTGCAGATGATGATTGCAGCCATGAAATTAAAAGACGCTTACTCCCTGGAAGAAAAGTTATGACCAACCTAGATAGCATATGAAAAGCAGAGACATTACTTTGCCGACTAAGGTCCGTCTAGTCAAGGCTATGGTTTTTCCTGTGGTCATGTATGGATGTGAGAGTTGGACTGTGGAGAAAGCTGAGCGCCGAAAGCTTTTGAACTGTGGTGTTGGAGAAGAGTCTTGAGGGTCCCTTGGACTGCAAGGAGATCCAGCCAGTCCATACTAAAGGAGATTAGTCCTGGGTGTTCATTGGAAGGATTGATACTGAGGCTGAAACTCCAATACTTTGGCCACCTCGTGCGAAGAGTTGACTCGTTGGAAAAGACTCTGATGCTGGGAGGGATTGGGGGCAGGAGGAGAAGGGGACAACAGAGGATGAGATGGCTGGATGGCATCATCAACTCGATACACAAGAGTTTGAGTGAACTCCAGGAGTTGGTGATGGACAGGGAGGCCTGGCGTGCTGCGATTCATGGGGTCGCAAAGAGTTGGACACGACTGAGCGACTGAACTGAACTGAACTGAAAATGCCTCATTAACTTTGAACTCATTTTGCTCTTGGATTGGACCAGAAACAGCCATAGGATCTCACACAATTATTTGCTAATGCTGCTGCTGCTGCTGTTTTTGTTGGCAGTGGCCTCTCAGGCCTGAAAGCTTTTGTCCTCAGTGAGGTATTAAATCCCTCAGCAGTCCTACTGAGGGACAACCCGGAGCACTGTGAGAGCGCTGCAGGGGATCGTAGAGAAGGGAGTGGGAGCTGAGCTGAACCTGGGCCCCAGAGCCATCCTGAATGTCAGCTTCTGGCCGCCTGACACGGTGAGCTCTCCCACACCAAGCCTTTGCAGAGCTGTTCCCTCTGAGCGAGCACCTTGTTGTTCAGTCACTAAGTTGTGTCCGACTTCATAACCCCACAGACAGTAGCACACCAGGCTTCCCTGTCCTTCATGACCTCCTGGAGTTGATTCAAAATATCTCCATGTTCACATGTCTATTTAACATCTATATTTTTGCACACTTGCCTCGTTCTCATCCTATAGCTGTCGAGCAAATTATTGCTCTTTAAAAGACACAGTCCACAGCGTAGCACATGGCCTCCAGGGTGGCACTAGAATCCACCTGACGAAGCAGGAGACATAAGAGACGTGGGTCGATCCCTGGATCAGCGAGATCCCTTGGAGGAGGGCATGGCAACGCACTCCAGTATTCTTGCCTGGAGAATCCCATGGACAGAGGTGCCTGGTGGGCTACAGTCCACAGGGTCGCAGAGTTGGATATGGCTAACGTGTCTTAGCATGCCTGCACAACCTAGCACATTCTCTCCTTCAGTTCCATCAAGAATAGTGGTCGGGAGGACTTCCCTGGCTGTCCAGCAGCTAAGATTCCGCACTTCCACTGCAGGGCTCATGTGTTCAGTTCACGGCTGGGGTCTCATACCGCGGAGTCTCATACCATGGGGTCTCGAGGAGTTGGACACAACGGATAGAGCACACGGCACGCAAACATGCAGTCACATACACCCTGACCTTCTCCTTTCACCTAGTTTAAAATGCTTTCTGCTCTTGCATTTTCATCTCCTTATTTCTTCATCTGCATTATGCGCCTAAAAGAATAGCTCTTCCACCTGGGAAACTTTAACAACTGCTCCAACAGTGTTCCAGCATTTCCTTAACTGTAGATGCCTGTCTTCACACAAAAACTGCAGAAATCCAATAAATATGACCGATGACCTGCAGCTGTTTTAGATGAAGCCTGGGGTGAAGGGCTGGTGAGCAAGGCTGGCCTGGACGTCCACTTAGCAGTCTCTCTGACCCTGAATCCCCACTGGACCCAGATCTACCACTTGTAGAAATCACTGAAATACAGAAATTTAGAACTTTACTCTCTAAATACAGAAGAGTTTTAATTAAACTTGCTGTATCAGCGGTTTCACATTAAGCTTCCATTTTATTCCAAATGATTATGATTTGATTATGAGCCCACTCAATTGGGTGGCTATGCTATGCTATTTTTTTTATAATTAGCAAGCAGAAGGTCTGAATACCAACAATATTCATCTTAACCATCGGTTTTGTGCATTTTTTTCTAGGCAGCGACCTGATACTAGTGAAGTACTGACTATTTTTTAACTTTTATGCAAATTGCGTGTACAATAATCCATGCTATGCTTTAGCATTAGTTGTTTTTCAATTTGAGGAAATGCTGATTTAAAACATAATCTAACGTATTATTCAGTCAAGCATAATAAAGACAAAAATTCTTCCTCCCATCAAATTCTCAGAGACGTTTGGACAAAGACAGCAATAGCTAAGTGAAAAAGCTCTCACACTCTTTTTCCTTCCCCAAATGTATCTGTCATTAAGGCATAAATGCCCCAGTACAGACACTGTCCATTAAAAAGTATCAATCCAGTGCAATCTTTAACAAACTTTTCTGGAGCTACAGTTATTACCTCAAAACCCACAGCATGAATTTTTTAAAACAAAGTGGATGCTATTAAAAAGGGGTGGATTGATAGCACTGGAGACTGAAGGCTCCTGCTGAACCACAGCCCGGGTGAAACTCAGACATAGGCAGTGGCAATGCCCCTGCTTTCCCACCTCTGCCCCTCAGACTTGCAGAGGAGACACGCGTGGGAGAGGGCACAGTGGCCCCTGCTTGGGTTACTCATGGTCATTTCACAGGCTGGCTTCATCAGGATGCACGTTCTCACCCAGGAGAAGGAAAAGCCATGGTTTCCTTCCCCTCTTGTCACTGTTGTTCGGTCACTCAGTCGTGTCTGAGTCTTTGTGATCCTGGACTGCAGCACGCCAGGCTCCTCTGTCCTCCACTCTCCCGGAGCTTGCTCAAATTCATGTCCATTGAGTCGATGACGCCATGTAACCATCTCATCCTCTGTCATCCCCTTCTCCTCCTGCCTTCAATCTTTCCCAGCATCAGGGTCCTTTCAGATGAGTCAGCTCTTCACATCAGGTAGCCAAAGTTATTGGAGCTTCAGCTTCAGCATCAGTCCTTCCAATGAATATTCAGGACTGATTTCCTTTAGGATGGACTGGTTTGATCTCCTTCCTGTCCAAGGGACTCTCAAGAGTCTTCTCCAACACCACAGTTCAAAAGCATCAGTTCCTCAGTGCTTAGCCATGGTCCAGCTCTCACCCCCATACATGACCACTGGAAATACACAGCTTTGACTATCCACACCTTTGTCAGCAAAGACCCTTCCATTGACCAGATCACAACTAATCGCTCAGAGCCCTGCATCAATCCAGTGGCTTCCCACCAAACACAAGGAAAGAACCCAGAACAGGTGAGAACACAATGTATTCAACGCAGTAGCATCATTTCAGATGGCTAAATCATGCGATAAAATCTCAATCTTACCAGCACTCAGAGTTACAGCTTCTATACACAAGGGTTTCTCCATGTCAGCGCTATTGACGTTGGAGGGCTGGATAACACGTTACCGGGGCAGGGGCGGAGGCGGTCCTGTGTGCTGTGGGACGTGCAGCAGCACCCCTCACGCCCTCTCACTAGACGTCACAGCACCTGCCCAGTTGTGACCACCACAAGTGTCTCCAGACATCATCACGTGTTCCCGCGGGGCTGAGATCACGCCCAGTTAGCCCTCCGCTCCGTTCATCCCAGCACCAATTCTAGTCCTTCTGTCTGCAGACAGGCACCACTGTGCAAACGTCTTATTCCTTTTTACATTCTGCTCTTCTTTGAATCCCTGCCCTTAGAAGGATAGTTCCAAACACATCACTTGACAGACACGCTCCTATACACACAGCTCAGCCAGGCAGAATTTGGCCAAGCTCTGTGGATGCTGTGCGGTGCTCTTCCCTTTGTTGGGAGGATCGTCCTGTACTACAGTTGGTTGAATTACACGCAGACTCCCAGGCAGAGCGGCTAGAGGTGATCTGATGAAAACCACATTGTTCGGTTCACAGAATGTGATTTACACCCCCTAGATACTGGATTTTAATTTGTTATATATGTCTGTTAAACTCTGCCTTCCTCCTCCCCTTTCTTAAGATGAAAAGCAGATTATTTAGTGCACAATCTAAAAATCAGCTGGTTATTAAATTTTCCTTTTCGTTTAGTTTTGAAGCTTTTATGCCTCTGAAACTTATTTACATGCTGTATACATTAAATAAAGTATAATCCATAGTACTCACAGGATTCAAAAAATGATGAGGTACTCTTCCCCTGGTTTCAAAACAGAGTCTACCTGACTCCCCAAAAGAGGGAGACATTTGTAACATAGGTCTGCAAATCAAGAATACACTCTACCAAGGCAGCAACTTACACCAATGGTAGGGAAGTACATAAGGTGCAGCAGAGAGAAACAGCTCCATATATTCTAAAAGACATACAAAGCAGAGAAAAAAAAAATGAAAAGCTGCAATATTATATGCCCAGTTACATTTTCCTTGTAAAACTTAAGTCAGCCTTTAACATTCTTAAAATAAGATGCATTAATTTGCATAATCATTAATAAAATGTATGATTACTCCCATCAATATGGCTACTGTTTCTTCAGTACCTACAACTACAGGAGGCATGAGACAGAGATTTTTTTTTAATTCATCCTTTGGACAGTTTGGAATAATAGGCATATTTGACCCCATTTTGCAGATGAGAAACCAGGTTCAGAGAGGTTGAGTCATTTTTCTAACTCACAGAGTTAGGAGGCAGAGGAGCAGGAGTTTGGGTCTGATCTGAATGATCCTATGTTCAAGCTTTGGGGGCTAAAACTCTATCTAAACAGACTCATTAGCATTTTCTAAATCTTCTGAAAGGTCCTGTTCTCAGACTCATGGACATTAATAGCTATGTATACTATTTCGGTTCACAAAACAAGAGTACAAAATAGTCCTAGCAGTTTTGCCCTTCCACTGCTTTCTGCTCACTCCCCTGCCCGTGGCTCCCTCTTGGCCTCCTGTCCAAGTCCACCCTCACCCCGCCCCGCCCCAACCTCAAATTCCAGGCTCCAGCCTCATGAGTTACTTGTGGTTCCCATAGCGTCCTAGGTCTCTTTTAGCATAGACCATGCGCACATACTCATGGGTCATCTTATCGATCAGGTACCTGCACTGTTGTAGGTACTAGAGAGACAACAGTAAGAGGTAACTGCTGCCCTCGTGAAGTTCACAGTCTAATCTGGAAGAGACAGAGAATGAACAAATGAATGAAATATTCAGTACGTCAGATAACGATAACGGCTTTGGTAGAAAAGCAAAGCTGGGAAAGGGATCAGCGAATGCTAGAAGGGAGAAAATGTCAGTTAAAAGTGAAGGAGCAGGGAAGGTCACCCTGACAAGGTGGCATGTGAACAAAACACAGAAAGAGGTGAGGGAGTGGCTGCTGCTGCTGAGTCGCTTCAGTCGTGTCCGACTCTGTGCGACCCCACAGACGGCAGCCCACCAGGCTCCCCCGCCCCCGGGATTCTCCAGGCAAGAACACTGGAGTGGGTTGCCATTTCCTTCTCCAATGCATGAAAGTGAAACATGAAAATGAAGTTGCTTAGTCGTGTCTGACTCCTAGCGACCCCATGGACTGCAGCCCACCAGGCTCCTCTGTCCATGGGATTTGCCAGGCAAGAGTACTGGAGTGGGGTGCCATTGCCTTTAGACACTGTAGAAACGGGCTCTGTGTGGCCCGGATGGAGTGAGCAGGACAGGAAGTAGCAGACAAGATGGTAAGGGCTGCAGACAGAGGGCTCCACGTAGGGGCGTGACAGTCTGCATGAGGGCCTGGACATTAGCTCTTTATGGCAAAAGCAGCCTCTCCAGTTTCTGTGCGTCTGGTGACTTGGAAGCTTTGCCCCAAACATAATATCAGAGCCATTGTACATGTTTAGTGTTTCCCATTCAGGGGCTGAACACTCTTAGCGGGCAAGAAGCTGCTGGAAATATGAAAGAGGGATGCCTGGTCTCAGCAAGGCTCCAGTAACTGCTCCATGTGGAATACGGTCCCGAGACCTTCGACATCACAGATCTCTAGGCCTGCAGTGGCTGGCAGGCCACCAACGCACAGCATCTGTTGTCATCCAGGGTCTGTTTCATGAGCGTATCAGGAAGATAAGACGCTACATGGTAGCGTTTTTGAGAAATACCGTGAACAGCCAGCATGTCCTAGAACTGAATGTGTGTCCCCTCAAAATTCCTGCGTTGAAATCGAATCCCTGATGTGATGGTACTTGGAGGTGCGAGCCTTTGGAAGGCGATTAGGTCATGAGGGCGGAGCCCTCGTGAATAGAATCCATGACCTGATGAGAAAGTTGATGCTGGCTTCCATGCGAAGAAGAAACAGTGAGAAGACAACCATCTATAAAAGCAAAAGTGCGCTCACAGCGGAGTCAAGCCTGTCGGCACCTTGACCTTGGACTTCCAGACTCCAGAACTGTGAGAAATAAATGTCTGCTGTTTGTAGCCGGCCCAGTCCCTGCGATTCTAACAGCCCAAATAGGCTTCCCTGGAGGCTCAGTGGTGAAGAATCCCCTTACAAGTGCAGGAGACACGGGTTCGATCCCTGGGCCAGGAGGATCCCACATGCCAAGGAGCAACTAAGGCCACATACGCTACAACCCCTGAGCTTGAGCTCTCGAGCCCGGAGCCACTGAAGCCCTAGTGGCCGACCGCAACAAGAGAAGCCGCTGCAGCGAGGAACCCACGCACCGCAGCTAGAGAAGGCCCCGCCCACCACAACCAGCAAAAAGCCCGCACGGCAACAAAGGCCCGACACGGCAACGACATTGATTAATTTTAATAAAACAGACCCTATACACTAAAACACCTTTCATCTCATTGGCAAATCAAATTTTTGAGTTACTCCTCTCTGATGTACTAGCAAACTACCTGTCTTTTGAAAAACGATGCTTCCTGCGTTCTGTCACCCGGCGATGACTGCATCCACCCAAGGTTAACGAGGCGGTTCTTGCCTCTGTAACTCTTTCCAGGCTTCTTCTACAAAAGCTGCTAGTTTCACAGAGCTGAAGTAAAGCTACATATTAAATTTCCTTAATTGTCACTAGAAAGGATTGCTATCTTTAAATGCAGATGTAAACAACAAAAAAAGGAATTTTGTTTAAAAATGAGCTAGAGTGAAGCATTAGCATGCGGAGGATTTTCTGTTGGCTTTAACTGGGGAAATGCTGAATATGCACTGATTTTTTTTACATTAATAATAATAGGAAACAGTGGATAGTGGCACCTCAGCACAATTCTAATTTAATGAGAAACAATAAAATAGTTTTCCAAAGGGGCCTATTTAGGTCCGAGAAAGGGGGATATTAAAGTTCCAAGATTTATTCTACTTTCGTTAAGGTATGCTGATACAGATTTTCTGAGGCTATATTCTACTCACTGATTAGATCTCTCTCTTTATAATTTTCTTACTTGTGAGGGAATTAGATTGGTATTTTCCAGGCCAAATAACTTTTAGACAAAGTATTTAAACTGAATCAATTCATTCCCAGCGCAAGTGAGGTTGATCAGAACCCTATATCACTCAGACAGCCCTTTGAGACATATTTTTAATATATTTAGATATTATTAACTGCAAAACCATGGGACTCAACTATTAAGAAATGGTTTGTAGAAAAGAATTGAATACACATAAAAGAATTGAATATACATAAAACTTCTAGTAAAGTATATTGCCTTTGAGTTAAGCTCCCTATTATTTTTTTGATGTTTTTCAAATTAATTGCACAAGGTAACCAGCATGTATTAGTCACTGTAATGTTCAAGCAGAATGATCTGGGAGGTCAGATGTGAGGATGAGGGTGATGATGGGGATAATGGTGATAGCTGACAGGAACTGAGCCCTTGCTTCCTGGCAGATACTGTGCTAAACACATTGCACCGCCTGCTCGATTTGATCCCAACCTTCATTCTGTGCTAAGATCTATGCCAAATATATTCAATACGCAAGACCTTTCCAAAACCTTGAAAGTCACACTGTGCTCCCACTTCACAGATGAGGAAACTGACACTGCGACAAGTCGAGCCACCAAGAGTCACCTAACTGGACGGCACGTGGAGAAATGTCCTCACAAAGTCAGCAGAGATTGGAAGAGACCTACCACTGCAGAATGTCAGAGCCCTCGCCGCAGGCACTTTTCTCATACACCCTGCAACATCTCTGGTGAGGTTAGAAGCCCCGAATGGGGAGGTGGGGGGATACCCCCTAACATTTACTGAGCACTTCCCACCTGCCAAGCATGGTTCTAAGCCCTATATTATTTTTATCCTCATAAGAAGCACGTGAGGAGACAGCAGCATTGATACTCCACTTTGCAGATGGGGAAGGCTACAGCACAAAGGTTATTTGTCCACGAACACATGACTAAACGGTGAGGCTAGGTCTGACCTCAGAAGTTTAAACCCAGAGCTCGTTTTCTTAGTCACTGTGATACCCTGACTGTTTATGACCCAGTCCTTTGCCTGAACTTGGCATTGAAGGAACACCCTTCAAATGATACTGAACGTACCACACCCTTCCTATGGTCACACGGGCCAGGGGCACCCAGCACCAAAGAAAGTGACTCCAGATTGATCCAACTGTGGAGGATACTCATAAAATCCTGCAGCTTTTTTGCTGTCCTAAGGAGAGCCAGGATTCTTGAAAATATGTACGCATGAGAGACTTAGACTGCTCACCAACCCTGGGGTACGGCCTTGGAATAAACACGCCGGAATTGATTTAGAAGGAAAAGGTATGAGACATTGTGTGTAGTCATGATGCAAATCCATACTGTTTACGCAGAAACACATAGCGAAGTCCCTGCCGTCCAGAAACACAAACTCTAACGTGAATTTTGGGAGAAGGGAAGAGCACAGACCACCACGGCTGAGGGCGCAGAGAGCAGCCAGCGCGCCGCGTTACAAAATGCCCGTGCTCCGTCCTCGGGCTGAACAAGCTCTTTTCCTGAGCTCGGAATGCCAGAATGGGAGGTCCGCTCTTCAGTCGATGGGGAGCTATTGAGGTTTCTAAGTCAGCGCACTACGGCCAGAGCTGCCCTTCAACGCATTCAATTCAGAGCGTTCGTAAGACAGCATTGAATAGGAGAGATTGCAAGGGTAGACACCCCACTGGGAACTGCCGTGCAAACCCCAGAGAGCGGAACATAAACTGTAGTAGCAAGAAGAGAAAGGGGGCAGAGTGCAAAGAGCAAAGTTCGGGAGTCACAGGACAGAAGTGTAAAAGGCCCTGCCTTCTTTATGTAGGCTTGGGGCCAAAGCTTGGGGCCAAAGCTCTAGTGGCTGCAGAAACCAGCGTGCAACGCGGTCCTCCACTGTCTCACCGTGTGGCAATGACTCAAACTTCTTGAGCATCAGTTTCTTCATCTGTAAAATAAAGATAACCATGCCCCACCTCTTAAGACTGTTAGGAAGTTTATGTAAGCATATAAAGCACTGGGCTTCCCAGGAGGCTCAGTGGCAAAGAATCAGCCTGCAAATGCATGAGATGCAGGTTCTATCCCTGGATTGGGAAGATCTGCTGGAGAAGGAAATGGCAACCCGCTCCAGTACTCTTCCTGGGAAATCCCACGGACAGAGGAGCCTGGCGGGCTGCAGTCCACGGGGTCACAAAGGGTCGCACACAACTTGGCAACTAAACATAGAGTGTTTGGCACGCTGAACAGATACGTAGTGAGCTCTCAATAACTCTACCCACTGATGTCAACGTTTTTGTGTCTGTCAGTAGAAATAATAAGATTCCTCATATATATACTGCTATATATGTAATAGATAGTCAACAAAGAACTACTGTATAGCACAGGGGAGTCTACTCAATACTTGTAATCACCTATATGGGAAACGAATCCGAAAAAGAATGGATATATGTACATATATAACTGAATCACTTTGCTGTACTCCTGAAACAAACACAACATTGTGAATTAACTATATTCCAAGATAAAATAAAAAATAAATTTAATGGAAAAAAAATAATAAGGTTCCCACATTCCTTCCTCTCTTAAGGGATGCTCATTGGGAGTTCCCTGGTGGCCCAGTGGTTAGGATTCTGGGCTTTCACTGCCGTGGGTCCAGGTTCAATCTTTGGTCAGTGAACTTAGATCCCACAAGCCTTGCAGTCACACACACACACACACACACACACACACACAAGTTTTATAAGCAGAAATTAACTCAACATTGTAAATCAATTATATTTTAATTTTTAAAAAAATATACAGTATACTAACGCATATATATGGAATTTAGAAAGACGGTAACAATAACCCTGTATGCGAGACAGCAAAAGAGACACAGATGTACGTAACAGTCTTTTGGACTCTGTGGGAGAGGGCGAGAGTGGGATAATTTGGGAGAATGGCATTGAATCATGTATAATATCATATATGAAATGAGCCACCAGTCCAGGTTCAATGCATGATACTGGATGCTTGGGGCTGGTGCACTGAGACGACCCAGAGGGATGGTATGGGGAGGGAGGAGGGAGCAGGGTCCAGGATGGGGAACACATGTATACCTGTGGCGGATTCCTGTTGATGTATGGCAAAACCAATATAATATTGTAAAGTAATTAACCTCCAATTAAAATAAATAAATTTATATTTAAAAAAATAAGCAGTTTAAAAAATAAAGAATTCTCCTTTACTAGTTAATAAAGGAAGGAGAGAAAGAAATCAACACTAGCAAAAAGGAAATACCCACGAGAAATCTTTTTTTCATACTCGTACAATTAAAATGTTCTGTGTGAAAGTGCCAGATGGTGTCCACTTTGGTGTCTGAACAAGTGTTCCTGATGGGAGGAAATGAATAGATGCACTTTAATTTAAGACATAAGCACAATTTATAATCTGGCCAACTCTCATCCCTGGGGAATGTGTCACCCTGATATCTGTCTCACTTGAACTAAGTTTCACTGGAGACAGTGCCGATCACAACCACATCATCAGCAACTTGAGTTCCGCTGTGCCCCTGGCTCTACGATGTCCCGGCCCCGAGGTCCAGGCCCTGCTGTCAGTACAACACTGACCTTCCCTGAGACTCGTCTCCAGTTTCACCCCACGCAGCACCCACCATATTCAACACCTACACCTGTTGTGTGTCAGGCACTGTGCTAGGTGGTTCATACACAGCTTTTTCTTTGAGAAAATGCAAACAAAATCAAAACAGAGACTGTAAAACTCAACAGAGTCCATTGTTTCTCTTTCTCCACCTTCTGCTACAGGGCAACCATATCCTGAATTCCTTCCATAAAACTTAAACACAGGCTCTTGCTAAATAGATATGGTTGGTGGCAGTGGTTTAGTTGCTAAGTCATGTCCGACTCTTGTGACCCCATGGACTGTGGCCAGCCAGGCTCCTCTGTTCATGGGATTTCCCAAGCAAGAATACTGGAGTGGGTTGCCATTTCTTCTCCAGGGGATCTTCCTGACCCAGGGATTGAACCTGAGTCTCCTGCATTGCAGGCAGATTCTTTCCCACTGAACCACCTGCAAAGCCCCTAGATATGGTTGATCACCTGCTTAAATGTCACACGATTTCCCATGACACTTATAACGGAATCTAAATTTATTAAAATGATCTTTGAGGCCCTGCATGATTTAGACCGCATCTATCTCTTTTACCTCTTAATGTCTTCTGCCCCTAAATTCTACTCCCTCAGCATCCTCGTTTCCTCTGGAGAACATACTAAGTTTGTTTCCACTTCAGAACGTTTGCCTTTGCAATCTATCCCCTCTGCCTAGAAAGCTCTTCCCCTGGATCTTCCTTCTCACGGCCATCTCTCCTTATCACCTCCATCTTGGATAACATGGAGGATGAATATCCTTTCTCAAAGAGATTTTGCCTCTTGCCTCACTTTTTTTTCTGAAAGCAATGTAAACACACTCCCAGAGGTATTCCTCAGCTGTCACATGCTGTAGGCATCTGCTCCCAACCCTAGTCATGTTGGTAGCTTGAAATCAGCCACAGTGGGAAGGTTTACAGTAAAGAAACTGGCAAGCACTCATTGCCACAATATTCACAACAGCCAGGACATGGAAGCAACCTAAATGTCCATCAACAGGGGGGCGGGCAAAGAAGATGTGGTGCATACGTACAGCAGAATATTACTCACGTGCAGCGGAATATTACTCAGCCATAAGAAGGAATGAAATAGGTCATTTGTAGAGACGCGGATGGACCTAGAGACTACCACACAGACGGAAGGAAATCAGAAAGAGAAAAACAAACCATATGAACACGTATGTATGTAGTCTATAAATGCTGTAGATAATCTTATTTGCAAAGCAGAAATAGAAACACAGGTGTAGAGAACAAATAAACGGATTCCAAGGGGGGAAAGGCGGGGTGGGATGAACTGGGAGATTACTGCACAGACACCTCTGTGTGTCAAACAGGTAACTGATGAGAACATACTGTCCTGCGCAGGGAACACGCCTCAGCGTTCTGTGGAAATCGAAATGGGCGGGAAATCCAAGGAAGAGGGGATATCTGTATACACAGGGTTGATCTGGTTTGCTGTGGAGTAGAAACTAACGCAATATTGTAATGCAACTGCACTCCAATAAAAATTGATTAAAAAAGAAATTGGCAAAGCCAATAAATCAGGGTCTTCCCCCCTGAGAACAGTGCTGAGACACTTACCAGCATGCAGCTGCCTACTTCTATTCCCTATCAACTCCTCCCCAAAGCTTGGTTCTTCTCATTTTCTTTAGCACCACTGCTCTGAAATCACCTTTTCTATGTGTTCCATTTTTATTAATTCTCTTCCAGATTAATCTAAAGAGAGTAGAAGCATAATCCAAATTTCTCATTGCTATATCCCTAACACTTCAAAGCACATGTGTAAGAACTTTAAAAATTCTTTCTGAAAGAATGAATTCATTCCATATACTCTCTATATATTATGTACCCCACTGTATTTAAGATTCTGAATTTCCTAATGGAGGCCTTTCATGGTTAAGATATTTTCAACCTAGAATTTTCTAGGAGCTACAGCTTCAAGAAGTATCAAAATTGCCAGTGTATGTGTGCCTTACCAGTCACCAATTAAGAAATGGAATGATGATTTAAAACATCACTTGCTAGCTTCCCTACTCTATAATATCTGTTTGGAAATTGTGAAGAGTTCGCCCTTGTCTCTTTTCATTCTAAAGTTCTACGTAGAAAAACATCTCCCTTCTGAAGGGCACTTACTGCGCAATCCCTTTGTTAGGAGAACAGGAGCATCTGGCCCCATCCATCTCACTGCAATTCGATCCGGGGTTAATTGCACCCTGTCACCAGCCAAGATTGACACTGTATGTTTTCTCTCGTCACTAAAACTGGTTCATTAAGGAGGCAGCTTTCTGAAGACTCAAACTCTTGAAGACCTTTTCACAGTAGGAATAGGACCAAAGACTTTTGCTGGGATTTTCCTGGTGGCCCCACGCAGGCTCAGTACATCACCGTAAGTAAGAAATGAGGGGGGCAATTGATCGCAAGAGGAAAGCAAATATCAATTGTTTGGAAGGTTGGCAAGCGGCATCTACTGGGCAAAGCGACAGAGGAACACTTAAACAGTCACTCTAATTGATCACCCAAGCGTGGCGGATGGCGCCGTGGGAACCGCTGCTTAATGAAAGTATGGCAAGCCTGAAGCAGATAGCTATGGAGTCCCACACTTGCATGCCTCTAGGAGCTAAGCAGTTAACTTAACTACTGAGGCAAATAGGGTATAAAATATAAGGTGGTTCAATGGCAAACTGAAGAATCCATCTACTTTTAAAGGAGGGAACGTAAACCCAGCTCCAGTGAACTTCTGCCAAGAGGGGATATGGAACCTGTAATGTCAGATTGTAATAGATTTTGTTGATTGCCTCCCGACACCCAGTCTCCACTTCTTTGTCCTTGTAATCCCCTCCGCTTACGTGACCCAGAGAAAGTTGATCCTATTCTCAGGCTGTTCTCCAGGGCTGGAACCAAACTGGTCTAAGCCAGTTAGGAGACTTCCATTTTCCCTGTCAGTGACCCATATACGAACAAACATATGACCCGGTTTTAGTCAATGACACGTGAGGAAAGGCCACTTTGATGCCTGAACTTCCGAAGAGACAGTCTTTCTTCCCTCGAACAGAATTGTGTCTCTCTGAAATGCCAGAAGCTGCAGCCACCATCCTGCCACACAGAGTCCAGGGCACCTGGAGGAAATCTCAGAAAACCACACCTGGCACCAACCTCTGGAATTGTTTTATATGATATAACAAATTTCCTTATGGCTCAAGCCAAGTCAGACTAAGTAAGGTTTTATTTGTTACCTGCTGATGAAAATACCCCTCCCCCTTGAAGGGATATATCAATCAATCTACCAACTTTTCAAGAGAAGTAGGACATGCCGTTTTTGTAATTCCATTTTTTTTAATTGTGGTCACTAATTTTTAATATTGTAGAGGAGAGCTCTCTCTGATTAAAACAACACAAAACAGAACAAACTTCAGTAGGAAATGGGTTGGGGGGGACAGAGCATTGGTTTACAACTCTTGGCCTGGCCTGTCCTCTGCCCCCCTTCACTCTCAGCTCTCAGTGGAACCTATCCCAAATTGCACATCTCAGGGAGAGTATGGGTTCCTAGAACTTTACGCATCACTTTACCCTTGATCGGAGCTTCCTGTGTGGCCCTTGGAGCTTCCCATTCTGCATAAGTTAGATATAATTCTGTCATTCAGTCACCAAGTCATGTCCAGCTCTTTGAGATCCCATGGACTGCAGCACACCGGCTTTCCCTGTCCTTCACGATCTCCCAGACTTTGTTCAAACTCATGTCCATTGAGTCAGTGATGCTATCTAACCACCTCACCCTCTGTCCCTCCCTTCTCCTCCTGCCCTCGATCTTTTCCAGCATCAGGGTCTTTTTCAATGAGTTGGCTCTTCTCAGCACGGCCAAAGTATTGGAGCTTCACCATGAGTCTTTCCAATGAGTATTCAGGGCTGATTTCCTTTAGGATTGACTGCTTTGATCTCCTTGCAGTCCAAGGGACTCAAGAGTATTCTCCAAGACCGCAGTTCAAAGGTATCGACTCTTCGGCATTCAGCCTTCTTTATGGTCTAACTCTGACATCCATACATGACTACTGGAAAAACCATAGCTTTGACTGTAAGGACCTTGGTTGTCAAAATGGTGCCTCTGCTTTTTAATAGGCTGTCTAGGTTTGTCATATCTTTCCTTCCAAGGAGCAAGTGTCTTTTAATTTCAAGGCTGCTGTCACCTTTCGCAGTGACTAGATACAATATGCATATTCAAATACTCCCTAGTATGGTGTTCAGCAAGAGATGTGGGGCTGTTGGAGAGACTTTCAAAAATGAAAAGGTTCGTTAATTAAGTTTCTTTGCAAGGAAAAGGTCATGAAAATGAGAAAATACTTACATTATTAAAGTCCAGCAAAACCAATAAACTTGAATTACTATGTATATTAACATGGTTAGTTCTGCAAATATGATCCACTCTTGTCTTCTCAGCTTTGCTCATAATCTGTCCCCTCTTGAAACATACCCTCTCCTGTCCCCTTTGCCAATCCATAGTTCACCTAGATTTTTTTAGACTCAATTGCAAGCCTATCTCTTCAAAAAGCTGCTTCAGATGGAACTTTATCGAACTGTTTAGGTGTAGTTCACACATCAGCTGTGATTTTAGAATCATCTGAAGCCATCTGTCTGTTGAACAGTAGATTTCTGACTCCTGAACCCAGAATGACTGGGTCTGGGCTTGAGAATCTGCATATTACAGGCTCTTCAACTGAGTTTTCTACACATTATGGTTGGGAGACGCTGTTCCAATCATATCATTATAATTGAATGGTGAATCATTACCTAGGCTTATTTTCACATAGTTCTTTCTAAAGAGGTAACTGATTACAAGCTCCTCAAAAGTAAGGACCTTATTTATACATCCATATTTTTATTTATCCTCTGTGATAAATGGGATGCTATTTCCTCCAATATATCAGCAAAATGCAGATTTACTGTTGAGGGGATTTTTGAGGATTAAATGAGATAATGAAAAAATTAAAATATATTGAATCTTAACTATGTATTAATACACAGTTCTAAGCCTGAGGCACTTTATTTCACTTCATCTTTAAAACAACCCTGAGGGGCTGAGGAATCATCTGCTTCTTGCTAAAGAGGTAAGTGAGTCCAGAGAGGTTAGAAAGTCTGGGAAGTTTACACAGCCAACAAGAGGACAGCCAGATTTCAAAGTCACATTGCTCTGATTCAAAAGTCTATGCATTTACTCCTAAATTGATGTCTGCACAAATAGAAGTCACTGACAATATACAAGTCCTGATACGCAAAGATCCAAAGCACGCTAGTGTCTATAGTGCAAGCGTGTTAAAGCGTCCGACCCAGACCTGCAGAAAAACTGCCGCACCTGTATCCTACCTGCTGCTGCTGCGAAGTCGCTTCAGTCGTGTCCGACTCTGTGTGAGCCCACAGACGGCAGCCCACCAGGCTCCCCCATCCCTGGGATTCTCTAGGCAAGAACACTGGAGTGGGTTGCCATTTCCTTCTCCAGTGCATGAAAGTGAAAAGGGAAAGGGAAGCCGCTCCGTCGTGTCGGACTCTTCGCGACCCCATGGACTGCAGCCCACCAGGCTCCTCCGTCCATGGGATTTTCCAGGCAACAGTACCAGAGTGGGGTGCCATCGCCTTCTCCGTATCCAACCTAGACCTGGAGAAAAATTGCCCCACTTGTATTAAGAGTCATCCTGTATTGAGACCAGAACTTATCCCAAGAGTGCAGAGCTGAGTTCCACCTCAGAAGACACAGGGCACACATAGAAGAAATTCAGGGAGAGCAACATCCCAGGCAGGATAACCCTCCGAACGGAAGCAGCCGCTGAAACCATGGCAACAGCCTGCACAGAGGACCACCAGGCACATTTATGGGTCCATGCGGTGCTGTCAGCCCAGACCGCCTGGGATGGGGTTTTAAACTGATACAGATGCCTGGGCCCTAGTCACAGATTTGTATTCATCATTCTGGGGCCTGCCCAGGGATTCTGATGGGCACCCAGGCTTAGACATCCAGCCTCCATCAGCTCCGACTCCCTTGCCGCCTGCCCCGTGGACCTTTTCTCTGCTCATTCTTTTTCTCATTGTGGATGGGCTCCCACTTCCGGTGCTTGGCACAGAGCAGGCGCTGCAGAACTGCATGTCGAAAAATGATGAGTAAGTGAATTTTGAAACTTGCTACCCTAAAGAGCCTCATTTAGCCTATTTACTATCCCCTAATTCCTCTCTCACTCACCTTTGATGAGCTCTAGCAGCCTCAAGAGTCCAGAAAACTGGCGCTCCATTATCTAACCCACTCCAGAACACTATTCTCATAGAAATAGTGAAAGAATTCAGGGTTCACTAACTCTGACCGTCACAGCTCTGTTCTTCTGGGGAACAGTTCTCCTTGGGTGTCTCATGTTGCAGCATGTCCTGGGAGCAGAGGCTCTCATATCTTTTGTTCTGGACCATCTTCTCCAGAAGATGCTTGCTTCTTGGAAGGAAATCTATGACAAATCTAGACAGCATATTAAAAAGCAAAGACATCACTTGGCCAACAAAGGTCCATATAGTCAAAGCTATGGTTTTTCCAGTAGTCATGTACGGATGTGAGAGCTGGACCCTAAACAAGGCTGAGCGCCAAAGAACTGATGCTTTCGAACTCTGGTATTGGAGAAGACTCTTGAGAGTCCCTTGGACAGCAAGGAGACCAAACCAGTCAATTCTAAAGGAAATCAACCCTGAATACTCATTGGAAGGACTCATGCTGAAACTCCAATACTTTGGCCACCTGCTATGAAAAACCAACTCATCGGAAAAGATCCTAATGCTGGGAAAGGTGGAAGGCAAAAGGAGAAGAGGGCAGCAGAGGATGAGATGGTTGGATGGCATCACTGACTCAGTGAACAGTGAACTTGGGCAAACTCCAGGAGACAGTGAGGGGCAAGGAGGCCTGGCGTGCTGCAGTCCTTGGGGTCACAGAGAGTTGACCATGACTTAGAGACAACAACAACCATCCTCTTCAGGACGGTCAGACAGCAAATAGCCCCAGCAGACAGAGACGGCAGCTCCCTGCAGGCAGAGGGCAGACTTGCTCCCCAGCCAAGGTAATAAAGATAATGTTCCCCGGCAGGGCAAAGAGAGGGGAGGCTTGCTGGCAGCAAGCCCCTTATAAAAGACTGGGGTTTCCTAAGCTCGGGTCTCCTGTAACATGAACGCCCTGCATGCGCAGTATCTACCTGGCCCACCGCATGGACCCGCCACGAGCCTTGAGGGCAACCGAGCGGCAAACACAGAGCGCATACTCCCTGCTGCGCTGTGAGTGAGAAAATCTCGTCTCTGATGACCTGGACCAGAATCTTCTGCCAGAATCCATGGAACTGTGACTCACTTGTTAGCGTGGATAAAACCTCAGAACCTGCACAGATCCTGACAACCTCCTATACATCTCTCCAGATTGCCCCCCTGCAAGGTTCCTTTGGGCCGCCCCTCAAACTGTGCCCTGCCTTCTGCTCACAAGAGCTGGAAGGAAGTTCTAGGAAGAGAGTTTCATCACTGTGCACACTGGTTAAAATCACCAGTTGATAGATTCACCTTCCTCACGAAACTCAAGTTACTTAGAAATAGGAACTAAGTGATATTTATCAACAGAGCTGACGCCGGGAAAATAGAGCCCTTCCCACGTGACCCGGGCGTCCTCACCTCCCTAGCCCGTCCCGCAGGCCTTGGCTCCACCCTGCTCCTCCTCGCCTGCCCTTTGCAGCCACACTGGCCTCCCAGCCACACTCAGCGTCCTGGCCCAAGCCGCTCCCGCTGCCTGGAATGGTCTTTCTTCTGACTGGCACACGGACTCCCTTCTGCACCCGCTCTTGGCCTCGCACCGTTATTTGAGCTCCACGAGACGCTTCATCTGTGTTGCTCACTGCCGTATCCTCCGTGCTCAGCCCTATTCTGAAGAACAGGGCCCACCCTACACGACATACTCCGTCCCTACTCACCGAATAGATGAGCGAATAAGGACTAAAAGCGGCTAGCACAGCTACATGCAAGCAGTAGGCGTCTGTAAAGTGGCTGCTGCGAAGGTGGTCATGGCGGATACACACACTTTAGCAACACCCGGTCCACAGACTGTCACGTTTCTTTATTTGTCGAGATCAAGTTCAGTCTGCTTCAAGCCTCCTCTGTTGGGCTGATGAGAAACTCGTCTCGGTCTTTGCGGGGGAGGCTTTCCAACCCTCGCTAGGATCATACAAGAACCCCAGGGGGCAGATGCAGCACAGAACATTCAGGGAAACAAAAAAGAGATTTCTGATTTTTAGATGGTAGCCTCCACGCTCATATGCGTTGCGCCCCGCAAAACACATGCACACGCTCACTCCCTGCTGAAGAATAGTGTCCACACAGCACCGACAGCCCCTCCAAGGCTCGGGCACCTCCTGGGGACGGTGAGAGAGGGATCAGGCCCCTTCTCCCAGCGAAAACGCAAAACCAAAACCCCTTCCCCAGCTCCAGGGTCGCCCCCCACCTCTCTGTCTTCCATATGCTCCCACCTCCTGAAAGCGTTCTTCCCCGGCTCCCTCCAGCACAATACCCTTCAAACAACTTTAGATTTTCCAAATTTTAAGCTGGGAAATTTTTGCCTTTGGCCCTACTACACACAAGCTGCTGTAAAATGCTAAATGAGGCATTTAAACAGACTTGTTGAAATTCAACCAGGCAAATTCAAAGTCTCAGCTCCCTTCTTCGTATGGCAAGGGAAATACATCAGAGAGAACAAAACACACGGTGATACCCAATAAATCACCTGCCACATTAGAATTAGTCTTTGTGTGGTCCCAGCATTCAGCACAGGGCCTGGCTCATAGGTGTTGAATAAACATTTGCAGAACTCATGTCTGAATGAATATATTGAATTTAGCTAATGTAAATTTACCTAAACAAATGGCCTCCAGGGTGGACAACTCCCTAGAGATGGTTGGCTCCTCCAGAGTCTCACTCGAGCCTTCTCCACTATTCTCCGGGCTCCAAGAGGCTGACATTATGCTTTCTGGTTGGGTTTGCTTTATGGGCTGTTACCAGCAGGCAAGCTCAGGGAAGAAAAGGAAGATCAAGGTATTAATTCTCTCCACCCTGGTTAATTTCAATGGTGTCACCAAGGCCTGATTGTGTTCCTGCTTCAGTTAGTGTGTGTTATGGTCTGAATGTTTGAAGTGGAGTGAAAGTGTTAGCTGCTCAGCTGTGTGACTTTTTGTGACCCTCCTGGACTGTAGCCCAGCAGGCTCTTTTGTCCATGGGATTCTCTAGGCAAGAATACCGAAGTGAGTTGTCATTCCCTTCTCCAGGGGATCTTCCAGACCCAGGGATCGAACCTGGGTCTCCTGCATTGCAGGCAGATTCTTTACCATCTGAGCCACCAGGAAGCTGTAAAGTGTAATATCGGGAGTGGGATCTGAACCGACGCCTCCAGGAGAGACTGCAACCTGAACGCGGCTTAGACAGCTCGGCCATTCTGATTTGCTGCAAAAATTCATATCTTGAGGGACTTCCCTGGTGATCCAGTGGCTAAGCCTCCACCCTTCCAATGCAAGGGGTGCAAATTCTATTCCTGGTCAGGGAACTAAGATTCCACATGCCATTTGGCACAGCCAAAAAAAAAAAAAATCGTATCTTAAAGCCTTAACCCCAGTTGATGGTATCTGGAGGTGGGACCTTCAGGAGGTGACTAGGCCATGGGATGGAGCCCTCAATGAATGGGATTAGTGCTTTTATAAGAGGCCAGGGAGGTAGCTCTCTCTTTTTCTGCCAGGTGAGGATACAAGGAGAAGTTGTCCATCTGCAACCCTGAAGAGGGCTCTCACCGGAGCACGGCCATGCAGGCACCCTGATCTCAGGCTTTCCTAACTGTGAGAAAGAAATCTGTTACCCTGTCTGCAGGGCTCTGCTATAGCAAATCCAAGCTAAGAACAGTCGAGCAGGACAATTAGGCTACAAATGCCTGCATCCGTGTGTGGGCGTTTGGCTACACGCATGCTAAGTCGCTACAGTCGTGTCCAACTCTTTTCAATCCTATGGACTGTAGCCCCCCAGGCTCCTCTGTCCCTGGGATACTCCAGGCAGGAATATTGGAGTGGCTTGCCATTCCCTTCCCCAGGGGATCTCCCTGACCCAGGGATCAAACCCAAATCTCCTGTGGCTTCTGTACTGCAGGAGGATTCTTTGCCCCTGAGCCACCAGGGAAGCCCATGTTTGCCTACATACACAGCTGTATTTGTTTCAGGGATTTGACCCTAGGCCCTTGAGGCAGCAAGTAATGTTAAGCAGTCTCCATACAACTGTTGTCTCTGTGTCAGGCTGGAGCTTGGGGTCCGCAGGGCGGACCATCAGGAAGGAATAGGGATGTGAAGTGGGGGAGGATCAGGACAAGCTGAAACCCACAAGGATGAGCTGGGGTCCACGCAGCTGGACAGAAGCTTGAATCAGTTCTTGTTCCTCTGATTGTGGTGAGTGCAGCCGCCAGGCTGAACTTCATCATAGAGCTGAACACGTGCCTGGCCCAGAGTTGGAGAAGCTGAAGGAGGAAGCAAGGAAAGGAGATCAGGGTAGATCCCCTGGGGGATCGGCCACCCCCCAGGCCAAGGAGGAAAGCCAGCTATTGAATGGGGACAAAGGGTGTGAGCCACAGAAGGGCTTCAAGTCACCCCCCAAATCCCACACACAAGTCTCTCCATGGCCCTCCCTGACCACACACCTCCAAGGAGGGGATTCTGCGGGATGTAGTTCAGCCTGGTCATGTGGGCACCTGCAAAGCGAGCATCTCCATGAAGGAAAACTCACAGCTCTGCCCTAAGGCCCCCTCCTCACAGTCAACTCTTCTCTTGCAGAATCTTTCTCTGTCTAGTAAATGCTCCTCCCCATCTGCCTTGTGGTCAGGGGATGGAGGCTCAGGGCAGGGCTGGTCCCTGGTGGTTTTCATGCACACCACCCATATTGTAATCAATACACTCTTTTGTACACTCTCCTCAAATCACCCAGTTGGAATGTACCATCTGGTCCCTGCTGGGATCCTGATAAACAGTACACCCACCCTTGGTGCGGAGGAACAAATAGAGGATGAACTAGTGGGTTTATTTATTGCTCTTCTCTGCTGGAGATGGGTCTGTTCACAAATATTAATTGAGTATCTAGGAATGAAGCACCTATGTCCCAAATAAGCATGCTAGGAATACAGATACAGGCATGAGACACGGATTCCCTGCTCCGACAGAGCTTGCCATCCAGCAGAGACTGATGGTAACTATATTTGCTTCCTACCGTCTAATGCAGTAGACACACAAACTGGTGATCGTGTGTTCATGAAGTCTCCAGAACCTTTTGAAAGAAAGTTAATGGTGATTTATGAAACAGTTACTGTAACAGTGCTATATCTCTGAAGATGGTTTATTTTGTCTCATTTTTAAGCATATACCCCTGACAACCTAAAATTAATACACTGCATTAAGAAATCAAATATACTTCAATAAAAATGTTCTTTTAAAGCAAAGAATATACCCCCGACAGATGGTAAATATACATATCATGGGGATCATTTTGCAATGTATAGAATTATTGAATTATTCTGCTGTACACCTGGAGCAAACACAGCGTTGTAGGTCAGTTACACTTCAGTAAATAATATATACATGTGTATATGAGTACATGAGATTCCCAGGTGGCTCAGTGATAAAGAATCCACCTGCCAACGCAGGAGACACAGGTTGTACCCCTGGGTCAGGAAGATCCTCTGGAGGAGGAAATGGCAACCCACTCCAGTATTCTTGCCTGGAAAAATACAATGGACAGAGGAGCCTGGTGGGCTACAGTTGGTGGGGGTCACAAAGAGTTGGACACAACTGAGCACACACACACACACAAGCATACATATACATATTTTTTGAATGAAAGAAAAGGGGACTTATAAAGACAAGATCTATATGGCTATAGTCTCCACAGACACTATCTCATTCAATCTTCACGCAGTAAATGAGTGAGCAGATAGTTGTCTCCTCTCGATAAGTGGAGAAACAGACTGGGAGAGGTAGAGAGGCCAGCCCAAGGTCATATGGCCAATGAGGGTAGTCAACTGGGTCTTTCGGGGGGGGGGGGGGGGGGCGTGTATGGGCTCTCTAAGTGCAATCAATCAGGCCAAAGGCTTTATTTTTTAAAATCCGCGCAGCAAACCTAATAAGACACGTTTCATTGCTGTGCCTCCTTTTGTGCAACAGGCAACTTCCGCGTAGAGAGACACACAGATATGAAGACAGCAGGCAGGAACTGAACCCGGCTCAGCCCGATGTCAAGGCCCACCCGCCCTCTGCTCTGCATCAGGATCCATAAAGCACAATTGACAGGGCATTTGTTAAGGCTGTTTCATTCCTGAGTATCTTTCTCCATAAATAACAGAGAGATCTACATATCTATAGAGATATAGCCCACATATCCATTATATTCTATTCAACACATAATACAGATATTCCGTCTAAAGCTTCAAGCTGTTCTCCTTCTGGCACTGAATTATTTGCTTCTCCCAACCTCCATTAACCAAGTTTGGGGAGAAAAGCGAGCTGCCACATAAGTCTTGATGAGAATAAAGTCTCTTTATTACTATTATTATTCCCCTAATGGCCTGTGCAGTATCGTACATAACTTTTTAGTCCTTCATAAAATCCCGTTGATAAACATTTGACAACTTGTTACAATTTTAAAACTTTCATTGCCCGATGAGTGCTGGCACCACTGGAATCTAACAATGTGATACGAAGGCAGCACAGTAGCTTTCTGTGATGCTATAAAGAATTTTGCAGCCTCTCTCAGCACCTAATTTATGACATGTGGCCTGACGAATGATCAAGATTCACTATTTGCCATTATAGGAAACAGGCCAACCAATTCATAATTTTCAGGAAAGCTGGTTTTAACAGCCCTATTAGTTTTACCATTCCAACTTTCGTAAGCTTCAATTTGTTATGTTTAAGTTATTTGCTCTGAGGAGTCTGAGTGTTCTTACATGGGTCTTAAGGTCTATTTTTCCAAATGGAGTTTGTAGAAAGATGATGGCAGTGCTAAAAGTCCAGTTATGATAAACTCTGAAGATCCAAGGAAAACGCTGGGCATGTCCATTCAAGTTGAAAACGCAGAGTATTTCCACCCCTCTTCTGTTTATTAAGAAAACATATAATAAACTGGAGATGATCTGTGTTGTGGTCTATAGGCTTCATTACAACACTGAGACATTTGCTAAACCAGATCCTGTTTCTGAACTTCACAATATTACTCCCTTTATCTATTGAGAGACAGTTAAAATGTATAGTATAGACACGTACAGTCCAAAGGTACATTTGATTCTGATATACACTTGTTCAATGGAGAAAGAAATGGCAAGCCACTCCAGTGGTCTTGTCTGGGCAATCCCATAGAGAGTAGCCTGGAGGACTACAGTCCATGGGGCTGCAAAGTCTGACACGACTGAGCAACTAACACACACACACACGTCTCATGAGATACATGGGCTCAAAAGTAAGTTTTCACATGTGCCTGAAATAGTTATCAATATATCCACAGTATTACAGAATCATTCATGAGCTGAAATGAATTATTTTTAAGTACCTAGCACAGAAGTTGGCAAACTACAGCTTGTAGACCCAATTTAGCCCTCTGCTAAATTGGTTTTTTATAGCCCATAAGCTAAGAATGCTTTTTTTTTTACATTTTTTAAATCAAAAGAACAATAACATACCCTGACATGTGAATTTGCATGAAATTCAAATTTCAGTGTCTAAATAAACTTTTATTGGCATACAGCCACGCTCACGTGTTTACATGTTGTTCACAGCTGCTTTCTCACTCAGTGTCACAGGTCAGCAGAGGAGACAACTCTGGGGTCCACAAAACCCAAAGTATGTACTGCTTGGCCCTGATCCATTCTATTCCAAATACTGGAAGTGAAAACACAAAAATGAAAAAACAGAGCAAGCTCTTTCCTCATTCACGACAGCAGTAAACATGTCAGATGGGTATAACAGCTAGGGAGAAATGCGAATTAGCTAAAAGTAAATCAAATACAGGCTGATAAGGTGGGTTGAATAGGTGACTCAAATACCAGGGTGGTATTGCCAGCAGGGACATGATTTTTGAAGTGGTGAATAACTGTTGGTGAATTTCCAAACAAAACAGAGTACAAGTCTCCTTCAGTTTATGCAGTGGGTATTAAACCTGTACAAAGATTACTTTGTGCTATATATAAAACGGAATTTGGTTCTAGGTCCCGATCATTAGAATCAGGTTTTCAACTCCCCGGCTGTCTGACACAAAGACAAAAAGTCATGCGGGGTGTGGAACACGGCTTCATTGTGCTGGACTGTGGCTCAGACGGTAAAGAATCCGCCTGCAATGCGGGAGACCTGGGTTTGGTCCCTGAGTTGGGAAGATCCCCTGGACGAGGGCATGGCACCCCACTCCAGTATTCTTGCCTGGAGAATCCCATGGACAGAGGAGCCTGGAGGGCTAAAGCCCATTGAGCCACAAAGAGTTGGGCATGACTGAGCGACTGGGCACACAGCACAGTTCCTGGCAGGGCAGGATCTGGAGTAACCCTGGCCCTTACTCACTAAGGCAACATAGACATTAAAATCTCCAACAGCGTTGTCAGACACAGAAGGACGAAGACTGTGATTCATAAGCCAAGTTTCCAAAAAATGAAAAAGGAGGGAGACAGGGAACCACAGAGGAGTGATCAGTGATGGGCTGGTAAGTGTGTCATCACTGGCTCTGATTTACAACATTTGCCAATCTCCTTGATGTCACCCTAAACTAAGACCAATGTGAAGCTACCAATACAATGTCGTTAAATGCAGATGGTGGGAAAATACGTGTTCAACCAGCTCTTCAGAGCCAGCACATATTCGAGCTCTAGCACACCACTGGGATGGGTAGAGGTGGACACAGGCAAAGAGCATGAAGCACAAACGAACAGAAACTTATCCATGGGGGGGTAGGAACAATCCCCTGAAAGATGCCTCAGTGAGTCAGATACCATAACCCAACTTCCCAACTTATAAGGACACCTTCTCTTGACTAAAGGGTGACCTCAGGAATTCAACTGAGGTGGGAAATAAAATAAAGCATTTTATAAAACTGATAAAGGGATTTCCCTGGTGGTCCAGTGGCTAAGACTCCACGCTCCCAATGTCAGGGGCCTGGGTTCAATCCCTGGTCAAAGAACTAGATCACACAGGCCACAACTAAGACTTGGCACAGACAAATAAGTAAATACTCTTTAAAATAAAGCTGACAAAAATTTAGTAGCGTTATTTTGTTGTTGTTTGTTTTTAAACCAGGAATCAAAATTCTGGAAGAAACAGTTAGGGGCATTGTGAAAGAGAAGTCAGCAGAGGAAGGCTCTGTAAGAAAACCTCTCGCACAGAACACACTCTGGGTGTGACCAAGACTGGCAAGAGAGCCTCTCCCGTTCCAAACTAGATCTGACAGCCGTCGAGGAGGCAGTACTTCAGCAAATTCATCTCTCATGCTGTCATCAAATTATTATAATTTAGCTTCAGCAACTACAGTAGCTGCTCACAAAAACACATTACTACAGTAGAGTTCCGCGAAACATTCTGCACAAACAGCAGACGTGGCAGATTTTGCCACTTCATTGACTTTGTAAAACGGAAAGAGCTCCCCTTTTGTCTTGTATCGTTTCACTAATTACATCATTAGCAGAAGGCCATTTTGACCAATACGGAGAAGATAAGAACTACTTTTTCTAAATTTTAAGTGTAAATGCAAGTTAAAATATAAAGAAATTCAGGCCTGTGTGGTGCGGAACCCATAGGAGATAAGACAGTCAAGTGATTATAGAGATGTCATCTTAAAAAAAAAAAAATCAAAAGAATTGACTTCCTTCTTGTCTAATTGGTGTGATTATCCAACCAGTCTGTTTCTCCATCTTCATAACATGGACACTCTGATGAAGACAGAAAGGCAGGGTGACTGCAAATGTTTCAGCATAAAGACAAAAGGGCGTGAAGAGAAAGGGATGGAAGTAGCAGAGGTGGGGGCAGCCCTATGCCCACCACAGACTCTAAGGGAGGACGAAAGAAAGTTCCCTCCAAGGGAGTCTGGGGAGGATTGTGAAAAAACAACCTCCATCCTCCTTTACCCAGCAGTAGACATCCTAACTGCACACCTGGCCACAGAAAGCCCATACGCCCCAGTGCCGCTCATAGTTGGTGTGGCCATGTGGTTAAATTATGTGTGAACAGGAAGTAACTACGTGCAGGTTGTTTACTTTGCATTTAAAAAGGAGGAGATGGGCATGCCGTCCCCTTTCCTGCCCCCACCCCCGGCTGCAATGCAACCCTAATGACAGCAATCCTGGGTCAGAGGGACAATGAAGGCGGCGTATTAAGAGAAGGCGGCGGCACGGAGGCTCCCAGGTACCCCAACAGATTTCCAGAGCAAGGTCACCCCCCGAGATGGGACTTCTATTTCTGTGAGACTGAAATAAAATCCTGTTTTTTATTACTTTTTTTTTAAATTTTTAAATGTTGATTTATTTATATATTTGGCTTAGTTGCAGCACACGGGATCTAGTTCTCCGAGCAGGGATCAAACCTAGGCTCTCTGAATTAGGAGCCCAGAGTCTCAGCCACCAGACCAACAAGGAAGTCCAAAATTCTATTGTTTTTAAGTCACCACTGTGGGGGACCGTATGCAAAGCAGTCCCTGATCATAACTGACACAGTTTGAATTTTATCATCACAAGGGGAAATGGAGAGTGAAGGATAAAACTGACGATGACCTTCGCAGTCTGCATACAGTAGCATTGTTAATTCCAGAACTTTAACACTCACTGGTGTGAAGTTTTTTTTTTTCATAGAAATTTCACAGTTCTGCTAGAGTTCCATCCCACCTAAGATCTATTGCCTCAATTTGTTCAAACAAAGCTTTGAGCCTTTTTCATTTACAAATGTAACCAACCTTGCTTAATCTTGGCGCCACATCTTCACTACTAAACCCAATGGTGGAGTTCCTTGAGCCCTTCTGAGATCTGAAAATAGAGACATCGACTCTCTGATTTTAGATGGAGCTGCTGCAGCTGGAGTGGAACCCCAGAGCCCACAGGAAGAGAGGAGACAAGTTATGAATCTGATCATCCTATCGTCTCCCCAACTGTCTCATTTAAAAGCAAGAGTCTAGATTCTCACTGCTCTGAAAAAAAAAGAAAAATGCACACAGGCCATGAACAAATGTATTTGTCTAGTGTACAAGGAGGCAAAGATGGTCCTCAAACCCAGAGGAATAAAAGTTTTATATATATGTATTATCATTAGTAGGTATAAAACTGCCCTTTTTCTCACTAACATTTTATCATCCCAGTGTGTTCCTGCATATAAGCCAAAGAAGACTCCATGTTTTATATTATTTAATATTACAACTTTTAATTAAAATTATATAGAATATTACTATAATATGAAGGGTAATGAAAAGTGAAAGTTAGTTGCTCAGTTGTGTCCAACTCTTTGCGACTCCAGACTGTAACCCGCCAGGCTCCTCTGTCCATGGAATTCTCCAGGCCAGAATACTGGAGAGGGTTGCCATTTCCTTCTCCAGGGGCTCTTCCCAACCAAATCAAACCCAGGTCCCCTGCATTGCAGGCAGATTCTTTACCATCTGAGCCATCAGGAAGCTCATGAAGGGGAAATACCTAAGCTTATTAAGTGCCCGCTATGTGCCTTCAAACCACTTCTTGCACCATGCTCTGCAACTGCCTTGTCAGACAGGTCTAATAACCACTGCGCTGTGGATGCAAGACTGAGCCTCAGAGCAGACGGATAACCGGCTAGAGCCATTGAGCCAGGGAGTGGCACGTCCAGACATCAAAGCTAGGAAGTCAGACTCCACAGCCTACGTCTTTAAACATTCTTCTCCTTGCCTCTTGACTGCAAAGAATGGACAAAGAGCTGTGCCGCCCAGAACTCTTTCAAGGAAGGAATTGCTGCCCAGCTTTGGATGTGTGGCCAGCTGGTAACAAGTTACCTGTTACTGCCGGTCTGCACACACAGAAAGCTCTCCCAAGGCCAGGCCCTGCACTGCAGCATGCAAGAGTAACCAGGCAAAGCGTGGGTATAAAGCCCCGCCACTTAGACCCAACACAGGACACTCAGGCTTCCCTGGCGGTCCAGTGGTTCAGAATTTACCTGTCAATGCACGTGGATTTGACAGCTGACCCAGGAAGATCACACACGCTGCAGGACAGCTAAGCCCGTGCGCCAGCACCGCTGAGCCAGCATTCTCAAGTCCATGAGCCACAACTACTGAACCCGTGCGCCTAGAGCCCACGCTCCACAGCAAGAGAGGAGCCCCCGCTCGCAGCAAACAGAGAAAGGCCCTGCACAGCAGCGAGACCCTGCAGAGTCAGTAAGAAATAAACAAAACCACAGAGCACTCCGAGGGGCAGTACACACACCAGCGCTGCCGACTGGGGTTGGCCAAGACCTCACACACCTGCATCGTGATTCCACCTGTCTCTCCCCAGTTTTGTTTCCTCCCTCATCCCTCAACAGACACTGATTCCACATATACACCTTGAACCCTAAACTCTATCTCAGTACCCACATCTGCCCCGTGTCACCAGCTTCACCAACAAAGATGGCCACTGAATGAATGTATGAATACGTGGATATATGGTGAATACACTATTTGAGTCTTGGGTTCGGTATAACACTCCATTCAACAAATAAACAATCTCCCACTGTGTTTCCAGCACCTTCCGAGGCAACAATGAAATACACAAGGTCTCTGCCCTCAAGGTGCTGATGGCATCTACTGGCCTAGAGTCAGGGTTCTCAATCTTGACCATGAGACACACCTAGGAATTTTGTGTGTGGGTTTTGGTTTGTTTTTTGGGGGGATTGGAATGAAAACTGACCTTTTCCAGTCCTGTGGTCACTGCTGAGCATTCCAAATTTGTTGGCATATTGAGTGCAGCACTTTCACAGCATCATCTTTCAGGATGTGAAATAGCTCAACTGGAATGCCATCACCTCCACTAGCTTTGTTCATAGTGATGCTTTCTAAGGCCCACTTGACTTCACATTCCAGGATGTCTGGCTCTAGGTGAGTGATCACACCATCGTGATTATCTTGGTCATGAAGATCTTTTTTGTACAGTTCTTCTGTGTATTCTTGCCACCTCTTCTTAATATCTTCTGCTTCTGTTAGGTTCTTACCGTTTCTGTCCTTTATTGAGCCCATCTTTGCATGAAATGTTCCCTTGGTATCTCTAATTTTCTTGAAGAGAGCTCTAGTCTTTCCCATTCTGTTGTTTTCCTCTATTTCTTTTCATTGATCGCTGAAGAAGGCTTTCTTATCTCTTCTTGCTGTTCTTTGGAACTCTACATTCAGATGCTTATATCTTTCCTTTTCTCCTTTGCTTTTCACTTCTCTTCTTTTCACAGCTATTTGTAAGGCCTCCCCAGACAGCCATTTTGTCCATTTAGTCAAGGCTATGGTTTTTCCAGTGGTCATGTATGGATGTGAGAATTGGACTGTGAAGAAAGCTGAGCGCCGAAGAGTTGATGCTTTTGAACTGTGGTGTTGGAGAAGACTCTTGAGAGTCCCTTGGACTGCAAGGAGATCCAACCAGTCCATTCTGAAGGAGATCAGCCCTGGGATTTCTTTGGAAGGAATGATGCTAAAGCTGAAGCTCCAGTACTTTGGCCACCTCATGTGAAGAGTTGACTCATTGGAAAAGACTCTGATGCTGGCAGGGATTGGGGGCAGGAGGAGAAGGGGACGACCAAGGGTGAGATGGCTGGATGGCATCACGGACTCGATGGACGTGAGTCTGAGTGAACTCCGGGAGTTGGTGGTGGATAGGGAGGCCTGGCGGGCTGCGATTCACAGGGTTGCAAAGAGTCGGACACAACTGAGCGACTGAACTGAATTGAACTGGTTTGTTTTAACCATGCCCAGGCCCCAGTGGAATTCAACTGAATGAGAATAAAGTGTAAGCAGAGAGTGGTAGAGCTAGTTGACATGCCAGGACCCCTCAAATTTTCCAGGTATATGAATCGCCCGGGGCTCAGGCTAAAATGCAGACTGGTTCAGCAAGTCACAGGCACCTCTGGGGCTGGTGCCAAACCACACTGGATTTAGGAGATCAAGGAAGCTTAAGATAAACATAAATAAGGAGGTACAGAGCCCCCCCCAAATATGACTGACAATTATCTGGTGGGTTTGCATTACAGATTCAGATCTTGCACATTAAGATAATATCAGTTCAGTTCAGTCACCCAGTCATTTCCGACTCTTTGCGACCCCATGGACTGCGGCACGCCAGGCTTCCCTGTCCATCACCAGCTCCCAGAGTTTACTCAAACTCATGTCCATCAAGTCAGTGACGTCATCCAACCATCTCATCCTCACGCCCTTCTCCTCCCACCTTCAGTCTTTCCCAGTGTCAGGGTCTTTTCCAATGAGTCAGTTCTTCGCATCAGGTGGCCAAAGTACTGGAGTTTCAGCTTCAGCATCAATCCTTCCAATGAATATTTAGGATTGATTTCCTTTAGGATTGACTGGTTTGACCTCCTTGCAGTCCAAGGGACTCTCAGAAGTCTTTTCTGACACCAGAGTTTAAAAGCATCAATTCTTCAGCGCTCAGCTTCCTTTATGATCCAACTCACATCCCACACACAACTACTAGAAAAACAATAGCTTTGACTAGACAGACTTTTGTCGGCAAAGTAACGTCTCTGCTTTTTAATCTGCTGTCTAGGTTGGTCATAGCTTTTCTTCCAAGGAGCAAGCATCTTTTAATTTCATGGCTGCAGTCAACAACTGCAGTGATTTTGGAGCCCAAGAAAATAAAGTCTCTCACTGTTTCCATTGTTTCCCCCCCTATTTGCCATGAAGGAACAGGACCAGATGCCATGATCTTAGTTTTCTGAATGTTGACTTTTAAGCCAGCTTTTTCACTCTCCTCTTTCACTTTGATCAAAAGGCTCTTTAGTTCTTCACTTTCTGCCATAAGGGTGATGTCATCTACATATCTGAGGTTATTGATATTTCTCCTGGCAATCTTGATTCCAGCTTGTGTTTCTTCCAGTGCAGCGTTTCTCATGATGTACTCTGCATAGAAGTTAAATAAGCAGGGTGACAATATACAGCCTTGACGTACTCCTTTGCCTATTTGGAACCAGTCTGTTGTTCCATGTCCAGTTCTAACTGTTGCTTCCTGACCTCCATACAGATTTCTCAGGAGGCAGGTAAGGTGGTCTGGTATTCCCATCTCTTTAGGAATTTTCCACAGTTTGTGGTGATGCACACAGTCAATAAAGCAGAAGTAGATATTTTTCTGGAACTCTCTTGCTTTCTCGATGATCCAACAGATGTTGGCAATTTGATCTCTGGTTCCTCTGCCTTTTCTAAATTCAGCTTGAACATCTGGAAGTTCACGGCTCATGAACTGTTGAAGTTTCACTTGTAGAATTTTGAGCATTACTTTACCAGCATGTGAGATGAGTGCAATTCTGCAGTAGCTTGAGCATTCTTTGGCATTGCCTTTCTTTGTGAATGGAATGAAAACTGACCTTTCCAGTCCCATGGCCACTGCTGAGTTTTCCAAATTTGCTAGCACATTGAGTGCAACACTTTCACAGCATCATCTTTTAGGATTTGAAATAGCTCAACTGAAATTCCATCACCTCCACCAGCTTTGTTCGTAGTGATGCCTCCTAAGGTCCACTTGACATCACATTCCAGGATGTCTGGCTCTAAGTGAGTGATCACACTGTCGTGATTATCTTGGTCATGAAGATCTTTTTTGTACAGTTCTTCTGTGTATTCTTGCCACCTCTTCTTGATATCTTCTGCTTCTGTTAGGTCCATACCATTTCTGTCCTTCATTGTGCCCATCTCTGCATGAAATATTCCCTTGGTGTCTTGAATTTTCTTGAAGAGATCTCTAGTCTTTCTCACTCTACTGTTTTCCTCTGTTTGTTTGCACTGATCACTAAGGATACAATCAGTTTTAGAGAATTACTTCAATGTTCTTCTATCACCCTTGTTCCCTTAAAACTGAGACACAGACGCAACTGACCTGTAACTGTGAATGTTGTCAAAGAAAAGAAGATAGACCACCACACCGCTTCTCCTTACACCACTGAAGCATTCAAATACAAGTTTGTATAGTTTACTTTTTCTATGCTCTACTAGTTAGATGCTGAGAGCACAGACTCTCTGTGTGTATCTGTGTCTGTGTCTGGCAATTCTGAGTGTATCAAGACTTTTCTTCTTTCCTAAATGCAGTCATCTTCACAAACAACTTTGACAACACACTTTCATTTTGTCCGAGTTGCTCGGGATGAAATTCGCTCAGCCATTAAAAGGTGGGAAAGTGCCCTGCTGCTTGTGTAGATGAGAGAAGGCCACTGTTTTGTCAGATGTCAGCTACCCATCAGTTGAGGCCGAGGAAGCGATTTGTAACATGATGGGGTCGGTAAGAAGCCCTCCAAGCCTTAATTATCAGAGTGCCCCCCAGTTTCACTGGGCTTGTCACTGACTTCTGACAAGCTCAGAGGCAGACGAAAAGACAAACAGCACATCACCAACTCGTTAATTAGCAGGGAGCACAAAGCAACCCAAATTGCAAGCCCAAGAAAATATGCCACAGAGTTGCTTTTTGTACCTTGGATTTCATCAACACAGGCAAGGGAAACGGGGAATGTTTCATACTTCAGAAAATATCTGATCGTTCTTGGGGATCCACTTCAGCCTTCAGGAAGGGAAGCAGTTCTTTTAATCTCTCAAAGGCTTACAGAGGACCTACTGTGTGTCTGGTTCTAAGGATATAATGTAGCAGATTGATTCTTTCTTCCTTGTATTCATTCAACAAACATGCATTGTTGCCTCCTGTCTCCTACTGTAAGCTGGATTCTAGGTAGGTGGGTCTAAAAAAACAAAGGCACATTCTGACACAGACTGCAACGGGAATGAACCTTGGAGACGCCACACGGGATAAGCCAGTCACGAAAGGACAAATACTGCAAGATTCCACTTATATGAGGTCCCTGCTGCTGCTGCTAAGTCACTTCAGTCGTGCGACCCCATAGACAGCAGCCCACCAGGCTCCCATGTCCCTGGGATTCTCCAGGCAAGAACAGTGGAGTGGGCTGCCATGTCCTTCTCCCCTAGACTAGTCACATTCGTAGAGACAGAGAGCAGACGGTGACTGCGGGGGCTGGGGGAGGGGGGGAGGGCTACTATTTACTAGGCGCAGAGGCTCAGTCTCAGAGGGCCTCCCCGGGGCTCAGCAGTAAAGAGTCTGTTTGCAATGCAGGAGATGCAGGCGATGTGGGTTCGATCCCTGGATCTGGAAGACCCCCTGGAGGAGGCAATGGCAACCCACTCCGGTGTCCTTGCCTGGGAAATCCCATGGACAGAGGAGCCTGGCGGGCTACGGTCCACAGAGGCACAGAGAGTCGCACATGACTGAGAGCAAGTGTTCAGTTTCGGAAGACGATAAGCATCCTGGAGACGGATGATGGGAATGCGCTTGATGCCGCAGGACTCTACTCTTATAAATGGTTAAAATGCCAAGTGTCATGTTATAGATGTTTTACCACAATTTTTTAAAAGGAAAATAAAACCCACAAAGGCATGATTCCTGCTGTCATAGAAATTATAGACATGAAAGAAACTGAGACAGGGAGGCCTGGCATGCTGCGATTCATGGAGTCGCAAAGAGTCGGACACGACTGAGCGGCTGAACTGAACTGAACACATAGAATTGCTATGAAAGAGGACAAATTCCTCTCCTATAGGTCAATGTGACTAATCTGCCTAAATGCAAAAATGACCATGACATTACTTGCTTTATACAAGAATTTTTCACTTTACAAGTGGGTCCCTTTTGATATTGAACTCTTGAGTATGTTGAAGGTTTGTAAATAAATCACTCACCACATAACTAAAAGGCCTACAGGCAGAGAATTTTTAAGATAAATTGTTATGAGGCAGTGCCAATTGAAGATCAATCAGAAATTACAATAAACATCTTGGTAATTACAATGAATACTAATGGAAAAAATGATTTAACTCATAAAAGTTTACTATACAGCCAGTCTTACACACGCATATACCTATAAAATGATGTGATGAAAAAATTCCATACGAGTCTGCACGGTTTACATATTTAATAGACATAGTTATTGCCTGTGAGCACAAGATTCCATATTTACTTGTCCAATATTCCTGCCCCTGCTGATTATGTGAGCATTGGTGTTTTTCAAAGTATAAAAACAGCATGTTGCTTCAGTACTCACAGCTATTGTGCAAAGGGTTTAAACTTTTGCATCTCTGTTTTTCTAAAAAATCCTTAGCAAAAACTTCTCATTAAAATGTAGAGAAGATAAGCATCCAAAAATTTAACTTGGAACTTGCAATTAAAAAAAAAAAAAAAAAACACTTCACGAAGCTTTTGGATTGAACACCGTGCTTTTATCCTCTGACAGCGTGGCCAACTTTCAGCACTTCCTGGAATAGTTTCCAACTCCTTTAAACACCTGAAGAGTTTCTTCCACGCTGGATTAGTTGGCAGGGAGGGTGGGAGTAACGAGAAAATAGCAGAAGGGGGATAAAAGAGAAAGCCAATCTCTTAGATGAACCCACCAAATAGTCACTTCCCTTACCGGCAACTTGATCTGGTCTCAAGCGAAGAAAATACTGCCAGGATAATTAACAATTCTGGTTTTTAAAAGCTGAAGTTAATCATCTAAAGGGCAGGCTGCTCTGGAAATCGAAGATGATATCTAAGGCATTTACAGCAATATATGCTATAGCCACCAGTATTACACATAAATATGTAGGTTGGAGTCCCCTCCTAATGGTCTAGGACAGGCAGACAGGTGAAATAACTGAGCACAGGGGGCTGAGCAGAGACAGGAGGGAACACAGAAGCCAGGCTCTTATGAAATGGGCAGATGTTTCTCAGCCAACTGGGGCTGGGCAGGTGTGGCCCCATATGGACAGAGCCTCCAGACTTCAGAAGCAGCTAGAACTTCTCATTTTCAAGTAAAATCTCCCATGTGTTAAATACTGACACACACGTAATTAATTTTTTAAGTAGACACAATTTTATCACTGCCGGGCAGGCCAAACAAAATATGTCTGCAAGCTGAATTCACTGGGGACCACAAGTCTTGACCCAAGTCCCAGTTGTTTCCAATTCCCAAACATCGTGGCAGGAGAGCATTCTGGCCGCTGAGCCCCCCAGAAGCCTATGGAGGCAGGTCCCACTCAGAAAGCTGATGCTGTCCTAGGTACCAGTGAGAGAGGGGCTGGCCACCACCAGGCCTTCGGGAATGCTCTGCTAGACAAAGGACTCCACCAAGCCAGCCTGAGATGTTCTGGGTGACGTGGAAGATCGACGCTTTGCTGGGAGGCATGGGCTTCAAGACTCGCCTTGGGGATGTCCCAGCACGCAAGGCATTGGAATGTTCCCAATACCTCGGGTGCGGAGGCAGAACTCACTCTTACTGCTGTTCAGTAACTAAGCTGTCTCTGACTCTTTACAGCCCCATGGACTGCAGCACACCAGGCTCCTCTGTCCTCCACTACCTCCTGGAGTTTGCTCAGATTCATGTCCCCTGAGCCGGTGATGCCATCCAACCTTCTCATCCTCTGCCACCCCCTTCTCCTTTTGCCTTCAATCTTTCCCAGCATCAGGGTCTTTTCCAATGAGTCACCCTTTTTGCATCAGGTGGCCAAAATACTGGAGCTTCAGCAACAGTTCTTTCAATGGATATTCAAGGTTGATTTCCTTTAGGATTGACTGGCTTGATCTCCTGGGTTTTGTATAAATATCTCCCCATTTCTTCCTGGCTCTCCACACATAATCAAGAGCAAAAAGGGAATAACACTGAGGATGGAATTTCTGAAGAGGATGATCTCCAGGAAGTTCCAAGAAGATCTGGAGTAGAGTATTCTGGGCTAAGTCACTTCGATTGTGTCTGACTCTCTGTGACTCCATGGAGTATTGCCCGCTAGGCTCTTCTATCCATGGGATTCTCCAGTGCAAAACCCTCAGTGGTGTGTGGTTGCCATTTCCTCCTCCAGGGGATCTTCCAGGCCTGGCAATCGAGCTCGCTTCTCTTTCTGTCTCCTGCACTGGCAGGCAGGTTCTTGACCACTAGCGCCACCTCCACCCGCTGCCATAACCCAGACAGTGTGAAGGTCATGCCCATCTGCTTTCCAGGAGTTGCGAGTGTTTTCCTGCATGAAGACTCGGGTCAGGAAGACAGAAGACAGATATGAACACAAATCTTGAGACTTATCTTTGGCAAAAGAAATAAAGGTATATTTTCTAGCTAGTTTTTGCTCCAGTTTCAAATGAACAGATTTCCCTCCCCCCCACCCGCCCCCCCCCCCCCCCACTGAAGAACTACCCAGTAGAGGAGGGTGGGAGACAAATTTGGCATATTTCAAATATGTTCTCAAATAGAAGCACTTTTCTTTGACATGCCCAAATTTTCCAAGCTCCATTACCAGACTGCCAAACTGCCTGATCTCAGGGCTAATCTGCCCTTGAGTTTGTTTGGGTTTTTTTGACTAGCATAGGTTTTATTTTAATATTTTTCATGTTGCTATGTGGGAGTTCTCTCTAGTTTGTTTAAACAGCCTACCACGCCCATCTGTCTTGAACCCAATTCAGGCACATGGGTATTAGCTTTCTGTTCTCTGGAGGTTTTGCATCTACTTTCCTTGGAAGTTTATTCCTTTTCTTTTCTTCATTTGTCTACTTTTATAAAAAGAAACACACCTTGAAACGAACTCTAAGTCAGACGCAGTGCATCTTAGCCAACCGGACAAACAAAGACCGGCTGTTCGTCGACCTGCACCAAACACTGAAGATAAAACCGGGAGTAAAGCTGTGGCCACGGCACTTTCCTGGTGGTCCAGTAGTTAGCCCACACTTCCAGTGGAGGGGGCACGGTCTCAACCTCTGGTCAGGGAACTAAGAGCCCACATGCCACGTGGAGAGGCCTCCCAAAAAATATTTAAAGGCCAAAGAGCTCAAGATCACACAACGAGAAATAAAAAGCAAACAGGCTCACTGCCAGCTCTAAGCTGCTCCAAAGTAGGGGTGTTTGGGTGCCGTCGACAAAAGAACAATTTCTCACTGGGTTTGGGGCTCTGACCTCCCATCCCTTTTGGAGGCTGCTGCACGGTTACCCTGAACCTAGTTCATCCATTTTTAATTGGTCGGGAGGCTGTAATTGGTGAAGGCCATGCTATTTTGGGAGGTATATGGTCCTTCCGTCATCCTTGTTGGGACTGGCCGTGAGCTTTGGCTAATGGGATGTGAGCCGGTGTGTCCAGGCCAAAGTTCAAGGATAATGAGGCTAATGGAGCAGAGCTGACCTGAGCTGCAAACAATCAGTGTTTCTGCTTTAACAGAAATGCGTATCACACTAAGCCACTGAAATGTGGGGTTGACTGTTATGCGGCACAGCTGTCTAACGCACTGGCAGAGCTTACCAACCAGTTTTTTTAAGGAGAAGAAAGGTCGACACTCTCCTGCTCAGATAACCTCCGTACATCCACTGACCCACGCGGCAGAAATACGAGCAGAGAAGCGGAGCAAAATGAGAGGACAAATCCCAAGCTCCTTACCCCACTCCCCGAAACCCGCCCAGTCCCCCTGATGTTGCCCGTTTTAGTAAATGTTATCTCCATCTTTTCCATTGTTCAGAACATTGGGGTCTTCCTTAACTGAACTCTCTCTTTCACACCTCACAGTCCAATCAACAGCAAATTCTGTTGGCTCAGCTGTTGAAATAGATCTTAAAGCTGCCCCTTTCCACCAAATCCACTTTCCCCACCCTGATCCCAGCCACCATGACATCTGGCCTGAAACATTGCAATGACACCCTGATTTCCCACTCCTGGCCCTATCCCCTCAAGTCTGGGCAGTTTCCGGATTAATCTTCCTTAAAACCAAATTTATATCATGTCCTTGTTTCTTTAAGTCTCCAGTGCCTCCCGTCACATTCAGGGCAAAAGCCCAGGTCCTCACCAGCGGATCTCCGGCCCTCCCCTCGAGCCCCTCGAGCCCAGCTCGCTGCTTTCCTCGCTGCTCCGACAGGCGCGCCACACTCACTTCAGAGCGTTCCCATCCGCTCCCCTTCCTCCAGGACCATTCTTCATGGGGAGCTGGGTGGTTTGCTCTCACCTCCTACACGTCTGGGCTAAGGTATCGCCTCATCGATGCAGCCTTTTCTGAATATCCTGTGTCAAAGGGCAAGGCCAGACCCATGGCCTCCCCTCCTGTCTTCCATACCTTGGTTCATCATTCTCCACAGGACTCGCTACAATCTGACAAACTACACATGTAAAGATGTTAGTTCTAGACTCACAGACATAGAAAACAAATTTATCGTTAACAAAGGGGAGAGGCAGGGTATAAACGAACAGTTTGGGATTAGCACATACAAACTACCATATATAAAATAAACAACAAGGTCCTACTGTATAGGACAGGGAGCTACATTCAACATTTTATAATAATCTATAATGAAAAAGAAATATATTTATCTATAACTAAATCACTTTGCCATATATCAGAAATTAACAAGACATTATAAATCAATGATACTTCAACTTAAAAAAAAAAGAAGGAAAAAAAAGATGTTAGTTCTTTTCTGATTCCCTCTCCTGGAGGTAAGTCCCATGAGGATAAGAAATTTATTTTGTTCACTACTTTATCCTCAGGTCCTACAAAGTGCCAGGCACAAAATAAGTACTCAATATATATTTCTTGAAAAAAAAAATATTGGAATCAGACAAATCTCCATACATTTGAATTCCAGCTCTGGCATGAGCAGTGACCTGGACAGGTTTCATTACCTCCGACCTTCTATTTAACCACCCAGTAAATGTGATACTACTCTCCTCCCTTCAAAGTTTTTGCAAGGTATAGAGGTGATGCATTTTCATTGCTCATGTAGACAAAAGATAGCTGCTATTATCATAGATCCTATCTCTCACCTCTCTGATACTTTTCTTCACCCTGCTCCAGCCACACTGGCTCAAGCAACCTTGCTAAAGCATACCAAGAGAGTCTGCACATGACCTGGGCACCTGCTGTTTGCCTGGAATCCCGAGCCCCAGTCCTCTGTGTCTGCTCATCACTCAAGCTACAGCTATGATGGGGCCTCCTCGTGTAAGACATCCCCGGCCACCTTGCCTCAAGTACCGTGTCCATCGCACTCAATCACATCACCACTTTATCTTCTCCATTGACTCATCACGTTGTTACTCATGCGTTTGCTTGCCCTCTGCAGGGCTGCTGCACCAGGAGATACACTCCAGGAGGAGAAATTTCAGCGGACATGTCTACCAGCACTCCTGCAATGCCTGCACGTAATACACACTTAATAAATATCTGTTCAACAGACAAACCAAAGGTTTAATGGAGGGAACATAGACTCAGAATAATGTATACGCCTCATAATATGTTTTTATGATCGTCGTGGTAGAGTCAGTCCCGTATGGATTAAGAATCAGGCGATGATGTGCGAAGAGGGAAAAGCAGAACAATGCAAAACTTTTGAAGGATTCTGCATCCAAAGAGAACAGACCTGGAAAATATTTTGTTTTTAAAGGAGACAGAGTAAAGTGATAGTGTGGTTTGAATTAGGTTCTAAAATTGAAGAATCATCAGTCTTACCCAGATGACACCAAAGTCCTACGAAAGCAAGGGACCTTCGGGCAGACTCACAATTCCAGTATTCACAGAGAACGGACGATGCTGAGAAGAAGCTGAGAATCCCTGCCTAATTTATGTGTGAGCAGACACATTTGAACATGAGGAGCTGGAGAGCAACGAGGGCTGGATGATTCGGGACCTGCTCTTCATACCACTCCTGAATGGAGACCAGCTTTGCCCTTCGGGCACAGACTGAAATGTCTCCTCCCCTTTGGGATTCAAAACAGAAATGAAAAACATCCCTCTAAAAATGGTCACGACTCAGGTTTGGGAGATTTGCCAGTGCAACCTGGAACCAGACAGCAGGAAACAAAAATCCTGCTTCAATCTCTGTAGCCACTGGACACATCCGTGACATCTAAGTGTAGTCTCTCTCACGGACTCACCCACCAGTGAGATGCTTTACTGAGAGGATGCAGCCAAACGCCATCTCGCAGAAGTCAAGGAAGCTGCTCTGATTTCTAAGTTAGTTCAAAGGTGTTATTTCTCCCTCTCGGGAAGAAGGCATCTTGAAACATCAGTGTCTTGCTTTAGATCAGCCCTGGGATTTCTTTGGAAGGAATGATGCTAAAGCTGAAACTCCAGTACTTTGGCCACCTCATGCAGAGTTGACTCATTGGAAAAGACTCTGATGCTGGGAGGGATTGGGGGCAGGAGGAGAAGGGGACGACCGAGGATGAGATGGCTGGATGGCATCACGGACTCGATGGACGTGAGTCTGAGTGAACTCCGGGAGTTGGTGATGGACAGGGAGGCCTGGCGTACTGCGATTCATGGGGTCGCAAAGAGTCGGACACGACTGAGCAACTGAACTGAACTGAACTAATGAGCTTACAGGGCTTCCCTGGTGGCTCAGTTGGTAAACAATCTGCCTGCAGTGCAGAAGACCCGAGTTTGATCTCTGGGTCAGAAATATCTCCTGGAGAAGGAAATGGCATCCCTCTCCAGTATTCTTGCCTGGGAAATCCCATGGATGGAAGAGCCTGGTGGGCTACGGTCCATGGGGTCACGAGAGTCGGACACAACTTACTATCTAAACTGCTACCACCACCACCATGAGCTTACAAAGAAGGTGCTAAGCAAACTGGCAAAAATTTCATTTTTACACTTATCCAAATGAAAGGCAAATACTGAGGCCAATTTCCCATCCAGGACAATCAGTGAAAATTCATTTCTTTCCCTTTAGTGTTTCCTATAATTCACTCTGGTTGTGGTATATAGGCAGCAAGACATGCCTGTAAAAAAAAAAAAAGCTTTTAAACTCTTAGTTGTTTGCAGAATATTAGTAACGCTATAAAAAGTTTATGTTAATTAATGCTGCATTTTAATAGATTTCCTGGAAGTTTGTGACTGTGTACTATAAAGGCTTTCAAGATAATGTATTATACAGTGGTTATCATAAACTCCAAAGCAGTTCAAATATTCCTTTTATGTCTCAATAACTTTCCCCCAAAAGTTAGAGTATTTAAAAGATTCAAATGCAGAAATAAAAAGAAAAAATTTTCCCCACCAGGGGATATTTTAAATTTTTATATCTCTCGTCATGATCAATCTCATTTCTTGGCAACACTGTACTTAAGCTTGCTTATAGGCAAAAAGCCATCTGTGTGTTCCACCAGCTCTATTAGAAAAAACCATGTCCCATCTTGCGTGGGGGCAGGTTTTCTAAAGGTCAGGCAGTTCAGATAGCTCACAACTTTCATCCTCTTCTGGATCAAGACTTTATAAATACGAATACCCCTTATCATTGCTTATCTCTCTAAGTTAGGGCAAAAAGAATTACTTGCAGTTCAAAGAATCCCCCTTTTTTATGTTCAGCAGACACACCAAATGGAGAGTCTGACTGTAAGAGCTTCGAGAGAGATCAAATTCACAGCAAACGCCAACATTTGGGTTTGAGATGCTAAACTTAACCTTCCCCCAATGCAAGATTTCCATGGGTTTTTCATGCACAAGAAATGCTTGGTCTCTATTCCACTCTGAAGGTTTTGAACATCCCATTCCAATATGAATCACCATCTCTTACAAAGGTAAACAGTAAAGATTTTTTTGTGACTTTAACAAAGAAGTATAATACATGTTGCCAAAAATTTTTTTAAATGTAAATGACTAGACTAGTGACCACAGTGGGAACACTTTAAGAACAGAAAGCTGAAATTAATTACACAAATGAGGTTCCATTTCACTCCTTTGATAAGGCCAATGAATCATAAACAAAGCTTCCATAAATTCAGGTGAAAGATATGTAATACTAATACACAGGTGGACTCTGAAAGATATGTAATACTAATACACAGGTGGACTCTGAAAGATATGTAATACTAATACACACACAAACATCTCGCTTTTCTCCTGCCAAGTTATACACACAGCATCATGAGCGCTTCGTGGCCCTCAGGAAGGCCTTGGAAGCTATGTGTCTCTGCCTCTCCCTCACTCCCTAAGTCCCAGTTATAAAACATTTGTCACCTGGGCTCTGGGTCTGACAGCACCTGCATCATATTATGTTTAATCTCAACTCCAGGAACGGAATATGTTTCTTGAACTTCTGAGCATTATTACAATTTCTCCATCAAAACTTTGAGCCCCACGGTGACCCTAATTGAAGATTCTTACCAGAAATCTCAACATGCTTGAAATATATACATATATGCATGTGTGTGTCTTTATGTATAAAAGACACTTACTCTTTGGAAGGAAAATTATGACCAACCTAGACAGCATATTCAAAAGCAGAGACATTACTTTGCCAACTAAGGTCCATCTAGTCAAGGCTATGGTTTCTCCAATGGTCATGTATGGATGTGAGAGTTGGACTGTGAAGAAGGCTGAGTGCTAAAGAATTGATACTTTTGAACTCTGGTGTTGGAAAAGACTCTTGAGAGTCCCTTGGACTGCAAGGAGATCCAACCAGTCCATCCTCAAGGAGATCAGTCCTGGGTGTTCTTTAGAAGGACTGATGCTAAAGCTGAAACTCCAGTACTTTGGCCACCTCATGCGAAGAGTTGACTCATTGGAAAAGACTCTGATGCTGGGAGGGATTGGGGGCAGGAGGAGAAGGGGACGACAGAGGATGAGATGGCTGGATAGCATCACCGACTCGATGGATGTGAGTCTGAGTGAACTCCGGGAGATGGTGATGGACAGGGAGGCCTGGTGTGCTGCAATTCATGGGGTCGCAAAGAGTCAGACACGACTGAGGGACTGAACTGAACAGAACTGAACTGGTCTTTATGTATACACAGGAGCTTCACAGGTTAGTAGAGCCAGAAAGTGAACAATTCAAGATTGCAAATGCTTAAGAGAACTAACAACTGCCAAAACTCAAGTAACTTATGTGGGAATCAGAATCATCAGTTGTAAAGTGACCAAATATCCAGGATATGATATCAGGATATTTTCAGACCCGAAACCAGGACAGTCCAAGGCAAACCAGACAATTAGTCACTTTGAAAGTTGCACTATCTTAATTTTTGAGAGTTTAATATTGAAACTCCAACTAAAAATCTTAATTTATTTGAAAAAAGAATTGCAATATATAGTGGAACTATATGTGACTTCGTTCTGTATTTTCCAAGTCTCTTATAAATGTGTTATCATATTTTCATAATTTAAAAAATAAGAGAGAGAGTATGATTTATTAGAAAATAAAGTTACACATTAAATTAGCCATAGAGATATTTTAAAAGATCCAAAACCACAAAGCCCTCTTAGATATAATGAAGGTATAAGGAGAAAAAAATGTGTACTTTGCTATTAATGTTATTCATCTTTTACTGCAATCATGCTGGAATGCATATCTCCATTACGTTAATAAATCCTGGTAGACCGCTCAGTTTTCTCTGCATCACTATACTCCCTCTCTTCTTTTTCTCGTCCTTTCTCTCCACACTCTCTCTCCTCCCTCTCTCAATTTCTCTGTCTTTCTTTACATTTCTTTCTACCACATGACTCAGCAATCCCACTACTGGGCATATACTCAGAGAAAATCATAATTCAAAAAGGCACATGAACCCCAATGTGCATAGCAGCACATCTACCACAGCCAGGACATGAAAGCAAGCTAAATATCCAGCAACAGAGCAGTGGATCAAGAAGCTACGGTATGTGCATTCAGTGGAGTATTACTCAGCCATAAACAGGAATGAAGCTGCACCGTTTGCAGAAATGTAGGTGGACCTAGAGACTGTCATGCAAAGTGAAGTAAGTCAGAAAGAGAAAAAAAAAATCACACATATATGTGCAATCTAGAAAAACGGAATAGATAATCTTATTTGCAAAGCAGCAATAGAGACACAGACGTAGAGAAAAAATATATGGACTCCAAGGGGGCAAAAGGGGGTGGGATGCATTGGGAGACTGAGATTGACATGTACCCACCACTGTGCATAGAACAGATAACTAGTGAGATCCTCTCTGTGGCAGAGGGAACTCTGCAGGGAACAGGTACTGCAGGGACCTGATTGGGAAGGAAGCCCCAAAGGGGGGGGGGGGGGTGTGTGCGGCCGATTCATCTTAAATGTGGTAGACACTAACACAGCTTTGTAAAGCAACCATACTCCCATAAGAACTGATTTTTTTTTTTAAGCCTTAATTTTACAAATACCACGTTGGATCCGTACTTCAGAGACTTCATCTAAATGTTTGTCAATAAACCTCTTCTCCGCTCATCCCCAGTCCTGCCTCTCACCCCCAACCACGTAGCTACAGTTAGTTGACTGAGGGCACATTTCACATTGGCCTCTCTCCTGCGCATCTCAGTTACGAGGTCCATACTGCGTGAGTCGCTCATGCATGATCCTCAAGGAAGAACTGAGAGATGGAAGGGAAATACAGCCCGAGGAAAAAGTCTATAAAGATTTCTCGCTTTCCTAATCCCTTTTCTCTAATGTTTCTTTGTAAATTTGTCAGATGGGAATGAAATTGCCTCATAACTCTCCAGACGTGAAGAGCATCTCTGAAGAAAATTACGTACTTGTCAAAGCAAGGGGGAATTTATGTTGGTGTTCCTGAGATGTGATTTTATTCCTTCTATTTCCTTTGTGCACATCAGAGCAACTAGAGACAAAAAAAAAAAAAAAACAACTCGTTTATGGATATTTTTTTTTCACTCTGGTGCATTTTTTGCTTCTATTTTTCCCTTTTGTTTTCTTATCCCCCCTCCTTTCATCTATGTTTATTGCCAGTGACGGTAAACTTCCATACAACAATCCTGTGATGATAGTAGCAATGATTTCTACCAGCGTAAGGCAGCTCAAACAGGCACAAAGATGATTTCCCCATGGACAGTTCCGGAAGGTGCGGGTTACATTTTGAGTCCTACCCAGTGCTGGCCAGGGACGAGCTGGGTATGAAAGTCCTGTTAATGTTCCTTCCAGGCGGTGGCATGCTTCCTGAAATTAAATTCTTGTCCCTGGACTATGTGTTATGGCCTGCACTTCCTGAGTTTGCTTTCTGAATTGAGAAGCTGCAGAAATCTTGCTCGCTCAGTAGGTCCGGTATAAGCTACTGGGAAATTTGAAGGCAGGCGTGCCTGGGTTTGGGGCTTCCCTGGTGGCTCAATGATAAAGAATCCACCTGCCAATGCAGGAGACGTGGGTTCAATCCCTGGGTCGGGAAGATCCCCTGGAGAAGGAAATAGCCACTCACTGCAGTATTCTTGCTGGGAAATCCCCGTGGAAAAAGGAGCCTGTCGGGCTACAGTCCACGGGGTTGCAAAGAGCCAGACAGGACTGAGCAGCTAAACCACAACAACAAATGCCTGGGCTCGGACCACAGCTCTGCAACCGGCCGGCTGGGCAAAGCCTTCCATCTTTAGGAGCTTCACTTTTCTTCTCTGTGCAGAAGGAACACCTGCCTTGAAGGACAATTTTAAGGAAAAATAAAAGGAGAATGTTCCCAAACTGTGAGAGGCTGTGTGGCTATGCCAATGGGAGACAGTCTGTGTTGTGTTCTGGGTCCTCTCCAGCCCAGCCAGGTGACCTTGGGCAAATCACTCAGCCTCTGCGTTGCATCGGTTTCCTCATCTGTAAAGTGGGGATGGTAATAAAACCAGCTCACAGAACTGTTGCGAGGATCACATGAGTCTGTATAACACATAGGAATCTGCCAAGCATTTTGTAGCTGTTTACTATTCATTACAACATATGCCAACTGACTGGCACAAAGTATTTGTTCAATAAATATTTTCCCTGGCCCTTCTTTCCATACGCTCCCTCCTGAAAGCCTGTTTCACTCACTGTGTTTCTTAACATCCTGCACAAGGCCCATCTCACCACAGGTGTTCAAGAAATGGAGAATTCATTAATGTCAACCTGCCTTGTTATTGATGATAGCCTATATATTTTGTTCATTTTCCCATGGCTTTGTGATACTTTTTAAATACTGAAGAGAATAAGGAAAACATTCTTCTTTTAATAGCCTCCCCCCAAAAATGGTTCACTGACAATTTACGTAAAACGCACTAGGGAAAAGAAAGCACAGGAGACAATGTCAAGCCTTTTCAAACAAGCCAAGATTCTACAGAGCCACCTAAAGTGGTGTTTCAAATCTTTCTGGAAGTGTATCCTCACTTGATTAAAGAAAAATAAGATGAATATTGCGTGGATGGTTTAGATTGATTGGTAGGATTTTTTTCAAGGGCTTCCTGAAGGAAACATTCACCGAAAATCAGGGCAGTTACTTACTTTTTGCAAGTGATGGCTAAGGAACTCTGGAACTGGGATGACTGGCTGCCAGCACTTCTCCTCTAGGGAGAAGCTCATCTGTGTGAGAGAAAATATGAGCCCATCCCCTCACCTCTGAAGTCTGTCCATGGCACATCTGAAATTCATCTAGAGCACGGAGGTTAGAAACAACACAAGAGGCAGTTCTCACTGGACCCTAGACCTTCAAGGCAGTTGTTGTTCTCATTTAGTCTCGAAGTCACCGACTCCTTGTGATCTCATGGACTGTAGCACACTGGGCTTCCTAGTCCCTCACCATCTCCTGGAGTTTGTTTAAACTCATGTCCATCGAGTCAGTGATGCCATCCAACCATCTCATCCTCAATTGTCCCCTTCTCCTCCCGCCTTCAATCTTTCCCAGCATCAGGGTCTTTTCCAATGAGTCAGCTCTTCGTATCAAGTGGCCAAAGTACTGGAGCTTCAGCTTCAGCATCAGTCCTTCCAATGAATAGTCAGGGTTGATTTCCTTTAGAAATTTACAGATAAATTATCACCATGACATGCACTTTAATTAACCTGGCATACGTAAACTAATTTCGGGATGCTGCGAACCTGGTTAAGTGTTTCAGAGAATAGCTCGATGCCTTCCAAATGCTAACACAACGGGAAAGCGGGTCTCCCCAAAAGTGGGGCGCAAATGTGATTTGGTACTTTGGTTTTCCTTCTGTTAGCTAACGTCCAACCACTGACTTGGTGATAAAGTTTCAGAGACCTGCCTTCACCCCAAGACTATTTCCTCTGCCATTCTGATCAGAACACACATTGTTTATTATCCCCTCATTTACCAGCCCCCAAATATCATTACAGTGTCTGTTCCATGATATATGTACGATTGTTACCCTTTTAATGGATAAAAAAAGATTTAAGTACTTCATTCTGTTGCATTTTGACAGCTGTTAGCCATCATTTTTCCATTCACCTGCATTTAGCAATCCCATAAAGGGAGGCAATCTCAGAAGGAACATGCGCGGGGCCCTGCAAGGCGATAATTCTGTATCACTCGGGCTTATAAATAACTGCCGAGCTTTTGCTGAGTCAGCAGTCTCCAGCGGTCGTGGCAACGTGCCCTTTTATCTGTATGAGTGTCTCACGGCAATTGGACCACCAGCCCCTGCAGTGAAAATCCATAGTATCGATCAGGCCATTTCTCCACTGTAATTCTTTTGTAGGAAATCCCTGATGACAAATTTTATCTGCACCACTTTCTGATCACTGGTTTGATGTACAGGATCTCCAAGGGCAGAGTTAAGCGCTGGGCCGTTCCACGTTATCAAGCAGCCGTTTTATTTACTGAAACTACAATTGTGGTCACATGCACACACAAAAAGAAAGAGAGACACGGAGAGGAGCGGGAGGAAAAAATGGAGCCGAACGATATTTCAAAGGGAACAGAAGGTGAAGCTGGGAGAAAGAGGGGCTGCGTCAGCGACTCAACTCAGACATTGGTTTCAAACGGCTGCTCCCCATTTGCAACCACAATAAACAGTGGAAATGGTGCTTTGATAATGAAGCTAAGACGATGTGAGGTTGTCTGCTGAAATTGAGTAGGGCTATTTTTCCCCCTGCGGTTCTCCCTCCTCACCTCTTCTTCCCCGGACTTGTTAAGCTTCTTCACATTATGTCCTAAACACGTTAGCAGAATCTCTTTATCTGATGGTGTTTCAGCAGAGATTTGGATCAGATTAGAAACTGAGGCCCAGATGAAGTTCTGTAAAATATCCAAACGCCCCCAAAAGAAGGGAAAGGTTACATAAGAACCTACATCTGTACGGAATTGCATACTTGCTATTTCTGGGCACAAGCGCAAAATGCAGAGAAAAGGCAGTGTCCTTCCACAGGGTCCCTACGCTGACACTTTCCCAGCTTCCAATTCAAGAGACTCCAGTGAATCCCCAGGAGGCGGGGCTCTGGAGGAAAAGCTCCCCCGGGTCGCTCTGGCGGCACGTGCGCCCACACCTACCGCAGCCAGCTTTCTTGGCCTCGACACTAGGAACCTTTGGGGCTGGGAAATTCACTGTGGAGGGGAACTGTCCTGCGTGTTGTAGGGTGTTTAGCAGCATCACCGGCTTCTACCCACAAGGTGCCAGTAACACCCCATTCCCAGCTGTGGCAACCGAAAATACACCAACATCGCTGCATGTTCCCTAGAGAGGGGGGTGCAAAGTCACCCTGGTTGAGAAGCAGTGGTCTGTGCAGACAGAGCGGGGATGAGTAGAGGAGGAGTGTGTGTGTGCATGCTCAGTCATGTCTGACTCTTTGCAACCCGGTGGACTGTAGCCCGCCAGGCTCCTCTGTCCATGGGATTCCCCAGGCAAGAACACTGGAGTGGGTTGCCACTTCCTTCTCCAGGGGATCTTCCCGACCCAGGGATCGAACCCGGGTCTCCTGCACTGCAGGCGGAGTCTTTATCCCTGAGCCACCTGGGAAGCCACAAGGAGAGGGGAGAGATGTGGCCACGGAGCATGAAGCAGGAGCTACCTTGACCTTTCAGCACACCTGGGCACAAACCGGAGTGACACACACACTCGCCAGCACCACAAGCCGCAGAACGACCAAGCTAGCTTTCCCATTTCAGGCGCTGCTAACCGGATCCTCTTCACACAGATTCTGCCCACAGGGGAGTTTAATTTGGCTAAAAACTTTGTAAATGAATTTGAACCATTTAGTTGGGACCTAAACTCTGCTGCTCTAGGCATCCCTCCTAGCAGCCCCTCCGACCTCAACACTGTGACCTTAAGCCTGACTCTCACTGGGAGCCGTGCCTGGCCCTGAGCCATCTGAGACCTAATTCATCTTCATGGTGATGTTTCTAGTACAGTGATTCTCAACTGGGGGTGAGTCTGCTCCAGAAGGCACCTAGCAATAAGTGGACAAGTTTCTGGATGTCACAGCTGGGGTGGCAGGACCCCCTCCTGGTACCTAGTAGGTACCTAGTAGATGGAGGTCAGGGATGCTGCTAAACATCCTCCAATGTACAGGACAGACTTGCTCTACAAAGAGGCATCCGACCCCACATGCCGAGGTTGGAAATCCCTGTTCTAGCTAATCTCTCATCCTCTCCTACGAAGCCTCACATGTTTTCAGTGAAGGAAGCCAGAGGAGGTGCAAGACAAAGCAAAACGCTCACAGCGGGGTTCTGGGTTCCTCTGACTTCCCTCATGCACAGAAGCGCTTGGTTAGAAAACTCACCCACACAGGGCTGAGACGGCGTCACAGGACCTTATTCCTTGCACTGACTGTACACGTGTAGGCATGTGAGGCATTAAAGGCGAACCTTCACAGAAAGTGAAAACCACTTCAGTGACTACACTCAAGAGCTGCTTGGAATTTTACCTCAAATCCCGGGGCCATCTATGCTGATACCCTAAGAAGTCAAGGAGAGCTCATAGGCAAGGGAGCTGACAGGTGCAGGGGATGGGAGGAGTGGAGGATGGCTGCCAGATAAAACACAGGCTGCCCAGTAAAAACATTTGAATCTCTTGTAAGCAACAAATCATTTATAGTAGAAACATGTCCCATAGTTTAAAAAAATATTAAAATATTTTAGGATAAGTATGTCCAAAACATTTCATAGGACATACTTATATTTTAAAAAAAAAATGTATCTTGCTAGATCTTCTCATTTTCATAGAACATTTTTAAAATACAAAATTAAGTGAGTTTACAATGATAATTAATTTTTAAAAAATCTAACATTGTCCCATGAAAAGAAGCAAGAAGTCTGCAGGTTGCCCTCAGCTTGGGGACACAGGCTCACAACTTGGCTGTAGAAGAACGTGCTTTTGAATTTTTATTATAAGCCAAGCACTCGCTGTTAGAAGGGGTCCATGGGTAGCTTGCTAAGTTCTCCCATCAACAGGGAGGCATGAACAATTATTTCGTTTGCTGCCTGCATTTATAAATAAAGGTTTATTTGGACATAGTCATGGACATTCACTTACTGCCCACAGGTACTTTCACTGTATTCCAGCAGAGATCACCAGGCTCTCAAAGCCGAAAACATTTACTACCTGGTGTTTTACAGGAAGTGTGTGCAGACCCCCACACTAAAGCAATGTGTAAATGAACCAAGTGGAGTTTAAATGCTTTTATTTTTTGGTGGGAAGCAATAAACAACAAAAAATCCATTCCTCATTTCTTCTAAGGTTGATCATCTAAGAAAGACCACAGAGCAGGTGGGATTTTGTTTATAAAACACAAGGCCAAAAAAACACCCCAAACCAGACAAACACACACAAAGCCTTATGTTAAGGCAATCATGATGGAAGTATTAATAAATGTGTCCCTCACCTACAGCAGGAAAGAAGAGTCAGCACAAACTGTAGCCTGTGTTACTAATTCTATTCAGAACATGCTCTCATGTTTCAGGTGAGGGTCCTGACTTCCACTGCATTATTACAACGGTCAGTATATGAAAATACTGACTCGACTTCAGTCTCTAATTGAAATTTACCTTAGTTTATGTGATTAAACACATTATCATTTCCTGTTTGGACTCATTACACAGACAGGAAGCCTGAGTTCAAAGATTAGCACTAAGAATAAATAAACTGAACAGACTAGGTCAAGGGTTAGCAGATTTCTGTCAAGGCCAGAACATACATATTTTCCACTCTGCAGGCCATGTGGTCTCTGTCACAACTACCTAAAGTAGCACAGAAGCAGCCATTGAAAAAAATGTGCATGAATGGATATGCCTGTGTTCCAATAAAACTTTATTTATAAAAATAGCGGTTGGGCCACATCTGGCCTACAAGCCATAGTTTGCCCATCATAGGACTAAAGTTGCAAAATCAATTTTCCAGAAGGTCCAGGAAAGTAACAAATAAATGAAGTGTGTTCGTGTTCTACAGTTGGAAATGGGGAGACTGTGGTCCCCTGGGAGCACGTGCCCTCTCTAAGAAGGTGGCTTCTGCTCCACCTGGGGGATACAGACTCAGGACTGCCAGATTCTTCTGATTTTTTTTAGTCTTTGTTTCCTGCTTTGTATGTAAAATGCTAGCAACTCATTCAAATTAAAAGGAAAAATTAACCTTGAGAGGTTTATATTCAAAACAAACATGCTTAGGGCTCAGGGTTTCTAAATCTCAGGAATATTGACAGTTTGGTCTGGATAATTCTGTACTATGGTGGCGGCAGTGGGGGTGGGGAGCTGACCCTCCCACAAAATTGTGATGACCAAAATGTCTTTAGACATTTCCAAGTGTCCCCTAAGACAGCAGTCCCAAACTTTGCATCAGGGACCAATTTTATGGAAGACAATTTTTCCACGGACCAGGGAGGAGGCAGGGATGGTCCTGGGATGATTCAAATACATTACATTTATTGTGCATTTCACATCTGCTACTATTACGTAAGTTACACCTCAGATCATCAGGCGTTAGACCCCAGAGTTTGGGGACCCCTGTGCTAAGAGGAAGAAGTGTCCCTTGTTGAGAACCATTGTGACAGCTGATCCTGGCCATGGCTCATCTGTTGCCAGTTTGGATAATTATTAGTCTCTGCATGAGCGTCATCTATACTGGCCTCCACACCATCCTTTATGTTTAAAATATATTGTGCCTTGCTTTGTTTTCAGCTTCTTTATGAAGAGGCGGAAAGTGAGAACAGGATCGAAGGAACAATGACAACAACAACAAAAACAGAAAAAAAAAACAAACAAACAAACATGAGAGACGAAAACACCACGCAGGACTGGAGGGAAGAACCAGAAGGCGTGGACCACGGAGAGGCACGGGGGAACGAGGACCCGGATGCGGACCGGTATGCATCCGCAGCACACAGACCCCAACGATCGCAAGGGAAAGCCACCCACAGGCACCCACGTGCCTGTGTTTAATTTAAGGTCACTCCTAGGCCCTCATGTTTAACTTGGACACACACTCTTCATATAGTGATTCACAACGAACAAAACTGGGGAAAACCAGTATTCAGATGTAACTTTATGAGGTTTCAGACAAATGCTATGGATCATTCTCTATTCATCCTTCTTTGTATCAATCACAAATTCATTTCTGCACTCAAAATGTTCTTGCTCTGCTTGGGGGTACTCATGATATTTCTGTAACATCACTGTTGCTTTTATATGGAAATACTCCATTTTCTGCACTGTATTTCTAACACTGTATCTGGATGAACTATTTTAATTTTCCCAATGGTCAGCTAAAATCAAACAGCTTTCCCCCTCTTTCTAAACATTGAACTTGCCTTATAAACCAAAGCTCTTGAGTTCTCACTGTGAGAGTTGAATTCTTTCAAAGTGAAATTCACAGTCTTATTTGTTGGTGTTAGAAAAAAGAAATGCTATTAGGTAAATTTCCAATGCAGGGGTAAGCATTTTGATATTAGTATTAGTTGCTTCAACTGTGTCCGACTCTTTGTGACCCCTTGAACTGTAGCTCGACAGGCTCCTCTGTCCATGGGATTCTTCAGGCAAGAATACTGGAGTGGGTTGCCATTCTCTTCTCCAGGGGATCTTCCTGATCCAGGGATCGTATCCAGGTGTCCTGCACTGCAGGCAGATTCTTTACCATCTGAGCCACCAGGGAGGCCTCATTTTGATATGAGGTGCATTTAATTCCTAGCAGTTTATGCATAACTCATGGCTCTTCTCCATTCAAAGTAGAGCTTGACATATCTTGTTCCCAACTAGGTTGATCACACAGGATCTGAAAGACAAGGCGTCAGGCCATTCTCTACACAGCCAGGAAGGATGCCATGAGGCCAGCCGAGCAGAGGAACTGGCCGTGAGTCGGGACAACCAGAATGCGGGAGCAGGGCGCATGAATCAGACGATGAGAAGCCGAGAGTTAGGTGGTTCATCCACTGACACAGGGGTAGATGATGGAAACTCAGTTCAGTGTGCTGTCTCTACCCCAACTGCCCACTGACTCTGGAGTCCTATCCAAGTCCCTTTAGAAAGTATATGCGTCTCTAGGGTGCTATAGGACGGATTGTGTCCTCTCCAAATTCATATGCTGAGGTCCTAGCCCCTCAGAATGCGACTATGCTTGGTTTTCTTATTAATTTTTATTGAATATCGTTGCTTTACAATGCTTTGTCAGTTTCTGTTGTAGAGCAAAGTCAGTCCGCTGTATGTTTACATACATCCCTCTTTTCTGGATTTCCTTCCCACTTAGGTCACTACAGAGCGCTGAGTAGAGTTCCCTGTACTATACGGTAGGTTCTCATTAATTATATTAATAGATTCTATACACAGTGCAATAGTGTATAGATGTCAGTCCCAATCCACCAGTTCATCCCACCCCATCTTTCCTGCCTTGGTGGACATATGTTTGCTCTCCATGTCTGTGTCTCTGTCTCTGCTTTGCAAATAAGATCATTTATACCATTTTTCTAGATTCCACATATATGCATTACTCAGTCACTTCAGTCGTGTCCAATTCTTTGCAGCCCCGTTGTAGCCTACCAGGCTCCTCCATCCATGGGATTTTCCAGGCAAGAGTACTGGAGTGGGTTGCCATTTCCTTCTCCAACATATACGCATTAGTATACGATATTTGTTTTTCTTTTTCTGACTTACTTCACTCATATGACACACTCTAGGTCCATCCACGACTCTCTAAGTGGCACAATTCCATTCCTTTCTATGACTAATATTCCATTATATTCCTGTTACCCCAACTTCTTTGTCCAGAATGTGACTATATTTGGAGATGGAGTCTTTAAAGGAATGACTTTAAAAATGAGGCTGTTGGGGTGGCCTCTGATCCACTCTGACTGGTGTCTTTATAAAATGAGATTTTGGATACATGTACGCTTGACACACACATAGAGGAAAGGCCACGTGAAGACCCAGCAAGAAGGCAGTCATCCGCAAGTCAAGGAGAGAAGCCTTGGAAGAAACCGAACCTGGCAACATTTTCACCTTGGATTTCTAGCCTCCAGCACCGTGAGAAAATGAATTACTGCTGAAGCCCCCCTGTCAGTGGTATTTGTTATGGCAAGCTGAGCAAAGCTGATACATTGGGCAAGAGAGCCTGGAGCAGGGAAGACCCTGAGAAAGTCCAGTGACCAAATCTGACGTATCAGCCAGGCTGAACTAGGCTATACTCGGATCAGCAAACCTTAATGGCTAGACAAGGAGGTCAATGTCTTATTCCTGGAAAGCCAGCCTCAGGTCCAGACAACACTCTGGGGCAGCTGACCTCTTCATGGTAGCAGAGTATTCAAACACACTTTGATTTTGCATTGTTATGTATTAACATATCTGTTCACAGTTGAAGGAAGGAAGTACATGATAATTCCATGAGCATGCTTGCTAAGCCGCTTCAGTTGTGTCTGACTGTTTGCAACCCCATGGACTACAGCCAGCCAGGCTCCTCTGTCCAGGGGTTCTCCAGGCAAGAATACTAGAGCAGGTTGCTGGACCCTCCACCAGGGGATCTTCCCGACCCAGGAATCGAACCTATGTCTCTTATGTCTCCTGAACTGGCAGGTGGGCCCTTTACCACCAACGCCACTGGGAAGTTGATAATTGTATATCAACTCCTGGTGTTTCCACCCCAAAAATGTGACCCATTTCTACTCATATTTTATTGGCCAAAGACAGTTGTATGGTCATAGCTAACTCCAGGGAAGTGAGGCAGTGCCATCCTCCTATGCAATCAGGAGAGAAAAACTGGACCTAGTGATAAACAGACATAACATCCGGCCTTCCCAGGAGGCGCTACTTGTAAAGAACCCGCCTGCCAATGCAGGAGACCTGGGCTCAATCCCTGGGTTGGGAAGATCCCCTGGAGTAGGGAATGGCTACCCACTCCAGTATTCTTGCCTGGAGAATCCCATGGACAGAGGAGCCTGGCAGGCTACAAGCCGTCACAAAGAGTTGGTCAGTTCACACGACTGAAGTGACTTAGCACACACACACGCACGCAGACATAACATCTATCATAGACATATGGGCCCAGGTCACCTGGAATTACCCAAGAATTAAATAACTAATTTCCTACCTCACAATGGGCATGGGGTCTCAGAAGAGAAAACAAATTTAGTTCAGGAAAATTAAAGTATTTTCACACCTGAATTTTCCATCTGTGATTTGGGTGTTGCTGACATAAAATTAAGGTAACAACAGTTAGAATTGCAGATTTTATAGAATCTCCATCTTATATCACTATTTCCGTGAAAATCCTTATAACAAAAAAGCCACAAACCCAGGGGCTTAAAGCCGTGCCCACTGGTGGTGGCTCACAACTCTGTGGGTTGGCCGAGTGCTCCTTCTGAGCTCGCTGACGCCGCCTGGTCAGCCAGCAGGAGGCAGGGGGGCTGGGGGCTAGGATGGCCACTACACGGATGACTCAGCTCCCTGCCGTGCGAGCGGTCACCCTGGGCTCGGCACATAGTTGTGGCAGCGATGTGTGGAACTGAAAGGGGAGACAGGAAAGGAGAGGGAAACAGACAGGTGTAGAGAGACAGAAGCGGAGGAGAAGCGAGCAGCGCGGAAATCGCACCCTCTGCTCCCGCCACATTCTATGGGCCAAAGCAAGATGGAACGGCAGCAGATATCCAAGTGCTGAAGACGTAAACTCCCTCCAAGGAGGAGGAGCTTGTGAAAGGTGCGGCTGCAACAGGGACGGGAAACGGGTCACTGTTCTGCCGCCATCACCCTTGGGAGGAGAGCTGGTCCAAGCTCCAGGCGTTCTCAAAACTTGGCATACTCAGAATCACCTGGAGTTCTTGCTTAAAAAACAGACTGCCGGGGGTCCCCTCGCCCCAGGGTTCTGACTCAGCAGGTCTGAGTGAGGCCTAAGAACCAGAATTTCCAATTAGTTCGCTGTAAAGTTGATGCTGATGCTGCTGGTTAGGAGATGGCACTTTGAGAATCAGTACAGTAGCCTCCGGGAAGCCCGGAGGCTCGTTGGTAAAGAATCCACCAGTCAATGCAGGAGATGCAGGTTCAATCCCTGGGTCAGGAAGGTCCCCTGCAGAAGGAAGAGATAACCCACTCCAGTATTCATGCCTGGAGAAATCCCATGGATAGCGGAGCCTGGCGGGCTACAGCCCGTGGGATCGCAAGAGTCGGACACAACTTAGTGACTACACAAGAGCAATGACAATAGCCTCGCTCACAAATCAGGAAAACCCAACAGCATGGAAAAGAGTGGCCTGGGCTACACGTCAGGCCCACATCTCCGGCCTGGGCTCTCTTTCCCCGATACCCCAATCAACTTGGTGACTCATTGCCTTGCCTTTGCGTGCTTCTGCTCTGAACATCATCATTACTTTTATTGGCATCATTAGTAATGATTAAGAAGATTGAGGTGTGACAAGGTGTTTAATATTCTGTCCAAGGCATGTAAAAAGCTCTGGGCCCTGTCAGAGAAGCATAGCTTCAAACCCAGCTAGACATGTAACACCCTGGCTGAGGAGCTCCACAGCACACTCTGAAATGAAGCAGTCCCTGTCAACCACGCCATTCATCTACACAGAGGTCAAATGTGTCCCTATGAATCACAGGAGAGCTCAGGGTTCCTGGCTGAGAGCTCGGCCAGTTCATCCACATACTCCCCAGTCTAGACAGATAGGTTTCACGGCTTGTGTCGGCCAATGCGTGGGACAACCCCTGTAAAAGTGACGTGGCATTCAGTTCTCTTTGTATCCATGCTGCAAAGCAAAACCTCCTAACTATTTCGTCCACCGATATGCCTTATTCTTGCCCCTTGATAACTCTGTGGAAGGCTCTCACAGAACTGCTTTAATGCCATCAATGTTCTTGGCTTTTCTTGACTGATGCTACAAGGTATCAGTTCAGTTGCTCAGTCATATCCAACTCTTTGCAACCCCATGGACCGCAGCACGCCAAGCTTCCCTGTCCATCAGCAACTTCTGGAGCTGGCTCAAACTCATGTCCAACGAGTTGGCAATGCCATCCAGCCATCTCATCCTCTGTCATCCCCTTCTCCTCTTGCCTTCAATCTTTCCCAGCATCAGGATCTTTTTCAGTGAGTCAGTTCTTCACATCAGGTGGCCAAAGTATTGGAGCTTCAGCTTCAGCATCAGTCCTTCCAAAGAACACCCAGGACTGATCTCCTTTAGGATGGACTGGTTGGATCTCCTTGCAGTCCAAGGGACTCTCAGGAGTCTTCTCCAATACCACAGTTCAAAAGCATCAGTTCTTTGGTGCTCAGCTTTCTTTATAGTCCAACCCTCACATCCATACACGACTACTGGAAAAACCATCGCTTTGACTAGACAGACCTTTGTCAGCAAAGTAATGTCTCTGCTTTCTAATGTGCTGTCTAAGTTTGTCATAGTTTTTCTTCCAAGGAGCAAGCATCTTTTAATTTCATGGCTGCAGTCACCATCTGCAGTGATTTTGGAGCCCAAGAAAAGAAAGTCTGTCACTGTTTCCATTGTTTCCCATCTATTTGCCCTGAAGTGATGGGACTGGATGCCATGATCTTCGTTTTTTGAATGCTGAGTTTTAAGCCAGCTTTTTCACTCTCTCACCTTCATAAAGAGACTCTTTATTGATTAGATACTACCCAGTAAACTTAAACCCTAAGTTAAATTTCTTGGTATGTAGGGGGAAATAAGAAATACTTCTGGGCGGGTGGTGTTTGAGGGAGAGGTGGAACAGGGCTAAAAAACCACACTTTTATTTCAAAGGACACAGAAAATGTAGAAAGGCAAGGAGGAGGAATTGGAAGTAAGCCTCTGTGACTTTCAAAGTCACGTGTGACTTTCAAACCTCTCTCAGCACCATGGCATGACCGAGAACTCCCTGGAGATGCTCCAGAAACCCCACAGCGTGTCCAGCAGGCTCTGCCCCAGCCAGGTCTCGGAGGCTTTCTTCCTCCACAGAACTGCCCCTTCCCAAGATTCAGTAGAGCCAGATCACTCAAAAAACAGAATGTTCTGGTTTAAAAGCTCTGTACAGTGTTATATTACCCAGATGCAAGATTTATGAAGTGCTTATGAGGTTAATCGGGAACAGACCCAGAGGAAAGAGGAAAGAAATTAAAAAAAAAACAAACACCTTTATTCTTACTCTAACAAAATCCAGAGAAAATCGGGTTTTTTGGTCAAAGTAGTACTTTAGATAATCTTGCATGAAAAAAAGTGAATATTTTAAGCCCCGGATACTTTTCTGATGGTTTCCTTTTAGATGAGAACAGTGACCACATGTCCAGAAGGTCAAACAGCCCTTGATTTTAGATAATCTAAAAGTATTCATGTGCTTCTTGGACCATTTAGGATGCAAGCCTTTCAGACATATTTTTCTCTAAACCTCACTCTGCCATTTCCCCGAAGAAGGACCGATGATGACAGCCACGGTGTGATGTAACCCGCACGGAGCATCTTGGGGCGATGGAAAAAATGCAAATATGCAAGCTGCGGGCTGGGAGAAGCCATCATTTCTGCAGGAAGACAGAGTACAAACACGCCCGGGGTGGTCCCAGAAAGTCCTTCCTTGTCAGCGTTACAATCCCTCTGGCTCACCTCGGCCTGGGGGACGCAAAATCACAGAACAAATTGTGAGCAGCTTCCCCCTTCTGAGTTAAAAGTCGCTGCTGAAGCATTTCATTAAGAGAGGGAAGAGAAAAACTTCTCTCTCATTAAACATGATCGGAAGAGTTTAAGACATTCCTCTTCTACTCGCCTTCTCATTATCAAAAACACTTCAGCCAGTGTCACTCAGAGGTAAGCGAAAAGGTCAGTTCTTCAGCAAGGAGGCATTTGTAACAGGTTAGAGAACAGCACTGACGCCTCCCAAGGCAGACGCTGGGCCACCGCTCCGGCTGGCCCGCGGCTTCTGCGGCTCTTCCCTCGGCATCGGAATTGCAGTGGGACAAATGTTTCCCTTTTTTCTCATCATTCAGATTCTTTTTGTTTAATATCAGAAAATGTTAACTCCATCTCACTCCTGACCCAAGTGATCCAGCCTCATCTAAGCCCCACAGGACAGGCTGGCTAATTCCTACCATCTGTGTCTAAGTTTATCACCTCCAGGGAACTTTCTCAAGTGTTCCACTCAGCATTCCCTCCACATAGTCTGCCAGAAGCCACTCTCCTGTCTCTAAAATTGTAAACCCCACCTTAATACACCCGTATGGTATCCGCACACGTGTATGCAGATGGGTGAGAGTGGGTGCAGGTCAGGGAACGTGGGTGCAGATATTGCCTAAGAATACCCAACTGTTCATTCGGTCAATGAAGATTTATTGAGTGCTATTTGCCAGCACGTTCCTACAAGCCGAGGATACTGGAAAATGAGTGATGCAGGAAGCTTACAAACTATCAGGGGGCACAGGCATTAAATCAAGGACTCAATCTGTTAGATATCCGCAGGTATAGGAAGGGCTCCAAAGGAGAACCAAAGCCTTGAGACAGTGTCCCAGCAGAACCTGGTCCATTCTCACAAGGAGGGTCACAGAAGGCTCCCTTGAGGGAGTGTCAGGTGAGCAGGCATGAGACGGTCAAGGGAGAGAAAGGAATGCTCTTTCACACAGCATATGCCAAGGCCCTCGGACAACACGAAGACGGACTTTTTTAATTTTTTTTCAAGTTTGTTAGAAATAATTGACATTGTCATAGTATAAGTTCAAAGTACACAGCATGATGGTTTGAATTGCATATATTGTAAACTACTGTTTATCTTCTAAGGATCGGCAATATTTTAGAATTTCTTGGTAATGACAATTACGAAACCAATTTTATTACCCACATCCTTTTTACTTTGGCCACCAGGAAGCTCAAAGTCAAATTTAAAGGTCAGTTTTAGTTGAGCTTGGTGATATGCTTACTAAACTCTTTTCTATAGGTTCTTGATTTTTGATTATATTTTCCATTTTTCTATTTCTATTTCCCAGATTCTAAATCTGGTGATTTGTTGTCACTGTCCAGTCACTCATTTGTGTCCAGTTCTTTTGCAGCCCCACAGACTGCAGCGCACCAGGCATCCCTGTCCTAACTTGGTGATTACCAGTATAGTTTTAGCTAACATTAATCATCTTGAATAGACATAATAAAAAGAAAAAAAGAAGAAAAACATAAAGGAAAATAATTTTTCTCCTTGTGATAAGGACTTTTAGGATTTACTATCTTAACAACTTTCCTGTGTAGCAAACAGCAGTGTGAATGATAGTAAGAAAGTGGATTTTGTTTTTTAAGACTTCAAAAACCAGCAGTGCTGAAGCAGAGAGAAATTGACTGGCAGAAGCGACTTGTGCTCACGTGCTTCGTCACTTGGTCCTGTCTGACTCTCTGCGACCCTTTGGACTGTAGCCCTCCAGGCTCCTCTGTCCCTGGATTTTTCAGGCAAAAATACTGGAGTCGGTTGCTACAAAAAGGTTCCAAATCAAAGTCACATGACTTGGAAAGTAATTGGGAGCCACAGAAAGATTCGATGACTGATTGTGACGTGATCATTGACAAGAAAATTAAATGTAGGATTTTAAAGAAAGTGAAAGTGAAGTCACTCAGTCGTGTCCAACTCTTTGCAACCCCATGGACACCAGGCTCCTCCGTCCATGGGATTTTCTAGGCAAGAGTACTGGAGTGGGTTGCCATTTCCTTCTCCGGGGAACTTCCCGACCCAGGGATCGAACCCAGGACTCCCACATTGTAGACAGACGCTTTCCGTCTGAGCCACCAGGGATTTTAAAAGGCCTCTCTAAAATGGGAAGACTCACCTGGCCCTCGCTTAGCCCTGTGGCCTCTTTCTTCAGCTTCGCTCACGGTGCCCAGTCACCCCAGTGCCCAGTGTTCCTTGAACAAGCCGGAGCCTTCGCACGTGCTTTCCCCTCTCCCCCCACCCCCACCCCACACAGCCAAATGGCTTCATTATCCCCTCACTCCATTCATGTTTCTCCTCAGATGTCCCCTCTCCAGACAGGTCTCCTCTGAGGACTTGATCCACGTCCTGCCACTTCCTATCCTGAAGCTGAAGAATCATCATCATTTTAACATGAAAATCCAGATTTCTGGCTTCTCTGCAAAAAAGCTGAACCCCAGGGAATGCTCAGCCACATCGCCACGTGGCAACCACTGGCCTGAACTGAGGGCTCATCCCCTTTAGAAGGACCTGCCACCAGCTGTCCTGCCACAGCCCCTGGGGGCTTTGTATACAGGATTTCTGCATACGGTCTGCACTTGGGACAGAAAGAGTCTAGCTAATTTTTTTAAAAAATTCTGGCCACACTGCACAGCATGTGGGATCTTAGTTCCCTGACCAGAGATCAAACTCTTGCCCCCTGAGTGGAAGCATACTGCGTGCTAAGTCGCTGCAATCGTGTCCAACTCTTTGCGACCCCATGGACTGTAGCCCACCAGGCTCCTCTGTCCATGGGATTCTCCAGCAAGAATACCGGAGTGGGTTGCCATGACCTTCTCCAGGGGATCTTCCTGACCCAGGGATCAAACCTCCATCTCTTACATCTCCGGCATGGGCTGGCAGGTTCTTTACCGCTAGAGCCACCTGGGAAGCCCTGAGTGTTAGCCACTGGGCCGCCAGCAAAGGCCCAGTTCTAGCTATGTCAGTCTGACTTTGTTCGGGGGCAGGGTGACTGCATCTCCCACAAAAGAGACCAGCTTCTCTGTAGGACTCAGCTTCTTTCCAGCCTGTACGTCTTCCCTGGGGCACAGTGGCAGCCACTGCGTCTACTCCCCAGATGCAAACCCCTCATGCTTCCGTACAGGACGAGGTCCTACCATTCATGGTTCATCCCTGACGTCCTCAGCACCCTGATGACCTTCCGGCTGCCACCATACGGTGGCCTGAGGGTTCTGAGAACAGTCAGTGTGCACAGAACCGCCAGCTGAAAACGCAGCTCTCTGTCTTCCTCTCAGTCCTTCTAATGTCAACAGAGGTTCCCCAAGGCAACCCTCGGGGGCCCGGCTAGCTTGCTTTATCTTGATATCTTTATGATACCAGGCCTCCCAAACACACACATTGGACTTCTCAGTGTAATCCTCTGAAATGGCTCTTAACTGCTACCTGCAAACACGCGGATGCTTGAGATGAAGCAGCTCTAGTTAAAATGCTTATAAATTACAAGCGAGGTTAAGCCAGGACCTACGGATGAGCGGCAGATACGGATACAAGTGAGGTGTTTGGGATGCTTCTAGGTCTTAGTTGTCATTTATAAAGAGTTTTCCAAACTTAGCGGCTAAGAAGGGTCCTCTGGAAAGAAGGGTCATCTGCTTGTGAATATATGTTCTCTTATGGTTGCTAGGGGGAGAAAGGTAGGGAAGAGATAGTTCAGGAGTTTGGGATCGACATGTACAAGCTCCTATATCTGAAATGGAAAACTAACAAGGTCCTACTGTATAGCACATGGAACTCTGCTCAACGTCATGTGTCAACATGGATGGGAGGGGAGTTTGGGGGAGAATGTTGTCACGTAGCTCAGCTGGTAGAGAATCCGCCTGCAATGCAGGAGACCCCAGTTCAATTCCTGGGTCAGGAAGCTCCCCTGGAGAAGGGATAGGCTACCCACGCCAGTATTCTTGGGCTTCCCTGGTGGCTCAGACAGTAAAGAATCTGCCTGAGATGTGGGAGACCTGGGTTTGATCCCTGGGTTGGGAAGATCCCCTGGAGAAGGGCATGGCAACCCACTCCTGGAGTTGCCTGGAGAATCTTGCCTGGAGAGCCCATGGACAGAGGAGCCTGGCGTGCTACCGTCCATGGGGCCACAGAGTCGGACACGACTTGTCGTGCTGTGTTCAGTTGCTCAGTTGTGTCTGACTCTTTGTGACCCCGTGGACTGCTCCTCCGTCCATGCGTTTTTCCCAGCAAGAATACTGGAACGGGTTGATTTCCTCCCCCAGGGTATCTTCCTGACCCAGGGATCGAACCTGCATCTCCCAAGTCTCCTGCATTGCAGGCAACATTCTTTACCGTTGTGCCAGCAAGGAAGCTGGATACAGGAATATACGTGGTTGAGTCCGTTTGCTGTCCACCTGAAACTATTGCAACACTGTTAATCAGCTATACTCCAAAATTAAATTAAAAGTTAAAAAAATATATGTTCTCAAGGTCCTCTTCAGAGAGTCTCAAAATAGAAGATGGAGTCAGGGTGCTTCTGCTCTTTAAAAACGTGCCCCGAGTGGTTCTGATCAGCAGGTAAGGCTGGGAAATACACAGTGGATCCCAGAGCTGGCTCAGCCTGATGCTCACCTGGCACGATTCTTTAAGCTCGCAGGTAATCGGGCCCCTGTGGACACCATACTTGAGGCTGCGCACCTAGACGTGAAGGAGGGACAGCACCACGCGAAGGCCTTGTGAAAATGCAGATCCGGACTTGCACCTCTGGGGTGGGCCCTGCACCTCTTGCAGGTGAGGTTACTATTGAGAATCGTAGAGGACCAGCTAAGTGATTCCTGAGGTCCAGTGGAAAATGAAGTGGGGCTGCCCCCACGCCAGAAGGAAGCAGTCTTCTCTTCTCCAGTCCCTCTTTCCATCCACCGTAACGTTCTCTAATTTGTGTTTTAATGTCATGCTCCTGTGAGCAAGGGGAGAGTTGTGGGGTGAGTCCATGAGGTCAAGGCCCCACCAGGGCTGGGGGCAGCAGCCATCACTGGGCAGTGCCTGGAAGTGGGCCTCCGGGGCCCACCCAGGGAGGCAGACAGGCAGCAGAGGGAGGAACCAGTGTGAGCCGAAGCACCAAGTCCCTCCACATAAGTGATGTCCCCTCAGACTCACGAAACGCAAACTTAAAGATAAAACTAGGAATTGAGAGAGCGGCACGGAAGCGTTTGCATCACCGTGTATGAGACAGACGGCGGATGGGAAGCTGCCCTGCAGCGCAGGGAGCACCGCCTGGCGCTCGGTGACGCCAGAGGGGCGAGATGGGGCTGGAGCTGGAGGGGCGCTCAGGAGGGAGTGGAGCTGCGTGCACCTACGGCTGATCCATGCCGATGTCGGGCAGAAACCAACACAATATCGTAGAGCAATTATCCTCCAAATAAAAATGAACAAATGGTTTAAAGATAAAACTAGGGATTTGACTATGGAGGCCAAGAGCATTAAAGCTCAAGCACAGGGTCCCCTTCTGAGTGTAGAATTTTCTGACCCTGCATTGGTTATATGCCCAGGCAGTGACCCCCCGAACCATTAGCATCCATAGAGACAAAGTGGTCTCTGCTTTGGTTACTGACCCAACTAGCATCACTTTGAAAATTTTTGAATATTATCTCTTGTAAACAAGTCTTTTTATATAGGTATATGAAAGAAATTGAAAGATGGGAATCACTGTGTTATAAGAAACAGCATTATTTGCACTAAGACAAAGAGAGGTAGGGTGGAATAGTGGCTAAATGTACTGACTCTAGAGTGGACAGGTTCCGGTCAAGTCCCGCTTTTATCACTTATTAGCAGTGTGACCTTGGTCAAAGTACTTAAGGCCCTTGTCCCTCAACTTCCTCATTGGTAAGGGCACATGATGTGGCTATCAACATGCCGCTAAGTCACTTCAGTCGTGTCCGACTCTGTGCGACCCCATAGACCGCAGCCTACCAGGCTCCCCCGTCCCTGGGATTCTCCAGGCAAGAACACTGCAGTGGGTTGCCATTTCCTTCTCCAATGCGTGAAAGTGAAAAGTGAAAGTGAAGTCACTCAGTCTTGTCCAACTCTTCACGACCCCATGGACTGTAGCCCACCAGGCTTCTCTGTCCATGGGATTTTCCAGGCAAGAGTACTGGAGTGGGCTGCCATTGCCTTCTCCTATCAACATACCTACACATAAATCCTTACTAAGATTAATAGATTAGTTCTCGTAGGACTATGAGCTTTACTGAGAGATGGCAGAGCAAGATTGGCAAACTCTGGGCCCCCGGCCCTCCACCTGTTTCTGTCAATAAAGTTTTATTGGAACAGCACCTTGCCCATCTGTGCTCCTATCGTCTATGGCTATTTTCATGCTGCAGTGGCAGAGCTGAGTAGATGTAAGGCTAAAGCATATACCTCTGGCCCTTTATAGGGAACATTTGCTGGACATGGTCATCGGAGTCCAGGGCTTCACGTAGGTGATCTAACCTTCAATTTGTTTACGTTACATCTAAGTCCTCTTTAAAGAGTGAACACACACTCTCGGGTATATTGTAGATCACCCTGTCACACGTCTGAGGCCACATCTTTCTAATTTGAATGGCCAGAATAACTCAGTTTTGTGCAGACCTTGGAATAAATCTTCTAACTCTGGGAACATATCTTGAAGTCCTTGTAAAGGCAAAGCCTTGTTTCAAAAGGCTATAACTCTGCCCTGTTCTTTTCCAAAAGTTCTGGGCTAAACATGTCCTCTCCGTAAATCCATACTCGTGAAGGCACTGGCGTGGCTCATGTAGGACATAAGGGGCTAGATGCCAGGCGAAGGCCAGGTGCACTGCCCAAGATGGGCACAAGGGCACAGGCAACAAGCCATTCAGAAGGAAGAGCGTTGCCCCTTGGAGCTAAGCTGCTCATCAGGCCACCACCGACTTGTTAAGATAAATATTATTATAATCTTCATTTTATATGTGAGGAAGCCAAGGATCAGAGAGGTTGTGTAGCTTGCCCAAGGTCACTCAGCTGGTAAATGGTTGGAACTGGCAGTCTGGCACCAGGAAAAACCCTCTCCCCCAGGGGTTTGCAAATGTTTTCTGTAAAGGGCCACCAGATAGTAAGTATTTTCAGCTTTCCATATGGTCTCTGCCACAGCTCCTCAGTTCAGCCATTAGAGCAGAAAGCAGTCACAGACACTATGGAAATAGATGGACGTGGCTATGTTCCCATAAAACTTTCTTGACAGAAACAGGTAATGGGCTGGATTTGGCACTGGGGGTTACCTACTCCAACTCTAACCACTAAGGTAGAACCGCTGCTTCTAATACGCGTATTAGAATAGATCATCATTAATTGTATGGGCTCCCGTCATGAATATGAGAACAGTATGTGTCTTGGATTGTACAAGAACAGTCTACTCAAGCTGTCTTCCCCCACCCACCACCACAGAGCTATATTCACTGCTGAGATGAGAGGCCTCTGGAATTTCATCTTGCCGCCCTCCGAGAGGCGGAAGCTACAACAGAATCCTCCTCTCGGATGGCATTTAGTCAATCATGTCTACAATACAGCTTGACCTCTGCTTTCGACTCAGGCAGGCGCGGACGTCTGGGACAGCTCCTGGGCCGCAGCGCAGCCAGCAGCTGCCATACCCAAGGCAGCCATCAGCTCACAGATTTCAGCCCAACTCCTGGGGGTAAGGGGTGCTGGAGCGTGCCCCCGAAATACCCGTCAGCAAGTAGGAGCACAGAAAACAGGAATCAGGTTTGCTGGCCAGAGAGACTCATGAATCATCCAGACGGTTGGCAAAACTCAGAAAGAGGGCCTGGCGTGGGGGCAGCAGAAGCGTGACTCGTCGGCCATCAGACGGCAGAGCCCACCTCGGTCCGTGTGGATGGTGTGACGCATCCCTTGATAAAGAGGGACCACATGTAACAGGAGCCGACAGAAACTGAGAAAAACTCGTTTTCGGGTTGAAAAGCAGCCATCAGTGTCGACAGGATCCCTTCTACTCAATTTTACCCCCTGTGCTTTCCGGAAGCAAACACCAGCCAGCAGCGTTTTTTTTCTTTCCCCCCAAAAGTTCAAAGGGTGAGATGTGAACACAGCCAGTAAAAAGCCCTGAACGGCTGTGGCTTGTTGGGGTCGTAATTCTTCCCCGCAAAGTTACCTTTCCTGTTTCTATGAATTACTCTTACATTCTTGTAAGAGATATGGTTTGAGGTATTTATGGTGCATTCAATTCTGCTATCATTGATTTATTGAACGAAACCAGCTCAGGGATGTGATGGAAAGGCCCTAATTCCAAAACCTCTTCCATCTCGGCACGAAGAGTATTTTCTGCCCTGTTGGCCTCCTGCAGATGACCAGCCGAGATAAACAGAGGGCACTCCACTCCCTGTTGCAGTGTGCGTGGTGATGTGGAGGAATCAATCAGACAAAAGCAGATTATTACAGTGTCTGAGAGAGATCAAACAGAGCTGGCGTCCGCACCCACACACGCCTGATTTACAGGCCGGCTGATAAAGTGCCGCAGCTCACTGTCAGAAGAACATGACAACTCCTTGAGCTCTGTGGATAAATTATTGCTGAAGCCCATGATAACATTTCTCCACCTAGCAACCAAACATAACAGGATGTGGCTTTTAGTACTAGGAGCCAAATGATACAAAGACGAGACGCCCGGGAGCCCTCGAACCTCTGAAAGCATGTTCTAAGACGGACTAGGAAAACAGCAGTGTCTTGAAGACACACACGAAGTCTACGAGTAATTAATAACTCTACAGACGACTCCCAGACCTTTCCCATCCAGGCAGGTGCACAAAGGAACATGTTCTGTTTTACAATGAATATTCCTGCGACCAAAAGGTACCTTCACTGAGTATTTGCTCTGTGCTAGGCACGGGGCTGAGGGCATAATGTTGCCTCCGAGGGGTGCCTGCAAAGGCGGACTCTATACGTGTGCGTGCTAAGTCACTTCAGTCATGTCTGACTCTTGTGACCCCAGGGACCGGAGCCTGCCAGACCCCTCCCTGTCCATGGGATTCTCCAGGCAGGAATACTGGAGTGGACTGCCACGCCCAGTGATTAAAGGAGTCAGCCTGGACAACAGAATGGAGACACGTCGACTCCCCTCCCTGAGAAAAGTGACCCCATTTCTGGTTCTGTATCTTGCTCCCAGTTACATCAAGGAGAACCCTCATGCAGTCCTAAGCTGTCTCACGCACCCTGCTAACAACCAAAAATCTCTTTTGCAAACAAAGAAAGGGAAGGCAGAGCCAGCTAGATTCTGTGAGGCCACACTGCTTTGCTTTTACTATTTTTGCGTTTTAAATCACCATCTTTCTCAACAGAGAGAATAGGCCTGCGGGTGCCAAGGGGGCGGGGGTGAGGGGGGTGGGGCGGGCGTCTGGGGTACACAGACGTAAACTGTCACAGGACTACGTGTCAAAATTTCGACGCGACTTATTAATGAGGGAGTCAAAATGACGGCGAGAGTGGCTCAAAGGAGGAGGCGAGGAATGCAGCCTCATATTGTAAGCGGCTCAAAAGGAGCTGAAACGAATTTGCTGGGCCATGTCCTATAGCCACTAAGCCACAACCGTGTGGGTTTTTCTTTTCTCCAGACAGAAATCTGCGAGTTAACATATAACTTATGTTTTCTGGTTCCAACCAAATGGCAAAGAGCAAGTCAAACTTACAGGAGCATCTTCTCAATATTAAATTAACTCTTGGGTGAGTCTGATCAGTCACAGTGAAAGGACATGGAGTCATTCTTAGCTTTGTCTGCAGGTTTCAGATAATATTTTTAACAAGCTCGTCAGGTTTATGCTACGATGCCTTACTGTGTATAAGAGTGCCAGTGCCTCCCTAAAATTCCAAATTAGTGTGTTTACAGTGGGCCCCAGAATACGTGTTTTAATAAACTCCTACAAAGGGGAGAGTGGGACGAATCGAGAGAGTAGCATTGACACGGATACACTACCATGTGTCAAACAGACAGCTGGTGGGAAGACGCTGTCTAGCGCACGGAGCTCAGCTCGCTGCTCTGCGATGACCTAGACAGGCGGGAGGGGGGCGGCACGGAAGGGAGGTTCAGGGTAGGGGGACATGTGTATACTTACAGCTGGCACACATTGTTGTACAGCAGAAACGAACACCGCATTGTTAAGCAATAATCCTCCAGTTTAAAAATTAATTAATTAATTTAAAAAATAAACTCCCAAGTCCAGTACTGGTAGGCTATAATCATATATTAAGAAATGGCCAGTTTAAGTCATTTAAACCATAGCTGTGGAGAGGTATTTTGGTTAAATGTGCTCTCACTTGCAAGAAATAAGAACTTGGACCCAAGATGGTTCCAAGAATGAAGATTTAACAACAGGAAGAGAAGAGGCAAGGTTGGTTCTAGGGTGGCTTGAGTCTGCTCAGTGATGTCTGTGATAACAGAGGAGAACCGGTCCACTTCTCACTTCTCAGCACGTACGTGGGGCTGTTGAAAAGATGTGTCTAGTGATTCCATGTGTCACTTCCTGATTTAATATAGAGGTATAAGAGACGATTCCTATCCTGTGAAGTGTGTCTTAACACAGGACTGGGGAACCCTTTTCCAGAAACTTCCCCCATCCACAACCCAGCAGACTTCCCACAGTTCATTGTCCAGGATTATATCAAGTGGTCATTCCTGAGTCAACTGCTGGCAGGTGGAGTTTGAGTGGAAAACCTCACACCGATCAGGCTTACTGAGGAACTGGAATGCGGCTGGCCTCCCCTAAGGCAACTGGTTGAGTGGGGAAGGTGCGGATATCTGCACAAAACTAGGATTCTACAAAAGAGAAGTAGAGACACGGATATGAAGAAATTAGATCAGCAGCCAACAGGATCCAGCAGGAGATGAGTTAAAAAGGAATTACAATCAGCATCTTAAAATTAGCTTGCATTAAAGATGTGTGGGAAACTGCCTTAATGCCGTGGTAATCTCCAAGCACATTGCCAGGCGAGCTAACCCAGTTACCCCAGAAGAGAAAGGTTCACAGACCAAATTAAGATGCCGGAATCACAGTTAAATAGATCAACTGAAAACACATATCCATAAGCGAGGGTGGCAGTGAAGAAGGAAGGATAGATAGATGGAGCACAGAGGAGTTTCCTACATAAAATATACAAATTGATACCCTGCTATATAGAGATTTCCCTGGTGGCTCATTCAGTAAAGAATCCACCTGCCAGTGCAGCAGACACAAGAGACACAGGTTCAATCCCCGGGTCGAGAAGATCCTCTAGAGGAGGAAATGGCAACCCACTCCAGTATTCTTGCCTAGGAAATCCCATGGACAGAGGAGCCTGGTGGGCTACAGGTCATGGGGTTGCAAGAATCGGGCATGACTTAGCGGCTAAAACCTACCAAATCATACTGATATGTAACAGAACAATGAACACACATCATCAGACGTCTGTCCAGACCCACAGAATGCACATCACCAAGACCAAACCCTGATATAAACGACGGACTTTGGGTGAAAATTATGCATCAAGGCAGGCTCGTCAGCTGTAATGAATGCACCATTCTGGTGGGTGATATTGGTGACGGGGAGGCTCCGCACGCGTGATGACAAGGAATACATGGGAAAGCACCATGACTTCTCCCAATTTTGCTGCGAAACTAAAACTTCTTTGAAAAAGAAAGTCTTTTTTTAAAATTTAAGTTTTTAGAAAAAGAAACAAAGGGAAATAAATGGATATGACACTTCGGATAAAAATGCAAGCACGGCGTAAGACCACACCACTTTAGTCAGAGATTAGAGATCGTTTGTTGGTGCACCCTACGTCTCCTTCCTGCATCATCCTCTGCAAATGCCACAGTGAGGTGACAAGGACCAGAACTGAGGTCTGAGCAAGGGGACCACAAATGGAAGATGCTTGGGGCCCATGACACATACTTGCTCTATCCTGGCAAATACACCTGTCCACAGCTACCTCTAGTCAGTCAGCCTGCTGAGTCACTATGGGATTTCTCTGCATTTCTAGGTTGGAGTAAGATCATGGCATCTGGTCCCATCACTTCATGGGAAATAGATGGGGAAACAGTGGATACAGTGCCAGACTTTATTTTGGGGGGCTCCAAAATCACTGCAGATGGTGACTGCAGCCATGAAATTAAAAGATGCTCATTCCTTGGAAGGAAAGTTATGACCAACCTAGATAGCATATTGAAAAGTAGACACATTACTTTACCAACAAAGGTCTGTCTAGTCAAGGCTATGGTTTTTCCTGCGGTCATGTATGGATGTGAGAGTTGGATTATAAAGAAAGCTGAGCACCGAAGAATTGATGCTTTTGAACTGTGGTGTTGGAGAAGAGTCTTGAGAGTCCCTTGGACTGCAAGGAGACCCAACCAGTCCATTCTGAAGGAGATCAGTCCTGAATATTCATTGGAAGGACTGATGCTGAAGCTGAAACTCCAGTACTTTGGCCACCTCATGCGAAGAGTTGACTCATTGGAAAAGACCCTGATGCTGGGAGGGATTGGGGGCAGGAGGAGAAGGGGACGACAGAGGATGAGATGGCTGGATGGCATCACCGACTCAATGGATGTGAGTCTGAGTGAACTCCAGGAGTTGGTGATGGACAGGGAGGCCTGGCGTGCTGTGATTCATGGGGTCGCAAAGAGTCAGACACGACTGAGCGACTGAACTGAACTGAACTGAACTAGGTTGAAGTACAGAACAGGAGCATCCGGGGGTCTCCAACGGGGACTGATTTAAGGATGACATAGCTGTCGGCCCAGAGCTGTCGTAATCGCTCACTCTGGCTTGGTCTTTCCACCCGTTTCTGGCCACAAGTAAAGCTCTTGCTTGTTGCATCAAGCATTCCATCTCTTCTGTCTGCCATTCTTATGGATTACTCGTTTACTCTATTTTTAGCATATCTCATGAATTCCACCTTTGTTCCACAAGCTCTTCCTTATATTCTTAACACAGCTGAGAGTATCATCTACATTTCATAAGCCACTAGCTTACTTACCATCAATGCTTACAATTTCTTATGCGTTTCATCCATCCCATTTGCTTTCCTGTCTTGTCTAGTAGACTTAAATACACACAAATAATACAGCAAACCCAGATTATAAAAGGCCTAAAGTGTTGTGATGAGGGTGAGAGAGAGAGGGATGACTAATAGATTGAAGGAAATGTAAGAGAAGTCGGAATCGGACACAGTTTCGCTTTTTAACATGTATGTGTTTGGCTGCTCTGGGTCTTACGCGCCATGTGGAATCTTTAGCTGTGGCATGTGGAAACTAGTTTCCCGGCCAGGGATTGAATCTAGGCCCCCTGCATTCGAAGTGCAGAGTCTCAGCCACTGGACCACCAGGGATGTCCCAGAATCTCTTAAAAACTATGAGACAATTGGGAGAATTGAACTCTGTCTGGATACTTGATACCAAGAAATTACCATACATTTTAGGTACGAATATTGTATTTTTAGGTATGAGGAGCTAACGAGTTTTATGCTTTAGAAATGCATACCAAAGTATTTATGGATCAAATTACATGATATCTGAAGTTTGCTTCAAAATAAGCCAATGTTTTGCAATTCATATCAACAAACAGTTCTTGAGTTTATGCTAAGCGGAGTTTTGCAAACTGAGAGTCGTGAGTCATTAGTAAGTTAATTGGTTTGGTGGGCTTTGGCCAGAACATATGAATAATGAATAGAAGAGAATACAAAATATCAGAGTGTGCGGCATTCCGTCGTGGTAAACTCTGTCCCATAAAACTTTTGCTTCAACTCTGTGTGCATATGCTATGGACATATAGAGTAGGTCACGGTGCAAAATGTGTTTCTTACTATGGGTTACAGTTCACGAGGTCTGAAGAACATGGTTGAAAGCAGAGACCTGCTCACTGATAGGCACAGCAGACCCAGGAAGAATAGGATGCAGCTTCCAGTTTCCCAAAGAGACAGACGTGAATAGGCAGTGTGGACCAGTAAGAGCTCTGCTAGCAGTGAGCTCCGAGGACGGGGGGAAGACAAAGGAGGCACTGGGACTATCGCTGGCACGGGCTTCACGGAACAGGCAACAGGTGAGCTGGGTGTTGAAGATGGCAAAGGGTGAAAGGGCATCACTCTGAAGCAACAGAGTGGCACAGCGGCACAAGTGCCCACGTGGTCTATGTGGGCAAAGGAACGTAATTTGGCGAGGCTGCAACCCGGCTGAGAAGTGATGATGGTGTGGAATACAGCAGGGGGTGAGGGGATTGGGGTTCTGAGTGTTTCATTGTTCCCAAAAGCCCAGCGATCGTGACTCATCGTCTTTTTCCCAGGATCCCTCTCAAATTCCTTTCCTCTTATTCTTATTATTTTTTAATATTTGTCTACTTGCTTCCTTGTCTGGCCGCACCGGGTCCTAGCTGCAGCACATTCGCTGGGTCCGGTGGGATTTCACTGTGGTGCACGGACTCGCTGGGTGTGGCCTACGGGCTCTCTGGGTGTGGCCTGCGGGCTCTCTGGGCGTGGCCTGCGGGTCCTCTGGGTGTGGCCTGGGGGCCCTCTGGGCGTGGCCTGTGGGCCCTCTGGGTGTGGCCTGCGGGCCCTCTGGGCGTGGCCTGCGGGCCCTCTGGGCGTGGCCTGCGGGCCCTCTGGGTGTGGCCTGCGGGCTCTCTGGGGGTGTCACATAGGCTCAGGAGTTGCGGTGCACGGGCTTCGCTGCCCCGTGGCATGAGGGATCTTAGTTCCCCGACCTGGGATTGGATCCGAGTCCCCTTCATTGCAGGGCAGATTCTGAACCACTGGACCACCAGGAAAGCCCCCTTCCCCCTTTCCCACGATGTCCACTGTCACCCCACAGGTCAGCACGCTCACCGCGATGCCGCCCTCGTGGTGATGGGCTGTGGGCACTGCACGCAGATGCCCTCTGACCCTCTCTGTGCATCGTTCCCCAGCCCTGGGTGCTGCAGCCTCTACCCTCTTGGGAGACTGCTGTCTGATCGCAGAAAGATGGACGCGCTGGAAGGTAGCAGCCCTTTGGCGATGACTGGCTGGTGTAGGCGTGTGAAAGCCTGGCTCCCTTGACTTAAACTATGAGCGACGTGGAGGTCTGAGCTACGCTCCATGGTCCCCCTGTGGGGTCAGGCTTCAGTTTCGCTCTGGGGGGTTTCACTCTGGGGGACTTTGTCTGAAATCTCTCCTTCACTGGTGTCACCTGGGAGCAAACCCTAATAAGTCACTTGCCCATGAACTCTTGCCTTGGGGCTCTGCTCTAGCAGACCTGGAGCTAATGCACATGCTGCATACAGAGTCACGAGCATGTACAACTGATTCACTTGGCTGTCCACCTGAAACTAACGTAACGCTGTAAATCAACTATACACCATTAAAAATTTTTTCAAAGTCATGAAGTTCTTCTAACTCTCCACATTCTCACTGCAGCAGCCTAGGTTCTATACTGAAGGCAAAAGGAGAAGAGGGTGGCAGAGGATGAGATGGTCAGATGGCATCACCGACTCCATGGACATGAATCTGGGCAAGCTCTGGGAGTTAGTGAAGGACAGGAAAGCCTGGCATGCTGCAGTCCACCGGGTCACAAGGAGTCGGACATGACTTAGCAACTGAACAACAACAGGTCTTACAGGGGTTCCCCTGGTGGCTTAGCGGTGAGGAACCTGCCTGCCAGTGCAGGAGACAGGAGTTCAGTTCCCTGGGTTGGGAAGATCGTCTGGAGCAGGAAGTGGAACCCCACTCCAGTGCTCTTGCTTGGGAAATCCCATGGACAGAGGATCCCGGCAGCGTACAGTCCACGAGGTTGCAAAGTGTCAGACACGACAGCTAAACCACAAGATTGTCCATGCATGTTTCTACTGTCTAGTTTCCTGCAATGGATTTCTACTTCAATTCATTTATTCAGAAAGTAGCATTGCGCCTCTACTATAATCCAGGCACTGCTGACGTCTACTTAAATTCATCTTCCGTTAATTTGTCTTGAAACATCATTTTTACGAGATCACCTTATTGATCAAAATCTTCTGAGGGCTCCCAATCACCTCGAGAGTTTTTCCTTAGACTCAAGTCATCTCCTTTATGAAGGAAAATATAGATATTCTCATGGACCTTGGATGTAATTTTTGAAATTCATTATAATTTAATTTCAATATGTATAAACATAAGACTAGTTATAAACTCCTTATAGTGACAGCTTTGATATAACTATAAATCCAGAACAAATTTCCAAATTATATTCAAACACAACTACAAAACCAATAAAATTTAAATTTCCAACATTAATTTAATGTGACAGATGATGGTATTTTGCTGGAACAAAAATCACTGATATTTGGTTCAATAGCAGAAGGATGTAATCTCAGGTTTCTTTGTATATTTAATCTGTTTCTATATTACAGCTTCAATAATGTTAATGCAAGCAATAATGCTTAATGTAATGAATAGTCATTCTCACAAGAACAGTATCTAAACTTGTATTAATCACTGAAATTTTTTATTTTAATTCAGGATCATCAAAACCAAAATCTGCCCAAGAATAAGCCTCGCATGCCAGTTACACTAAGGCATATACTGATAACTCTGCAGAACTATTTTGTTCCCTTAAAGGTAAGGTTGGCTGCTATTGTTTAGTTACTAAGTCGTGTCCAACTCTTTTTCGACCCCATTGACTGTATCCTGCCAGGCTCCTCTGTCCATGGGATTTCCCAGGCAAGAACACTGGAGTGGGTTACCATTTCCTTCTCCAGGGGATCTTCCTGACCCAGAGATTGAACCCTGAGTTGCAGGCAGATTCTTTACGGCTGAGCCACCAGGGAAGCCCAAAGATAAGGTTAGCACTGTGCTGTTCCAGGAATCTTCATCAAATGACTATTTATTCCACATGCTTTGGAATCAGGATCAGGCTTGGCTTCCTAGAAGCAAATCTGAGACAAAGATTCGGATACAAGGGTATCTTTCAAAGCTGATCTTAGTTACCCACTGGTAAGCAATGTGGGTACATGATACAGAGAAGGAAAGGTCAGCACACTATGCCATCACAGACAGGCGTGGAGCTCATTGCCGTGGAAACCTCAGAACTGGCCACCAAGAAGCAAGGCCCCTACGATCTTTATCCCCCAGTTCCCTTTTGTCACTGGTGGATGGCTGCCCCCAAAATTATCTCTGCACCACATCTGGCCTTCCAAGAGAAAGCCACCAGGCAAAGACTCAGAGATGTTTGTAGCTGGACACCTGGGCACAAGCCAGAACAGTGACTGCCAACCAGGTATGGGCAAGGCACCAACAGCGTCTCAGAAGCAGATTCTTTCTTTCCTGGGTATTAACAGCTGGACTGTCCAATATTGAAGGGTTTCAGGTTGATAAGTTCCATAACAGAATCTGCTTGTACAGATAGGACACTCACTCTGTAGAAGTCTGGCATGTCCATCCTACTGGACGCTGTGTGCAGGTTCAGATGGCCAGAGTTTCCTCTATGCCAACAACTGGGAGATCCTTAGGCATTCAACTGAGGTGGCATTGTTTGCCCACCCCTTGGGAAGACCACCACAAGAGATACACAGTGAGAGGGTTGATTTTCTACATATGCTTATAATAATTTCTAATTATCATTAAAATTTAGAAAAGTTTCACGTAGAACTTCATAACTCCTGACAGTAAGTCCTGAGACCCCCCCAAGTGGTGGTGGGAGAGGATTGGGGGAGGAGGAAATGAGGGAAGGGCAGGAAGAAACTGACCTGCATAAAAATGTACACGAGCCTGAAATTCACGGCCCACTGAATCTACCCTCAAGCTTCCGTCTAAACTTTCCATCGTCAAATGAGCCTACTAGCTATGTGATGAGCATACCTTGGGCTTATCGCCTACAAGATTCGCATCTTTCAGCCTCTGTGCAATTCATGCGGACCTGCCTAAGTCCTGCAGAGAGGCCAGGCCTTCCCAGGTTGCTCTGGTTCATGACAAATTCACAGATCCTAACTCTCACTTGCCGATTAACCACATGCTGCATTCTCGTGTCCTTGGTCTTGTAGTGCTTTCTAACCTTGCATGTGTTCACATCGCACACACCCAACCAAGCTGTGACACCTACGATGAGACTAAGCCAGCACCACTCAGTGGAAGGGTGCAGCTCCTGCAATCCGCCCACCTGCTCACAGACACGGGCTCAGCTGTGTGCTAGCTGTAACCTTGACCCTCATTTCCTCCATCCGGAGAAGAGAGACCCTGGTACCTTCCTCACAGCGCTGTTGTGTGGATAAGTATCTGAAAACATTTTGCATAATGTCTACACTTGAGCAGCTACCCAATAATAGGAGTTCCCTCTCTTACTTTGCAAACATGCATTTTCAGTGCATAGCTCTTTCCAACAGCCTTGAGAAATTTCCAGCATCATCTTGAAGGTCTGCCTCTTGTGATGAGTTGAGAGACCTTTGGTTGCACTGTGATTTGCTAGTAATCTAAACACATATTTATAAGACACTATTCTAGGGAGAGAACATCTGGCTCTCTCTCATCTTTCTCTTAAAAAATTTTCCTGTCTGTGCCCGTAGAAAGATAAAGAATTGATAAAGAGATTCTCACGGTCATGGTTACATTTTGTTGATAAGAAACTTCCTTATTTGGCTGAAACAGATGTTCAGCTAAGAAATGTCTTGCCGGTGCAAACCCTATCCCACAAGCATGTGATTGATTCACACGGAACAGCAATATAGCCAGGATTATGCAGACTTAGATCTGTCCTCAGCATGGGCTAGTAGAATTAAGAGACCTGGTTTCCATAACCCTGGCCACCAATAGCAAGTGTTAAAAATTCTATGAAGCTGACTCAGCTATCATTCACAATTTTTTGTTTTCTTTAATATAGGCTGTTGAATTTTGCTTCTTATGATGGCTTCATCTTGACCCTATTCACAAGGCCAAGACCTAGGGTGCTGCCATCCACCCACTGAGGGCAACCCTTGAAAGTCATCTGCGTTCCATGTTGCTGTTCAGTCACTAAGTCACGTCTGGCTCTATGCAACCCCACAGACTGTAGCCCACCAGGCTTCTCTGTCCAGGGGATTTCCCAGGCAAGAACACTGGAGTGGGTTGCCATTTCCTTCTCCAAGGAATCTTTCCGACCCAGGAACCGAACCGTCATCTCCTGCATTGCGGACGGATTCTTTACCACTAAGCCACCAGGGAAGCCCAGGGGTCAATAATAAAACTACAGTTAATAACAGGCAACTTTTAAGAGTGAGATTCTCCTTGCACAAATGAGTTTTTAATTCTACAGTATGTGACACAGTCTCTTGCTTTTTCGAGATGAAAACCAGAAGCAGCAGGAGGTGTCTACAGTTCACTGAGTATTTATATCATTTAAATTGCAAACAAAAAAATTCCTTCTAAATGGGATGAGCCTTTGAAGTTGAGGTTATTAGGACTTACAGGTGAATTGCTTGTGTGATCTGCGATAGAAGTCTATTCATGAGGCACTAAATACAAGGCATTATGTTAACACTGCCACTTCATTTGGGGCCAGTAGCTGAAAAGCAGCTAAGTGCTAAATGCTAGAGGTGAATTTTTGTTTTAGAATGACAGTGCGGATCCCTCGAGTTCCTTCTATTCCAGACACTCTCCCAAGATCTTCCCATACTCTCCCAAATCTTACAAAGAGTTTTCATAGACATATTCTTTGAAAATATACGCTTCTATATGACCAGTTTTGTTAACAAAGTCTGACTTGAACCCTGTGGTTAGAAAAGTGTTTGGCTGCAAGTAACAAAAACTCAAATAACGTATAGGTCTATTTTTTTTCAGGTAACCAGAAATTCAGTGGTAAACAATCCTGAGCTGCTTCAGTTGCACGTGTATATCAGCAACAGGCAAGGCTTCTACACCTTGCTCCTTCATTCTTAGAGTGCATGTTTTGCCCTCAAGGCTGCTGAATCTCCAGAGATTGTGTCTGTATTCTAAGAAGACAGTAGGGGCAAGGGCTTATAAAGAATCTGCCAATCAGGTTTAAAAATTTTTTTGCAAAGCCTCTCAGCAAAGCCTACTGTCTATATCTCACTAGATAAAACTGGGGGGATTGGCCATCCCTCTCTTCAAGGAGGTCTTGGATGTAAGTATTTCAGTTGGGCATATTTCTTCTCCAAAGAAAATCAGAATTTTATTAGTACAAAGGAAGGGAATATAGGTAATATCCAAACAACTAGCAATATCTTTTATATTAGGGTCTAGGAATGAGAGTCATCCCTGAATAGAAAATCGTTTGCCTTAAAAACACTAAAACCTCTTTTTCTGGAGACATGGCTACTTTTAAGAGGATCATAAGCCGAGTTAGCCAAAACATATAAACAAGAACTTGGTCGTAATCAAGGAGCCTTGATCATCAGTGAAGCTGAACTTTGGGTTGTTGTGCCTTTCCTGGAGTCATAAATATATCTCTGAAAATATTTTTATTTATGTTAAAATTGGTCTTTTCCATCACAATGCAAGTACTTTCTGGAAACCACTTTCTTTAAAGCAAGATCCTCTGTGTTACATCTTATCATCCTGCTGTCTTCCATTTTAAAATTAGAGCTCTATTCTAAAAAGAATGTTGGCCACCTGAAATAACATCCAAGAAAACAGCAAACTTCAAAAACACCCGTTCTTTTCTGTCTTCCCCCACTAGATTATTAAATTCATTAGGGAAAGAACCATTTCTTTGTTCTCTATTGTATTCCAAACATTCATCACAGGATCTGAATGTATAAGATAGTCAAGAAGTACTTTATAAATAAATGTTATATATCATTTTTAAAAATATTGTTTTCCTAAGAGCGTTATTATTGGAGCTCAAAGTAAATTTATAATATAAACGTAAACCAGAAAAACATTATCCCAATTATCTTAATCTGAAAAGACACTAGATAAAATTCAGAATTAACTTCTGAATGAGCAGTAACAATAAACTCAATAAACGTGCACCTCTGAAGCACGAAGAATATCTCAAATCAACAGACAAGACCACACTTTAGAAACCCTAAAAGTCGTCCCACTAAAACCAGAAGTGGGATAGAAAAATAAAAGAAGATTCTCTTCTTGCCAATATTATTAAGCTTTCTTTAAACTCAGCTAATAAAGTTAGACTAGAAGATAATTCTAAGTACAATTATTGGAAAAGATAAGACAAAAGCATTGGCTGATTATATGACCATCTTCTAGGAAACTCAGAGGATCAGTGAAAAAACAGTTAGAAATAAAAGTTCAGTAAGTTGATGAGCTACAGAATAAATTCTGAAAGTATGCCACCAATAATTAGAAAACAGTTGTGATATAACGTTGATGTAAAATGCAGGCTTCAAAATACACACAAACCACTATCTCTACTTGATAAAAACATGGAAATAGATTTACAGCTATTGACACAGAAATGTAAGCAAATTGCAATATAGATATTGACCCAGCATTAGACCAAGGGCACTAAATGAAGAAATCGCTGCTTCTGTTCCCCTATGAGCGTTCCATTGAGTAACCCATGTAAGGAAATGAAATCAGAAGAATCAGCACGGGGCGCAGGAGCGTGTGTAACTGAGACCTTCAGCAAGGGACCCATATTTCCATGTTCTCTGCCCACAGTGTCTTGATACATATGTATCTCTCTTAGTTAATGCTCACTCAACGGTTCATTCTGCCATAGTTTCAGCTTTCCTAAACCATGACCACTGGCTTTGTTGAGTTGTCCTTCAAAAATGAATTTTGTAAATGGTTCAGTTCAGTTCAGTCGCTCAGTCGTGTCCGACTCTTTGTGACCCCATGAATTGCAGCACGCCAGGCCTCCCTGTCCATCACCAACTCCCGGAGTTCACTCAGACTCACGTCCATCGAGTCAGTGATGCCATCCAGCCATCTCATCCTCTGTTGTCCCCTTCTCCTCCTGCCCCCAATCACTCCCAGCATCAAAGTCTCTTCCAAAGAGTCAACTCTTCGCATGAGGTGGCCAAAGTACTGGAGTTTCAGCTTTAGCATCATTCCTTCCAAAGAAATCTCAGGGTTGATCTCCTTCAGAATGGACTGGTTGGATCTCCTTGCAGTCCAAGGGACTCTCAAGCATCTTCTCCAAAACCACACTTCAAAAGCATCGATTCTTCGGCGCTCACCCTTCTGCACAGTCCAACTCTCGCATCCATACATGACCACAGGAAAAACCATAGCCTTGACTAGACGGACCTTAGTCAGCAAAGTAATGTCTCTGCTTTTGAATATGCTATCTAGGTTGGCCATAACTTTTCTTCCAAGGAGTAAGCGTCTTTTAATTTCATGGCTGCAGTCACCATCTGCAGTGATTTTGGAGCCCAAAAAAATAAAGTCTGACACTGTTTCCACTGTTTTCCCATCTATTTCCCATGGAGTGATGGGACCGGATGCCATGATCTTTATTTTCTGAATGTTGAGCTTTAAGCCAACTTTTTCACTCTCCTCTTTAACACAGCCTCTATTTTATGCAAAGTCATCCTAAATCCACCCTCCAAATCTGGTTTAAATCAATCCAGACCAAGAGTCAGAACATTCATTTTATTTTCATCGATATATCAAAGCTTAAGAGGAAATATACTAAAACACTTTTTAATGGGATAAGAGGTTTTTGTATGCTTTTATTATATCTTCAGACTTTCTACACTGAATAGGCATTACTTTAGATTTTTTTTAGATTTTCTTTTTAATCTTGATTCAACTCTTTTCTAAATCCTTCATTTCCTATCTCCCAGTACATCTTTCCAAGAAATATCTCAAACCTTCAAAATATACCTTGCGTCTAGGCCAGTGCTCTTCTCCATGGCTATCAGCCTGGTCCAACGTAATGGTTTTCCTTCCTGGGTAACTCTACTAAACACCAGGTCCATCTCCTGCTGCAATCAGCTCTTTCAACCAGCATAGATCAAGAGAGACCCCAAGCAGGACATCTGTACAAGCCAACGGGAAGTGAACCCTAGTAAGTGAGCAGCCCCAGGTAGAGGGGGCTAACAGTCCTGCCAAGAGACAGACTGAGACCTGGGGAATGGTGAAGCCCTTTTCAGTTCCAACTCCAAGCTACATACATTCTCCTCATCCATCCCCTCATTCTCGGCATAATTTCAATATATCTCTGAGCCCAATAAAATCAGTCTAGAAGAATAAGGCAATGAGTAAAGACAACATGTTCTTGAAATATTAATAGAAGAGTCATAAGGGAGCTCAGAGAATAAGTCGAGGCGATGGTTATTACCAGACCTGGATGGGTAGCCCATGGACAGCTGGAGCCTATGTATAAATTAAGTGCACAGTTAGGCAACATTTAAATCACTGATCTAATCAATGGAGATTCCCAGGTGGCTCAGTGATAAAGAACCCGCCTATTATGCAAGAGACACAAGTTCGATCCCTGAGTCAGGAAGATCCCCTGGAGAAGAAAATAGCAACCCACTCCAGTATTCTTGCCTGGGAAATCCCATGGACAGAGGAGCCTGGTGGGCTACAGTCCATGGGGTCACAAAGAGTCAGACACAGTTGAGCAACTTAGCATGCATCCAATAAATATATTTTAGGAAACTGGGAAGAGGAGGCAATTTCAAGTTAAACCCATTCTGTAAAACACAGTTGAGTTTTTTTTTTTACTTTTAATTTAATTTATATTTATTTTAAAATTTATAACTGTGTGATTCAACTAATTAAGGTAGTATATGTCAATAAAAGGCAAACTTCCAGCTATTAAATGGCATTGCAATATCATGATAAAGGTTATAATCTTAATAAAGGTTACTCTTCCTTATCATCAACTAGTAAAAGAATGCCCTCTTTGAAAAATGAGTAAAGACATGAGCAGACAATTTATAAAAGAAAAAACACATGTGGGAAATAAACATGAAAAAGCTCAGCCTTATCTGTAGTCAATAATTACAAAATAAAAGAATGTGAACAAAATTGGCAAATCTGAACAAGAACGATGATATTTATTACTGTTGAGGGCGCCATAGTGAGACAAGTATTCATGCTCCACTAGTGGAGGCATAAACTGGAGCCATAATTAAGTATCACTTTTCTTAAAATATGTTAAAATATTTATACCCACTCCTAGAACCTTGTGTGTGCCCAACACACACAAGATTATTCACAAGAATGTTTATTGCAACATTACTTCTAATGGTAAGAATCCAGCGACAATCAACAAAACTAGTTAATGAGAACATTTAAGATATTCTAAGTCTATTTAATGACATTGGAAAATTATCATGGATAATTTGCTAGATTTTCAAAACAGCTTAAAAATTTTAGTTTGATGCCAATTTCATTAAATTTTATACATTCTATAATGAGAGAAAAAACTTGGACTGAAATAAAATATTAACCATGGCTATGTGGCAATATCATGGGTATATATCGTATTTTTCCTATTTTTTTCTAATTTTCATGAAAATGACCTGCCTCTTGAGAAACCTGTATGCAGGTCAGGAAGCAACAGTTAGAACTGGACATGGAACAACAAACTGGTTCCAAATAGGAAAAGGAGTACGTCAAGGCTATATATTGTCACCCTGCTTATTTAACTTATATGCAGAGTACATTATGAGAAACGCTGGGCTGGAAGAAGCACAAGCTAGAATCAAGATTGCCGGGAGGAATATCAATAACCTCAGATATGCAGAAAACACCACCATTATGGCAGAAAGCAAAGAAGAATTAAAGAGCCTCTTGATGAAAGTGAAAGAGGAGAGTGAAAAAGTTGGCTTAAAGCTCAACATTCAGAAAACGAAGACCATGGCATCTGGTCCCATCACTTCATGGCAAACAGATGGGGAAACAGTGGCTGACTTTATTTTCAGGGGGCCCAAGGCAATGGCACCCCACTCCAGTACTCTTGCCTGGAAAAATCCCATGGACAGAGGAGCCTGGTAGGCTGCAGTCCATGGGGTCGCGAAGAGTCAGACACGACTGAGCGACTTCACTTTGACTTTTCACTTTCATGCATTGGAGAAGGAAATGGCAACCCACTCCAGTATTCTTGCCTAGAGAATCCCAGGGATGGGGGAGCCTGGTGGGCTGCCGTCTATAGGGTCGCATAGAGTTGGACATGACTGAAGCGACTTAGCAGCAAAACCACTGCAGATGATGATTGCAGCCATGAAATTAAAAGACGCTTGTTTCTTGGAAGAAAAGTTATGACCAACCTAGACATCATATTAAAAAGCAGAGACATCACTTTGTCAACAAAGCTCCATCTCGTCAAGGCTATGGTTTTTCCAGTGGTCATGTATGGATGTGAGAGCTAGACTATAAAGAAAGCTGAGCACCAAAGAATTGATGCTTTTGAACTGTGGTGCTGGAGAAGACTCTTGAGAGTCCCTTGGACTGCAAGGAGATCCAACCAGTCCATCCTAAAGGAGATTACTCCTGAGCGTTCATTGGAAGGTCTGATGTTGAAGCTGAAACTCCGATACTTCAGCCACCTGATGCAAAGAGCTGACTCATTTGAAAAGACCCTGATGCTGGGAAAGATTGAGGGCGGGAGGAGAAGGGGACGACAGAGGATGAGATGGTTGGATGGCATCACTGACTCAATGGACATGAGTTTGGGTAAACTCCAGGAGTTGGTGACGGACAGGGAGGCCTGGCGTGCTGCGGTTCATGGGGCAGCAAAAAGTTGGACACGACTGAGCCACTAAACTGATTGAATACCTGCTCATAATAACCCAGAGAAAAACTACTCTACAAATATATATGAGATATATGTGTGTATTCTCCTAAAAATGAATAAACAGGATTGTCAGAGATGATCTCATGAAGAATCAGGTTTTTTAAATTTTAAAATAAATGTTGTCCTCTTTATTCTAATTATGTAAAGCCATTTGGGAGTTGTCTATCCACATACTCCTGTGTGAAACACCTAACAGTGGGTCCTTTAGAAAGATCTGTTGAAGGAATGGATAGACACTGCAGCACAAATGGGGAGAGGGGGCCTCTCATTCTTTGATGATAATTTTCTTGACACAATTTAGAACCCATCTAAATAGATATTGATCCTGCTGTTTAACTACTTTTTAGAAATGTCTTAATATTCACTACCCTAAAAACAAGAATGATTATTTTTGACAGATGCTCTCTACAATATAATTGGTTTAACACCTATCATCCCATATAGCAAGTTCATTTGTGTAGCTACTTGGGGGCACATTTTGCAATTAATTCTTTCAGGTGAGCTCACTGCGATGTTCGTTGCTTAAATCTGGACGATTCACAAGAGCGCCACTGAGATTTTCTACTGCTGCACTAAGCGGCAGTAGCGCCCGTGGTGAAAATGTCTCCAGATGAACCACCTGGACCCTGCTCTATAAAGCGGGAGTTTCAGGAGTTCACTGACCATTCGTTTATTTGTAGCGATGATGCCAGAAACTGTGAGTGGGGGAGAGGGGACTTCTGGTTTTGCTTATGGATTCTAAGGCCCACATTATAAGATAGTGAGAAAGCCTGACAAAATAATCACCAAAAACGTGGAAACATGTTGCAAAGCTTATCCCTGCTTACCTAGCAAAACATGCGAATCCAATCGCAACAACTTAGAGAAAATTCACAGCAGAGTCTCATTAGCAGATAGACTCGCTTCCTATCTGTGACCTACTCCCTAACACAAACCTATAAAGAGAAATGCCCTGTACAGATTTTACAATCAAAGATACACCTATAATTTCCTCTATTTTCCTAAAACTGAGCTTAACCCAGGGCAATGAGAAAAACTAAACCTGGTCACCTGTGGTAACCAGCTGCCAAGATGAACGCCAGTGGGCCTTGCCTTCTTGTGTGGTCTCCTCTCAGACAGAATACTGCCGACCTGGCAGACCTGAAAGATACTGTGGAAATGAAGGTGCGTGACTCTCGAGACGAGACTCTGAAATACACTGCAGTTTCTGCTGTGTTCTCTTGGAATACTTGCTCTGGGGGAAACCACACGCCATGCTGAGAGGAGACTCAAGTAGCCCCTGGGTGCGTGTTCAGAGGGCAAGGGGTGGGGAAAAGGGAGCCTCCGTGTCTGAGAACCTGAGGCTCCCAGACAGCAGCCACGCGAGGGAGCCCAGCACGGAGGAAGCTCGCCCAGCCCCAGCTGTATTTCAGACGACTGCAGCCATGGCTAACGTTTTGACTACAATTTTATGACTGTCTGTGAGCCAGAACCAGGCCGCTAAGCCACAGCTCAATTCCTGACTTTCAGAAACTGAGAGAGATAATAGATGTGTTCTGCTTCGTCTTAAGCCATGAACTTTTTGAGTCATTTGCTATGCAATAATAGATAATCAATGCACTCCTTCTAAGAAAATTCACTCAAACCAGTGACTAATCTGTCATTTTAGGATTTAAACTCGGCAAATTCCAGCTTGTCTACTTCTTTCTCTCTGGAAGTGGGTTGGAATCTAAATTTTAGAAGACTTTACCTAACTCCCCACTATTAGGGAAAGAGATTTCAGGCCATTAATTTCTGTGTCAATAGGATGCTTTTGGCAATTGCTGAAATAATGCACATTTTTATCTCATACAGCAATACATGGTAATTCCAGGGGCAAATAATTTGGGGGCTTCACAGTGTCGAGACTTCTGCTAGCTTCTATTCTCTCAGCTTTCCCTTTATCACATTATTTTTTTCTGTCAACAGTCTGTTCATATCTTTTAACAATTTTCCTCTTAGGTCACTGGTCATTTTCTTGTTCAATTTCTAGGAGCTTTTCATATATTAGGAGGTTAGCTTTTGGCCTATGTTCCAAGTTGAAATATTCACCATTTTACCTTGCCTTTGGATTTTTTTTTTCTTTCTTGTAATTGAAGTGTATCTGGTTTACAATACTGTGTTAGTTTCAGGTATATAGCAAAGGGATTCAGTTGTATATGTATATACTTATAGTTGCTCATATATATATAGGTGTGCACATATAAACAAGTATATATATATTCTTTTTCATATTTGCTCATTATGGTTTATTATGGAATATTGAATATAGTTCCCTGTGCTATGTAATAGGAACTTATTGCCGTTCTATCTTAGGATTTTTGATAATGCATATTTAGTAATATCCTTAATTTATCAGTCTTTTTTTTATATGGGATCTGGATTAGAAGCTCTGCCTATAGCCCAAGTTCACAAAGCAATTATCTCGTGATATCTTCCAGAGCTTTGTGTGTGCGTGTTTTGCATTTAAATGTTTAATCGTTTGTAATTTATAATTTGAGATGTGGATCCAATTAAATTTTTCCTTCAAAGCCCCCACACCATTTATTGAGTAGTTCATCTTCCCCTTTGTGATCACATTTTTCTAACCTATAACCCTACCTCATTTCCCTATAGCAATCTGAGGGGCTAAATAAATGAACGGTAGTTATCTACCACTTTCAATGCATTATTTGAGCTCAACAAAGCCACATCATATGCTTTCGAACAGGAACTGGCAAACTACAGCCAGTGAGCCACATATGGCCCTCCACTTGACTTTGCTAAGTTTTATTGGAGCACAGCCACACTCGTTTATGTATTTTCCATGGCTGCTTTTGTGCTACAAATGCCAAATCGAGTTGTTACAACAGAGAAAATAAAAAAGTTTCAAACATTTACTATCTGACCCTTTCAGAAAAAGTTTTCTAGCTCCTGCTTTAGAATTTATAGAGCGCTTTAACATACATTACCTCCAATAAGGGCTTCCCTGATAGTGCCCTTGGTAAAGAATCTGCCTGCAAAGCAGGAGACCTCGGTTTGATCCCTGGTTTGGGAAGATCCCCTGGAGAAGGGATAGGCTACCCACTTCAGTATTCTTGGGCTTCCCTTGTGGCTCAGCTGGCAAAGAATCCACCTGCAATGTGGGAGACCTGGGTTTGATCCCTGGGTTGGGAAGATCCTCTGGAGAAGGGAAAGGCTACCCACTCCAGTATTCTGCCCTGGAGAATTCCATGGACTGTTCAGTCCGTGGGATTGCAAAGAGTTAGACACAACTGAGCAACTTTCACTTTCAACTCCAATAAAGTCTCAGTAATCTAAGGAGATGGTATTATCCCCATTTCATCAGTGAAGAATATGAGACTTGGGGAGGTTAAATAGCAGGTGAGGGACAGACCCCAGGTCTAACCCAAGTCCCAGGACTCAAATCCCACAAATGCTAAATTTTAAAATTCCATAAATGGCTCTTCTATCTTCGACACGGTGCTCACAGAGCTTTGTGGTTTTCACAGTCCTTCCACATCTTAATTCTCTTGATATTTCCGATATTCCTATGAAGAACAAATGAATCTCATTTTATATACGTGAAAACTGAGTTAGAGAGAGGATAAGGGAAACTCTGCTGTGCTCACAGCTTTTAAGTGGTGCAGTTGTTATTCAAGCCATGATAGTGTTAGTCGCTCAGTTGTGTCTGACTCTTTGTGACTCCACGGACTGTAGCTCACCAGGCTCCTCTGTCCACGGAATTCTCCAGGCAAGAATACTGGAATGGGTAGCCATTCCCTTCTCCAGGGGCTCTTCCCACCCCAGGAACTGAACCCAGGTCTCCTGCATCCCAGGCGGACTCTTTGCCACCAGAGAAGCCCAAGTCCTCTAGTATAAATGAAAACACAAAAAAATCTGCTTTCTCTAAAATCCCTCCTTGCTGATATCGTAATGCAAATCCTGTTCCCTCCAGCCCAGAATGCTCTGAGCATTCCAACTATTCTTTAGTAAATGGTAATATAGCCATCTTTTTTTAATGCTCATGATTTGTCAAAAAGAAAACAAAATTAAGCCCCCCAAAGGGAGAGATTGGCAGGAAGGACAGGGAGAGCCTGAAACTCAGACTTTTAAACACAACTAGATTAAATATGTGCCTACTCTTCAAAGCAAATAAGGATCTTTTGAAGGGAAAAATTGGAAGAGCGGCACTGAATCTTCTCTGGCGTGAGATGCCCATCAGCACAGCTGCAGAATCCTTGCCTGCTCCTCCCAGCCAAATGGAGAGTGCCGCACCACTGCTGCTGAATTCACTCTCTCAGGCAGCGCTTGTCTTTCCGCAGGAACTAGCAGGGTTCACACTGAGACCAGAAAGAGGGATATTAAGCACATTTCTTAAAAGTGATCTTTTTAATAAACTGTCTCCATAATATCTAAGTAATTCACACTATTCCCCCACAGACTCTGCTTCTGCTCCACTGACCCACTGGCTCTGTAAAGTTGCATCTTTCTGTTATTAATAAGGCAGTTCACCTCAGGTACTTCTTTAATTTCCTGTATTTTTTCCAACACAAAGTTAATTTACTTTATCCCTTATCCCAAGAATGATAACAGGGTTTCTATAAAAGTGAACATCCATGATCAAAGGGAAGCTTGTATTATAAACAAATTATTACAACTGGGCTCTCTTTGAAATATTTTAACTTAATTAAGCTCAAACACTTTTGGCAAAGGTTTAAAAACTCGAGCGTAATTGAAGAGCCATTCCAGTTTGGCAGGATCTTTCGTTTAATGTTAGGGTGGGGGAGGGTGGCCTACACGGTGATAGCATGAATGTTGCACGGATATTATGTTTTAGATGCTACTTTTTTAAACAAAAGATATTGGGCAAAATCGAATCTGTTTGGGGAATGGTGGAACTGTTGCACAGCTTGATTACAGCGGTAGTTACAGAGCTGTATACATTTGTCAAAACGTAGAACCGAACATGAAAAGAGCTGAATTTTACTGTACGTGAATTATTCCCTATAAAACTAATTTTTAAAAAAACTGGATTCTCTCTACTCAGCCGAGTTGAAAACATTCTCAAGATGCTTTTTGAGGCATTGCCTGTAGCAACAACACAACAAAAAGGACCTAGAAACTGTGCAAATATTGATCAGTTGAGAATTTGATTGATTTTTTTTAATAACTTAAATCTATATATCTTGACCTGGAACACTCTATGTAAAACACTGTTAAATTGGCAGGGGGAGGGGGAGACAAAAGGCAAGCTGCAACTAATGTGCCCATAAAAACAGTGATAGCAATCAGTAGCTGAAATAGTGGTTTAATTTCACTTAATAAATAAGTAGGAAAAAATTGGGGGAAGAGTAATGATAACTAATATTTATTATTGACCACTTCAACGAGGCATGATTCTAAGTATTTTACAAGTATTCTCTCATTTATTTTCCCTAAAAACTCTACAATCTAGGAAAAGGAGGTCCGCTTCCCACTGAATCCAAGAGAGAATGAGAAAGCGCACCCAGAAGGGAAATGGCATTCCACCTAATCGAGTCTCAGAAGTGAAGTCCATCCCCTCGGCTAAAGCCACGTTTCAGAAGCAAGGCCGTAGGTCCAGCCCACACAAGGGCGTGATCACCATGGTCCCAGAGACCGGGGACCCTCTTGGAGGCTGCCTCCCCCAGAAGCACAATCATGCATTACCTAACACCAGCAGAGGGGTCTTGGACAACACTTTTTAATTTTAAAAACTTGATGTTTCTGCATCAAAACATTTGAGCACTCATGCTAAATGGTATAAATAATGACCATGAATAGCCTCATATCAATATAGGGCGGATTTTGCTTCCAAATGAATGATGAACATTTTTTTATTTTCAGAACTTTTGAGGTCCAGAATTATGGAAAAGAAATTGGAGATCTATCTATCCCCTGCTTTACAGATAATGAAACTAAGGCACAGAGAAGTTATGTATATGTATATAAGTTTGTGTATATTTGTATGAGCCCAGACATAAACAGACCCGTAAACATCAAGCTTTTTACACGGATGTTCTCACAGCATTGATGATGAAGAAAAAAGTGGCTTTTAAATATGTCTCCATGACTTTCTTTACCTATTACAAAACAAGCAGTTAATTAGTTAATTTATTAACTCTGATTAATGTTCAAATTAATAAAATAATTTTTAGAAGGATAAAAGATCACTTCTCCCACAAGGAAGGAGTTTACATTTATGTTACAAGAGCCAAAGGATTTATTCATACTTCTAACCTTCAGCTGTCTTTGTACCCTGTGATGTCACAAAATGCAAGAATTAGAGAAAGAAGTAAGAATAACAGAAAAAATAAAAGAAATTAAAGTGTAGTATATAAAGATAAATTTCCTCAGCTTACATATAGTTGGGAGTAGTCAAGGGACAGAAATGAGCCTCCAAGGTTTAGAAAACAGCTAGGTATAATCTGGGTGTGTGAGGAGAAATTTCAATTTGCTACGGTCTTGGTGTAAGTTAATGAAAAACACTGCACCATTTAAAGGCTGACCAACCTTGACTAGAACACAAATGCCAGTCAGGCTAAAACTTTTTTCTGCCTTTTAAGTTATTACCTCTCATTCATGGCTTGCACTCATTTCTAATCAGAATTTTGAACATGTATTAAATATAATTGTAAGGAGAGAGTTAGTCCTTTATTTCAGATTTTACTTTTTTTATGACCTGTTTAGACAGATAAGAGCTGACTTTAATAACTGTAGGCAATATTAGATATACTGAATGGCCCTACTTCTGATGCTGTATATGTCTTACAAATTAAGCATTTCATCATTACGACTAAAAATAAAGTGTTTAGCAAGGCAAGCTGAGAAATTTTTATCATCTACTTTAAGAGGCATGAATATGCCTGAACATCATTGGTTTCTATTATAATGTTGAAACTTTAAATATAACACCTCAATTCCAAATACACTGATGTCAGAATCTGCAATGGCTTTGAAACTGCGACACGGCAAACATCTTTTTTTAAGTGAATTTTAGGAGCCGGAAGAGAAAAGGGAATCCACGGCAGATTCCATACATCTGGTCAGTGCCGTCTTGCCGTGATTCAGCCTACCACCAGGTGGCGATGCTTCTCAACGGCAACTAGATATTTTTATAAAATAAAAATGGGCTTTTCTTGGCATTTGTGATATCGCTTTGCTGGCGTGAAAGAGTTCACTAGACCTGCACCCTCAAGAACCACCTTTATTCCCAAGCAGAAAGTAATCCTGAGTGGGTTCCCTTTATCAATATATTGTTAGGCATGGCCAGGAATGAGGCTGATAGCAAAACCCAACCATTTACTAAGACAGTTCAGTTCACGGGAAGAAGGCAAGCTCTAGAGCCACGCTGCCTGGGTTCAAACTCCAGCTCTGCTACGTGTGGCTGCGCTAGCTAGGGCAAATTACTCGACTTCTCTGTGGCTCCGCTTTCTCATCTATAAAACAGGTACAATGATATTACCTAACTCAGAGGGCTGATGGGAGGCTTAAACGAGTTGGTCCAAGTAAAGCCCTGGAATATGACAAGCACTGCTTAGAGGGAGCTGTCGTCTGTATGAACAGCCCAAGAACGCAGTGCTGGCTAATGCCCTGGTCCTATTTCACCAAATCCTGTCAACAGTCCTGGGAGCAGGTTGGCTCTAACCAGCATCAGATCCATTTTACAGATGAGGAAACAAAGGTCAGAGAAGTGAAATAAAATTCCAAAAGTCAAAATTAAGGGGAGAACTACAACATGTATCTACCTTGCCCAGAACTAGAGTGCGCACTTACACTCACCTAACTCTAAACCCACTCTTCCAACCGCTATAATGCGTTATACAGGCCAAAACTATTAGCATTTTTTTTTAAAAATCACGAAATGTGTAACTCAAATGAAGAGGCAGGCGCAACTACACTCCACGAAAGTGTGTTTTCTCTTCAACATAATTCTTCTGCCCTTCCTTTACACAGTTTGTAACCCCCCTAAAAATGAAATCTTTCCCTTAATATTTATTTCTAAACCAGCAAGAGCTACTAATAACCTAAGTCTTTAAAAACTCTCGAGATATGGCTTTAAGGTGAACTTAAGACCTCACTTCAGTGAACTCCACAAATAAAGGTTAGATTACTTAAAAGTCAAGAAGAGAGGATTCCGCAATTCTGCACAAAGATAAAAATAGAATTCCAAGTCCTCTACCCAAAAAACTCCACCACCTCCCAACTGCTGTTTTTTTCCCTGTCAGTCCTTGAAATGACCTTGGTTTAATTACCTGCATCTCAATGAGTGAATCTACATAGAAAGTGAAGGTTAATTAATGAAGGATCGTTTCTTTCGCTAAGCCCACCAGGCAGTGGCTGACAGCAAAGACTCGTCCACACGGTATGAACATACATCTCATTAGAAATGGTCAGATTGATGTGCCCATTTTGGAACAGGGAAATGAAAGAAAATAGTTTACTAACGATGACCCCTCTCAGGGAGCGGTCACAAAACTTCCCACCTGACACCTCTCACTTTGAATGGCACTGCTCCTGAACTCACAGAATGCAAAATGTTGGGCCCAAATAGAAACGCAGAGCTCAGACTCCAGGGAGACCTGGACACTCGCATGCCCACTGCACAGTAACGTTCACACACCTCCTACACTCCTGCTTTTCGCAGCGTTCTTGTCTTATATATTATTTTAAACCGGAGCCATTCTAGAACAGGGCTTATAAAGCTCAGAATTAATGACATTTTGGACCTGATGAATTTTTGCTGTAAGCACCTGTCCTGTGAATCGTAGGGTACTTAACAGCATCCCTGACCTCTGCCTACTAGATGACGGTAACATCCTTCCCTAAGTGTGACAATCAAAACTGTCTCCAGACGTTGCCAAATGACCCCTTAGGTACAAATTTATTCCTACTTGAGAATGACCGATCTAGAGAAAGTATAATTCTAGAGTTTTGGATTTCCAACATTTTCTGAAATGTTGAAAATGTTTCAGACTTAAGGAAAAGAAGCTGCAAGATAGTATACATACCCTTTACCCAGTGTCCCCAAATGCTTCCATTTGACACGAATATAGTTGAGCTACTAAAGCAGAAAACTAACATTGATAGAATACTATTAAATGATCTGTAGGTCTCTTTCAAATATCACCAATGTCCTCCCCCTGCCCCAACATCTGTCCATCTGGGTCCGAGATCTAACACAGGGTTGCATAGTCCATGTAATTGTCATGGTCTCTTTAGTTCCCCCCAGTGTGAAAGCGTCTCACTTTCCTGCATGACCTTCACATGTTAGAAGGGCATCAACCGGTAAGTTATTGTGTAAAGCATTGCTCAGTTTAGGCTTCTTTCAGTCCTGCATTTCTGAGAAGACAGCGTTGGGGCCTTCTCAGTGCATCGTCTCACGAGGTGCGTTACATGCTATTAACTCCCATCTCTAAGCATGAGGCGGCTTTGTAGTTTCCCCACTGTCAAGCTACTTTCTCCTCCTTTGTACCTAGTAAATGTCATGTGGGGAGACTCTTTGACAATGCAAATTTCTTGCTTCTCTTATTTTTGCCCACGAATTTTAGTGTCCGTTGATGACATTTGCCTGCAATAATTATTACTGTGGTGTTTAGCCAAACTGTGATTTTCTATTTCCATCATTCTACGTTTTTAATTATCATCTTGTTGCATTGAAGAGCTGTTCTTTTTACTGCACTTTTTAGTTGTTTTTAAAGGAAGTTTTGTCTCACTACCATGAATGAAAAACCAGGATTAAAACAAGAGTTATAATAATAAATAATAACATTAAAAAATAAACTCAAGGAAGAAAAATGATAGCGTTTTCTGGATGGATACTACAGCCTTTGAAGGCTCCAATCTGATGTCTTCTAACAGGCATTAGAAAAGTACTAAAAACATCCTAGAATCAAACTGACTTCCTTCTTGACATATAGTCAGGAGAATTGGAAGACAACTAGAAAAAGAATCACTATGTCATTTAATATTAATCGATATTGGCTCTAAATAATACTTAAGAGCTCATCATTTTCCAATGATTCATATCCTGCATTTTGGAAAATACTCAACAGTTTCTCCCATTTTACAGATGAAGTGACTGCAGCCCATTGAAAGTAAATAACCTGCTCGACATTCACTGATAGAAGACCTTTGTTACAAAAAACGGTAATAATTCAAACAAGCCTGTAACTATGGTGCCAAAGCTGAAATCGGTTGGCCGGAGGCTCAGTATCAGGCTGCCAGCGTGTTTCCTAAAACCCAAGGGTGAGAATGCAGCCAAGCGAGGAAGGGACGGGAACCTGGAAAGCAAGTGACCAGGCCCTTCTTCTCATGTTTATTTTCCTCTGTGTTCCTATTATTTTTTTCTCCCAGGCTTCCTCTCTTACAACTAATCCAGCCTGTCTGTCCCATAGCAAAATAAAGCAACTCCAGAGCAGCCACCTTCTTAGTCCAAACCATACGCAGAACCTCATTGGGTCTCCCTGGATCCCTAAACTTTTAAAGGAGAATCTGATTGGCCCAGCTTAAGTTAGGAGCACACCCTTGATCCAATCAACTGTGAAGAGGTGGCCACTTTACAAACATTCAAACGTGAAAGATGGCCATTGTTAGGTAAGCAGTTCTCCGAAGCAAGTACCAAAGCAAGTACCATAGTACAAGCTCATCAGCCAAAGAGCTAGAGAGCTGGTTTCTCAATCACTGGTCCAGGCCCTTAAATTAATGTTTCTCCAGCATCAGTTATGAATATACCAGCCACCTAAAGACCACAGGTACTATTTTTCTTACAGTTTTCCTTTGACAAGATTCACTTTTTGCCCCTTAAAGCATCGAATCAGGAAAATTATGATAGCATGAACTTAACTAGGAAAATCAGATGTCTTCCTAATATCCATTCAAACGCATGCATGTTACTAAGAATAACCCTTGTGCCTTATAAAGCCCCAGGGTTCTGCATCCTTGACTCCAGTACACACCAGGCCCTTTATACTCTGGAGTTCGTTCCCCGTTTTCTCTGACCCCTGCAGTGAAATATTCTATATTCCAATCATTCTGATGGTTCTCAATCCATCCCTGCTTTATTCTACCTAAAATTAAATTTCCTGGCTTGAAGAGTTGCATGTTGTTAAGAAATTGGCGTTTTGGTGTTTCTCTGAGCTCTTCACTTCAGCTATTTTAAAAAATAAACCTGCTCAGTGTTTTGACTTAGTTTCACTTGTACGGCCTTTAGTGGGGGATTCTTTTTTTTTTTTTTCTTAATTGGAGACTAATTACTTTACAATATTGTGATGGGTTTTGCCATACATCAACATGAATCAGCCCCAGGTGGACGTGTGTCCCCTCCCTCATGAACACCCCTCCCCCGCCCTCCCCACTCTATCCCTCTAGGTTGTTACAGAGCACCAGCTTCGGGCTCCCTGCATCGTACATCAAAGTCCCACTGGTGGCCTCTTTTACGGACACGACTGAGCGACTGAACTGAACTGAACTGAACGTATACATTTCAGTGCTGCTCTCTCAAATCATCCCACCTTCTCCTTCCCTAGTGGAGGATAGGTTTGATCCATGTTTTCAACTTTGGTTTTAAAGATCAATACAGATAATCACCTAATACGTTCTTTGGAAGATCTTGAGTTCTGGGGATACAGATCCGCCCTCAAGGAGCTCCCAGAATCTTGAGGGGGAACAGAAACCTAAATAGACAATCACGGTGTGCAGGATTAGTGCTAGGCAGAAGTCCACCCCACACCCTGCAGCTCCCACGAGATGTGGAGTGAAGGTAAGGGAGTGCTTATCCATCCTGGAAGTCTGGGCAGGCTTCCTGGAGGAGGGGACATTCAAGCTGAGCCTTGAAGAATGTTTAGAAAGCAGGAAAAGTCAAGAGAGGAGGGTCCCCTACAGAGGAAAGATCTATTAAGTCTTTGTGAAACAATTCGGGAACGAGTCACTGGACAGGTGAGCCTCGAGTCAAAGGAGAAAGGTGGAAAGAGTGGAGCCCTTGTCCCCAGCTTTAGCGCAAAGGCTCTACTGGGATGACTTTTAAAACATTTTTTCTAATCATAAGATGTCTAGAGAGAAGCCAAGGGAAGAAAACCAAGGGTAGAGATTAGGGCAAGGATTGCCAAACTTGTGCCCAAAAATGCTGGCCCTCACGGCGTTCGCTGCGATTGCCAAAATAAGCTTAAGAGGCACTCGACTTGACGATGTTTTTTTAAACGCCACAAATCCAGGACTTCTCAGAGCCCGAGACGTGGGTGTGCCTTGTGAACTTCTAAGAGGCGGAAAGAGCACAGAGCTCCCAAACTCTCCAGGCCCCTCTGATTCAAAGTGTCTCAGGCTCCAGCAGTACCAGCCTCACTTGGAGCCTGAGGGAAGTTCAGGATCTGCATTCTAAGAAGGCGCCCAGGTAGTTCGTGTGCCTGTTAAACCGGAGGAAGCTCTGGCCTCCACCATGTTCAGATGCGGCTCTCACTCAGTAGGTCTGGGATGACACCAGGGCTGCTACGCCTCTACCTTTGAGTAACAAGACTCTAAGCCACAAACACTCGTGTTCTAAGATCATATTGGGTGATGCTCGGCAGGAACCCCCTGGGAAAAGTTGAGGAAATCAACCAAACTTATTATCAGTAAACTACCTCAGGACCATCTTTGCACTTGAACACAAGGAAAGTGTCAAAGAGTCTGTACTGGTCTCTGCCCTCAAGGCACTTTGGTTTAGTTGGGAAGCTAATACTTAACGATGAGATATAAGTAGTGAACAATAAAATTGCAAAGATATATATAACTCATTTTTGTTCAACAAATCTTCACGGAGTATCCACCATATGCTATTCTTACTTGATGGCTGAGTTTATATAGCACCGAAACAAACAGTCCAAGTCTTTGCCCAAATGCACTTTATATTCTGGAAAGGGGAAAGATGGGTGGCATATAAATAAATCAGGACATACGAAGTAGAAGCAACCATGATAGGGCGATGGAGAAAGAGGAAGCCAAGGAAAGGAGGCAGGCGTGTGGGTGGGAGTTCAGGAACTGATGAGGCAGGAGAGTTGAGGAAGTCCTCAGTGATCAGCTGACATTTTAGCAGAGACATGAAAGACTGGAAGAAGACACAAATTCTCCAAGTTAGAGGCAAAGCAAGTGCAGAAGGCGGGAGCCTGCCTGGAATATGCAGAGGAAGGCGGGAGCTGCCTGGTATATGCAGAGAAAGGCGGGAGCTGCCTGGAATATGCAGAGAAAGGCGGGAGCTGCCTGGGATATGCAGAGAAAGGCGGGAGCTGCCTGGGATATGCAGAGAAAGGCGGGAGCTGCCTGGGATATGCAGAGAAAGGCGGGAGCTGCCTGGGATATGCAGAGAAAGGCGGGAGCTGCCTGGGATATGCAGAGAAAGGCGGGAGCTGCCTGGGATATGCAGAGAAAGGCGGGAGCTGCCTGGGATATGCAGAGAAAGGCGGGAGCTGCCTGGGATATGCAGAGGAAGGCAGGAGCTGCCTGTGGCTGGAACAGAGTGAGCTAGGAGCAGAGCAGCAGGAGATGGAATCAGGGAGCAGCTGTGGGGATGGGAGGCAGGGGCAGGTCATGCAGGACCTTATGGAAGACTTGGGCTTTGCGCTGGCCTGAGGTGGAAACCACTGGGGGTTTTGAGAAGAGGAGCGACTTATTTTTAAAGGCTACTTTAGCAAGCTCTGCATAGAGTATAGGGGCCAAAGGCAAAGACAGAAAGCCCGGTTAGATCTGCATACAATCAGACAAGCAATAATGGCAGCTTGGGTTCTGGTGGTACCAGTGGAGATGTTTTGGATCGTGTATGTATTTTGAAGGTAGCACTAAATACAGAGAGTGAGATAAGCCAAGGCTATACTTAAAGTTGACTTCCCAGGTGCTCTAGTGGTAAAGAACCGGCCTGCCAATGCAGGAGACATAAGAGACATGGGTTCGATCCCTGGGTTGGGAAGATCCCCTGGAGGAGGGCCTGGCAACCCACTCAGGTATTCTTGCCTGGAGAAACCCATGGACAGAGGAGCCTGGCAGGCCATAGAGTCGCAGAGTCGGACACGACTGAAGCGGCTTAGCACGCACGCGTGCATACATACGTAAAGATGTGCCTTGAGCAGTGGACTAGATGGAGCTTCCAGTTACTGAGATGAGGAGAGAGTTCTGGAAATGTTAGGAGGAAGCCTGGCAATCACTGGTTCCTTTTGGACATGTCAGGTTTCAGCTGTCTGTGAAATGTATTCATCTACGTGGAAATACCAGGGGACAACTGGAGAGAGAATGCTGAAGTTCAGGTCCACAGTGAATATATTGGGGAGCGTGGACTCTCTTAGTCTGTGCCTGGCACATTTAGCAGGAATTCAGTAAATGCTAAATGCCTAAGTGCCATGGCTTAGATCAGCAGAAATAGTTTCTTACTTTCGGAAAAGAACTAGACTTTCGCACCCTACTAATGGTGAGTCAAAAGATTTTCACGGGAGGAGAAAAGCATTTTCTTTTCTTAATCCAAATGATCGGCAAAATAAGATAGCGTGGTTTCATTTAGGTCGTTTTTTAATCTCCGAGATAACATTAATAAACAAATTTGAAATCACACAAGTATGAACATAAATTATTTACAGTGTGCTTGAAGAGCTCAGAAGGGCTTTGTAAGATAAATAATTTATAAACTCAAAGAAAGAGTTCCTTTTTTCACTAATTAAGGGTGAAAATTTTACCAATAAATCATGAGAGGTTTCGGGAAGTATGCAGAGTGGAGATCAATTCAGGGCAACAAACGTTTACTGAGAAACCTCTCTGTGCCAGGTGCTTGGCTGGAGGTGAGTGGCTCAGAGACCTGTGTATGGAGTTTCTCCTGGAAGTGGCTTCCTGTGCCACGGGAGAAGCAACAGCCTGGGCGCCAAGTCATGGGTGGCGGTGGACACTGGTGCTGCCACCACTGAGCTCTGATGCTCAGCTTTGCAGGCACGCAGTAAGGGGGCAATTCCCCAGCCCTCGGGGCAGGTAGGACCATGTGGCTTGCTTTGGCCAATTAAATGTAAACAAATGTTTCCTATGTTACCAAACAAATGTTACAAATGTCCACTTACAAATGCAAGTGGAAGCTTTGCTAAATCACTTCAGTCCTGTCCAACTCTTTGCAACCCCATGAACTGTAGCCTGCCAGGCTCCTCTGTCTGTGGGATTTTCCAGGCAAGGTTACTAGAGTGGGTTGCTCCAAGTAGAAGCTTTAAGAGGTCCTAAGTGACTGGCCATTCTTATGGACTGAATACTCCTGTCCCCCCAAAATCCCTATGTTGCAATCTAATCCCCAAGGTGCTGTTGTTGGGAGGTGGGGTCCTTCAGGAGGTGTTTAGATCGTGAGGGTGGTGCAAGCCCTTCGGAATAGGATTACTGGCCAGAGAGCTTGCTTGCTGTTTCTGCGCTGTAAGGATGCGGCAAGAAGTGGGCAGTCTGCACCCTGAAAGAGAGCTCTCACTAGAAACTGACCGTGCTGACACCCTGATCTCAGACTTCCAACTTCCAGAACCATGAGACATACCGTTCTAAGCCACTCGGTCTATAGGACTTTGTTACAACAGGTTAATGTCAGACAGACATGCCCTGACGCACTGCTGCAGGGACAAGCTTCAGTGTGGAAGTCTTGCTTCCTTCTACTGAGGCCCATGGACGACACTGTGAGCAGAGCCTCCCCACCCTCCCGAGATGACCTGCTGAATCTACAGCCTGAACAGGAAGCTTTGTTGTGTTACGTCATTGATATTTGAGAGCCGTTAGGTATTACATACGGACTCTCCTGGTGGCTCAGATGGTAAAGAATCTGCCTGCAATGCAGAGACACAGGTTTGATCCCTGGCTCAGAAAGATCTCCTGGAGAAGGGAATGGCAACCCACTCCAGTATTCTTGCCTGGAGAATTCCACGGACAGAGGAGCCTGGCGAGCCAGTCTGTGGGGTTGCAAAAAGTCAGACATGACTAACTAACGTACATAATCTAGCCTGTCCCAAATGGTACCAACCCTATATTGATGAAAAATATTTCCTTTGTGAATTTCCATTTCCCAAATACCCTCTTTATCCCCCATCCTTTGACCTTTTAGTAATCTGTCCCCTTTTTTAGAATATAAATTCTGCCCTAAGTCTCCCAAATCATTTTTCTAGGACCATTTATAGAAACAAAGGCATAGACCCAAGCTACCATTCAAATGCTTTTTCCCACTCTTTAGTGTATTTTAAATTCCATTTTCCAGCTGGAATCACCTCTTTCTCTCTCCAGTTGCCCTTCTACTTGCATCAGCTGTAGGCTTTCTTGGCCACATCATACGTGTCCCCAGAAGCAAATCTGTGGTTGTTGCTTTTATTTAAAATTATTGCTGTTCATTTTACAAGCATTTCCAGGTATGTAAGAAGAGCAGAGGTCAAGAGACTCACGTGAAACCTGGATTGTAACTGATTATGTGGCTCCCTTCTATATCTGAAATTACTTTAATAAATGGAAAACAGACCTCTGTGAAGGTTATAATTGACTGTTCATTAAGTACCTTTCAGGGGCAAAGAAAAGAAAAGTGAAAGTCGCTCAGTCGTGTCCAACTCTTTGTGACCCTATGGACTGTCCATAGAATTCTCCAGGCCAGAATACTGGAATGGATAGCCTCTCCCTTCTCCAGGGCATCTTCCCAACCCAGGGATCAAACCCAAGTCTCCCACATTGCAGGCAGATTCTTTACCAGCTGAGCCACAAGGGAAGACCAAGAACACTGGCGTGGGTAGCCTATCCCTTCTCCAGGGGGTCTTCCCAACCCAGGAATCAAACCGGGCTCTCCCACGCTGCAGACATATTCTTTACCAACTGAGCTCTCAGGGAATTTACTTTAATAAATGGAAAATAGACCTCTGTGAAGGGTAAAAATGACTGTCCGTTAGGACCTTTCAGGGGCAAGCAAGTTGCAAAACTATGAACTGGTTACTGCTTTTGTGTGTTCTGTTGACTGCCATCTTTCTATGACTAGAAAATCTGCAGTGGAGCGTAAGGTGCTAAACAAGAATTGAGTTGCAGAGGGGAAAGGCATGAGGTGTGATGGCTTCCTGAAGAACACAGGGAAACAAAGGCCAGGAGACACTTTGCTCCAGTGGTTCTGGGAAAGCTCCACCCTTGTTCATTTCAGACCATGAGGAGAATCTCTGCACAGGTCAGCAGTTGCTCTAATAGTTTGGAAAATCTACTCTAGATCAAGAGCATATGCTACCTTAGAGCAAAGGTACAGGTGTTTTCCTTAAGAGCAACCTAGTGCCATTTCAGCTGTTATGGTAGACTGAGCTGGGAAAGGTCAAGGCAAAGAGAAGGAAGAGAAAATATGCTTGTATAGCAGTGGAGGGGCCAAGACAGAACAGGGGGCCGTGGAGGGCTTGAGACTGCCTCCCCCCACAGAAAATCCATTATCCTCAAAAGTCACCCCAAATAAACAATATTGAAATGTATTTGTTTTCACTCATTGACATTTTCTTGATCTTAGGAAAATATGACTACTTTTCAAAATTCATATTGATTGTAATGCAAGCAGAATCATAGTATTCTTTCTGTACAAATGCAGCTATGGGACAAATCCCAGCACTGTTACCAGGTTGCTCTTTTACTGAATTTTACAACAGACCCTGGCTTAGAGTATACTATTCATTTCCAGCATCAGCACCAATGAAAACAGTGGTCCCATCCTCAGAGGCTCCCCATCAAACTCCAACAGCTGATATTACTACATGCTGACTCCCACCACTGGCTTGTGCAGCTGCGGCTTACAAAACTCAGTATCAATTTTCACTTGTTTACCTGGAGACAATAGAAAACCACCCTGTCTTGGTTAAGATGAGCTTTTGACTACAGGGATAGGAAACCCAAAATAACAGTGGGGGGAGTTTCTAGCCTAGTACTAGGAAGCTGAGGGCTGACATATGATAGGGCTGCCTCTGTTTTGTTTCTCTCCTACAAAGAGTTTCCACTCTCATAATCACTTCATGGTCCAAAATTGTTGCTGGAGCACCAGCTGTTGTACCCACATTCCCACCATCAGGAAGAAATAGGGGGAGAAGGGAGGCAAAGAGGTACCCATCATTTCCTTTTAAATGCATTTTTCAGAAATCCTTTCTCCTACAATTAATTGGACAAGAACTCAGGTTCACAGTTCCACTTAGAAGCATGGGGGAACTGGCAAATCTTGCTGTATTGGGGGCTTACGTGTGCCACTGAACAATCAGTCAATTATTAGGGAATAAGAAGGGAGTAGTATTGGGGAATAATTGGCACTTCCACCCACTCCAATATGGTTTATGCCAGGTTTTAATTTGTCTTACTCTGCCTCTCCTCAAGTGCTAAGAAAAATAATGAGATATATAAAGTTTTCTGAAACCATGAAACCGAACTCATTTACCTTTATAATTTTCTATTAATCTACTACCAGAATTCATTTTACATTTAATTCCAGCCTCTAACACTTTAATGCCGTCTCTTTAGTCTTTACACATTAGTGGTCTCAGTCATGTCAGACTTTTTCATCTCCTTTATGTTCATTTATTTTAACTTTTAGTGGTCTTCTAGCCAATCCTTTATCCTTTTTATTACAAGAGCATGAAATTTTATAATCCCCTAGAGCTTTGTTAGTCAGCTGCTACAAGGTTCTTAACCTTCACTAATTTATTCCCTCATTTTTGACTTTCCGATCTGAAGCATGCCTTAATATTTTGTTTTTGAATACGAAAGTAACTTTTATTAAGTAGGTTTATTGCATTAATAGATTTTATTTCAGTTTTTACAGTTATATTTAAGTTCTCTGCTAGTTATGCTGCAGATCACTTTAATATCAATTTATAATGCTGGGTAATACAATTTATATTTTAATATAACAAAATGTACCTAATATAATAAAGCAAGAGTAATTTTATAAAACTTTACCTGGAAATCATTTCAAATAAGCATGTATTTTTTTAACTCCCTAACAAACAGTTTTATTGATATTTATTATAATAGAAACTCCCTAAACAAGAATAGCTTCTCTTTTTCAGGAAAAATAATAATAATAAAGACGGTACCTCTTAAAATACCACACATGTTTTGATTTTTTATTTGCCTCATCCTTTCTCCTCACTGCTTTGATTTCTCAAAGGCAGAGAGGGAATTGTTTTCCCTGCGTCGTACAATTATATGAATGATCAATACCCAGCCATGAAAATTCCTAATTCAGATTACAACAGCAAGAACAATCATGTCGGCATTAACTGAGATATATATGTGACAATAAAATAATACTAATAATTATAAAGCACTCTCTCCTCCTCCATTGAAAATCTGGCAGGGAAATATAGAAAGACTGATCAAAACGCAAATGTTAGACATATATTTGCACACCAAGGGAAGGAAAAACCCAAGCATGAACCTGAGGACTTTAAAGCTTCTGGGCTTTAAAGTAAGACCAACACAAGAGAAAAAAAGATTGGTCATCCCAGTGTTGAGCTCTAATAATACTTCTCTTCAGCCAAGAACCTAACTGACCATATCAGTGAATGCGTGTTGCCTAACAACCTCTCCCCCCAAACTCATGGTTTAAAAGAATTTTTATTTAGTTCATGAGTCTACAAACTGGCTGTCGTACTTGGGAAGTTCTGGTGACCAAAGGCCTGTTGGGCTTGCTGAGCCTCTGGAGAGTCTGTGCCTGAGGCAGCTGGGAGGCTGGCCGTGGGCTGGCCGCCTCGGCTCTCCACCCCAGGGTCTCTCGGGCCCCAGCGGGCGCCTCAGGCTCCAAGTGGCGGCCGAGCTCCAAGAGCAGGAAGAGAGCAAACCCGAGGCCCCGGTGCTTCTCAGCCTTCCACTTGCTCTGCCCATTGTCCAAAGCAAGTCCTATTCTCAACCCAGATGCAAGTGGGAAGTGGGAAAAGGGACTCCCTCTCTTTATGGGAGGAGCAGACGATTGTGCGCACTTTATAATCTATTGGGTTGGCCAAAAAGTTCATTTGGGTTTTTCTGCAAGCTCTTATGGAACTATTTGACCAACCCAATACCATACCACACCCAGGATGCCTATACTCTTTGCTGTCACTTCTTGAATTCCTTTGAACACTCCATTTTCTCAATGAGTACTTCCTGTGTGACAAGCCCTATTTTAGAAGTAGTAAACAAATAAATAAATAACAAAACAAAATAAACAAAAATCCTGACTTAATGAAGTTTACCTTCTAGTATCAACAGGAGTCCCCTGTTTTCTAAACAAATATTCTTTTTGACCCCAATGTCTCTGCCTCCTACACCCAATGACAGACCTCTCTGGATTTTCCCCACTGACTGTCCCTTCCCTCTTCTTCTGGGAATTTCTCCTTCCACCTCCTAGAGGACTGTCAAACACAGGCTTCCCCCTCCCATTCCCACATATCTGATCATAAGATTAGGTGAGCCAATCAGAATACTTTATCCTGGACACACGGATTGGCCCACTGTTGGGCCAATGAGCCAGGCAGGACCAATCAAAGACGTTCTCAGGAACTGATAGGAAGCTGTTTAAGAAAATCTAGTAACTTTACCTACAGACAAAACGTGAACTAGAAATGATGGTAATCTTAAATATCCCATGAGAATAAATCAACCAAAGGAAAACAGAGCAAAATGATGGAGAGAGACGTTCCTTGCTATGCCTTTTGCACACCTGAAACCACATCACTTCTGCTTTCAGTTATACAGTCAATTGATTATCAAGTTTGAGTTGGGTTTTTGTAATCCACAACCAAGTGAACTGGGATTCACTCAGTCCTCCAGCATTGAACACTGCAGTTGAACCTCCCTAAAGCCAGCTACAGCCCCTGAAAGCCCTGTGTACTATTTACAGAAAGCCATGAAATACATTATATATAATTCGACCATACGAACAAAGAGCAATCCACTATGCAGAAAATAGCTACACCATACAACTACAACGTAACAATAGATACACCTTTTCTCTTTTTAAAGCATGCAATTAAACTAAATAAGTCCCACCATTTCCAACTTTTTGTTAATATTTAATCTTCTTTATCCTTTGGGTCACTTATGCCAATTTATGCCAACTTGGTATTAACAGTCTCAAGGCTTAGAGGAAGGAAAATAAAAATGAACAAAATTCTATCTGATAGGTCTTTTTTTTTTTCCCCCCCTTCTAAGTCAAAAATGATTAGCTTCCATCCAGGTCATGCAAAACTCCAATGATCCTTTGAACCACAGACTGAGAACCTTTTTCTAAAGAAATATTAGAGATTCTGTTACAATAATCGATTCTAAACTACAAATGGTAAATTCTGCCCCTCCCTAACCACCTTCCCGAAGAACACCCAGGGATTCTAATGGCAGCCTTTTGGAGATATACTCCCCGAATCATGACCCGATTCAGTCTTTGTCAAGCGTGTCCTCTGAAATGACACACACAGGCACGCGCACACGCGCACACACACGAACATGCGAGCGCGCACACATGAGTTCTGAGTTCAATTATGCCGTGTATATTATCACCTTCTTGAAAGAGAAACTGCAGGCATCAGCACATTCAAGGCTTCAGAGAAGAGCAGGTTTAAATTTGTCTGAACTAACACCGTTCCTCAAACGTGTTTGATCACAGACTACTGGGTATTTTTTTCATCATACCATACCTGTTAATGTTCATGAAACATTATGTGTCCCATGTTACCCATGGAGTCAATATCAGTCTATCATCTAAATAGGAGTCAATGAACTTTTCCTATAAAGAGCTAAAGAATAAATAGTGTAGGCTTTACAGGCAATCCAAATATTCAGCTGGGTCACTGCAGCGCGGAAATAGCCATCAGGTCAGTTCAGTTGCTCAGTCGTGTCCAACTCTTTGCGACCCCATGGACTGCAGCATGCTCGGCCTCCCTGTCCATCACCAGCTCCCAGAGTCTACCCAAACTCATGTCCATTGAGATGGTGATGCCATCCAACCATCTCACCCTCTGTCATCCCCTTCTCCTCCTGCCTTCAATCTTTCCCAGCATCCAGGTCTTTTCCAATGAGTCAGCTCTTCGCATCAGGTGGCCAAAGTGTTGGCGTTTCAGCCTCAGCATCAGTCCTTCCAATGAACACCCAGGACTGGTCTCCTTTAGGATGGACTGGCTGGATCTCCTTGCAGTCCAAGGGACTCTCAAGAGTCTTCTCCACACCACAGTTCAGAAGCATCAATTCTGCGGCGCTCAGCTTTCTTTCTGGTCGTAGACAATATGTAAACAAATGGGCATGGGTGTGTATCAATAAAGTTTTATTTATAAAAACAGATGGAGGACCAGATTTGGCCTGTGGGGCAGTTTGTTGGCCTATGTCTAAGCTAATCAGAGACTTCAAGTGTAGAAGAGAACAGATGAGACCATGAACTTAATCAATGTCAGAGTCCCCACTCCACACACATACCACATAACCCTGAGCAGCTTCCTGAACCTTTTAAAGCCCTGTTTCCTGGCTGTAAAATGAGGATTAAGTGTACTTTTGACACCTTATGCAATGAATTTGCATTTCTACATGATTCCTCTGAGTGAAGGGTGTACAAGTGGATGTAGTTTCAAAAAGGGGCGGGCCAAGATGAGTCAGAGCAAGGTGGGCAGATGAAGCGATTCCTACCCCGAAGTCACACAGCAAACACGGCACTCAGATCCAAGGATGACAGACTTGAAAATATAAGCCTCCTGGGAATTCGTAAAATTTGGGGAGACAGCTCTGAACTTCTAGCATATGGAATGAGGCTTGAGCCAATCTTACATAATTCTCAGGGGCCAGGGAGGCTCAATTAACATCTTGCTTCCATAAACTGATCAAAGGCTATATTTGGGTTTATAATGTATCTAAAGAGACGAGAGAAAACTGCTACTCAAGCCACAAACAGGCATTTTCACTTCAATTTTCAACCAGAGCCTCTGATGACCAAACAAACCACTGGAAAGTTCTGTTTTCCTTTTATTAGAAGGACAAAATGGAGATCAAACCAGAGTTAGGCTATAACTGGTGCTCTGATTCTAAGAGATTGGACTTTTTACCCAAATGCTCGCTTTCATCAAACCTTCTTTATATTCATACTAGCAAAATTATATTTTTATTTTGCTACACTGTGTTCATAATTTCAATTTTTCCTGCATAATGCAGACAGATCTTTTCCATTCATTTTATTGTTTTACATACAGAGGTGATGGAAGGGAAGATAACATTCAAATCCCTCCAGAATTCCCCTTTTGCCCCATAGGGACCTAACATTTATCATGATTAATTTTTCTCTGGAAAAAAAAAAAAGAAATGAACATTTCTTTGTCAGGTAGAAGCTTTTAGTCATCCTGACACCAGGCTTTCATGCAGCAAAAATATTACTAATACTATTTTCCCTCTGAAGTGCATTTGTTATCAATATGCACTTAAACTGGTGATCAAGTCTTGCTACGAGAGACACCTGCTCTGCATTTTCTATCTGTTTAATACCTTAGGGATACATCACTTAATAATTTAGTGCTAAACCATTTAGCATTTTAGCCCATCATCGCTTATATTACACACAGGATTTCAGTAATGTCTGATAAAATTATGTGTTAGCTGCCTTATGTGTGTGTAAAACTTAATAAGTCTTCTTTCCCCCCTCAAGTTTAATAACTGATTTTCTTACATTTATGGATGTGAAATTTTATTGCTCATGGATATAGTTTGAACCTAAATCTTCATATCTTATAAATTGATTTTTAGTTTCCTTTTTGACCTTATGAATTTCAATCAGACAGTGACCTCTTGTTGCTCATGAATCTGACTGATTTAATGCCTTATAACAATAATAGTAGAGAAAAAGCATTATCATAAGAGCCCACAGGGTTTGCAGAAACCCATAACTAGATCTTGGAGGCCTCAAGCAACAATAATTCTTGACCTAAGACCATTCTCTGAAGTCGGCATTCTTCACTGTACTGGGATGGCCCATCCTTGTGGTAGCATAACTAGGCTGAAGCAATGGAAAAGTCCCAAGAGGAGATTGGCTAAAAAGATTGTTTCAAAGACACAGTCTTGAACATAAACCAGTAATAGAAAAGGTGCAAAAAGCTAATTTTATCTCAAGGATATGATTGGAACAATAAAAAGAAATAATATACTGGTGCTGTCTTTGCGGGGAGAGAGGCATTGTAAATGTTTTAGCTTGATAAAAAAAATGAAAAATTAATGTTAATTGTCTGCACAGGCTGCATTGTTACTACTCTGTCTCATATTGTGACTGCTGAGTCTACAGCATAAACGGAAGAGCTGAAGGAGTCTTCCTTTGTTTCCCTGGCTATGCTAACTTCATTTAACTGGTTTACTGAATAACCGTGTGTTGATGCTCATTATTCCGTATTAAGAAAGACTCTTAAACCCAAAACAAAAGCAGCTCCTTTTCGCTTATTCTTTTTCTTTCTTTAAATGAACATGGGGGTCCAACTTTTCCTACGTGGTGATCAACACTTCTCAAAAGATGAAGCCCGCTGAAATGTGGGCTCACCCCACAGCTTCCATTCTCTGAATCCTTGTTGCAAAAATCTAAAACTCCTCCCAGTTGCTCAACAAAATGCTGGTAATGGGATGCTGACTAAAACGGAAATCACTTGTGAAGAATAGATTTTTTTTCTGTTGAGAGAACTTAAGTAGATGCCCTATTTAATTCATGTGCTTGGTAGGAAGCTGCTTAAAAAGAAGAGGAAAGCGGACCTTCAAAACTCTTACTCTGAATGAACCCCCCTTCCCGTCCCATGCCGAGGCCAACTATTAGGATTCAAAACTACCTAAGACACTAACGAAATGAAGTGAAGTGAAGTCACTCAGTCGTGCCCAACTCTTTGCAACCCCATGGACTGTAGCCTACCAGGCTCCTCCGTCCCTGGGATTCTCCAGGCAGGAATACTGGAATGGGTTGCCATTTCCTTCTCCAATACTCTTCTCCCATTTCAACCCACCACTATACCAGAAAGGAGGAATGGAGCAGTTGGTTCTATTGACCAATATTTTCAATACTCTCCCTTCCAGGCATTTGACAGGATTAACATTTGACAGGATCAGTCCTTCCAGTGTTTTTAGACCAATGAGATCCTGGCATGAAAGCCTGTTGTGACTGATACACCTACCCTAGTTATCTCCATTTGAGGGAGAAGGCATCCTCTGGATAAGGGAAGTAGGGTGTGGACTATATGGAATCAAAGTAGAAATGACCACCTGATCCCAAATAGCAACCTTATCTGTGACATATCTCTAAGCTAAGACATTGTCACAAAAGGATTCTACTGAAGCAAAATGCAACAATAAATAAATAAATACCAATGAGCAGCTGTTAATACATCACAATGCATTAGTGAAGTTTTCTATTAAAAAAAAAATGGTTAGGTCCTAAGATAAAAAGGGCAGAGCAAGATAATGCTGTCTTTCAGTTCAGAAGTTGAGGAACCCTAGTTCTAAACATACAAGAGGCCACCAAAAGGAAAAGGAAAGTGAATGGAAATAAGAGGTGAAGTCATTCATCATTTCATAACCCTAACTTCTGAACTGTTTGTCCAGTAATTTTTGTAGTCTTTTCTTGTGAATGCAAACTTAAGAGTTAACAGCATGGCCCCTGAAAGAGTGAGTGGCAGTCAATGCTTCATTTATTCCTTGAACAAGTGTTTATGGAACAATAAGAGGGCTGAGCAGCTTCCTGCCAAGTAGTCAAGGTCTCTCACGCAGACTCTGGCCTGCAACCTGACGTCAAGGAAACCCACCAGATGAAGGATTTCTCTCTAAAGTGCTAGCAACATGTCACCTCCTCCAAGGGTGTCTTGAACAATGTGAGTCTCCCATATCCGTTTCATCTTCGACAGTGATGAAACGGGAGCTTACAGATGAACCAGTTCCTCAAATGGGATCAGATTCGGGGGAAAGCAACTCCATAAAAAAGGCTTAGAAAGGTTTCCTAAGTTAACAAAACGAAGAAATAGAGGAAAACAATAGAATGGGAAAGACAGATCTCTTCAGGAAAATTAGAGGTACCAAGGCAACATTTCCTGCACAATAAAGGACAGAAGTGGAATGGACCTAACAGAAGCAGATGATATTGAGAAGAAGTGGCAAGAATACACAGAAAAACTACACAAAAAAGATCTCTATGACACAGATAACCACAATGGTGTGATCACTCACCTAGAGCCAGACATCTTAGAGTGTGAAGTCAAGTGGGCCTTGGGAAGCATTAGTACGAACAAAGCTAGTGGAGATGATGGAATTACAGCTGAGCTATTTCAAATCCTAAAAGATGATGCTGTTAAAGTGCTGCACTCAATATGCCAGCAAATTGGGAAAACTCAGCAGCGGCCACAGGACTACAAAAGGTCAGTTTTCACTCCAATCCCAAAGAAGGGCAATGCCAAAGAATGTTCAGACTATCACACAAGTACACTCATTTCACATGCTAGCAAAGTAACACTCAAAATTCTCCAAGCCAGGCTTCAACAGTACGTGAACCAAGAACTTTGAGATGGTCAAATTGGATTTAGAAAAGGCAAAGGAACCAGAGATCAAATCGCCAACATTTGTTAGATCATAAAAAAAGCAAGAGTTCCAGAAAAACATCTACTTCTGCTTTATTGACTACACCAAAGCCTTTAACTGTGTGGACCACAAAAACACTGTGGAAAATTCTTCAAGAGATGGGCATACCAGACTACCTTACTTGCCTCCTGAGAAATCTGTACGCAAGTCAAGAAGCAACAGTTAGAACTGGACAAGGAACAATGGACTGGTTCCAAATTGGGAAAGGAGTATGTCAAGGCTGTATATTGTCACCCTGCTTATTTAACTTATACACAGAGTACATCATGAAAAATGCCAGGCTGGATGAAGCACAAGCTGGAATCAAGATTGCTAGGTGAAACAGCAATAACCTCAGATACGCAGATGACACCACCCTAAATGGCAGTGAAGAGGAACTGAAGAGCTTCTTGATCAATGTAAAAGAGGAGAGTGAAAAAGCTGGCTTAAAACTCAACATTCAGAAAACGAAGATCATGGCATCCAGTCCCATCACTTTGTGGCAAATAGATGAGTAAACAGTGGAAACAGTGTCAGACTTTATTTTTTTGGCTCCAAAATCACTGCAGATGGTGACTGCAGCCATGAAATTAAAAGACGCTTACTCCATGGAAGAAAAGCTATGACCAACCTAGACAGCATATTAAAAAGCAGAGACATTCTTTGCTGACAAAGGTCTATCTAATCAAAGCTATGGTTTTTCCCGTATTTATGTATGGATGTGAGAGTTGGACTATAAAGAAAGCTGAGCGCCGAAGAATTGATGCTTTTAAACTGTGGTATTGGAAGACTCTTGAGAGTCCCTTGGACAGCAAGGAGATCAAACCAGTCAATCCTAAAGGAAATCAACTCTGAATATTCATTGGAAGGACTGATGCTGAAGCTGAAGATCCAATACTTTGGCCACCTGCTATGAAGAGTCAACTCACTGGGAAGATTGAAGGCAGGAGGAGAAGTGGACGACAGACGACAAGATGGTCAGATGGCATCACTGACTCAATGGACTTGAGTTTGAGCAAGTTCCAGGATATGGTGAAGGACAGGGAAGCCTGGCGTGCTGCAGGCAACAGGGTCGCAAACAGTCAGACACAACTGAGCGACTGAACCACCACCACAACAACTCCACAAAAGGAGAGCGTTGTTTCCAGAATGGGCTATGACATGGGGACACCAGGGCTTAGCATCAAAGCTATTAACATTGTCAGTAGTGATCAAGGATAACTTCCTCCTCGATTTTTCTCTTATTTTTAGTTGTCATATTTTTTAAAACATGCATTGCCTTTGACATTATATAAAAGGAAAACTGCTACATTTAAAACCACATTATCCTCTTATATCGCCAATCGTTTCATCACTAAGATTATAGCATAAGATTAAAAAAATCTCAAATTTGGAGCAAATCAAACCACTGGCTCGACATTCTGAAGTCTGACCATTTATTCCAAAGTTACTCAAATGTCTCCAGCAATCATATGCTTTTTTAAAAAAAATGTTTCAATGGCTTTTCTAAAGCACCTCAAATTGTTTTGCAAAAGACGGACATAAATTATGAAGATATCTACCGATACTATTTCTTCCGGTCTTCCAAGAGCCTTTCCTGCTTCTATTTTCTAGGGTTCATTGAAAATAAGTTCTTTGGGGTGAATCTCACGGTGTCTCAGATCTTTTACTTTTTTTCATTTTGTTTCCTGTTTAAGTCATATTTCTCATCATAGCAGAGAGCTAGCCCCTTTCTGTTTATCCTGTAGTTGCCTGTCAAAGCAAATAAGCCTGCTTTGCATTAGAGCTTGGAAATTCAATTGTGGAAGAGTAAGTCCCTCCAATGAAGGTAAACCAGAGTGGTGTGAATTCATACCCAAAGGAACCCACAGCCAGAACATCTGCATCTGAGGCAATTAGGCAACCCCTCATGGGGTGGGAAGGAAATTTTTTCAAGGCACATTTATATGCCAAATAAAGTCAACCAGGTTTCTTTAAAAACATCTGCTTTTTAAATATCTTACCCTATCAAGACCGTGACTGTGAAAGTTAATTCTCCCTGATGCTATTAACATAACTAAGGAGAAAATCTCATCTCCTTCTTAGCTTCCTCTACCACTGGGTCATAATCTTAAATGGAACTCAAATCACTAAGAGAGTCTTCCTTAAAATATAGAAAGTGCAGAAATAGGTACACGTGATTATGGTTTCAGTTCTTAACCTTGAATATTTCCCAGAACACTTTACGTTGATCACAGGTTAATAGTAATAAATATCATCGAGTTCCTGTTATGAACTTTAAATTGTTTGGCCTTTGATATGTATTATCTTTTTTGATTCATGCAACTCTAAGAGGTAAGCATTCTTACGCTTATTTTATGGATATCAAAACAGGTTCAATTAAGTGACTTGTCAATTACAATTGATAAATTTTGTCCAAATATACATTAAAATACACACATAATTTTAAAAACATATCTTATCCATGCACTATGTAAAATTTCTCTCTTACTACCTCTTAAATATGTACCTCAGTTTAGAAAATTTAAGAAACACAAAGCTTGTGAAAATCTCAAAATGCCGAGAACTGCCTTTGCACTTTCCAGATTGTTCCTGCGTTTGGTCCGCACAAACAAAACCAGGTTGCATTACTAAAATCAAGTGCAAGCAAGGAGCAGAGCTAGGACTGGAACTCAGGTCTCTCTAAGGAAGGTACGGGAGGCAGCGTTAATCTACAGGCTCTGAATCCTGCCGTGTGAATGACAAGCCCAGCTCCACAGCTCAGCAGCTGTGTGGCCTGAAACTCATCAGTGGAACTAGTTTGTTTCCACTCCTGACAGTAGTAGGTCCCACCTTATATTGCCGCTCTTCCACTGAAGAGCAAAGGAGATAAAGTTCACAGAGGCAGTGTCTGATGCAAGCTCTTACGGCAACCCCAGCCTCCAAGATGACTAACCTCCTGATAGTCACGGCCTTGTGCGTGCCCCTCTCGCATTCAAAAGCACTGAGCTATATAGAGTATTATGGAAATGACCGTACGATTTCTGAGCCTGGGTCATAAAGGACTTTGCCGCTTATGCCTTGGTCTCGACTCACTCCGGAGAAGCCATTCATTATGCTGTGAAGACGCTCAAGCAGACCCCTAACAGCGCCCATTAAAGAGAAGCATGGCCTCCCACCAACAACAGCAGCTCGAGGGCTGTGGCCTTCTGATAAGTGTGGTCCCCTGGATGCAAACCTTCAGCCCACAGTCCCAGCTGACATGCGGACTGCAATCTCAGGAGAGACCTCAAGCCACATCCACCAGTTAAGCCACTTCTGAATTCTTAGCCCATAGAAACTGAGATAATGCAAGGTTATTATTGTTTTAAGCCACTAAGTTTTGGAGTACTCTGTTACACAGCCACAGATAACTAATACAGTGCTCAAAAAACCTTAAGCTCTTAGCAGAAGCAGAAGCTCATGTCCGTTCTGTTTCGCCAAGAAACCTCCCCTTTCATGAAGGAAAGACTACCTTTGCAGCAAATTTTAAGCCCTCTATCACAGGGCAGGAGAGGCAGGTAATGAGGAATATTTTTTAAGGACTGGAAGGGGGAGGCTGTTGGGTGGTACTATTAGGTGACCACAGGACTTCCCAGGTGGCACTCGTGGTAAAGAAGCCACCTGCCAATGCAGGGGACATAAGGGATGCGGGTTTGATCCCTGGGTCGGGAAGATCCCCTGGAGGTGGACATGGCAACCCACCCCAGTATTCATACCTGGAGAATCCCCATGGACAGAGGAGCCTGGCGGGCTACAGTCCATAGCGTAGCAAAGAGTCGGACATGCCTGAGCGACTTAGCATGCTTGCACGCACTCACGGAGGTGACCACATGCCTTATTCCCATGCACACTGCATCATATCCACTGAAAAGTTCAAAATTCCATTACTGATACCACCAGCTGGGGCACCTGCCCTAACACAATCACAAATCAGTAGGCTATTTTGCATTTTCAATATCCATTTGCAGACCCCAAATATGCCACTTTCCCCATGATTCCCTCCACTCACTGCCTTGTTTCTTTTCTGACTTCTCCCGGCAACAGAAAGCGCTGAAAGAGAAGCATGCAAAGCAATATTTCTAGTAAAGAATCTTGTTTTCCTATATGTTGTATCTTTCCCATCAGAGACACGCAGGGAGCAGGAGTGGGCTTAATATTTTTGTATTAACAAGACTCACAGTAGTAACATCCCTCTGTAGCCCCTGCCGTCACATCAAAATCAATCACCATCTTATCAACCCATCCAAACGCTCCAGGTCCCATCGCCATGAACAAAACTCCTCATCTATTAATAGTTGCAGAAAAAGTTTCAGAACCAAAGGGAAGTCCTGAACTTTTTCCCCAGGTTCTGTGATGAATGGACTGCCTTCTCTATTGTTCTATCCTAAATGTTAGGACACAGATGAGTAAGTGGTCAAATTCTGGCAGTCAGACACTCTCTGCAGATACGCTGATGATGGGGATGTCATTGGCTACAGCCACATTAGAGATGGCTTAGTGACACAATGGCTTTGCATCGAGCACTAATTTAACACTGACTTTGGATCAGAATGCACATGTCAGATGCAGTCTCACCGTAAGACAAGGGGTCATGAGAGCAACACCAGGGGCACATGGGGGCGGAACCCGGAAGAGCCAGTACGGGACTAATGGGGGCGGAACCCGGAAGTGCCAGTTAGGAAACAGGTAGTCACCCAGTTTTGTGCACGACCTATGTCAGCTCGCACATTCAACAAAGCAGATGTATGCGGAATGCCTACCATATGCCAAGGTCTCTGCTAGGCTGCCTTTGCCGATGTCATGACCTCCTCGGTCTTCAGAGCAACCCCATTTACTAGCTCGTGTTTAATTTCTAGAATGGCATAGACCAGGGGTGGGCAAACTACAGCCCAGGGGCCAACCAGCCTGCTGCCTGTGCTATAAGTAGTCTGCACTGGAATATAGCCACATCCATCGCCGGCATGCCGCCTACGACTGTCCGCACACCACAACGGCAGAGCTGGGGAGCTGGGACAGAGGCTGCAGCCCACCCAGTGGATTGAACTGCGCTCAAGTCCCAACCCATAATAGAACTGCATTTGAAAATAGGGTCCTTAGGAGGTAATCAAGGGTAAATGACGTCACAAAGGTGGGGCTCTGATCCAATAGGACTGTGGTCCTGGAAGAAGGAGACCCCCCCCCCAACCCCACATGAGAAGCACAGTTGCCTCTGAGAACCCGGAATGTGGACACAGCCAATAAGCCCTCGTCCTGTCAGTAAGGAAAGGGGCATCTAGCATTCCCTGCCACATCCCTTGGTTTACAAGCTTCACATCTGAAAATTTCTCACAACACATGGAGACATGAATAGGAGAACATTCATCACAGCAGTATTAATACAGAAAGAGAAAACTGGTAGCCACATAAATATATGCACCTGATGCTGGGTATCCACCCAGATCCCTTTAATGGGCCGGCATCCCCTCACACAAAGAGCAGGAAGAGCTGGCCACTCACGGCTCAAATCTGAGTCTCCTCTGGAGGGGCTGCCTGGGTACCACTCCACTGATAAATCATCTAGCAAATGCCTAGCACAGGCACTGCTTCTAGGAAACCCGAGCTAAGACAACATACATCAATAGAAGACTGACCATTCAGATTAAGATATAAGCATATAATAATGAGCGCCAGTTAGAATTAAGCAAAGCTATATACAATGATATCGACAAGATGTCTGAGATTTTTCATCGAATGCAACAAAAAGCAAGTTGCAGAACATTATGTGTAATCTGCTCTGATTTGTGTAAAATAAGAATATACCTCAATAGGCTTAAGTATTTTTAGAAATTTTCTAGAAGAATACAAAAGAAACTGTGCGTGTTTCCTCTAGTTGCCTTTTCTTCTTTAACTCTTCTATATTATTTAAATTAAGAAAAATATATGTTTCTTTTATGACTTGAATTTTTTTTTCCTTAAAATATCTCCATTATCCAACAAGATCAGAGGTTGAGATTTTTGCTCAGCACAGTGTCTACTACCAAATGATTTCAAACTTTAAAAGCATTAAATAGAAGGCTTAGGTTCCAGTCCAGCTCTGCTATTTACTAGTTAACTTAGGTAGGTCATTCCACCTCTTAAATGCTAACCTGTAAAATATGAGTTAAAGTAAATATATTAACCCCACAGTGCTATTTGAGGAACAGATGAAATAATGCATGCATAAGTATTCTGTGAACTATAAATCTTTACACAACAGTTATGTTGCTATCAGTAATGATAGCAACAGTACATCAAGACCTTAAATGTCCATGGATACAAATTAAATATTTTTATGTGGTATGCCCCAGCCGTGGTTCTGTGATGCAGATAAGAAAGACTGATTCTGGTTGATTTATATGGAAAAGGTTATCGGGAAGCTCACAGAAACATTCAGGAAGCCTAGATAGCAAGAGTTGGAGAAACGGGAGTACAAAAGGTGGTTTTTCATTTGGAATTACAGAAAAAGTGCATCGTAGCTTTTGTTATCATCTGGTTAGGATGGGCTGTGGCCACACATGCTGGAGACAATAGCTTGTTCTCCTATCCGCACTGACCCTGCTGATTCTGAGCCCTGGAGAGAGGTCGTTCCCATGAACTGCTCTCTGGCACTGCTGTACCAGAAATATGAATACAGACACAGCATCGTTGGAAAAAAATCCCTCTGCCACGATGTCGTCACCGTCACTGGTTACCAAGGCAAAGTTCAGAAGGAGTTTTCCCACAGAGCAGTTCAGGACATCCTAGCTGCAAGAGAGTCTGAGAAAGTGAACATTCAACATACTCAGTTCTGAGTTAAAGAATCTGATGCTGAGACTTCCCTGGTGGTACAGCAGATATGAACCCACTTGCCACTGCAGGGGACACGGGTTCAATCCCTGGTCTGGGAGGATCCCACATGCCACAGAGCAACTAAGCCTGAGCACTACAGCTACTGAGTCCATGAGCTGCAACTACTGACGCCTGTGTGCCAGGAGCCCTTCTCTCGCACCCCACAGCAAGCAGAGCCTCCACAGTGAGAAGGCCATGCACCACAATGAAGGGTAGCCCCCACTCGCCACAGCTAGAGAAAGTCTATGCACGGCAGTGAAGGCCCAGTGCAACCAAAAAGTAAACAAATAAATGAAAATTTTTAAAGAATCTGATTCTAACCAAGATTCATATGGTAGGAAAATTTCTTCCAACATTAGAAGGGATTTCAGATACCAAGAACAAACATACAAACAAAAAGATAAATGTTACCTATATTGTATCAGCATAGAAGTCCTTGTGAGTAGCCAAAACCCATGCCATCTGTATCTATATATTTACAAATACATTCACATAAATTGGGTTCTCAGGGAAGCTGATTCTGTGACAGAGATTAGCTTGCAGGGATTTTATTAGGAAGTCTTCTTAGGGTCAACATCCTTGAGAGAAGAAGAGAGCAGGGGGATTAGGCAGAAGAAGAAATTGGGTTGCTGTGCAGTCTCAGTGCAGGACTTGCAACTCTGTGGTAACAAAAGGGCTGCCACAACCCCAGACATCACAACCACATGCAAAGAAAGGACATTGGAAATATAAAACGCAGAAAGGTCAGAAGCCTTTTCCTCCAATGGTTTTCTTTCCCAGATTCCAGTTTTGTTTTGTTTTTTCCCCCATAAGTTCTAGAAGACTACATCTCACATTTCATTGGCCAGAACTAGATGATATGAGCATTGTTAGCTAAAAGAAAGGCTGGGAAGTGAGTTCCTGGCAAAGAAGAGTCAGCCATGTTTGGGTGAGATTCACAGGCAAATAACAAAACATATACAATACACACCTTCACATTACTTACAACCTGGTGTTGCTCACTGAGCACTTGCTCAGAGCCAACCATTGAGCTAAGACTTTTTACATCAAGCATCTTGAGTCTCACCTTGGCCCTATTCAGTGAGTTCTATCATCATGCCTATATCACAGAAGAGGAAATTGAAGTTTGGAGCAGTTGTATGTCCAACGTCAACACTTAAACCCAAGCCTCACGGACCCCAGGGTCCGTGTTCACTGCCGCTTCACAGCATATGACCATTTACACCCAAAAAATGGACCAGGGACAAAACCAAGGGACCTGAGGGATCAGGAAGATGTGTGGAAGTCCAGCACCTGGGTTGGACCACACGTGGCAAAGAGGAGCAGATAAAAAGCATTACTTCTTCTCTGAATCTGCTTATGGATGCAAAGGAGAAAATCAAGTTGGAATTAAAATGTTTGCACCAAACTATACTTGCTACTCAGCGTATGGTCCCCAAATCAGCAGCATAAGCATCTCCGGAGAGCTGGTGAGACAGGCAAAATCACAGGTCCTTCCCAGACCGAGCCAGAATCTGCATTCAGGAAGGTCTCTGGGAGATCCACACGCCCTTAAAAATTCGAGGGACATTGTTCTAGAGGCTTCATTGAGAGCTCAGGCTGGGAAGTAAGCAGAACAAGCCGCAAAGGCTGGCTTTGAAACCAACTCTCTCTGTAAAATGGACTGAGTTTAATAGTAAGAAGCCAGTCACCATGTTCATACAGACCATCTCATCTTGTCACCACAGGCCATCAACAAAGCTATGGGTTAAGTACTGTTATTACTGACAGAGGAGGAAACATTTAGTACCTCGAACCCATTTCACATAACCAATAACCTGGCAGAAACTAAGATGTGAAACCTCCACAGTTTGATTCTAGAATTTCCTCCTTCTGCAGCACACAACATCCCCTAATGGCAGATGGCCTGAGGAAAGAATGAAATCATTTGCGTAAAAGAGTTAATACGGTGCCTGGTACTTAACACACATGAATAATGAAGAGAGATAATCTGACTCCCTTTAACGAGATTTGAGCCATGAACTCTCAATCACCTAAAAGTAGCTATCTGTTGAAAACTTCTAATACCAGCTTCTACCAACACCCAGAACACGTTTCAACAAGTTTCCTTTCCCATCAGTCCATGTATTATCAAATGAAAATAAATTTCCCTACTAGGCTAAAGCAAAATGTAATTAGAAAGGTGAATGGGCAGCTCTGAGTCAAAAATGGACCTCCAAAGTCACACTTAAATGATTTTGGGTTTTCCACTGTTTCGAATTATCCATGCCACTGCTCCCCTTATTGGCACTGATAACAGAGTGTTAACTACATTACACGCAATTAAATTCAAAATATTTGTGCAGCAATTATATGGATTCATCAAACCTAATGGTGCAGTCACAATTCGTGTGTACTCATCAGTACTGCTCAGGAATAAAAAAAAAAAAATTGGCATATAGAAATATATTCCCACAAGCTGATAATTATAAAATAAACATTGTGTCCAATGTCCTCATAGTAGCTGGCATCTATCAATAGTAAACAAATTAGAAGTTTCTCACAATGTTGACCTTACTGCCATCAGTATTTTTACACACCCTTCATTAGGGACCAGATATATCAAGACTTATTGGAAAAGACTCTGATGCTGGGAAAGACTGAAGGCAAAAGGAGACGATGGTGGCAGAGGATAAGATAGTTAGATAGCATTACCAACTCAATGGACATGAATTTTAGCAGATTCCTGGAGATCGTGAAGGACGGGGAAGCCTGGCTTGCTGCAGTCCATGAGGCCACAGTCTGACATGACTTAGCGACTGAAAAACAACATCAAGAGGGTGTTTGCTCAGCAACCAACAAGTTACCCACACCTGTGTTTATTCTTTTGTTTACAAAGGTAAATGTCTTTGTTTGAAGTCTTCCCATCCTTGTGTTTGGTTAGCATATAAACCCACGGCTGGTCCCTAACCCCATACTCTTGGTGATGGGAGCAAGACGGACATTCCCTGCACACAATGACAGCTTCCTCCTTCAAGCATTCCAGACTCTTTCTCTCCCTGGGAGCTTTCTCTGGTACACGGAGAGCTTACTCAGCTGGGAGTTTAAGTGCCCTACTGGGAAAACCCTCAACCGAAGAAGAAAGGCAGCTGAAGGAATCACACCCTAGCTTTTCCACCACGTGGTGGGTCATTTCTGCAGCTGGCCCCACACAGCTCCTCGGAGTGTCCCCAGTGGGATCCCAGGTGCCCACGGCGGTAAGCTACTGGTTAGTACTTCTTTTATTGACTTTCCTCCCTTCTTTGTCTCATTTTCCCTACTCTTTCACTTGTGCTTTCTGAAATCACCTTCCAAATACACTCCCTGGACCCAAGCTCTTGGTAGAGTGTCTGCTCTGGGCCAGTCAACACAACTCATTTTGTAGATACTTGATCTTCTCATAAAACTCCCACAGCAGATGCTATAAGCTCCCTTTCCTGGACTCCTTGAGAATAAGGATACATAACATAGGCTCCAACAATCAAGTGAGCCTTGGAAGTTTGTGACACAAAGAAGCAGGGCCTGTGGACAGTCTATTTGAGCAAAGGGAGGAGCAGCAATGACTGTCTTCCAGTGGCTGCATAACTGGTTTCCAGAAATTCCCATTTCTGGCGAGAAGGGACACCTGGCGGAGGCAGCAGCATCGGGCCCAAGAGAGTCTTCACGACACCAGCTCCCCCGCCGGGGTGATTCTGGCCCTTGTCCTGGTGTCTCTGGCCCCCTGCAGGTCCTCTAATTAACTCCTTTTCTGTTTCAATAAGCCAGAGTTCATTTTCTGTGGCTTGAAACTAAAAAGACCAACTGATACGGTTATGTTCTCCTAATGTATAAAAAGAACAGGGATATTCATTATGACATCATCTATCAGAGGCGAACATTGGAGACAAGCTAAATATCCCTCAGGAGGAAACTGATCGATTACGAAGGATCAAGTCAACGGCTAAAACGTAGCAAGAGAGCTCTGAATGTGTGTATGTGGAATCATCCCAAGATTAAGTTTAAAAATCAGGACCATGTATGCAGTTTGCTATCCTTCCTGTTTTTAACATGTGTGCATATCAACAGAAGTGTTCATGTATGTACAGGTATGTATGTACAGTTCTTCATACAGAAGATAGAATGTCTGACGTACATGCACAAGCACCAGATGTCTCTAGAAGGAGATGGTTTATATCTTGGAGGAGAACAAGGATCCTGAAAAATCAGGCATGGACCAAGTCTTTGCCCATACATGCATCCTGCATGCGTGCTAAGTTGCTTCAATCGTGACGGACTCTTTGTGACCCCATAGACTGTAGCCTGCCAGGCTCCTCTGTCCATGGGGGTTCTCCAGGCAAGAGTACTGGAGTGGGTTGCCACGCCCTCCTCCAGGGGATCTTCCCGAGCCAGGGATCGAACCCGCATCTCTTGAGCCTCCTGCATTGGCAGGTGGGTTCTTTACCATTAGTGCAACCTGGGAAGCCAAATCTTTACCTGTATATCTTTTAAATCATTTGAGTTTATACTTAGGAAGATTTTTCATCTTTGCAAAAATAAATAAAATTTAAATGAACTCAACAATCTGAAGAAGAAGAAAAAGGCAAGCCTGACGCACTTAGTCTGAGGCAAGACCAAATATTCTGCATTTTTTAGCAAATAGTTCCAGCACCTCGGACTCCAGGTGCTTCCAAAACCCTGGTCTACATCATCAGGGATCAGGAGTGGTTTGCGCTATTCCACACCATCCAGATCTCGGCACTGAGCCCAAATTAATATTGCATTTTTTAAGTCAATACTTTTTAAAAAGGGTTCATGCTAGGAAGACACGCATACACTGGCGTCCGAAGATCTCACCAGGTGTGTGAAGGGCACACCAGTATATTGATGACCAGCAGGGCTTCCTCGACCCAGACCGACCACCCAAGAGCAAAAGCTCTGACCTTCACCTCCTTTTCCATCCTTCTTGAGATATTAAGTGGATGGGACCCTGTGGTCATAACGTGCTTTTATTAATATGTCTACATCATCGTACACACACTCACACTCACCTGCACACCATTCTCCACTCTCATAAACCTGAAAGTTCTTGGAGTGTTTTCCACCAGAATCTATTTTGAGCCTGAGGACAAAGGTCACTCTTTGAAAGCTGAAAAGTCACTATTCTCATTGAGTATGAACATGGTTACTTTTCTCGGCTAAAAGGCTTCCTGCCCGATGCCAACTTTTGCCTGTTTCTTACTTTTTTTTGCTTTCTGTCTCTGGGCATCATGCCAAACATTTAAGGAGGTGACCCACTTGATCAATCTATTATAATCTTTTAAAGCCTCTGCCATTTCAAACTAATTTATTTTTACATGGCATCTTCCGTAAAAATTATCTCAAAATACTTTGTTTGAGAAGAAGTAAAATTACGATGAAACAGTTTAAGCATTTAAAAAACTTCTCGGTTTTGAGGATCAAGAGTTAAGCACATTTGGATAATTTCTTGCAAGTTCACAGCTCTTACTCTATTAAGAGTTGTATCGTTCTTAGCAATCCCCTTTTCAGACAACAGTGGCTGGCAAAAACTGAAACTTAGGTCTCGATTATTCAGAGAGAGAGAAACAAACAAAAGCTGAACCAGGAAAGCACAGGTGCACTCGATTCAGACCTGCGGCCATTCAGTCAGGCCAGCGTCCCAGCCCGCTTCCCGCTCTTCACCTCTGCCTCGGTTTCCCCTCTGGTTCTCTCAGTGACATTTGACTCTAGCCCTGTTTTGCAGCTCTTCCCTGCTCTGGCCTCTGTGCCTCTAAGCGCCACAAGTTCTCCTCCTAACATTCTGGCCATTTCTTTTCCCTCATTTTTTCTGGAATTTCCCAGCTGTCCCCTGGTTTTCCCCCAAATCTGCTTTAAGGAATTGGTAGGAGATCTAAATTTATGCCAAAGCTACCTCTGATCTCCGTTCTCTTCTTTTCTTGCTGCATCTTCAAGCAAGATGATAGTTTTATTCCCAATGGAGTCATCTAGCTCCCTGACCAACACATACTATTCTTCTCTAGTCCTGCTCAGAATCTCCTCTTCCTTATGTTGAGAATTACCCCCCAAGATCTGCTTTTGGAAACAAGACCTCTGCCATCTGCGGTCCATGTGTTTTACCAGGGTCTCCACCAGGCCTGGGCTAGAGGTGGGCATAAACCCTTGACAGACACAATCAGCGTTTTCCATCCCCCTGGTCATGATCAGTTCACAGGTGTGTGGCAGCAGGTCTGTGTTTGTGTTTGTTTTTTTGAGTGTGACCCCAGGAAACACCAGTGGCGGAACGGGGGGCATGAGACAGGAAAGGGGAGACAGCCTAGACGGGCTCTGTCACCAAGGCAGCTGCCGTGCCGAGTCGTGTTGTTTAGCCGCTCAGTCGTGTCTGACTCTTTCTGACCCCATGGACTGTAGCCCACCAGGCTCCTCTGTCCATGGGATTCTCTAGGCAAGAACACTGCAGTGGGTTGCCACTTCCTTCTCCAACCATGGAGAAGGAGATAAATCCTTCTCAGCCATGATGGCATCCAGTGTAAACCAGTATCCAGAAGTGAGAGAAAGCCCTTTGGCCAAGAAATGCGACCCTGGGTGTTGGAATTCAGGCCAGTGTCTAACGAAGCGGCGAGGGCATGGGGCTGGGACTCTCAGAGCGCCTGCTGGGGCTTATGAGGCCTTGCGGCCATTCGCCACGCTTCCTGCGTGCACCTGTGCTAGGTCGCTCAGTTGTGCCCAACTCTGCGACCCTATGGACTGTAGTCCACCAGGCTTCTCTGTCCATGAGATTCTCCAGGCAGTATTCTCCAAGAACACTGGAGTGGGTTGCCATGCCCTCCTCCAGGGGGTCTTCCCAACCCAGGGATTGAACCCAGGTCACCTGCATTACAAGCAGATTCTTTACTGCTAAGCCAGCAGGGAAGCCTTTGCCATGCTTCCTAGCCTGTCCCAAATACAAAGCCTCTTTCGTAGACGTGGGTGAATTCCTGCTAATGAGTCTTGATAAAAAGTAGTGACTACCTACAACCATAGACTAAAATCTATTTATTCACATTCTTGTAGCTAGGATGCAGTCATGTGACCTTCTCCAGCCAATCAAACGCACCCAAGCCAGATGTAAATAGTCACCTTTTGGCACTCGGTACTAGGAACCTATTCTGGCAACATTATCTGGGTCATGGGCTGTGCTCAACAAATGTTAGCTGCTATAAAGATTAAAAGGAATATTTCCAATTATTTTCTTATATTTAAAATATGGGATGCATCTCTTTAACAACAATAACAAAAAAAAACCACCATATGCCCTTCAAAATGCTATTTGATATACAAACAAAATTAAATATTATTATGGACAAGAAACCAAAACAAAGGAGTAAAACGCTACACTGTTAGAAAAACATGCCCGGCCCAATAATCTGGCAGTAGGTTGATACTCCTACCTCCAGACACTTTTCCCCAGTGAAAAAAAATGGAAGGATTTGAAAGATAAATTATTATACTGACTAAACTGTCTAATTGAGCCTCACCACGTCCTAGACTCTGCAGATCTCAGGGATAATGAGATAAAAGACAAACCTCCACCCTTCCAAAGAACACAGATTAGGTGGGGAGATGAACTGGTAGAATAATAATTACCAACATGTTACCACCAAAATGCTTCCAGAGGGTGAGGAGAATACCAAAGGGCAGCACCTTGCTGCTGGTTGCTTAAGCTGCATCTTGAACTTCAACTAGGATTTAGCCAGAAAGAGAGAGAGCAGAAACACAGTCCAAGAAGAGAAACCCATGGGCAGAAGAGACAGATGGAAGGGCGTGTGAGCACCTCGAGCTTGATCAGAGGAAGAGTGACCAAGGAAAGGCGCAGGGACCTCCGGGAGCCCCGGTACCCACTCCATGGTGGACAAACCTGACCCCGGCTTCCTTTCTCTGGAAATTAAAGGGAGGAAGGAATTTCAGAGAAAAGATCAAGGCTGGGGCTTGCAGCCCTCTTTAGAATCAACATTACCCAACACAAGAACCACCCCTGGGTCAACACGTGCAAGCACATTTCCGCGATTCACCACCTGAGCGAAAACACAACTGACTAGAAGATCGCATTCATCAGGAACCAAAGTCGCAAGTTTATCTGTGTGTGTGTTTAAAGAGAGGTTCTGAGTTATCATTTATTTCTAAGGAAAACCAATGCATTGGTAGATTTCAAAGTTATTCTTTGAAAAGTCACTGCAACTATTCTACAGTCTTTTCACAAACAGAAACACAAACTATTAGTGCAGATAGCTTCAGTTTTCTAAGAAATACCAAAACTCCACCTGGAGTCACATTTTATTCTAGTACATATTTAAGTATTTACCATTATTAAGAAACTAGGTGACAGTTCCCATATCATAGATGTGTCTCCCTGGTATCATATTTGGAACATTTCTGGTCTCCCTTTAAAATACATATGCAATTGTCTTTTAAAGTTTGACCTTTATTCAGCTTCATCAGAAATTTCATTTTGGTCTTTGTGGTAGTCATCAATATAAGAAATGCCAACTATTCATTTCTCTTCTCAATTCAAATCGAATCAACAAGCCTTATTGAATACTGGTGACTAGTATAGCACTTAGTACAGAGAAACTAAATTTTCCTCCTGTCTTTTTGTATTTACAACCACTTTTTACCTATGAAATCCACTTGGGAATCAGAGAGGGGAATTCTATTCAATTTCTTATGATTTAAAGTAGGTAAATCCTAAATGGATGCTTTAATTCTGAAAAGCCCAGTATTGTTCAGCCAACAGATCAAACACACAATTTCGTTATCAAATACATTCTATTTGAAATCTACTTAGCGATCAAAATTTTAGATGGGGTAGTAGGTTTAAAATCAGATTTGTCCAAAATATTCAAGCCCAAAACATTAAAAAAAAAAAAAAGATCGAATACCTACCTTCTAGAGTAGGTATTGTTCTGCAAATAAATCTAACATCAGTCTTCTCCTTCCAGATTTGTGAGAAAATGTATCTGGATGAAAGACTAACTTAAACCTGAGTATAATTTTGGGTTTGTTTGCAAGTGGGAAACCCAGATGTTAAGGGACCAAGAGATTCCTTTGGGAGGTGTGACGTGAACGATCCAGATGTGAGACACACAACCCATATTATTTCTACTCCAGGGGCACAATCCGAACCATCAGAAATGTGAGGTTATCTTCGTTTATTATCATGGGAAGAGGGAGTATGATGAAATGTGAGGATTATTTAGTCTAGAAGCCCCAAGAAATAACAAGTGACCTTAAGAAGAGGATCCTTTGGAATGGCCTCGTGTTGACTTTCATTTCCTAGACTGGTGACTGGTCTACTAGCACAGGGAAGCTAGAAGGCAGATTCACACTCCTCCCTAGATTTGAGCCATGCTTAGTTAGCCGCCAAGTCTAAGACGCAAACACAGTCGAGACAACTTGCACAAGAGCTGGGTTCTAGAGGCAGCAAGTGCACAGAAAGTGCACAGAAAGTGCCAATTACAAGTGGTCCAAATTATCCTTAAAAGAGTGCCATGCCTACACCTACATACCGTCTATACCTTACACCATATCCCAGCTAGCCCAGGGTAGACCCTTTTTCTAAAGAACGGAAACAGATGGTTGATTTTCTGGTCCATTCTAAAGCTCACTTACATGTAAAGGCCACATTATATGACCAGTATGCCTCTTTAAATGCTAGAACCACAGCAAACAGGGTGAGCTGCAGGAACTGGCATCAACCAAAGGAAAAGCAAATTCTCCTTTCCAATCTCACACTGTGTGGGACCTTACGAGTGAGTGAGTGAAGTCGCTCAGTCATATCGGACTCTTTGCAACCCCATGGACTGTAGCCTAACCAGGTTCCTCCATCCATGGGATTTTCCAGGCAAGAATACTGGAGTGGGTTGCCATTTCCTTCTCCAGGAGATCTTCCTGACCCAGGGATTGAACCCAGGTCTCCCGCATTGTAGGCAGACGCTTTACCGTCTGAGCCACCAGGGAAGATGTGTGGGACCTTAAGCATTAAGTAAACTGAGGAAATATCAATAATCTCAGATATGCAGATGACACCACTCTTATGGCAGAAAGAGGAACTAAAGAACCTCTTGATGAAAATAAAAGAGGAGAGTGAAAAAGCTGGCTTAAAACTCAACATTCAAAAAACCAAGATCATGGAATCTGGTCCCATCACTTCATGGCAAACAGATGGGGAAACAGTGGAAACAGTGACAGACTTTATTTTCTTTGGCTTCAAAATCACTGCTGATGGTGACTGCAGCCGTGAAATTAAAAGACACTTGCTCCTTGGAAGAAAAGCTATGACAAACCTAGACAGCATATTAAAAAGTAGAGACATTACCTTGCCAACAAAGGTCCGTCTAGTCAAAACCATGGTTTTTCCATTGGTAATGTATGGATGTGAGAGTTGGACCATAAATAAATCTAAGCACCAAAGAATTGATGCTTTTGAACTATGGTGTTGGAGAAGACTCTTGAGAGTCCCTTGGACTGCAGGGAGAGCCAACCAGTCCAACCTAAAGGAAATCTGTACTAAATATTCTTTGAAAGGACTGATGCTGAAGCTGAATCTCCAATACTTTGGCCACCTCATGCAAAGAGCTGACTCATTGGAAAAGACCCTGAGGCTGGAAAGATTGAGGGCCAGAGAAGGGGACGACAGAGGATGAGATGGCTGGATGGCATCACCGACTCGATGGACATGAGTTTAAGTAAACTCCGGGAGTTGGTCATGGACAGGGAAGCCTGGCGTGCTGCGATTCATGGGGTCGCAAAGAGTCGGACACAAATGAATGACTGAACTGAGCTGAAACTGAAGGGTGTCTTTATTTAGACTGCTTTTCTCTTTTTCTCCTTTGCTTTGCCTAAATTTGACATACACTGAAAGCACGTAGGACAGAGTCCCCAAGTCCCTATCTAAGACAGTGGTGCGACTCGATGACACACAAAGTTTCCAGCAGCACGGCGTGCTCCACATGTACACCCCGGCAAGGCGGTGCCAATTGCTCACTTCCAGCGCCTCTTCTGATCGACTGGGCTTCTCTTATAGTTTGGCTGGTGCCTACAATTCAGTAGTTTTAATGTCACCACTGTGTACAATTTCTTAAATCCAAGAGCACAAAAACTTAGACCATTGACAGAATTTGCAAGAGAAGTCTAGATATGTTGAGGCCTAACCAGTATACAAACTATTGAAATCTAAGGAAGTCAGGATGTCTACAAAGAAAAAGAATTTCCTGCCCTGACTACCAAGGTCATGGTCAAGTGGGCTCTTTTTTTTTTTCCAGCTCTCCCCACCCCTGAATAAGGACTCCTGCTGCTTGTCACGTGGGGCCCCAACAGGCCCTGTGGCATAGCGGAGGAAGGGCCGTGTGGTGGGAGCCTCCGACGGTGGGAAGATGCTTGTCACGTGCTTCTAACAGCCCCCGTGTCAGGGAGCTCACAGAGCGAGCGTCGGCACTAAAGGCAGCAGATAACCCTCTCTTCCCATCGGAAGCACGAGCCTCCTTTGTCAGCTGCACAAAGGCAGCTCCGGAGGAAGAAGCAAGATAGAAAGGAGCTCAAAAAGTGAAAGAAAAAGCCTGGAGTGAAATGAGAGGACAGAAAAAGGTAGAACGTAGGAAGAATTTGCCAGGTTCCTCCCAGCTGGTCCCATCACATTTGGCAAGGAAACAGCGGGGCTGTCCTCTCCACGGCTGCAGCTGTGAGGAGCACCCCTCCCGACCCTCGGCCCCTGTTCTGGGGGCAGACAGACCCCGCCCCTTGCCACGGCCACGCAGAGTTTATGCAGTGTCCAGAAGGTCACCTACCTGGGCTGACGCGGGAAGGCACCGGGTGTGGTCTCAGGCCTCACTCTGAGCAGGGAAGACGGACCTCAGTTATCATAGTCAATAGGTTTCCAGTGGAACCGCAGTTTTCCTCACTTGTTCTTGCTAATAAGAAATTATTAGCTAGCTTCCAGAGGAAGGGCTCCCACACACCTGATGCCTCAGCATCTGTCCTGCTCTCCGCATCCCAGGGCTTGTGTTCACTTAGAAGTCAGGACTCAGCCCTGCAAGTAATGAACACATTTAAACTCTAGCTTACTTTTCTCCCCAATCACCAAAATCATACGGGCTTCCCCGGGGGCTCAAATGGTAAAGAATCGGCCTGCAATGAAGGAGACCTGGATTCGATCCCTGAGTTGGGACGATCCCCTGAAGTAGGAAATAGCCATCCACTCCAGTATTCTTGCCTGGAGAATTCCGTGGACAGAGGAGCCTGGCGGGCTACAGTCCATGGGGTCGTAAGGAGTTGGACGCGACTGAGCACGCACACGCGTACAAAATCATCCTGGATGCTCTCCATGCTGCCAGGATGGGCAGTGGGCAGCCTGCAGCCGGGACTTCCTGGCCCTCTCCCTCCCAGGTCTTGGTCCTACGAGGCCATCCTGGGTGTTCATGAAGATATCATTCCAAGGAGCCACATCCTGCAAGCATTCAGCTCCTGCCAAATCCACAGTAAGCACTGGGCCGAGAGAGACAGAAGCGGAAAAGAAGGAAGCTTCACATGCGGGTGAGTGTCCTCCGCGAGCCTGGGCCCAGAACAGGTGTGAGAACGAGGTGTGAATCTGAGCTTCCCCCGTGCCGCTCACCACCACACCCCTCCCACAGGCGAGGATCTCACCTTGCTGAGTGAGGATTTTGTGTCTGTAAATGCAAGCCAGCTCTTTCATCTGGAGTTCCACCAGAGAAGCTGCGACCTGTACTAACCCTGGAGGAAAACCGGGCTGGCTTGGACCTGTTCCGAAAGATGCTGCATTTTTGTGGAATTGTTGCTGTTACTCTTTGGTCGCTAAGTCGTGTCCGACTCTTGCCACCCGGTGGACTACGTTATATGTAGCCTGCCAGGCTCCTCTGTCCATGGCATTTCCCCAGACAGAGTGGGTCACTATTTTCTTCTCCAGGGATCTTCCCGACCCAGGGATCAAAGCCGCGCCTCCTGCATTGGCAGGTGGATTCTTTACCACTGAGCCACCTGGGAAGCCCCCTTTAACGTAAATCATTTGGGGATTTTCAGGGGTAGTTTTGACTCTACGAGAATTTTCCCGAGGATGACGTGAGACCCAAACTTGTATGGGGGGTGAGTCTTCCTAGTGGTTGATGAGAATTTGAAGTTTTGAAGTGTGACCCAAGGTGACCTCCATGGGTAATGCTTCTGAAGTTGGGACCCAGGACCCATCCTGTGTTGTCCTTGATCTATGTCACAGTTAAAGGAACATGCTGCATCCAAGCCAAACTGACTTCAGTATTATTCCAGACCCTTATGTTTGACTGCAAGAAATAACCCTTTAAATATTCTATCTCCCCACCGCCTCACACAGCCCCGATTCTCACCTCAAACCACTCTGAAACTGTTGACTTGCTCAGTTCAACAAACACCTATTTCTATCTTGCTCCTTTTTTCCTTTTTATTCTCCTCCGCAAAGACCCAAGTGACATGACTCTCTCTGAAGGGCAGAAAAGGGGAAAAGAGAGAATCTGGGGAAGCCAGAGTCTTCTTTAGCAGGCAAAGAATGTGGAAAGGATGGGGAATGTTTTAGGATCGGTATCATTCTTACGCTGTCACACATTTGCAGGCTCTTGAAAATAAATCATTTTAAGCCCCGAGGACTGAAGCTAAGATGGAGGAATGCCAGGCACCTACCCACTGCCTCTTCAATCTATTAATACACAAAGAGAAGCTGCTGAATATTCCATATCCCTCAGTAGGGTCAGCTTGTTAAGTCCCAGTTCTTTAGTTTGCCATTTGAGATGAAATTGATTTGCCAATCATACCATCTGGACCAATGGGGACTCCAGTTCCAATAACATATAATCCTGTAGAGTGGATTTGTTGCAAAGACCTTTCTTCATTTCCCTCTTAATCCCTGGGAGATTCTTAGAATAAACCTAAAATCCAAATGGACCATGCAAAAAGCCACACCAGACAGGACCAAAGAGTCCGCTGGAGTCTGCTGCCCCACCCTCCGAGCAGTGGCATGCTACCACAGCCAGCTGAAATGTGGCCCAGACTCTCAGGTCCTGGTCAATGAAAACTTCCTCAAACTCACTTCCCGCTTTACATTAAGGAAATCTTGCAAAAATTACAACCTGTCTCATTACATTGCATCAAAGCATGACGTAACATCATAATTTTTTAAAAAGCATTCCTTTTAATTTATAGTGTTGCATTATACCACAGAAAGCTTGATTTCCCCCTTGAGCATCAATAAATTTTTACAGTGATGGTTTATCCCAAAACTTTGGCAGACAATAACACAATGAAGGTTGGCCAAAATCAAGTATTTAACTGCTTCTGGCGAACTGCTTCTGAGTCACCAGGTACAACTCTGTCTCCTGTCCGGACTCAAACTCTATCATCCTATGCTGTTCACTAGAGTACCCACCAACCAATATAGCAAGCAAAGACCTTACATGTGACCTACCAAACTGAGAGTGAAAGTGAAAGTTGCTCAGTCGTGTCCTACTCTTTGCAACCCCATGGACTATACAGTCCATGGAATTCTCCAGGCCAGAATACTGGAGTGGGGAGCCTTCCCCTTTTCCAGGGGATCTTCCCAACCCAGGAATCAAACCCAGGTCTCCCGCATTGCAGGCAGATTCTCTACCAGCTGAGCCACAAGGAAAGCCCAATACCACAAGTGTAGAATACACACTGGATTTTGAAGGCTTAGTACCAAAAAAATTGTGGAATATTGTGGAACCCAGTAGTAACTCTTTTATATTGATGTGTTATTGTTCAGTCACTAGGTCATGTCCAACTCTCTGCAGCCCCATGGACTGCAGCACACCAGGCTTCCCTGTCCATCACCAACTCCCGGAGTTTGCTCAAACTCACGTCCATTGAGTTGGTGATGCCATCCAGCCATCTCATCCTGTCGTCCCCTTCTCCTCCTGCCTTCAATCTTTCCCAGCATCAGGGTCTTTTCAGATGAGTCAGCTCGTCGAATCAGACGGCCAGAGTACTGGAGCTTCAGCTTCAGCGTCAGTCCTTCCAATGAGTATTCAGGGTTGATCTCCTTTAGGACTGACTGGTTTGATCTCCTTGATGTCCGAGGGACTCTCAAGAGTCTTCTCCAGCACCACAGTTCAAAGTCATCAATTCTTTCATATGGATTACATGTTAATATAATATTTTGGATATATTGGACAAATAAAATATATTATTAAAATTAATTTCACCTTTTCCTTTTTACCCTTTTAATATGATTGCTAGGAAATTTTTAATTACATTTGTGACTTACATTATATTTTGTACTATTAGTGTTACATTTCTGTAACATACATTTTCACTGTCTTCATACATGTAATTTCATTCCATATAGTTTCACTGTCTCCATGGGTAGGAAGACCAAACAGCTGAAAATTATAAGTAAAAGAGACCTTACGTCTCCTTCACGGGTTCAGACAAGAGATAGCAACCTGATCCCAAAGGGCCAAACTATATATTTATGCATTCAAAAAGCATTTATTGAACACCTACTATATACCAGGCATTTTTCTAAGCAAGAAAGACAAAAGTGGGGGGAAAAAAAAGCTAAGTCCCTTCCCTCATAGAAATCTCAACCTAGGAGAGAGAGAGACAATGCTGTCAGAGAACGATAAGAAATGCTGTCAGAATAATGAATAACGAAGCACAGGAAGGGAATGGCGCATTTCAGGACAAAGGGTCTTGTTTTAAGAAAGTCAGAGAAGCTTTTCCCCCGAGCCCGCACCCTCACCCCGCCTCATGTCTTATTCTCCCCATCTCTCTCCTGACCAGTCAACATCTCCGCTCATTCCTGGGTTTCTGTCAAGCCATGTCACCTTCCAGTTCTTGCAAAGACTGGCCCTGTACGTGGGTCTTCAGAAAATTGAGTTTCCAAAATGACTAATCCCAAAATGACAGGTCCCCAACCTACTTTCTCTAAATGCCCACTTCTCCGCACTGCGTTGTCCCTTAAAAGCCTGGCAGCACACGGCTCAATCTTACAGATACAGTGCCTGCAATTCCCACTCTTTGCCCCTACAAGCAAATCATCTGTGGAATGTCTGAGGACAAGAAATTTTCATCAACAGTGAGACTTTTGATTCTGGAGCAGGAAGGAAAGGAAAACGTATTATGGAATTTCCCTGGTGGTACAGTGGGTAAGAACCTGCCTGCCAGTGCAGAGGACAAGGGTGTGATCTCTGGCCCGGAAAGACCCTACGCACCTCAGGGCAGCTAAGCCTGTGCGTCACAGTACAGAGCCCTTCAAGGCCCGCGAGCCGCAAATCCTGAGCCCATGTGCTGCAACTGCTGAAGGCCTCACACCAGAGCCCAAGCTCTGAACAAGAGAAGGCACTGCAGTGAGCAACCCGCGCACCACAGCCAAGAGCAGCCCCCGCTCGCCGCAACTAGAGAAAGCCCACTCACAGCAGCAAAGACCCAGCCCCGCCAAAAATAAATAGCGATGTTTGAAAAGGTGAATGTATTATGATGTATTATGCAAAGCCAGAAACCCTAGAACAAGCGTTCTCCTCCTCGGCTCTACTGAGACTCGGGGCACTGCGGAAGGGGAGGGTTTTGCCCTGTGCTCGTGGGGTCCCAGCAGCACCCCGGCCTCTGCCTGTTCATAGCAGCAGCTCCCCTGTTGTGACAACCGAAACACATCTCCAGACGTTGTCAAGTGTTTCCCTGGGGAACAAAGCCACCTTTGCCTGAGAGCCGCAGCCATAGAGATTCCCGAAAAAGCTGCCATTTGCAATATATGCCATTTTGAGAACCTTCCCAAGAAGATGTTTCTGCTCTGACGCATCAGCACTTCTCTGCTGAACCTACAGTTTAAAAAAAATTAGCGTCCAGAGGGCTTGCATCTAGAGAACTGCAGCAAAGACCAGCTACCAGTTCACAGCAGCGTACAAAGTGGCGCTCAGTCAATCCGCCCAAATGTCTCCTCTTGCCCAGTGGGCTCAAATTTGCCGGGGTCTCGAAACTTCACACTTTTCCTAGGAAGCACAAGAAAAACAATTTTGGATATCACAGACTTCCTGGCTTTTTATCTTCAGAGTCTAACACAGTGAAAATAAAACCTAGATCTTCTTTAGCATCCTATAATCTGTTTTCACAATCCCCTCCTGGCTACTCAATTGTTTATATCAGGGTTTCTCAACCTCTGTGCTATTGACATTGTTATTCAGTGGCTCAGTCGTGTCTGACTCTTTGTGACCCCATAGACTGCAGCATGCCAGGATTCCCTATCCTTCCCTGTCTCCCGGAGTTAGCTCAAACTCATGTCCACTGAGTCGATGATGCCATCCAACCACCTCATCCTCTGCTGCCCCCTTCAGCCAAGTAATTTTTTGTGATGAGGGCATCCTGTGTGTGGTGGGATCTTTAGCTGCATCACTAGGTACCAGTATCACCCACCCCCAGATGTGACCATCAAAAATGTCTCTAAGGGACTTCCCTGGTGGTCCAGTGATTAAGAATCCACCTTGCAATGCAGGACGTGTGGGTTCGATACCTGGTGGAGGAACTAAGATCCCACCTGCCAAGAAGCAACTAAGCCCAGGCGCTGCAACTATTGACCTCGAGCACCACAAGCAGACGGTCCTTGCACTGCAAGGAAAGATCTCAAGTGCCGCAATTAAGACCCAATGCCACCGAGTAAATAATCTTTTTAAGACGTCTCTAAATGTACCCTAGAAACAAAAGTGCCCTCTGGTTGAGGACCACTGGGTTATTTCAATTTCTCTTTCCTAGCTATTCTGTCTAGATTAATCATTCCTGTCTTACCCAGCCATCAGCCACCATCCCAGGAGGCATTTAATTTTCAAATCTTTTGTCAACCATTCATATATACGTATATATAGTATTGGGGCTTCCCTGGTAGCTCAGCTGGTAAAGAATCCACCTGCAATGCAGGAGACCACAGTTTGATTACTGGGAGGTGAAGATCCCCTGGAGAAGGGATAGGCTACCCACTCCAGTACTGTTGGGCTTCCCTGGTGGCTCAAACGGTAAACAATCCGCCTGCAATGCAGGTGACCAGGGTTTGATCCCTGGGTCAGGAAGATCCCCTGGAGGAAGGCATGGTAACCCACGCAGTATTCTTGCCTGGAGAATCCCATGGACAGAGGAGCCTAGCCGGCTGCAATCCATGGAGTCACAAAGAGTCTGCCATGACTGAGCAAACAGGGCAGCACAGTATGTTATATTGATGGTTACACTCTATTAATAAACCCAGATTTTCTTTTTGAAAGGGGGGAAATCATCACAAAATCTCATCTTGGAGGACATAAGAGGCAGCGGCAACGGCTCCTTCCTGGAGCGTTCGGCAGCTCACTCCAGCTCTGGAGCATGTGCCGAGTTCCCTGACCGTGGCAGCTGCAGCATGAGGATCCGTCATTTCAGAAAAACAGGGAAAGAGCCTCGAATCCTTACTGCCCTCTAGAGAAATTCCAGCAGAAGAGCTCAATCTGTCGCAGTCAGCAGAAAAACAACGCTGCCCGCCGCAACTGCTCCTGCAGTTGTAAAGCTCACAATTTATTTGCTGAAATCTTGGAAGGACGAGTCTACCAGACCCTTTCCTTTACAATCTCACACCTGAACCTCGAGCTGATGCTGGCTCCTACGCTGACACAATCGTAATTTTCCCAATTCCAGGTCCACCCTCCAACACAAAGATTTTATGCCCACAGATGAATCAAATTCTGATCGTCAACAGAGTCACAGCCGACCATATTTTAAATGCAAATACTCAGACTTGTACGAGTGAGTCCTCTGGCCTCTGTTTACTTGTCTACCAATGCTGAGATGTGTGGTTTGCTTTCTTATGCATCTCAGAAAAACCAGGACTGAAAAAGTTATTCACTAATGCCTCATACTTGCATTAGATCTCGGTGGATGAGGATTTTCTAGTACATCGTAGAGCTAATCATAACTTGTTTTTTTCCTTTTTTAAGAAAATGTTTAACTTTGGGTACTGTTTTGATAAAGACCTGAAATTTACTGACCATCTGTATTCCAATGAGAGCTGTGACACTGAGATTACAGGGAGCTTTTCTATTAAACACCAGAGTCCTAAAGCAGCTGTCCAGGTCTAACTCTCATTTGTTTAGAACCCTTGGAAATTAAAAAAAAATAACAATAACTTTGAAAAGCATATGCTTGAAGACATACTAGACAGGAAATCTTGCAGGTTTAATCAGAACTTTCAAATCATTGTTTCCATTATGACAGGCAACAGCAAAAAATGCTGATTGTTTATGCCTAATGGGTTTGCCCTTTGCCAGACAAATCCTTTTAGCCACAGCAGAGAAACGTGTAAATTTTTATGGGCTCTTGAAGAGAGTGCACACTGCCCTCTGATGGTAACATAAGATCATAATTTTATGGGGTCCCTTGGTCAGGTTCCAGAAGACTGAAGGATGTTACTACCAAAGACAGATCAATAATCCCACAGATTAACGGGCACCCATGGTTATCTTTACTTCTCCAATTTTTTCCACCCTCTTGACAAGGAAGGAAGATATTGGATCTGTTCCATTTTTATCAATAGCTATGAGAACTATTTCGCCAAGAAGGAAACATGTCAAAAAATAATACCTAAAACATTTAAATGCCATCAGACGCAAAGTAATATGCACGTACATAGCACACCACAGACATAAAGCCTCGGTAAAATAATATTTTACTGATGAATTAAAAAAGTTTCCCTCTGAATTCAAACTATCAATAAGTAAGCCATCTACGGTATCAGAAACTCAGATTTAAAAATTAGAGCCCACTCCCCTCCACCCCCCCCCAAAAAAAAAAAACATGGAAAAGCTTTTGAGGAGGTTTTATCTAGAGTCTATAAAGGTATTTTCAAACGAATGAGACAGAAACTATAGTGTCAGACAAATTTTCCCCAAAGCGCTTTTGAAATTCAGGATACTACACTGTGACCTCTTTAAAAATTTACAGATTTGCCATATTGGACTATTTTTATCTACCAAATTACAGATGTCTCCTAATTTCGCTAACTCCCAACAGCTAGGAAAGAGGAACAGGGAAAAATAAAAGCCAGCATATTCCCTGTCACAGCGAAGCTCTTGGAACTGTATCCAAACAGGGCTGTTGATCTGTGGAAATGTAAATGTCACTTCTAAATATAGCATCAGGGAGCCAGAGAATCAGCATTTCTGTTGATGAAGCACCTTTTCGGGAAGTAGCGTGTGTGCAAGGCGATGCTTCTCTCCGACACATGGGAGAGTCACGAATCTTCCGCCTAGCGCTGCCTCCCAGGGGGAGGCTCTGAGAGCCGGTTTGTGCTCACAACCCAGAGCCATCTCACCGATTTCCTTAACCTGCTACCGCACCAGATTGTGAATCAAAGCAAATAATTTCCTGTGCCTTTCTCTCTCCTCTTGTCTTAAAAGTAAAAAGTAGAATTTCATCCTGCCTGATGAGGCTTCCTGACTAGTTAGGGATGCTCACGGGCTCACAAATGAAACCAAAAAGTGGGGGGCGGTGGGCTGAACTGTGCCAGCAAGCTTAGGGGTGGACTGCACAGCACCCCGCTGCCAGAGAACAACCACGCCTGGCTCTTCCACATTGACCCCTGCCCTTCTTCCCTCCCTGGACCACTCTGGAACATTTCCAGGTTCTGGAATATTCCATCTTTCCCATCCTTGGGGGCCTCTGTGTAGGCCGTTCCCTTTGCCCAAAACCTCCTTTCCTGCGTGTTTTGCATATCTAGCTCTTTCTCCCCTTTTCCACCTCAGATGGTCACTTTCCAGTAGGAGCATTTGTGACCACCTTAGCCCCACTTCCTTGGTTTGAGTATATTGCAGCCCTGCTGGGTGAACAGCTTCTGCTCAGAGGCCTGGTATTTGGTTTCAGGCTCTGCTATAGCTGTTTGGCATTCTTAATGTTTTTCACAAGAGGCCCTGCATTTTCACTTTTCACTGGGCCCCACAAATCATCTAACCAGTCCTGCTCACAGCTCTTGGTTTCCTTCATAAAATAGAATTTGTGGTTGTTGACTTGTCAGTTTACTAGGGCAAGGCAGACTGATCTGTTTTCTCCATTAGGGCAGAAATTGTATCTGTTTTGTTTATGGTCTAGTCCAGCATTGTCCAATAGAATTTTCTGCAATGATGAAAATGTTCTAGACCTTTGCAGTCCAGTATGTTATCTACTAAGTCACACATAGCTATTGAACACTTGGTGGCTAATGCAGTTGAGGAACTAAATTTTTATTTTATTTCATTCTAATTAATGTAAATTAAAACTGAAATAACCTCATGTGGCTAGTGGATACCACGCTGGGTAGGTCTAACCCCTAAGGCTGAGCGCAGCAGCTGGTAAATGCATCTAGGATACGATGAAGACTTTTTAAAAGAAGCTCCTTGGCAGAAGAACAGCACTTCGGTATAATGCATCAGAATTCCCTGAGGAGCTTATTAAAAATACAGGTGTCTCTGCCCCACCTTCCAAGACTGATTCAGCAAGTTGACAGAAGGTCTAAGCACCTAGTACCCCAAAATTTGAGAAGCACTATGTAAAGTTTAATGGAAGAGGCTTGTCTTTACAACAATTATTTGCATCTTAACTCTTCCTGGTCAATGTTAACACAAATACCATTTCTAGAATTTTATTACTCAAAAAATGTCCCAGCTACAACCAATGGCTGCTTCAAGTGATAACAACCCAGTAAAATTTCAGTGGAGAAAATACCTTTTGATTTTTTGTTTTGTAGTAATGAACTTTGATCTATGACCTTGACTTTCAGTGCCAAGAGTGATAGCAAGCTCTTTTTTCAAGACTCGAAAATTATGAATTTTAAGTGTGTGTGTGTTTCACCCAGCATTAGGTAAACAGCAGAACTGTATTAAGGAGATACATAGATCTCAGCTAGGAATTGTTTGGGGGGAAGGACAGGGAAGTCTTTATTCATAAACATGGAGTGCTTCTATTTTTAATGACTTGATGTAATCTTATTCTTCCTTTTCACATACAGACATACAAAAATGCAAAAGGCTGTTAATGTCCAACCCTCTCTTTATGTACCTTTGTCTTTAACCATTATTGTAATTCAGGCCTCTAACATGAGTGCTTTTTCCTCCACTGAGCTATCAAAGACACCTTCCTAATCAACATTACACACAGTAGCATAATAGATGGCACCACGGTGAATACAAGGATAAGCTGTAATTCACTCTGGGGCTCTGCTGATGTCATAAACCGCACGACCAGCTTTATGGAGACTGGCTGAGCCCAGAAAGTGAATTCCGATCTCGGCTCACTGTGGGAGCCATCTGTTAAGGAAACAGATTTAAATGCCGACCTTTTCATCTCTGTCGTTTACAGAGAAATCAAACTTTTGCTGTAAAATTTAAAGTTTTCAGCCATGAACAGATTAAAATTCCTTTCTAGAGGCACATTTAGTTGTGTATTCCCACCCTGCACTGACAAATAGATTAGTGGTCTCACCGCTACAAAATATTTTAAAGGGGTGAGATGTACCGGATACAGGGAACACTGTGGCGCTGCGTTCCTGTTCCCAACGGCCTGACCCACCTCCCACGCCAGAGACTGGGGGGGGGGGGGGGGGGGGGGGGGGCGGGGGGGGGAATAAATAAATAAATCACCTTCCCAGCCTCCTTTGCGGCAAGTGCTGGTCATGTGACCAATCCTGACCAATGAGACACACAGAGGTGCCTTCTGGGAAACAGGTTTTCCTTGTTTCAAGAGGAGCGTGTGAGGAAAGAGCCCTTCAGCTGCTGCTCGTCCGCTCCCACCCCCACCCCAGCACTTCGGCTTGATCCTCAGGTGCAAGCACACTATCTGAAGCGGCAGTGGCCACCTTGTCTCCCTGACGGAACACGCCGGAAGGTAGAGAGGCACTGGTGCAGAGGAGGGAAGAGAAGGGTGGAACAGTCTGGCTGTTGACGACCTTGCCAAGGGAGCCCGCCCCAGCACTGTCCACCTCTGGGCTCTTAGTTAAAAATACTTTTACGTCAGGTTCCTCCAGAAGCAGAGGCTGAGATCAGCATGTGGGTGCAAACCATTTACATGGAGCGGACTTCCCAGGTGGCTCAGTGGGAAAGAATGCAGCTGCCAATGCAGGAGATGCGGGTTTGATTCCTAGGTTGCGAAGATCCCCTGGAGAAGGAAATGGTAATCCACTCCAGTCTTCTTTCCTGGGAAATCCCATGGACAGAGGAACCTGGTGGGCCACAGTCCGTGGGCTCACAAAGAGTCAGACGTGACTTAGTGACTAAATAACAGCAATTTACATGGAATGTGATCCCAGGAAGTACCAGTAGGAGAAGGCAGGTGAAACAGGGAAGGGAAGGAAGCCAATTCAGAGTGTTAATGAGTGGATAACCCCTCTGGCCATTGAGGGCCCCTGTCCAGAGACAGCCCCGAGGCAGACTCCTGCTTTTAGTGATAAGCCAGTGGCCTTCATGAGAACCCTGTGTGTGTGTGTTGAGGTGCGGGGTGATGGTGGGGAGAATTCCAGTAGTATATCATCTTCTACAGTAAACTGAAAAGGTCTCAGGTTTTGAGTCACTCTTTGTCAGTAGTCTGTTATGAGTAACAGGTTGTTGCTAATTGACATCACAGCAGAACTCGTCCTCTAAGTCTTTTGTACCGTACAAACTGCTCTAGAATTCCACGCCAGTGAAAAGACACAAATGCTAATTCGTCTGCCTGTATCCGGCAATAAGAGTTCGATGGTGAACCGTGGAGACGTGGTCACTGCCCATGCGGGGCTTCCTCTCTAATGGGGGAGCTTACAGGGAACAAACCATCCCTCCTGCATTTCCCGCTGGAACATGACAAGCCGTGCTAAGCACTCTCAAGGAATAGTGAAAGGATAATAAGAGCATGCCACAAAATTAGAGTGTGGAGTCAGAGAGGAGTTCATGAATCAGAGACTGAAATGAGTGGGAGGCAGCCACAAAGAGAAATATTAGCCGTAATCCCAGCACAAATGGAGAAGTGCTGCTAGATAGAACATCATAAAAGCTCCAGTAATAAGGTCATTCAAACAATTTCTTTCAAGGGAAAAGAAAACAAGAGTTTGACCCTCACCCAAAAACTTATACAAGTTGGTTTGACTAAAAAGCAAACTGAATCATTACAAGAGCCATCAATTTCTCTTGAAACCAACCAGAAGTCATGCCCAGACTGAATAAATTCTTATCTTCCTACTTCTTCAGACTAGACGACAACTCCTTTGAGACTTTACCCTTACAGAAATAATAAAAAGTCATTCACACAAATGCAATTTTCCTACGGAAAAAAAATTAAACCATTTGTTTACCACCACATTTGGGTATTTATATGCACACACATGGAAAGAAGATCGGATTTCACGGCTCTCAAATGTCAGGTTCACAATCATGCCCATCACCCTGGGGTCAGGCCTCCCCTTCCTGGGCTCATCATTTCATCACCTCCACAGACTCTTACACAATTCCATTAAACACCAGCGGACTCAGAGCACCATTTGAAAAACACTGATAAATGGTTTCTTTTTTCTTTTTCCCAAATAGTAAGTCAAGACATAGATAAAGATGTCACTGATCATCTAAGTCAGAGGTCAGCAAACTACACCCTTTGGCCAAACCTGCTTCTAAATAAAGTTTTAATGGAACACAGCCACACCCACTCGTTTACATACAACCCAGGGATCTGCTAGGATGTGTGGCAGAGACGGGGATAGGCTGCAAAGCTTAAAATATTTACTCTCTGGCTTTTTACAGAAAAAAAAATCAACCCACCCTTAATCTAAGTCACTGTATGCAGGAAATAAGCCTGATATTAATTCAAACGCTAGTCCTGGCCTGCACCCTAACAATGGGATCACTGTGAAAGCAGGAAGGACTGGAAGAGTGAAGGGAAACCACAGCAGGAGGTGAGATACCGAGAATGCCCGGAGGCCAGCCCACCTCCTTCCGTCTGAGAGGGACCGGGGACCTGGCCTGGTCCTCCGGGGCATTCTGCCAGCGCTGGGCTCTCCAACAAAGCCAGAAATCCTGAGACTCCCTCCTCTGGGGCTGGCAAATGCTGCTGCTTCACCTGAGGGCATGCTTCCCTCCCTTCACCTGCCAGATATGCATCCATCCCAGGGCATCTTCGGTAGCACACCCCTTGAGTCTTCTGTGAGCTCCCCAACCTGGAGAGGTGGCCTGGTCTCTGCTCCCACATTGTCTCTTCTCCTGCACCTCCACCTGTCACTGTTATAACTGATGGATCACTCCTCTGATGACTGTGCTGAATAGAAGCTTCATGAGGTCAGATCTGCACCTGTCTCCTGCAGGAAGGGATAGTCAAGGAGTTTGGGATGGACATGTACACACTGCTATATTTAAAATGGATAACCAAAAAGGACCTACTGTTCAGCACAGAGAACTCTGCTCAGTGTTATGTGGCAGCCTGGCTGGGAGGGGAGTTTGGGTGAGAATGGATACACGTATTATGTATGCCTGAGTCGCTTTGCTATCCACCTGAAACGATCACAACATTGTTAACTGGCTATACTCCAATATAAAGTAACAAGTTTTTCTAAGAGAGAATAGACACGTGTATATGCATAACTGAATCACTTTGCTGTTCACCTGAAACTAACACAACATTGCTAATTAACTATACTCCAATATAAAATACAAATATTCTTTAAATTAAAAAAAAACAGAACTGCACCTGTCTCATTTACTGATGTCTTATTCTCAGACTCTAAAATAGTCCCTGGCACATGGTAACACATAAATGTTTGGTGAGTGAATTCCTTTGTATAACGATTTGTAGATGAAATCTGTAGAGAGGGTGTGTGTGTGTGCATGCTCAGTTGTGTTCAACTCTTGGAACCTATGGACTGTGGCCAGCCAGGCTCCTTTGTTCATGGGATTTTTCATGCAAGAATACTGGAGTGGGGTGCCATGCCCTTCTCCAGGGAATCTTCTCAACTCAGGGATCGAACCTGAGTCCCTTGCATCTTCTGCACTGGCAGAGGGATTCTTTACAACTGAGTCACTTTGTGATGCTTACGGAATAGGAAGAATTACACATAGTCTGTTTTAGGAAATAATCTCAGGACAGCATGTACAAAGGTCCGGAGGCAGGAACAAGCATGGGGCACTGGAGGCATGGAAACCAGACCAGCGTAGCCAGAGCACAGAAAGCCAGATCACACAAGACCTATGCATCATGTTTAGGCATTTTTTTCTCTTATCTTCAGAGCAATGGAAGAACCACAGAAGGTTCTGCATAAGGCAGCAGATGACTTGATTTGTACTACCAGCAATAGAATTGTTAATTCACAGGTAGTAAACAATATCCTTAATTGAGTGCCTTTCATTGTGCTAGATATTAAGAATAAGATGCTTAAGGAATCATTGTCTCTGAACTTCATATATTTTATATAAGGAAAACATAATTACAGTTTGACAGGGGCTTCAACAGAGTTAAGCTTAGAGGACCATGGAGAAAGCACCTAAAAGACCTCCACATTTTATTCAGCTGCATGAAAAGAGTGGATTCGTATCAGAAACCTTTAGTATTGCTCTTTACCTGGGGGTATATGAGTAAAGGAGAATCACTTAACCCAATGGAAGTATTTCTGTAGCCAAAATTTATAACAGTTATGAAGACTCTGAAAATGTGAAATTATTCACAAGAAACTGTTAAGTAAAAAAAAAAAAATTCCAATTCCAGTATATACCAAGAATGGCAAAGTCTCTCTGTAATGGGCCAAATAGTGAATATTTTTAGATTTCAAGGACCACATGGTCTCTGTCACAATTACTAACTGTGCTGCTGTAGCATCAAAATAACTGTAGACAATGTGTGAGTGAGTGGGCATGGCTCTGTGCCAATAAAACTTTATTGAAAACAACAGGTGATGGCCACATTTGGCTCTTGGGCTGTAGTCTGCTAATGCCCAGTCTACCCTACATTAAAATCATAACTAAATAAATGTGCAGTTTTTATGAAAATAGACAAAAAGAAACAGAAAACGGAAGCATCCTTGCGTTTGGAGAATGCAATTGTAAGTTTGACGGCCCTCTATTGATTTTCCCTACTCAACACATATTTATTCTTCTGGGTACAACACTCTGATTTAAGGGAGAGAGAACTACCTTTCCATCATCTTTAATCCACGTGGTCCCTGGAGTTAGCCCACCCCCAAATCCAAAGTAAGGCAGATACCAATATATCACTTAAGGAATGAGGGTTTTAGCCTGAAAGCTAAGAGGAACGAACCACTGAGGAATCTGAAAAGTCAACCATCCGCAAGAAGGCAGAACTGGTCATGAGAGGGAGAAGGGTTCTAGAGGTCTCTTCAAACACAGCATGTTGTGAACATCCTATCGTGCTAAGCATAAAAGCATGTGCAAAAGGATAAATAAAAACAAGGTACCTGCCCCAGACCTGGTCCCCACAACATCACTTCATCGCCTTGTCCATGGTGATTCATTCAAGGGAACCAATGAGAATCACTGCCTAGGATTTTTTCCTTCTTTAATATCAAGAACAAGAGGACGCTCTAGTGCTGAGTCTGCTGAAACCATGGTGCCCACGCCCTGGAAAACAGAACTGAGGCAGGGGCAAACGCTGGTGGACGTTCGTGGGGTCCCCAGATCCAGCCTATCTGACACCTTACTGAGACCAGCCCCACTCCTGGATTTTTCCATGACTGGAGCCCATATGTGCTTTGTCCATCTCAGCTTGTTTCCGTTCAGTTTTTGTTCCTCCCAACCAAAAACCCATAGTTAGGTCATTGTGAATGCTTTTTCTTTTTCCTATTTAAAGAAATTCTTTAATAGCATGACACTACCACTTTACGAACAAATAAAATTGAAAGAAGATGGATACAAAGGTAACATATTTAATATTTTATTTCTCATATGAAAGGCATGCGCTTTTTTTCGCTTTTCCTTGTCAGTTGAGTGACTGAGTCACTTGCAGTTCTCAAGTTTGACCCAGAGAATCTAAACACTCTGTCCAAAAATTGACTGTGAGCCTATTTTGAAGAAAATATATAAAGACAGGGCTATAGTGGAGATCACAAACGATGACAATAGAAAATATTTCAGGAAAGACCATCTGACTCTGCAAAAATGCAGTGACGTATAGAGGACAGTTGAACATTTCCACGAGGGGGTGAGAGTGATCCATGACCATCACGTGGCCACAGCCTATTAGAAAACAGACTGGGAGAAAACACAAATCTGACAGTGTCACAGCCCTGCTTAAAGCTCAGCAATGACCCCCAGTTGCCCACTTGAGCCCGGGCTCCCACAGTGGACATAATTTTCACAGAACGCAAGTTTGAATGTGAAAGAAATACAGTTTTCTTAAATTGTAAAACTTAAATTTCATTTTTTCTCAAATCCCCAATATACCTAATAGCAGAAAATGTAATCACTTTCAGATAACTGCCGTCTTTTGGGGTCACACACAATCAATGTAGGATTCTGCATGCACAGATACACACACACTCACACACACTCCTTCCTTCTCCCCTGGGCAACCTTCAAGGACTAAGAGATTTGAGCATATAAGCATGTCTACCCACTAGTATCTGGCATTATTTTCTGGTCTTTGGTGGTGTTGGCTCTTACCTCCTGACCTTACTGAGATGCTCATGTTAACCTGTGTCTGGTTGTCAGGTCTGCCAAGGTCAAGATGCAGCTTCCATGTCCAGGTCCAAAGGAACCTCTCTATCGCCAACCCCCATAACCACATTGCAGCAAGCAAGCAGCCAGTGGCCTCTCTGGGCAAAAATGTCCCCAAATAGTGGCAAAGAGGACTTACACTCACATCCCTTTGGCCAGAAATTGGTCAGATGGTCACACTTAAGTCTCACCAAACCTAGGGCTATGTGATGTTATACTTGGTAACACATGCCTAGAACCTTTGGGGTTCAGCTCCTAAGAAAGAAAGGGAGATATCAGGAGAAAACAAGCACTCACTGCCTGAGATGTTTAATATGCACCTCAAAATTCTTCAAGGTCTAAGGACAATCACAAAGAAGCAATGGGTCAGAGAGAACAAAGAACAAAGGAGCAAAGGGAGGTAACCAATTAAAAGAGCAAAGACAGCGCGAGCCATCAGGAAAGACAGAGGTTTAAAGAGCCACTGTGGCCAAAACCAGAAATAGGAAAAAACCGAGAATCAAGAGCAGGGGGTGGGGGGTAGCTTCCAGGGAACAGAAGCAGAAGAACTGAGGCCACCTCAAAACGTGAAACAAACTTTCCACAGTCATTTTCTTGATCTTTAGGGGAAATAAACTGAGCGTGAAGCAGAGAAGGTGAGAAAAACACAGCTTATAAATGGAAACGCACCAAACAAAGTGGAAAATTCACATCAAGCCCACGGATAAGTCTCAGAACAAAGGGAAACATTGTAGGGTCAAAAAAGAAAAAAAAAAACGGAAAATAAGGTTCTCACATTGGAAAATGTGACTTGCAAGGGAAGGGAGATTTGGGAAGAAACCAAGCAGGTACTCCCACCGAAACCTAACCTTCAGGTTGGTGAAACTTAGTTATTTGGTTTTGGCAAATAGAAATTTGCATGCAAGTTTTATCCTGGAATTTGATACCTGGCATTTTTTTATTCCCCGGTTTTGCATCGGTTCTAATTCTCAGAAAGAAAGAAAAGAACCTTCCTGCTTTAAACAACACGCAAATTAAGGTGTGACTTTTGGCTCCCTTTTCCGTTATATATAGCTATCATCTGCTCTGGAATAAGCTGGATTTCTTCCACTGAGTTCATATCCCCTTCTGTCTTTTTTAAAATGCAGTTTAAAGCTTCATGTTTCTTTCTGGAAAATCTACCATAATGTAATAACAGATTTTAAAGCTTATATGTATATTAATCAGGATGCCAACAACCACAATCTAATATAGTCCTTACCTTTTACTGACAATGGGAATTTTAATTAAGTGCATAATTAAGATCCAAAATGAAGAATATATTTTTGGTCCTATTTACTGTGAGTTAGAAACTCTTCACATGGAATGAAGTTAGCCTCCTGCTACAAAGACTTAACATGTTACAAATAAAGCAAATGGTGGCCACAATTGGGTTTTCAAAGACATTTTGGGGCGTCCTTCAAGATGGATGACAGAAATCAGAAACAAGTTTGATCTTCATCAGCAGAGCGAGGGATGATCAAATAAATTATTGTACATCTATACCATGATTCCATATGCTTTCCTCAAAATAACAGAGTAATCTTATAGGCACTGATATGGAAAAATGACCAAGATATATTATGTATAAGAATACACATAATATGACTCCTTTAAGGTAAAATGTGTGTGTGTGTGTCTGTGTGTGTGTGTGTGTCTGTGTGTGTGTCTGTGTGTGTGTGTGTGTGTCTGTGTGTGTGTCTGTGTGTGTGTCTGTGTGTGTGTGTGTGTCTGTGTGTGTGTCTGTGTGTGTGTGTGTGTGCGCCTGGGTGTGTGTGTGAACATATATATGTATGGGCTTCCCTGGTAGCTCAGCTGGTTAAGAATCCGACTGCCAGTGCCGGAGATGTGGGTTCAGTCCCTGGGTCGGGAAGATTCCCTGGAGGAGGAAACGGCAACCCACCCCAGTATTCTTACCTGGGAAATCCCGTGGACAGAGGAGCCTGGTGGGCTACAGTCCATGGGGTGGCAAAGAGTTGGACACGACTGAGCGACTAAACAATGATATATGCATATATATGTGTGTGTGTTTATGTGTAGAGAGATGTATTTGTACAATCGGATACATACGCAGACATACTCAAAAACACGAGAAAGAGTCTGAAATAACAGATGACAACACACAAACAATGATCAGCTCTAGAGCAGGGCTTGACAAGCTTTTTATGTACAGGGGCAGATAACGAGTATTTCTATTTCTATGGCCACATAGTCTTGGCAAAACTATTCAACTCTGACCTTGCAGCACAAAAGGAGCCATAGACAACATGAAGCAAAGGTTGTGACTGGGTCCCAGTAAAATTCATTTACAGAAATGGACAGAGCAATGGCGCTGCTGGAGGCAGTCTGCGTGTCACAGTTTGCCAAACCCTGCTCTGCAGAAATGAGTGTTGTGTGTGCAGGGAGCCATCAGAGGGATGAGGAGAGACTTCGAGTATTGATTCTCTGTATATCTGATTTATTTTACAAGCACTCCTACTTCAGTTCAGTTCAATTCAGTCGCTCAGTCGTGTCCGACTCTTTGCGACCCCATGAATCGCAGCACGCCAGGCCTCCCTGTCCATCACCAACTCCCGGAGTTCACTCAGACTCACGTCCATCAGGTCAGTGATGCCATCCAGCCATCTCATCCTCGGTCGTCCCCTTCTCCTCCTGCCCCCAATCCTTCCCAGCATCAGAGTCTTTTCCAATGAGTCAACTCTTCGCATGAGGTGGCCCAAGTACTGGAGTTTCAGCTTCAGCATCATTCCCTCCAAATAAATCCCAGGGCTGATCTCCTTCAGAATGGACTGGTTGGATCTCCTTGCAGTCCAAGGGACTCTCAAGAGTCTTCTCCAACACCACAGTTCAAAAGCATCAATTCTTTGGCGCTCAGCTTTCTTCACAGTCCAACTCTCACATCCATGACCACAGGAAAAACCATAGCCTTGACTAGACGGACCTTTGTTGGCAAAGTAATGTCTCTGCTTTTCAATGTGCTATCTAGGCTGGTCATAACTTTTCTTCCAAGGAGTAAGCATCTTTTAATTTCATGGTTGCAGTCACCATCTGCAGTGATTTTGGAGCCCAGAAAAATAAAGTCTGACACTGTTTCCACTGTTTCCCCATCTATTTAAAAAAAGGCAAAATGATAGGATACTGAAAGTGGAACTCCCCAGGTCAGTAGGTGCCCAATATGCTACTGGAGATCAGTGGAGAAAAGAGTTGACTCATTGGAAAAGACTTTGATGCTGGGAGGGATTGGGGGCAGGAGGAGAAGGGGACGACCGAGGATGAGATGGCTGGATGGCATCACTGACTCAATGGACGTGAATCTGAGTGAACTCCGGGAGTTGGTGATGGACAGGGAGGCCTGGCATGCTGCCATTCATGGGGTCGCAAAGAGTCGGACACTGAGCGACTGAACTGAACTGAACTGCCATATATTAAAATTGGGCAAATTTTAGTTTTAGATTTTTTTAAATGCAGACTTTTACATTTAAATTACAAAAAAAAAATAAGTAAATAAGCTGATTTGCATTCTCTTCCAGATAAGTATTTCACATTTACCCTCAAGGGAGTGGTGATTGTTATCCCCATCGAATGGATGAAGTGGTGGAATCTGGCTCTCTAGAGCTGAACCACAAGTCTGGCTCTTCCTAACTTTTAGATCTTATGTAAATCACTTAACCTCCATAAGCTTCGGTTTCCTCCCCTATAAAATGTTAATTGAGATGACACTTTATTTGAAACAGTGCTATGAGACTTCAGTGAGTTAACACACAAGCAAGACTCAACCCGGACTCCTACACAGAAAGGGCTCTCAGCGGTGGTGTGCGTGCTCAGTCCAGCCTGACCCTCTGTGACCCCGTGGACTGTAGCCCGCCAGGATCCTCTGCCCACGGGATTTCCCAGGCAAGAATACTGGAGTGGGTTGCCATTTCCTTCTCCAGGGGATCTTCCCGACCCAGGGATCGAACCCACGTCACCTGCATCAGTAGGTGGATTCTCTACCACGAGTCACCTGGGAAGCCTCAAGCTCTCAGTGACTGCTAGCTATTAATATCACACCTCTAAATTAAATACGATTCATTATACTGAAAAAGAGGGAAAAGATGTTTTTATGAACTGCTTATTTGGGGATATAAGTGACTTGATTTAGTCTTGGCTGCGAGTTCTGAGTCATCATCATGTGTGTGAAAGACAGGAAACCGTCCCCAGGAGCCGTCTTCCCTTTAAAAACAGAAGTCCCTGCATGTCAGCTGGACCCATGCACATCCAGCTGAGAACACATTCCCCAGCCTCCTTTTGAGCCTTTTGCGGCCATGTGACTCCACACTGGACAACAGTGTATGAGTGGAAGTGAGAAATGAAGCAAATACAAACTGGACACCCCCGTCTGCAGAGAGCAGTCCTGGACCAGGCTTGACAGTGTCAAGAGCATCACTCTAGCAGGTGGCAGAACCACAGGAGAGAAGGAATCTAGGTGGACATCATGGATCACGCCTGACCACTCATCAGCCAGGTCACCCTTGAGCAGGATGACCTTGCTCAAGGCTTAATAAAATGGGAGAACGGCTGTAAAAGAAGGATAATAATAGAACTGTACTACTTGGAGCAACTCTAGCTGATGGCACAAACTGATGCAAAAAACATAAAATGACTCAAACACAGTTTCCACTTGTTTCCTGCTAACACAGGAGTACTGAGTGCTTCTAGACCGGGGAATCTCTAGCTCGCAAAGGAGGACTCTCTAATCCATGCTGTCACTCGGCTCAGCACGATAGGGAGCTGCCGTCTTTAAGAGGCACCTCCATCCAATGAAAGATCACAGATAGAGTTTTATGGGCCAGGCCTGGAAGTGGCCCAGAATACTTCTACTCAATTCTGTTGGTTAGAACTGTCATATGGCCACACCTCACTACTTGGAGGAAGGTATGGCAATCCACCCCAGGATTTTTGCCTGGAGAATCCCATAGGGTTGCACAGTGGGTGATGCAGAAGAAATATTCGCTAAATGAGCGGCAGGGTGTAAATAATCCAATTTCACAGGTTTGTCCCAAGGAATACATAAAATAGTGCATGAAAAGATTTAGCAAAGTGCTAATGCATAGTAAGTGCTCAATAAATGCCATGCACACACTATTTGGAGATGTGAAAGAGAAATAAGACATGTTCCTCAAGGAGGAACCACTAGAGCAGAGGAGATGGATACTTCCAGGAAAACAATTAAAACATTGTGAGGTTATAGGAGTATGTCCAGGGCTCAGATGTAGGACAGGGTGGTTAATTCTGGGGAGGAGAGAGTGGGCCAAGGGAGAGAATCACAAAGAGGGTAAAACCTAAAGAAAAGATTGTAGAATTAAAAGAACCTGCACAGGCATTTTAAGAAATGCAATATTTTTTCACCTTTCTGACCCTTTCTTTCATAAAAGAAAGTTGATGGCAGATGCCAGAGTCTGCGTGGAGATGTCCTGCCTTGCTGTGCAGTCCTCCCCTCCCACGGAAGCCCTGCCCTTCAAAGTATCAGCTCAAATATCGCCACCTCATGCAAAGAGTTGACTCATTGGAAAAGACTCTGATGCTGGGAGATTGGGGTCAGGAAGAGAAGGGGACGACAGAGGATGAGATGGCTGGATGGCATTACGGACTCGATGGACGTGAGTCTGAGTGAACTCCGGGAGTTGGTGATGGACAGGGAGGCCTGGCGTGCTGCGATTCATGGGGTCGCAAAGAGCCGGACACGACTGAGCGACTGAACTGAACTGAAGGGAAATGATTCCTACCTGTTTTTCTCTGCATGGTGACTCACAGACCAGGTCAGTCTTCACTGTTGGATGCTGTCAGCGTTTGCTCCCTGCAGACTTACACTTAGCTGAGTGTGTGTGTGTGTGTGTGTGTGTGTACACAACATCTACTTCCCCAAAGGACAATCGGCAGGACTGCATGGCTCACCAGCTAGTCCTTAACTCCATGCAAGGCATGTAGCAAACCACCATTTGCTGAACTAGAAGAATAAACCTTGCAGTCCTTGCGTGTTCTCCAGTGGGGCCTCAGATATAGTTAAGCAGAGCCTCTAACTGAGGTCAGAGCTGCAGTTAAGAGGTTAGGTGAGGGCGTCCCTGACGGCTCAGTGGTGACGAATTAGCCTGACGATGCAGGAGACACGGGTTCGATCCCTGATCCGGGAAGATCCCACACGCCATGGAGCAACTGAGCCCCAGGGCCACAACTACTGAGCCTGTACTCCAGAGCCCAGGAGCTACAACTCCTGAGCCATGCGCCACAGTTACACCTGCACGCCCTGGAGCCTGTGCCCAGCAACGAGACGCCTCTGCACTGAGAAGCCCACACACCGCGAGGAAGACGAGACCCCACTCACAACCAGAGAAAAGCCTGCACAGCAACAAAGACCCAGCACAGCCAAAAATAATTAACTAATTCAATTTACAAAGCAGCTTGGTGAGCTGGTGATAAAGTTGACATGATTTAGTAAAATCTTAAGAATCTCAGGAGACAGTAAAATGCAATGGTGAAACAGTAGGCTCATACCATCTCTGTGAATCTGCTGGAAATCTAAAATTATTCTGAAAATCACAGTTTATTTTTCTTAAACGGCAAGCTCTAGAACCGACCATAGGGCATCGGAACTGCAGTCTTGGCCCTGCCACGTACTCAGCATTACTGAGGGTTCACTCTGCCAGTCTCTTCATGTGCCAATTAGCGATGGTGGGAATAAAGGCCCAGACTCGACCGGGGACTATGGACTCTGCAGTAAAGAACCTGCACATGGGGAGTTTTCAGTAACTATTAGATATTCCTATTTCTTTCCCTCCTGCCTCTGGAGAGTTAAACAGGAGAGCCATTCCTCTTTCTGCCAGAGGTGAGCCACAGCGATGAATGTAGGTGATGGGAATAGTAAAGGACCAAAGAGATTTAGTTCGGAGTAATCATCTCATTGCATTCTCCAGATGTTACTATGATTTCATTTCCTTGGGAAGATTCACAGATGTTCGCACATCAATGCAGGGAAATAGAGCTACTCAGGATAAAACTAGGTCAGTACTGATCGAGAAGGTCGAAGAACACTCAGACACACTGCCACGGCGTGCACCCACGAAGCTGTGAAATAACTGACGTTTCAAAATGAAGACCATAGGCATTGGGAAGAGACTATGACTCAGAGATATTATATGTGTATACATTTGTTTACCAACTCCGAGGTACATATATATGCACACAAGCCAGGAATAAGTCACCTGAGAATTCAAGATCAGACGCACATACAGACTCACAAGTCAATAATATCACTTCTGTCCAAATAAAAAGTGTGTGTCGGTGTTTTACAATAAAAGTTTACATTGATCAAGTGCTTTACTATGTTACAGGCATTGGTAAAGTGTCGCTCAGTCATATCTGATTCTTTGCAACCCCATGGACTGTAGCCCACCAGGCTCCTCTGTCTGTGGGATTCTCCAGGCAAGAATGCTGGAGTGGGTTGCCATTCCCTTCTCCAGGGGATCTTCCCAACCTAGGGGTCGAACCCAGGTCTCCTGCATTACAGGTAGATCCTTCACCATCTGAGCCACCAGGGCAGGCCCAGGCATTGGATTAAGCCTTTTATATACACTGTCTGTTTAATAAGCATACTGACCTATAAACTGGTTTTAATAGTGTGCCCACTTTTACATACGAAGAAACCTGATGGGCAGCAGAACGATCCACCTTGGGTGGCACCACCAGAAGGGGAAGAGCAGGAGTCCCCATGCCTGGCAGCAGGGCAGCACTAGCTAATGCTAGCTACTCTTGGCGTTGGCCTGGCCAGCAGCCAGTGTATGGAAAGGAAAGACCAGGACGCAACAGTAAAGAAATAAAGTAAATGTTCAGTGTTTAGGTACTAGAACAAAAAGAACAAAATCGAGCTTCATTTGCCATTGAGTATAATTATCCATTTGCCTGATCTTTGAAATATATTCTAGCCCACCAGCTCCAAACCTGGATGGCACATACCATCTTGACTGAAAAATAAATAAATAAAAGAATTCTTCCTAGCTTGTTAGAACCATTAGAACTCTGCATTCCTGAACACAGCTTATAAGAATTCCACAAAAAGAAAACAGGTTCAATAAAAGATTAAATCCTCAGCAAAACAATTACAAACACTAGTCATATCAGGGGTAGGAGAAAAATAGGTAAAAAAAAATCCTAATGCTGTGTAACATAATCTTCTTATTGTCACATGGAAATAGAGAAACTATGACGAATGAATCCCACAGACAGAGGTTGGGATACACAGTGATTCTCCAGTTTGTATGTGGGGGCTTCCCAGGTGGCTCAGTGGCAAAGAATCCATGTGCCAACGCAGGAGATGAGGTCCAATCCCTGAGTCAAGAAGACCTCCTGGGAGAAGGAAATGGCAACCCATTCCAGTATTCTTTCCTGGGAAATGCCTGGACGGAGGAGCCTGGCAGGATAGAGTCCAGGGGTTCGCAAGAGAGTCAGACACAATTTAGAGACTAAACAACAACAAATAGCTTGTATGTCCATGGGAGACCCATGTGGGGATGCTCAGAAGTTCCTGAGGAAGAGGGCGGGCTGCAGGAGCTGTGGGGCAGTGTTGCTGCACAGCTTAACCGCCATGACACAGGTGAGTGATCAGTACCCATTCCCACCCCTGGCTGCTGAGGCCAGGAAACGGAGATTTCAGGGTAGCTGAGAAAGCCAATGCTGATACTTGTCCCAAACTCACAGATATACTTAAACTGCCATATTCTAAGCAATGTTTTTAAAGTTCTCAATTCCTTTTCATAACAGATGGTAAACTTCTAGAAATTACATCCCAAAAGGTAATACTGCTTGTAAATATAAGTAGTTATGAACTTTTTTTTTTTTTTCAGAAAACTCTTGGATGATATATACATACAGAATAATTTTAAGCAGCACTATAAGAATTAAATGGAGAGGGCATTATGAGAGCAAAATACAGCACAGGGTATGTATTCTGATACAAATCTAAAGATGTATTTCAACTTTCTAAGGTTTCTAGATGTATTTTTAGATTTGGTGTTTTAAAAGTTCTATTTTTCAGATAGTTATCTGCAGGCAGATAGTCTGGGGTTCAAATCCTGATTCTATCACTTATTGGCTCTGAAACCTCAGGCAAGTTAAGTAATCTTAGGCAAGTTACTTGGAGAAGGAAATGGCAACCCACTCCAGTGTTCTTGCCTGGAGAATCCCAGGGACTGGGGAGCCTGGTGCGCTGCCATCTATGGGGTCACACAGAGTCGGACACGACTGAAGTGACTTAGCTTAGCTTAGCTTAGGCAAGTTACTTAACCACAGTAGGTCTCAAGACTGTCATCCGTGTAATAGGGATTAGTACAGGGGTGTGATCATGGGCAACTTATTCAGCCTCTCATTCGATTTTATAATTTGAGGAAAGGCTATGATTCCAAGTTAGGACATTCGTTGGAGGGATTTGCCACCTCTTACTGAATTTCCCTGGAGGGATTTGCCACCTCTTACTGAATTTCCCTGGAGGCCCTCTCATTTCGGGTATGTATTTCACAAAGGCACATGTACAGAGAGGCAAGCAGTTAAACAGAAGGGCTAAGGGCTTGGGAACCAGATGTTATGTGGTTCCTGAACCTGTCTCTGACTCTCGTGATCTTCTGCGAGAAGTCAGTGACAGGGAAAGGGTTAGTCTCGCAGCCTCTGCTGACTCTTTGCTGCCTCATGGACCGTAGCCCGCCAGGCTCCTCTGTCCATGGGATTCTCCAGGCAAGAACACTGGAGTGGGTAGCCGTTCCCTTCTCCAGGGGATCTTCCTGACCCAGGGATTGAACCCGGGTCTCCACCACTGCAGGCAGGTTCTTTCCCGTCAGAGCCACCAGGGAAGCTTCCTGAGAAGCCAGTATTCTCTTACCAAACCCAGGCTTTGTCTAAGTTAACCAGAATTAGTTTCTGTTGCTTACGGCCAGAAACCCTGACTGAGAAAGATGTTTCAGTCTGTAACTGGGCTGAACTCTCTCAGGGCAGTCTCTCTGCCTTAAAATCACCAGCATGGCCAAGAACTGAAATTTAACCAGGGGCAGAGTACCAGAACATTGGCAATGTTGAGTGTGTGTTCTGTGTGCGTAGAGTAAATAAAGTTCTACAAAAGCCTCCTCGCTCTTGAGACTTCACAGAAGTCTACAGGGCAAATGCAAGAGGTTAGGAGCCCAGCATCTAGAATGAGGGAGACGTGGGTTTAAGCCCAAGCCCCACTGCTTCCAAGCAAGAGGGTGCCAGGGAATTTATTCCTCAGGTGCTCAGCTCCCTCAACTGGCAAAAGGCACATAATCACTGAGCCCACTAGCCAGGGCTATGGTGAGGAGTAAGTGAGAAATGGTGCCCTTTGCCCTCAATAAATGTGGACCAACAGTGATGAAGATGATGAGGGCGATGGATATGCCTGATTCCCAGGTGGCGAGAGCTGCAGGTAGCCTGGAGAGCAACAGGAAGAGAAGCCATCCCAAGGGAACAGGCGTCCAAGCACAGTGAGGCTAGCTTTGTACAAAAGCCTTAGTCTCCAAAAGAAGGCATGATCCTGAATAGAACATTCTTCGGGGCTCTTGGGTTTGTCTTCTGGCCACGACCCTGTTGCACTCTCATCCCCAAGTCTGACGGAGAACTGAGAAAATACAAGTAAACACTGAAGATGCTTTAGGCACAGGAACTCTGTAAGACACGGGGGTGCCAGGAAACTCTGGGATCCCTCGGTCAGAGGGCGCACGGGGGGCCCTTCCATGTAACACAGCACACCTGGGCACTGTGAGGGCCCAGTTTCTCAGTATTGCCCTCCACAAGAAGGACATGAAAATATTAAATAAAGACAGAATCAGGAATAGCACCGCATAGCCAAGCCATCCTGGGGCCTAGGGCATCAAGAAACAGCAGCTGTGTGGGCCCTATCTTCATAGAGAATTTTCGATATTCTGTTCATTACGGATTTCTTTACATTCATCTTGATTTTTTTTAATATTTCATTAAAATATTGATGTTGATAATGGAGTTCTGGAGGGCCCCCTTAAACGCTGAACCCAGGGCCAAGGTCTCACTTACCGCACCCAGCAGGGTATCCTGAAATATTCATCAGGGAGGGGAGCCACTTGACGGTGGAGAGCCACGCAGATGGAACCCAGGGGCAGAAAAAGGTGGGTTATTTCTGTCACCGTGCTCCCCCCACCCACCACTCCCACTCACCCATACAGGTCGCCAACATTATGCTGGAAAGCATTTCAGAACCGCTGATATCTTGGTGAAGAGCTGAAAAAGGACCTGGTCAGTCGGCTAAGTGCTCAGGACTGGGTCCTCTTTCCTGCCCTAGCTGCCCGCCCCCCACCGCCCTGCCACCACACACTCACAACAGGAAGCTCGTCAGCCGCTCATCAGGGTCCATCTACGGCTCTTCCTTCCGCGATGGTGCATCTCCACGCGAGGACGAGCAGCGCGCACGAAACCGTCTCAGCAGAGGCTAAGACCCGGGCTGACGAAGGCTAACCGGCAGCCTCTGCGGCCAGTTTCTACTGGCACAGTTGAGATCATAAAAGACGAGATGAGAACAGGAAAGTTTAGAGGGAATAATAAAAAAATATCTGTACCATGAACATTTGTAGATGAGAAGAGAGGGCAATTTGAAAGAGAGAGGAGGACCAGCTCTCCGTAAACAAGGAGGAATAAGAAACAAAGATATAGAAATGTCTTCCTTGAAAGACCGTGTTAAAAGAGATCAATGCACCGACAGATACATAAATCGACAGACTCGCCGATGAAATGGATAATTTGGCGTGTTATAGTCTCAGGCTGCGATTTACTTGAATTCAGGGAGAGACACACAGATACAAGTTAAATTTAGTAATAAACAGAGCTCGAATTATAAAGTCAAATACTGATGCGACTTGAGGGACTGGCTACAATATCTGTTTACATACCCACAGTTGCCCTGGAGTGTTAGGAATATTTTTATCTCCTCATTTGTTACTTCACCCTTTATTAAATTCTATAAAATACACACACACACACACACACACATCCAGAAGGGAAGGAGAAAAAAAAAATAAAAACAAATAACTGTTTCTTGTAGAGGTCAGCATTTTCTTAAGGGAAGCTAAACAGTTGATTTGTGTTCTTGCAGGAAAACCGATTTAGGATTCGGCTTAAGGTGATTAAAAATATTAAACTGCATGAATTTAGCATTTTGGTCAGATGTGGTTTTTTATTGTGTCAAATTCTGTGTAGGTTTTGGAGAGAAAGTATATACTTCTGCAGTAGGAAAATGATGGATTTCTTTGCTGCTTTTGCTTCAGAGAATTTCCCTGTCAGAGGAAATGACCTAGTTTATGGCTTTTCTGCATTCAGGGCATGTTACCAATGTGCACACAATGACAAAAAAGAAAAAGAAAAAAACAGAGCAACAATGGGAAACAGCCTTTGGATTATTAAAAGAAAAATCATAAGCTGAATTTTATGTATGGAAAATGCTCCAGAGTTCTTTGACCAAACTGTGATTTCACTCACATCTATTTGCGTATCTTCTGTGGGCAGGTCACATTCAAACCCTAGAGGAAGTTGTCAGATGAAACAGAGCTTGCAAACTGGTGGCCTAGGGACCAAACTGGGTTAGAGATGCAGGGTTTTTTACATTCTGGTCACACTGCAGAGAATAGTGTGTGTGTGTGTGTGTGTGTGTGTGTGTGTGTGTGTGTGTGTGTGTTTAGTTGCTAAGTCGTGTTAACTGTTTTGTGACCCCACGGACTGTAGCCCACTGGGCTCCTCCATCCATGGGGTTTCCCAGGCAAGAATATTGCAGTGGGTTGCCATTTCCATCTCCAGGGGAATCTTCCTGACCCAAATATCAAACCTGGGTCTCCTGCATTGACAGGCAGATGCTTTACCACTGAGCCACCAGGGAAGCTGCAGAAAATATTATATTTTATTTATTTAGCTGCCAACATTTAAAACTGTGGAGACTTCCTATAAAATTTCAGTTTGGGCTTCTCTTTAAAACCTGACAATCTGATAAGGCCTGCACCCCACAGCACAACAGTTGAGCTGAGCAGTGGCTGCCCTCCAACAGCATGAGGGCCTCCATTTCTTCCCGGTCCCTGCCGCTCCCTAGTGTCTTCTGCACAGAGGCTGAGTCTCAGCTACCATTCATTTATCGTCACACTGGCACCACTGCTGCCTTATAGTGAACTTAAGAAATAATGAGCAATATCCCTTATATCCGCATCTCTTTTAAAACTGGGGAAATTAAGCCAGATCAGGCAATTCACGTGCTTCAAGGAAAAGAAATTTCTCAATTTCAGCTTGATTCACTTCATTAATAGGTCCCTATAAAAATAACAGCTAACACTTCTATAAAAATAACAGCTAACAACTCAATGTGTCAGGCAATTTTCTAAGCCCTTCACATATTTTGAGTGCATTTAATCTGTACATCTACTCTATGAAGTAGGTATTGCTATGATCCGGTTTCACAGATGAGGAAACTGAGGCTCAAAGAGGTTGTGACTTGCTTGAAGCCCATTGCTAGGATTTGGACGGACCCTGTAGGGACCTGAATGCATGCCCCCCTGACACCCATATACAATACAAGCGTGTAATAAGAACAGCTAGCGTATATTACCTGCCTAGTATGTTCCAAGCACCAGATGAGGCTCTTAAAATATAGATCAGTACAGAAACTTAATGGTGGGTTGCAAAAAGGCTACAAATATAATAAGATGTTTCAAAGGTTAAAAAGAGAAAACTGTTAAACTGCTACACTGAGTGCCCAGAGGATGCTCAGAAGTAGTTTTCACTGAGGAGGTGAAGGTTGTAAAGGACCTTCAACTGTAAGAAGGCATGAGATACATAGGGTTGTGGCTCAAACATGATGGTCTTTGGCTGGAGAGAATGGACAGGAAAGCGCAGGACGCAGCCTGGGAAGTCCAGGGGCAAAACCAAGGTAAAGCTGAATGCTATTTCTTCTTATTTTTTGAAGTACCAGCAATGCATCCTGCATTCTGGAGGAGACAAGGATGAAAAAACCTTGACCCTGCCCTCAAAGAGTTACATCAGGGACTTCCCAGGTGGCCCAGTGATAAAGAATCTGCCTGGAGACCAGGGTTTGATCCCTGGGCTGGGAAGATCCCCTGGAGAAGGAAATGGCAACCCACTCCAGTACTCTTGCCTGGGAAATCCCATGGATGGAGGAGTCTACTGGCTACCATCCATGGGGTCACAAAGAGTCAGACACAACTGAGCAAATGAGCACACACACCCACACACACACACACACACACACAGTCATAATGCTAAGGCCTTGGCACACAGTAAGTGCTCAAAAATTGTGTTCCTTATTATAAAGATTGTTGTTGTTGCTATGTAAACAATAATGCTGATTGTTTCATAAACCAGGTGAACCGCATCACTGCTCCCTTCCAGCAGATAATCAAAAATTCCAGCATACCTGCAGGTCCTCGGGGTCTGGTGAACTGTGAAGCTAACCCATGTGTTCTGCCTCAATTAAGAGTAGAGAAATGGCATCTTCTCCACGCTGTGATTTTAAGTAATATCAATGTTTCATAAAACGTATTAGTGTAGGTCTAGGTGAAACAAAAATAAGATGGCACACTGGGAAATTAATTTTAAACAAATTACATGTAAAATGCAAGGATTCATAATATTGTCGCTAAAGCCGTCTAATCTTAATATCATATATTTTGTTTTATGAAGCTCCCAGTTTTAGATTAATCATATTGTTTTTTTATTTACTACTTCATATAATAATTGGCTTATCTGTGATATTAATATGTATGAATTTTTTTAGTTTGCTCCTTCAAGAAAGCATTCAGCTTGATGCTTATAATATGTTGATTTTAATATGCAATGGATGTGTTTATATGCAGATTAAATTGGATTGCATTTATACTAAACAAGAAAACCAAAATGTAGAGAGGTGCTGAGACCTGAGTAACTCTCATTAAAGTATGAGAATCCATAACAGAGTTTTCAGCTCATTCCCCTCTAACAGCACAGCAGTAGATCGAAATTTGCCATTTACCGCATGATGCGCTACGCATTTTTAAAACAATAAAGAGGTACCTGACTCTGGGTTTCTCCCATCTCAGTGGTTCTCAGTGAGGGAAAGGGGGAAGGTTTTGACCCCGGAAGGACATTGAGCAACATCTGGAGATATCTTTGATTGCCACCACTGGCTGCAGGCAGGGAGGAGGAGTTAGTGGCATCTAATTAATAGAGACCAGGGACGCTATTAGGGGCTTCCCTGGTGGCTCCGCTGGTAAAGACTCTGCCTGCAATGCAGGAGACCCAGGTTCAAGCCCTGGGTTGGGAAGATCCCCTGGAGAAGGGCATGGCAACAACCCACCCTAATATTCTTGCCTAGAGAATCCCATGGACAGAGGAACCTGGCGGGATACAGTCCACGGGGTCACACAAAGTCGACATGACTGACTGACAAGCAGCAGCAGAGATGCTATTTAACATGCAATGCACAGAACAGCCTGTCACACAAAAGTAGCCCTTCCAGAATTTCAAAAGTTCTGAGGTTGAGAACTCAACCCTTATTACACAAAAGTAAAATTATTGTTTGTTTATAAGTAAAGGATCATATATATGCATATATATATAATGTATATACTCATTTATTCAACAGATACATATTGAATCCCTACGATGTATCAGAGAGACTCTTCTAGGAAAAGTCTTTCACAGAGTTAACATAGACAGATTGAGATAAAAGATAGGTATAAAGATAGATAATACACGTGATGCAATGTCGCGGGTAAGCGCTGTGAAGGGAGAGCTGCGAGAGCCGCCCTGACACACGTACGCCGCCACGTGCAGAGCAGACAGCTCAGCGCTCCGATGACCTAGAGGGTGGGAGGGGGGAAGGAGGGAGGCGCAAGAGGGAGGGGCCACATGCGGACAGAGCTGACTCACGCTATTGTACGGCAGAAACTAACGCAACATTGTGAAGCAATTATACTTCAATAAAAAATGCCATATTTCAGATATAATACTTGAAAATACACCAAAATACGAATATTTACAGTTTGGTGTATATTCCTCCAATTTTTGTTTCCATGAGTATACTAACTCTACAATATGTACTGTTTATTTATCCATTCATTTTTTTTACAAGTGAATATACAAATGGCAACTCACTCCAGTGTTCTTGCCTGGAGAATCCCAGGGACAGGGGAGCCTGGTGGGCTGCCGTCTCAGGGGTCGCACAGAGTCGGACACGACTGAAGCGATTTAGCAGCAGCAGCAGCAGCAGCATACAAATACTTATCCTTCTTGACAACTTTCCTTTTTCCCACTTACTTCTAAAGCCCAAATGGTCTTGCTTTGTCTCGTTTTAACTTTTGCAACAACTCACTGAAGAGGAGCAGAGAAGGGAGGAGGAAGTTTTTAAATAAGTTTTATTTCCGTTCCTTAGCTGTTCACATCCAGTGAGAAAGCAATCAACAGAGGACACAGACATGAAAATCAGACCAACAAATAACACAGCTGTTGGAATGGGCAGCCCAAGGCTTCAGGATTTCTCTTTCTCAACAGCCTGGTTCTCAAGGGTCTGGTCCTTCACTCATGCCTTGTCATTTTCTCCATAGATTTCTTACACAATTTTTGTTGGTTTTTTCCTAGGTGTCACTGTCTTTTAGAAACACATCACCTCCCTGTTTACAACCTCCCAAAGCATCCCTAGGGACTGCTGGGTAAATGCCAAACCCCTTGTTGGACACACTAAATACTTCTTCATTAAGGATCTTCCCAACCACACTTTCTAAAGCTGCAGCTGTTTCCACGAACATTTCATGTACTTTCAGACACCTTCCCTTTGGGGCCCTATCCTTTCTGTCAAAAACATCCTTTTTCTTTACTTTACCTCAGAGACGAACTTATCCTTCAGTACCAGCAAGAACACCACCTCTTAGCAAAACCTTTGATGACCCTCTAATCAAGCTGTGTGGCAGGAGGAGGTCTTGAATGATTACTCTGTTTTCAGCCTGGCTCCCTCACCCTTTGTTCCCGCACTGGCATTCCAAGGAAAATTTTCTCCCAAACCAAAAATGAAGACCCAGAGAAGCTACAAGACTAACTCCGAGACGGAATGATTTACATGAGTGTTTCCAGGGGCAGCTTCTGTCTCTCAAGAAACAGGGCTCAGACATGGATCAAAGGAAAAGAGGAAGGGGAGGGGGCAGACGAGGGGCTCAGCCTAGAGAAGGAGCCAAAAACTTGGCTTCCTGAAGCTGCAGGGGAGGGTTCATTACCAACAGGATTGTGTCTCCAGGACCTCAGAGCAAAACATGAGACCAAGTGTGAGCACGTTCTGATGTAGACAGTGTGACCCAAGAATCTGAAGTACCTATAAACCCTCTGAGCAAAGAGGGATCTGGATATCTTGAGAAAGGGAGAGCATCTGCCAGGGAAACCCTTGGCCCCTGAGCAAAAACTATGAAAGAAAAACAGAAAGGTTCTTGTGTGAATTTCCTAGCAAGGGGAGGAGAATCTCCAAAGAATGCAGGACAGTGCTCAGAGGGAAAAGAGTCAGCTTACACATCTGCTGGGGCCAGAGACCAGGACGTGGTTCACAACGCTGTCAGTCACTTCCCTGCTTGCCTGGCTCCATCCCCACTCTTATTTTTACTTTATTTTACTTTACAATACTGTATTGGTTTTGCTATACATTGACATGAATCCACCACGGGTGTACACGAGTTCCCAAACATGAACCCCCCTCCCACCTCCCTCCCCATAACATCTCTCTGGGTCATCCCCGTGCACCAGCCCCAAGCATGCTGTATCCTGCTTCGGACATAGACTGGCGATTCAAAGAAGAAGAAGAAGGCCAGAGGCCCCTTTGGACAGACTTGTGACTACAGAGCAAAGGAAGGAGCAAGGCGACCACTTTCCTATTCACTGGATGTAGACTTTCCTGGATGGCTTGTCTAAGGGAAGGAGATCTTAATTTAAGCCAAGTTCAGAAATTGGCTTATTATATGAGGCAAATAATACCATCTGCAGCAACACAGATGGTCCTAGACATTGTCATACTGAGTGAAGTAAGCCATACACAGAAAGACAAATATCACATGATATCACTTAGATGTGGGATATAAAAAAACAGGGGTACAAATACCCCAATGTTCATCGCAGCACTGTTTATAATAGCCAGGACATGGAAACAACCTAGATGTCCATCAGCAGATGAATGGATAAGAAAGCTGTGGTACATATACATAATGGAGTATTACTCAGCCGTTAAAAAGAATACATTTGAATCAGTTCTGATGAGATGGATGAAACTGGAGCCGATTATACAGAGTGAAGTAAGCCAGAAAGAAAAACACCAATACAGTATACTAACACATATATATGGAATTTAGAAAGATGGCAGTGACGACCCTGTATGCAAGACAGCAAAAAAGACACAGATGCATATAACGGACTTTTGGACTCAAAGGGAGAGGGAGAGGGTGGGAGGATTTGGGAGAATGGCATTGTAACATGTATACTATCATGTAAGAATCGAATCGCCAGTCTATGTCCGACGCAGGATACAGCATGCTTGGGGCTGGTGCACGGGGATGACCCAGAGAGATGTTATGGGGAGGGAGGTGGGAGGGGGGTTCATGTTTGGGAACGAATGTACACCCGTGGTGGATTCATGTCAATGTATGGCAAAGCCAATACAGTATTGTAAAGTAAAATAAAGTAAAATTAAAAATTAAAAAAAAAACAGGGGTACAAATGAACTTAATTGCAAAATGGAAGCAGAGTAATGGATGTAGAAAACAAACTCACGGTCACCAGGGGATAAGGTTGGGGGGGGGGGGGATAAATTGGGAAATTGGGATTGACATATTGACATATCATTCATAACTGTTATTAATATAGCTAAAATAGAAAACTAATAAGAACCTGCTGTATAGCACAGGTGCATGCATGCATGCTAAGTCACTTCAGTTGTGACTGACTCTTTATGACCCTATGGGCTGTAGCCCACCAGGCTCCTCTGTCCACGGGACTTTCCAGGCAAGAAAACTGCAGTGGGTTGCCATGCCCTCCTCCAGGATAGCACGGGTAACTCTTCTCAGTACTCTGAATGGCCTATATGGCAAAAGAGTCTTTCAAAAAAAAAAAAATAGAGTGGGTATAGGTATAACTGATTCATTTTGCTGTACAGCAGAAACTAACACATTGTAAATCAACTATATTTCAATAAAAAATTTTAAAAGATACAATTAAACAGATTCTTTTGCAGTAAAAAAATTTCTAATTTCGAAACTAAAACTGTGTTTACTAACCTAGAGCAACTGCAGAAGTTTCTATGATCAAGAAAAATCTTCTAAGAGCAGAGGAAAACCCCTCCCAGCTCAATAAAGTTTTAAGTGATAGAGGGAGATAAAATAAAATTGCTTTATGTTTACACCCCATTATTCCTAACCTGTTTAATGTTCTATTATATACATAAAGCCACTGCTTAGCATAATGTCTTACACATGGTAAATTCTCAATAAACGTCCTTGAAAGAATGAAGACACCCTTGAAAACTACCATTTCAAGATAAAAGAGAAGAGAGAGAGTATAAGAGGACAAAATCCCCATAGGTAATTTCTAGCCCACTTAAATTTTAAATGACATTAATATTATCATTCCATTTATTTCTGGGCACTTGAAAATTTCTCCTCTGTACCCATGCATGCGTGCTAATTCGCTTCTGTCATGTCCGACTCTTTGCAACCCTGATAACTGTAGCCCACCAAGCTCCTCTGTCCATGGGGATTCTCCGGGCAAAAATACTGGAGTGGGTTGCCATGTCCTCCTCCAAGAGATCTTCCCGACCCAGGGATCAAACGCACATCTCTTGCATCTCCTGCATTGGCAGGCGGGTTCTTTACCACTAGTGCCACCTGGGAAGCACCCATTCCTGTTACTAAACCAGTGAACAAGTGAGGTTAATCAGAACCCAGAGATCCAGGGAAGAAAGGCCTTAGGAAATGCATCTTCTCCTTGAAGAATAGTATGATGATACTGCAGAGTTTCAGAATCTCAAGTTTTCAATAAATTATTCCATCAAAACATAAGCCCCCATAAAATAAGGATTCTGACCACAGAAGTTCCCCTAAATGGACAAACTATTTTTCAAAACATTTATTCAAATAGTAGCTATACCTGCCAATGGGGATTCCCTCTTTTCGTTTCTTTTTTTCCTTCCGTGTTTATTGAGATATAATTGACGTATCCCAGCACTGTACAAGTTTAGGGTGTAAAGCATACTGACTGACTTACAAGTAAGAAATGATGACCACAGTAAGTTTAATGACATCCATCATCTCATACAGATACAAAATGAAAAAAATAAAAATATAGTTTTTCCATATGATGAGAACTCAAGATTTACTTTCAACTTTCACATAAAACACAGAGGAGCATTAATTATACTTATCAGTGTTGAATGTCCCTTAGTTCAGTTCAGTTCAGTTGGTCAGTCATGTCCGACTCTTTGTGACCCCATGAATCACAGCACACCAGGCCTCCCTGTCCATCACCAACTCCTGGAGTTTACTCAAACTCATGTCCATCAAGTCGGTGATGCCATCCAGCCATCTCATCTTCTGTCATCCCCTTCTCCTGCCCCCAATCCCTCCAGGCATCAGGGTCTTTTCCAACGAATCAACTCTTCGAGTCAGGTGGCCGACATATTGGAGTTTCAGCCTCAGTATCAGCCCCTCCAAAGAACACCCAGGACTGATCTCCTTTAGGATGGACTGGTTGGATCTCCTTGCAGTCCAAGGGACTCTCAAGAGTCTTCTCCAACACCACAGTTCAAAAGCATCAATTCTTCGGCGCTCAGCCTTCTTCACAGTCCAACTCTCACATCCATACAAGACCACAGGAAAAACCATAGCCTTGACTAGACGGACCTTTGTTGGCAAACGTCCCTAGTACTTATCTTACAATTGAAAGTCGGTACTTTTCAACTATCTTCATCCAATTCCCCCTCCCTTCAACCCTTCCTGAGAGAGAAAAGATCTCTTTTTCTGAGTTTGTTTTGATAACTCTATCAGTTCCAGTTACACAACAAAGCTATTTGATGCTTCTATATATTTCAAAGTGAATTCCAAAATAAGTCGTTACAATATATCAGCACACAAAGACACTAAAACATTACATAGTTCCTGATATGTATTCCCGCACCATCGCCATCTCTTTTTCTTTTTGGCTTGTGGGATCTTAGTTCGCTCACGAGGGATGGAACCTGTGCTCCCTGCCGTGGAAGTGGGGAGCGAACCTCTCCACTGCAAGACACATTCTTCCTTTTCTTCTTAAGGGCAGTTAGGATTTTGTCTCTAAGAACCAGTAAACAAGGGGCACATCAGACAGAGAAAACAACTGTCTGTGCAGAGAAATATGGCAGCAGAGATACTGGAGACATGTTATCTGCTTTTGTTAACGACCCTCCGGAGTCAGTTCTACCTCAAGTGTCCTCCTGCCCTGCGACACTCGGGACGATGGAAGGAGACAAGCTCAGTCAAGATGCAGAGGAAAGCCTCGTGGTCTGATCAAGGCATGGAGGGGCTGGAGTTCCCGCTATAGAGACGGGCAGTGGGCCTCCCGCAGGAGAGGCAGCGGCCGGGCTGCTCTATGACGTCTCGCCAGCGCGCGGGAGCAGGCGGAGTTCTGGCGGGCTGGCTACGCGGCTCACGGGTGCAGCTCACAGCGCAGGCGCAGAGCCTCAGCGCCCAGGCCCGCCGCCATCTTGGGTGGAGCACCGAGCGCCGCGCCTCTGCGCACGGCCCCAGGCTGAGGGGCCGAGGCCGCCATTTTGAGGCGGGAACTCTGGTCTCAGTGGCCAGGTTCACGGCCTCTGCGTGCAGCAGCCTGTGAGGCAGTGACACCAGAGGAAGCACAAAGGGATGACGAAAAAGGTAAGACTTTATGATCCGGATTCTTTTTTTATTTCCTGGGAATTGTGAATGGGTTTTGTCCTTGACAGTTTGGTTCAGCAGGAGCATAGGTTCTGTGGAACAGGAGGAGGCATAAATGTCAGGGCGTGAGGTCAAAATAGTGGGCCAGTTCTGTCAGCGGTCCCGACATACACCCTGTAAGATGTCACCCTCTGGAAAAGGAGAATTTTCTCCCTGCGTTGCCTCGCTCGCTTCCTCACTTTTAATCAGATCATCGGATCTGCAGTCGACAGCTCAGGACAGAACACAAATTGTCCTCGAGGTTTTCAGGCTCCCTTTTCTCAAAATCCTTCAGTTAACAAATGTGACTTTTAAAATAGAGAGGAGGTTTGAAAACAAACCAATTTTTCTACTAAAAGAAAAAAAAAAAAGAAGAAGAAAACAGACCGAAAGTATTAATATATTGGTTGAAATATGTAGGAAAGGGCGTTTCTCCAGAATAGGAGGAGTCTCCTTCCAGGCTAGAGAAGATGAATTTAAGCAAAAGAGAGAAGGATGGTGTGTGGTCTCACAGAGGTGGGCGGCCTATACCTCACTTCCTATAGCCCACTAGAGAGGCAGCAAGTGGGATGGACATTTAAACTGCTGTATTTAGAATCGATAACCAGCAAGGGCCTACATGTAGCACAGGGAACTCTGCTCAGTGTTATGTGGCAGCCTAGATGGGAGGGGAATTTGGAGAATAGATACATGCTTAAGTGTGGCTGAATCCTTTAGCTGTTCACCTGAGACTATTACAATGTTGTTAATTGGCTATACCCCAATACAAAATGGGCTTCCCTGGTGGCTCAGTGGTAAAGAACCCACCTGCTAGGCAGGTGATGCAGGTTCAATTCCTGGGTTGGGAATATTCCCTGGAGAAGGAAATGGCAACCCTCTCCAGGATTCTTGGGAAAATCCCATGGACAAAGAAGCCTGGTGGGCTACAGTACATGGGGTTGCAAAGAGTCGGACACAACTGTACAACTAACACAACCATTGTAGCTCACAGAATCTCTCAGAAGTTCTGAAGGGCCTCCAAGGTGGGTTAGTGGTTAAAAAAAAAAAAAAAAAAACCTGCCAGTTAATGCAGGAGCCGCCGGAGATGCAGCTTCGATCCCTGGGTTGGGAAGATCCCTTGGAAAAGGAAATGGCAACCCATTACAGTATTCTTGCCAGGGAAATCCCACGGATAGAGGAGCTTGATGGACGACAGTCCATGGGGTCGAAAAGAATCAGACGTGATTGAGCTACTGACCTCATACATTTGCAGTCAGAATAGCCTAAAACTGAACTGTGAGGCTGGTCCCAAGATGACCCCTCCTACGGCCAGCACTGGGCACAGACACTGTAGTTTAAGCCGTGCTGGACATCAGACATTGATGTCAGAACAGCTTCTACCTCTACTTAGATATGAGCACTGCTTTTACTACAGTCAGAATGGATCCTGTGCAGTCTTTCCTTTCACAAGCTTCTCAACAAAATTTGGAACCTGCAAGGAGGCTGGGGAAGCACTTATCTAGTGCTTTCCCTCATCAGAAGTGGGAGGCGAGCTCAGCTTTGTAAACATGAGGGTTCCTCAGACTTGAGAAGAGAACTCAGGCATTCAGCAACCAGAAACAATAACAAATGTCCAGGACAGAAGGTAATCTGCAAAAAGAACTTGGTTTAACAATTCAGCAGAATAGGAGCTCCAAGTTAACAATTAGGTCGAAATCCAGAGAATACAGTTCCATTGTGCATTTCACTTTGCAAACTAAAATTGATACTCTACCATGGTGATGTGAGATTTTCAAAAACTAAAATTGACAAGCTACAGGTTTTCTGTTTGTTACAACCAAATTCCCTAGTGCAGAAACAAGCGCCCAGATTCTCTCTCAATTTCCAGCTGGAGATTTTTTTTCTGTTTACAACATTAATTAAACATCCTAAGCACTAATTTCCTCTGCTGCAAAATGGGAATAATAACAGTACCTAAACTCATAGCATGATGGTCAGGATTAATGAGCTATATGATAGTCTCAAAGTGCTGCACTCAATATGCCAGCAAATTGGGAAAACTCAGGAGTGGCCAGAGGACTGGAAAAAGTCAGTTTTCATTCCAATCCCAAAGAAAAAAAATGCCAAAGAATGTTCAAACTACCACACAATTACATTCTTCACACACACTAGCAACCTAATGTTCAAAATTCTCCAAGCAAGTCTTCAACAGTACATGCACTGAGAACTTCCAGATGTTCAAGCTGGATTTAGAAAAGGCAGAGGAACCAGAGATCAAATTGCCAACATCCGTTGGATCATAGAAAAAGCAAGAGAGTTCCAGAAAAACATCTTCTACTTTATTGACTACACCAAAACTTTTGACTGTGTGGATCACAACACACTGTGGAAAATTCTTCAAGAGATGGGAACACCAGACCACCTTTCCTGCCTCCTGAGAAATCTGTATGCAGATCAAGAAGAAACAGAACCAGACATGGAACAACAGACTGGTTCCACATTGGGAAAGGAGTACATCAGGGCTGTATATTGTCACCCTGCTTATTTACCTTATATGCAGAGTACATCATGCAAAATGCCGGGCTCGGTGAAGCACAAGCTGGAATCAAGATTGCCGGGAGAAATATCAATAACCTCAGATGCACAGATAACACCACCCTTACGGCAGAAACCGAAGAGGAACTAAAGTGCTTCTTGATGAAAGTAAAAGAGGCGAATGAAAAAGCTGGCTTAAAACTCAACATTCAAAAAACTAAGATCATGGCATCTGTTCCCATCACTTCATGGCAAATAGATAGGAAAACAATGGGAGAATGGCATTCTAACATGTATACTATCATGTAAGAATCGAATCGCCAGTCTGTGTCTGACGCAGGAAACAGCATGCTTGGGGCTGGTGCATGGGGATGACCCAGAGAGATGTTATGGGGAGGGAGGTGGGAGGGGGGTTCATGTTTGGGAACGCATGTAAGAATTAAATATTTTAAAATTAAAAAAATTAAAATAAAAAATTAAAAAATGGAAACAGTGACAGACTTTATTTTCTTGGGCTCAAAACTCACTGCAGATGGTGACTGCAGCCATGAAATTAAAAGACGCTTGCTCCTTGGAAGAAATGCTATGACCAACCTAGACAGCTTATTAAAAAGCTACGTTACTTTGCCAACAAAGGTCCATCTAGTCAAAGCTATGGTTTTTCCAGTAGTCACATATGGATGTGAGAGTTGGACCATAAAGAAAGCTAAGCACCAAAGAATTGATGCTTTTGAACTGTGTTGGAGAAGACTCTTGAGAGTCCCTTGGACTGCAAGAAAATCCAACCAGTCTATCCTAAAGGAAATCAGTCCTGAATATTCACTGGAAGGACTGATGCTGAAGCTGAAGGTTCAATACTTTGACCATCTGATGTGAAGAATTGACTCATTTGAAAAGACCCTGATTCTGGGCAAGATTGAAGGCAGGAGGAGAAGGGGACACCAGAGGGTGAGATGATTGGATGGCATCACCAACTCAGTGGACATGCGTTTGAGCAAGCACTGAGAGTTGGTGATGGACAGGGAAGCCTGACGTGCTGCAGTCCATGAGGTCGCAAAGAGTCAGACACGACTGAGGGACTGAACTGAAGACAGTCTCAGTTACAGGCCCCAGTTCTTCTTCATCTCTGTACACCCTTTGCCAGATCACTTTACAGTGTTTCTCAGTAAAGAAGAAGAATCCTTTATATCTGGGTTGACCTTGGACTTCCTTGTCTGATAGAATGTGTTGGAAATGATGGCAGTTTGAGTCTAGGTTTCAAGAGTCTTATGTATCCTGGTTGGCCTTCTGACACCATCATGAGGACTTGCCTGCCTGCCAGAGGATGCAAGACATGGAGCAGAGACACGTCATCTGTCACCCCGTGGCCCTAATTGACACCCAGATATGGGACCAATCCAGACAAAGGCCACTTAACTGGTCACCCTCAAGCAGGAATAACAAATGCTTATGTATATATCACTGAACTTGTATAGCAATACCTTACTGCTACAGAATGGTTAAAAGAAAAAAATAATGTTTAGCAAACAAACAAAAAGCAATGAAGCACGTAGTAAGAACTCTATAAATATTAACAAGCATACCAAAAGGAAGGCATCCTATTAGTGCCAGCAGCTGTGTGATTTGACAGACCAAGGGCTGATATTCCGTATAAAATCATCAACAAGATTTTTCAGTCAAGGGCACTGTCCAAGGCATAGATATTCTTAATGTCACAGGTAGAAAATGTTGACCCTTCCCTCCGAAACACAGATCTGAGTGAAGGCTAAAAAATAAAGAACTTGCAGACCCCAGCTGTCCAGATTTGATGTCTACTAGAAGTGTATTTGGCCTTGCTGACTCAACACATAAGTAACATGTGATAAAATAGACCATTGCAGCTCAAAATCCTATTTAAGCCTCAGATCAATGGTTTAACTCTTATGTCAAGACAGGTAGACACTGCTATGTGATGGAAATGTTGTTTGGGAAAAAATGATTTTTAGTGGTAAAAACCAAGACAACCATATCTCTTTTCACTGCTTTAATGTCAAACCAACTCTTCAAAAGGTAAATTCCAGATACATGTGAGTAGATTGTGGTGCAAGCAGGTTGGTTTTATTCTTTATGATTTTATGTTTCATTTAGCCCCAGTCCCTTCCCTTACAAACTTGTCTCCCCCAAAAATTCACATAGTAATCACAAAATAGTTTACTTTGCAAATCTACTGAGATTATCAAAAATCTGTTCCTTGTGCTTGAAAAATAGGTGGGATATAATGAAGTCAAAAATTCAGTAAATAGAGCTCAGTGGGCCTACTTTTTTCTCCTGACTCCAGTGATTATCATAATTTGATTTTATAGTTTTCTGTCCTAAGCTACCAGCTAGGGAGCAATCTTTACTGAGTCATGAACTTTCCCATCATTAAATGTCTGCACCTATTTTCAACATATCAAAGCGTCCAATAACTACATTTTATCTGCCTTGAATAAAGTTGAACAGAGACATGGGGGAGCATACACATAATAAACTTTCCTTTATGCTTTAGCAAAGTCCTTGTGGTTTGGAGTTTCAGCTTTGTCTATGACTACTTTTTCAGGAGCATAAAGATTGTATAACACATCTTCCATAGAGACCAGGACATATGTTTACAAGGACAGAAATCTGAGTAATTTCCCACTGGTCCAAAGGGAATATTAAACTCTTCTGTCATTCTGTAGTATATTATTTATGGTTCCTCTTTTGTTAGCTTTTTTTTTTTTTCATTTGTAAGTTCAACTCTGTGTCCTGATAGAGGGTGATAAAATGCTCAATATGTTAAAAAATCTTATCACTAAATCAGGAACAAAACTATAAATTTTGGCCTTTGAAATCAAACTGACTGGTAAGGATCATTTTGCTCCTGAAATATTACAGTAGTGATCAATTTGCTGTAAAACTAAGCAGTTTAGCTCAGCAATCTATAGTTGGAAAGCAAGTTGTTCAACAGGAAAGTTTATGCCCAGCCCAAGGGATAAATTAAATTTTATGGGGAGAATATGCATTATTACATGCTTATCTGTTTAACATATTATTCTTTTCCACATCAGCATAATAAATATTTTTAATCGCATATTTTGTCTCACATGCATATAGTGATGTTGTCATTTCATTCCTCCTGTATTGGCCCAAACATGTTCAATTAATCACAAAACAGAGAAAAGCTTTCAAATCATTTTTTTAGAATTCTGATGTGCTTAGCAAATGTACATTCCCAGCTAGATGGAGTTGCCTTACAACAGGAACATAGTTCAAATTGTATTTCCTCAAAGGGCAAGCATCAACTGATCTATTTTATCCTTTCTCCCAATTTCAAACCCCTTCTCCTTGCATAGCAGCTCTCAGCCGGAAATGCTTTGGCCTTACTTGATTCCATTCATAAGGAGTGATTTCACTTTGAAGATTTTTTGCCTCAGAGTACATGATGGTTGTAAGAAATCAAAGTTAGAGAATATGAATTCAGGGCCTGTGCATATAGAAGTAGTAAATCATGAGAGCTAACATTAGTTGAGCCTCAGTACTTGTCAGGCTGACTTGCCTTATTCCATGTAATTCTCAAAAAATTCTGTGGGGTAGGAATGTTGCTATTCCTACTTTAGAGATCAGAAAACTAGGCTTTGAGAGACTAGCTAAGCAGTGGCTGGAGCAGACGGAAAGAACCACTTAGGAAGCCATTGCTATAACCCCAAGAGAGAAAACAGCAGCCTGAAACCAGATGACAGCAATGGAGGTGAAGAGAAATGGTGAATTCAAGAGAGCTTTGGAAGATGGAATCAACAAGGCATGATGGTTTGGTGGCTGGTGCCACTCCCAGAGAAATGCATCTGTGAATGTTTGCCAGGGAGTTCTATCTATCCATGTACAAGAATAATTTAATACAGAAAATACCCAGGCATGTTTCTACATTTTCTCTCACCCCATCTATCTTGCATGTAAATGAATATACAAGGAAATGTTACCTCAAATTTCAAAGGGTAAAAAAAAAAAGTTGACTCCGAAGCTTATTCTAAAAGCATCAACAGATCAATGCAGCATGGTGACTCTCAGGTGGAGGTGGTGAATCTCCATGGTGTTTCAGTGTCTTGTGACAGGTTTTGTCCCTGACTGTCTACTCAAGGAAGTTTGTGTAGCATATAGCCTTGAAAAATAGAAGTAGTGTCTTCCTCCAGGGCAGAAAACGGATTTGTTCCTTATCTGGGGAATAAAAAGGTAATGCCCTCACTTTAAGGCAAAGTTTGGGAAGATATGCCAATGGGCCCTGTATAATATTGGAAGTTTCTTAAACATGGGGATCCTCAGCTGCAGCATAAACCTGCAGTATGTGCTAATTCTACTGAGGCCACTCCACAATACCTACATTGGGCTCGCAAGCAAGGGGGACAGACACGAGGAAGCTCATGCCTCCAGCTGTGCTGTAAGTAACAAAATCTTTTGTATCTGACCCGAGTCCTATGGCTTCTGCCAGCATCCATGAAACTGTGGCAGGCTAACTTATCAGCCCGCAAGCAAGGTAAAATCGTAGACCCTCCATAGATCTTGACAACAACTTGAGCCATTATTTAGTGATTTTTAAAATTAATTTATTTTTGAAACTTATTAAATTAACCAATATTCCTCCCTCCTTTCCAAAGTACCTAGAATAGCCTATCAATTTACATTGCTCAAATTCCACCCTTTTGGATTTCTACTTCCTTTTCTTATTTTTCAGTTGGTATAATCACATGGCACATCAGTATTATCACAATCCCAAAATATAAATTATCAGAACTATACTTGGAAATATCTTAACAACATTCTAAATAGACTGTTTCATATAAACAAACTGGCATAAGCACTCCATCCATCAATCAGTATTTACTGAGAGTCTGCTGTGTGCCAGACATGGCACGTGTAATAGTGAGACATACAGACACAGTCCCCGCCCTGGGAGAGCAGTGAGTCTAAATAGAAATGCAGATAATTGATCAGGCAATTACAATGAAAGGGATTAAGGATCATGTTGGAGAGATGGTAGCTGCCATCCAGGGTAGCTAACCTGTAAGTTGATATTTGACACCACTCAAATGCATAGAAATCAGCCAGGAAAAGGTGAAGAGGGTTGTGGAGAACTGACTCAGCTTTTGGAAACAGCTTATGAAACGTCTGTAAGAGAGCAAGGACAAGGTGCATATACAAAATAAAAGTGGGACGGGAAAACAGATGAGGGGAAAAAACAGGCGAGGGAGGTTTGTAATCATGAATAAGTATTCAGGTCTTACCCTGCAAGCAATGAGAACACAATAAAGGCTCTTATGGAAGGAAGTGACATGATCACATGTACTTTTCTTGGGCTAAGCTGAGTAGCTTCTGGGATCTTAGTTCCTCAACCAGGGACTGAACCCAGGCCACAGGAGTGAAAGCACTGAGTCCTAACCACTAGACCACCAGGGCACTCCCCAGATTTACATTTTAGAAAGTAGAAATCACTCTGGCTGCTGAATTGAAAACCCATTGTGGGGGAATGACTAGAAGAGGGACCTGGGCACTACTGACGTTTTGGTCTAGAGAATTCTTTGTTGGGGGTGAGGGGCTGTGCTCTGCATTGTAAGATTTTATCACCATCCCTGACCTGTGTCCACTGGATATCAGTAGCATCCTCTTGATCATTTAAAAAAAAAAAAAATACCCTGGGAAGCAAAATCAGCCATTTGAAAACCACTGGAGAGGAGGGAAGCCAGATTGGGAAGCCATAAGCCAGGAAAGAGATGCGGGCAGCCTGGACTGTAGGGATGTGGAAGGGAGATGGATGTAAGAGAAAAGCAGAACGTCCTTTAAGTTTCCCAGCCATCTGTTTATATGTCCCTGAGAAGGGTCTGCTGCAGTGACCTACTGCTCCACTTGTATAAGGAAGTGAATTTTACTACTTGCTTCTGATTCTAAGAAAAACCTACTCTTGTGTGTGCCTGTCTCATCCTTGCTAAGTTGTATACTTTCATACATATGTATGCATACGTTAAGTTTTTGCAAGCATAATTCAGACTTTTCAAAACAGTGACACAATAACAAAGAAAAATTGAGGCATGCATGCATTTTGAATATTGATTCCACTTTCTCACATACTACCTCTGACATTTTCCATGCTGCTTTGTTTTTATGCATTTGTTTTCTCTGCTTTCCTGTGTCTTGCCCAACTTTAAAGGACTCTGCAGCTAACAGGCAATTAGGCCCACCATTAACTGTAGAATGTAAACACTATTCCAGACCAACCCACCAGAAAAAATCTGCTGGTTAACCAAATAGGGCCTTCATAGTCTAAAGGACAACTTAGATAACAATATTTTCATAAAATTTTTTTGGTAGAAATGGAAATTATGTTTACATGAAGTGAACTGTGTGCTAGGAGCTTTGCAAATATTTCCTCAAATGTTAAATCTTCACAAGTGCTGCAAGGGAGCAATTATTTATCTCATTTTATATTTACAAAATCTGAGACTCAGAAAAGTAAAGGAACTTACCTAAGGCCACCCAACTAATAAGCTGCAAAGCTAGAATAGAAAGGCAGTAGAGCAGGGCTCAGCAAACTTGTTCTGTAAAGGCTTTTAAGTATTTTTAGCTTTGCAAGCTATTCAGGTTCTGTCACAACTCCTCAGCTCTGCCTTTCTAGTTGGAAAACATACACAGGCGATATGTAAGTGAATGGGCATGGCTGTCTGCCAATAAAACTTTATTTATAGACTGACATTTCAATTTCATATTATTTTCCCTTGTCAAAAATATAATTTTTCTTTTTATTATTATTTTTTAATTATTGTAAAAGGTAAAATTAATCATAGCTCATGGCCAGACAAGAAAAAGGCAGTAAGCCAAATTTGGCCCACCAGGCCAGAGTTCACCAAACTGTTGGTGGAGTGTGGGTAAGAAGACAAATTCTAGAGGCCAGCTCCATTGGTGTGAATTCCTGGTTCCCCCCTGCCATCATCTTAAATATGTAAACTCATTGAATTAACCAACATCTCTGTACATCAGCATCTCCAGTTGGTTCCCCCAAAACAGACCCTGCGACAGGTTTTGAGAGCTTTTCTGGAAAGTGATCCCAGAAGCACTGGTTGGGATGTAGGAGGCAAAGACACGGAGGAGAGGGAGCCCAATATGGAAACCGTCAAGGAGCGGGTCCCTCCTGGGGACAGCTGGGCCAGTCCTGCCAGGCCCTCCAGGAAGTAAGCCTCAGTGCCAGTACCATCCCGTCTAGCAAGGAAGGGGAGGTGGAGGAGGCCCACCCCTGCTCCAGTGGTGGAGGGCTGCCAGGGATAATGACAGGGCAGCCCCCTGCACCCTGTAGGCAGACCATTCCCTGGGGACAAGAGAGGGCCCTGGGGCACACTCCCAGGACGCCTAGGAGATAGGGAGGGGGGTGAAAAGTGCCCTATGAGTCAGCTTCATCACCTGCAAATAGGATAATAATAAGGCCTACCTCTTGGGCATATTGAAAGTTTAAATGAATAATAATGTTAAGTGCTTTAGGTCTGAGACTAAAAGAGGTGGGTGAGGCACTTACCTCAGGCATAGAATTTAAGGGGACGCCAAAAAACTCAGTAATCAGCATCAATCATATTTCGGTGCAACGTTTAAAAAAAGAAAACCAAAGTTAAAAAAATCCATGATGAACGGAATACCAAAATTTTGTAAAGAAGTAGGATCACTAACAGCTCTGTGTGAATCTACACTAGATCCTGAGTCAAAACAAACAAATGCATTCCCACAGGTGTGCTTTTATATACTTTTTAGAAGTTTAACTTTTTTCAGAATTAGATTTTGAAAATGATAGTTTTGTACCTATTCAAAGAGAAAAGTGAAATTATCAATTCTGTTTGGGGTAAAAATAAAATATTTAAACTTAAAATAATGTTATGCATTTTAATGCACCTGCTTGTCAATTTTTCAGTATTTTTTTCAACTTTGACATTCTGAGGGGAAAAAATAACAAAAAGATACATACAAGCATACATATGGGAAATGCACATTTGCCTCAGGTTTCAATATGACTCTATTTAAATTTTTGATATTTTGTTTATTGGGGATTTTATGTTAACTTTGTTTTTAAAAATAATATGTAAAATATGAGTTAACTTGATAACCTGAGTTTTTTTGATGTGCCCTCTCCCCTAGATTTTATACCCACAGTGAGTGTCTCACTTTCCTCACCCTAGAACTGGTCCTGGTTAGTAGACACTGGCATATAAGTACTTAATCAATGTTATAGCTCATCCTCAAACCCCGTTCATCCAGCACAGCTGCACAACCCCTCCACTGCCTCCTTGGTCTATCAGGAATAACCACATATTCACATCTTAACAGATAACCAGTCACCACAACACATTATATGTGTGTGTGTGTGTGTGTGTATATATATATATATTTTTTTTTTTTTTAATCATGGCATGTGGAAACAAAAATGGCAGCCTTTTATTGAATATTTCTGAGGCATATGTGTTGATAACTGCTCACATAACCCATTATGGAGGGGGGAAAGTTAGCAAAGCCAAGGCAATTATCGCTGGATAATTTGAAGGACCCACTTTTTCTTGACAGCAAATTAATTGATGTTATAATGGGTATGTCACCCTGTCATCCATCAACATTTATTGAGTTCTGACAGTGTGCTAGGTTACACGTGAAACAGAACACACACACACCAAAATTCCAACTTATTCCTTGCCAAGTGTGATCCATTGATAATGTGGTTTGCAAGGTATATTTTTTAAGTAAAAGGGAAATAATGTTTCCTGTTCTCCTGTGTCATCTCAGCCTGCCTCTCTCCTCTGTGCCTTTCTCTCTCTCTTCCTCTCTTCCTCTCTCTTTTCCCTCCAGGCGCCCACCCCCCACCCCATATTTATCTTAGCACAATGGTTCTGGTTTGTTTTGAACATGAGTTGTAATCAGCTTCTGAAATGGAATAAGGAGAATTCTGATTTGTGGGAAGAAATAGATTTGTCTGATAGATGTATTTTAATGATTTCTGTTTATTAATGACCCAAGCTTTCCAGAACACATTCAAGAACTGAAGTTGCACTCGGCTCTGCTGATTTGGCCTCACAGCGTATTCCTGTAAAAGCAATGAAAAGAATCAGCAGCAGCTGCCCAACCAACTAACCCTCTGAGCTCCTCAGGCCCGTTAACAGAGAGAGGCTGGGGTCTGGAGGAGTAAATACACAATAGCTTTGTTGAAAATGATCCTGGGGGGGAAGAAAAGGTCTATGGCTAAAATGAAAAAACAAAAACACAAGTAATTAAAAAAGAAACTTCATTTCCAGTTGCTGAATAAGACATTAAAGAATTGCAGGAATAAAACCCAGTAGAAAAACAGCTATTTAATTTTTGAGTCATGGTTAGAAATTAAAATGAAAGAATACTCTGGAGTGGATTTATTACTTTGTCCTTAATTCCACATTCCCATTTTTTTTTATTTATTTATTTGTGTATGTATACTTGCTTTGGGCAACACATTCCAGTATTAGATTGAGGCCTAAGTAGTGAAATTTCATCCTTAACCCCACATTTCCTTTATTCCAGCAGCTCTAGTTACAACCTAATGTTATTTTAACAGTTTTTCTTTAATTTAACGATATTTAATTTGCATTCGCTCAAGTGACATACAATAGATCATGCTATTACCATGATTTATATCAGATGAACTGGCATAAATTCAACATTATAAATTGCGCCTGTAAATGAAACTATTATTTTACAGGAATTACTGAGCAGAAAGGGTAAGGACCCTCCAGTCAACCTTAGTCAAACCCACTCTTTAGAGTTTTATATTTTATGCCCGCAATAAATGCTTTTGTGAAAGCCCATAACCCACAGAAAAGTCATTCGAAGTACATTAATTACGATAATACTATCCAAAAAGCTGCAAGGGCCTATTTTTGTGACATCATTCTCTGATTTCTTGCTGCCTTAAATTATCCCTTTGATGGCTGTGGAGATTAACAGTCATACTTTTGTCATTAAATATAAGGCATTTTAAAGCTTAATCCACCTAAGTTCTAATTGATATTGCTTTCAGTTGGCAGATAGCGACCTGATTTATAATTTAAATATGCGGCATTATATGCATCTCTTCAGTATAATGAAAAAGCAGAGTTCCTCTCATCTTTCTCGGCAATGTTAAACATCAAGGAAAAGTCGCTTTCTTTTTTCCTTTTATATCCTAAGCCTAATTGAAAACTGTTCATTGAATTTCAACATGATAGAAAAGTCTTTTTATCTCTCAATTTGTCCATTAGCGATTATAATTGAAGTATCTGCTACACAGCTGAATTGATATTGTTCTTGTTTAAATTCTGAATTTCTCTAAATCTTTCAGAAGACATCAAAAAATATATATGTATATGTATGCACACACACACTCGCATATGTATGTGGCTGAGGCGATATCAGCTAACGACTTTGCTTAAATGGAACATTAGACTAGCTCACTCTCCACGTGGATAAAGCCACACAAAGAAAGAAGCCATCTAATTTTGCTGGAGAATGTGTTGCATAATAATCTTACCGGCATGACCATAAGGTTTGCTAATTGCCACATCTGTTTAACAGCTGTCAGAGGCTTCCCACATGTTGTCATCAATATTACAACACAGTACATTACCAGGAATTTTATTGTTTTCAACTGTTATTTATTTGCCATAGACATTACTACAGCTAATGATGTCTATTTATGTTATACCACTAATTGTTTTCTGTTTTTTTAGAAACCTGTATTCAATCTACTGTCTTAGTTGGGATTACGCCTTTCTTTCCTGCCCCCCATCCCGTGACCCCTGGCTTCCTGTAACCCCCCTGACAACCTCTTCATGTTAATGATGCTAATTCTTCTTCATCCACAGTCATAAATATCCTAATGGGTTTGTAGAATTGAAAAGAAAAAAAAAAGTTTGCAAAATGTCCTCATTTCTTACTGGGGCTGCTGAATTCTTTCAGTAAATCACTAAGCTGAGCCCACGTTAGTGATGATCAGCGTACAGATAGATCACTGTTTAGGCTGCCTTTATGGAGGAGGAGCGAGCCTTGCCGGTTTTTTGTAATTACCTTTGTATCTCACCTGGTTCCTCTCTACAGTGTTTCTTTTTTGTAAAGCACGGCAAACCACAACATCTATTAAGCAGAAAGCCGAGACTGACAAACCGTAGACTGAGTGAAGTGCGCATGACCTGATTTAAAATGAACTGATAGGTGTCACTGATCTCTATTATACATGGAATGTGTGAATTCCATATGATGTATTATTTATCCATGGTAGATGCCTTTTTGTTTCATTAATAAACCTGTATATCAGAGATATACAGTACTGATGTAGTTGGAGGCAGTACAAAACGACAGGGTATTTGCCTGCCATTGCTCAATTCTTTTCCTCATTTTCCCCCTGCGTCTTTGCATGAATTATTAAGATCTTGGCTGTTTATTTAAGAATCTAATTTGAGTGCATGTGTCCGGCTGAATTCTGTTTTCTCCTCTAATGAAAGGAAAATCGTGTGAGAATTTCCAGTCTTGGACTCTGGTTTTAGATTTGCAGTGCACAATGCAAGTTGTAAAGGTCACTCTGCTTTTGAACCATATAGCATAGACATTTGATGAGCCTAAAAATCCATTTTGGTTACGCATCACATCGTGCCAACAAATTAAAGGAGAGTTGCTTGGTTAAGTCAAGCACAATTTGCATGCACTTAGAGAGAAATATATTAAAAGAGCAAGGATCTGATTTGAGTGAACCCTACAGAAAATCTCTTAAGCTAAAGGAAGGTAGATGATTGGAGATAACTTCTGGAAGCTGCTGTGAATGACCATTGTTCATATTGTGACGTCTAACATTGCCTGTTCTAATCACCACATTTGGATGTTTTGGTTTTCATGTCTAGTAATGCACATTCATTTATAACCAAATCACGCCACAGCCTGCACAGAGATCTTTGAGAAGTCTCACTGGGAGAGTAGTTAGAGATGACCTTACACATAAAGTTTGCTCTGCTTTTCTAAACAAGAACTGAAGGATAACATTTTGTTATGGATTAAAAGTGATCGAAGATGATACATAGATGTATAGTTGGGGGATTTTCTTAGTTTGTTTTTTTTTTTTCATTAAATGACTTCTTCAGAGATAGGTTCTGAGACCAAATCTCTTTAGCTTGTTTGTTCAAGATCTAGTGGAAGGAAAATGGTAAGAGTTCAATGTCCACATTGCTTTGAGAGAGGAGTAAGTGCCGCGGAGTCTGATAAGAAATCCCATGTGGTATAAATCAGGCAGTTTCTGGAAGCACCCTGTCCTCCCTCATTCAAATTTAAAATAACTAAGGAAATGCAAAAACTCACTATATGCATCAAAAACACCTTTTTCAGAACCAGACACACTCCTTCACACTAATGGAAGTTTTAATAAATTCACCCTTTTTTTAGGGCAGCTTGGCAATAGCTTTCAAAATGTGTGATACTGTTCCAGCTGACCCCAGTGTTCTCTTTATAGAAACGTACACTGTCAACATTCTTGCACAGGGGTGCAAAGTTAAATGTACAAAGGCAATCTTGAAAGTTGTTTGTAAGATTAAAGATTTTTAAAGAGAAAACTAGAAATGCTTCAAGGTTGACCAATAGAGGAATATTTGCAAAAATTTATGCTTGATCCATTGTTTGTAACAGCAGAATATTGGAAGAAAATGAAATGATTATTATTAAATAATTTGTATGAGATACCACACATTACAAATAATAAAGATCTATGGTACTGATATGGAAAGACATACTGGATGATAAGTGGAAAGAAAAAAAAAAAGGAGCTTACAGAACACCATATGTGATATAGCCAGCAAGTGTTTGTGCATTTGTGGATATGAGGTGTATTGGCTGGTTAAAGATTTGCACATCCACTACAATGTGTGGATTCCCACAAGGGAAGGGCTTTGGCCTGTCTCATTCACCAACATAGTGCCTACATCTCCATATCCATGCCTGGTACCAAATACAGACTAAAAAAATTACTTGTTAAATGAATAAATGAGTGCGCATGCGCTAGTGCAAGCTAAAAGGTGTGCATTAAGGGATACGAAGGGAAGGATACAAACCAAGTGCATAAAGGGTTAGAGGAGAGGGACGTGTATGTTGACCCTCTACACTGTTAGAGTATTTTTTGAATGAGTATCAAAAGGATTTATCAGAAAATCAAAAGGATTTCAAGGTGTAGTAAAACTGCAAAATGGGAAGGCATGTTGTGGCTCCCATTTGCCATTTGTGTGTGAGTATAGGGTCTGTCACAAAACTCTGTAGGGTCTCTTCCGTCGTGCCCCATTTTCCCCTTTCCCGAGTTCCCTTAGAAAAGAGTGGGTGAGGATGTGACGGGCAGGAGGTAGAAGGAATAAGTTGCTCCCCTAAAGCTCCTGTGGCTGTGCTCTTGGGGAGCTGACCTCCGCGCTGTGGATTCTGACCTTGTGAAATACTCAACAGGAAAAGACCTGAACAAAGCCATCAGGGACAGCTCAATCAAGGTGTCTGACTGTCTGCAGCAGCAGTCGAGAGAGCGGGGGAATGGATGGACATGTTAAACATTAATAGAAAGTATATTAAAGGACTTCCGGTTTAAAATGGCGGGTTGAATTCACCCGTTCATCTTCTCGCCGCCTCAAAACCTTGCTACCATGACAGTAAAGGGACTCGAGCTATAAACTCCGCAAGGACAAAGGAAGAGAGTGGACGCGCAGACGACAGGAGAGAGAGGTCAGCCAGCTTTTGAAAGATGGAAAGTGAATGAACCAAGTGATAATTGACTGGGTTCCAGAACCTTCCCATTAACCTAGGACTCTGCAACCCCATGGACTATAGCCTGCCAGGCTCCTCTGTCCATAGGATTTCCCAGGCAAGAATAGTGCAGTGGGTTGCCATTTCCTTCTCCAGGGGATCGTCCCAACCCAAGGATCGAATCCGCGTCTCCTGTGTCCCCTGCATCGCAGCTGCTGAGCCATCAGGTAGTCCTACTTCAAAATACAAATCAACATTCGAGCATCACCATGTATTTGAGCAAAGCCTCTAAAATAAAATTCAGGCATGTAAACAAACGGGAGAAAGGAGGAGCTCTAAGGAAATAGACTATGTGGCATGCAAGAAAAAATTATCAAATGTTCTGAAATACCTTCAGCGGATTGTAGCTTTCATGAATAAAATGCATACAACAATAAATAACTTTTGGAAATTGAAGGATAGAGTGCAATAATTAAAAATTCAAATGATGGTTTAGAAGACGATAGTGAAAATTCTCCCAGAAAGTAGAACAAAGGGGAAAAAAAGAGATAGATGATGAAGAGAAAATATTAAGAAAATTAAAGATACAATATCCAAACAATAGGTGTTTTTTAAAAACAACAGCAATAAAAATTAGGAGTGAAAAAAGGGGAAATAATATTTAAAAATTATCCAGGAAAAATTCTAAAGCTGAAGAAGACCAGCTTCAGGAACCCATTAGTTACCAGCTCCAAAAGTGAGACAAACCAAGTTACATCATCATAAAATTTCAAATCCTAAAAATTTTGCAGAGAGAGATTTTAAAAGTATCATCACACATCACAGTAGCCATGATGAAACCTGGAAGAAAATACATGTCTTCAAAATGCTAATGCAAAAGTATTTCTTTCTGGTAATTTCATAACTAGCCAAATTATTACTCAGGAATAAAAATATTTTGAAACTTGTAGTCTCTCAAAAACTGAAATATCAGACCCCCTTTCTCCAGAAAAAGGGAGACTTTTTTCTTTTTCTCCAGATACAGGGGGTACATCTGTCTAAGAGTGAGACCAACCAGAGGGAAAAAGAGAGGGCATTGGGAGGGGAGATGGAACCTTGCTGTCATCCTGTGAGCCCTGGACCTGGAAGTGAGGAGAGTGTGGGCACGGGGCCTGACTGCAGCGTTTGGTTCACTCTGACCAGTGCAACCCCAGTTATTAACGGAGCCCTTGTCTGTCTGCCTCATTCATAAGTTTTTCCGAATTGTGCCAAGCAATGTGGATCTCTCTTCTTCCTGATCATGAGTCATCTTTGTTTATAATATTAAACCAGTGAGGCACTTTATTTCTAAGGTCTTGCTTCCTTTGCCTGTAGGTTTTATGTTTCTCTCCTGCATACAATCCTGTCCTTCCCAAAGGGTTAGTTAAAGCTCCTCTTGGACAGAAAGGGTGAGTTCCTGGATCCACCTCCCCCTCACAGCCAGTCGGCCACCAAGTTGACTCTCGTTTCCCCAGCTTGCTCCTCCCACCTTCTCTCACTGAAATCCCTGCTGATCTTGCTTTCAGATTCACTCCTCTCGGATCAGTCCTCCACACAGATGCTCGGCCATTCTAGAAGGGCAGTCGGACCATGACCTTTCTTCCTGTTTGAAACACTTTGACTGCTCTCGGTGGTAGTGGAGCACAACCCAGCGTCCTCAACACATCATGCAAGACCTGGCCCCGCCCCCCACCTGAAATCACTTGGAGCTATTTCATACCCTATGACTACAAACCCCGACCCCTTAGCCTGGTGTGCCCACCGCTTGGTCTGTCACGTTCCCGTGCACCCTTCTAGGACCAGCACAGATAATTCCTGCTCTCTGAAACTTTCTCTAGTCCTTCGCTCCCCAAACAGGGACAGCCGGTTGCCTCCCCTAATACCTGTCCTCTATTAGAGCATTTACCATACCTTTTACGATCTCTTGTGACATGGCAGCCTCCCACGCTAGGTGATGAGTTCATTTCTGTGCCCCCAGATCGAGACAGGCTCTGTCCTTGGTGGATAATAAATACTTGGTGACGGATCAGTGAGTTCTCTTCTAGAACCTACTTCCTAGCACATTCGTGGAAATACATCTCAATAGGTGTTTAGCAAAATAAATTGAAGCTTCTTTACTCTCAGTAGGGTGCATCTGTTGGCTTCGTCTGTCCCACATCTACTCCTCATCATCCTGGTGCTAGAATGATGAATTTTTCAGGAAACTATCTCTCCCGTGGTCTCTGCCGCCTCTCCCTTGTCTTCCCAGCTCATGAAAGCTGACTATCAAATTGTTAGCAACCTGCGAAGTTATTGGAGATTGTGCAGGTAAGTTTGAAATCAGCCACAGTGGGAATGTTTGCACATAGAAATGTAATATATTCAGAAAGATTAAAACTAACACATTTAAAGGGATTCCATAGATACCATTACTTAAAGTGAGTTGCTCAGACTCTTTGCAACCCCATGGACTATACAGTCCATGGAATTTTCCAGGCCAGAATACTGGAGTGGGTTGCCATGCCCTCCTCCAGGGGATCTTCCCAACCCAGGTATCAAACCCAGGTGTCCCACATTGCAGGCAGATTCTTTACCAGCTGGGGGACACCAGGGAAGTCCATTATCTTAGGATGAAGCTAAAACAGGTTTGGTTTTCTTTTTTTTTTTTTTTTTTTTCAAATTTGTCCACTTCAACGAAAACATTCAGTAAATATACCCATCAGCATTCTTGACTCCAAGCAACAGAAACCGAGTTTGGTTATCTTAGCGGAAGTTTTATTTGTTGGCAGGAAATCAGGAAGTCCCCCCAAAGACAAGAAGACTGGAAAAATGAGCAGGAACCAAGTTATGTCAGAGGAACCACTTCAAGGTCACTGCAGAGGAATTCTACCTCTTGTTAAGACACTATTCTCCAAGTGCCACGGCCACTGCTGCTGCTGGACATTTCTGCCATTGGGCTCACAACACTGTCCCAAGACCTTTGCCACCAGTCCTCACTAAGGGAACTGCTTCTAGAGCCCCAAGGTTTAAGTGCAAAAAGGTATGAGCCAAGCCAAGCCACCCTGAACAACAGGCATCCCCACATTAGCGGGGAGAGGGAAGGAGTACTTTCTGCTGCTGCTAAGTTGCTTCAGTCGTGTCCAACTCTGTGCGACCCCATAGACGGCAGCCTACCAGGCTCCTCCATCCATGGGATTTTCCAGGCAAAGTACTGGAGTGGGGTGCCATTGCCTTCTCCTATAGGGGGTCTCAAATGTGGCTGCTCCTTGGAGCCATCCAAGGAGCTTTACAATATGCTGCTGCCTGATCCCACCCCAAAGGTTCAGACTGCATTGGTCTGGAGTATGCCATGAACATTCGAGCTTTTAAAGCTGGCTAAGAGTAGGACAAAACTGAGCGACTTCACTTTCACTTTTCACTTTCATGCACTGGAGAAGGAAATGGCAACCCACTCCAGTGTTCTTGCCTGGAGAATCCCAAAGATGGGGGAGCCTGGTGGGCTGCCGTCTATGGGGTCGCACAGAGTCGGACACGACTGAAGCGACTTAGCAGCAGCAGCAGCAAGAGGTTCGATTGTGCAGTCTAGGTTGAAAAACACTAGGCTAGGCCGCCTGACTTTCATAGTGGGCAATTTTCTTCACTGAAAGGAGAATCGGCCTTATCTGAGCCTCTTGCCTACATTCTGCAATTGATTTCCTTGCTCTCCTTATATGCTCTCGTGCTATTGCTGTTTTCAGCTCTTTCAATTATGCGATTTCCTTATCTTTATACTATTGAGAATACCTTACAAGATTTCTTAAACAGTAACTAAATTTATCTGCCTGTCATTTTGTTTTCATTATCCATGATAGCAATCTCTCGCATAGCTGATGAGAACATATCAAGTGATTGGTTTTAAACAAACAAACAGAAATCCACAGAGTCAACATTTATCCCAAGGTGTATAGGATGCGTGTTGCTTCGGTGGCTTTGGCGTGCTCTGCATCCGATTCAGGCGTTCACTCTGGCCCACAAAGACTCCCCTGAGCCTCACGTTGGTGGTTCTTATCTACTGCTCCCCTCTTATCACAAAGACTGGTGTGCTGTTTTTCCACAGCTTGTTGCTGTGGCCCAAGTTTTGCTCCATAATGAAAACAATAATTCTGAAAAGATGCTGAAGGAATAAAGATGCCTGGTAATTGTCAGAAGTTCTTCATTTTGAACGGGAATTGCTCATCGTGGTTGACAGTTGATGGCTTTTAGCTGTAGAATGCCTGTAAAAATAACAAGAATTTTAACAACCTAACTTCTATCTTGCTTTCAGATGAGCTTATCAACAAAGCAGGTGTGGATCCATGGAACACCTGAAGAGATCAAACTCAAAGCCGTGGTGAACTGCAGCTGTGACTCTCCGTGGTTACCCACTTGGCTCTCTGGGTACAGTGTTCATGCGTTTCTGCTTGCCACCACCTGCCCCAGAGTTAAACTCGGATGATGCAACTGGCCAGTCCTCGGAGATTCCTCTAGCCCAGAATTTCTCCCCCTCAGAATTCCTGATGTTTTGAGCAGATGAATATTCATCATGGCAGGCGCCATGGGCATTGAAGGACCTTCAGCTGCATTCCTGCTCTCTCCCGGTCCACACAATGAGATAGCACACGTCTCTCCCTGAGCTGTCAAGACCAGAACAGCTCTAAGCACTGCCAAATGTGCCCTGGGCAGGGGCAAAATCACTGTCAGTTGAAAACCACTGTTCTAATCCTTGCTGAATATTAGAATTACCCTTGATGCCATCCCAATGGAATCAGAATCTTTGGGCACGGACCCCAGGTGCCAGCATTGGAAAAGCTACCCAGGGGTTTTAAACCATAGCCCAGGTTGAGAATTTCCATCCTAAAGCAACTGGTCTAATATTGCTATAGAGCTTCTTAAAGTCCTTCTCAGATATTTTTATAACCGGGCCCTCCACTTAGCAACACATGAGCAGCTACTACGCAGAAACAATATTAGCTATAATGTCAAGTACCATCTCATGGAATTTGCAATTTAATGAGGTCATGAGAGTGCGAGGGAAATAAATTGTTTTTCATGTGTGAGTACGTATGGAAAAATACCTAGAAAAAAGACCTAAAAGAAATGAGAAATGAGTGCTGATCTGTGGAAGGAGGGCAGGGGAGTTAATAGACAGGTGGGACCTGGGGAGCTCATCAGGGGTGAAGAGCCACACGACCTTTGAGAGGACAGGAGAGGGGTAGGGCATTGTGATTTTTTGAAGAGCCCAGTATATTTTTTAATGAAGAGGATTATGAATGCTACAGTATATGTTCAGCACTGATCTTTTTTAAATACCAGCTTTATTATAACACACACACCATAAAATTCACCATTTCAAAGTGTACAATCCAGTGATTTTTAGTATATACACAGAATTATGCAATCGACACCACTATCAAATTTCAAAATATCTTCATCACCTTAAAAACAAACCCCATACTCATTAGTAGTCACCCTCCATTTACTGCAACCACCCCAGCCCCTGGCAACCAGTAATCTGCTTTCCGTCTTAGATTTGCCAATTCTGGACATTCTGCATCAACAGATTCCTGTAATATATGGCCATTTGTGTCCAGCTACCTAGACAGCATCTGAAAGCAAAGCAAAATGAAAGGGAAAACAAAATCTCCCTCCCAAGAGGCAGTTTAGCCTAGAGCCCAAAAGGTAGGCTTTGGCACCGGACAAAATTTCAAATTAAATCAAGTCCTAACCCTCTAGCTGTTTGATCTCAAGCAGACACCATTGGTCGACCCCCCAACACCCTTCTCAATGTCCAACTCTCACCATAGAGACTGGAAAGTCTAAGTAGCATTGTCCCAGGTCCTCCAGTTTTGCCAATGGAAAGTCTCAGCTCCTAGGAAGGATATTTCCTTCCACGGTTAGAGACGTACTGGAGGAAAACATCGTGTCATTTGTCCTCTCCTTCCTTCCTTCCTTCAAAGGATGTGTGAAGGCAGGAAGCTCGGACACACGGCTGCCATGCTGTGTCCATGAGGGAAAGGCTGAGAAGATCCAGAAATGCCAGCCTAGATTCTGATTCTGTTGCTACAGATCCGGTAGCAGCAACTGTCTTCTCAGTGATTAGTTATGCCTGGAAAATAAGCCTTTGTATGTCAAAGCTACTGTTACTTGGGTTTTGGTTACTGGAAGCATCAAATTACTGCAACAGGAAGTTACTTCACTTCTGTGCACAAGTTCACACATTGGGGCAGAGCTCCCTCGCCTTTATCTCAAGAACCCGCTACCATTTGTTGAAAATTGGTTTCTTTTTGGGAGTGTGTCTTCTTCAGGGAAGCTCATGGGATTTGCATCTTGTTCTCCTTTTGCTAAGATATGAGCCTGTTAGTCAACCTACCCTCATCAGAAACCCCTCCCTGAAATTTGGTTTCTGAGATGGAAAGTTATCAGAATCCGTTCTTCCCAGTGGAAGCTCAGCAACTAATGAGTCTGTTCCCAGCACAGGGCTGATCCTGTATTTATCCATGCATGCCTCCATCCATTCCTTCTAAAAATGTATTTATTGAGCGCCTAATATGTGGCTTCTCCGGTGGCTCAGCTGGTAAAGAACCTATCTGCCAATGCAAGAGACGCAAGAGACATGGGTTCGATCCCTGGGTCAGAAGGATCTCCTGAAGGAGGAAATGGCAACCCACTCCAGTATTCTTGCCTGGAAAATCCCATGGACAGAGAAGCCTGGCACTCTGCAGTCCCTGGGGTCTCAAAGAGTTGGATACGACAGAGTACACACACACGCAATTTAATAGGTGCCAGTGTGAGGACATGGAATTGAAAAAATGAGACAAATTTAAGTAGTTTATATCCTAAATAGCTGGTGAAAAGTGAAGTCACTCAGTCATGTCCAACTCTTTGTGACCCCATGGACTGTAGCCAACCAGGCTACTCCATCCACGGAATTTTCCGGGCAAGAGTACTGGAGTGCGTTACCATTTCCTTCTCCAGGGGATCTTCCTGACCCAGGGATCAAACCCGGGACTCCCACATTGCAGGCAGACGCTATACCATCTGAGCCGCCAGGGAAGCCCCAAGTAGCTTATGTCCTAGGACTATAAACACATCCCTGTCTTATATAACATGAGGTGGTGATGAGGCTGTGAAGAAAAAGTAGACTGAAGGGGATAGATTGTGAGAGAGATGGGGAAAAGGTGACTTCTATTTTGGAGGGTGATCAGAGAAGGCCTCACTAAGGAAACTGTTGAACAGAGAGGCTCTGGCAAAAGTGTTCCTGGCAGAAGGTAGAGCAAGTGCCAAGGCCCTGAGGCAGGAGCCTGCTGACTATATCTGAGAAACAGGGAGGAGGAAGTCAGCGTGGCTGGAGCAGAAGAATGGAATGGAGATGCGATTGATGAGCAGGCAAGGGGAGAGCCAGGACCCAGATCAAATGGATCAAGCCACTCACCAAAACATGAGCAAACCGCTTCAACTTAATCCCTCTGGCTGCTGGATGGCGTAGCCTGAGCGGGAAAGGCAGGGAGGGCCAGCAAGGAGGCGATGGCGGTATTTCCGGCGAGAAATGATGGTGCCTAGGATCAAGGTTGTACCCGTGGGGTGAACGGGAAGTAATCAGATACCATGCCTATTTAGAAGGTAGAGCTAACCAGGTTTTGGTAACTGGATGTGAAGCGTGAGAAAAATGGGAGAGGCGAGGACAGTTCCACCCTGATGGGCTGAGGAGCCATTTGCCGAGGGGGAGGACCACAGGAAGGACCAGAGTTTCGGTAGGCAGGGTGATGACAGACATGACGAGGAGGTCGTTACTGTGGGCCTCCTGGGGCTTCCTCGTGGAAAGTCTAGTCCCTCCGCTTTCCCACCATTCAGAGCTTCCAGCATCCTTCCAGTGATTTGGCTGAAATTAACCAGAGTTCACTTCTATTAGTTGACACTAAAACCCCTTAACTGATATAAGGGGCTCCCTTGGCCCTTGAGTGTTAGCACAGGAAACTAAACCCCATTCTGACTGTGGGAACATGTGTTCCGAGCAACAGCTAACAAATTCACAAATGAACTTTCGGACGCCACCCACTTCTCAGCAGGAGGCTGACTTCCTCTCCCAGTGTCTCTCCTCAGAGAGACAGCTTCTGCCAGTACAAGGTGGGGAAGTGTCAAATACTATTAAAACCTGATTGCTAATTCAAATGCGATTGCGCTTGATATGCTTGTCATGTAAAAGTGTGCAGTGTAGCTTAATAAAATTGATAGAACCCCCTTTGAAGATATTTTTGTCACAGAGGCACTTAATAAGACTGTTTCCATGAGGCTCCTCTGCCTCTTCAATATTTTGCTAGTGACACATGTGAGTGAACTAGTCCAGAACCTAGCAAGGCATGTTTCCCAAAGAATGTTGGAGGGGAAGGGGGAGTACTCAGATTCCTCCTTTTTATTTCTTTTCGTTAGGAAGTTCTCTACCAACTGCCCGATGATACGGTTCATCTGGTCACTGGGAAACCAAATCAAAGCTGTTTTGCTTCAGAATCAGACGCGATGAATAAATAATCCACAGAGGTTGCTGTCACTAACTCAAAAATAGCTAATTATAAACACCAAGTCCAAAAATTAATCTGTTCAAGGAAATGTTTCTTTTCTTCCTGCCAACGTCCAACAAGTATTTTCAGCCTGGGACCCAAGAGAACCACAGATTCCCATTCACTAGGAAGATGGTGGGACTTGACCCCCATCTTTGTTTTTCATTTGTTTTCCCATCTGATACTTTAAGTTGATATACTATAGTTTCCTTCTTATTCGATTCAAAATTTTTTGGTTTTTTTCCCCCCATGTGACATGTGTGATCTTAGTTCCCAGACCAGGGATCGAACATGCGCCCCCTACAGTGGAAGCTTGGATCTTAACCGCTAGACCACCAGGGAAATCCCAGCTCCCATGCTTGGATGCAGCCAGCATGGAACAGAAGTAAGTGACTTCTTTGTGGTAAAGCTGACCACCTTTGGAGGGATACTGACCTGAGTTCAAAGCTGGGTGGTCTTGGGAAAATTCTGTCCTCCTGGACACTCAGTTCCACTTCTGTAAAATGGGGATGGCATACTACTGCAGTGAGAGGTGGTGCTGTCTTGAGTGTAAGTGACAGGAACTCCTGTTCAAATGGGTTTAAGAAAAAGGAGATTAACTCAAATATTTGAAAATATTGAAACTAGAGCTGGCTTCTACCCCAGTCACTTTTGGGAGCTCAAAAATCTCCTCAGTTCAGTTCAGTTCAGTCTGTGTCTTGGCTTTGCCCTCCACTGTATCAGCTCCACACTCAGGCTGACCAGCTCCAAATGGGGGGCAGGATGGTGGCCGGGAGCTCCTGGCTTTTGTATTTTCTAATGAACATTAGAACACCCCTCTCCAGCCATTTGAACCCTGGCCCAGTGTCGTGTGTCCATCCCTAAGCCTGTCCCGGAACCAGTGATGCTCTGTTCATCCGGAAACCCGCGATGGAGCCCTAAAGGGGTTGGTGCTGCTCAGAACACGTGACACGTGGGGAAGATGCTGTTCCCCAGAGGGAGAGTGTGTGCTGCCCAGACAGGGAAGAGCTCGTGCCGTGAACCCAAAACCTGGTAAACGTGCATCCTAGATTGTCAGGGGAGATGTTTCAGGCGCAGTTTATTAAAATGAAAGCTGAAAAAAAAGAGACAAGACTGGGAAACAGGAAGCGACCGGTGCACAGCAGCACACAGTGTCTAGAGCCAGGGTCCCCTTTATTAGGACCTTCAGGGCGCTCAGGAAGAAAACACTGGCCTGGTGCCGGTGCCAGTCAGGGATTACTTTGGTGCAGGGGTGATGAAGATATTTTGAAACTAGACAGAGGTGGTAGTTGCACAGCATTGTGAATGTGCTAAATTCCCCTGAACTGAATTCACTTTAAAGTGGTTGTATGAATTTCCCCTCAGTATTTTAAAAGAATACTTTGGGCTGCAAATAAGAGAAAGCCCTAAGTTACTGACCTAAAAAAGTAGAGATGTCTTCATCTTACACAACAGGAAGTCCAGAGGTTCATAGACCAGAGCTGGTCAACGAAGCCCTCAGACCTTCTTTCTGCTTCATCACTCTCAGCGGAAGGCAGTGATCCCCATGGTCACAAGGTGACTGCTTCTCCTCCAGGCCTCACATCTGTATTCCAGATGAGAAGAATAAAAATGGCAGAGGGACAAAAGGGGGAAGGGAGGAAGGAAAACTGAAGTTTTACACAAAGGCCGGCTTAGTCTTCCCGACGGGAACCGTGCTCGTGGCCGCCCCTGCTGGCGAGGGAGGTGGGAGAACAGCGCGTTTACGTGGACACGCTGAGCGCTGAGACGGAGTCGGAGTCTGCTGACAAGGAAGAAACGAGAACAGATTAGAGACAACGAACATTGCCTTCCGGTGCCCACAGCAAAGTAGGGCTTGCATAGATGTCAGTGGACATAAAAGGAACAGGGTGTGGTATTGAAATTCTGAAAACAAAAGATACCGTCCTCTATGCTCTTACCTCTGAAAGCTCACTGATTTCTAAGTGTGAGATTAATTAGGCTTATTTTTAGTATTAAATACAAGCTGATTGGATAGGGGAGAAATGAAAAGGCAAGCGAAAGAGACCAGTAATCCTCTTATACCAATCACTTGCCTTTTTTCTTGTCTTTTCTTTTTTTCCTTTTCATTTTCATGAACTGCATCTGAAACAGCTACCCTAACAGAATCTGGGATGCAAGTTTACCAGATTTCAGGTTCACTGCCTTCACGTCCCCCCCAAAGAATCGCTCTTTGTAAAAGCTTGATTTTTCAGTCCCGGCATCTCCGTGTGTCTTGTGTTCATGCAGGATGTTAATGTGCTGAGGATGACTTCTCATTCGAGGTACAATGAAAACGTGAGAAATGGTTTTAATAAAGAGGGTTTGAGAGGGGTCTCGGGGGAGCAGAGGAGGGACGTGGTGTGCATCCGGACGCTGAAAGGGCAGCAGAGGGCTTTTCTGGGGATCCAGTTGGGGGCAGCCCGCCTGCCCGCGCAGGAGATACGGGCTCGGCCCCTGGCCCAGGACGCGCCTCAGGGCAGCTCAGCTTGTGCGCCACAGCTCCCGAAGCCCACGCGCCGGGAGCCCGCGCTCTGCAAGAAGAGAAGCCCCTGCAAGGAGAAGCCTGCACAGCACGGAAGAGCAGCTCCCTACCCCGCGCCCCGCCGCAACTAGAGAAAGCCTGCAGCAGCGAAGCCCCAGTGCCACCACAGAAAACAGCGGAGAACACGCGCGGAGTCCATCCTTACTCATCGTGGGCCGTCAGTGTTTAGCTGCTATAAGAGACACTGGCTGTTGTATGACTAAATGTCATTTACATACCGTAAGCATTACACCCTGTTTGAACAGAAACTTCATTTTCTAATGAAATATGTTTCAGTTTTTTTCCTCGTGAAAAATAATTATTGTGCATTTTTGAAAGTCCAATAATAACGACTGAAGATTTCCTCACAGCCCCAACACACAGGGAAAAATCCTGATCAAATCCATCTCAGGCTCATTTTTATACCTATTTCCACCAACATACACACATTTTTTAAAAACAGAAATGGAATCATACGGTGCTACCGGGCCAGGAACGTTTATTCTCCTGTCTCGCGTTTCCCTGAAGAGCGACCACAAGCACGTGGCATGCTTGCTCCCGCCCCCAGAGAAGTGAGTTGCTTGATTGGCGGGTGATAGCCATTGGTCCACATGGCTCAGGTGGGCAGGCTAACAGTGAAAAGCTAATTTGGAACCTGCTGCCTTTCTTCTCTGTCCCAGAACCATGTAACCTGAGGCAACAATCTTTGACAAGTGTAACTTTTCCCCGGGTAAGCTGTGCCCAGGTGGACATACTCCTAAAAACATCCTTAAAAAAAAAAAAAATTTTTTTTTTCATCAGAAGTAAAGCTGACATTTTTATATCTCCATCTATCTGAAAGTCCTCTGGACTCATCTAATTTCCCTAAGTAAACTCCTAGACATGAAACTGCTGAATCAAGACACATGGACATATAAAGTTAGTTAGCTAGTTATCGCTACTTTCCTTCTGGAAGGAACTCTGGAATATGATTGAACCACAAATGTCTTATTTTTCACATCTTTATCAGCACTGAACATTTTAAAAAATCTTGCCCATCTCTCTGAAATAAAAATAATGTGTGATTTTTACTTGCAATTCTGTTATTACTGAGACTACATGATTTTTCATGTGCTTAATATATTCTTTTTGAATTGCCTGAGAAATTAAGTTTTATTATTATAAAGCCAATGTCCTGATAAACCCTTGTTCAACGTTAAAGTGTTAGTCATTCAGTCGTGTCTGACTCTTTGCAACCTCCTGGACTGTAGCCTGCCAGGCTCCTCTGCCCATGGGATTCTCCAGGCAAGAATACTGCAGTGGGTAGCCATTTCCTGCTCCACGGGATCTTCCCGACCCAGGGATGGAACCCAGGTCATTGCAGGCAGGCTCTTCACCATCTGAGCCACCATGTGAGACCACATCACCAGGGCCTCACGCACCCTCTTCTCTCAGTTCAGTTCAGTTCAGTCCAGTCACTCAGTCATGTCCAACTCTTTGCGACCCCATGAATCGCAGCACGCCAGGCCTCCCCTGTGCATCACCAACTCCTGGAGTTCACTCAGACTCTCATTCATCGAGTCAGTGATGCCATCCAGCCATCTCATCCTCTGTCGTCCCCTTCTTCTCCTGCCCCCAGTCCCTCCCAGCATCAAAGCCTTTTCCAATGAGTCAACTCTTCACATGAGGTGGCCAAAGTACTGGAGTTTCAGCTTTAGCATCATTCCCTCCAAAGAAATCCCAGGGCTGATCTCCTTCAGAATGGACTGGTTGGATCTCCTTGCAGTCCAAGGGACTCTCAAGAGTCTTCTCCAACACCACAGTTCAAAAGCATCAATTCTTCAGCGCTCAGCGTTCTTCACAGTCCAACTCCCCCATCCATACATGACCACAGGAAAACCATAGCCTTAACTAGACGGACCTTAGTTGGCAAAGTAATGTCTCTGCTTTTGAATATACTATCTAGGTTGCTCATAACTTTTCTTCCAAGGAGTAAGCGTCTTTTAATTTCATGGCTGCAATCACCATCAGCAGTGATTTTGGAGCCCCAAAAATATAAAGTCTGACACTGTTTCCACTGTTTCTCCATCTATTTCCCATGGAGTGATGGGACCAGATGCCATGATCTTCGTTTTCTGAATGTTGAGCTTTAAGCCAACTTTTTCAGTCTCCTCTTTTACTTTCATCAAGAGACTTTTTAGTTCCTCTTCACTTTCTGCCATAAGGGTGGTATCATCTGCATATCTGAGGTTATTGGTATTTCTCCCAGCAATCTTGATTCCAGCTTGTGTTTCTTCAGTCCAGCGTTTCTCATCATGTACTCTGCATAGAAGTTAAATAAGCAGGGTGACAATATACAGCCTTGACGTACTCCTTTTCCTATTTGGAACCAGTCTGTTGTTCCATGTCCAGTTCTAACCCTCTTCTCTCACTGCTCCTCAAATGCAGCCCTCCCGGGATCAGGACTCAGAGTTGCAACAGAAACCGTCTCTGGCTGTCTTGAATGGAAAAGGACAGTTTATAGTGAGAGAATCTGCGTGAGGGACTGAGAAGCAGGCTGGAGGCAGCCCAGCCAGGAAGCTCGCCTGAGGTGGCCATGCAGAGCTGCTTGGGGGATAGACGTCCCCTTCAGCCTCAGCCCCTGAAGCCGGCCTCCCTGCTTCACCCTGCGGTGGGCTCTGGACAGTGCCAGAACACCCCTGCAGCCGCTGCCTCCAGAACCTGGATGGGGCTCCCCTCCACTCACTGGAGTGCACTCCCCGGGGTACCTGCAGGAATCTCAGGGTCCGCAGTGGATGTCTGACTTTCGCTGTATGAGAGCTGCCGGGGAGGCTGGGACAGTGAGCTTTCTAATGACAGATGATGGGCGCTCACGTGTGGCGGATCTCTCATGCCTGGGAAGGATGCAAAAAGGGCTTGCGCTGCCAAAGAAATAGCAAGGGCCTGCCACAGTTCTGGAGGAGCAGATCTATGCCTTACAGTGCCTTGGTACCTTCAGAAGCTTCCTTCTGCTCCATCCAAGTCAGGCAGCCCAGAGTCCCTGCCCATCCCCCAGTATACCTATTATCCCATTGTCCCTCCCTCTAGGGTGTGCCCTCTTTCTTCCACCTATCAAAGCCCTTCTGATTCAGGCTGCACTCCAATAAAAATTATGCTTAAAATATATTGCAAGATCTGAAGTTTCAAACAGTCTCTGAAAAGAAAAAAAAAATCAACTTCTCTGCTTCTTTGTTGCTACATTTAGAAGACACTTGGACCATTCTTCTAAGAAAGAGAACTTTCTCCAGGATGGAAGACAAATCCCCTGAAACACACACCCGAAAACAGAGATTCTTATCTTCCTAATACTTATATTATTTTTTTTTAAGTTTGCTCAATGAACAAATAGAAACTTCTTCCTTGACCTGGAAAACCTGGAATCCACCCGGCTACCCCTTAGCACCATTCCGGCACGAGAACATCGGAGCTCTAGGCAGAAAAATCACCTCACAGTGTTGACTGACATCTCAACAAGCGTAGAAAGCTGTAGCGTGTTTTGATAGGTACATTCCACATTTTTTACTTTCTCTTCACTACACCGGATGGTGCCTTCTAGAAATGGTGATCAGCCACTTGTATATCCCAGACTGAGCTTGAGGAAAGAGGATATTGTTCCCTAGTGTTACAATTGCATCTCCTTGTAACAGGCAATGGGGCCCTTCCCAGATGCCCTCAGGGTGGTAGGGGGGCCTCTACATCTGCTCTTGCCAGCTGAGCCAGGCTCACTAAGGACACCCACAGTTGAGAAGAGTAGGCCCCCCCATTACAAAATATGCACTGGGGAAAACTGCTCAAATATGCCAGAATTAAAGCAGTGGTTGTCTTTGGGAGATAAGTTTATGGGATTTCTTTAAGTGGTTTTCTAGATTTTCTATGCATGCATTTCATTTTCACACAGTAGTTCATCCACTCACCTCCTTCCTCTTCATCTTCAGGGGTGGAAGGTCAGCCCATCTTTCAAGACCCACGCCGCCTCCTTCAGGAGCCCCCACAGCTGAGTGATCTCTCAAGTCAGCCTCTCTCTCTCCTCGGCTCCACTGTCTCTCACTCTCCTCACTGGGATGAGGTTTGGCTATGTTCTCAGTTAACCCTGCCTGCCACTGCTGCCCTCTGTGAGCACAGACTCTGTTTTTTGGTTTTTTTTTTTCAAGCCATGACTGGCACAGTAGCTTACGTGGATCAAGTACTCAACAAGTATTCAGAGTTGAATTCTCATTTTTTTCTTTAACAAAGGTTTACCTTATCAGATTAATGGTCTCAAATGACACTTCTCTCTGCGAAATCGAACCAGCTGGGGCACAGCCATATCCTTGAAGAACCAGAGCCTGAGATTTTTCACAAAATCCATACACAGAAGCTCAGAGGCTTTGCCACATTCTCACAAGCTTCGGGTGATCCTGGAAGCCCCCAAACTCCACCCCCACCCCCGTTGGAGATCCACTGAACATACCCACCAACACGGGCACCAAAGACATACAAACCAAGGTATCTCCTGCAGAGCAGTGTGAACTATTTTAAAAATTGGATTCAGCCTTAATCTCTGAATATCAGTGAAAGAACATCCACAGAGACTATGGAATATTCTCCAGTGGTTATAAAGGCAATGTTAGTTAAGGCTACACATAGTGAAATAAAAGATCACCAAGACATATTGTTAACTAGAAAAAGCAAGGCATCAATACATAGGCTAAAATTCCACAAAAGTAATAAAAACTAAAAGTTTATTTTTAAATGACAGATACATATAGGAGATGTCTATAGCCTATACATGGATATGTGAACAGTGATTATTTCTGGGGAAGGAGGAGAATTTTCATGAAGGGATAAAAAGGGATGGTAACGTATACCTCTGGGCTTCCCTCATAGCTCAGTTGGTAAAGAATCTTCCTGCAATGCCAGAGACCTGGGTTCGATTCCTGGGTCGGGAAGATCCCCTGGAGAAGGAAATGGCAATCTACTCCAGTACTCTTGCCTGGAGAATCCCATGGACAGAGGAACCTGGCGGGCTACAGTCCATGGGGTCACAAGAGTCGGACACGGCTTAGCAACTAAACCACCACCACCACCGCCACCACCAACATATACCTCTATATTAAAAATTATGTCCTGAAATGATGACTGTTTGAATTTTTATGAAAACGTATTCTCCTACATTATATGTACAATTATAAAAATAAAACAGAATTGTAATTTTAGGACAAGTTAGAATGCCCAAACATGTTTAGATGAAGGCTTTTGTAGAACACCATGGGAATCAATTTATAAAACTTTAAATAACTACGTTTTGCTGGCCTGCATTATGTCAGTGTCATATTGAGCTATAGCCTTAATCTGTAGCAGTTAAAGAAAAATGTAACGCAGTGAAACAACTTAAATTGAGAAACTTTTATTGATTATTTTACTTTTCTGAATATTGGGGCGGGGGGGGGTCATAATTTATTTTTAAATGTGTGGTTTCAAAAACACCGGAATCTCATACAGTTTGCTTTGAGAACCCCAAATCTAAGGAGAAAGGGACAGAATCTAGAAAAAAAAAAAAAGTAAGCCATGATTATCAGGAAGCTATGACAATACAAGGTGAACAGACTGGAATCTTGAAAAACAAATTAAAAGAATGTCCTGGAAAACTGGCTTAGATAACAAAAATCCCTCTGGAAAAAAAAATAGCAGAATCACCCACCTAGACCACACTGCTTCTCTTTGTCTTTTCACAAAGGATCTAAGCAGACGGTATTAATATTTACAATAAATTTTCTTTGTGCAGTAACATATATAGAGAAACAATAGTCAAAAGACCTGTGGGATTGCAGTAATTTAAACTTACACCTTTGCTTCTATTGTAGCAGAGTACCATGGGGATTTTATACATATTGAAAGACTCAGGATCGTGTTATACTTCTTAAAGTGGAATTTCACACATATAAGCTGAAAATAAAACAATGTCTTGGAGAAAATTTCATAACATGCTCAACAAGAATTGTATCAGAATTCATAGCCCCGTAGTCATTTTTAAAAATTATTTTTACAAGAAAGAACGTTAAATATGCAACTAAAGAGCACCCTCTAGTGGGAGATAGTGTTTGTACAAAAACTCAGAATTTGACCTATTTCCGGAAAATACTGCATCTCAGATTTGCTGTGGATAAAACAGACTATCCTTAGAATATATTGGTTCAAGTCCCAAAATTCTTTGTGAAATCACTGCATTTCACAATTCTTCTCTCCAACTATTAAATTAAATGCAATTGTCTATTCTTTAAAATATCTTGTTTTTCCTTGAAAGAATATCAAGACCTAAAACCAACACTTTTTCCTATTAAAACACCTTCCTTTGTTTAGAAATCCTTGAACCTTGCAAACGTGATTCCAAGTGAGTATAAAATGAGGACGCGTTTGCCCCTCTTTGAAACGTATCTCCTTTGGCCTTCAGTGCAAATCTGCTGATGCTGTCCTACGGCCTGATGCAGACAGTGATAACCACCAAATTAAACTCCCTCTTTGGGCAGAATTGAAAGGTGTTGAGGAAGCCTGCCACAGCATATTTCAGCAGAGTACCTGAATCCAGCCATCTTCATACAACCATTTACTGTAGTTTTTCCCTATCAGGTACACACACGTAAATGAGGAAAAGATTTGAAGCCCTCAAATGCTGAGAAGGTTGAACATATGACCCAAAAGATCAGCAACAGGAGTCTCACCAAAAAAAAAAAAAAAAAAACCGCCTCAAAGAAACACAGGACACTGGCCTTGAATCTGGAGAGCCTCTAGAGTTTACTCAGCATCTCACCCTCACAGGTTTTACCAGATGAACGTCCCATCTGTACAGCTCTTACCTTAATGTCTGTCTACAGTCTGTTTAACTTATTTAAAGACCAAGATCACATACCATAAATAGAAACTGACCACAAAATTAATTAAATCAAAAGAAAAGAGTAGTATGTTACATTCCAGAAACTGGGTTTTCTATTGGGGTTTGCTTCCTTCTTGATGAAACAGAGGAGATTGCCAGATAAGTGTTCAGGACAAAGTAACGCACCAGTAGGCTTCCTCATCCATGCTTCTGGAAGGACTGAGCAAATCAGGGTTCCGTGTTGCTGACGCTGTGTCCATGTAGCCCCGGAATCATCTCTCATTCTGGCAGCAGTCCATGTCCACGTTTTTAGGAGGCATTCTTCAAACTCTCGCTTCCCATGTGATCAGAGAAAATAAAACTCAAGAAGGGAAAGTGCCTTGCCCAAGGCTGTTGGAGCGGACCTGGCTGGTGCCTGCCCACAGTCCCTCAGGCATTTCCACCGCAGTGCTCTCTAGGGCAGCTTCCCACTGCTAGCAGCCTGTCTCTCTGCCTGGGGGCTCCTTCCGGGGGTGGGCAGCCCACTCTGCTCAGGCACTCAGGGCTGAACCAGGAGTCCTGGAGCATTAACATCCCAGGGGCAGTTCTCAACTAGCAACCAACAGGAACCGGTATATAAATACCCCAGCTCCCTCTCCCTCCTGTCCAGCAGGCATGCAGTCCGCTCTAGCTCCTAGGGTTCCCACGAGGGATGAGGCTCCTGTTACTTACAGAACTAACTTGTTTTATCTTGTTGCTTAGCCACTTAGTCACGACCAACTCTTTAGCAACCCCACGGACTGTAGCCCACCAGACTCCTCTGTCCACGGGATTTCCCAGGCAAGAATACTGGAGTGGGTGGTCATTTCCTTCTCCAGGGGATCTTCCCAACCCAGGGATGAAACCCACACCTCCTGCATTGGCAGGCAGGTTCTTTGTCACTGAGCCACCAGGGAAGTCAGCTTGCTTGACAGCGCATCTTTTATTGGCTGTTTTCAATCCTAGTCTCACTGCCCCTTTCTTTATGGATGTTTCCTGGGGTCACCCCCCAGATAATCTACTTGCACTTGGCTCTGTATCTCAGGGTGTGCTACTGGGGAAACCCAAATTAAGACGATTAAGTAGCAAGTGAGCCATAGAGTCTGTTTCTTAAGCCCACTTTTCCACTTCCTCTTCTAGGATGGTTTTGTCTGTCTCCTCTTTGCCATTGCTTCAAGAAAATTAGAGATACCAAGGGAACATTTCATGCAAAGATGGGCTCGATAAAGGACAGAAATGGTATGGACCTAACAGAAGCAGAAGATATTAAGAAGAGGTGGCAAGAATACACAGAAGAACTGCACAAAAAAGATCTTCATGACCCAGATAATCACGATGGTGTGATCACTCATCTAGAGCCAGACATCCTGGAATGTGAAGTCAAGTGGGCCTTAGAAAGCATCACTACAAACAAAGCTAGTGGAGGTGATGGAATTCCACTAGAGCTCTTTCAAATCCTGAAAGATGATGCTGTGAAAGTGCTGCACTCAATATGCCAGCAAATTTGGAAAACTCGGCAGTGGCCACAGGACTGGAAAAGGTCAGTTTTCATTCCAATCCCAAAGAAAGGCAATGCCAAAAAATGCTCAAACTACCACACAATTGCACTCATCTCACACGCTAGTAAAGTAATGCTCAAAATTCTCCAAGCCAGGCTTCAATAATACGTGAACCGTGAACTTCCTGATGTTCAAGCTGGTTTTAGAAAAGGCAGAGGAACCAGAGATCAAATTGCCAACATCTGCTGGATCATGGAAAAAGCAAGAGAGTTCCAGAAACACATCTATTTCTGCTTTATTGACTATGCCAAAGCCTTTGACTGTGTGGATCACAATAAACTGTGGAAAATTCTGAAAGAGATGGGAATACCAGACCACCTGACCTGCCTCTTGAGAAACCTATATGCAGGTCAGGAAGCAACAGTTAGAACTGGACATGGAACAACAGACTGGTTCCAAATAGGAAAAGGAGTATGTCAAGGCTGTATATTGTCACCCTGCTTATTTAACTTCTATGCAGGGTACATGATGAGAAACGCTGGACTGGAAGAAGCACAAGCTGGAATCAAGATTGCCAGGAGAAATATCAATAACCTCAGATATGCAGATGACACCACCCTTATGGCAGAGAGTGAAGAGGAACTAAAAAGTCTCTTGATGAATGTAAGAGGAGAGTGAAAAAGTTGGCTTAAAGCTCAACATTCAGAAAACGAAGATCATGGCATCCGGTCCCATCACTTCATGGGAAATAGATGGGGGAACAGTGGAAACACTGTCAGACTTTATTTTGGGGGGCTCCGAAATCACTGCAGATGGTGATTGCAGCCACGAAATTAAAAGACGCTTACCCCTTGGAAGAAAAGTTATGACCAACCTAGATAGCATATTCAAAAGCAGAGACATTACTTTGCCAACTAAGGTCCGTCTAGTCAAGGCTATGGTTTTTCCAGTAGTCATGTATGGATGTGAGAGTTGGACTGTGAAGAAGGCTGAGCGCCAAAGAATTGATGCTTTTGAACTGTGGTGTTGGAGAAAACTCTTGAGAGTCCCTTGGACTGCAAGGAGATCCAACCAGTAAATTCTGTAGGAGATCAGTCCTGAGATTTCTTTGTTTTTTTTTTTTATTTTTTTTTTATTTTTTTTTATTTTTTTAATTTTAGTTTTTTATTTTTTAAATTTTAAAATCTTTAATTCTTACATGCATTCCCAAACATGAACCCCCCCTCCCACCTCCCTCCCCATGACATCTTTCTGAGATTTCTTTGGAAGGAATGATGCTAAAGCTGAAACTCCAGTACTTTGGCCACTTCATGAGAAGAGTTGACTCATTGGAAAAGACTTTGATGCTGGGAGGGATTGGGGGCAGGAGAAGAAGGGGACGACCGAGGATGAGATGGCTGGATGGCATCACTGACTCGATGGATGCGAGTCTGAGTGAACTCTGGGAGTGGTGATGGACAGGGAGGCCTGGCGTGCTGTGATTCATGGGGTCGCAAAGAGTCAGACACGACTGAGCAACTGAACTGAACTGAACTGCCATTGCTTCCTTGTCCCAAGGTCTTTGGACTAACTGAGCCAAATCTAAAACCATGGTACCTTTCAGTTACAAGTGTGCCAGCTAGAAGGTGCCCAGGGCTGAGGAGTTTCCCAGAAGGTGGAACTTGCAGTGCAAAGTCCTGGGCAAACCAGGACCCATTGGTCGCCCGAGTCAGCCACCACTTTTCCCATGTGAAGGGGGCTACAGTTCTGAATTCAGAGACCCTGGCCTCCTATGTGTAACACATGGGCACAGTCCATAAAACACAGCTCTAGTAATGAAGCACCTGGTGTTCCCCAGGGCATTATAGATGGTAAGGCCGCTGCATACAAACCTTCCGGTTGCCAGCTTTAAAAGATGCAAACATGTTCATGTGTCCGGTCACGTGAGTCAGTTCACGTGTCTGGTGCACACTGTCACGCGTGTGCGCCGTCTACAAGTTGCTGTGCTTTTGTGCACTTCACTGTGTAGGTCATGCTAGTGGTAAAAAACCCACCTGCCAGCGCAGGAGACACAAGAGACGGGTTCCATCCCCTGCAGGAGGGCATGCAGCCCGCTCCAGTATTCTTACCTGGAGAATCCCATGACCTAGGAGTCCATTGAGCTACGGTCCATGGGGTCTCAAAGAGTCAGACGTGACTGAAGCGACTCAGCACACACAGCTCACGCATAGAGTGTGCTGTTCCCTTCATTTCATTCCCTTTACTTCAAGCCCAGGATGTCCAGAAAGCCAGTGTAAAAGCACAGGTCTTGTAGCTGGTACTGCTGTACTTTTCAGGATGTATGTGTTAGTCACTCAGTCATGTCTGACTCTTTGCAACCCCATGGATTGTAGGCCACCAGGCTCCTCTGTCCATGGAATTCTAGGCACGAATACTGGAGTGGGTTACCATTCTCTTCTCCAGAGGATCTTCCCTACCCAGGGATCAAACCCAGGTCTCCCTCCTTGCAGGCAGATTCTTAACCATCTGAGCCACGAGGGAAGCTGTTCTATAAGATTAAAAATAGTTTCCTTATTCTTCGTGTGTGTTTTTTGGGTGCTATTTGTGTGAAAAATGTTACAAACCCATCACATACAGTACTATATAGCTGATTGTGTTAGCTGGGTACCTGGACTAACTTTGTCAGATTTGCGAACACATTGAGCTTAGGAGCCCACTCTGGGAACAAGGCTCAGTCATATGTAGGGGACTTGCTGCTCAAGTGCCATAAAGGATGGTTTTGTACTCCACTGAGGTCTACGTTTATCTTCTTGTGTATCAGGAAAAATTTAGCACAGCAAATGTGTATGTTAGAGACATTGATGTCAAAGAGGATACTCAGTCATTTAAATTTACTTTTCTAAATGAGTTCATTAAATAAAAACAAATTATGGTACACATTCTACACACTCCTGGCAAAAAGTCTTGTAGAAGTTTGTTAACTATACAGATAATACTAGAAATCATATATTTATACATTTTTAAGTAAATTAAATTGACTCTTAATTTGTTGAGTAGACATCTTTTCAACTGTCCTTCGGTAGCCATTCCTCTTAACCTATTAAAAATAAAGGTTTCTATGTGTCAGACTCACAGACAAGTGAAGCCAACAGTCTCTATCAGGTGGCAGAAAGATTTGATTCCTGAGTCACTGGACGATGAGAAAACACATAGGGAGCACTCAGGCTTGTGCCATGCAGTCCTTCATCTGATGGAGAGGGAGGCAGACACGGCCCCCGCCCCTGGGGAGCTGACCGTCAAGAGGGTGAGACAGACATGAGCTGAATATGCCCCAAATAAGTACGCAGTTATTGCAACTGAGGCAAACAAGAAAATAACCGTTCAGCAAGCTGTGTTCAGAGGCGCAAGGGAAAAATGTATCTTTATTTTCTGTAACAAACCCTAGAGTTCATGCGGTGGGCGGATGAGGAGACGTGCAGAAATAAAAACCAGAGCTCGCTCCTTAAGGTAGCTCTGTCTTCTGGCTTAAATGCAGCCTCTTTGGGTTCGAAATAGTGTCTTTCAAGTGAACCTCAAAGACGTGTCTCTGAAGGAGAGATCCACGCTGTGGGAACGAACTATGGCTCTGTCACGCCCTCACCATGAGATCTGGGGCAAGTCATTCAGGCCCCCTGAGCCCCAGCTCCCAGTCTGTGAACTGGGGGTGGGGACAGTGACGCCTGCTCCTCACTCCAGCGGGGTAGTGAGAGAGGTATATTCTCTTTCCGTCAGAGTTCTTCAGTGGCAAGCAACAAAAACCGATAGGCCACTGTTGTTCGGCCAGCGAAAGCAAAAAGGAAATCCGCTGGAAGGAGATTTGGGAGTCTCCAGAATTTATGGGGGGGCTACAGAATCGGGTGTGAACAAAGGTCAGGACCGAGGCAGGAGCTGAAGCAGAACCACAGACGGGTCACTGCCTTTGGACCCTCTTTCCGTCTCTGAGTCACTTCACTCACAATCCAAAGTCCAGGGTTAAGAGAGTCTGATTCACTGACCTTAGTTCACTTGCCCACTCTTGCCTGCCCTGGAATAATAAGAAGTTTCTACCTCTTTGGCCTCTATAGTGGGAAGTGTGAAGGCTTTGATCAACCATGCTCATGAGGGAAAGATAATTTCTAAAAATGAAAACAGGATCCTGTTGATAGAGGGGGAAAGTACTGGGAAAGTACATAAAGATCACCGAAATGCAGAGTGGTGGCTATTCCGTTTTTCTTAGCTTTAGTGGAAGCCTTGTCTACGCATCTGTGGCAGAGGATGGTGGGGAGGGAGTATCTGCTCCCCTCAAGAGCTTCACACTCTTGTTCCCAGCGTTACGGCAAAAATACAGACACTTAATAGGCAAACCTAGGCACTGAGTTTCGACTTATACTAAATCCAAATTCTTCTCCCAAAAGCATCAACCATAAATAGCAAAAAGATAAATAAGAGTATGTGACGTGTGAGGAAATCCATGGGCTTCGTGATTTGTGTATGAAATTACTGATGATAAAAACACGGTCAGATTATCATGCATTTTCAAGGCAAAAATAGTGGGTCACGGGGTAGGATAAATGTGAGGCATGACCATTCAGTTGGGAAGGAAATCTTTTTTAGGTTCAAAATAGACTGAATCATGACCGGACAGTCCAAGAACATAAATTTTACCATCATTTACAAAATATTACTATTGAAACTAGGCCATTATGCAAAAAATACAGGTAGTTCCTCAAGAGAAAATACTTCAAACATTAATGTAAATAATAATGCTTTAAAGTTTAAAAAGTATAACCACGAATGCAAGAGTTATAGACATAATATTTGACTCTCCTTTTGTTTAAATGCTGTTCCAAGAAAAAATGTCTTCTCTTGGGCACATACATAAAGATTAAAAATATTAGCAGATCATTTGTATATACTGGTTTTGTTTTTCTACCATAAAACAAGGGAAAAATGCAGGACAAATTTTAAAATTTTTAATGCTTCATCCAAATGATATGTTAAAATATGCCAGAAAGAAAATCTTCTTTATTTTATTTCTTGGCCACACCGTTAGGCATGTGGGATCTTAGTTCCCCTACCAGAGATGGAACCCGCAGCCCCTGCCTCGGAAGCTCGGAGTCTTACCCACTGAACCACCAGGGAAGTCCCAGAGATTTTTTTAAATAAGCAATAAGGTTAATACAGAAGTTCTCCTACTTCATCAATGTATTGAAGAAGGAAGAAGAGGGAAGGGAAAACGAAGGAAAAAAGAAAGTGAAAAAGAACAAAAAGAATGCAAATTTATAATGCTAAAAGAACCACTTTACAGCTCAGAAAATTCGTATTGGGTTACACCATAAATGCAACCGTAAATGTGGTTTTAGAACCAAACTGGAGGAAGTCGCCTCAGAATTTGTTGTTAATGTTCGACTGACAGCATTTGAATGATCTATTTCACAAACACCAGTTGAATTTCGAGATGATTCAACATTGCATGAGGCAAAACTATAAGAGGGACTTAGTATTTATATGATATGTTACTATCAACATAATTATATCCAGCATGTGACTGAATTTTGCCTACACAGTTAGAAAATAACAGATAACAAAAGCTTTTAAGAAATGCATATTTGTGTAAGTTCCATTTTCTATTATCTGTTGATACTGTACCTCACGTTCTAATACACTGGTTGTTTTGAAGACACAAATTATACATTAACTCACTATCCACCCCCCACCCCAATTTTACCCATCATTCAAATTCCAAGGCAGAGAAAAATTTCGTCTAAATGAATGGTAGGATTTCCTTTTCCTTCTGTTAATTTTTTAAGGCATTAGGGCACCTAACAAAAGAAAAATACATTCTATGCATTTTACAGTCGTTTGCAAATATTAGGTCTATATCAATACACATCAGCCAGTGTAAAAACCACAGCGCTTTATCTATAATGCTTTGACTGGAGGAACTGGCATAAGATTTGTTGAGTAAAATCTCCACAAAGAATATTACTCTGGGTAAGATTTGGTGTGTATGAGTTAATAAATTTTTTTGTCAGGCTGGCCCTTAGGATTACTCTTCTGTCTGAATTTTGGTTTTGTTTTCTCTCTGGTCTTCCCTCATGGAGTTGAACCTGGAAATAGCATCACTCTTCAGCTCGTTAGTTTGATAAACTGGCCTAAGTGTACAGCGACAATGGGCACCTCCAGCACAGAAGCTTTTATAGGTCTCCAGGGGATTCTGGAAAACACCAGGAAGTGTTTAGGTACTGAATCACAGCCAAGTATTCTGAATCTTTCATTTTTTTTCCTATGAGGATGTCAGAATTAAAATATAGAACCTGCTTTTCCCACTTGGTTTCTATTACTTGTAAAGCATTCAAGAGCTCATAGGCTAGAATTACTTCCTTCCCAGACAAGAGAACAGGCAAAAATTTGAAAATGCGTTAACAGTTCCTCTGCTGGTCTTCTTTAATATTTTTGAGCCAACAATATAATAAAAATGACTAAATACTAAACCTGAGCACTGAGCTTCTAAATCCATCATATTTTTATCATATTTATCCATGCAGTGTTCTCATCTTTGGTGGTTTAGGTAATGCATGTTGAAATAAATTTCACACGATAACTAGCGTGTTTTCAGATATGACGCATCCATCATCTGAATAACCAGGCAATTATGACATAGCAAACCTTTGGGATAAATGATTTGTTTTAAAGGTTGTTTAGGTTACAGTTAAAAATTAGGCTTTACTACAAAGGCAGGAAGAAATAAGATAAAATTAAGGTTTGTAAATAAGAATTTAAAACTGAAATTTGGGTGGAAATGACTTCTTGTTTTTTCTAATTAAGCACATGTATTATTTATGTTAGAATACCTCAGATAACCCTTGGCGGGGTGGGGGTGGGAAACGAGAGATAACTGTATTTCCTCAAATCTTAGCTTATCTATCTTTGCGTACTGACTGCTTTAGCATTGTTAAAAAATCATCCCAACAATTGAACATTGAGATATTTATCTACAATCAAACAAGCAAAAATATAGGTACAAAGATGTTGAATGCACCAAAATGTAATATTAACAAATTGGAAACAAGTGTCCATCAATAGGGAATGACTAATAAATATTGATTAGAGTCATATAATTGGGATATAGAATGCTTTGCAGGCATTTTGAAAAATTGAGGCGATCTGTGTACACCAGCGTGGAAGTTTATGCATGACTGTGTCGAAGGCAAAAGTGTTCTACATTCAGTAAGAATAGTAAGATGTCATTTTTAAATAAGCATGCATAGATATATTTGAACATTGCTTGCATTTTTACAGCAAGAATATATTATTTGCTCGCTTTATTATTTTTCAAATGATTATTTAAAGGGTCCAGAGGATACCAGAAAACCTGTTAATAGTTACTGTAGTGAGCATGATGCAAGAGAGAAAACATTCACTTTTTCACCTGTGTCCATTTTATTCATCTTAAACAAAAGACCCCATATCGCTTTAAACAGTGCTCATTTTGTCTGCGCACTGGCTCAGCAAACAATGAAAAAACATTTCATTTATGTGAGGTATAAGGGGATAATATTAGAATAAGTGCAAGTAGCAGCAGCTAGAGAAAGAAAAAGACGTGAATGTCTAATGAAAAGAAACGTAAACTAGTAATAATCACAGTATCCAACGTGGCAAAAAGGTTATTTAAAATATTCCAGCTGATGGTAGGAACAGAAATCAGCATCACCTTCATAGAAAGCATGTCTGCATTATATAGCTTGAGCTTCACAAACATTTGTGTTCTTAAATCCAATATTTCAACTTGTAAAAATTTAGCCTAAGTGTTGATGCTAACAGCACCTCTTTAAAAAGCAGAGTAGGAAACAGCCTAAACATCTGGTCAGAGAGGATTAGATGACTTATTATTATTTTTATTAATCTTACCTTGATGGATTAGAACTAGGCATTGTTCCATTAAGCTCCAAGAGCTTAATAAACATTCTGTCCTGTGCTCTTAGAACAATCCTATACAGTTTCTTTCTACTTTCACAGGTAAGAAAACAGAGACATGAGTTGTTTCATCACTTGTCTAAGATCTGCGGCTAGTTAAGAGGAGCCGAGGGGTCAGAACAGATGGACAAGCTGCCAAAGCCTGTGTTCTTAACCAGCATATCCATCTGTGTTCATCTAATGGGATACAGGTGGCCATTAAAGATCACGGAATATCACTGATGAGGAAAAACACTCACGATTTCTTGCTCCATAAAAATATATAATTCAACATAGTATCTATAGTATGATGGTTCTTCAGAAGTGCACATTCGCATGTAAACGTAGAATTTTCTAAAATTAACATTTCTGTTTATATGAATAGAACACATACACGTTAGACATAAAAGAGGCTATTGTTAATCATTCCGTGAATGCTTAATGACATAAATTGGTAAGCAAAAGTAGAAAAGAAAGAAAGTGAAGTCGCTCAGTCATGTCCGACTCTTTGCGACCCCATGGACTGTAGCCTACCAGGCTCCTTTGTCCATGGGATTCTCCAGGCAAGAGTACTGGAGTGGGTTGCCATTTCCTTCTCCAGGGGATCTTCCCGATCCAGGGATCGAACCCAGGTCTCCCGCATTCCAGGCAGATGCTTTAACCTCTCAGCCACCAGGGAAGCAAAAGTAGAAGACGCTGGAATTCCCTGGCTATCCAGCGGTTAGGACTCCATGCTTACACTACCAAGGGTGTGGGTTCAATTCCTGGTTGGGGAACAAGTCTCATGGTGTAGCAAAAAAAAAAAAAAAAAAAAAGCTTTTTATTTTTTTTAAATGCTAAGAAAGTGCCCTGGGACTTCCCTGCTGATCCAGTGGCTAAGACTCTGTGCTCCCAATGCAGGGGGCCTGGGTTTGATCTCTGGTCAAGAAACTAGATCCCTCATGGCACAGCTAAGACCCTGTATAGCCAAATAAATAAATATTCTTTAAAAAAAAAAGGAGGTGGGGGAGGGGGCAGTGTTCACTGCGGCACTGTTTACAATAAATTCGGAAACAGCCCGAATGCCCATCGACAGAGGGCTGGATAAAGAAGGCGTGCCGTATGTTTATACACCTGGGAAGTCCACACACAGACACGCAAAATATAGGACTGCAATATATAAAAGCATTATCAGGGATCCTCTGAGAGATGAGATTTAATCTTTTACATTACCCTTGCAAAGATATTTTCCAAAGTTTTACAGTATAAATGTGAAACCTTAAGAAAAAATTTTATAATTAATACTTACATTTATATGCATAATAGCTTCCCTGGTGACTCAGACAGTAAAAAATTCACCTGCATTGTGGGAGACCTGGATTCAATCCCTGGGTTGGGAAGATCCCCTGGAGAAGGAAAGGGCTACTCACTCCAGTTTTCTTGACTGGAGAATTCCATGGACAGAGGAGCCTGGCGGGCATCCATGGTGTCGCAAAGAGTCGGACACGACTGAGTGACTTTCACTTTTCACATCTGTAATGTATAAGTGAAGCAAGACAACAAAGCTTTTCTGTTGCACATATATTAGTATCTGTATTATGTTTGTAAAGTATGTTTTATTGGAAAATTCAAAATACACAATAGTCTGACATTCCGTAAACGCATTATCCAAATTCAGGAATCATCAAGAATCGGTAAGACTGTGCTGCACTTATTTCAAGTCATCAGGAAACAGCTCAGAAGCAGGGCCAAGTTTAGAATGAGGCAAGACACTCCTCTCAGGTAAAACATTTAAGGAGGCAACAAAAAGGTCAGTAATCAAAATAATATTTTAATGCAATATTTTTTGCCTTCAGGAAAATCGTGCCAAAGGTTACAACCTTGTAATTTCTGGTAAGAAACTTTGAAATACTACCATATCACAGGAGAGAGGAGTTTGGGAGCTAAACTTCAATCTGCCAGAGCCCTTGTTCACATCCACAGACCCCATTTATACCCACAATGTTTTCCACCACATCCATCTTCAGTTAGGAAGTCTTGTGGGAGTACATCTTTCTGCAGAAAGTGGTGGCGGCGGGGGCCCAGGGGGCCACAGGGCCCCGTGCTGTCTCTCTGGAGGCTCAGCTCGGAGTGATTTAGCCGGAGTGAGTTTGGCGTAAGATGGCAGAATCATGCAATCAACGTCTCCCGTGAGAACTCCAAAACTACAACTCACTGCTGAACAACCATCAACTGAAGAATGTTGGAGCCCACCAAAAAAGGATACCCCACGTCCAAGGGCAAAGGAGAAGCCCCAGCAAGACGGTAGGAGGGGTGACATCATGTTTAGAATCAAACCCCGTTTCCACCAGAGACACTCAGAAGGCTCAAACATACCTTGCGCGCATCAGGACCCAGGGACCCCACAGAGACTGAGCCAGAACTGCGTCTGAGTGTCAGCTGCAGAGGAGCGGGTCAGCGGTGGCCTGCACAGGGGCAGGGGCTCTGGGCGCAGCAGACCTGGCTGCAGCGTAAGCCCTCTTGGAGGTCGCCATTAACCCCACCATAGAGCCGCCGGAACTTACACAGCACCGGGAAATAGACTCTTGGAGGCCACAAGAGAACCTTGTGCACCCGGATGCAGGAGAAAGGAGCAGTGACCCCACAGGAGACTGACCCAGACTTGCCCGGCAGTGTCCAGGAGTCTCCGGGGGAGGCGTGGGTCGGCGGGGGCCTGCTGCAGGGTCGGGGGCAGAGTGCAGCAGTGCATCATGGGACCTTTTGAAGGAGGTCTCCAATGTCTTCATTATCTCCACCATAGTTTTGCCTCAGGTCAAACAACAGGGAGGGAACATAGCCTCACTCATCTAAAGAAAACTGGATTAAAGAGTTACTGAGCATGGCCCTGCCCATCAGAACAAGACCCAGTTTCCCCCTCAGTCAGTCTCTCCCATCAGGAAGCTTCCGTAAGCCTCTGACTCTTCTCCATCAGAGGGCAGATAGAATGAACACCACAATCACAGAAAACTAACCAATCTGATCACACGGACCACAGCCTTGTCTAACTCAATGAAACTATGAGCCATGCCGTGTGGGGCCACCTAAGGCGGACAGGTCATGGTGGAGAGTTCTGACAAAATGTGGTCCATTGAAGAAGGGAACGGCAAATGACTTCGGTATTCTTGCCTTGAGAACTCCATGAACAGTATGAAAAGGCAAAAAGATAGGACAATGAAAGATGAACTCCCCAGGTCGGTAGGTGCCCAATATGCTACAGAAGATCATGTCCAAACTGCTGCACAATTGCACACATCTCACACGCTAGCAAAGTGATGCTCAAAATCCTCCAAGCCAAGCTTCAGCAGTACATGAACCGTGAACTTCCAGATGTTCAAGCTGGATTGAGAAAAGGCAGAGGAACCAGAGATCAAATTGCCAACATCCATTGGATCATCAAGAAAGCAAGAGAGTTCTAGAAAAATATCTGCTTTATTGACTACACCGAAGTCTCTGACATTGTGGATCACGACAAACTGTGGAAAATTCTTCAAGAGATGGGAATACCAGACCACCTGACCTGCCTCCTGAGAAAACTATATTCAGGTCAAGAAGCAACAGGCAGAGCTAGACACGGAACAACATGGTTCCAAATCAGGAAAAGAGTACGTCAAGGCTGTATATTGTCACCCTGCTTATTTAACTGATATGCAGAGTACATCATGAGAAACACTGGGCTGGAGGAAGCACAAGCTGGAATCAAGATTGCCGGCAGAAATATCAATAACCTCAGATATGCAGATGATACCACCATTATGGCAGAAAACGAAGAAGAACTAAAGAGCCTCTTGATGAAAGTGAAAGAGGAGAGTAAAAAGTTGGCTTAAAACTCAACATTCAGAAAACTAAGATCATGGCATCTGGTCCCATCCTTTCGTGGCAAATAGATGGGGAAATAGTGGAAACACTGATAGACTTTATTTTTTGGGGCTCCAAAATCACTGCAGATGGTGACTGCAGCCATGAAATTAAAAGACACTTGCTCCTTGGAAGAAAAGCTATGACAAACCTGGACAGCTTATTAAAAAGCAGAGACACTACTTTGCCAACAAAGGTCCGTCAAGTCAAAGCTATGGTTTTCCCAGTAGTCAGGTATGGATGTGAGAGTTGGACTGTGAAGAAAGCTGAGCACCGAAGAACTGATGCTTTTGAACTGTGGTGTTGGAGAAGACTCTTGAGAGTCCCTTGGACTGCAAGGAAATCCAACCAGTGCATCCTAAAGGAAATCAGTCCTGAATATTCATTGGAAGGACTGATGCTGAAGCTGAAACTCCAATACTTTGGCCACCTGATGCAAAGAACTGATTCCTTTGAAAAGACCTTGATGCTGGGAAAAATTGAAGGCGAGAGGAGATGGGGACGACAGAGGATGAGATGATTGGATGGCATCACCTACTCAATGGACATGAGTTTGAGTAAACTTCGGGAGTTGGTGGTAGACGGGGGGGGCCTGGCATGCTTCAGTCCATGGGGTCGCAGAGTCAGACATGACTGAGCAACCAAACTGAACTGAACTGATAGGAATGCATACATGAAAAATTATTCATGTATAAGTTATAAACTAAGTATAATTACAAAAACAAGAGAGAGGTTCAGTTTATATCACTTTAGATGATGGCAACGTATACTATCAAAAGTGTTAAGACTAAACTGGGAAGAATTCATTGAGGATACACATTCAAGGTAATACTTAAAGAATGAAGAGAAACACGTCTTCTCTGTTTAGCCCCATAGGTGTTCTGGCAAACAAACAAAGTTAGAAGAGGGTACAATCTTTATCATGATGGAGAAAAAAAAAAAAAAACACCCTGCCCCTTCTCCCAATGAAAAAAATACCACAAAGTTTTCATGAACAGAAAGTTCTCGTAATATTGCCATTGACATGTCCTAGCCACTGGTTTGAAACCTAAGACATTGTCTGGAATTTCCCTAGAACTTACTGACCACCAAGTAACATATTTGGACAAAAAGGAAGCTCCTACATAATACATTTCAGAAGAAAAAGTAAACACCACTTCAGAGGTTGATCCTCAGCTCTGACAATATACTTAATATTTCCTTCATACTTCCCTCCAAATTAATAATTATACATATTAGAAAGGAAGCAGACAAATTACTATTTTAACATAATTAATTTGACATTTATTCATTGTTGTGAAATTATTATCGTCACACAGTCAGACTTTAATGTGCACATGTCAATAAGGCAGGCCAAGGATGAAGATTTTAAATAGTTTCAAGAAGGAAGAGAATTAATTTTTATGATTGTTGCATAAACACTGAGTTACGTGTCAAAGTAACACACTGAAAGAATTCAAATGGCTTCGTAAAATGGAAGAGAAGGAAAGCCATAATTAAATATATCAGAGAATGACTAACTATTCTTTCAAAAGAATTCCTTTGCTGAAGATTAGCAAACTAAGATTCCGCCAGAATGTTCCAAAATGTGCACCTTCAGTGGGATGGGAGATAACCATGATTCTATTTTAATCATTATTTTAATGTGTCCTAGAAATATCACTAACGTGCCAAGCCAGTGATACCCCAGTAGTATTGCTCATGATGAACTTTTGTTTTAAAGGAAGTTCTTATAAATGAAAATAAAGCTAAGCCGCAGTGTAAGTGCTGCCCAGGTGAGAACACGTGATGTGAGTACGTCGTGTCCCTGAGCATCTTTTCCCCATTTTCCTGCACACAGACTCCAGACAGGCACCTGCTTCTAACAGCCCCACACTTGGGCTCTTTCCATTTCAAGCTGCCCACGCCAGTCTTGCCTGGGATCAGGCAGACCTAGTGGAGAAGGCAATGGCAGCCCACTCCAGCACTCTTGCCTGGAAAATCCCGCGGACGGAGGAGCCTGGCGGGCCGCAGTTCATGGGGTCGAGAAGAGCCGGACACGCCTGAGCGACTTAGCAGCAGCAGCAGCCCTAGAAAGGTCCTGTGCTCCTCTAGTGGGTGAGATGGGAAAGAACCCCCGAAATGCAGGAGACCAGGGTTCCGTCCCTGGGTCAGGAAGATCCCCTGGAGAAGGGAGTGGCTGCCCACACCAGTATTTTTACCTGGCTACAGTCCACGGGGTCGCAAAGAGCTGGACACGGCTGAGAGACTAACAGAGACCGAAAAATGCCCTAACCAACCCCCTTCACTAATGACCAAATGCAAGGATAGAAACCTGCTTTGTCCAATAGAAACATAATGCGTCCCATCTCTGTCACTTGAAACTTTCTATTGGCTACTTTTTACAAAAGTAAAAATAAACAGGTGGAGATAATTTTGATAATGCACTTCAGTTAGTCCATTACAGCAAAAATATACCATTTCATCATGTAGTCAATGTTAAAAATTACTAGTGAGGTATTTTGCATTCCTTTTTTGGTACTAAGTGTTCAAAATTCAGTGTGCATTCCACACTTACAGTGCATTTCAATTTGGACTAACCACATTTCAACGGCTCAGTGGCCACATGTGGGTCGGGGCTGCCATCTTGAACAGAGCAGATCTAGACAGCCGTTACGTGCTCAATGCTTGTGTCTTCCTGTTTCTCTCTCTCTCTCTCTCTCTCTCTCTCTCTCTCTCTCTGTCTGCAACGTGAGAATTCAGCAAGAAGACATCTACTTATATACAAACCAGACAGACAGCTCTCACGAGGAACCGTATCGGCCAGCACCTTGATCTTGGACATCCCAGCTTCTAAGAGTGTGAAGGACAAACTGATGTTGTTGAAGTCTCCCCAACCTATAGCATTTTTATCACAGCAGCCCAACTGCCTTCAGTCCAACCAGCCCCTCCTAAAGGAAATCGGTGCTGAATATTCACTGGAAGGACTGATGCTGAAGCTGGAACTCCAATACTTTGGCCACTTGATGCGAAGAACTGACTCATTTGAAAAGAGCCTGATGCTGGGAAAGATTGAGGGCAGGAGGAGAAGGGGACCACAGAAGATGAAATGGCTGGATGGCATCACCTACTCCATGGACATGACTTTGAGTAAGCTCCAGGAGTTAGTGATGGACAGGAAGGCCTGGCGTGCCGCAGTCCATGAGGTCGCAAAGAGTCGGACACGACTGAGCGACTGAACTGAACTGTCTCCAGAGGTCCCTGGGGGATTCAACCTGCATAACTTTTGGGGTGGTACACAATTCAACTCACAATAGAAACTGTGCCCTAAGCTATCTGTGTCCTCTTTAAGTACTTCCCAGGTTGGAAGGCTTTAAGAAAAAAAAAAAAGTGAAATGTGTGCCAGAAATGGGCTGTTATGAGGCCTCACTGGAATCTTCCTGGTCACTTCTGCTCATTTTTCTTTCCCCTTTTTACTCTAGGCCTGGTCAGCCAAGTATACTCACTAGAGTCATCCTTTTTTATACCTTGAGCCAAATATGCTAGGACACAGGACCAAGGAATGATGACGCCTTGAAGTGCTGAATAAGTTTTTTGGAAAACCTTATGTCACATCTGCCAACAAAAAAAGCAAAGCGAACGATGAAATCTCAGGTAAAAATCAAAAAGGAAGTCAGCTGTGATGTTTCAACCATCGAGTCATCTTTGCAACGTGGTAAAAGAGATTAAAGTCAGTGGCCATCCCTATATAACTTTCTGCCTCTGACACCTCCTGGACGTGGCCTCATTAACACCAAATTTGTTTCCTATGACTGTAGGCGCTTTCAGGAACCTTTTATGTACTGTGGTCAGACAGAAATGCTGACCCAAGGAGATCCCTGTTTCTCATACTTTTAGCTAAGTTTCTGTTAGAGTAAGAGGAGTTTAGGGGCTTGAACGCTTTTCGAAAACCGCGTAAGTGATCCTGATGAAGAAGCTTGCTCTAATTCCGGCTGCGGGGTCCGCTTTAAGTTATCAGCTTAGTGAACTGTCGAAGCACTTCTCTACACCCACGTCTCCATCTCAGGCACTGGCGCTCGTGTTCCCTTAGGAAAGGCTCCCTTCGCTGCTGTACCAAACGACCACAAACCCAGTGCCTGGAAGCCTCACAAACGTACTGTCTCACAGCCAGGAAGGCCACAAGTCCAAACTCAGTCTCACTGAACTAAATGCAAAGCATTAGCAGGTCTGGCTGCTTGTAGAGGTACTAGAACCGGTTCAAAGGAGGAGCCGAACAAGCCAGGGATATTGAAGGAGTGTGTGAAGAGAGGTGCACGGGTCTCCTGATCCTGCTGGGCCAAATCACCGCCATTTAGTGGCTCTGGAACACCAAGAGGGGACTTCCCTGGTGGCCCAGGGGTTAACACTCTACCTGCTAATACAGGGGACGAGGATTCGATCCCTGGTCCCGGACGATCCGCCCGCCACGGAGCAACTAAGCCTGTGAGCTGCCCACTGAGCCCACGTGCTGCTGTTCCCGGAGCCTGTGAGCCCAGAGCCTGTGCTCCTCCGAAACAAGAGGGGCCCCTGCAGTGGGAAACCCACGCACCTCGGCAGAGAGCAGCCCCCACTAGACAAGGCCTGCGTGCAGCCAGCAAAGACCCAGCACAGCCGTAAACAAGCGAACAAACGTTTAAAAATCCCAAAGCGGCTTGTTACCTTGCAGTTCTGGAGATCAGAAGTCCTAGAGCCGAGGTGTCGACAGGGCAGCGTTCTTCCTGAAGGTTCAGGGGAAGAATCCATTTCCTGGTCTTTTCCAGTCTCTAGAGGCTGCCTGCACTCCTGGGCTCGTGGCCCCTTCCTCCATCGTCAAATCCAGTAGCGTAGCATCTTCAGGTCTCTCTCTTTCTCTCCCTCTTCTGTCACCGCGTCTCCTCCCGCCTCCCTTATATAAGGACCCTCATGGTTACACTGGCCCCACCCAGACAGTCCAGGGTCATCTCCCCAACGCAAGATCCGTGATTTCACCACGCCTGCAAAGTAAGGTAACAGGTCCACAGTTTCCAGGAATAACGACATCTTGGAAGGGGAGGGCATTACTCTGACTACACGGGAGGAGAAATGGGAAATTAGAAACTGACTTGCCCCCAATACAGTGTCAGAGAAGGAAGGGTGTATGGAAGCTCCATCAACACACACTCCCTCTCTGAACCCTAATCTCACCCCCACAGAGCCCAGGTCTAGGGGTTCAGATTATACACCTTTTAAGCCTTCCCTATAAAGAAAGCTGAGCGCCCAAGAATGGATGCTTTTGAACTGTGGTGTTGGAGAAGACTCTTGAGAGTCCCTGGGACAACAAGGAGATCCAACCAGCCCATCCTAAAGAAAATCAGTCCTGAGTATTCATTAGAAGGACTGATGCTGAAGCTGAAACTCCAGTACTTTGGCCACCTTATGCGAAGAACTGACTCATTGGAAAAGACCCTGATGCTGGGAAAGATTGAGGGCAGGAGGAGAAGGGGACGGCAGAGGATAAGATGGTTGGATGGCATCACCAACTCAATGGACATGAGTTTGGGTAAACTCCGGGAGATGGTGATGGACAGGGAGGCCTGGCGTGCTGCAGTCCATGGGGTCGAAAAGAGTTGGACACGACTGAGCGACTGAACTGAGGCCTGCCCTTAAATTATTCACTAATTCATTTTTTTAGTTTAAAATGCAGATAGCGATGTTTTTCCATTAAGTGTGCAATGCTACAGATGTTATCTCACATGTAAACTTGTATAACTACCACCACATCAGGACACACAAGGAGTCACGGTTTTACCTTCGTGAGGACCCTCTTGTGTGCCCACATGTGCTCCATCATGCCCAGCTCTTCACGACCCCGTGGACTGCAGCCCACCAGGCGCCTCTGTCCACGGGACTTTCCAGGCAACAAAGCCACAGCAAAACCACATTTTAAAAATAAAGAAATAAATAATTGAAAAGAAAACAGAAAAGGAGAGGCACAGGACAGGAGTTCCACCGCCAGACGCTGGGGGGCCCAGACGAGAGCAGGGGCGACAGCGGGGACAGGAAAATCCAGAGGACAGGGGTCACTCAGTAATTAGACAGCCAAGATCCATGCAGTGGGTAGGAACAGACCCAAACAATAAATATCATCATTAAAATTCAGATTACAAAGGGACGAGGAAAGGTAGCTGAAAGTGGTGGGAAAAAAAGATGAAATTTTCATCTAAAATTACAGCAATCATGATGGTACCAGACATATGATCATCAACAGGGGAAGCCCAAGGACGTGGAGCTGCCTTGCGCCTTGCGGCCAACATCGGTGTGGTATGTAAACTTTCCTTGGTCTTCCCTGGTGGCTCAGATGGTAAAGAAAACGCCTGCAATGCCAGAGACCTGGGTTTGATCCCTGGGTGAGGAAGATCCCCTGGAGAAGGAAAAGGCTACCCACTCCAGTATTCTTGCCTGGAGAATCCCAGGGTCAGAAGAGCCAGATGGGCTACAATCCATAATATCACAGAGTTGGATATTAAGTTGGAAGCGACTTAGCACGCATACACGCACAATTAACAGTTGGCAGAGTTCAGTGCTAACGCAAAAATAATATATAAACTGTCTTTCAATAGAAACACACAAAATAAAGTTATGTACTGATGTGTTGATGAAACTGTCACAACTAGGGGCTCAAAGGAACCTAGCTCTGTGTTTCTCCCAGAAACAGGGATTCGGTACTTGCTAATTCAGTGGTCATGGTGACTGCAGGACACATCACCTCCAACAACAAGAACCAATCAGAATCGTAGCTTAGAGTGTCTCTTTTGTTTTTGCTTTATGATACAGATGGTGACCTTTCCTGTCCGTGTGCAGTTCTGTGAGTTTATTTACCTGCTGTTGGCTGTGCCGGGTCTTCGCCGCTTTGCGTGTGCTTTCTGTACTCGCGGGTGCTGCTCTGCGGCTGTGTGCAGGCTTCTCATCGCAGTGGCCTTTCTCGTTGTGGAGCACAGGCCCTGCAGCCATGGTGCATGGGCTCATTGCCCTGTGGCATGTGGGATCTTCCCAGACCAGGGATCAAACCCATGTGCCCTGCCTTGGCAGACAGATACTCATCCCCTGCACCACCAGGAAAGTCCAGGCCTATGAGTTTTAACACATGTATAGACAGAGGAGCCTAGTGGGCTGCCATCTCTGGGGTCGCACAGAGTCGGACACGACTGAAGTGACTTAGTATAGCATAGCACGGCATAGACTTCGGTGACCAGCGCCACAGTCAGGGTACCAAATATTTCCATCCCCCGCTAAATCTCCCTGGTGTTGCCCTTCCCCTCACTCTTAAACCCTGGCCCTCACTGATCTGTTCTCCACCACCGTCGTTTTGGCTTTTAGAGAGTGTCATACAAATGGACTCCTGCAACGTGTAACATTTTGAGACTGGCTTCCTTCACTCAACCTAGTGTCTTAGGGATTCACCAAGTTCTGCTTTTGGTTTTCTTTTTCCATTTAATACTTATTTGCTTCTCTGGTCGCACTGGTTCTTGGTTGTGGCCCACGGGGTCTTTACTTTGGGTGCCCAGACTCCTAGTTTCAGCGTGTGGGATCTAGTTCCCCGACCAGGGAGGGGACTCACACCCTCTGTGTTGGGAGTGTCGAGCCTTAGCCACTAGGCCATCAGGGAAGTCCCCAAAACTCACCCCAGTTTTTGCACGTATCCATCATTTGTTCCTTTTCCCTGCTGAGTCATAGTCTGCCCAGCCTAGAATTTTAAACTCAAATCAATAAAGTAGGAGGATACTGATCTTAAAACGTGCTTTCCTTCTACTTTGTCATAGGAATCTACTATACCAAAAAAGAAGTGGAATGTTGGAAATAAACCAGGAAGTGAAGACGTAAGATCTGTAAAACCAGGGGCTCTGCCATGGGGAAGAAACGTAGGAAAGCCCCGGGATGACGTGAAGACGTCCTAAGACAGTAGCTCCTCAGCGGCTCCAGTCTGCATCGAAGAGCTTCTTCGGAGGGTAAAATCAATAGGAGTTGTCAAGGGTTTGAATTCATTGAGAAGAGATTTACACAACTGGTGGTAACTCATTCAGATGAATTAACACACACATAAGTAAGTAGATAGACAGAAAAGGAAAACTTCTAGCTCTAATGAAAACAAAAGGTTGTGCAGAACAGGAAAGTTAATCAGAACATCCTATGGTACAGCTATGACCACTGAATATTTGTCTAAACATAATTACACCGAAGTTCCTTTGCAGTCTGGGAAATAGGAGTGGGGAGATCACTCTCACTGATAACAAGCCTTGCAGAATTATCTAGCTCTTTAATATATGTGCCTTAATAACATAGATGAAAAAACTAAACTTAAAACGTTAGCTTGATGAAATAATTTTTTTCCTAAATCAGACCAGAGAGACAGAGAAAGCCATTCCTGATAACACCATCCTGACGTGGAAGTCATTTGTTCCCATCTTTGTTTAAAGCCAGTTCAAATTTGGATTTCTCTCTTTAACGACCAAAAGATAACGGACAAATACCAGAGCCGTGGACCCACCCTACCAGGAAGCACCGTGTCCTCATTCTGGTCCTCCGCTGAGCGGCCTGGAGGGTGCAGGAGGTGCTGAGTGTGGTCAGGAAGGTGCTGCTCAGCTAGACGTCCACGTCAGCTGTAGAGCTCGCGGCTACCAACAGTGACCAGGGCGTCCTGGGTGCTGGCGGAGCTCGTGTTCCTGATGCCCAGGAACACTGTGCCCCGGCCAACCAGCGTGGAGCTGGTGGGGGTCTGGCCACAGCTACTGGTGGGTTGGTTTCCAGGTATGCAGCGGTCCTGACCTGCCTTTCTATAAACTGGGTACTTCACGTCGTCCTCAGCTGTGGCCCTTTAGTGGCTGCAGACTCCCTGCAGGGGATTGCCTGAACCACGCCTCTGTGTCCTGCCGGTGGTGGTCCATCATTATTGTAAAACATATGATGTTTTACCTCCAAGTCTGACCGGACTTGAAAGCCATTTGTACTGCCACAAGAAACTCCAGCATTTACCAATGACAGGAAAGGAAATGTGTGCTGGCTGCTAGACCCTTAAAAAAAATGTTATTATTGGAAATTTCTGAAAGTTTGTTATAAAAATGGCATGTCTGCACACAGCTTCCGTGTGCAGACAGAGCTTGTCATGGCTGGCTCTTCCTGTGCCGGTAACATAGCGCTGAGAACTGCACCGCACTGAACCGAAGTCACTCAGTCTGTCCAGCTCTGTGCGACCCCGTGGGCTGTAGCCCGCCAGGCTCCTCTGTCCGTGGGATTTTCCAGGGAAGAATACCAGAGTGGATTGCCATTTCCTCCTTCAGGGGACCTTCCCAGCCCAGGGATCGCAGCTGCGTCTCCCGTATTGGCAGGAGGGTCCGTTACCACTAGCGCCAAATGTAACACGAATGTAACGTGACCACAGGTGGCATGTCGTTGTTCAGTCGCCCAGCCGTGTCCGGCGTTTTGTGACGCCATGGACTGCAGCACGCCGGGCCTGCCTGTCCTGCACCATCTCCCGGAGTTTGTGCCAGTTCATGCCCATTTCATCAGCGGTGCCATCCAGGCATCTCATCCTTTTTAATGAGGATCACAAAACATGATCCTCATTAAAAAGACAGGAATTGCATGGAGCCACTTAAAGCGTAAATCTGATACACAGACTTTATGGACGAAAACTCAAGTTTCTCATGTAAAGAACCTGACATTTTGTAACAAAAAGTTTTGTAAAATTGTAATCATTAATTATTTTCTAAAACTTGCCATTTTATTTTCTATATTCTAAGGAAATAGCATAAAGAAATGGGATTGATTTTCTTTTCCCAGCCTGCATATCAGTGCCTCAAAATTTCTGCCATTTGACTCCAGTGTGATAATAACTAAGTTATTATCATTTGAATGATCATGTACCCTGTTGTGAAAAAAGTTGGAGAGAACTGGCTGAAATCATTAGGACATCTGTTATTACAATTAATGAAAAGTCAGGAGGTAGGCAGCCTCAGAGTAGGCTCGATGGCTCAGTAACACCAGGAAAAACCCCAGGCTCTTTTTATGTTTGTTCTCCTCGTGCCTCGGCACCGCCGCCAAGCCTGGCGTCCACAAGGTGGCTGTCAGAGCTCTGGAACCCAGGTCCACTCCTGACAACACCCAGAGAAAAGAGGATAACGCTGGGAAGGAGGTAGGAAGGAACTTTCTCCTCACATGCCACTTTCGGTTCAGAATGAGAAGTCTTTCTCAGAAGGCTCCAGATTTCCTCTGCCTCTTACTAAGCAGAACTTAGTCACATGTTCGGGGGTGTGTGTGTGTGTGTGTGTGTGTGTGTGTGTGTGTGTGTGTTTTAAGACACAAGCAAGTCTCCCACACCAGCTGGGTGCCCTGCTCAATTCCACAGGTAGGTAGTGTCAGATCCCACAAGTCAAGGGTTCAGTCCTGCAAGACGGCCTCACCCTCTCCTTCAGAAGCCGGTGACAGGCACATGTTGGCACGAGCTTCTGGCAGCAGCTGGGGATCTGCATGTCCCAAGACATGCCCCACCCCACCCCCGGCCCCTGCCTTGAGCTCCGTTAACCCTCTAGAGTCACTCACAGAACTCAAAGAACATTTTACTAATTTCTCACCAGTTTGTTATAAACGGACACAACCTAGGAACAGCAGGGTGGAACGGCACAGGGTGAGTAGGTAGGAAGGGGCCCAGAGCCTCCCTGCTCCCCTTGAATTCCTGGCCAAATGTTCACCAGCCAGGACGCGGTCTGCAGCCTGTCCTTTTGGGTTTTCGTGGAGGCTCCCTTACCCTGGCAGTGTTGATTAAATCCCGGCCATTGGTGGTAAAACCAATCTGAGACTGCAAGTTCCAACCAGGGCTAAACACAGGCTGGGTTTCCCTGGCAACCAGCACCCTTGCTTAGGTGACTTGGGGTTCCCAAAAGCCAGCTCATTAACATAACAAAAGACGTTTTCATCACTCTCATCTCTGAGGAAACTCCAAAGGGTTTTAGGAGCTTCAAACCAAGAAAGGTGGAAAACCAACCTCACCAACTCATAAATCACAGTATCACACATGTCACTAGCGAGGAAACGAGTATTTTCCTGTATAGCTTAGACTGAGGCTAAGCACCCAGACCAAAGCTAGTCTTGACCACCGTAACCAGCCCAGGAGCTCCAGTAAACCCACTTCTGTCCATCTGCCGATAGGATTGCGGTGACCTGTGCATGAGGCATAACTGAGAAAAACTCCGTGTAAGACGCTGGCAGCCAAAGGCGTCCTAACTGAGACAGGCCACGACCAACCAGCACAAAACACTCCCCGGCGCCTCAGCTGGTGAAGAACCCTCCTGCAGTGCAGGGGACCCCAGTGTGATTCCTGGGTCAGGAAGATCCCCTGGGGAAGGGATAGGCTACCCACGCCAGTATTCTTGGGCTTCCCTGGTGGCTCAGCTGGTAAAGAGTCTCCCCATAATGCAGGAGACATGACTTCAAACCCTGTGTTGGGAAGACCCCCTGGAGGAGGGCATAGAAACCCACTCCAGTATTCTTGCCTGAAGAATCCCCATGGACAGAGGAGCCTGGCGGGCTACGGTCCATGGACTTGCGAAGAGTCGGACGTGACTGAGCGACTAAGCACAGCACAAGTGCTAGGGTGCGGCCACACAGAGGGACCTGCAGGAAGAGGCTCGTAGATCAGCCAAGATGTTAAAGAGGGTCCGTAGAAGGGGACCTTGAGCTCGTTCCAGTGGTCATGTACTGTGAAGAAAGCTGAGCACCCAAGAACTGATGCTTTTGAGCTGTGGTGTTGGAGAAGACTCTTGAGAGTCCCTTGGACTCAAGGAGATCCGACCAGTCCATCCTAAAGGAGATCAGTCCTGGGATTTCCTTGGAAGGAATGATGCTAAAGCTGAAACTCCAGTACTTTGGCCACCTCATGCAAAGAGTTGACTCATTGGAAAAGACTCTGATGCTGGGAGGGATTGAGGGCAGGAGGAGAAGGGGACGACAGAGGATGAGATGGCTGGATGGCATCACTGACTCGATGGACGTGGGTCTGAGTGAACTCTGGGAGATGGTGATGGACAGGGAGGCCTGGTGCACTGTGATTCATGGGGTCACAAAGAGTCGGACATGACTGAGCAACTGAACTGAACTGAACTGATCCTGATAAAGTGAGACACAGAGTTTCAAATGGAAACAGGACAGAAGGTATACAGTGCGGAAGCTTGGAGGAGCTTCAGGTAATTCAGGATGATAGAAGCTGTCTCTGCAATGGCACCCCACTCCACTACTCTTGCCTGGAAAATCCCATGGACGGAGGAGCCTGGTGGGCTGCAGTCCATGGGGTCGCTGAGAGTCGGACATGACTGAGCGACTTCACTTTCACTTTTCACTTTCCTGCATTGGAGAAGGAAATGGCAACCCACTCCAGTGTTCTTGCCTGGAGAATCCCAGGGACGGGGGAGCCTGGTGGGCTGCCATCTATAGGGTCGCACAGAGTCGGACACGACTGAAGTGACTTAGTAGTAGTAGTAGTAGTAGTAGAAGCTGTCTCAGTCTGGATCACGTGAACATTTTGGTTGACAACTGGGCTGGGGGGAGGGGGATGGCTGTGACTTACTTTATGTGGAGTCAGGGCAGTCATTCTCAAGGGAAGTCACAGAAAGAAGTAGTCTTGTTCTCAGAAGTAAGAAACAGACACTAGGAAGACCAAAACAATAGCTCCTCCGTCCATAGAATTCTCCAGGCAAGAATACTAGAGTGATTTGCCATTTCCTCCTCCAGGGGATCTTCTCAACCCAGGGATCAAACCCAGGTCGCCTGCATTGCAGGCAGATTCTCTGCCATCTGAGCCACTAGGGAAGCCCCTAAATGATAACAAACTGAACTAAACCCTAGGTTCTCCAATCCCCTGGGTGATACACCATCTGAGAAAAAGCGGAGAATCCTTTCTGTGGCAGACAAGCTACTTGTACATCAAAAATACACCTCCTCCAGTCTAGAGGGTCCGTATTTCCTTCAAGGAGACCCCCTTTTGTGGACGGGAACACCCATCTTAGACTGCAGAGAATGAGAAATTAGTTTCTATGACTTTGAACCCTTGTATCTTGGAGACTGTTGATTTCAATAGCACACGTGGCCCTAACTAAAGTGTTAACACTTCCTGGGACACCTTACTGAAAAATCTGGATTATCAGCACAGTTGTCATATGACTACCTTCTGAATTGGCTGTGATCTTGGATGGGTAAAAAGCATTTAAAAGTAATAAACATTTCAAGATGTTTTTGTTTGTTTGGTAACTCAAAAAGAATATGCCATTGTCACTGGGGAGAAGGTAATATAAGAACTTACTGTTTTCACAACTTTTTATGAATCTTCAATGATTCCAAAATTTAAAGGCATTTTAAAAGATATTCAAAAAGATTTTTTTTTAATGTTTACCAACAGTTTTGGATTCTACAAGGGAAGGGTCTCAGTTTTGCACTCTGTAAAATGAGGGTTTTGTTTAGTCCCAAAGTCATGTCTGACTCTTGCAATCCCGTAGACTGTAGCCTGCCAGGCTCCTCTTTCCATGGGATTTCCCAGGCCAGAATACTGGAGTGGGTTGCCATTTCCTTCTCCAGGGGATCTTCCTGACCCAGGGATCAAACTCTCACCCCCTGCAGTGCAGGTGGATTCTTTACCACTGCACCACCTAGGAAGCCCAATATGGGGATTGCTGCTGCTGCTGCTGCTGGGTCGCTCCAGTCATGTCCGACTCTGTGCGACCCCATAGATGGCAGCCCACCAGCCTCCGCCGTCCCCGGGATTCTCCAGGCAAGAACACTGGAGTGGGTTGCCATTTCCTTCTCCAATGCATGAAAGTGAAAAGTGAAAGTGAAGTCGCTCAGTCGTGTCTGACTCTTCGCGACCCCATGGACTGCAGCCCAGCAGGCTCCTCCATCCATGGGATTTTCCAGGCAAGACTGCTGGAGTGGGCTGCCATTGCCTTCTCCGAATATGAGGATTAGATCAGTGATTTTCAAACCATACCATCATTTAGGGTTTCAAGATCTTAGCAAATAACTGATTGGAATTTTCTGTCACATATTAGAACCATTTGAAGACACACAAGCTGAAGTATTACCTGCTAATTTTTAACACACTGGGGACCCCAGCGAGCTGAGAGCCAACCCCAGCAGGTTAGCTCTTCGGCAGTCACATTTTGGGACAAGGTGTCTCCTTTGCCATCGATGCGTTATGTCTGAACCTCTCTGAACTCATAATTATACAGACTGTAACTGCATTGTTCTGTTTTGTTGGAGACAGGGGTTGAGTTTGCTTTCCTTTGATTAAATTCAGAGGTATATCATGATAAGAGAAATGCAAATTAAATCTCTAACACAGCATTTTTTTTACCCACCAGATTGACAGAGATCAGAAACCTGATAACTGAGTTAGAATGTAGGAAAGAGATGCCCTAACAAGTTACTGATGGGCATTCAAAGTGCCACTGGAAAGCATCAAAATTTGAAAGGCAGAGTTGCCCCTGGTGGTCCAGTGGTTAAGACTTCCCCTTCCAATGTAGGGGATGTGCTTCAGTCTCTGGTCGGGGAGCAGAGGTTATACATCCCTCCAGGCCAAAAAAACAAAACAAAACGTAAAAGAGAAACAGTATTGTAACAAATTCAGTAAAGACTTTAAAAATGGTCCATATCCCCCCAAAAAAACTTAAAAAAAAAACCCACTAAATGCCCATACCCATTGACTTAGCAATTCTACCTTAGGAAATTATGCTACAGATATACATTCTCCCCTGTACAGGTATAGATACAGATATAGATACTCATTGCAGCTTTGTCAATGGTAATAAAACCCTTGAAACAAACTAAATGTTCATTAACAGGGATTGTTTAAGTAAATTTTAGTATATGTATACACACAATGAAAAACTAAACTCTTCCTAAGGCAGGGAGGAAAATCCAGATTCACTTACAAGCGATATTTTCCAAACTACATTGTTATGCAAAAAAGCAGGGTGTCAAGTGTTGTTTACATGGTATTTTCATTTGGAAGAAAAATAAATGGAGGGAGATATGTATATAGATCTGTATAGATAATACTGCTCTGAAGAACACCCCAGCCACTGGCGATAATGACTGTTTCTTGGAAGGGAGACTAGGGGAGCTGTGAGAGGCTGCAGAGGCACGCCCTTTTGAGCGCTTACTGTTGGAGCACTCTCGTGTTCAGACAGTATACAAAAAAGAGAAAAACCTCAGGCGTGTGTGTGCTTGCTCGCATGGGCTCATCCGCGTGAAGCTGCTCTGAAAGCGCAGGCGTGCCACCCTCAGACGCCAGACAATTCTCAGAGCCAGCTCTCATCAAAATGATTGGTTGTATAATCACCACCTAATGCCCAACAGGTTGAGTCTTGACTATATCCTATTACAGAAGGTTTCAGTGGTTATTTTAACCTTCAAGTGTTTCTTCGTTGACTTTTATGTAAAGATTATGTAAATCTTATGTAAAGATTGCAGGCCGTCGTTAAATACTGTTGTCAAATCAGTTCTGGAATATAAAAAATTTCCCCCTGGTCTGCTGCCAAGATTTTAGATCAGGTTTCACGGAGAAGGTCAGGAGGGGCTAGTTAGTGTCATCCATGACGTTTCTCCAGGCTTGGTGCCTTGAACTCCACGCCTCAAGGCTCTGTTCCCGCACAGCTGGGTGTCGCCCAGGTGTGTGTGTTTTCAGCAAACTCCCTTGGAGATTTTAAGACACTCTCCAATTAAGAATCACCTGCCGTGTCCAGGAAAGCCAGAAGAAAATTATAAGCCCTACACACCTTAATCCAAACCTTAAACCAGAGCCCAACCAGGAGAAGAAAGCAAGTCTGAGGATTTAAGTTAAGCTGACATCAGGAATTGATAGCTGAAAGGCCAAATGGATGTTTAGGTAACCAGAGATTATAGCACCAGCTGGAAGTCACCGGCCCATGCTCCCCAGGGAGGAAGCCGTATTTCAGAGACCAGGAACCAGAGTCCCTGCCTGAGGCCACAGTGGGCCCATCTGGGATCCGAGGCCAGAGCAGAGACGCAGACCCTGCCACCCAGAGGGGAAGACCTGGGCAAAGACTCCGGCTGCTTCTCCAGCTTCCTTCCACCCACTAGCAAACTCGACAGGAAGCTAGAAGTCCTGGAAGCCTGGAAGACAAGACAGGGGTCAGCTCCCCTGCAGAGCCGAGCAGGGGAGGCAGGGAAGCGATCAGACGACAAGAGGCTCAGAGCCAGCTCACCCACCTCGGGTAAATTTATGGGTGGACCCTTAGGCCAGAATTTTCTGTAGTACTTTTGAGAAATGGAGAAGTGGAGAGGTTGCTGACACAAGTACTTTTGAAAACCGCAAAGCCCGGGGTTAGCCATTCTTGTTAGCCTTTGTCTAGAAAAATAAGGAAGGCTATAAGGTATTTGCATATCAGTGACTACACAACTTAAATGAAACCTATAATTTTTCTAGATTCTGTCACTGTACCACACTTCTGTCTGTATGTTTTACTGAAAAGGGAAAAATGCTTTCCTATAACCGTCAAAGATTTGCTTTAATAGTTGTCTTCCAAAGTAACCATGATACTAGTCATGCCATCCGTCCATCCATCATCCACCCATCCATCCATCTGTCTGTTCATCACCCATCTATCCATCCCTTTTTAGATACCAGACACTATTATAGATGCTGGTGTAAGCAAGGAAGAAAATGAACAAAAGTTTCTGCCCTGAGAACTTCAATTTTAGTGAATTGTGCATGGTTGCTATAGGAAACTAAATCTGTTAAAATGGTTACTGTCAAAAAAATTTTGATCACTTGAAATTATAAACCATTTTGTTAGGACAAGGATATCTTCGCTTGCAGAACTTACAGCAATCAAGCCAGTGACTGTGACCTCAGTCTTCTTGTTACGATTAATAAATACTGCCAGCATAAAAATAGTGTGTTTTTTAATTTATTTTTGTTTGCGCTGGGGCTTCGCTCCAGTGCACTGGCTCTTCGTCGCTGTGTTCAGGCTTTCCTAGGTGCAGCCACGACCGAAGCGACTCAGCAGCAGCAGCAGCAGCTACGCAAGGCTCAGGAGTTGTGGCGCGTGGGTTTTAGTGGCTCCAAGCATGTGGGATCTTAGCTGCCCAAGCAGAGATCGAACTCATGTCCCCCACATTGGCAGGTGGATTCTTAACCACTGGACCACCAGGAAAGGTCCTATGTATTTTCTTAACAACTGAAGAAAGTATCTGAAAATCTCCTGCCAGAAATCACTTAAAGAAGGATAGAATTCTAATTGATTGACTGTAACATATGCAGATCTCCATTCTTCTTGCAGTTTCGGTTACTTGTCCTCAAGGAGTCTTAACTGCGCTGGTCCTTATCGGCCTTCCATGCGGATGACATTTATTTAACTTTTAGGAGACTCAGTTTCCACATCTGTAAACGAGTGTGACAGTGTCTACCTATGTGTTGTTCTAAGGATTAAATGGCATAGCACAAGTAGTAGAAGTAATTCCAGGCAAGAATCCTGGAGTGGGTTGCCCGGCCCTCCTCCAGGGGATCTTCCCAACGCAGGGATAGAAGCCGCTTCTCTTATGCCTCCTGCGTTGGCAGGCGAGTTCTTTACCAATAGTGCCACCTGGGAGACCCACATACACATGCAAACATACACAAAAAGAAAGAAAGGTTTTATGTAGATTCATCAACCGAAAAGTTATTTCTGGGTACTGAATTATATATGGGTTTTCTTTTCTTATATTATTGGGTTTTTTCTAAACTACTAACCAAGAACTTGTAATACACCTATAATAAGAAGTACATGTATAGGAAGAAAAAAAGAAATAAAAAAAGGATATTTTAAGACCTGGAAAAAAAAAAACCACTGCAGTGACCTATAGGTGCGGTAGAGAAAGTCTGGCTGAGCACACTAGCAAGTGGTTAATAAGGAGCTGGTGGAAACATATGTGAATTCATTCAGCAGCAACAACTGTACTCAGGTCTCATGTGTCAGGCCCTGTTCTAGGCTCCAGAGATGCAGGGTTAATGAAAGAAATCAGGCCCATGCTCTCCAGGAGCTTACAGTCTGGACAGGAGACAGCAACAGGAAGACATAATAATAACGGTAAATAGGATTTGGACTTACCTGGTGGTCCAGTGGTTGAGAATCTGCTTGCCAATGCAAGGGTCACGGGTTTGAGCCCTGGTCTGGGAAGATCCCACATGTTGTGGAGCAGCTGAGTCCAGTGCCGCAACGACAGAAGCCCGTGGGCCTGGAGCCTGCGCTCCATGACAGGAGAAGCCCCAGTGAGAAGCCGGGAGCCACAGCCAAGAGGAACCCCATGCGCTGCAACTGGGAAAAGCCTGTGAGCAGCAGGGAAGACCCGGCACAACCAAGACTAAACAGTGTCTACACATTTAGATGGTGATTTCAGCTCAGCTCAGTCAGTCAGTCAGTAGTCCGACTCTTTGTGGCCCCGAGGACTGCAGCACACCAGGCCTGCCTGTCCATCACCGATTCCCAGAGTTTGCTCAAACTCGTGTCCATTGAGTCCGTGATGCCATCCAACCACCTCATCCTCTGTCGTCCCCTTCTCCTCCTGCCCTCAATCTTTCCCAGCATTAGGGTCTTTTCTAATGAGTCAGTTCTTCGCATGAGGTGGCCAAAGTATTGGAGTTTCAGCTTCATCATCAGTCCTTCCAATGAATATTCAGGACTGATTTCTTTAGGATGGACTCGTTGAATCTCCTTGCAGTCCAAGACTCTCAAGAGTCTTCTCCAACACCACAGTTCAAAAGAATCAGTTCTTCAGTACTCAGCTTTCTTTATAGTCCAACTCCCACATCCATACCTGGCTACTTGAAAAACCATAGCCTTGACTAGACAGACCTTTGTTGGCAAAGTAATGTCTCTGCTTTTGAATATACTATCTAGGTTGGTCATAGCTTTTCTTCCAAAGAATAAACATCTTTTAATTTCATGGCTGCAGTCGCCACCTGCAGGGATTTTGGAGCCCCAAAATATAAAGTTAGCCACTGTTTCCACTGTATCTCCATCTATTTTGCCATGAAATGATGGGACCAGATGCCATGATCTTAGTTTTCTGAATGTTGAGCTTTAAGCCAACTTTTTCACTCTCCTCTTTCACTTTCAACAAGAGGCTTTTGAATTCCTCTTCACTTTCTGCCATAAGGGTGGTGTCATCTGCATATCTGAGGTTATTGATATTTCTCCCTGCAATCTTGATTCCAGCTTGTGCTTCTTCCAGACCAGCGTTTCTCATGATGTATTCTGCATATAAGTTAAATAAGCAGGGTGACAACATACAGCCTTGCCGTACTCCTTTTCCTATTTGGAACCAGTCTGTTGTTCCATGTCCAGTTCTAACTGTTGCTTCCTGACCTGCATACAGATTTCCCAAGAAGCAGGTCAGGTGGTCTGGTATTCCCATCTCTTTCAGAATTTTCCACAGCTTATTGTGATCCACACAGTCAAATGCTTTGGCATAGTCAATAAAGCAGAAGTAGATGTGTTTTTAGAACTCTCTTGGTTTTTCCATGATCCAGTGGATGTTGGCAAGTTGATCTCTGATTTCTCTGCCTTTTCTAAAACCAGCTTGAACATCTGGAAGTTCACAGTTCATGTATTATTGAAGCCTGGCTTGGAGAATTTTGAGCATTACTTTCCTAGCGTATGAGATGAGTGCAATTATGCGGTAGTTTGAGCATTCTTTGGTATTGCCTTTCTTTGGGATTGGAATGAAAACTGGCCTTTTCCAGTCCTGTGGCCACTGCTGAGTTTTCCAAATTTGCTGGCATATTGAGTGCAGCACTTTCACAGCATCATCTTTCAGGATTTAAAACAGCTCAACTGGAATTCCATCACCTCCACTAGCTTTGTTCATAGTGATGCTTTCTAAGGCCCACTTGACTTCACATTCCAGGGTGTCTGGCTCTAGGTGAGTGATCACACCATCGTGATCATCTGGATCATGAAGATCTTTTTAATATAGTTCTTCTGTGTATTCTTGCCACCTCTTCTTAATATCTTCTGCTTCTGTTAGGTCCATACCATTTCTGTCCTTTATTGAGCCCATCTTTGCATGAAATGTTCCCTTGGTATCTCTAATTTTCTTGAAGAGATCTCTAGTCTTTCCCATTCTGTTGTTTTCCTCTATTTCTTTGCACTGATCATTGAGGAAGATTTTCTTATCTCTCCTTGCTATTCTTTGGAACTCTGCATTCAAATGGGTATATCTTTCCTTTTCTCCTTTGCTTTTTGCTTCTCTTCTTTTCACAGCTATTTATAAGGCCTCCCCAGACAGCCATTTTGCTGTTTTGCATTTCTTTTTCTTGGGGATGGTCTTGATCCCTGTCTCCTGTACAATGTCACGAACCTCCATCCATAGTTCATCAGGCACTCTGTCTATCAGATCTAGTCCCTTAAATCTATTTCTCACTTCCACTGTATAATCATTAGGGATTTGATTTAGGTCATACCTGAATGGTCTAGTGGTTTTCCTTGCTTTCTTCAATTTAAGTCTGAATTTGGCAATAAGGAGTTCATGATCTGAGCCACAGTCTGCTCCGTCTTGTTTTTGCTGACTGTATAGAGCTTCTCCATCTTTGGCTGCAAATATAATCAATCTGATTTTGGTGTTGGCTATCTGGTGATGTCCATGTGTAGAGTTTTCTCTTGTGTTGTTGGAAGAGAGTGTTTGCTATGACCAGTGTGTTCTCTTGGCAAAACTCTATTAGCCTTTGTCCTGCTTCATTCCGTACTCCAAGGCCAAATTTGCCTGTTACTCCAGGTGTTTCTTGACTTCCTGCTTTTGCATTCCAATCTCCTATAATGAAAAAGACAAATTTTGGGGGTGTTAGTTCTAGAAGGTCTTGTAGGTCTTCATAGAACCTTTCAACTTTAGCTTCTTCAGCATTATTGGTCGGGGCATAGACTTGGATTATCGTGATACTGAATGGTTTGCCTTAGAAACGAACAGAGATCATTCTGTCCTTTTTGAGATTGCATCCAAGTACTGCATTTCGGTACTGCTGGAATCAAGATTGCCAGGAGAAATACCAATAACCTCAGATATGCAGATGACACCACCCTTATGGCAGAAAGTGAAGAGGAACTAAAAAGTCTCTTGATGAAAGTGAAAGAGGAAAGCAAAAAAGTTGGCTTAAAGCTCAACATTCAGAAAACGAAGATCATGGCATCCAGTCCCATCACTTCATGGGAAATAGATGGGGAAACAGTTGAAACAGTGTCAGACTTTATTTTGGGGGGCTCCAAAATCACTGCAGATGGTGACTGCAGCCATGAAATTAAAAGATGCTTAACTCCTTGGAAGAAAAGTTATGACCAACCTAGATAGCATATTCAAAAGCAGAGACATTACTTTGCCGACTAAGGTCCGTCTAGTCAAGGCTATGGTTTTTCCTGTGGTCATGTATGGATGTGAGAGTTGGACTGTGAAGAAGGCTGAGCACTGAAGAATTGATGCTTTTAAACTATGGTGTTGGAGAAGACTCTGAGAGTCCCTTGGACTGCAAGGAGATCCAACCAGTCCATTCTGAAGGAGATCAACCCTGGGATTTCTTTGGAAAGAATGATGCTAAAGCTGAAGCTCTAGTACTTTGGCCACCTCATGCGAAGCGCTGACTCATTGGAAAAGACTCTGATGCTGGGAGGGATTGGGGGCAGGAGGAGAAGGGGACGACAGAGGATGAGATGGCTGGATGGCATCACGGACTCGATGGACGTGAGTCTGAGTGAACTCCGGGAGATGGTGATGGACAGGGAGGCCTGGCGTGCTGCGATTCATGGGGTCGCAAAGAGTCGGACACGACTGAGCGACTGAGCTGAGCTGAACTGAGCTGCATTTCGGACTCTTGTTGACCACGACGGCTACCCCATTTCTTCTGAGGGGCTCCTGCCCGCAGTAGCAGACACAATGGTCATCTGAGCCAAACCCGCCCACTCCAGTCCATCTTAGTTCACCGGTTCCTAAAATGTAGACGTTCACTCTTGCCATCTCCTGTTTGACAACTTCCAGTTTGCCTTGATTCGTGGACCTAACATTCCAGGTTCCTATGCAATATTGCTCTTTACAGCATTGGACCTTGCTTCTCTCACCAGTCACATCCACAACTGGATGTTGTTTTTCTTTGGCTCCATCCCTTCATTCTTTCTGGAGTTATTTCTCCACTGATCTCCAGTAACATATTAGGCACCTACCAACCTGGGGCGCTCCCCTTTCAGTATCCTATCATTTTGCCTTTTCATACTGTTCATGGGGTTCTCAAGGCAAGAATACTGAAGCAGTTTGCCATTCCCTTCTCCAGTGGACAGTGTTTTGTCAGAACTCTCCACCATGACCTGTCTTGGGTGGCCCCACACGGCAGGGCTCATAGCTTCATTGAGTTAGACAAGGCTGTGGTCCGTGTGATCAGATTGGTTAGTTTTCTGTGATTGCGGTTTTCAGTCTTTCTGCCCTCTGATGGAGAAGGGTAAGAGGCTTCTGGAAGCTTCCTGATAGGAGAGACTGAAGGGGAAACTGATGGGCAGGGCCATGCTCAGTAACTCTTTAATCCAGTTTTCTGTTGATGAGTGAGGCTATGTTCCCTCCCTGTTGTCTGACCTGAGGCCAAACTATGGTGGAGATAATGAAGACATTGGAGACCTCCTTCAAAAGGTCCCATGATGCACTGCTGCACTCAGTGCCCCCGACCCTGCAGCAGGCCCCCGCCGACCCACGCCTCCCCCGGAGACTCCTGGACACTCCCGGGCAAGTCTGGGTCAGTCTCCTGTGGGGTCACTGCTCCTTTCTCCTGCATCCGGGTGCACAAGGTTCTCTTGTGGCCTCCAAGAGTCTATTTCCCGGTGCTGTGTAAGTTCCGGCGGCTCTATGGTGGGGTTAATGGCGACCTCCTCCAAGAGGGCTTACGCTGCATCCAGGTCTGCTGTGCCCAGAGCCCCTGCCCCTGTGCAGGCCACTGCTGACCCGCTCCTCTGCAGCTGACACTCAGACGCAGTTCTGGCTCAGTCTCTGTGGGGTCCCTGGGTCCTGATGCGCGCAAGGTATGTTTGAGCCTTCTGAGTGTCTCTGGTGGAAATGGGGTTTGATTTTAAATGCGAATTCGCCCCTCCTCCTGTCTTGCTGGGGCTTCTCCTTTGCCCTTGGACATGGGGTAAATAATTAAATTTTTTTAAACATTTGTTGCCCGATCATGCTAATGTTGCCCTGGGGGTATTCTAGGCTCAGTCGAGTCCGCCTCTTTGCGACCCGATGGACTGTAGCCCACCGGGCTTCTCTGTCCATGGGATTCTCCAGGCAAGAGTACTGGAGTGGGTTGCCATTTCCTTCTCCAGGTAACCCCTAAATGTGTGTGTGTGTTAATCATTACGTTGTGTCCGCCTCTTTGCGACCCCAGGGACTGTAGTCTACCGGGCTTCTCTGTCCATGGGATTCTCCAGGCAAGAATACTGGAGAGGGTTGCCATTTCCTTCTCCAGGGGATCTTCCTGACCCAGGAATCGAACCCGGGTCTCCTGCACTGCAGGCAGACGCTTTACCCTCTGAGCCACTAGCGAAGCCCTATTCGAAGCACTTTATATATATGGACTCCCAGGTGGCTCAGAGGGTAAAGCGTCTGCCTGCAATGCGGGAGACCCAGGTTCAATCCCTGGGTCGGGAAGATCCCCTGGAGGAGGAAATGGCAACCCTCTCCAGTACTCTTGCCTGGAAAAATCCATGGATGGAGGAGCCTGGTGGCCTACAGTCCATGGGGTGGCAAATAGTCGGACCTACTGAAGGACTTCACTTTCACTTTCCTCTGAAAAGACCTTAGGGAAATAGGTACCATTACTATTTCCAGACTATAGATAACTGAGGCACAGAGAGTTGAGTCTCCCACACAGGTCACCCAACTGGTTACAGCAAAACAGCTCCAGGGTTTACATCACCTTGGAATAGTGTGTGTCCAGGATGGGCAGACTTAAGCACTGATTCGTAAGGCCCCTAAGCATATCGTGGTAAGAATTACCTGAAGCGCTTGTGAAATACATGCAGATCACCAGGTCTTGCCTTAGGAAATTTGGGTGCAGTCGATCTGGATTGGAATTTTAGGATTTGTTCCTTAGCAAGCCCCCTTGGTGTTTCTCCTCTTCCGACAAAAATAAAAAATACTGCTCTCAACAAAAAGAATCTGCAACAACAGAATTCTGTATGCTGTTTATCTGTCTGGACTTGGGGAGCTGGGGTAACACTGACTGGGAAGGGGCATGAGGCTGGAAATGTTCATCCAGGTGGGGATTCATTTATCAACCGTTAAAAAAATAAACATTGCCCTATGCTGCGGTGCCTTTCTGGGTCATATAGACTAGGAGTGGGTGTAATGAAGGTGATGTACAGAGTGTACCAAGCAGGGGGTAAGGACTTCAGATAAGAGACAGAAAAGGTCTCCCCCACAAAGTGACCTTCCATTTGGCTAGTCTTACAAAGACCAGGGGAAGGCAATCCAGGAAGCAGGAGGAAACACAGAGCTGGGCGTGTCTGAGCAGGAGCAGTGAGGGGGTCTGGCTGACCTGAGCATCTGGGAGAGAGCGGTGAGACTCGCAGTGGGACCAGTGGGCGCATTGTGGCTGAGGGCTCCCGCGCCTGCCAGTCCCCCAGGCTGGAACTGCCCCAGACGCAGCGGCCTCATTCACATACTGCTTGCTCAGATAGGCCAAGGAAGCCACTATCACATCCTTGGTTCGTGTCTTCTGAGATCATATTATTCTCAAGAAATTACACTGCTGATCTGACTGTTTAGCATGGACTGCATCGCTAGCCACCAGCCAAGTTCTGTTAGAGCAGGAAGTAAATAGTCGGGATCACCCTTGTACCTCCAGGGACTAGCCCGCTGCCTGGCACATGGCGAACGCTTCTAAGTAAATTGCTGCTGGAAGAATGAGCAAACCCTCAATGGAAACCGCAGGATAATCCCATCAGTTATAGTCACCCTATTTACTGTGGGCCTACTATGTGCTGGGCACCAGGCCAAGTCACTGGGGATAGATGTATCAGCGAGGCAGAGGGGTTTTTATTATTCATTCCAGGTCGTTGAGGACTTATTGAATGTAAGGGGCAAGGGAAGACAGGTAATTAACGAATAAATCTGTGTATCTGTCTGTAGAGATTGACTAGATAGATCCATCTGCAGATAGATGGATAGACTGGTAGATACAGAGATACTCCAGATTACCAGGTTAGATTTGACCAATTCTAAGATAAAGCAGAGCAGAAAGTAACAGGGGAGCCACTGGATGGAGGGTCGGCAGGATCAGAACGGGGGGCTAGCCAAGAAGGGCCTCTCCGTGGACGGCATTTGACCCGAGGGCGTTAGGCAGGGTGGCCGGTGGATACAGAGCGAACAGTGAGCACAGAAGCCTTGAGGCTGAAAAGAGCTCAGGGCTGACGCCTGAGGGGAGCAGGGAACGGCAGGTGAAGCCAGCCGAGCGCGGGGTCAGATCGGGGGCAGCAGCGCCCACCAGTATCAGGAACTTCACCTTGCCACTTAGAATGCTGGTCCTCTGGCCTCCCCCCGGAACCACCGAGTCAGAAACTCTGGGCTGGCCCCGCGGCCTCCGTCCTAACAAGCTCTTCGGGGGTGGTGATGCACAGAAGAGTTGGCGGACCCCCGGAGCCAGGGGTCTTGCCCCAGCGACAGATCCCAGTTGCCACCCAAGCACGTGAGCACGGTCCTCTTTATTTCACTACTGGGCAGGGGGCCCGCCCAGCGCTCTGCGGATGCGCTCAGCCGGCATTCCCCACCCGCCAGGCCTGTGACCAACCTCCCCCCACGCACCCACCCACCCACGCACCCACCCAACTGCTGCCTGGCTCTGGCCTCATCTGTAAACCCCTGGGACGACCCGATTGCCCGGACTCGGCGGGGACCAGATGCCCAGAGCGGCAGGTGCAAAGGCGCCAGAGCCGGGGTGGGGAGAGGGGAGGGGGTGCCAAACGCGCCGGCCCAGCCCTCCGGGGTGCGGGCAGGGCGCCGGCTGGTGCAGCCCGGGGGGTTGGGGGGAGGCGCGTCCCTCGCTGCCCGCGGCCGCCCCTCCGCTTGTGCGCCGTCCGGACCCCGGGGAGACCCCGCGGCCCGGGCGCCAGGATTGGCTGGCTCCTTCCCCCGGGAGCCGCAGCCGCGAAGCCAGGTTGGTGCGGCCGGGCCGGGCCAGCGCCCTCTAGGCAGCGGAAGTGGCGCTCGCTGTACATCCGTCCTCCCCGCCTCCCGGAGTTGGGAGAAGGAAGGCTGGGGGGGGGTGGTGGAAAAATAAAAGGAAAAGTCCCTGCACCATGTAGACCCGCGCGCCCCGCGCCCTGGCACCCCGGCCGGCCGGGGACCACCCCCTCACCCCCAGTCTGCGGCCATGAACGCGAGCAACGAGGGCGAGAGCTTCCCGGGCTCGGTGCAAAGTAAGTGCTTTTCCGGGCGCAGTGCGCGCTCCGGGGCCCGGGCCCAAGCACGCCTGAGACGCAGCGGGCAGGCCCGGGGCCCCGAAATCGGGGTGACGGCCCCGAGCCGGCGTCTCGGGGACCGCGGCGGGCGCGCCGGGCAGGAGGCGCCGGGGTGGGCCGGGGGCGCGCGCACCAGACCCGGCGCGAGGCGGGGGCGCTCGCCAGCCTCCGAAGAGCCCCCCGGGCAGGGGGTGGCGGGGGAGGGCTGGCGGCTCCGACGGTCGCCCACCCTCTCGCGGCATTCCCCGCCCCCGGCGCAGCCTCAGGTGGATTTGGGGTAACCGCGGCCACGCTGATGGGAAAGCTTCTGTCTCGGTGGCCCCGAATCCTTGAAGTCTGGGGTTCGGAGGACTGCACGAGGTCTGGCTGGCTGGGCTTGCCGGCTTCCTGCAAAGCCTTGTCCACGTTCAAGGTGGAGATCTGAATGGGGAACGGGGCCGTGGGCGTTTTCTTTGAGTTTTGAGTTTGAGGTTCATTTTCATTATGATGACAGCCTTTTTCAAGCCCGTGGTTTCGCCTGGCTCGTTGTTTCCCTAAGTGTGGACCAGGGGCTGAGCGCGAACCAGCCACCTGGGAGCTCCAGCGCTTAGTTTTTTAAAAGGGGGAAAAAAAAAAAAAAGCTCTCTGAGCCCCACCTACCGGGTGGTGGGGCCGGGGTTGAGGGGAGGAGGATGGTCTTGCCCTGGGCGTTTCGGAGGCCCAGGAAGTTTGAGAACCCCTGGCACTTGTTAGATGTTACTGTTAACGACTCGGAAGATACTGGCTCCTAAACTTGTCTGTATGTTCCTTGCGTAACTTGTGAAAAGCGCAGATTTCCCTAAACCTCAGTCCCCGTTCACCCCACCTCCGCTGGGACTCTCTGAAGTGGGGCTCAGATGTGTCCGTGTTTAAACAACCCACCCCAGCCCTTATTCTGATGCCCAGACAGGTTTGGAGAACTTTGCAAGGAAAAAGAGGCTTCTCAGGCAGCGCCAGTGGTAAAGAACCCGCCTCCCAATGTCGGAGACGGAAGAGCCACAGGTTCGATCCCTGGCTTGGGAAGACACCCTGGAGAAGGGCGCGGTAACCCACTCCAGTGTTCTTGCCTGGAGAATCCCATGGACAGAGGAGCCTGGCAAAGATAAAGGAATTCTTTTTGTTGATGATGCAAAAAAGAAAAAAAGACCCAGTGTATTCTATTGGGTCTCAGTTCATTACAGATTTTCAGAAGGGATGTTTCAAATTCAACTAGAACACCTCAGTAATAACCCCATCAGGTGATATGCTGGGGATCCCTGTGGCGGCCTTTTACAAGCACCATCTCATTTAATTCTCGTAACCATCTTAGGAAGCAGAAACTTCACCCCATCTCCTCCGGGGTATCAGTCCTGCCGTTAAGGAATCTCAGTGATGCAGTCACTACGTCTCTTGAATTCCTTGTCTTCCTGTTAGCTTGGGCGCCTCAGTAGCTACAGGAAGACAGTGAAGAGAAATGTCACGTCCTTCCATCCACTGATTTCAGTGTTTGCAAGGTGGCTTATAAACCTACCTTGCTCAGTGCAGAGTATCTTTTCTTAGAAGTCAACCAAATTGTATTTCTGCACAGAGATGTCTTGTCTTGGTTGTAACAGGACATTGAACATAATGCAAATATTTTATAATTTTTTTAAAATTAGGAAGCAAAGATGCCAACTGTTTATGCACAGAGGTGGTTTAAATACTATTTAGACTCAGGGAAAATTGGGAATAATATACAAACCTTACAGTTAGAAATTATGAGGCTTAAAAAATATGGAATACTGTATTGCTATTAAATAATTATATATATATATAAAGAGATTTTAGTGATAGAGCATAATGCTTATACAGCAGTACTGGGGAAAAGGTTAATAATTTACAATGCACTATGATATAAACAATCTTTAATTGAATTAATGGAAGAAAATATTTTGTAATGTTCATGGTAGCCATAGGTGGAAAGACTGTAATTTCCCTCCTTGCTTCTTCTCTTCCAAGTTTTCTGTTATAAATATGAATTTCCTTGTAATAAGGCAAAGAAAACTTTTTAAATAAAAATTCAGTTTGTCTTATTAGTTAGAGACTTAGTCATTGTATTTCTTTATTTAACAAACATTTATATAGCAGTTTCTAATATAGTGCCAGGACTGTGGTAAGCACTTTGCAAGTGTTAAATACAGTATTAATTCTTGATATTATTACTATAGTGAAATAATGCCTCTGTCAGGAATTAGTTTTGCTTACAAGTAACAAAAGTGAACTATACTGGCCTAATTAGAAGTCTGGAATTGATTGATTCTAGGGTTGATTTAGGGGATCAGTGAAGTAAACTTTTGTAGAGATCGTACTATTTACCTCATGTTACAACATGGCTGCAGAAGCACCTGGCCTCACATCTGCATTCAAGACTGAAGGGAGAGGTGAACAGTGCCAACCATGTCATCTCCTTTTTATCATGTCTTTCCCTGGAGCTCCTCCAGCACTGTGCTGGAGGGATTCCCAAGTATGTCATGAACCAAAATTATTCAGGCTAGTGGTTCTCACGATGGGGGAGAGGGTTGGAATAGTGGGAGCCTTGGCTCTCATAATGACTGAAAAGTACAATTACGTTTTACTTGAGATAGGAGATGGTCCTTTGAAGTGCAAGGCAGCCTTCTTGAAGTGCAGGGAAGAACCTTCTTGCATGAAATACCCCTAGTGTCCCCACAGGGAATAATCAGGAGCGTTACTTGGGTGGGTATGTTGCTGCTGGGGCAGAACTGGGCTTCTGTGTGCAAGAAGAGGGGAGTGGAATAGATATTGGGCCAGCAACTAGCCACGTCTGCCACCATGCCCGTTTTTCTCACCGTGGTCTGGTTTGTGCTGTCATTTCAAACTGTCTGAAATTAACCTGTGACTCCCGCTTTGTCCCATGGAGTTCCAGGTGGCACAACCGTGCTGGTGGAGCTGACTCCCGACATCCACATCTGTGGCATCTGCAAGCAGCACTTTAACAATTTGGACGCCTTTGTGGCTCACAAGCAGAGTGGCTGCCAGCTGACCGGCACGTCTGGGGCAGCGCCCAGCACGGTCCAGTTTGTATCGGAGGAAACGGTGCCTGCCACCCAGACTCAGACTGCCACTCGAACCATCACCTCGGAGACCCAGACGATCACAGGTATGGTTGAGGGGTGGGGTAGTCACTCAGAGTCGGCCTGGTTATGTCCCAGACGCCTCTTCAGATCCTGTTAAAAATATAGACAGCAGGGCCCACCCCCTAGGATTGCTGATTCATTATTTTTAACAAGCTCCATGGGGAAGCTAGCTGCCTGGCCAGGATTGGAAACTGCTAGGTTAAAACATTAAGTGGTAGCAGTTATAAATTGTTGTCACGTGCTAAACAAAACTAACAGACAAAAACCAGGTTTTTAAAACAAAACCAAAAAAAAAAATGCTATATACTAAGAAAAAAATACTTGCAAGAAATGGTAAAAAAGGAAAAAGGAGTTATTTGGGGGTGGTGGAAATATGTGTGTGATTCCTGAATTTGCATTATTTGTGTAAAGGACAAGAAAAATGTTTAAGACATTTTTAAAATCTATAAACAAGTATTGATGACTCCCCTTCCCTGTGCCGCCAATCAGAAAAACAGAAAAGGTGATCCTAGTTCTTGGTCACGTCCAGAAGAAACCGCAGATGGATCCAAAAGTTAAATGTGCGCAACGAAGCCGTCAAAGTTGTAGAGTAAAAACTATACACGTGCGAAAGAAAGAAAGTGAAGGTGAAGTCGCTCAGTCGTGTCCGACTCTGTGACCCCATGGACTACAGCCCACCAGGTTCCTCCGTCCATGGGATTCTCCAGGCAAGAGTACCGGAGTGGGTTGCCATTGCCTTCTCCAGGGGATCTTCCCGACCCAGGGTTGAACCCAGGTCTCCCACATTGTAGGCAGATGTTTTACCGTCTCAGCCACCAGGGAAGTCCACACATGCAGAGGGACCCAAACACTCACACACCCCTATGCTTATTCCGTTATAATCTGCCTTAAGGGACAAGACAGATAACTTTAGTAAGTCACCCATTTATGAGATGGTTGGTAAACACACTGTTTCATCCTGTGGGAAAATAGAGGATGTATTTGTTGGCGAAAGGCATTAAAATTTTTAAATCAAAAAATATATTAATACTGTGCCTTCCAAAGAAGGCAGGTTATAGGATTGCTCCCCCAAAAGAAAATGAATTGTTATGTGGTGGCAAATAAAATGACCATTTTTCCAAAATGAAAACAATGTATATAAAAAGCCCAAAGACAACTGGGAAAAGAAAATGCAGTACATGTGACTGAGGCCTAATATCCTTCCCATATTAAAAAAAAAAAAAAAACTCCTAAAAACCAATAAAAGGACTGGATGGAAAAGTCAGCAAAGAGCAGCAGTTGCTATTCAAGAGCAAGTAAATATACAAGGATGTGCCCTTGACTCATCATCCCTCAGTAATAAAGAAATGCAAATCAAATACTGCTTTCCTTTCCTTTATGGAGATATCCATTCCTATAAGCTGGGCAATCTTATGATATCTTTCAAACTTTAATTTTTACGTGTAAAATATTTCAAATTTTAAAATGTACACATTTACCCAGTATGTGCACTTCTGGGTATTTATCCTGTAAAACTTGACAAGTGAAAATGCACAAGGGTGTTTACTGATATACTGTGAAGAAAATGGAACTTTTGTAATGTATATGTCAGGAGGAGATTAGATAAATAAATGCCACGATGGATAATGAATATAATCTAACAGTTAGATGAATAAATTCAGACAGTGGAATGTGACTTAGCTCCGAAAAGGAAGCTAGATCTGTGTACCCACATAGAGTCTCAAAGTAAATATAAACAGGCATATATATGCATACGTATTATATTCAAGGAAAGCTTCTAGAACAGGAATGAGGCAAGTAATGTTAATGAAAGATGTCAACTCTGCAGAAGGCATTAGGAGATGGTGGGGACTGTGGTGAAATAGAGAAAGTTGCTCTTTGGATTCAATCAGTTAGATATTTGTGTTTTTCTGAGAAACTGAAAAATGTAAAATTTCCCAAATTTTAAAACTTTGTTAGGAAACTTCCCTGTCAATTCAGTGGTTAAGACGGTCCTTTCACTGCAGGGAGTACAGGTTCGATCCCCAGTCAGGTAACTAAGATCCCACATGTCAGGCGACGAGGGGAAAAAAAAACTTTGTTGGTCAAACAAAATACATCTGTAAGCTTGATCGAGCTCATCTGCAACTTCTGACTTGTTTTCAGTGTTTTGCAAACAGTTAATTTGGAGCTAAGATGGGGAGAACCTCCGAAGTGAGGGTACCGACTTTTACCTTATCATTTGAACATTGATGTTGTGTCTGAATTTTTTGGCAGCGGGGAAGTTTGTGGTCATTTCCTTAATGCATCCAAAATAATGTTTCTGCTGAAATTTGTTAAGCATTGAAATATGATTGATCAACTCACAGACTTTCATCAGGTTACCTTGAGGTCTTCCCACGTTCTCCCAGGTTTCTCTTAATCTCCTCTTAGAGGAAATCACCGAGAAAATGTTCAGACTGAAACCCACCTTAGAGATGGGCCTGGTGCCACCTTCTCATCTTACAGCTGGACAAAGGGAAGCTGCGAGTGGAGATGAGAGATGGTCAGGGTCCCAGCACCGATTCCAGACAGTCCTGGGACTTACGTCCCTTGGCCCTGGCCCTCATGGTCTTCTCCCTGAAGATTGAGTGTCGGGTTCTCTGTTTTAAGAAACAAGCTCCCAGTCACCCCGCACCCCGGTGCAAAGCCTGGGACCCGAGGCCCCAGCGCAGGGAGGCCTCAAGACCCTTCATTTGTGGCCATTGCCTCTCTCTGGGCTCTGAGCCTTCCCTGCTGCCGTCCCCTCTGCCTTTCTCGCCTTTACCTGGCTGACACCAGCCCACCCTCAAAAGCTAAGGTTCAGGACCATCGGCACACAGGACCTGGCTGCATCTCAGGACACACCGCTCCCCTCTGACTCACAGTAGCCGTGATGACGTCCTTTCTGTTTCCCGAGTGGGCCACTCTTCCTTGAGCCCCGGGGCGTTTGTATGTGTTGCCCCGCTGCCTGGAGCTGACTTAATGCTGGAGTGTGTGTCCGAGCTGGGCTTAGCTGCCTCGCCCCAAAGAGCCCCGCACACACCGGCATTGTTCTCTCAGATCAGGTCCCCGTAATTAAAGGATCTTTTGCAGAACAAACTTAGGGCCTGTCCCACTGCTGAACCGTAAGCGCCACGAGGTCAGGGGCTGCATTTGACCCGCAGCATCATATTCCTGGCACTGGTTCGGTGTGGGTTATTCACAGGGGCCCACGTCCATTGGTGAAGCTGACCGCACACCATACAACCACCCCTTCCTCCATCCTAGTTCTCGGCTCGGAGACCTTCCCCCGCCTCCTGGCATCTCCACGGCCCCGCCGTCGTTGACAGTAGCCATGCCTCAGCTTTTCCAACCACCCCATAAGCCCAGGCGCCCACTGCACAAGTGTTCCCCACCGCACAGAGCTGACGGGGGCACCACGCGCCGGAGACAGGCTGCTGGGCCTTTATCCCAGTCAGCGACCCTGGGCCGTGGGCATGTCGCTCACTCAGATTCCGCGTCTGTAGAAAGGGATTGTTAAAAAGGGTCCCTAATACTAGCAGGTGTGCCTCCCAGGTGCCTGAGGGGAAAAGAACCCGCCTGCCAGTGCCGGAGACGTAGGTTCAATCCCTGGGTTGGGAAGATCCCCTAAAGAAGAAAATGGCCACCCACTGCAGTATTCTTGCCTGGGAAATCCCATGGACAGAGGGGCCTGGCAGGCTATGCAAAGAGCTGGACGTGACTTCGTGAGTAAACAACAAGTACTATTAGGTTGCAGAATTAGGTGCCTAATAGGATTGGGTTATTATGAGACTCTGCAATAATCCAAATAAAGGGCCTATGACAGTCACTGGACTCAGTAAACGACCGCTTTTATTAACATGAAGGCCTTCCCTGGTGGCTCAGCTGGTAAAGACTCTGCCCGCAATGCGGGAGACCTGGGTTTGATCCCTGGGTTGGGCAGATCCCCTGGAGAAGGGAAACGCTACCCACTCCAGTATTCTGGCCTGGAGAATTCCACAGACTGTGGAACCTTGGGTTGCAAAGAGTCGGACACGATTGAGCGATTTTCACTTTATCAACATAAATGACTGGGCGACTTTCACTTTCTTAACATCAGGATGCATGCCCAAGTGAGACTGGCAGGGCGCTGAGCCTCTGCCCGACCCAGCTGCTCTCCCAGCGTGTGCCTGCAGCTCTGCCTCCAAACAAGCAGCATCTTGCTTCCCCCTCCCCAACTTTCTTTTACACTGTTTATTTTGGTTTGCTGGGTCCAGCTTCCCCAAAGTTTGGGCTTCGGTGTTGCGGCAGCGGCAGTTTGGACCAGGGTCCCTTGGGATCTCGTTAAAGCTGCTGGTGCCAGGGCTGCGCCTCTGAATCTGCCTGGCTGAGGCTCAGGTATCTGCATTGTTAGCAAGCTCCCCAGGGGATTCCAGGCCTCGACCCAGTTGGGAAGATGCTCACCACCCGACCCCCACCCTGGCAGACCCCTCTCGATACTCACACCCAGACCTTGTCCAGAGCTATTGGTGCCTCTTCAGTCCTTGATTAAAACAGACCCCCCACTCCACCCCACCCCGCTCCTGCTCAGTCGCTTCAGTCTTTGTGACCCCATGGACTATAGCCCACCAGGCTCCTCTGTCCATGGGATTTTTCAGGCAAGAATACTGGAGTGGGTTGCCATGTTGGATATAAAGTAAAATTTATTCTCTGCCCGCTAGCTTTGAAAGCTGCCTGTCATTTGGCATTTGATTTGAGAACTTTCCTATAAAAGCAGTAAAATTAGATCTTGACGCTGGTGAAAAAAACTAGCATCCTATACGAATTTTCTAAGTTCCCCGTTTGAAGTCATGGGGCTTGGGGTCAGGCCCCTGTGTTAAAGTCTTAGCTGCAGAGGGCCTTTAAGCTGTGTGAGTGATGCAAGTTATCAGAGCTTGCGTTGTCTCCTTTTTAAAGTGGGGACAGAAATACATAGAAAGGCCATGGAACTTGGTTGTGGAGAGAGTCTAGGTTCCTGAGTCAGTCTGCCTGGGTTCAGATCCCAGCTACATCACTTCCCATCCAGGTAACCTCAGGCAGGTGACTTATGGTCTCGGGGTCTCCACTTGCCCAGCTGTAAAACAGGAGAGTGATGATAGTACTCACTTCAGAGGGCCGCTTCCAGGGGCTCCTACATGGCAGACGCTCAAGCTGTCAGTGTTAGTTCTTATTACTTACTTACTGAATCGGGGGCTGCAGAAATTAAGTGAAACAGCTCATGGAACATTTTACGAAGGCCCTGACTCATGGCAAGCCTCCAGACAGTACTAGTTGAATTATCACTGACTTTTCCCACCTCTTCTGGTTCGTTCCGACTTTTTCAGGACCCAGGTTAAAAGTCACCTACACCTAGAAGCTAGCCATGATTTCTCCCTCCCTTCCTCACCCCGAAGGCTAGGTTCTTCACCACTTCCTCAACTAGCCCTTATCACAGTTGCCATCAGTTTGTTTGGTAACAAGCAGTCTTTAGCCAGAGCAGTGAATTCAGATGCTCTTGGCATCAGGCAGGGGCAGTAAATACAGCAGCAGATGGGCTGTGAGGGGGAGTGGGCAGGCTGTGGACGACCAGCAGAGGAGAGCCAGGGGGCATCGTCAGCCGGCCTTGGAGTCCCGGGGAGCTGGGTTAACTCCCCGGGGCGGGCTGTGCTGTTCGCCTGCTGAACAGAGTCACAGAACGTCCACATGGGACAGGGCAGCTCTGACTGTGCTGGGGCAGGCTGGAAACAACTCCTCTGTCATCATGCCTGAGCCTCAGAACTGCGGGCATCCCCCTGCCCCGCTGGCCTGCTGCTTTATCAATTTTATCTGCTGCTCTAGCCTTCTCTGCATCTGAGCACTAGTCGCTAAGATATCAAGTCATAGGATTGTCCCCACTTCCTGGCAGCCTCCAATGCAGGCTTCCTTGAAGCCTCCTCGCAGAATCATCTAACATGAGCCCTAAACATCTAATACTCTACATGCTTCCAGGCACCATCTTATGAGACCCTCCACAGCCCCCGTGGGGTGAGGATTCCCTTACTGGACAGAGTAATCAGCTTATTCAACTACAGGTGTATCCCTGGTGGTTTTTGGCCAGAGGTCATTGATGTGGGGAAGACCCAGCCCACCTAACTGATTTTGAAAGCCTAAAAAACAGAATTATCTGAAGGCTCAATTTGGCCTGTGGGCCTCCAAGTAGTGGGTTGTTTTGTTTTCTTAACTTTAAATGACCCTTATTCTGTATTTGCAAAGCAACTAATTAGTAGGAAGCAAGGTAGTGGTTTAACTTCCAGTTCACTAGCCTATAATCTCCCTGGTTTAGCCATTAAGTCGTGTCTGACTCTTCTAACCCCATGGACTGTAGCCCACCAGGCTCCTCTGTCCGTGGGATTTCCCAGCCAAGAATACTGGAGTGGGTTGCCATTTCCTTCTCCAGGGGATCTTCCCGATCCAGGAATTGAACTCGGGTCTCCTGCACTGCAGGCAGGCTCTTTGCTGACTGAGCTATGAGGGAAGCCCCATAACCTCCCTGGAGCAGGGACTAATCAGTCTTGCTTTCTGGCCGCCCAGCCCCAGGCCTGGCACATCCTAGGCACTCAGTAAAAGTTACCAAGTAAATGCAGGAGGGGGCGGAGTTCAGATTAAACTCGTTCAAGTCCATGATGTTCATGGCGTGGCGCCGGCTCCATCATGAGGGCCCAGTGAGGGCGGCTCTGGGACTGGGGGGTGCCAGATGCTGGAGCCGAGATAATGGAGATGCTTCCCTTGGAGGAGTCCAAGCTCGTCCAGGAGCGGAGGAGAACTTAGTTGTAAGACATGGAAGCCCAGCCATGTGCGACCAGCACCCCCTCGTGCAGAGAGTTCATGGAGTAGGTTGGTCTCGGCGGGGAAAGCCACGGGGAAAAATGGTGAGTGAGATCACACGTATGGTAGACCTTGAGAATCTCACCTGCCTTTGGGAGGAAGACAGCAGGAGGGGGGTGTTTCCTCCCGCGGGTCTGGAGGTGGAGAAGCTGGTCCCTGCTGCTGAAGGGGAGATCTGATCACAGTGGCTGGTATGGAGTAGCAGCCCCTGCTTTGATCTGGCCTTTATTCTGAAGGAGCTAGGGAGCCACTGAAGCTGTTGAGTGTGTGAACAATTTAGTAAAACAAACGAGGTAGTGAGTTGCCAGGAGAATCTGGCAATAATAATAGTAATAGCTAATTCTTGTGTGAGTGTTAGTCACCCAGTCGTGTCTGACTCTTTGTGACCCCAGGGGAGCCCACCAGGCTCCTCTGTCCTTGAGATTTCCCAGGCAGGAATGCTGGAGTGGGTGGCCATTTCCTCCTCCAGAGCGTCTTCCCCACACCAGGGATGGGACCCACGTCTCCTGCACGGGCAGGCGCGTCTTTACTGCTCTGCCCGCTGGGAAGCCCAGCTAATTCTTGCGTGCTGCTTATTATTGTGCCAAGCAGTTTTCTCAATATGTGAAGTAGGTTTTCACAACTTCAGTTGTTAATGAGTTTAACGTTTAATTTTAAAAAGTTAAATTTTTGCAACATATATTAGCTACTAATAATTATTATCCCTGTTTTACCCATAATGAACTAAAGCACAGAGGCGTTAAATAACTTGATCGAGGTGACAGAGCCAGAAAGGGGCTCGAAGCCAGACCTGGGGCTGGAAGCTAAGCTCTCAGGCTGCAGAAGCTGTGCATCCGACCGCCCCTCAGCACCCTTGGTAAAGTCCTCATCGCAGCCTTTCTCAAAAGAACCCCCTGGAGCTTCAGTAAGATGGAGATCCCCAGCCCCCTCCCCTAACAATCCCATCTGGGTAGTTCTGAGCAGGGTCCTGGGAGTCTGGGCCAGGCAGCGAGGGCTTGGGTTAGTTCAGATGCTGTCGGTTGCTCTTACTAACACTAAGCTACAAGAGGGCTGAACTGTGAGACACTGCCTATCTCAGGATAAGAGCTGGCAGGGCATACCCAGGGTTTGCGTCTTGCTCTCCCAGGCAGTAATCCTCCTCATGGCCACAAGGTGGCTGCTTTCCTCCTCAAGTCTTCACTCAGCCCTGCTCAGGGATGGGGAAAGGGACCTTCTCTTGAACAGAGAGGAACCGCTTCCCCAGGAATCCCAGATGCCATTGGCTAGGATGGGTAACGGGCTCAGTTCTACTGTCTTGGTGTAGCCAGGCCAGCAAGGGGTCACAGAGAAGGGGCTTAGCAGTGGAATCCAGCCCCAAAGCCCTTCTGGTCAGCCACTCCTGCCACTACCCTCCTGGAATAGTCTAGAGCAGAACTTCTGAAAGCTGGTATGCAAAAGAATGGAAAACGTGAGTAAAATACAGCTATAAACACACCCAGACTGTACCCAGACCTCGCATCAGAATCTCTGCTTCCTGATCACTTTTGAGAACCCCTGGGCCGGAAAGAATGGAACTCTATCGGTAGCAATGTCTGGCACACGGGTGCTTCTTTTTTCAAAATAGATGTCCACAGCAAACCGCAGTGTCTTTGTTCCAGCTCCTAACCGCAGGGCAAGTGGGTCTGATCGGTCCGGCTTCTGTGCCCATGTCTGCCCCCAGACCAGCCAGCTGCCGCAGAGAGAGGGGCAGGGTCAGGAATCAGAAGCTGGCGTTGGGCTCAGCCCTTGGAACTGGGACTGTTGGGCTGACCTGAGGATCAGGTGTGGATCCCATGAGGGGAAAACCCTTTAGAAGAGCATGAGATGACCTTTCCTTACAGAAGTCCTTACAGAATTCTCCCAGGAGGTGAATGCTGAGTTTGCACTCGAATCAAGTCCCCTAAATGTGAGCTGTAAGCATGAGCAATATGGGGAAAAACAAACAGATTTAAATATGTGACAGTGAAGGAATAGCCTTAATTTGTAAAGATCATTTACAAGTCATGAGGAAAAAGTAAAAGTTTAATAGAAAAAAAAAAAGCGCTAATAGCCTGAACAGGCAGTTCATAAAGAAGGTATGTGAATGAATAAAATATAGTGAAAAGGGATTTTTTTTTACCAATTAGGAAAGAAATGCAGATCACACTAAAATGATCTCATATTGTCCTGTCAAGGTGAAGGGGAGAATATATACTGATTTGGATTTTCCTAAAGGATCTTATAGTTATGGGTCACCAAGCCATAAAATGACCATTCCATTTTGACCCGGTTCTCCAGCTTACAGGAAGGTATCCAGAGAAACTAACAAGATAAGTTAAAATTTTTGGATAGGTGTTATTTATAAAGGTAAACCCCTAGAAACCAACTCAATGTCCAAAAAGAGAGGAAAGGGTTAATTTGGCTGGGACAGCCCGGATGGTGGCATGTTATGTAGCCAGAAGAAATTGCATTTTGGGTGAGCTGGTAACGTGGCAGAATGCTTTCACAGAGCAAAATTGTTTAATCGTTTAATAAAAAAGAAAAGAATGCAAAACGATTTAAGCCATGATCTTAGTTCTGTATTTTTAAACCCTGTGTAAGAGGAACATGTTGACCATCTGATCAGCAGGTGTACTTTGAGCCCCTGTGCTGTGCCAGGTTCCACGCGCGGTTCTAGCAAACAGTGATGGAGGGGAATACACGTCCTCACTGGGCGCATCCAACCGAATGGCGGAGAGGAAGGGCCTCAGGTGCTTTGCCACGTAACTAATTACAGCAGAGAGGAGTGCTTCAGAGAAGTGCAGGATTCAGCGAGCACACCCTGCAGGGGCACACTGCCACAGCGGGGCAGCGTTGGTCAGGTTTTCTCCACACCTTTCCATGCTCCTGGGATTTTCTAGTCGCTTTTTTTGTTTTGACAATATAATACACTTTTAATTTTAAAAAAGAGAAAAGGATTAAAACTGGAGTTTTTAAGTTGAAGACGAGAAAGGAGAAGCAAAGGGCCTTGGGAGACGTGGACGACTTCAGATGTTTGAAGAGCAGTTTCGTGGGAAGAGCTGCAGCTGGCCCCTGTGAGCTCAGTGGGTCTAAGACATCCTGTGGGTCCTAAGCTCAGAAGGCGGTTTTGGTTCCCTATGAAATTCATGTGACAGTCTTACTTTTTAAGCAACATCATGGGTGAATAACTGAGCACCCAAGGTGCTCCTGCTACAAACCGAGACTGCGCCTAACACGCTGCGTGTCTCAGATGTGCGGCTGGGCACACTGGCAAGCAAGGGAGAGCCCCAGAGTCCAGCCAAACCGAGAGCAGGTGTGAGGCTGTGAGCTGCTGGGGGTGGAGGGGGAGGCGTAGGGGCTGATCCAGAAACACTGGACTTGATCGTTAGAGCCGTACCCATGGGGGAGACGAGGCCTTGAACTCTTGCAGAAAGTTAAAAGTGAGACACCCCCATCCCACCCACACCCCCAGAAAGCAGCAGCTCATGCTACAGATCACCCCAGTGGAAAGAAGGGTTGAGAACATTCTTCCCTGGGGGTAAGTCACATCTCTGCTAGAAGCGCTTCCCCAGCTCAGCAGATCTGGGTGCTTGTGGTTATCCCTGCTGCCTTCACATATGCTGAACACTCAAATTCCACTATTTATGCCAAATCTGAAGACAGACACGGGACCGCCCCCCACAAATGACCCCTCCAGTTGGATGCCTCCCCTAAAGACGCCAAAAGCACACGCAACAAAGGCAAAAATAGACCAGCAGGACTGCGTCGATTTCTGTGCACCTAAGGAGACAGCCAGCGGGATGTAAAGACAGCTTCCTGGGTGGGAGGAAGTGTTTGCAAACCGGACTTCGGAAAAGGAGCTGCCACCCGGAACACTCTCAGGGTTCCCATTTGCTGTCTCTCCACAAAAGAGATGCTAAGGCTTGTAGGGGCAGGGCGGGGGGCGGTTAGCAGACAGGCCCGGCCATCTCCAGGGACGGTGGGAATCCCAGGCTCAGGACCATTCCGAACCCAGGACTCGCCTCCCGGAGGGTCACAGACTCTGCAGCCAGGCTGTAGGGAGTGCCTGGCCACCGTCACAACCCCCAACCCCTGTGCCCCCCACATCTTCTTTCCCAGGAGCCGGGGGGTCACAGTGGCGTGACCAGCCCTCCTAGTTTTATGTCGAGTCTCATGACCACGGGAGCCCCTCAGTCCCAGGCCAGTGGAAGCGGTTGCTCCCCTAAGCCTTGATCATTCCCGCTAAGAGTTTGGTGCCCAGTTCTGTTCAGCTGTAGGGATTAGTGTTTATTAAGACTCACTGTGCCCATGTCCTGCACTACTGATGCTCTCATGAAGCTTTGTGATATCCTTGTGAAGTGGGCACAGTGATTATCCCCGCTGACGGGCGGGGAAACAGGCTCAAGGGAGCTCCTCGACTGGCCTGAAGTTCCAGCCGTGGGAAGTGGCTGAGCCTGGACTCACATCAGTTCCCCGACACATTATAACACCTGACACGGGGCTGCACCTTGGAATCAGCGAGACGGCTGCCGGCCCGGAGGCAGTCACCAAGGAATTGCCTTTGCACGTTTGTGAATAACCTGGATTGTTATCAGTAATCACTGTTTTACTCACTTTGGCAGAGAAGCGTGCGTTTTTTTTGGAGCTCTGTGTGTTGGGTTTAATTGCTGTTTGAAATGTCTCCTGAGATACTGAAGGATGACTCAGGCTGAAGATGAAAAGTAACTCTACCCAGAAATACCTGGAAATAGTAGTAGGGGGTCCATCTGATATTGATGAAGCAAATTTTGTTGCTGGAGGAACAACCATTGGTTTTTGCAAAGCAACAACTGAGAGATGGAGTCCCTCAACTAGACAAAGCTGAATTAAGGTTACTGCTAAACTGCATGGAAAAGCATGGTCTCTACCATTAGTTCTCAAACTTGTGTTTATCAGAATCACGTGGGCAGCTCGTTAGACCAGATTGCTGGGCCCACCCTGGAGTTTCCGATTCAGTAAGCTGGGGTGGGGCCCAAGAACTTGCCTCTGTAGCAAATTCCTAGGTAAGTCCATTACTGCTGCCTGGGCACCCAACACTGCGGGCTGGGGACCACACTTTGAAAACCACTAGCTAAATCCCAGAGTAGATAAAGCATCTCAACAAGAGGCGGGGCTGGTTGGTCATGTCATCAAAGAGACTTGGCAAGAAGCTGGAACATCAGTTTGCCAGAATCTTTTGCCAGCTTTAAACAAAAGCCACTTAACTCCCCCCGACATATTTCAGCTGAGAAGAAGGGGAAACCATGAGTTTGCTCAAACACCAAATGCCGATCCACCTGGGTGTTCTTTGACACACACTGGGGTGAGGTTGTCATTGCTCAAGGCGCCCAAGAGCTGCATGCCGGGAATGTGGATTTCCTGCCAAATGTTCAGTGAACTCTTAGAGAACTCATTCAATACATACAGTCTCTAAGGAATATCAGTATATGTAAAATACCTAAGGAATATGAAAGCAGTGCGTTATCATGTGTTGAATTGACAGCTTTTAAAAATTTATTGTATATAAAATAATGTGACATCTTACGGTCTATAACATCTTAGCTTCAAAGAGAGAGAATGTTTGTTTTAAGAGAAAACATAACTGGCACCTCAGACCTTTGGAGTGGGTATTACTGCTTCAGGCAAAGCTGAAATAGGGAGTGATGTCAGGCCTGTGTTGATTTAAAGAAGTGTACTTTGTAAATACAACGGAGAAATGTCAAAGGTGGTGCCTCCGTGACTGAAGTTTGGGAAGGAGAATATGACATTGGCTCTCAAAATCATCAGGAGGGCCTCTCAGCCTGACAGGTTCACCTGAAAAAGCCCTAGAGGCCGTATTTACTCCTGTCTGAAGCCAGATCTCCATGTGACGATTACATATAATAAAGGAAGAAAGAAAATACATATTCCCAAACTGCAAACTATAAACTTAATTAACAAAGCAGTAAAAACAGTTTTAAGAAAAGACATGTGGGACTGCCTGTTTTACCTGTTATAATGAGAAAAGTTAAAGACAAAGATGATAATGATGTTTGGTCTTCTTTTCATTTATTCTTTTTTCCTCAAAACTTCCGTGAGAATATAAGGTTGGTTTTTGGGCTGGTTGGTTTTAGGAGTGCTTGAAGAGTGTTTGTGTTTAGAGAGTATTCGTAGTTTCCCCAGAATTCCTTCAGTCAGCTCCTTTCTGGTTTTTGAAAGGATTTTGTGATAAAGCTTCTGAAAGTACAGGACCTAGTGCATTTGGGTGAAGTTAACAGAAAACCTACCTGGTATAAACGATAGGACACTTCTTGTTTATTTAATGAGTGTGGATTTGAATGGGTTTCAGGGCTCTGGCTCAGCAGCTCCCTTTATGGTTACAAAGTGGCTGCCTAGATCCAGACATCACGTCCTCATCAGCCATGTCCAAAGACAAACAGTAGGGCAACCAGGGCAGCAAGAATGAGTTTTCCTCAACTTACGTCTCTTTCTGCCCCCACCTTTTTTTTAAACCAGGGAGAAAATCTTTCCCAGAAGCCCCCTCAGTGGATGTTCTGTAGTGTCTCAGCTAGAACAGGGTTGCGTGATCACTCCTAAGCGGCAAGGAACAGTGGAAAAACAATCTAACATAATCATTCTCACAAAGGAATGTAGGCAAAGGGAGTAAGCTACTGGGTATGCATATTAGGAAAATTAATAATCATCCTATCTTTTAGTTTCAGCTCCAGAATTTGTTTTTGAACATGGCTATCAAACTTATCTGCCCACGGAAAGCAACGAAAACCAGACAGCCACTGTTATCTCTCTCCCTGCCAAGTCGCGTGCCAAAAAGCCCACAGCCCCACCTGCTCAGAAGAGGCTCAACTGCTGCTATCCAGGTAAAGGCGACGTTGAGTCCTGCGTGTGTAGAGAATGTGACATTTACCAGGTCCCGGGCTCGAGCTCCTGGGTTCCCAACAACTGGGCAAAGAAGTGCTGCAAACTGCCTGGCTTAGAAATCAACCCCACAGAATTTCCACCATCACGCATGGTGCACCTCTCACTGCCTCTGCTCACCATGCACTTGGGCTCTGAGACTTTAACAGCCAAGGACCTTTGAATGGGAACAGTGAGAATTTCAGATTTCTGTGAATTTTTCTTGGTGCTACAGCTTAGGAAGATATCCAGAAAAATTGTCCCTTACCTACTTTAAAAAAGGAAAACAAAAAAATTTATTTGGAAATAATTTTAGACTTAGGGAAAAGTTGCGAAAATAGTACAGAAAGTTTCTGAGCACCCTTTTGTTATTGTTGTGTCTGACTCTTTTCCACCCCATGGGCTGCAGCATGCTGGGCCTCCCTGCCCTTCACTGTCTCCTGGAGTTTGTTCAAACTCATGTCCATTGCAGTCGGTGAAGCTAACTAACCATCTCCTCCTCTGCCGGCCCCTTCTTTTCCCTTCGACCTTTACCTTTCATCCGGATTTCCCAAATATTAACATACCACATTTGCTTTGTTTTTTCTGGTGGTTGGTGGGTTAGTCACTTCAGTCCTGTCCGACTCTTTGCAACCCCGTGGACTGCAGCCCGCCAGGCTCCTCTGTCCATGGGATTCTCCAGGCAAGAATGCTGGAGTGGGTTGCCATATCCTCCTCCAGGGGATCTTCCTGATCCAGAAGTTGAACCGAGGTCTCCTGCATTGCAGGCAGATTCTTTACCAACTGAGTTACAAGGGAAGCCCCTGTTTTTTTCTAAATGTACATATATTTCCCTCAAAGTTGCAGACATGACCTTTACCTCTTAGCACCTTAATATAAATTTCCTAGAAACAAGGAAATTCTTTTATATAACCACAGTACAATCATCAAAATCAGGAAATTAACATTGATAAATGCTGTTATCAAACTGCTGACTTTATCAAGAGTTTGCCAACTGTTCTCATTAAAAGTCCTCTGTATCAAAAGAAAAATATTTTTCCCTTGGTCCAGGATCCAAGTTGTGATCACACATGGCATTTAGTTTTTATGTGTCTTTAGTTTCCTTTAATCTAAGCTTTTGTCTTTCATGAACTTGATATTTTTGCAAAGTAACAGGCCAGTTATCGCATAAAATGTTCATCACTTTGGGTCTGATTAGACTTAGGTGCAGCACGGAAGTGATGTTACATGCTTCTTGATTCCTGGGATCAGGATTCACACTGATACCTGTTGGTCCTGCTGCTGCTGCTGCAGCTAAGTCGCTTCCGTCGTGTCCGACTCTGTGCGACCCCATAGACGGCAGCCCACCAGGCTCCCGTCCCGGGATTCTCCAGGCAGCGCACTGGAGCGGGCTGCCACTGCCTCTCCGGCTGGTCCTGTTGCCATGCTGTTAATGTCCATCCATCGGTTAAGGAAGTTGCTTTGCTGCTGCTCCGTTCTAGAGTGACTGTGTCCCTCTGTCGTTGATCTCTCCTTGCCTTTTTAAGGTTGCCAGTTCAAGACTGCCTATGGTATGAAGGACATGGAACGTCATTTAAAAATCCACACTGGTAAGTGGCCACACGCATCCCTCCTCTGCTGGGAGCTGGGGGTCCAGACAAGTCAGACACTTGGTATGACACAGACCTCACTGGCCGTCACGGGAACACAGACAGAAATGAAATAAAAACAAGATGCTGTTTCTACACATGATTTTGGCAGCAAATGTTTAGAGCAAGAAAACTCAGTGCTAGAATCGATAGGAGCAAACTTAGGAGAAGAAATGTGAACAGGTATGGGCATTTTGAATATTGATGTGCCAGAATTAATTACAACTTAAATGCACCTGCTCTTCTCATCTGGAGGAGAATATCTTGAAGTGTGTGTGTGTGTGCTGTGTGTGTAATGACCGGTAAACAGAGCAAGAAGGGGGAGAATAGCAACTTTTCACTTAGGTATCTTTACACTAGTCATTGGACGGATACCTGAGTGTGTGATTTTTGCAGTTTCCAAGGGGAAATTTAACAAAAACTATTTTCAAAGGAGAAAAAAAGACTGATGCATGGAAAAAAGAGAACCACGGTGATTTCTGGGGATTTAATTTCCTTTGATGGATCATTTTTGTGTCTCCTAGACTTTGCGCCTGGAGAAGGAATTGCTTTTAGGCCATTTTAAACAAAGTATTAGGTGCTTATAAGTCAAATGATATAGTCATGTATAAGTTCAATGAGTATCCATCTATATAAGGGAGGGACACTGAAATTTGTCTTGGGCATCACTAATTGCCCAAAATCTGCTACTTAGCCTCAGATAAAGTATCTATAAGGGAAAATGAAGACAATAAGATATCCAGCAGTTGTCTCAGATATCTCCTTGGCCACAGGTCTAATCAGCCTCACAGCATCTCGTCATTTGAATTTCATCGAGTTATCAGACTCTGAAATTATTATGTTTCAGGTATTGGTAAGCATTCTCAGTGTACCAAGCAATAAATCTCTCCTGGTGGGTTTCCTATGTTGGAGTTCCATCAGTCACATATAGCATATTCATCCTTGCAAGAGTACAGTGCTATGATGACTTATGAAAATTAGGGAAATATTATAAAGTAGAAGTGAGGACAGCGGCCTGAAGTTCACTGCTGCAGATCCTCAGGGAGTGTCCTCTCCTCCCGGTTAACCAGGCTTGGGTTTGTAAGGTGGTTTCTGTATAACGGTAGCGTCTCCATTAACATCTTCAAGTTGGAGAGCTGACAGAGTGTCCTTGCCTTAGAAGAGGGTGTGGCCAGGACCAACGGGAGCAGGACTCTCTGCCAGCAGAGCTGGCCCGAAACCACCCGCCTGGCTCCACCACTGTCCAGCATTGGAGTACACAGGATGGCAACCCACAGGTGTAGCAGCTGACAGTAACGAGAAGTGATGGTTGCTGGATTTTCTGACCATGAACATTTTTAATAATAAAATTATAATCTTTAATTCACTTCTGTAGATTTATTCTTAAATCCCAGATGTTTATTCTATGAAGATAGTGATGACCTTTGACTGACAATTGACTTTAGCCCTTAGCTATTTAGGATTTGGTCAAAATATGTGTTTGGTATGTAAAAAGTGAAAATCCTGACTCACTGCCTGCCTCCTTCATATCTGATACATGCACCAAAGTCATCAGCCTTTATAGTCCAGCGTGTCTCATTCTTAAATTTTGGCATGAGTCGCTCAGTCGTGTCTGACTCTTTGCATCCCCATGGACTGCAGCCCACCAGGCTCCTCTGTCCATGGGATTCTCCAGACAAGAACACTGGAGTGGGTTGCCATTTCCTCCTCCAGGGGATCTTCCCCACCCAGGGATCGAACCCAGGTCTCCCGCATTGCAGGCAGATTCTTTACTATCTGAGCCACCAGGGAAGCCCATACTGGGCTTTAACAGACACAAAATGTACTTTTTCCATTTCTTATGAAATTAATATTGTAGACACTCTCACTGCAGCTTGCTGTTTCTCCCTTAATGCTGGAGGTCTTTCCACATCCATATGTGGGTGTATCCACTTCATTCTTTCAATGGCCAAGTAGGAAACTGGTTCATTAATTTACAGTACATCCATACAGTGAAATACTTCACCCTTAACAATTATGTTCTAGAAATTTAATGATATGAACATGATTGAAATTATTTCAAGTATAAGAAAGTAGCCAATAATAGGGAGACAGTGTTGCATTTGGCTAAGAAGGCAAGGCCATCCTGGATTCTAATCCAAGTTGAAAGTGTTAAGTAAAATCATTGAGAGACACAGTACCATTCAAAAATAAGTATTTAAATTGATATTGGTCAGGAAGGCTTTTGTACCCCAAAATGTACACACACACATATACAAAAGTCATCAAAAAAGTATACATCAAAAAATTGGCAGGTGTTCAAGGGTGGCAGGGCTTCCCTGATAGCTCAGTTGATAATCCGCCTGCAATGCAGGAAACCCCAGTTCACTTCCTGGGTCAGGAAGATCCCCTGGAGAAGGGATAGGGTACCCACTCCAGTGTTCCTGGGCTTCCCTTGTGGCTCAGCTGGTAAAGAATCCACCTGCAATGCAGGAGACCTGGATTCAACCCCTGGGTTAGGAAGATCTGCAGAAGGGAAAGGCTACCCATTCCAGTATTCTGGCCTGGAGAATTCCATGGACTGTATAGCATAGTCCATGAGGTCGCAGAGTCGAACACAACTGAGCGACTTTCACTTCACTTTCAAGGGTGGCAAGATGACAGGTGTGTCAGTGAGTACAGATTAAGCTGCTGTAACAGAGGAGCTCACATGCCAGCTCACACACGGCAGGGGTCTGTGTCTGTCTGGCGTAACCGCACGGCAGGGGTCTGTGTCTGTCTGGCGTAACCGTCCGGAGGTGAGCAGGTGGTCTAGGCAGACAGGCAGCGTGTTCTGGGAGGCCGTCTGAGGACTGAAGTCCCGCCTACTGTCATGGTGCGTTGGGCACGTATCCACCCTCTGCAGCCGTGACGTCCTCACATGTTTGCTCACTTCCATGTCATGGTAACAGGCTGGCAAGACAGGTGGAAAGAGAAAAAGTAAAAGTCAAGCTATTTCCTTTTAGGAAAGGAACGAGTCTACCTCCTCTGCCGTTTGATTGATGGTGACTTTATTGCAGAATCACCCCTGGCTGCAAGTGAGGCTGAGAAATGTATTCTTAGGCTGGTCAGCCATGAGCTCAGAGACTCTTGAGTTTTGGGCTGTGTCTGTTATGAAAAAGAAAAAAGAACAAATGGGTATAAAAGACAAAGTTTCTCATTTTTACTTAGCTGCACTTTAAAATTTGACCTGCTTTCTATTTTTAATTGATAAGGAATTCATATTCACTGTCAGAAAAATTAGAAAATCCTAATCAACAAAATAGAAGCAGTTCCCTGTCTCCCAAGATGCCAGCTCTTTGCCGATTACCCATCTAGCTTTTTTCATTATTATTGTTTCTCTATTTGACTGCACTGGGTCTTAGCTGCAGCCTGTGGGATCTAGTCCCTTCACCAAAGATTGAACCCTAGCCCGTTGCATCGGGAGTGCAGAGTCTCAGCGACTGAACCACTAGGGGAGCCCCATCTAGTTTTATTTTTTAATTGGAGTATAATTGCTTTACAATCTTGTTTTAGTTTCTGCTGTACCACAAAGTGAATCAGCTATGTGTGTGTATATATTTAAGCATATATATATATACGTACATATCCCCTCCCCCTTGATTCCTCCCTCCCCACCACCCCACCCTCTAGGTCATCTCTAGGTCATCACGGAGCACCAAGCTGGGCTCCCTGCGCTGCACAGCAGCTCCCCACCAGCTGTCTATTGACAACTAAAACCCATCCATCTAGTTTGGGGGGGGTGGTTTCCAAATATTCTTAGGCGACTGTGCCTTACTCTTTTCTTAAGGCCGCGGGAAGTAAGCCTTTCTCTTTTTTCGTTTTTCCCCTGCTGCCGCACGTGCTTGTGTGAAGGCGACAAGCCCCACAAGTGTGAAGTCTGCGGCAAGTGCTTCAGCCGGAAGGACAAGCTGAAGACCCACATGCGCTGCCACACGGGCGTGAGGCCCTACAAGTGCAAGAGCTGCGACTACGCGGCCGCCGACAGCAGCAGCCTCAACAAGCACCTGCGCATCCACTCGGACGAGCGGCCCTTCAAGTGCCAGCTCTGCCCCTACGCCAGCCGCAACTCCAGCCAGCTCACCGTGCACCTGCGCTCCCACACGGGTAAGTCCCCCGTGCGGCCCTCGCTCTGCACACCCACCGGCCTGGCGCTCAGGCACCGGCACCTTCCCGCGCTGAGTCACAACCTCGGGCAGGGAACTGCGCGCAGCCGTTCACCCCCCAGGGTGCCGTCTTGCTCGTCAACTGCTCAGAAGCATCTTTCTCTGAACAACAGGGGAGAACAGTCAAGTTCCAGCTTTATGCAATTCTTTATATAGCTCTGTAACTCACCCACTAGCATTTCATCAAGAAGGTGCTCTGAATGAAATAGAGATATAAAATGCATTTTTAGTTAAGTGTCTGCACAACATGTGGTTAGACATTTCGATTACTGTTTTAAAGAATACTCATCACTTCATCATGGGACAGCTTGATGGAAAAACTCAGCAGAGTAGGTAACTTAACAAATTAGGTATGTTTTCCTTTTAGCAAGTGTGTGTCTGTTAGCTTTCAATTCACTGATGCTGTGTAACAACCACCACAAAATCTCAGTGGCATAATATATTAGTAAAAGCATTCATTGCTCACATACTTCAGGTCAGCAGGCAGTTGGCTAGACATTCCGTTGATCTTGGCCGGGCTTAATCACGTATGTGGGAAAGGCCGGGTGTCCACTGACCTTGGCTGGGCGTCTGCCGGCTGTCCCCCTGCTTTAGCTGGGGCAGTCTGGCTGTGTCCGCATACCTCATGGCCTCCTTCTGGGCCCAGTGGGATGATGGCAGACAAAACGAGCATGCCCCTGTGTGTAAGCTCATGGCAAGCCTCTGCTTGCATCCCGTTGGCTAAAGTCAGTTACCTGATTGGACCTGGTATCAAGGGGTGGGGCTGAGCTCACCCACAGTGGAGGGTCATCAAAGGTTACATGGCGAAGACCGTCTTCACACCAACCGGAGTTCACTCCACCATCATCCACTTCTCTCTGACAGGCAGGTGGGTTCTTGCTCTTCCCAGACCCCCACAAGTCACATCTAATCATAGAATCAGCTTTAAAGGCCAGGGTCCTATGATCGCCATCAGGCATAGATATGGCTTCTCTTGACCTAGAGCCTTTTGAATTGGAAATAGAAAGACAAATTGTCTGTCCCCACACTCCCAACAAATAGCAGTGAAACACAGTCAGAATACTTGGAATAATCCTGCCATTCCAAGGGGGAGGAACAGGAGGCACTTGGCAGTCACTGGTCCACAGATTTCTGAACTCTCTGGAAAGATGCTTCTAGGTCCCCCAACTCTGAGGACAGGGAGTGTTTCTTGAATAAGCGTTGGCCCAGCTGCCTGGCTTTCAGCTCTGTCCCCTGCAGCGTCCCCTTCCTTCTCCACTTCTGAAAAGGAGTGGAAATGTACTTTTGAGAAACTTTCTCCACCTGCTTCCATCCTAGAGAAACTTGGGGTCTTTTTGGATTTTATTTTACTCTAGACTGGTGACATCGTTGCTAGTAGAGCTCCCTTAAAACTCTGTGCACTTCTGTGTGTCTGTGTGCCAGAAGCCACACCCATACTCCTCTTGGAGACTTGCCTTTCTTCTAAACCTAATTATAGACACTTTTGGCATGTTGCCTTCTGGAGGTTGAAACCAGTGAGACTTTTAGGAATCCTTGTTCAGCTGAGAGGACTTAGCCAGCACCAACTTTATTCTTTTGGAGATTTTAAGCAGGAACCTTATGTTTTCACCCCTCTTTCCCCGTTTGTTCTTCCCTCTGAGATCAGTTCCCTGGATGTGATCTTTGTCCCCAGGATGTGATCTTTGTCTTCCTTTGAAAATCGTTTGCTGGTTGGAGATGAGCAGCTTCATCCCTACCAGCACACCTTTGACTTTCTGTATCGTCTCTAGATTCCTTTTGAAATGGCCTGTTCTTGTTTGAGTTTGTCTCTTTCTTGTGGGACCTTATCAGACACAGCTTGTAAGACACTTTGACTGTTCTGCTTAGAGCTAATCTCTTTGCTCAGATCCAAACTTCAGTGGGTACACTTTCTATCTTCTGAGCCACAACAGGCGACAGTTTTGCCAAGCGTCTGCCGCTCAGTTCTGGCTGTCGCCACTATTCCCTGCCTCTACCTGCCGCCCAGGCGCTCAGTCAGCGCCACATATTGTACTTTTCTGCTAAGGCAGCACTGTGTTTCTGGATGCTAATATGTGTATCAGTTATCTAATGTCACAATGATGCTGTGTAACAAAAGACCCCAGAAAGCCTCAGTGCCAGCTGTGGGCCGGGTGTCCAGGGGCCTTGGCTGCAGCAGCCCAGCTCTGCTCTGCCTCTGTTACCCTCCTTGCCAGCAGGCAAGGACAGCATTGGCCTTCTCATGGCAGCGGGTGACAGAGGCGCACGTGGGCAGAGCCTGACTCATGGGCCCTGGCTCAAGCCGCTACTTGCATCAAGTCTAGTTGGCACACCATCTGCCAAACCCAGCGACATGATTGAGGCTATCATCTGGGGGGTCATGGAAGGTTACCCTGCCCCTGCCAGGAGAGCCTGCATAATCACTTACCTGGGAGAGGCTGTGGGTACAGAGAGGGCCAAGAGGTGGGGACCTCTGGGGACATTAAGATACTATAGCAAGTTAAGACACTGGCATGACTGCTGTCCATTTGATTTTCTTCAGAAGTCTCTCCCACCTAAGTTAGGGGCACTGAAGGATGCACTTAGCGAAGTGGGTCAGAGTCAACTTAGGAGGGAAAGCTTGCCATTTATAGTAGCGTATTTAAGTTGGTCTAGTGCTCTTGCCTGGAAAATCCCATGGGCGGACGAGCCTGGTGGGCTGCAGTCTGAGGGGTCGCTAAGAGTTGGACACGACTGAGCAACTTCACTTTCACTTTTCACTTTCATGCATTGGAGAAGGAAATGGCAACCCACTCCAGTGTTCTTGCCTGGAGAATCCCAGGGACAGGGGAGCCTGGTGGGCTGCGGTCTATGGGGTCGCACAGAGTCGGACACGACTGAAGTGACTTAGCAGCAGCAGCAGCAGCAGAAAAGGTATATTTTCTAAAGATTTAACTGTATGCCACTTATGCAGTGTCTCCATGGAACATTCATTTCCCTTTTATAAATCTGTGGCACTTGTAATTTCTTTAAGTTGTAGAATTAATAGAAGTTTGTTTTTACCTTTTCCTCTCTTGGATCAACTACCTTGTCTTAGCAGCAACCTGAACTCAAGAAAGCTCTGTCAGCTTAAACACATCAGTCGCTTATCCATTGAGCACCACTCACTGAGTCCTACCAGGTATCAGATACTGTGGGAACCAAGTAGTGGGCAGGAACAAACGTAGTCATTAGCTTTGGAGAATTTCTGGTCCTATGGGACTGGTACTAACATTTCTGCCTCATTTAAGAAATTAATTTACGGTTAGAAGGAAAAGGATTTCCCTGGTAGCTCAGCTCGTAAAGAATCCGCCTGCAATGCAGGAGACCGGATTCTATCCCTGGGTCAGGAAGATCCCCTGGAGGAGGGCATAGCTACCCACTCCAGTATTCTTGCCTGGAGAATTCCATGGACAGAGGAGCCTGGCGGGCTTCAGTCCACGGGGTCGAAAAGAATCGGACATGACTGAGCAACTTTCACTTTCACTTTAAAAGGAGAAAGAACGTATGAAAGTTTTTTTAAAAAGGAAAAAGATGATGACGAAGAGATTTAAACCCTCTGCTTTCATGTCAGAAAGTGCTGTTAAGCTCTGCAACTCAGCTCTGAGATTTGGTTACCTGGTTTTTCCAGGTTTGACCTTTGCTGGTTGCTTTAAAAAAAAAAAAAAGGCAAACAGATGGTCACTAATTGGGGCAGTGATGTAATTGGAATGCCTAGTAGAACATTCTGAAGCAACAGTTCTTCCTCTGAATTCACAGACACCTCCACCCCGAATCCATGAGTAGAATTTAGGAGGAGGCCCATGAACTTGGATGAGGGAAAAAATCACATCTTCGTTCTCACTGATCTTACTGGAGAGTGATGTGTCCTTCAGTTATGAAAACAGGCATTCCATCTGATTACAGTGTGTGTGACCTTGTCAATAGAAGTCACAGATCTTTTTATAGCAAGTATTTTTGATCGATCAAAGTATAGTTTACTTTCTTCTCTATTTAGAAAGTATTGTAGTCCCAGAGGAGCCTGGTAGGAGGCCGTCTATGGGGCTGCACAGAGTCAGACACGACTGAAGTGACTTAGCAGCAGCAGCAGCAGACCCGCCTCTGCAGCTTGTCACTTCATGCACTAATAAAGCACACACATCGCCAAATCACAGACTTTTCTCTTTTGATTTTTAATAACTTCCAGTACAACTATTTTCTCTTGTCTTCCTATTGATTTTTTTTTTAGTTTACCTTGTGCCTTTAAACGTTGTCCTGAGAAAGGGTCCATGGATTTCACTGCCAAAGGGGGGGTCCCGTGGCATGAAAAAGGTTACGAGCAGCATTCTAAGGCAGAATTCAGCAAACTTTTTCTTTTTCTTTTTGATGGTTCTATACATTCACTTATGGCTGTTCTGGGTCTTTGTTGCTGCGCGTGGGCCTTCCCTCGCCGCAGTGAGTGGGGGCCGCCCCACAGTCGGGGTGCTGGCTGCCATTGCGTGGCGCCTCCCAGTGGGGGGCACGGGCTCAGGGCATGAGGGCTCAGCAGTCAAGGCTCCCCGGCTCCGGAGCCCAGGCTCGGCAGTCACAGCACATAGGCTTAGTTGCTCCAAGGCACGTGAGATCTCCCAGACCAGGGATCGAACCAGCATCTCCTGCCTTGGCAGGCGGACTCTCTACCACGGAGCTAACTTTTCCATAAAGGGCCAGATAGTTAATACTGTAGGCTTTGCGGACCATACAGCGTCTGTCACAGTTACTCATCTCTGCTGTTGCGGCATGAAAGCAATCATCAACAACACATTATCAGATGCATGCGACTGTGTTACAATAAAACTTTATTTACAGAAATGAACTGTGGGCCGGATTTGCCCCATAGTCTGTATAGCTTACCATTCCTTGTTCGAGAGTTTTGTGTGAATGACCTTAGTGGCATTTTAGTCGTGCAAAGCATTGTTTGGTTTGGAGCGTCTTCATTTTCTCAAAGCTTATTTAATCTGCTCCCTGCCATTGTTCATTGCATTTATCAAACATCTCACGGTGATGTTATAGGTCTTGTACCAAAAAACTGGAACACAAACCCACTCTTTTAAGTTTATGGTAAGAAAGCCTTGGTCATATGTACAGATAATCACCCAGCACCTAAAGTACCAGCTTTGGAATCAGCCTGGGTTGGAATCCGAGCTCTGCCATGTACTACCCAGTGATTGTGAACCAGTGATGTAGCCCCTCTAGGCCTCAGTCTTCTCATTCATAAATAGTACTGAGAATAATATTGACAGTGGTACCCACCTCATAGGAATGTCGGGATCTTCAAATGAGACCATTCTTGTGGAATGCTCAGCAGGGCACCTGCCTTCCCAGAAGCCACCGAAGACTCTTAGCTGCTATTTCTCTTGCTCAAACAGCATTGCAATGGGTGGGCTCTCCAATTTGCTTCAGTTATCAGACGATTGGGACTTGGCATTCACTGAGGAAATAAATTTGGAATATCCATGTCCTTTCAGATGTTTGCAGTTTCGCTTTTCCTGTTCATCTTTCACCGAACATGAATCTTAAAAAAAAAAAAAATCAAGCAGCTGGATTTTGTAACTCCAAGAGTAAAGAACGCAGCTGGCGATGTGGGATAAATAAGTTGCACGCAATAAACACATCTTTAATGATAAAAATCTACACGAAGTATAAGAGGGGCGTCTCAATCACTGTCAAAAGAATATTCTGATGAGTGAGCACGGAGCTGACTGATTTGAAAATGTACCCTTGAATCTATTACAACACGTAACTCAATCAAAATCAACGGATTATGCAAAATTAGACAACTGTGAATGGTTCCGTAGCAGAGCAAGCACACTAACCGTAGGAAGAGCTAGCCTGATTGTTTTAAAGGATACACTGAGCATATTCACAAATCTTATTTTACGGGGGACGATTAAGCAGCTTGATTTTCAGGCTCCATTTTCCTTCCGGGTATTATGATGGTGGTGGTGGGAAAGTTTGGGCAAAGGAAAGAAGCCCCGGACCCCTCTTTTTTTTTTTTCCCTCCCAGGGGCTGCTAGGAGCCGCAGTTAGAAGGTCTCCACCCGCCCGCCTCGGTTTGAGCGGGTTTCTGGTGTGTGCTTCGGGGGGATCCGCTGTGGTTGTTGCCTGCCTGTTCTTATCGAAACTCACCTTGTGTTGACAGGGGACGCCCCCTTCCAGTGCTGGCTCTGTAGCGCCAAGTTCAAAATCAGCTCGGACTTGAAAAGGCACATGCGCGTGCACTCGGGGGAGAAGCCTTTCAAGTGCGAGTTCTGCAGTGTCCGCTGCACCATGAAGGGGAACCTCAAGTCGCACATCCGCATCAAGCACAGCGGGGACAGCTTCAAGTGTCCGCACTGCGACTTCCTGGGGGACAGCAAGGCCACGCTCCGCAAGCACAGCCGGCTGCACCAGGCCGAGCACCCCGAGAAGTGCCCCGAGTGCAGCTACTCGTGCCCCAGCAAGGCCGCCCTGCGCGTGCACAGCCGCGTGCACTGCCCCGACCGGCCCTTCAAGTGCAGCCACTGCAGCTTCGACACCAAGCAGCCCAGCAACCTGGCCAAGCACGTGAAGAAGTTCCATGGCGACGCGCTCAAGAGCGAGGCAGCGGAGCGGAGAGAGGCGGGTCGGTCGAGCGGCCGCCAGGCGGCCAAGCTGGACGCCAAGAAGACCTTCCACTGCGACCGCTGCGACGCCTCGTTCATGCGCGAGGACTCGCTCCGCAGCCACAAGCGGCAGCACAGTGAGTACGGCGACGGCAGGGGCGCCGACGGGACGGTCCTGCAGCTCCGGGGGGACGCCGGCAAGCCGCCCGCCGCGCCCCTGGCCGTGGGGCACCTCCAGGTGCCCCTCCCGCCCACCCCGGCGCCCCAGTTCGGCGAGGGCAGGGTCAAAATCATCGTCGGCCACCAAGTGCCCCAGGCCAGCACCATCGTCCAGGCGGCGGCGGCCGCCGTGAACATCGTGCAGCCCACGTTGGTGGCGCCGAACCCCGAGGAGCTGCGGGGCAACAGCCGGCTGCAGATCCTCCGCCAGGTCAACCTGATCGCGCCCCCTCCGCCCTCGGGCTGCCCCAGCGAGGCCGCGGCGCTGCCCCAGCCGGCTGTCCTGCTGACCACCCACGACCAGACGCAGGGCGCCACTCTGCACCAGACCCTCATCCCCACCACCCCGGGCGGCCCCCAGGAAGGCTCTGGCAACCAGACTTTCATCACCAGCTCGGGCATCACGTGCACTGACTTCGAAGGCCTGAACGCCCTGATTCAGGAGGGGGCCGCCGAAGTGACCGTGGTCAGCGACGGAGGCCAGAGCATCGCAGTGGCCACCACGGCTCCGCCCATATTCTCCACGTCCCAGCAAGAGCTCCCCAAGCAGACTTACTCCATCGTCCAAGGAGGTGCCCACCCAGCCCTGCTCTGTCCTGCGGATTCCATCCCAGACTAGTGCTTATAAAACAAAGGAAGGGGGGAAAGGACTGACAGAAAAAAGAAGTCAGAATCCTGTGAGAGGTTTGCCTTTACTGTTTTCAAGGGCTGCTGTGAAAAACGCCTCGCCCCCATAATAAATTGCAATTTTATACTGCTCATTGTAATTTTTTTACGCTGTGATGATTTTGAGACCTCTGAATCACCATATGGTAACTGCTGTAGAGTCTCCAGTGATAGGGACATGATCCCATTTAGGGGTTGGAATGAAATGAGTAGTGAATACATTTGTTTGCTTCCAACTTGATTTCCCAACTCTAATAAAGGATTTTTCCATCTCATTAAATTTGTGTAGTAGATGGTACTTCTCAGCCTTTTGTAAGCTTCCATTCTGAAATCCCCCAAGTGTTTGGGGGTAATCGTGTTTTAACACATGGATACAAATCTGTTGGCATGAAGGACCATTTTCTACATAATGTTACATGGATATTTGACTTAAAACAGTTTAGTGCAAATGGGGGGGGGGGGGGCGAAGGAATAGGTTTCCTAATAAGTTGATACATGATTCAAGCATAACAAATGTTAATGATTCTTTAGAGTCACCGTATGATTTGGGTTATGGGGGGGAGGTGTTATATAATTGAGAACTTGAAGAAGCAAAGATTCTTAGTCCTCTCTCATGAGTAGTATGTAAACGTCTTACCTTCTTCACAGTCAAATATGTGTGGTGCCTAAAGTGACCCAACTATCGTTTTAATTTTAAAACTTCAGAGTGACAAACCGGACATTTCTGTTTAGATGCTAATATAATGCAAGTTCCTATTAGCCTTTAGGACAATTTTCTAGGATACTGTTGTGTTAGATATTAACATACATGCAGTCCCAGGGATCAGACAAGCGAGATTGAAAAAGCATCTATGTTTTTCCAAAGTGTGGGCTGTACAGAGAGGAAATTCAAATTTTACTGTTTTGAATTAAAATGCTGTGTGATCAGTAGGTGGCGCCAGAGAGTAGTCTCAAGTTTCCCGTACTTTGAAGACAAGAGGCTTCCCTGGGGGCTCAGATGGTAAAGAATCCACCCACAATGCTGGAGACCCGAGATCGATCCCTGGATCGGGAAGATCCCCTGAAGAAGGGAATGGCTACCCACGCCAGTATTCTTGCCTGAAGAATTTCATAGACAAAGCCTCGAGGACTACATAGTTGATGGGATCGCCAAGAGTGAGACACAACTGAGCAAATAACACGTTCATTGTCAAAGATCTGAATTAGGGTCTTCATCTCTGATTTCCAGCTTCTAGCATTATCTTCAACTCAGGATGGGCTCTTAATAAATCCTAAGTGAATGAAACATGCTGGCACAGAGCATCAGCAAGGATTGGTCAGGAGGGGAGGTTTCGCTTGTGAAAGAAGCATATTTAAAATGAGAGAACACTTTAGATACATTTTTACCAGGGTCATCAACACTTTAATTTCCCCAACGCAGGAATTTATTAAAATTCTCATGCATATCAACTCACTTTTATATAAAGATATTATCCCCCCTTTTTTTGTAATAACAAACTAAGAAACTATGCAAAATGGAGATGCCGGAAACCTTGGGGGTTGCCTGTTAGAAAGCCAGCTTTCCATAAGACACACAGAGTTTGAGCTGGGTTTTGTCTTTTATTTTTGATCCCTTCTATTTGAACACAGTCTTGATAATTCATTTATCTTCTTTGCCAGAATTTATGTTCATATCAGCAATGGTAATAATGCATCATTAACTGTGGTTTGATAAGAAATCAAAAAAAACTTGCAGTTTACTCTGGTAGTATTTGAGTTATCACTTTAGGATTATTGCTTGCAGCTCTTTGAGAAAATATTCAGCCACTAAATTCTACCTGGGAAACTCTCACGAACCTATGTTCTACATGTTTCTTTTTTCCCAGTATGCCCCTTGTTTCAACTTTTAAATGATATTTTTCCTGCTTATAAATGTTATATAGTCAAGATAGAAAATATGGGGACCATGTTACAACTCTTCCTCAGACATACAAATGGGTTATGTCCTGATGAAGCCATCGTTAAGTTGAAAATATTGCGAAGTCGAAAATATCATGAAGTCAAAAATTCGCTTAATGCAGCTAATCTACAAACATAGCTTAGCTTCACCTTCAACACGCTCGGAACATTTCATTAGCCGCCAGCTGGGCTGGTGCAAAGCCCATGTGTAGCAGGATATGGGATATCCCGTGTAACGTATTGACTGCAGAAGCTGACAGTCGTGGGTGGTAGGGGTACAGATGGCTGTAGGTATATCACTTGTTCGTCTTCGGGATCCCATGGCTGAGTCACTGCCACTGCCCAGCCTCCGGGAGAGATGGTCAGACTGCAGAGCGCTAGCCGGGGAAAGAGCGAGATTCAAAGCACGGTTCCATTGAATGCATACTGCTTTTGTACCATCGAAAAGTTAACAAACTGTAAGTTGAGCCATCGTATAAATTGGGGGCCGTCTGCATATATATTAAGAAAAATTCAAAGACACGATTCTGACTACCCAGATGCAAACACTGTGACCATTTCGCTGCACTTTCTTCTCATCTCTGTTTTCTGTGCTCGTGTTTCCTGCTCCGGTTGCAGAGCTGGGGTTGAACTGAGCACACTGGTTTCTTTTTACACACTGTACTTGTCTTCATACCATCACGTCTCCGCAGAGCTGCGGCTCTCCATTTATACAAATAAGGCACATACACGCCTGTGCATATACACACGTGCATATTTGGATTTTAACAAACTGCAGCGGGAAGACTTGTTCTTCATGATAAACTATATAGAGAGCTGAACAAACACCAAGACCATAATCTCCAGCCTGTTCTTGCCCCACCCAAGGTAAGTGAGTTCTCCGTGTTCATACCAACTCAAAAGATAACTAGGAAAGGTTTGTCCTTATTTTTGTAGTAGGGCACTACCTACATTTCTCTCTGATGTGAAAAATGAAAGCGTTAGGCGCTCAGTCGTGTCCAACTCTTTGTGACCCCGTGGACTGTAGCCCACCAGGCTCCTCTGTCCATGGGATTCTCCAGGCAAGAATACTGAAGGGGGTTGCCATTCGCTACTCCAGGGGATCTTCCCGACCCGGGAATCGAACCCGGATCTCGAGATTCTTTACTGTCTGAGCCCCAGTAAGGTCTCACCTTATCTTTATGGTGTCATGCTGTGTGCGTTTCCTTGTACCTGCTCTCACGATCCCACTTATAACAGTACTGTGTGTCAGGACAGCAACGCCTAACTCTTTTTAAGCAAAAGCTAGAGTATGAATCACCGTGTTATAAACACCCACCTCCGTGTTCGTGGGTATTGGGGTCGTTTGGGGCTCTGTTTACCGTCAGGAACTACCACAGTAAATGTCCTGCATAATTCCTTGTATTCATCTGTGCTTTATTTTCTTTCTGTAGGTTAGGTTTCTCAGAGTGAGTGTCAGTGAGTTCCTCTAGTTTGCACTTGCGTAGATTCAGATGGCTTTTTCAAAATGATAGTCTCACCGGGATATGAGCCCCAGCTATCACCAACCTCGCGTGTTACTGATCTTTTGGGGTTTAGTGATCTGACGTGTGAAAATGGTAATCAGGACTCTGCATTCCCTGAGCTTGTGCTTTGATCTGCGTCTCCCTGATGCCTCCGCACAGGCTTCTGATTATTTGCATTTTTCTTACCTATGAACTTTAAACTCACACTCTCATTTTTCTCCTTGGGTTGTTGGACACCTGGGACATGAACCCCATGTCTGTCCCTTTTTCATTGTACATTCCTGTGAAACTTTCCAATTTTTTTCTGTAATTAATGTTCTATTTGGATCCTGATATATTTTGGTACTACAGACTTTGCAAAAGAAAAAAAAATTCATTTCACTCCAAATTTTCAAATCTGTAGTATGTAATTCCACTTAGTCTCTTAAAATTGTTTAGAACCCAGTATTTTGGGGGTCTGACAGCTTTCTGATTGCCTTTTTTGCTTGTTTGTTTGTGGGATTTGGTGAAAGGTTTTGGGGATTTTTGTTTGACTTTTGGTCTGGCTTTGTTGCCATTGATGGGCTTTTGGGTTCTGTTTTGTTTGTTTGTTTTTGGTATTTTCTGTTCTCTCCTTAGGGAGTCTGCCAAGAGTTTATCTTGTTGTTTATGTAACAGGAAATCTTTTTCTTCTATTTATTCTTTCTCTACTCCTCCTCCATTTTATTCAGTTCAGCATTTATCTTTATTTCAGTGTTGTCTTTATTAATTCTTTCCCCTGTTTTTCTTTCAGTTTATTAGTCTAATTTCCTGTATTAAGGTCAGCCTTATTTTCAGCCTTTAATAGTAAAAGCATTTAAACCTATATATTTTCCAGTATGACTTAAAGATCTTTTCTTTTTTTAAAAAAAAAAAAAGATCATTTTTTCGAAGTTTTAAAATCATGACTGTCATACAAATATAAAGTGAACAGGCATTAGCAATTTTATTTAATTCATTAAGTAATGAAGGAATCAGTAAGATGTTACAACAGGTTCCAAGGAGAAGTCAATGAATGAACACTTAAAAAGGCAATCAGGAATACTGAAGTGAGTTCACAGACAGATGCAAATTGGTCAGCATCTGCAGGGCAACCACCAGGTGCATTCCACCCACAAAGTTTGCATTCTTACATGGTTTTTGCATTATCGTATGTTTCTGTAACTCACAAAGGTATAAAATATCTCAAAAACACTGACAGGCATTGACCCCTATAGAATTAGGGAACCCAGGGCTGTGATCTCTCAGGACCAGCCAGTAATCTTTCTTGCCTATTTCCAAGTCTTTCAGAAATTTTCTTGACATCCATATCTCTACAGATTTTTATATGAAGCATCTTTTCAAAATTTTCTAGATTCTTTGTTATTCCAGTTTCAGGGTGGGTTGGTTGGTTTGGTGGGTCAGGGGGATAAAACCCAAGAGGTTTATTTCTTATTTTTTTAAGTAAGTACAATTTGTGAAACTAATTTTGGTTTTTGATATTAATGTTTTGATCTGGGAATATGACCTGTAAAATATGTGCTTTTGGTAATTTATTAGTTTTCTTTATGGCCGTACACATGACCAATTTTTGTAAATGTATGATGGAGATCTATGAATTAAGCATGTTGATTTTGTTACTCAGATTTTCTGAATCCCTCTTAGTTTTTGTCTATTTGGTAAACTTTGAAGTGAGTATTTTTAAGCCTTTCACTATCATTGTGTTTTTTATCGAGCTTTGCTTGTGTTACTGTGTTTTATTGTATTTTGTCACATGTTTGATGCGTATAATTCTGTGGCTGTGATGTGTTCTTTATCAATTTTACAGTTTATCTGTTACGTCTGATCTTTCCATTTAAATTATACTTCATTTTGTGACAATATTCTAAGACTTATTTTATATTTTATTATATTTGCTCAGTTTATCTTTGCCCACTCTGTGGTTTAATATCTTTCTTTAATAGCATCTCTTCGTCTTTGGTTGGAGAATTCAAACTGTTTGCATTTATCATAGTAACATATGATAACTATTATTCATTTCTGTCTTATTTAATATTTACTACTTATTAAACTTTGTGATTTTCTTCTTTTCCCTTTCTAGCTTTTCGTTTTGTTCTCAATAGTTCTTAAATATGTCTCCATTCTGCTAATAGTTTCTTTCTAAACTTTAGTGATTATTCTTAAATTGCTTCCCCTACTGCTATATCAAATATAAATATTAACCAGGCGCCAACCTTTCGTTAAGAATCTGCGTCCTCCTAAGAGGAGACTGTCAGACCACATCTCTTTCTAGGAGCCCCTCCCCAGATCCTGGGTTTTGCTGAGATAGCTTCTAGATTACCTCCAGGCTTTTGTTAAATGTTACCCTGCAGAATGTCTCTTATAATTCCCAAATTACCATCATCCACTGAGGTATAATCAAAGTTACAACATTCATTATTCACCATAGTGTCTTGTACTCTTTTTCCTGTATTTCATATCTTTACTCTGATTTTTATCCTTATTCCATTAATCTCTTGAGTATATTCCTCAGAAAGGTCACTTAGGTTGGTATTTCTTTTGTCCTGGCAGAGGAATAATACCTTTGGACAGAGGGTTCTTTTAAGTCATCTTTAAAACCTGTTCTCATGGAGAGGAAAAGTTTGATACTGGTCTGATCCAGTGACCGGCAAAACTGAGATAGAATGGCAGTGTTGATGGGGGAAAAAGTTGGGAGGTCTCTCATCTCAGCCAATCAGATTGAAAGAACCAGTCTCTGAAACTTCCAGATCTGAAACTAATCATTTCATCCAAATACTCAGCAATAAAATTATGGTTCTACAAATTGAAACACATTTTTTTTCCCTTTGACCATAGGGCTCCAAGCTTTAAACATTTCTTTACATCAAATTATCATTAGAAACAACTTTTTGTTGTTATGTTGTAAACATGTTTTGATAATTAAAATTTTTTGAATTTACTGATAGGCCTAGTTTTTAGTCAGCTTATATATCTGTGATGAACATTACTTAAAAGTTTTTATCAGCTGCTAGAATGAGGTACAGATCACTTGCAGTTATATTCTCAGTTTTCTTTTTTATTGAGGTAAATGAACCCTGAGAAGTCTCAGTCACATAAGTAAGGATGTGGACATAGAAAGTGTATTGTTTCAGCAATGCTTCTCAATTATTTAAATTCCTTCTGAGATAAATGCCAGAAAATCATACAACAATCAATCATAATTAATTGGGTCAATTTTGTTAAAAGCAAAGAACTGAAACCCACCTGAGATTTCCTTCCCAGTGGAGCACTTACTCTCAACCTCGGCACCATCAGTCACCTTCTGGGTGTGTTCTTATCAGTTTTAGGGAAACGTACCCTTAGAAGTGGAGGATCTGAGAACTGATTTCCTCAGCCATGCCCATACACTTCTTGAGAAATCTTTCTATATTCCCCAAACACAAGAACCCCAACCAAAGGCCCTTGCTATGGAGCAGGGTTTAGCAAACTTCTGTAAACCAGAGACAATAGTGAAGGAGAGGGTATAGCTGCGTTCCGATTAAACTTTATTTATGGACATTGACATCTGAATTTCATATAGTTTTCAAGTGTCACAAACTATTATTTTTCTTTTTTTTTTCCCAACCATTTTTTTTAAAATGTGAAAACCATTCTTGACTCACAGAAAAAAAACAGGGGTGTTGGGTCATAGTTTGCCAACCCTTGCCCCAGTACACCTGCACAGTAGGTGCATAACAGATTTTTATTAAACAAATAGCAATAATGATTTTCAGTGATAAAAAGCTAACATTTATTGACTCAGGATATGCCATGCATGCATGCTAAGTCACTTCAGTCTTGTCCGACTCTTTGCAACCCCGTGGACTGTAGCCTGCCAGGCTCCTCTGTCCAACACGTGCTAAATGCTGAACGCAGTTATCTCATCCTCCTAACAGCCCACAAGGGAGGCACAATTATTACCCATATTGTGCAGAAACAGATGTTTCCCAACTTGCCTGATGTAAGGATCACCTGGAAAACTTGTTAAAAAGGCCCACAGCCACAGCCCAGCTTTGGAAATACTAATACAGTGCACCTGTGAGGGGGTCCGAGACTCTGTTTTAGAAATAGCACTGCTGACTATTTTTCTGACCCAGACAACGTGGGAAATGCTAAAAAATCAAAGGCTCAGAAAAGGTAAGAAACCCACCCAAGGTCACACAGCAAATTCCCTTGTAATGTTTCAACCAACAGCCATCACTCAAATCACCTACCCCCGTTCGAATCAGCGTGTTTTCTCCAGTCACGACCTTCATCCAGTCTGGTAAATCTGGGATTCTTCCCTACTCCCACCCAGCCCTGGACCTCCCTGGAATATTAAGTGGGACTGGGAAGCCATTGCTGGTGTGCCTGCCACACCCACCCCCCGTTGTGAGTGACAGATGTGTTTGTTGCATGTTGGTTTACAGCTATAGTTTGGGAAATTCAAAGGTAGAATCTTTGCTCTGAGCTTCTCACACACACCAAAATACTTCAGTGTTGTGTTTCATATTATTCTGTGTTTGATCTACGAGAGTAAAATATAAGCCTGTTAGCATTCTTCCAAAAGGAAAAAGCCAAAAGAGTAAGGAAGTAAATGGTGCTCCTCAGGGAATGTTAGCTCCTGGGAGAGCTGTTTATTTCTAGAGAAGCAATACCACATTTATATCAGGTATATAAAGAGTCCGTGTAGTCCATCATCCGGCCTGGGACAGAGAGTGAGGAGGCACTACTGTTGATTAGGACGGGAGAGCAGGTCTAAGTAGCTTCCAATATGCCCTTGCCCATTCCAATGGAAGGCCAAGCCCAGAAGCTGCAAAATAACGCCTAATGCTTTGCCCTAGCAATGGAAGACAGCAACATAAGGCAAAGGTCAGAGTTTCATATCCCACGGGTCCGTTCTCCAAGAAAAATAACAAGTCACATGCCACAGAGCTGATGGAGTTTGAGTTTTGACCTAATGCTTTAGAGATAAATGTACTCTTCCTATAAATGTATCATCTTTATCTGTTTATTCTTCGCCATGTGACTGTATTCCTACTTCCAATGTTAGTAGGCATAGTGGATTAGATTCCTATTTCCAACCCGGCACCCCCTCCCTGGGACTTACCCACCCTCGCCCATCAGTATCACGGTGGGTAGAGTGGCTGCCTGGCCCCGTTGACTCTGGGCAAAGCTGTGTGATTTGCTCTGGCCAATGAAGCTGATGGGAAGAGGGGTTTTCTCACTGTTCCTGTGCAGTTTGGCTCATCCTGTCCCTCTCACGTGACCTGTCATGAGAAGAACATGCCCTGTGTAGATAAAGACCCAGGGAAAAACGAGCAGCCACATGGAGTTGACCTGAACCCAAGCCAACAGAGCCACAATGATTCCCAGATCCAGGGAAAAGAACATGAAGATTTGTGGTCAAAAGCCATGGAGATTTTGAGGTTGTGACACAGCGAAGCTAACACAGGAGGCTATTTGTAAACGTCCTCAGTTTACGATTGTCTACTGAATTGCCGTATCCCGTGTTAGCATTTACCCGAATAAGTAAAACAATGTTTTCCCTACAATACCACTTTAAAATCACTTTCAACACAAGTATGATGAAAAAAGTGTTTGTCCTTATAAACTGCGAATGCAAATCCAGCTGGTCTCTTTTTCACATCTTACCTCCTTTTCCTTTTTTTTTAAATTTTTGGTCAGTTCCCTTTTTTCAGAAAGGGAAGGAAACCTGCCCACAGGACGCCCTACTCAGTCTGCCCAAGACCTGTTGGTCTCCCTGTGGCATCTTTGGTTCGAAGTAGCATTTTCCCTGCTGGCTCTGAGACTCAGCACATTCCAGAAGATATATGAGAGGGACAAAGTTCTGGAGATGCTTCAGCTTTTAAGAGAGTTTACACCTTTTCTCAAAGAGGATTCCATTCATTTCTACCTGACTCTAAGTTACTATGTGTCTTCAGAAAGATCAGCAGAGTTCAGGTTAATTTGAAAGATTTTTATGTTGAAGGATCCATGAGAACTTAAAAATTTTTCAGTATTAAAAGTTCTTGCAAGTTAGTAAGTTGGCAATCATCTTTACAGAGCTTCTTTCCACCTGATCCAGTGTAGACAGCATGTATGCGTGCTAAGTCACTTCAGTCGTGTCCGACTCTTTGCGATGCTATGGACTGTGGCTCGCCAGGCTCCTCTGTCCATGGAATTCTCCAGGCAAGAATACTGGAGTGGGCTGCCATTTCCTCCTCCAGGAGATCTTCCCAACCCAGGGATCGAACCCAGGTCTCCGCGTTGCAAGCGGATTCTTTACCATCTGAGCCACTAGGGGTAAAGAAAAAAAAAAAAAGCGGGTTCTATGAAGCAGTTTCTTAGAGCTGGGTCTATGGAGAACACATGGATATCATTCAAAGCCCTCACAAGCCTGGGTTGTACAGCAGGCCCATGGAGAAGTGGAATACGGATGGCAGTGGTTAGGAAGAAAGGCTCTGGAGTCAGATCAATGTGGGTTAGAATCCCAGCTCCGTATTATCCCAGAGAATGAAAATGACCCAGACAAGTGACGTAACCTCTCTTAACCTCAGTTTCATCTTCTGCATAATGTGAGGTAATAACCATGCCTGCCTTATAGTACTGTAAAGAAGAGTTAAATAAAATAATACATGTTAAATAGAATAATGCATGTTAAGATACAGAAAATTAGCAAAGGGGAGAAGAAAGGGAGAGGGGACAAATTAGGAATATGGGATTAACAGATATACATACTATATGTAAAACAGGTAAGCAGCAAGGATATAGCCATATCCATTATCTTATAATAACCTATAATGGAATATAATCTACAAAAATACTGAATCACTATACTGTATACCTGAGACTCACATAATATTGTAAAGCAACCATACTTCAATTTAAGACGAAAAACAAAAAGAGTAATGTATGTTAGGTACCTAACACACGTGAACAGCGCTCAGTCGTGTCCAACTCTTTGCATGCAGCCCCATGGACCATACAGTCCATGGCATTCTCTAGGCCAGAATACTGGAGTGGGTAGCCTTTCTCTTCTCCAGGGGATCTTCCCAAGCCAGGGATCGAACCCATATCTCTTGTCTCCTGCACCGGCAAGCGGGCTCTTTACCACTCACACCACCTGGGAAGGCCAGTGCAAACCAGAGGAGGTCTGAGAGCTCACTCCGAAGAGCAGCATTTCCGCAGGTTTCAGCAGAGCGCGATGGCAGCTTCTGGGAGCAGCGGGGCCCAGCTTAGGCGTTTCCAGCTTCAGCACCGCAGACACCCCTGCAGCATCCCAAGTGGACGAGCCTCATTCGGTCCCTCGTTCTGGCCCGTCTCCCTGTCGCCCAAGCTGTGCTCTCAGCCCCCTCACGTGCTGCCAGTCAATCCCTGATCTGCTGCAGTTGGCCAGCAGTTTCTGTTGCTTGTAATCAATGAACTCTAATTGATTCACTCCCAAAGAGAGAAGCTCTGATGGGATCTGTGGTCGTGGTCTGTACTGAGGACGCCCGTTGGGCAGAATTTGGGGCCGTATCAATGTACATGTCATTGCTTAGACTCAGCCCTTGCACTTAACTAAAAAGCCAGCTCAGATGTTTTCGGTCTAATAGTGCAAACCTTGTTTCCTTTAAACAAAAAGATGCCCCTACCCCCACCAGGGGAATTCTCCTTCCTTCTGAGAGCTTAACGGGCTCCAGTCTGTGAGGGCCGGCCTTCACGAGGGGAAGGCATGCGTCCCATGCCTGGCCAATCACAGTACCCTGTGACCTTGGTCAAAGCTATCAGTCTAATAGCAAAGGTTAGCGAGTTTATCCTATAAGGCAACAGAAAGAGTTGCTGGTTTCAACAGAAATAATTGGTGGTAAATATTCATCATCTCTACTGCAGCTCATCAGTTCTGTGGTTCTAGCACAAGAGCAGCCATGTGAAGTGAAGTGAAATTTGCTCAGTCGTGTCCGACTCTGTGCGACCCCATGAACTGTAGCCCGCCAGGCTCCTTTGTCCGTGGGATTCTCCAGGCAAGAATCCTGGGGTGGGTTGCCATGCCCTCCTCCAGGGATCTTCCCGACCCAGGGATCGAACCCAGGTCTCTCACATTGCAGGCGGGTTCTTTACCCTTTGAATTACTCAGGAATCAGCCATAGATAAATATGTAAATGAGTGGAGCCATGTTAATAAAACCTGATTTACAGAAACATGCAAATGGGCCAGATTTGGTCCATAGACCATAGCTTGCCAACCCCTGGGCTAAAGGGTGGGTATATGACCCAAGGCAAGCCAATCAGGCACTTTGTAGATACTCAATAAAATCAATAGATTATAATTTGTATTTTAAAGTATTTTATTTAAAATATTTTATTTAAAGTATTTATCGCATTTAAAGTATTTGTCGACCCCTTTACATATATTTCCCTTTTAACACTCAGAAAAACCATTCGAGTTAGGTAGAATTATCATCCTCATTTTACAGATGAGGAAACTGAGGCTTGAGGAGGTTAAGTTCAGTTCAGTCGCTCAGTCGTGTCTGACTCTTTGCGACCCCATGAACTGCAGCACGCCAGGCCTCCCTGTCCATCATCAACTCCCGGAGTTTACTCAAACTCAAGTCCATCGAGTCAGTGATGCCATCCAGCCATCTCATCCTCTGTCATCCCCTTCTCCTCCTGCCCTCAATCTTTCCCAGCATGAGAGTCTTTTCGAATGAGTCAGCTCTTTGCATCAGGTGGCCAAAGTATTGGAGTTTCAGCTTCAGCATCAGTCCGTTCAATGAACACCCAGGACTGATCTCCTTTAGGATGGACTGGTTGGATCTCCTTGCAGTCCAAGGGACTCTCAAGAGAGCAGGTTAAGAGACTTATTCAAAATCACACATCTCTGAAGAGCTGAACTCGGGTGAGATAATGCATGTGAGATGTGTTCACAGATGCTCACACGGCAAGCCTCTGTGATCACTCTTCACTGACACCATCGCAGCCATCACTGCCACCGCTACTGATGCCTCTCAGGTGAGGGAGCTTAGGTAACCTTCCCAGGCCAGGCCTCGGACCTGCTCTGGAAATGTCCACGTTCAATAGGGAGAGGGGAAGAAGAAACCGGAGCTGGTTTCACTACAGCCTGTTGCCATCAAAGCCTTCTCGTCTCCTCCCTACCCACCTCCGGCTCCAGCATTCCGCCCGCCTCCAGGAGCCAGACAGGTTTCTCATAAGTGCCGTGGCTGATCTCTGCACAGTCTGTTCCCTCTTGGCCTCATTTCTCGGTCTGCCTAAGACCTGCTCTTCCTACACTTTTGGGGTTATGAGTCTGCCTCCTGCGTGACGCTTTGCCTGGCCACTGTGTGAGTCTTTATCCTATTGTATGGAACCGTTTACTTATTTTTCCTTTTGCCTACTCTGTGACTTCCTTAAAGGCTTACTGTGGCATTCCTAGAGGCCGACACAGCACCTCACACTCAGATGGAATCAAATTAATTTTTGTTAAACAAATGAATGGCTCTAGAACAAGTGCCAGCAGAATATGTCAGAGTCAGGGAGACTGTGTGCCATAAGATCAGTCTAGTTCAGTCGCTCAGTCGTGTCCGACTCTTTGTGACCGCATGGAGTGCAGCCCGCCATTCCTCCCTGTCCATCGCCAACTCCCAGAGCTTGCTCATGGACTGACTCATGTCCATCGAATCAGTGATGCCATCCAACCGTCTCATCCTCTGTCATCCCCTTCTCCTCCTACCTTCAATCTTTCCCAGCATCAGGGTCTTTTCAAATGAGTCAGCTCTTCGCATCAGGTGGCCAAAGTATTGGAGTTTCAGCTTCAGCATCCATCCTTCCAGTGAATACCCAGGACTGATTTCCTTTAGGATGGACTGGTTGGATCTCTTTGCAGTCCAAGGGACTCTCAAGAGTCTTCTCCAACACCACAGTTCAAAAGCATCAATTCTTCGGCGCTCAGCTTTCTTCACAGTCCAACTCTCACATCCATACATGACTACTGGAAAAACCATAGCCTTGACTAGATGGACCCTTGTTGACAAAGTAATGTCTCTGCTTTTTAATATGGTATCTAGGTTGGTCATAGCTTTTCTTCCAAGGAGCAAGTGTCTTTTAATTTCATGACTGCAGTCACCATCTGCAGTGATTTTGGACCCCGAAAAAGTAAATTCTGTCACTGTTTCCACAGTTTCCCCATCTATTTCCCATGAAGTGATGGGACCAGATGCTATGATCTTCGTTTTCTGAATGTTGAGCTTTAAGCCAACTTTTTCACTCTCCTCTTTCACTTTCATCAAGAGGCTCTTTAGTTCTTCTTCACTTTCTGCCATAAGGGTGGTGTCATCTGCATATCTGAGGTTATTGATATTTCTCCCGGCAATCTTGATTCCAGCTTGTGCTTCATCCAGCCCAGCATTTCTCATGATGTACTCTGCATAGAAGTTAAATAAGCAGGGTGACAATATACAGTCTTGACGTACTCCTTTTCCTATTTGGAACCAGTCTGTTGTTCCATGTCCAGTTCTAACTGTTGCTTCTTGACTGGCATACAGGTTTCTCAGAAGGCAGGTTAGGTGGTCTGGTATTCCCATCTCTTGAAAAATTTTCCACAGTTTGTTGTGATCCACACAGTCAAAGGTTTTGGCGTAGTCAATAAAGCAGAAGTAGATGTTTTTCTGGAACTCTCCTGCTTTCTTGATGATCCGGCGGATGTTGGCAATTTGATCTCTGGTTCCTCCGCCTTTTCTAAATCCAGCTTGAGCATCTGAAGTTCACGGTTCACGTACTGTTGAAGCCTGGCTTGGAGGATTTTGAGCATCACTCTGCTAGCGTGTGAGGTGAGCGTGATTGTGACATAATCTATGGATCACTCACAGAGCCTGGAAGTGACAGTGGGGCTGGGTGACGTCAGTGCCACCTCAAAGGAACCGAGATGCACTTTTCTCGAGAGCACGTAAGGTAGCTGAGCAGTCCAGGCCTGCCACACCCAGCCCCACATCTAGAAGTTTAGAATGCTTATCCTGGGAAAACATTCCTTTAGCGTTCAGGAACTTCCATGGCTGTGGGGCCAGCCAGTGAACTGGAGGCTGTTTCCACCATAAAGGTCCTGATCCACGTTGTTGCTTACACAGTATCCTCCTCCAATATTTCACGCTCATCATTTCAAATTCTAGTCCATGTAGGGGAGGGGCTGGAGTGATGGAGGAGAAAGGAAAGGGGAGGAGGAGCTGAGGATCTGTTTGTTTCATGGTTATTTCCATTTTCAGCTAAGACTGTGTCCCAGTGACTGCGGGCTGCCCAGGTGGCGCTAGAGGCAAAGAACCCATCTGCTGAGGCAGGAGACGCCGGAGATGTCGGTCCAGTCCCTACATCGTGGAGGAGGACATGGCAGCCCACTCCAGTATTCTTGCCTGGAAAGTCCCACGGACAGAGGAGCCTGGCAGCCTGTGGTCCACAGTGTCGCAGAGAGTTGGGAGTCAGGCACGACTGAAGCAACTTAGCACCAGTGGCTATTTAACTAGCTGCTGCTGCTTTTTTTTTTTTTTTTTATTTAAAAAGTTATATATTCTGACAAAGTGAAGTGAAGTTGTTCAGTTGTGTCTGGACTCTTTGCGACCCCATGGACTATACAGTCCTGGAATTCTCCAGGCCAGAATACTGGAGCGGGTAGCCTTTCCCTTCTCCAGGGGATCTTCCCAACCCAGGGATAGAACCCAGGTCTCCCACATTGCGTGTGGATTCTTTACCAGCTGAGCCACAAAGGAAGCCCAAGAATACTGGAGTGGGTAGCCTTTCCCTTCTCCAGGGGATCTTCCCAACCCAGGGATCAAACCCAGGTCTCCTGCGTTGCAGGCAGATTCTTTACCAGCTGAGCCTCCAGGGAAGCCCAGTGGCTCAGCTATATCTGCTAGGGTTATAAATTAGTATGGCCACATTGAAGTAGTTAGCATTTCCTAGGAAATTTTAACATAAGCGTATGTTCTGATCCAGGCATTCCTCCCACACTACATTTCTCAAACTTACCGTGCATGAGACTCACCAGGGGATTTTGTTATTAGTAGATTAGCAGATTCTGGGCATAGAGAAACTTATACACATGAATCAGGAAACCAGTGCAAGAATGTTGGTAGCGACATTGCTCGTGATTACAGATTGGAGACCACCCGTCAGCAATGAAGGTGTCGCTGAAGCGTGAATATATTCCCAGGGCAACAGTGAACGAGCCACAGCTGCCTGCAGTGACGTGTTGAATCTCACAGGCTTAAAGGAGCAAGGGAGGGAAAGCTAAGTCATACCGTTCCCCGAGTGGCAATACTAAGTAACATATTTAGGTGATGCAGCTATTTTTCAATAGTGCCCAGAATTAGAGCTTGTGGCAGCAGGTGGCTGAGGAAGGAGGAGCTGATGTGGAGCATGAAGGGCTTCTTCAGTGCTAAGAGTCTTCCCCATCTTCCTATGCTGATGGCTGCTGCTGCTGCTGAGTCACTTCAATCGTGTCCGACTGTGTGTGACCCCATAGACAGCAGCCCACCAGGCTCCCCCGTCCCTGGGATTCTCCAGGCAAGAACACTGGAGTGGGTTGCCATTTCTTTCTCCAATGCATGAAAGTGAAAAGGGAAAGTGAAGTCACTCAGTCGTGTCTGACCCCTTAGTGACCCCATGGACTGCAGCCCACCAGGCTCCTCCGTCCATGGGATCTTCCAGGCAAGAGCACTGGAGTCGGGGCGCCATTGCCTTCTCCAGTGTTGATGGTTATTCAGGTGTTACGCCTTAAATTGCACGTTTATGTTTTGTACATTCTTGTACGTGTGCCACATTTAAAATTTTCAAACTTAGAAGAGTGTGAAAAGGCATGTAGCCAAGATGCCCGTCACTCAGACAGCTGCGCCACAAACGCTGCTATCGAGTTATCACCAGAGAGAACTCCTGTTACCAGCAGCCTGGTCTCCTCTGCATCACGAGTTTATGCGAGGATGTGCGTATATGTAAACGTGTTAAATTTTATCACAATACTATTTCGTGTGTGCGTGCATCTTGAAGAATGTTCCATCCGTGCACAGGGAAACTGTCTTTGTGGTCACGAAGAATTTATTCCATTGTGTGATACAGCCATAATTTAGTAATTTTAATTATTAACTTTTAACCATAAAGTGGTATGTGAACCCGCTCCTCCCTATTTAAAAAAAACATTGCTGAGTATAATGTTCTCTTGGGCACATCCGTGGATATTTTCGGCTCTCCAGTCCTTCCCCTTCCAAAGTGCTCCCTGCCCACGTCTCCCTGAACTCACGGCCAGTACACATGTGCACTCAGCCTCAGTCATGTCCCACTCTCTGCGACCCCATGGCCTCTAGCCCACCAGGCTCCTCTGTCCATGGGATTCTCCAGGCAAGAATACTGGAGTGGGCTGCCATTTCCTCCCCCAGGGGATCTTCCCGACCCAGGGATCGAACCCGCATCTCCCGCAGTGACAGGCGGATTCTCTACCACTGAGCCACCTGTGGGAATCCCATAGCCAGTGTGCATTCTGCCAAAACGTTTCGCCCCTGGACATTCATTTTTCACCACCGGAAACACGTGGAATGGAAGATGTGTTCCTGGCTATGTGGGCTTCCCTGGGGGCTCAGCTGGTAAAGAATCCATCTGCAATGGGGGAGACCTGGGTTCAGTCCCTGGTTGGGAAGATCCCCTGGAGAAGGGAAAGGCTACCCAGTCCAGCATTCTGGACTGGAGAACACAGTCCATGGGGTCACAAAGAGTTGGACACGACTGAGTGACTTTCTTTTTCACTTTCATGTCTTTGTATGACTTGTTTTTCCTCTTCATGCAGTCTATCTAGAGCTCTCAGTTCAGTTCAGTTCAGTCGCTCAGTCGTGTCCGACTCTTTGCGACCCCATGAACTGCAGCACGCCAGGCCTCCCTGTCCATCACCATCTCCCGGAGTTCACTCAGACTCACGTCCATCGAGTCAGTGATGCCATCCAGCCATCTCGTCCTCTGTCGTCCCCTTCTCCTCCTGCTCCCAATCCCTCCCAGCATCAGGGTCTTTTCCAATGAGTCAACTCTTCGCATGAGGTGGCCAAAGTACTGGAGTTTCAGCTTCAGCATCATTCCTTCCAAAGAAATCCCAGGGCTGATCTCCTTCAGAATGGACTGTAGCCACGCCTATAACCGTGAATCTGCCTGAGTACTTTTATTTGCTGCCTGATGTGGTAAGGCACAGCTGGATCTAACCATTCCTCTGCTGCTGCTGCTGCTGCTAAGTCACTTCAATCATGTCTGACTCTGTGCGACCCCATAGATGGCAACCCACCAGGCTCCCCTGTCCCTGGGATTCTCCAGGCAAGAACACTGGAGTGGGTTGCCATTTCCTTCTCCAATGCATGAAAGTGAAAAGTGAAAGGGAAGTCGCTCAGTCGTGTCCGACTCTTAGCGACCCCATGGACTGCAGCCTCCAGGCTCCTCCATCCATGGGATTTTCCAGGCAAGAGTGCTGGAGTGGGTGCCAGCGCCTTCTCCAACCACTCCTCTACTGTTGGCATTTAGGCCGTCGCCCAAGGGTTCTTGCTGTGACAGTGGTTATTGCAGTGAACATCCTCGGACCTGCCCCCTGGCACATGTGCCACCGTTTCTCTGAAGCGTCGCCGGGGGGTAGCACTGCCAGGCCGCTGGCAGGGTGCATCTACAGACTCACCGCCCAGCTGCCCTCCAAAGGGACATAAATACTCACGCTCCTGCCGGCAGTGCTCAAGAGGACACATCTCCCTGCACTCTCGCTGAAAGTCGATGTTATCAGCATTCTCAATTTTTATCGAGCTGATAGGTTAAAAGAAAAAAGGACTTTGTGGTTGATATTCATTCCAGTAATCGGGCTTAGTCGGTAAAGAACCCGCCTGCAGTGCAGGAGACCCAGGTTTGATCTGGGTCTCAGGAAGATTCCCCTGGAGAAGGAAGTGGCAACCTAGTCCAGTATTCTTGCCTGGGAAATCCCATAGACAGAGAAGCGGGGCAAGTTACAGTTCACGGGGTCTCGAAGAGTCCAACACAACTTAGCGACTTCACCACCACCACCCTTGTAGTTAGTGATGCTGAACGCCACTTACACATTTCTCGCCTGGAATCTGCATTTAGCAGGATCCCCAGGTCAGTCTTCTGCACGTTTGAGAAGCATTGGAGTCAGAATCTGCTTTTGAACAAGGTCCCCAGCGATGCCCACGCACAGTTTGAGAAATGCACAGCGGGGAGAATAGCTGGAGCACAACATACACTCCCCTCCACTAACATGGGGTGTGTGTGTGTTTATCTCTTCTATTCAGACAGGATATAAAATAGTACTTCAATGTATTTTTAACTTGTATTTCTTTCATCGTAAGTGACTTTGGACCTTCTTTTCAAATTCTTATGAGCTATCTTTTTCTTCTCTGGGAACAGTCAGAGAGAGAATTGTGTTTTTAATTTATTTCTCTTAAAAAAGAAATTACTTGACTAATTAAATGAGTACTAGTACTTATTAACAGAGAAGGCAGTGGCAACCCACTCCAGTACTCTTGCCTGGAAAACCCCATGGACGGAGGAGCCTGGTAATCTGCAGTCGATGGGGTTGTTAAGAGTCAGACACGACTGAGTGACTTCACTTTCACTTTTCACTTTCACGCACCGGAGAAGGAAATGGCAACCCACTCCAGTGTTCTTGCCTGGAGAATCCCAGGGATGGGGGAGCCTAGTGGGCTGCCGTCTATGGGGTCGCACAGAGCCAGACACGCCTTAGCAGCAGCAGCAGCACTTATTGACCAGGGAGAGAGACTGGCACGAAGGCAGCTCAGAAGGGTTGATGACGTCAGCACAGCTTGTTTGCTTCCTGTTTATTCCCACATAAAACGAGTATCTGCCTCAAGTTCATTGGAACCGCCAATTCTTTTTTTTGGTCATAGCACGAAGCTTGTGGGATCTTAGTTCTCCAACCAGGGATCAAACCCGGGTCCCCAGCAGTGAGAGCTCAGAGTCCTGATCACTGGACTTCCAGGGAATCCCAGGAACCGCCAGTTCTGGATGAGCATTCGCTACTATCACAGGAGCTCTACCTCTCACCCTTCTGTCATGAACACCTGTTACCGTTCACAGTCCCGCCTCTGTCGCAGACACTGCTCCCTGCAGTTTTACATGTACGAAGTTCATTCACCCTCGCTACCACCCTGGGTGTATCAGCATCCCCATTTTATTGATGGGAAAACTGAAGCACAGGGCAGCTTTCTCAAGATCACCTGGTCTCAGAGCTAGGATTCTCACCCTGGCTGGCCCCAGGACATGTGCTTAGTAAGGATAGGATACTAACTCTGGAATCTTTGCAATGCTTTGTAAGGAGATGCTGAGTGACCAGGAAAAATCTGTATAATTCATCCGTATGTGTTATCTCTTGGCAAAATGCTTGCTTAAATTATCAAAATTACAAATACACTCCATTTTTCTTTTACAAAGTGACAAGCCTTAAAAATTCACTTTCTCTGTGAAGAAAGGGAACTACCTAACAACTATTTTTTTTTAATCAAGATAAAAGTAATATATATAAAGAATGAGAAGTAACTAGGGACTTCCCTAGCAGTCCAGCGGATAAGACTCCACGCCCCCAGTGCAGGCACCACAGGTTTGAACCCTGATAGGGGGACTTCCAGATGTTCAAGCTGGATTTAGGAAAGGCAGAGGAACCAGAGATCAAATTGCCAACATCCATTAGATCATCAAAAAAGCAAGGGAGTTCAAAAAAAAAAAATCTACTTCTGCTTCATTGACTACACCAAAGCCTTTGTGTGGATCACAACAAACTGTGGAAAATTCTTCAAGAGATGGGAATACCAGACCACCTGACCTGCCTCTTGAGAAATCTGTATGCAGGTCAAGAAGCAACAGTTAGAACTGGACATGGAACAACGGACTGGTTCCAAACTGGGAAAGGAGTCCGTCAAGGCTGTATATTGTCACCCTGCTTATTTAACTTATATTCAGAGTACATCATGAGAAACGATGGGCTGGAGGAAGCACAAGCTGGAATAAAGATTGCCGAGAGAAATATCAATCACCTCAGATATGCAGATGACACCACCCTTATGGCAGAAAGTGAAGAAGAACTAAAGAGCCTCTTGATGAAAGTGAAAGAGGAGAGTGAAAAAGTTGGCTTAAAGCTCAACACAAAAAACAAAGATTATGGGATCCGGTCCCATCACTTCATGGCAAATAGATAGGGAAACAGTGGAAACAGTGTCAGACTTTATTTTTTCTGGCTCCAAAAATACTGCAGATGGTGACTGCTGCCATGAAATTAAAAGACACTTGCTCCTTGGAAGAAAAGTTATGACCAAACTAGACAGCATATTGAAAAGCAGAGACATTACTTTGTCAACAAAGTTCTGTCTAGTCACAGCTGTGATTTTTCCAGTAGTCATATATGGATGTGAGAGTTGGACTATAAAGAAAGCTGAGCACCGAAGAATTGATGCTTTTGAACTGTGGTGTTGAAGAAGACTCTTGAGAGTCCCTTGGACTGCAAGGAGATCCAACCAGTCCATCCTAAAGGAGATCAATCCTAGTGTTCACTGAAGGACTGATGTTGAAGCTGAAACTCCAACACTTTCGCCACCTGATGTGAAGAACTGAGTCCTTGGAAAAGACCCTGATTCTGGGAAAGATTGAGGGCAAGAGGAGAAGGGGACAACAGAGGATGAGATGGTTGGATGTCATCACTGACTCGATGGACATGGGTTTGCGCAAACTCCAGGAGTTGGTGATGGACAGGGAGGCCTGGTGTCCTGCAGTCTATGGGGTCGCAAAGAGTCGGACACGACTGAGTGACTGAACTGAACTGAGGGTAACTAAGATCGTGCATGCCCAAAGACAAGAGCAAAGAAAGAAAAAGAAGAAGTTCTAAACCAGAAAGTAACTAGTTTCTAAGAGGAACATGATATGGAGTGAATATTTGAAATACAGTGTTTAGCCAGGATTCCTTTGTTAGGCAATTTTGTTGCTGAAAATAAAGAAAAGTTGTCACCTGTAAAAACCTCTATCTGCATGTTTAAACTTGGCAACAGAATTTCCTAATCTTTTCAAATATCTTCCACCTACAGAGCTTCAGTGGGTTTGAAATCCACTTGTTACACAGATAGTGGGGCATACTCTTTAGTTTAGTTTGTAGAAGCCCCACGTTGATTATCAGGGAATATGAAAATTTACATGCTGGATTTCAAAGAAAATGAAGACTCAATCTGTATTAACTGGTGAATGGGATTAAAAAGGGAGAACCGGAACTTAAGCATAGCCAATGGTACTTTGCTTTTTTCTATATATTCTGTGAGGTTTTCTCCTCTTCTGTTTTTCAGTGATGACCCTGAAATTAAGCCGTTAAAACCAAACATGGTATGGAGCTTTATTTAGGATCGTAACTCTGAATGGATGTACTACAAAACACTAAAACAATGCCTTCAAAGAAGAAAACAAATTTTAATCTGTTGCTATCATGATACTTGTAGAAAACATTGCTATTTTTCACTTTTTTTGAGTAGAAATATGTGCAAGGATAATTCAAGTCAAAATCATAGTGAAATATCTTTGTACGTCAACTTGATTGGCAAAATTAAAACATCCAATGAGATGGAGTGTGGGAAAGACAGTGGCTCCACGGTCCCTCTCCCTTCGCTGGGAAAGTGAGGTTGATGCCTCTCCTGCTTCATCGTGCCTTAGTCTCTTACAGTCCAACCAATGTTCACATTCATTTAAGAAACTGACACTTTCCAGAAAGACCGTAGCCACATGAGTCACGAGGCAAAGACTGGGAAACAACCAAGTGCCCGTCAACAGGAAAGCAGATAATCACACTGGAATATTACACACCCGTCAAAATGGTTGAACAACAGCGACAATGTGGGCGACCTTAGCAATATAATAAATGAGGGAGTGATTCAGACCTGGATACTGGGAAAGACTGAGGGCAGGAGGAGAAGGGGACGACAGAGGATGAGATGGCATCACCGACTCCATGGACAAGGGTTTGAGCAAGCTCCAGGAGATGGTGAAGGACAGAGGAGCCTGGCGCAAAACGTCAGACACGACTGAGCGACTGAACTAATTCCTGGGAGATTACATTCCCATTTCTTTCTTCTTTTCAGTATTTGTTGACGTGGACCATTTTTTAAAGTCGTTGTTGAATTTGTTAAGACACTCTTTCTGTTTTACATTTTGGTTTTTTGGTCCCAAGGCATGTGGGACTCTTGGCTCCCTGACCCGGGATCAGAGACACGCACCCCCTGCATTGGAAGGCAGAACCAGTGCGCCGCCAGGGAAGTCACTACCTTCCCTTTTAATGACCTTCTTGAAAGATTAAGATTTAAAGAATATGTGTAGGTGCAAAAAAGAAAAAAAAAACTTGTCAAGGGGGAAAAAGGGCAAAGAAATGAAGAATGGAGGGTTTAGGTTAATGGCAATTAAATTGGGGGAGGGGCTAAGGGAGGAATATGAGAAATGCAGGTTATGGTTAAGGTCTGGCTGGGGGTTGCAGGTTCCCTTGTATTCATTATATCACAATAAGCCAAGGAACAGACAAGCACCCAAACAAATGCGCATCAGGGATGGCAACGGGACATGTACTAACACCAAAGATCGGTTAATCCAATTCTGTGCACCTGACCTGAAGAAATGACCTCTATCCACAGAAAATACAATCACAGGCACACACCTGTGGAGTGGTGTCAGATCTCTCCCAACCTCTGGGCTACATTCGTTTCCTCTTTCAACTTCCCCAGAGGCAACCCTAATGGCAAGAAGCAGAGAGGAACCAAAGAGCCTCTTGATGCAGGTAAAAGAGGAGTGTAAAAAAGCTGGCTTAGAACTTAACATTCAAATAACTAAGACCACGGCATCCGGTCCCATCACTTCATGGCAAATAGATGGGGAAACAGTGACAGACTTTATTTTCTTGGGCTCCAAAATCACTGCGGACAGTGACTGCAGTCGTGAAATTAAAAGACACTGGCTCCTTGGAAGAAAAGCTATGGCAAACATAGACAGCGTATTAAAAAGCAGAGACATCACTTTGCCGACAAAGGACCATCTAGTCACAGCTGTATTTTTTCCAGTAGTCATGTATGGATGTGAGAGTTGGACCATAAAGAAGGCTGAGCACTGAAGAAAGGATGCTTTCAAACTGTGGTGCTGGAGAAGACTCTTGAGAGTCCCTTGGACTGCGAGGAGATCAAACCAGTTAATCCTAAAGGATACCAACACCGAGCAGTCACTGGAAGGATGGATGCTGAAGCTCCAATATTTAAGCCACCTGATGCGAAGAACCAGCTCATTGGAAAAGACCCTGATGCTGGGAAAGATTGAGGGCAGACAGAGGGTGAAGTGAGATGGTTGGATGGCATCACTGACTCAATGGACATGAGTTTGAGCAAACTCTGGGACATGGTGAACAGGGAAGCCTGGCGTGCTGCAGTCCATGGGGCTGCAAAGAGTTGGACACGATTGAGAGACTGAACAAGAGGCAAGCGACACCTGATAATCCTTCTGAGACATTTCAAAAAGACACACAATAAGCACAAGCACCAGGATGTTCTGAAACGGCTTTACCTGTGTGTGTACCCCGAGGGCTTCCCTGGAGGCTTAGTCAGGAAAGAACCCGCCTTCAGTGAAACGCCGGAGTGCGGGTTCCACCCCCACCCTGGGCCGGGGAGATGCGGGTTCAGCCTCCCCTCCCCCCGCCCCCAGGCCGGGAAGATCCCCTGGAGAAGGAAAGGGCAATCCGCTCCGGTATCCTTGCCTGGGGAATTCCATGGACAGGGGAGACTGGCAGGCTCCAGGGGGCCGAAAGAGTCGGACACGACTTGGCGCCTACGCCGCCACCACCACCACCACATGTGCCCTTAGGCACACATCCCAAAGAAAGCTTTAAACGTTGCTTTTAATAAACGTCGTGAAAATTCAACCTTGAGTGACTTCATCCGGCTTTACACAGACATGTTTACAATCAATCTACACCTTGAAAATCAACAGGAAATTTGAGGAAAACAGGCTCTGTCTTTGAGAAATATAAAAATGAGCTGCTCGCAGGCAGTCCCCTAGGATGTGTCAAGGGTAAACGTCACAAAAGGTGAATGGAAGACAGGGTGAAGCGGAAGCCGCTCGGGGCCGGGCCAGCCACCGAAGAAAACCGCACCGGCGGCTCTGTTAGAAATGCGGGCTCCAGGCCCCGCCCCCACGGGTTCAAAGCTGAACCTGTCTTTTTACCCAAAGGCACCGCGTGACTCTCAGGTTCGGGCAAGCTCCGGGCACAGCCCGCCTCGAGTAACTCCCCAACCGAAGAGCGCAAACACCTGGGGCTCGTAGGTGGCTTTCTGCTCCCAGTTGGATGTCGTTTACCTGGTGCCAGGAGGGGTCCCCTCGGGTCTCATCAAGACCCAGCCAGTCTGAGCAAGAACGCCAATTAGCTCAACCGCCCCCCCGCTCCCTGGACCACGCCTCGGTCACCTGCCGGGCGGGGTCCGCCCCGTTCTTGGCCCCAGGCTCCCTCTGTGTGGTCTCGGACCCCGGGCGCCGGGGTCCCGGGACAGGGCGGGGCGTGGTTTGGGGGTCGGATGGGGAAGACGGTGCACAGAAATACAGATTCCTGGGCCCTGGTGCCTGAAGCGAAAACTTGCGGAATCTGCATTTTTACCCAGCTCTTCCAGGACTAGTGGGTTCACCCTGCAGTTGTAGCCTAATTTAAATTTTAAATTCGAATACGCAGCCACGAGTGGAGGTCGTGCTTCCCAACCTTGGCTGCACATCAGAATAACCTGAGGGACTTAAAAATATATATATACACCAGTGTCCAGGGTTCAAGTCCAGACCAATTAAGCCAGAATCTAAAAGCGCTGCCTGGGCAGCAGCCGCCTCACCTGGGAGCTCGTTAGAAATACAGAAGCTCAGGCCCCACCCCAGACCCACTGAGTCAGAATCTGCATTTTAACGAGATCCCCAGTGATTCGCGCGCACATTAAAGTTGGAGGAGAGCTGTACTTCTAAATTTTAATGGGCAAACGAATCACCTGGGGACCTCGTTAAAATGCAGACACGGTTTCTCAAACTTTAATGTGCATGCGAATCACCTGGGGAGCTTGTTAAAATGCAGATTCTGATTCCGCGGGTCTGGGGTGGAGCCCGAGAGTCTGCATTTCTAACGAGCTCCCAGCCGGTGTGGGCTGCCCGAGTGCGCCCCGCGCTTCCCCGGGAGTCCCGAGGTTTGGCTGCGGGCCAGTCCGCCGCCAGGGCTCCTGATAAACCGTCCTGCTGGGCTGATGAGCAGGATTGCCGGGACGTGCGTGCTGCTGCCGAGCCGGGTTAATTCCCGAACCCCGGGAACTGGCTGTGTGAAGCTGGCCGCTCGCAGGGAGTCGCCAGAGCCCCGATCCTCACGCCATGTCGCGGCGCAAGCAGGCCAGGCCCCAGCATCTCAGCTCCGAGCAGCCGCAGTCCGCGAGCCGGGAGTTCGCAGAGGCGGCCTCGGAGGCGGCGGGGGAGCCGGGTGAGTGGCGCCGGGGACCCGGGTGCTGGGGGCGGTTTTCTCGGACTTTCGGCAGACCCGCGTGGGTGCAAGGTCCTGACCATCGGGCTGGAAGGGGGGGTCGGTGAGGCTTCCAACTTGAGTTCTGGGGCTCAGACCTTATTACCCTTGCCTTTGTAAGTTACACACACACCCCCTTGTAAATTAACCTTTCTCGGGTAGATTACGTCGCTCCCCGAGTCGCTCTCCTGCAACCACTCCTGCCCCCCAGCCCCCCAAGCGCTATTCGATGACGGTTCGTCTCTCGCACACCTTGGAAGGATGCTCTGAGATCCCTCCGGAGGCAGCCTTCTGCGTGCCCGGCCTCCTTGGCGCCGGGCTGGGGCTGTGCGCCTCGGAGGTGGGCGTTCCGAGATCCAGGCGTCTCCCTGGGTGTTGGGGCGGGGGGAGCGGGGACGGAATGGGGGGGGGGGATGTCCGAGCTTCTGCCGGGCCCTGGAGAGAGGTGCTGGAGCGGGGGCACTGCGACCGGTTCCCGTCCACCTGGAGCTCTAGGCCTCTGGGGACCGGAGCGATGGCCCTCGAGATAAAGCGGTGGCGCGTGCAGCGCGTTCGGGGTGAGCGCTGGGACAGCACCGATCTGGGAGGGGCCGGGGTGCTGCCCGGGGAAGGCCTCTCGGCGGAGGGCACCATCGAGGAAAACCTCCTGAGGCTTTGGGCGAGCGGTAGAGGCGGCCAAGGGCATCAGCGAGGCTGGAGTTGGGGCGGGGGCGTCCGGCTGAGGTCTGAGAGGGGCCGGGGGCCCCGGGCTCCAGTGAGGGTGTCAACTGTTACTCTGAATGAAGTGGCGCCAGGGTTTAGGGCGGGAGCGGGATAAGGATGACGGTGGGGTGTAGGGTTAGAGGGATTCCGGGAGAAGCTTGGAGACCCTGGGGAACCCTGAGTGCCCAGAGGCAGCCTCTGCTTCCGAAAACTCTGCGGGTGGAAAGCTTTGAGAACTCGCTGGATTCCTCCGGCTCCCACCCCGCGCTCCTGGAATCCCATGGGTGGAGCAGAGTCGAGGAATCTGCATTTCTAAGGCGCTTCCGCTGTGATTATCTTGTCCTCTGATGAGACCGTGTAGGTTCCTATTTCAGGCCTCTCCACCCCACCCAGCCACCCCCGCGATGAGTTGCTGCCTTTTGCTTAGCCAGGAGCTGGTGAGAGGAGCCCTCACTGGAACTCTGTCCCCTTCTCCCTCCCGCCGCCTCTGCATTTTCCTAGCTCCGAAAGGGAGAGGGAGGATCTGGTCTCTTCTGCAAGAAGGGGCAGACCTCCAGCAGCAGGTGTCCAGTGAGCTCTGATGACCGCACTGCTCCCAGGGAGGCAGTGGAGGAGAGAAGCAGCTTAACAAAGCCACTCCTAAACTGGTGGTTTGTATATAAAAGTAAAGCTTGGCTGGGTGAAACTTCTGCAACCAAAATGCCCTCGAGGTATAGAGTGCCGATAGGCAGGTAGAACCAGGGTCTTCCTGGGGGCGGGGCAGGGCTGCGGCTCCTCTGTAAAGAATTGGGGCGGTACTGGGGATGTTGAGTCTTGTGGGGGGAGCGATAATATAAGACGGTTCTTGAAGAAACACAGGCTGTTCAAAGTGAGTGCTATGGGCTACTTTTTACTCCTGCAAACAGCGCTTGGAGGGCAACCTCCTGGAGCCTTGCTCCGTGTTTGGAGGGGTTGGGGAGGGTGTTGTGCGGCACTGCGGGGTGGCCACCGCTGCAGAGAAAAACAGCCTGTAACTGATGTCCCCTACACTTGTCTCAGGTCGGTTATGATGTGAACTAGAGGCCTGCCTTTTTTTTTTTAAGGTTGCACGTGTGTGTGTCTGTGTGAGCACATGCGCGCTCTCAGTCACTAGGTTGTGTCTGACTCTTCTCCGACCCCATGGACTGTAGCCCACCGGGCTCCTCTGTCCGTGGGATTTTCCAGGCAGGAATGCTGGAGTGTGGTGCCATTGCCTCCTCCAGGAGATCTTCCCGTCCCAGGGACTGAACTCGCATGCCTGCATCTCCTGCAATGGCAGGTGGATTCTCTCCTGCTGAGCCACCTCGGAATCCCATTTTTTAAGGTTGGGCTGCTCTTAATTTGCAGATGGCTTTGCAACTCATGTAGCTTCTGGAGGAGACAGAATGACACAGGTCAGCTGGGAACTTCAGTCACCACCAGAGAGAAGCTAAGAGAGGCAGGAAAACGACCTTAGCAAAAGACACCAGCAGTTTCTCAAAAGGCTAGAAGGCCACTGAGCCACCCTGAGTTCCCACCGTCAGGTGCGGCCCACCGCCGCCTCCAGCCTAGGAGGGTCTCTGCCCCAGCTGCGCCTGTCTCAGGAGAGCAGGCTTCCCACCTTCCTTCCTTTCCTGGAAGAAGGAAGTCGCCTCTGAAGCTCTGCCGTTTTCTGCCTGGGTGACCCTTTATAGCCTTAGGCACAGTTTTCTGAGAGCTTTAACCCAACAGTCTCCCTTCTGCCTGCCTTCACATTGGCCCTGTGAACTGTTTCCCTCTCCCTGAGAATTTGGTGGCGTGGGTGTGTGTGTGTGAGTGTGTGGTGTGTGGGTGTGCACTTGCACATCAGGGAATATAACCAAGAGCATCTGTATAGTGCTGACTCAGAAGGTTCTTTTACGAAGTTTGTTAAGGAATTTAATCTTCGTCTAAACCTGGGAAATGGGGACCAAAATCCTCATTTTATAAATGTAGAAACTGAGGAACAAGGAAGTTGAGGAACTCAACCAGGGTCACACAGCTAATAAGTTCCAGATTCCACTTCTATTTATCAGCTGGCTTCCCAGGCATAAAGCACTGTGCTTCACAGCCTCCTACTTAGCTTTCCAGTTTTCTTGGTTTCAGTGGGATTAAAAACCCTCAGGAGTTTAATGGCTTGCTTTCTTAACATGTGAATTACTAAGCAATGCAAGGTTTTGTCTTCCTCTGAGAGGCACAATGATGGACTTCAGACGTGCCAAGTTTTCTGATTCCCTGAAAACTCTTGCCCAGCAGCCTTGAGCAGCATCTCTGAGCCAGCTTCTCTTCCCGCAAGCAGAAAGTCTCAGTGTGGTCCCCAGACCAGCAGCATCAGCTGGGACTTTGTTAGAAATGAAACACCGCCAGCTCCACTCTGGATCTCCAGAGCGGGGGCCATGCCACCTGCACCTTAACAAGCCCTCTAGGTGACTGTGATGTGTGGGTAATTTGAGAAGCTATGGCTTGGAGCTGTGCTTCTCCCCATTTGATGTGCATGGGCCTCAACTGGGGATCTTGTTAAAGCGCAGATTCTGTACGTCTAAGAGCCGAGATTGTGCCTTTCTAACAGGCTCTTGGATCATGCTGGTGTTAGTGCTCTGAGGACCACCCCTTGAATATCAAAGGCTTAGAGAGTAAGTAGGATGAGGTTGGCGTGCTTTAAAACACAGGTTCCTGGGCTCACCCCCTCCCCAGTTAAGGTGGATGAGGCTTTGGAGACTACATTTAACCCACAGTTGAGGGGATTCTGGTGTGGCGGGTGGGGGGTCCCGTGCATCACTGGATGCTCAGCAACGTCCCTGGCCTCCACCCACTAGATGCCACTGTCACAACGTGAGCACACAATCGTGACAATCAGAAGTGTCCCCAGGTATTGCACAATGACCCCCAGTTGAAAGGCATGGGCCTAGGTCCCTTGTTCAGCCCCTGTTAAGGGGCTTCAAGCATCACAGCTCCTTGGATGTGACGCCTGCGGCCCTTTAACTGAAGCCCTGTAATAGCATTGATGAGATGGAGGCTGGATGCCGTGCTGGGAATTTACATAGTGCATCTCTTCTTACTCGGAGGCGGGTCAGTCATGCCTCTTCACAGCGAAGTAAACCAAAGCTCAGAAAGGCTGAGTAAGTTGCCGGTAATCACACAGCTAGCACGTGACCAGGCCAACCCTATGCCCTCCTCAGCGTGTTCTGCAGCTTCTGTGGTGAGAAGGTTTGCTTTGACCAGCCTGTCGAGGAAAGCGGAATCCACCGTCCGAGTTTTTCGTTCAGTCACTGAGTCGTGTCCGACTCTTTGGAACCCCACCGTCTGTAGCCCACCAGGCTCCTCTGTCCATGGGATTTTCCAGGCGAGAATAAGGGAGTGGGTTGCCATGCAATTTCCTTTTCCAGGGAGATCTTCCCAACCCAGGGATCAAACCCGCATCTCCCACTTGGCTGGCAGATTCTTTACCACTGAGCCACCTAGGAAGCCTGGGATCAAAAGTCCCTGACCCTGGGCTGTAATTCATAAACTGTTTAATACGTTTTTTTCTTTTCAGATCTAAAATATTGACAGCACCTCTTTTTACCCGGATCTTAAATCTATTTGGAGAGAAATCACTTTACAGTCTTTGAGGAGCACTTGGTCTTTGTTATAGAAGTTTTTAAAGTTTCCTGTTAGATTGAATTTTATGAAATAATCTGGCCATTTTGGCTGACAGAAACCACAGTTACACCTGGGTCAGCCTTGCTAACAGAGGGTTATGCAACGAATGTCCTGAACCAGAGGCTCAGTTTCAATCACTGGTTACAAGTGGCTGATCTTGTTTCTTCATACAGCCGTTGCCCTGCCCTGGATTATTTGACGCACATCAGACATGTACAGTCTACAAATAGCCGTCCCCAAACTACTAGAACACGGCTTCCCATGTGGCTTAGTGATAAAGAGCCCGCCCGTCCATGCAGGAGAGTCCGATCCAATCCCTGGGTTGGAAGATCCCCTGGAGGAGGGCATGGCAGCCCCAGTGGCCTTGCCCAGAGAATCCCATGGACAGAGCCTGGTGGGCTGCAGTCCGTGGAGCTGTGAAGAGTTGGACATCACTGAGCATGAATGCCTGCAAACTGCTAGAATCCTCTTTAAAACTTTAATTTCATCTTCACGCCTTAAAAACGTCCCTTAAACGTTCATTTAGTGTTGGTGCATCCTGGGGTTTTAAATGCATTTTGCAGTATGTTTGGTCAGGATCCCAAAAAGTCCTGATACTGCAGACCATCTCAAGTCTTCTAGTCTCTTTTTTCTTCATGTTTCAGGTTGAAACAGTGGCATTTTAACCTGGAGAGCAGTGACGCTTGAAGTGTGGTCTGTGACTTGTTGCTGAGTTGAGTTAAAATAAGTTCAGAAACAGCATTTAAAAGTAACTCGGCAAACATCCAGCTTTATGTCACAATGTGAAACGTTTGGGCTTTTACTGTCTTATTCCATTTTTCTCATACTTTGTTTATTTTATTAAAATTGCTAGTCTGATGGGTTGGAAGTTATCTTACAAACCAGGTCTTCCCCACGTCATTTGCGAGGTGCTGTTGCAAAGTCTGGATCTTGACAGTCGTGTCCCTGGCACACTTCATTTGCTTTGTCCCCTCTGCTTCCTGGAAGTTGGTGAAGAGGATGGTTGAGACCAGAGTGTGCATGGCTTCTAATCTGTAATGTTTGGGGGTTTTCTGGGGGACGTGGGGGAAGGTAAAATAAGCCCAAAGCTGCTCTAAGACCTGTGCGCCCAGTTGTGTCCAACTCTGTGACCCCGTGGACTGTAGCCCACCGGGCCCCTCTGTCCATGGGATTTCCCAGGCAAGAGTGTTGGAGTGGGTTGGCATTTCCTCCTCTAGGGGATCTTCCTGATCATGGTGCTTATATTTGAGAAGTCAAGTAATACTTTCCATTGTCTCGATTTCAGCTTCGGAACTAGATAACGATGTTCCCAAACCACCTTGTCCCTCCGCTGACGGCGGTGACGCCCAGAAAGCCCCTGTCGCGGCTCTTCCCTCCGAGTCAAAGGAGCCAACAGCGACCCTTGGGGAGAGGACCTTCAACTGCTGCTACCCAGGTGAAGGGGAGACTCGATGTGCTGAGCCCCTTCCCTGCACCCGGCGCGGTCACGGGAGCTCAGGCACTGACTTGCCGGAATTTCAGATTCTTCGTAACTTCCTCTTTGAGGTCCTGTTAAGGGAACCTGTTTTTTCTTTTCTAGGTTGCCACTTCAAAACTGTTCATGGCATGAAAGATCTGGACCGCCACCTAAGAATCCACACGGGTAGGTACCTGTTCGTTTGTTCCAAAGTCGCGTGTTGGAAAAAAACCGAGACCACAAATGTATGATGGTGGGCCCGACATGGAAGGTCTCTGCCTCAGGACGCAATCTAGCAGGAGAGGCTGGGACCTGAAAAGTCTCAAAGGCATTGATGGTAACTGACAGGCGGGGGGAGCCTGTCGCAGGCTGGTGATGGCAGACTCTTTGGAAGAAGAGGCTCTTCGGGTAGGAGAGATGGCTGAGGAATCGGGCAAGGAGAGGGAAGGATTCCAGAGGGAGGGGATTGCGGTGCAGAGGCGTGGACGGAGCAGAGCGGGTGTGGGATGTGGTTGGAGAGGCGGGCAGAGGGAGGGTGTGCACAGAGGCCCTCTGGCCGTAGAGGTTGTGGATAAGAGCAGTGAGGCTGCTTCTGGATGGAAGGTGCCTTCTGAGCAACCATGCTGTTGAGAATGCAGAGAAACCAGATGTGCTGGAGCAAAGGAATGACCTAGAAGCAGGCTCTGCAAACTGCGTACGGCCTGTCGTCTTGCCAGGCTCGCCTGTTACCTGTGGCTGCTGTTAAAAATAATAGAAGAGTAAGCCCATCATATATCAACAGCTGCATGAAAAATAACTGTTTCCCGGCCCTACAGTGGGATTACTGGATAGTCCCCGGAGACACACTGTCTAGCTCATTACAGAAACTTTGCCACCCTCTGCCTGTATGAGTTGAGATACTGATGTCTCTGCTCTCAGAGAAACCAGACTAAATGACTTAAACACAATCAGTGTGCTTTTTCTCAAGTACAATTTAAGAAGCCAGGTAGTCCCCAGCTGGTGGGATATAGCTGTCATTCTAACAAACAGCTTCATCTCCTGGTCCGAGGCAGCTGCTCCAGACCTCGGTCTCTCAGCCAGTGGAGAACTGAAGCGGGAGAAAGGCTCAGAGCCTCCCCCAGGCCAGGCCCCTGAAGTGGCCTTCCCAGTGACTAGCTGGATGACAAGCCGGACTCAGTCATCGCACCAGGCACAAAGCGGGGCTGGAAAACGGCTCCAAGATGGGCAGCCACATGCCCACCTGAAACCCTGAGGCTCCAGCGTCAAGAGGACAGCTTTCTGGACACCTAGTCTCTCTTGGAAATGGGCAGTGGGCTGTGGAAGCTAGAGAGCAGAGGGCCGGCTTTGCCTGGGAAGGGTGGGTCATTAACGGCCTCCTTGTGAAGCCTCGGGAGGTAGGGCTGCCAGGATGGTGGCGGTCACCCGCAGACCGCGGGAGCCATTTGAACAAGGATGAGAGACTCCCTATCAAGGTGGCCGGGTTAGGCAACTTCCCAGGGGGCGACTCCGTCCTGAGGGTAACCAGGCAGTGCTTCTCCACTGGGGCAGTGCCACTCTGGGGGGCGGAGGCTGAGGGTGCTGCCCGAAACCTACAATGAACAGGATGGGCCCTGCAAAGGGTTGTCAGGCCCCTATGGCCGCGGTACCAGGAGGACCTCGAGAGACAGGTGGGGGCTAGATTAATGTCTTATTGGAGTGATACAAAGCATGAGGGGGATACGGAAGTACATGGTGAGGCCATGTCCTTGGTGGGGCTCCCTGAGTCGGCGGGGAGATGCTGGGCAGGCCCATGCTACCTCTGGAAAGCAGGAATGGGCCCTGGGGCGCTGTTAGCGTTTTTCCCCAGGGTTGCATAAAGCCAGCGTATTTCCGTCCTGTTGGCGAGTGTGGTGGCCAGCCCCATGGTTTCAGGGACTCGGGGTCCTATTTCGTTGCTTGGATATCCCAAGGATTGGTGTGGTCTCAGATGGCTGGTGTTAGTTGATCAGTCATGTCCAACTCTTTGCGACCCCATGGACTGTAGCCCACCAGGCTCCTCTGTCCGTGCAATTTTCCAGGCAAGAACATTGGAGTGGGTTGCCTTCTCCAGGGGGTCTTCCCAACCCAGGGATCGAACCCGGATCTCCTGCATTGCAGGCAGATTCTTTACTGTCTGAGTCAGCAGGGAAGCCCTACTCTTACCTTTAAAGGCAGCATCCTGGAAGTTATACACGTCATTTCAGTTGATGCCCAATTGGCCAGAACTTAGTAGCGTGGCGATTCTTAGCTGTGGAAATGAAGTCCGGGAGCTTGAAGTCTTGAATCTGTGTGGTAAGTGCCCAGCTACAAAGAGATGGCTCTATTACCAAGAAAAAGAGCTCACATATAGACCACATGGCCTCAGCGCAGCTGTAAGCGGGGTGGCAGTGTGTGTGCAGGGGGTCGCTTGAGGCAGAAGCTGGACCTTTGCCAAATGGGTAGAACATTGATTTTCCAACCACCATTTTGAGATCCTTCACACTTCAAACCTGAAGATCCCCCAAAGAGTTTAATTGACAGTTACTGCATTAGAAGTTAAAACCAAAACTTTTACTTTTAAATGAATAAATTTACAGTAAGCCTGCTATATATAAACACTTCTATGAGAAGTAACAATGGGTATACATTTGCAAACATGTCTTATTTCATGGTTTAGCTGAACTCCCACCCCTGTATCCCAGTATCCTGCCTATTGCTGTGTGTTCCTTTGGTTGGAATATAAGAGGAAAATCTGGCCGCTCACATAATGTAATTGGAAATGGAGTTTCGATAGCCTTTTCAGGTAACACTATACCAAAATACAACAAATGGTAGTTTGTTAAATATTAGTTGCTGTATAGAATTTGCAGTCATTTCCATAAAATTTTCAAACTTGTTAAATTCCATTTGTTTTCAACTTTGAATGGCCCTCACTCATGCTTGACTGGCTCTCAAACCACACTTGGTTTGACAGTCATAGGCCAGTCATTTGGGAAAATGTGGCTTTTGCCAGCTTCTGTAATTCTTCTAAATGTTCATCCATTTCATTGTACCATAGGAGAAAAATCATGTTTGATTATGAATCTCAGTAGAAATACCTAAAGCTAGGATCCTGCAGGCCTGGAATAGTGAGGGATATGCTTTGCAATCCAAACTTTATAGAATCCAAAAGTTTATCCCAGTATTGCCAGTAACTTTCCTTGATATGACTGGCTCACTTAGTTCATATTTAAGGAAACATCTGCCAGACACCAAATCTGAAATACCCGTGGTTTTTTTAGTTCTTTCAAGTCAACATGGTACAGAAAACACCCAGTGCAGACACCCCTCAAGCACTTGTTGTTAAGACAGCCAAGTATTTCGGTTTACAGCACACTTTGTAGTGTAATTGACATCTTTAATAGGGAAATTTATCATTCAAATTCCAAGTATACTAAATAAATTAAAGTCTATAACTTACCAGGAAATATAGGAGGACAAATTTATGGTGAAAATAGGCAGGTAAACACGATTAGCAAAGTCCACCAAGAAGACAGATTAAATATGACTCAAGTTAAAACTTCCACTAAGACATCAAGAAGTTAAGAAATCTGCAACATGGGACAGGGTTCATCTTCTGAACACACAAGGATGCCTGCAAAGCAGTGATGACTCCAATAGAAAAGGACCTGAACAAGCTGTCACTCTAACAGAAGTGCCAATATTCAGATGAAAAGCCCACAGGAATAAAGTCCAAAAGAAACACAAGAACTGCATTTGCCTCAAGGTGGGCTAGCTGAAAAGTACTCAGTTGAGACTGTGAATCACGGAACACGACACTTAATTCAAGCATCGCCGCACCGGGCCGCCCCACCGCCCGAGTCAGGGTGTGGGTCTCTTCAGGGAGAAGCCTGGGAGGAAGGGTGGGGGAGCGATGGGGTGTGTGGGGACTTACGAGAGCTGACGGCGGCAGAACGAGCTTCAGAGAAGTTTTGCACGTTCTCGCCAGGCCCCTGGCTGCCTTGTGTTCTCTAGGAGGTCAAATTTATGCTCTTGAATTGCTCTGGTAGATTGTCATATGCAAATCGTGTCTGTCTTTCTACTGGATCCAGAGGGCCTTGGTGCTCTGGGTCAGAGCTGAGTAGTGGTGAACCAAACCATCCGAATCTTACTCCTGACTCGAATGAAATATCTTGATTTCCCCCCACCCACCCCCCTGTGGCCGCTCTGCAAGAGCAGCTTATGGGATCTTAGCGCTCCAACCAGGGATCGACCCCAGGCCCTCGGCAGTGAAAGCACCCAGTCTTAACCACTGGACTGCCAGGGAGTTACTTGGATTTTTTTAACCACCATTTGTGGTTCAAGTCCTTAGGATCCTTGTGGAAGTCACTTGGTCATGTTTGAGAAGTTTTTGTCTGTTTTTATTCCGAGTCTGCGGAAGTGGGTTTGGGTCTTGGGGTGTGTATTGCTTGGCTTGGGGTTCTTTCATCAAGGATGATGGTTGAGGGGCTTCCCTGGTGGCTCGGTGGTAAAGAATCCACCTGCCAACGCAGGAGACACGGGGGACGTGGATTTGATCCCTGGGTCAGGAAGATCCCCTGGAGAAGGAAATGGCAACTCACCCCAGTGTTCTTGCCTGGGAAATCCCATGGGCCGAGGAACCTGTCGGGGTACAGTCCTTGGGATATCAAAAAAGCTGGACACAGCTACTAAAGTATAAAAAAATAAGTGACAGTTGAATTTCAAATGTTTTGCACTTAAGATAATTGTCTGGCATTTAACCTCATAGAGGACGTTGTCTCCCAATGTTTGTTTTATCCCACTCTGTATTTCATCACTTGGTATTGATATCAGGGTTAATCTATCTTGAAGTGAGTTGAGACAGTTTTTTCTTTCCCTCTGCTATTAAACAATTGAACATGGAAACACTTTTGCTGGAAAATTGGGTGAACGTGAGCACAGTACTCCGTTTACAACTTTCTTTTCCCAGAGGCTGGAGAGTGCATGGAGTAGGCTGTGATGGCGGTGTCCATCTCAGTGGCCACGGAGGCCAGCTCCACTGAGCCCTGTATCCCCAGAGCCAGTGGCAGCTCCACGCCTCGTGGTCTCCCCTCCAGGACCGAGCTGGTGGGGCGGCCTGTCTGGAACATGCCATCTAAAGGTGCTCTTAACCCTTTTTTCCTGCTAAGACTCCTGGCAATTTTGTGAAGCTTATAGAGCCCTCCCAGAATAACATTTTTAAACATAATAAAATCACATTAAACTATATGTAAGTACAGCTGCTATCAAAGTGTTCATTGTGTAGTATTTTAATAGACTACCCTTGCTTTCCTGAAGAGTGCAAGTGAAGTCGCTCAGTCGTGTCCAACTCTTTGCGACCCCATGGACTGTAGCCAGCCAGGCTCCTCTGTCCATGGAGTTTTCCAGGCAAGAATGCTGGAGTGGGGTGCCGTTTCCTTCTCCAGGGGATCTTCCCAACCCAGGGAGAGAACCCAGGTCTCCCGCGTGGTAGGCAGACGCTTTGCCATCTCAGCCAGCAGGGGAGTCCCGAAGAGTGGTACAGACCGCAAAGGTCACGGCCACCTGGGAGCTCACTAGAAATACAGGACCCCAGACCCACTGACCCTGACACTGGATTTTACTCCTTGTTTCTATGAGTTCGGTTTGAGAAATGGGGCAATAGCGATCGAGGGTACGAACCTGCAGTTCTTGTAAGAGGAGTGAGTTCTCAGAATGTCTGGGAATGGTAAATTCCAGTTAGAGGTGAAAGAGATAAAAACTTAATCCCTTCTCATAAAAGGTCTGCTGCTGCTAAGTCGCTTCAGTCATGTCCGACTCTGTGCAACCCCATAGACGGCAGCCCACCAGGCTCCCCCGTCCCTGGGATTCTCCAGGCAAGAACACTGGAGTGGGTTGCCATTTCCTTCTCCACATACAAGGTCTGGAACTCCCTAAATTTTACCCACAGGGCCCAAATTTAAGAATCCTAGCTCTTCCCAGGAAATAAATCCAATATTTTATGATAACCATAGTGTAATATAACTTTTAAAACTGTGAATCACGTTGTACACCTGAAACATAGTTCAAAAAAACTATAGTTCAAAAAAGCAAACTCAACCCCTGATCTGGAATGTTACAGGTCATCTTGGATAAGAGCAGCAAGTGTAGCCAACCAGACGCTGGCTCTTTTTGTTGGTTGGTTGGGGGTTTTTCTTGGCGGTACCACATGGCTTGCAGGATCTTAGTTCCCAGACCAGGGATTGAACCTGTGCCCCCTAGTGGAAGTGCAGAGTACTAACCATTCCACCACCTGGGAATTCCCAAGGTACTGGCTCTTAAGAACATTTGCTCGTCTCCATTGTGCAGAGCCAGTCCCGTGTCCGGGCCGACAGTGATGGAATCATGCAGCCTGATTCTCCCGAGAAGGACAGCAAATATTTGCGCAAAAAACGGTTTACCTTGGGGCACATCTCTAACATAGCAGTTTTTCTAAATTTGTTATTGCTCTGTTTTCTTTCTTAATTCAGACTGTAATTTTGTGTCTTCCTGGACCGTAGCCATTTTATTGAGTCATCTTAATTGATTGTCAGCTTCCCTGGTGGCTCAGATGATAGAGAATTCACGTGTGAAGCAGGAGACACAGGTTCTTTCCCTGGGTGGGGAAGATCCCCCAGAGAAGGGAATCGCTAGCCACTCCGGTATTCTTGCCTGGAGAATTCCATGGACAGAGGAGCCTGGTGGGCTACAGTCCATGGAGTCACAAAGAGTCGGACACGACTGAGCGACTAAGCACACAGGTGCACAGAAACTGGTTGGGGTAAAGTCTGACTTAATAGTCATGATTAAGTTTATCTATCTGTCCCTTTTCTTTTTTCCCGTGTCTATTAAAATGGATCGTAACCAGGTACAGTGTTGTCCCCTTCCCCCCCAGGACATTTGGTAATGTCTGAAGACATTTTTGAGTCTCAGAACTAGAGAGGAAGGTGCTACTGGCATCTTGGAGGGGTAAGGGATACTGCTAAACATTTTACAACACACGAGACAGGGCACAGCAAAGAATTACCTGGCCCCAAACGGCTGTAGTGGCAACACTGAAAACACTGGTCTATTGGTATCTTTTCTTTGCACAAACCTCCCTTTTTAATAGCTATTCTTTTGTTTTTATTGATCAAGTGCTGTCTGTTTTCACTTCTAGTTGGTTTTTTGGTGGGTTTTTTTTTTTTTTTGTCTATTTGTTTTTTAGTATTTATTTGACTGTGGCACGTGGACTCCTCGATTTTCACTGCAGCATGAGGCATCAAGTTCCCTGACCAGGTATCAAACCTGGGCCCGGGCACAGAGTCTTAGCCGTGGGGCCACCAGAGAACTTCCGTTTCTCCCAGTTTCTCGAGTTGCACATGGTTCACTTGCTTTCAGCCTTTTGACCTGAAGTTCAGAGATTCTTCTGAAAAGTGGTTAGGCCCTGGGTTTTGATAGCGTGGGGCTCTCACTGTCCATCTCTTAAGAGCCTGTGATCCAGTTGCGACTCTTGGAGCAAAAGTTGTTTTAAAATATGTCCTACAGGTTTCCTTGGAAACCTTTTGTGAAACCACGTTAGTTTCATAAGTTTGAGTCACATCTACTTGGTGAGTTCTGTCTCTTCCATATGAAATTTGTAGTGGTTTTACCATGATGTGTTTTGCCTAACATTGATATTTCTGATGCCTTTTAGCATTTTCCTAGAACGCTGTGTATCATTCCCTACTTCTCTTTCATTTTTATTTGTGTACCTCAGACAGTAAAGAATCCGCCTACAATGCAGGGGACCTGGGTTCAGTCCCTGGATCTGGCAGATCCCCTGGATAAGGGCACGGCCACCCAATCCAGTGTTCTTGCCTGGAGAATTCCACGGACAGAGGAGCCTGGCGGGCCACAGCCCATGGGGTCACTGAGTTGGACGTGACTGAACAACTAACACTTTCCCTTTTCAGGAGTATTAAGCTGACTTTTAAAAAAATGTGATTGACATCTTTAACAGGAAATTTAATCCATTTGTACTGAACGTTTAGCTTGACTTTTACCTTCTTTTCTGTTCGGTTGTGCCCCTTTTTTTATCCTTGCTCCTCTTTTCTGGTTTGAAAGCAGTCCTCCCCATTTCATTACTTATATCCCGCATCTTATCCAGTACCTTTTGTTGTGGTCTGATGTACACGGTTCAAGTGTGATGCCTTGTGTCATCTGTCCACTGGCTTTATTTTCTCTTCCCACTGAATGCGAGTTCAAGTGTGTGTGTTCGTCGCTCAGTCGTGCCTGACTCTGCAACCCCCTGGACTGTAGTCCGCCAGGCTCCTCTGTCCATGGGATTCTTCAGGCAAGAATACTGGAGTGGGCTGCCATGCCCTCCTCCAGGGGATCTTCCCCACCCAGGGATTGAACCCAGGTCTCCAGCACTGCAGGCGGATTCTTTACCACCTGAGCCACCAGGGAAGCGAGTTAAGTATGGGGTTTTATTTCAGTAATTTCTGTGGGATTCTGCAGGTACTGTTCCCATCTTGCAACCATCTGGTGTTGTCTGAGGAGTTGTGTGCTCATCTGGGCCTTTTTTTTTCCTGAAAGCTTTAGGATGTCGTCATTCTTAGGCTTCGGAAATTGTCCCATCCTGCCTCTAATTGAGCCATCTTAAGACCCATGTCTGAGGAATCCCCCGCAGTCCAGTGGTCAGAACCCAGCACTGCCTCTGCCGGGGGCCTGAGTTCAATCCCTTATCAAAAGACGACAATCCCCCAAGCCTCACACAACCCGAAACAGCCTTTTAAAGACCCATATCTGGTTTTGGTGTTGAAAGAATGATTTTCTCTGAGTCCGGGTTCTTGGGTTGGGCATGCCTTCTGATTCTGGCTTTCCCTAAGCAGTGGGTTGTTGGGTAGGTCTTTGCTCGGATGTGACCCGTCTGGAGCAGTCATGGGAGAAGGAAGAACGCAGTTTGGCGGTGATGCTGTGGGCATGGGGTTCTCTGCTCTCCGGGAACCTCCACGTTCTTGGAGCCTTGGCGATGCTTCTCCAGCCTAAGCAGCCTCCCTTCCTAATGGCCCGGGAGAGCAGGCGCCTCTACTGCTTGTGGTTTAGCACACGTAAGAGTCACCCTGACTGTTCTCCAGGTGGCTCATCAGCTAGAGAGCCAGAAAGCCGTTCCAGATATCCACCACCTGCCCTCTCCAATCTTGACAGCTTCTAGGAAAGCTCTCATTTTCTCAAACAAGGTTTGGCCTGTGACTTCCTTTCAGCCTGATTTTATCTCTGCTCCTCGGGAGTCTGCAAAAGTTCTGAGCCACGAACGAGTCAGCACACCTTCTTGTTCCACGATGCTTGTCTGGACCTCAGTGTCTTCCTGTCTCCGGGCATTTGGTCAGAAGGGAAAGGCAGAGCCCGGGACTCAGACCGCCTTCTTGGTTGGATCTTTCTGCCGGCGTCCTGATGGACAAAAGCCCTGAAGCCGCGACTCTTGCTTGTGTGTTTGCAGGGGACAAGCCGCACAAGTGTGAGTTCTGCGACAAGTGCTTCAGCCGGAAGGACAACCTGGCCATGCACATGCGCTGCCACACCAGCGTGAAGCCCCACAAGTGCCACCTGTGCGACTACGCGGCCGCCGACAGCAGCAGCCTCAAGAAGCACCTGCGCATCCACTCGGACGAGCGGCCCTACAAGTGCCAGCTCTGCCCCTACGCCAGCCGCAACTCCAGCCAGCTCACCGTGCACCTGCGCTCCCACACGGGTAAGTCCCAGGCCTCTCTGCACCTCTGACCCCTCAGCGCTCATTTAGTTAAAGCACAGGCAATGCAAATGACTCCAGGGTGTGAGTAAAGGAAATTGGAGCTTCTCTGTTGGTATGAAGGGTGTGGTTTCTCCCACTGGGACAACAGCTTCTAGTAAAACACTGGAAGTCTGACAGCTGTTTTCTAACTTGCCTGCACAGAATACAGCTGGGGGTGATTATCCACTTCAACACACAAGAAGCAAAGGGTGCATCTCAATAAAAGGCTGATGAATAAACTAGGTGTTTGTCATTCAACATCGACTCTGATTGTGTGGCTTAATTCAGAAACATGTAGCCACGTGTAAAACAGCTGGCTAGTGGGAAGCTGGTATGTAGCACAAGGTGCTCAGCTGGTGTTCTGTGTTGACCTGGAGGGGTGGGAAGAGCAGGGTGGGATGGAGGCTGAAGAGGGGGGGATATATGTGTTCATACAGCTGATGCACTCTGTTGTACATAACATTGTGAAGCAATTATACTCCAATAAAAAAAGAAACATGTAGCAAAATTACCTGAAAGTAATCACAAACATCTAGAAATTAGGCTTTGCAGAAAAGCTTTTCCCTCCCTGTGTGAGACCCTGTTGAAATAAGGAGATAGAACTAACCAACCCATCATGGTGCAGAAAAAGGGGGATTGGGAAGCCCATAAGGAGAGTCAGAAAATTAGAATTTCCAATGTATTCATGGCAAATGGCAAGCAGACCGGCATATACTGACATCCAAAATTGAGTCAAGAAACCTGTGTCCCAGCAGACAAGTGGGAGGCAGCCAAAGAGCTGGGAGCTAATCTTTGCAGCTCGCATCTGACTGCCTTGGGTGTTCTGAACTCGGAACTGATATAGGCTGCAGAGGTCAGAGGAGCAGCTGAAGCCTCTTGGCATGATGGCCCAAACTGTCGAGTAACAGGTAAAACCCACCTAATGTCTCGTCCTTAAACCGATCTCCTCTTCCTAACTGTGACGTGTCATCTGTGGACTGTGAGTCATCAGCAGGAACTAAGTGGTGTGAATGTGCCAAGTCTAACAAAAATCCTGGAGATAACAGAGCACTTGCATAACTTACCAGAATTTTTCAGTTCTCATTGGTACCAACCTACTGGCAGGAATGTTGCATCCAAGAGCTCTGTTAGAAACGGTAGTCAGAACAGAGCAGTATGAATTGGAACTGGGGTTGCTGGCTATAAGGTCTAACTTTTCAGATAGCATGGAAAAAGCTGCCGAACTGACAATCAGAAGATAGAAGTCTGGTTTCTGACAAGGTCAGAAAGAAAAGAGAAGTGAGAAACTCAAGTGAAATAAAGCCGTTTCTCAAGCAAGGAGAGGTAGTGTGGCAAAGAGAAAGGCATCCTTGAACCTCTCAAGCTGATGAACTAAACACTGAAGCTACTACTCGTTTTAGAGAGTGATGCTAGATGAGTCAAAATCACAACCAACAGAATGCAGGAGAAGTTTGGGGAAAGGATGGTTGTGTAGGGTATGTAGCAATCTCATCTTTGCCTGTAATCAACTGACAGGGATGTTTAAAGTAACAGCCTGCAAAGAACTAAACTCCTAAGCCATCCCTCCAGGAAGTACAGAGGAGGCTATGGCATCTCAAGGTTTGTCTTCTGCTCTTGCTGCCGTATTCCTAGGTTAATTTCATAAATAAAATTCAGTCTGTCAGTGTGAAACTGCAAAACTTTGATACAAGCCAGTTACCTGATGTAATAATACAACTTAAAGTGAAAAGTAAAAAGTGTTAGTTGTTCAGCCATGTCCAACTCTTTGCAACCCCATGGGCTGTAGCCCTGCCAGGCTCGTCTGTCTATGGAATTCTCTTGGCAAGAATACTGGAGTGGGTTGCCATTCCCTTCTCCAGGGGATCTTCCCAACCCCAGGGGTCGAACCCAGGTCTCCCACGTTGCAGGCAGATTCTTTACTGCGTGAGCCACAGGGGACGTCCAAACACCAAAGTGAGCATGTTTATAAATCTTGATTAGAAACAGTTTTGTATCACATAACCACACATCTTCCTTCTGTGTCCAAATCTGGGATGTCAAGTGAGTTTAGATCTGGACCTGAAGTGTCATGGAGAGGGCGGATGTGGATGCCGTGATGCTGTTTGGCCGTGGTCGAATACTGTGACCTCTCTGAGCCTCAGTTACCCTATCTGTTAAAGTGGGGGTAGTACTCACACGTGGGATTGCCCTGAGTTAATGCACAGTGTTCCCAAGTGGGGGTGGTAGGAGGTGGCAAGGAACTGGAGTTTTAAAGACCCTGCTGTCTGCCACCAGCCATTCTGAACGCATGTTTGGGGGGAGTTCTGTGTTGCCTGCCTGCTCTAATGGAAACGCACCTTCCCGTTGCCAGGGGACACCCCCTTCCAGTGCTGGCTCTGTAGCGCCAAGTTCAAAATCAGCTCGGACTTGAAAAGGCACATGATCGTGCACTCGGGGGAGAAGCCTTTCAAGTGCGAGTTCTGCGAGGTGCGCTGCACCATGAAGGCGAACCTCAAGTCGCACATCCGCATCAAGCACACCTTCAAGTGCCTGCACTGCGCCTTCCAGGGCCGGGACCGGGCCGACCTGCTGGAGCACAGCCGGCTGCACCAGGCCGAGCACCCCGAGAAGTGCCCCGAGTGCAGCTACTCGTGCTCCAGCGCGGCCGCCCTGCGCGTGCACAGCCGCGTGCACTGCCCCGACCGGCCCTTCAAGTGCGACTTCTGCAGCTTCGACACCAAGCGGCCCAGCAGCCTGGCCAAGCACATCGACAAGGCGCACCGGGACGAGGCCCGAACGGAGAACCGGGCCCCGCCGGGCCGGGAAGGGCCGCCCGTGGCCAAGATCGTGACGCACAGGGCCTTCCGCTGCGAGACGTGCGGGGCGGCCTTCGTCAGGGACGACTCTCTGCGGTGCCACCGGAGGCAGCACAGCGACCACGCTGAGAACCAGAGCTCGGGCCTGGTCACCTTCCCGCCGGAGAGCGGCGCCCCCGGGCAGCTGGGCGCGCTGGTCTCCGTCGGGCAGCTCGAGGCGCCCCTGGAATCCAGCCAGTGCCTCTAGCTGCCCCAGAGAGGGTGGTCAGCCGGCCGCATCTCCGGACGCAACGCCGCTGCCCAGCCCTCAAGCCAGGCTGGACTCGCCCGCTCCGGGGACGCCCGCGTCCACCCTGAGGCCTGCAGATGCCGCGGCTGCGGTCACCGTGGGGTGAGGGCAGGCGCCGAGGCAGTCCTGTGGGGACACCTCCCCCAACCTCACCCCTTGTTTCTGTCTTCCCTCCAAGCATCATCTAAGCAGGTTTCCTCGGTTCCAAGATCGGAGGGTCCACTGAGCACTGCTCTATCCGATAGGGATAGTTCCTTCACGATGGATTCCAGTTCTAAAACTGATCCGCCCCTGATGGGATCATGAAACAGACGAATTAGACCACGTGGGAAAACTAACACTACACTGATCCGTAGAGCAGGTTAAGGGGATGTCGGAGTATGTGGAGGGTCAGCGGGCCGGAAGAGTTCCACTTCTTAACCTGGGTGGTGGTTTCTAAGAGTATCCGCCTTATATGTTTTCTGTGTGGTTTCTTTTATCTGTTGTCGTATAATAAAAAGGCAAGCTCGTCTGCAGAATGGTGTCAACGGGACACTCCATTTTTGTGGTCTACACAGTGTGGGGTTCTCCAGTGCCCTCCACCCGGTGGTAATTTCAGTGTAAACGCACCTAGGATTTCTGAGCGTCTTCGTGCCAAAGTGCAGCAAAATGCAGTTTGACCTGTAGGTGGCACCAGAGATTAAGCTAACACTAGCTCAGCCAGTAACTTGTGAAATTCAAGATTTGTGTATCTGTGTTCATAAAAAGAGAGCAGGGGGCCCGTGGGTCCTGGGCTTCGTTGTGGTACATGGCAATGCGTGGAAAAGCCTGGGACTAGTGTCTTTCATCATAGTAAGTACTTGGTGTTTGCTGAACCGACAAATAAGGGAAATCCCAAGCCTCTTGTAAATGGACATTTAACTTGACTGAAACTTAAGAGGTCTTGGAATGCCAGCAGATATATAATTTATCCTAAGTTTCTTTCTTCTTTTCTTCAGGTACAGTCTTTGTTTAATACAGATTCTTGTGTGGCCTCATCAAACTAAATATCTGGGCCTTTGAAACACTGAATAGATCCATTGTTTTTTATAAACAAGGAACAGGGATGTGAAAACAAAATTTTAATAGATTGTAAAAGTGACTATTTCACTTATGAAATAAAGACAGAGCTTATTTTAGAAGGTTACTTTGAACACATCTGATTCCATTTGGCTCAAGGCAAGCGATAACGACTGTAAGAAGAAAACAGAAGTGATGGCAGAGAGAATTAATCCTTTTTTGTTTTAGAGCTATCTTTGGTTGTTCCGAAGTGTTTCATTCCTGGTTGCTGGTGCATTGTACAGATTCTATTGTCACTTTTTGCTGTTTGTCATGAGTCTTATCTATGTTTCTGTTCTGGTAACAGAAGGGCTGTTGACGTTTCAAGTGGGAACCCATAGATTGAAATCATATAAACGTTCCTTGTACTTATGGCATCATAGCTCTTCAGAGAAACAGGGACAATATCAGCCTCTTTAGAAGGCTTTTTCTTTTCACAGCTGTATGGGCATCAAGGGTCTTGGATCCACACTGGTATCACCTAGCAAATTTGGATCCCCAGTAGAGTGGAGATTAGCAAAAAGCTTGGAACCAGATAGTAAGTATTTGAGGCTTGATGAAGCCGTAAGAGCTCTTCCGAGACTAAACTCTCTTCACAGAAGCAGCCAGACTGTCTGTGTTCCAACAAAACTTTATGAAATGAGGATGAGACTTAAAATACACAGCTGTCACCAAATGAGACTGGAAATAGCCACAGTAGTTAAGAGGCCCTGAATTGGTTTCTGCACCCAGCTCTGTTTTGCAAGGTGTGCATGGATCTCAAAGGAGACGCTGATTAATGAACATTCGCAGTTTGACATTACATGGACCAGGGGCTGGTGAATTTTTTCAGTAAAGGGCCATACAGGAAATATCTTGGACTTTGCTAGCCTCAGTCTCTATTCAATTCTGTTCACCTCCTTAGCACAATCACTCAACTTTGCCATTGTCATCGAAGCAGCTGAAGATAACAGGTAAGTGAATGGATATAGCCATGTGCCAATAAAACTTTGTTTACGAAAAACTTTGGCCCTCCAGGCCATGATTTGGAGGGCTGTCTTTTGCTGATTCCTGACCTGGGCTGTTGAGTGCAAGCAACAAGGTAATTGATATATCAAAACACAGGACAAACACAAAGAATGCCAGGTTTCCTGGGGTCCCTTTAGCCGGTACAGTTTCATGCAAGAGACAGGTTCAGTTCAGTCATTAGGTTGTGTCTGACTCTTCGCAACCCCATGGACTGCAGCATGCCAGGCTTTCCTGTTTATCACCAACTCCCGGAATCTGGTCAAACTCATGTCAATCAAGTCGGTGATGCCATCCAACCATCTCATCGTCTGTCGTATCCTTCTCCTGCCTTCAGTCTTTCCCAGCATCAGGGTCTTTTCAAATGAGTCAGTTCTTTGCATCAGGTGGCCGAAGTATTGCAGCTTCGGCATCAGGCCTTCCAATGAATATTCAGGACTGATTTCCTTTAGGATGGACTGGTTTGATCTCCTTGCAGAGACAGGTTAAATTCCAGGTTGTGTACATGTGTGCTAAGTTGCTTTAGTCATGTCCAACTCTTTCTAACCCTATGGACTGTATCCCACCAGGCTTCTCTGTCCATGGGATTCTCCAGGCAAGAATACTGGAGTGGGTTGCTGTTTCCTTCTCCAGGGGGTCTTGCCAACCCAGGGATCGAGTTCTTTACCGCTAGCACCACCTGGGAAGCCCAAGTTCCAGGTTATGAGTGAAAGTCACTCAGTCGTAACCAACTCTATACGGTCCATGGGATTCTCCAGGCCAGAATACTGGAGTGGGTAGCCTTTTCCTTTTCCAGGGGATCTTCCAACACAGGGATTGAACCCAGGTCTCCTGCATTGCAGGCAGATTCTTCACCATCTGAGCCACCAGGGAAGCCCAAGAACACTGGCGTGGACAGCCTGTCCCTTCTCCAGTAGATCTTTCAAACCCAGGTGTCCCACATGGCAGGCAGATTCTTTGCCAGCTGAGCTACCAGGGAGGTTGCTGCTGCTGCTGCTAAGTCGCTTCAGTTGTTTCTGACTCTGTGCGACTCCATAGACGGCAGCCCACCAGGCTCCCCCGTCCCTAGGATTCTCCAGGCAAGAACACTGTAGTGGGTTGCCATTTCCTTCTCCAATGCATGAAAGTGAAAAGTGAAAGTGAAGTCACTGAGTCATGTCCAACTCTCAGCGACCCCATGGACTGCAGCCTACCAGACTCCTCCGTCCATGGGAGTTTCCAGGCAAGAGTACTGGAGTGGAGTGCCATTGCCTTCACCAGGGAGGTTAAGGACTGGGAAATGCTAAGTCCTTTGGATGTCTATTCAGTGCAGCTATAAAGTGTCCAGTGAATTAAAAAATCAAGGAGATACCCTCTTGCTTTCCTCTGCTTAAGACTTCCTGCTGCCTTCTAAACAATGGAACATGAATTCATTTGTCCCTGTGTTTAATTCTTTAAAAAGAATGAGCCTCAATTCCTGCTGCTGTGTTGGTGTGAGTCCTTACTCTGAGCCAGGCACTGTGATAAGAACTTGACCTGTGTTGAGTCATCTCATTCTGTCAGTTGCTATCCAGAGCTGGAGCTAGGTTGAGACGAGGAAGGCACTGGCCTAGGGCACTCAAAACTCAGCAATCACATGTTTTAAAGCAATCTAGTTTTTAAATTGGCAAACTGTGGCCTACAGGTCAGCTGCTTTGTTGGTTTTGTTTTTGTTGTTCTTTTAAGTTTTATTAGAAGTTAGCCTGGGAATTGAGGCAGGACTTGGTCCTGTCTTTAAGATTGTGATGTTTTTGTTCATTGTGGATTTTCTGTGTTAAGTTTGGGTTTTAGAAAAATTGCATTAAAATACTTTCCTTGATCAGTGAGATTTTGGGCACCCCTTTCCGTTTGCACTGAAGGGGTGTGCCTCAACCGCTTCACCCTCGTCCCTGCCTCTTGTCCAGATGCAGAAACTGAAGCATGAGGGTGACGGAACTTCTAGCACAGAGTTGGGTTTCAGCCTCAGGCAGAGTAGCTCCTGAGTCCACATTTTTAACCAGAGAACTGGGCTGGCTCTCCAATTTTAAACTTTATATTTTGTTAGAGCTCTGAGCTGAGTGGGGCGATGACAGACTCATCCGAAAGGAGCCTTCTTTTGTTAAAAGGCATCGGGGTTGAGGAGGAAAGGGGTCCAAACGGCCCTGCTCCGGCATTGCTGTGTGGCCAGCATCCGGCCAGAGTTTGCACCTCGGATTCTCAGTTTGCTTGTCTGTCCATGAAGCACTCAGCCGCTTCAGTCGTGTCCAGCTATTTGCAACCCCATTGACTGTAGCCCACCAGGCTCCTCTGTCCACCGGATTCCCCAGGCAAGGATACTGGAGTGGGTAGCCGTTCCCTTCTCCAGGGGGTCTTCCCAACCCAGGGATCAAACCCGAGTCTTCTGTGGTGCAGAGTCTTGACCCACTAAGCCACCCAGGAAGCCTTTCGCTTATCTGTAAAATGGGCCATTTCAGGCATTTGGCTTAATGGTGACGTCAACAGGTTCAAAACAGCAAAGCAAAAATCGGCTCACCTGTGTCTTTTTCTCATTTATTTTGTCGGAGCTGGGGCATGGGGATAACCAAGAACTAGCACTGTGACCTTATGACTTTGTGCATCATGTTTTCTGTCTTCCTTCCCACCCCACCCCATATCTGTAACACGTGGTCCAAAATGGTGGCCACTGAAGCTCCAGCCAGGGTAGGAGGAGGCCTCCCCTTAGCACTGCAGACGGTTGCACATAAGCTTCTGTTCCCATCCCCTGCTACCTGGCTGGTCATACGCCATGGCCGTTGCAAAGGGTGCTGGGAAATCATGGCGCTAGAGTCGCTCTCCCGAGTTAAAACCTGGAAGGAGATGCTGGGTCACGTGTATCCTCTGCCCCTGAGCAGTCATGCAGCGTTCTTGTGAAGGCTGGAGGTGACTTTGCTACGAGACACCTCGCATTGGCCTTGCACACCCAAGGTATTCCACTCAGGAATATCTGTTTTATCAGGCCCTCACTGGGGCTCCCTCTGCTGCTCTTTGTGATATAGGCCCATGGCGTCCTTCCAAGGTTTTCTGTCACACCGGTCTGGTGGGTCCAACTGGCTCCGGGCTGAAGTATGTGGGAAGCTCCTGCGTAATTGGAATCTGCCTCTGCAGGGAGGCCGTGGGCATTGGTACCTTCTAAGGTTGTGCACGTGATCCTAACATACAGCCAGGTGGGAACAGCTGCCCCAGGGAAGAAGCAGGGCTGTCTTCATGGATGTTTGCCACCTATACGGTCCCGGCGGGCCCCACACTCGGGTACCTGCTCTGCTGATGCTGTTCTATAATTCTTAGTTTTTGAACCAGGGGTCCTGAGTTTGCATTTTGCATCAAACCCAAATTACATAGCCAGTCCTGTGAGGAAAGGAAAGATGCCTAGGAAGGGAGCCAGTGTACGTTACTGGTACAGAAAAGGTCTCAACCTTTGTGACCAATACTCCTGTCTGGAGTCGGGCAGCCAGGGCTCCAGATAGGAGGGGAAAATCACCATGAATCATGATGGTCTAGAATTTCCCCACACAATTCCATTCAGCTGTTACAATGAATGCCATTTGCATTTGTTGTTACGAACATGATTTTCGGAGAAGTTAAACCTGCTCAGTGCAGCTGGTCCAGGAAAGGCAAGCCCACGTGTGCCGGACCCCTGTGCTTGTGAGTTATTTGCAGCTTAGGCGGGGCTGTCGTCCACTGGCAGAAGTGGGGGAACTGGGGAGGGAGCCACTTGAGTTCTAAGTGTCAAGGCCAGAAAAGGACATGATCTTTTGCAAGAACGGTGGGGTCTGTAGTTGGCTTGGAAAGTATTTTGAATGTGGGTATTATTGGATAATTGGAAAATGTCCCTAGGCTATGCGTCCACCTACAGGTAAGTATTGCAGGGATGACTGATGTTGCATTCCCCCAGCTCAGGCAGGTCACAAAACGGTGGAGCAAATTTTGCTTTGATACTGATCTTGATGATAACTACACTTGAACTCCCAGCAGTGTGTCAGGCCCCCAGAGCCCACGCTCAGCCACTCTCAGAGGCCACTTAGATAGGATCTCATTTATGTCTCACACCTTGAGGCGCTTCTGTTTTAATAGAGAAGAAAAGGAAGGTAAAGAGTCCAAGTCCAGCACATGGTCAGAATTAGAACCTGTATCCGTGTCCTCTGAGTGGAACTCCTTCTATCACCTAACGCCACCTGCTCGAGAGACCTAATGCCAGTTCTCTTCATTGCTTTTGGAGTCATGAGTCCCTTTGTCAGTCCAGCCAAGTCTATGAATCCTCTCTCTGAATCATGTTTAAGAAAATAAAGCAAAATATAAAAGCTTGCAGAGGAAAACTATTGAAATCGTTATCAAAATATTTCTTGGTTTAAGTGCATTGAATTAGCATTATATTAAAGGTTGTAGCAGCAGACCTCTAGCATAACTATCATTTATAGTCAGCGTCCACAATTCCTCCATGGATTCAACCAACTGCAAGGTTGGTTAATAATAATAATTTATTATTGAAAAAAAAAATCTTTGTGGACCACTTATGTGGCCGAGTGCATTTCAAACCTATGTTGTTCAAAGGTCAATCAACCGCAATCCTATTTTGAAGGAGAGATGCTCATAAATGGTATTTCAAGATGGTTACAGCAACCGGGATGTTATATGAAACTTGGAAGATAGGAAGCGTGTGAGTGTAGTTGTGTCCCACCTTTTGGCGACCCCACAGACTGTCGCCCGCCAGGCTCCTCTGTCCATGAGATTGCCCAGGCAGGAATACTGGAGTGGGTTGCCATTTCCTCCTCCAGGGGGTCTTCCTGGCCCAGGATTGAACCCACATCTCCTACACTGCAGGCAGATTCTTTACCACTGAGACACCAGCGATATGAAAATTACTGGTCTCTTTTGTTGACCCAGTCACTGGTCCTGTCAACGCTTCTGTGTTCTCGTACCTACATCCCAAACTGACAGGCGCTCAGTTTCAGGTAGAGATGAGTGAAATAAGATTCATCTTCTTTCCCGTGCAAAACTCTGGACCTTAAAAATTCTACTCATGGTCCCTTGGTTAAGACCTCTGTACTAATGGAATTTCTGGGGTCTGATTTTCTGGGTAAAACTGGAACTTGCTGTTATTTCTATCAATACTAGGTCTAGTAGCATCCGTGCTTAAACAGTTACCCCTGCTTCACCCCACCCCAAAGAAAACCGTGCGTTAGAAGGGATTCATCAAACAGGGCTCTTTGTAGTAGTGCCTATGTGCAGCCCTTTTCCAACAAGCTCTTCTTAAGATGGCTCAATCCTCACCTGTTAGTTTGAGGGACGTTGGCTTATAGAAAACAGACACTGTTCATCAAGCAATTCTGAAATTCCCAAGTGCTCTCTTGCTGTACCACCTGTTTCTTGCAAGGTCACAGCAGACTGGCTTCAGCCTAACACGGAAGGCTTTTGACCCAAGGCTGGGAGCATAACCCATGAGTAACAACAGCGGATGATTCTAGTATTCAGCCCAGGGTCGTCTGTACTCACTCATCTTAGGCATCCTAGGAGGAAAAGGATTATCTCAGCTGTATTGGTGGTCACTTGTCCATCTGCAACAGTCTACCTTCACTTTTTTTTTTTTTTGTAGTTTTGATAAATGATCCCTTTGGATTTAAAAGAAATTCATGTCCTGTGTGTAATTCTTTACAAATGCATAGACATCTCTGGATTTGGAGAGGAACTGGTTATCTCCGCCTCTTTGTCAGTTGTCCATTTGTCCCTTGTTGCAGGAAGACGTTTCTAACAGCAAGACCTGAGGGAGTCAATGGTGCAGATGTCATTTGGAAATGTTTTGTCTTTAAAAGAAAAATCTTTATTCCAGATACTCATTTCTCTCCTGACTCCAGCCTCGTCTCCAGCCCAGAGGCCGGCAGACTTTTTCTGTAAAGCTGGTAGGAAATATTTTAGGTTTTGCAGGCTGTACAGTCTCTTGCAACTGCTCAGCTCTGGCCTGAAAACACGAAAGCAGCCAGGGATGGTACTTAAAGAAATGTGTGTCATTGTGTCCCTGGAACGCTTTACAGACACCAAAATTTGGATTGCATGCAATTGCACATCACAAAATATTTTTAAATTTTTCAGCCATTTAAAAATCTAAAAACTGCTCTCAGCTCGTGGGTTGTACAAAAGCAGCTCACGGGTTACTGTGAGAAACACTGGGCAAAGAACATAGGGATCTCTCACTGTAACCTTTACAACTATACATGGATCTTCAATGATCTCAGTACAAATTTTAATTCAGAAAACTAACAGGTAGTTGGCTGGATTTAGCAGCCACTACTCCAGGCTGTGGTTTACCACCCCTGCCAGTGAGAACAGCTTATGAAAATATGATGCATAATTTGAACCTGCTCTCCTATTTCTGAGATTGTTTTTGACATGAATGGAATGCTTGAGTAGGATTTTTTTCTGACGTGGGTTGTCCCCAAATATTGGTTTTATATTACAGTTCAAATACAAAAGCCTTAGCTGTTAGCTATTAGAATTAAAGATCCTAGTGTGGTTTGAGTATGTTGATAAGAAGTAAATTTACATTTGTGAAATGTTCACTTAATTAAAAAGCTCACCGTAAAGTCCTGCAGTCCTAAAATGTTTTCTTTTAAAATAATAATCTATACATATTTTTTCTAATCAAGCAATACCAGGGGATATACAGTGAAAAGTCTCTTTCCCATCACAGCCCCTCATTTTCCCTTTCAATAGCCAGTCACCATTAGCCGTGTCTATAAATTCTTTGGTTTAAAAATTTGTCTTCAGAAGTTTCCTGTTGGTCCAATCATTAGGACTTCATGCTTTCACTGCTGGGGGCCCGGGTTCAATCCCTGGTTGTGGAACTAAGATCCTAAAAGCTGCAGGAAGTGGCAATAAATAAATGATGCACCATGGCTGTCTTTTGGCTGCAAAAATCATGATTATAGCAGCTACCCGGGCCAGATGCACTCCGAACCTCTCAAAGGTCTCGACCGCCTGCAGCAACTCTCCGTCGTAGGTGATGCTGGCCCCATGTTCCACACTGAGCTCTTGCAGGCAGAGTGAGTGGACATCAGCGGGTCATGGTGTCTGTGTGATTTTATGAAATGAAACCTGATGCCGAGTGGATGTTGGTACAGGGCTTGAATGAGACATTTGAAAGATGAGCCACTTTCTGGTATTGAAAGTGTTCTGTTCTTAAGAACTGTCACTGGGGTTCTCTTAGTACAAAAGCAATATGTGGTCACTGGAGGAAATGGAGAAAAGCAAAATAAAAATTAGCCTGTACTGCCAGGAGCTGCTAGAAACTAAAAGAAGCAAGGAGGAATATTCCCTTAGAGCCTCCAGGCAGCATGGCTCCACCAGCACCTTGAGTTTGGACTTCTGGCCTCCAAACCTCTGAAATAATACTTTTCTGTTGTTGTAAGCCAAAAGAAATTAACCCGTGCTTCAGCCATTGGAACACCTTGGCGGTTGGGACATCTCCACCCAAAGGCAGGTAAGGAAGTTTCCATTGTCGGTGCTATGATAAAAAGCTTTGCAGAGGACTGTGGAATGCATCCTTATTTCCTGAAGATGAACTTTGAATAGAGAATAGTGGTTAAGAGCCCAGAGGCTGCAGTCCTAGCGTCTGGTTTGAATTCTGGGTCTGTCATTTTATTAGCTGCGTGACCTTGTCATATTAGTTAAGACCCTCTATGCCTCATTTTTCAAAATCTATAAAATAGACATAATTATAGTACCTACCTCACAGAGCTGTCATGAGAGCTAAGTAAGTTAGTCTACGTAAAAGAACTAGAACAGTGCCTGGCACGTGCCAAGCCCCAGATCAGACTCGCTCACTAGAATTTATACTTTTTAATGAGCCATTAAGAGCTGCCAACAATTCTCAAATATCCAGGAGTTTCCTTAATCCTCAAATCAATTACGTGTGACTTTAGAATGCATTATGTATGTTGCATATTGGGTTTACTTTGTTAACAGTAACTCCTGATGTACCTACTTGAATTAGAAAAAACCTGCACAGACTCTGTCCTCGTGCTCTTCTGTTTGGTTCAAATACAAAACTCCTCTCCTTTGAAAATAAGTGGACAAGGGACTTCCCTGGTGAGCCAGGGGCTGAGACTCCTCACTTCCAATTCAGGGGACCCAGGTTCGATCCCTGGTCAGGGAAGTGAATCCCACATACCAAAGCAAATGTCAAAGGTCTCGCGTGCAGCAACTGAGATCTGACGCAGTCAAATAAATAAAAACTTTTTTTTTTAAGGAAAAGAAATGGACATAATAAAGTGAACACAATAGAATAGAAATCACCTATTCATTTTAAACAAAATTCAACTCCGTGGCCAGTTAGTGAGGAAAGAGAATTCTTATGCCCTGCTAGGAAGAGATTGGGCTCGGGGGGCACCAGTTGGGTGATATCTACCAAAATATTAAAATGTGAGTTCCCTTTGACCCAGCAGTTACAGAAATTTCTCCTGTGGAATTAAGGAAGCAAATGAGTATTTACAGAGTTGTTCAGAACAGCATTGTCCATGAGAGCAGTTAGAAGGATACAACCAAATGTCTTGAGGATGGGACTGTCAAATGATGATGTAGTCAGACAGTTGTGAGCACACATTACTTAAAAAAAAACACACACACAACTTCCTGGTGGTCCAGGGGTTAAGAATCTGCCTGCCAATGCAGGGGATGTGGGTTCTATCCTTGGTCTGGGAAGATGTTACAAGCCATGGGCAACTAAGCCTGTTGCTGAAACTACTGAGCCCAAGCTCCCCAGCGAGAGGAACCACCGCCAGGAGAAGCCACAGCTAGAGAAAGCCTGGGCAGCAAAGACCCAGTGCAGCCAAAACGCTTTGTGAAAAAGGTGCAGTGTGTGTTGACAGGAAAGTAGCTGAAGGTCAATTATTAAGGGGAAAAAAAAGTTGCAGTTTAATCCCCCTTAGTGTTTTAAATAGAGATTGTCTTAAAGGATATGAAATAACTTGAATGGTGGCTGTCTTCTGTAAGTGAAGCAGACGTGGGAAAGAGGTTTTATGACTAATAAAATCCAGTCTGTTGGGCTTTTTACAGCAAGTGAATATTAAATTAATGAAAAAAATAGGTTTTATTTGCCAGATTCTCATCCACTTTGCCAGTTTATTGACTTTGGTGTCCATGTTCTAAATATAAATATACACGCTGATTTAAAATGTAAAATCCTTTGAAATTTAAAAATTCTGTGAGCATTTCATCCCTTATGTCTTACATACTCTGCCTCTACATCCGTCTCCTCCACCCTCCTACCCACCTTTGGACACTTTTTAGTCTTATTTTCTGGAAAATACTTGGATAACCAAATTAAAAAGTAATTTATAATGCCGCTTATGAATTGCACAGAACTTCTTTCAAAATGTGAGCCTAGAAAAATCTATCACCTTCATGGGTTTGTTATTTTCTGGCATTCTAACTTCAGGATGAAATAGGGATTTACCTAATTAGAGCAGTAATTTCAGCAACTGACCTTGTTTTTTGCCAAAAAGAAGCCAATTACCAAGTAGATCTGCTCTTTTTTTTTTTTTTTATCTGCAGTTCACTTTCCAGTCTCGGGCTTCCCTTTCACAAAATGTTCTCAGAAAACGTGACCACACATCTGAAGAACAGGGAATACTGTGCTGGGGACAATCCAATGCGTGATTGATATTCCACACCAAAAAAAATAATGATCTTAATTTTTTTAAATTTAAAACTGTTGTAATACATTCTATCATTTTTGTCATATAAATTAAATTCATACTTATAGAAAATTTGGAAAACACAAAATGATACACAAAAGTAAAATTACCTTTGTGTGTGTGCTCAGTCTTTGTCTGGCACCTGCCCAGCTGCTCTGCCCATGGGATTTCCTAGGCAAGGATACTGGAGTGGGTTGCCTCCTCCAGGACATCTTCTCAACCCAGGGATCAATCTCAGGTCTCCTGTGTTTGGCAAGTAGATTCTTTACAACCAGCGCCACTTGGGAAGCAAGTCTTTGTTACCTATAATTTAGTTACGAATCCATAGGCATCAGTTGCTAACATTGTGCTCTATTTTCTTAGTCTTTTGGTCTGCTTAGTATGTTTTTACATCATTAACATAGTAAGTATACACACTAATATGTAATAATATATTTGTATATATATGTGCATATAATATACACTTTGTATATAAGTGTAATATATATTAATGTCTCCACAATTTGAAATTTTTATTTTCCCCTCTTTGTAACCTAATATAGCATTTTTCCATGTTGTCAAAATGACATATAAATGTTACTTACCATTACTCCCTTGGTGGACATTTGGGTTTCTTTTCATTAAAAATAATACATAAAGCTCTTTCCGTATATTGGATTTTCTTCCATTCAGTTCAGTCGCTCAGTCATGTCTGACTCTCTGCAATCCCATGGACTCCAGCACGCCAGGCCTCCCTGTCCATCGCCAACTCCTGGAGTCTACTCAAACTCATGTCCATCGTGTTGGTGATGCCTTCCGACCATCTCATTCTCTGTCATCCCCTTCTCCTTCCGCCTTCAATCTTTCCCAGCATCAGGGTCTTTTCCAATGAGTCAGTGTTTTGCATCAGGTGGCCAAAGTATTGGAGCTTCAGCTTCTGCATCAGTCCTTCTGATGAATATTCAGGACTGATTTCTTTAGGATTGACTGGTTTTCTTCTGTTAGATTCCCAAAAATTGAATTACTAGGTCAAAGGTCATGAATATATTTAAGGCTTTTACTGGACATTGCCAAATTGCTTTCTACAAAGATTGTACCAGTTTATCCTCATCAGTAATACTGGAAAGCCAACTTGGCTTTCCCCTTCTCCAAAACTGAGCATTATTTTGTTAAGTACTGTGCTAAATTAGATAAGCTGATTATCATTATTGCATTAGTAACTTTTAATGGCATTAGTGGAGGACTTTTTAAAAAATCCATCCATGATCATATTTTTGTGTAGTTAAGTGATGTGTATTAAATTTTTAAATAGCAAAAAAAAATCATAAGTGTCCTGATGAAAGTATTAGTCACTCAGTCATGTCAGACTCCGAGACCCCATGGACTCTAGCCTGCCAGGCTCCTCTGTCCGTGGGATTTTCCAGGCAAGAATCCTGGAGTGGGTTGCCATTTCCTTCTCCAGGGGATCTTCCCAACCCAGGGGTCGAACCCATATCTCCTGTATTGCAGGAAAATTCTTTACTGTATAATCACCAGGGAAGCCCTGATTAAATTTTAAATGGCAAAAAAGTATCACAAGTGTCCTGATGACCAGATATCAATTTGCAAATATCAAATCCACCAACCCCTTGATCCAGCAACATCGTGAACACCGTATAGAAATAAAATCATTTGAAATTTCACATTTAGCACCTAATTCCTATAGTAACCAGTAAAAGGAAGAATTATTAAAAATCTGGACTTTGCTCAAGAATGTTGGGAATTTATATGATGTGCCTTTATTTGTTTAATCAATATTAAATACTACTTGTATGTAAATCTTAGATCTCAGCAAATGCTGTAACTTCTAACTGGACAAGGACTTTTATGATGACCAAGAGCTGACAGCATAATTGGTTTTTTGGTGATGACTGCTTGAAAATTGCCAGGCAGGGAACCATTTCCAATTGATTATCTTTCATTGCTAATAGCTTCACAGACTGTTTCTGCTGCTAAGTCGCTTCAGTTGTGTCCGGCTCTGTGCGACCCCATAGACGGCAGCCCACCAGGCTCTCCTGTCCCTGGGATTCTCCAGGCAAGAACACTGGAGTGGGTCGCCATTTCTTTCTCCAATGCATGAGAGGGAAAAGTGAAAGTGAAGTTGCTCAGTCGTGTCCGACCCTTAGCGACTCCATGGACTGCAGCCTGCCAGGCTCGTCATCCCATTGGATTTTCCAGGCAAGAATACTGGAGAAAGCCATTGCTTTCTCCACAGACTGTTTCTACTCCTATATTTAAATGTGACTCTTGAAAGCTGAACGTAACAGTGATCAAGGAAAGGAGATGGGATGGGCACCCCCCCCCCAAATAAAAAAAAGTGCAGAGCTTTGCCAGATTTTCAGTAACTGAGGGCAACTTAAAAATTGGAGGAAAATGCTGCAGTTGACAAAGGGGGCAGATGGAAGGAAGCAATTCCTTAAATTTTGACATATTTAAAAGGAAGGAAAGAAGAAAGCTTATCTAGTATCTTAAGGGCTACTTCTTGTGCTTTCATTTCTGTATCATTTAATTATTTGGGAAAAGATTCAGCATTGCTGTTAAAGTAGCTTAAGAATAGCTGAGAGAGGATGTCCTTGGTGGTCCAGTGGTTCAGAATCCAGCTTGCAATGCAGAGGACATGGGTTCAATCCCTGGTCAGGGAACTAAGATCCCAGCTGCTGTGGAGCAACCACGTGTGCTTCAGCTACTGGGCCAAACTAGAGAGTCCATGTGCTGAAACAGAAGAAACAAAGTCCCAACACAGCCAAGTAAATAAAATACATATCTAAAAAAAAAAATAGCTGAGGGACATCCTTGGTGGTCCAGTGATTAAGATTCCATGCTCCCATTTGCCATGTGGTGATTTTCAAATTCTATCATTCTTTTCTCATGTGTCTATGGGAATTTCTGTAAGGAGGCACTGTCCTACCTCCCCTTGTATTTACTGACTCACACTGTGTGTTTTTCTCTTTGCTTATTTAGTTTGTTCAAATCGCTCCAGGTTTGGCCACTGGGAGGTCTTTCAGTTTGGCCCCTGTGTCCTTTCAGCATGGGCCCCTGGCTTTTTAAGCACGTCCTTACTTTCTGGTATCACATGTTCCAGGTGCCTCTTGAGTATCCCCTGCCCCAGCTCTGAGATGGACTGTTTCTCAGAGGGGCTCTGGTTCTTTTCAGTGGAGAAGAGTATTGAATCCTGATCTGCACACTAGTGTGTCCATTGCTGCCAGGCTGTCTCTAGACTGTATCTTGCGTCTTCCCACCTCATCCCTCCCACCACGCCCCTGGTACAAGTTGACACCACATTTTCATCTGGATAACTGCCTCTTTATGGGACCCCCCCACCCCAGTCTTGCCTTCCTCCAAGCCCCTCCAAACAGTAGCAAAAATAGAATTTTAAACCATTAGCTAGAAGACAAAAGAGTAATACTCAAGCCATTAAACAAGGTCAAGGACCTTTCGTTCTTCCTCGAGGACTGTAGCTGATGTTCTGAGCCGTGTCCTTTGAGCTGTTTTACAGGTACTGAAACCCCTACCAGGTGGGGGATGTTAACTTATGCTGCCCACAAGCACATAGACCCCACCCCCAAGACCAGTTGGAACCAGAAGGTTGATGATGCTGACTCCCAATTACTTCACCATCAACCAATCAGAAGAAAGTCCACGAGCGATCATGCCCTCTATGAACCATTTCTATAAGACTCCTCACTACTCCCTCCAGGGTGGGACACAGTCTAATGGGCATTAGCCTGCTATGGCCTCCTTTGCCTGGCAAAACAATAAAGCTCTTCTACTTTGTCCGAACAACCAAGACATTAGCTGCTGCTGCTAAGTTACTTCAGTCGTATCCAACTTTGTGTGACCCCATAGACGGCAGCCCACCAGGCTCTGCTGTCCCTGGGATTCTCCAGGCAAGAACACTGGAGTGGGTTGCCATTTCCTTCTCCAATGCATGAAAGTGAACAGTGAAAGTGAAGTCACTCAGTCGTGTCCGACTGAGTGTCGGTCTTCATGACCCCAGGGACTTCAGCCTACCAGGTTCCTCTGTCCATGGAATTTTCCAGGCAAGAGTACTGGAGTGGGTTGCCATTGCCTTCTCCAAAGACATTAGCTGGACCCCATCATTTCCTTGCACAAAACCTTTTGCTGGATGTTCAAGGGTAGGGCCAGATAACTGAAATCACTCATAGACATTATACAGATACAGGGGTGTATCTGTAAGATATGCTTGCAACCTGCCATATCTTAGCGCAGGATTGGCAAACTTCTTTTAAAAGGACCAGAATGAAAATGTTCTAGGTTTTGCAGGCCATTCATATCTGCTGTTGCAGCCCCAAAGCAGGCACAGATGATGTGCAAGTATATGAGTGTCGCTATGTTCCAATAAAATTTTATTGACAAAAACAGGCCGTGGGCTGGTTAGGCCTGAGAGCCATAGACTGTCAGCCATTGCCCTAGAGGGAGGGCTTCCCTGATGGCTCAGCAGCTAAAGAATCTGCCCGCAATGCAGGAGACACAGGAGGTGCAAATTCGATACCTGGGTCAGGAAGATCCCCTGGAGGAGGAGATGACGACCCACTGCAGCATTTGTGCCTGGAAAGTCCCATGGACAGAGGAGCCTGGTGCACTGTGGTCCAGAGTGTCACAGAGTCAGACAGTTTCCTAAAGCTTGCCAGAAACTGCTGAGAACCTTTAGAAAGCTCTCAGTGGGCAGCTGCACAGCTGATCCACACAAAATTCTCCAGAAAGTTGCCACCAGCTAGCCTGTCTTCCTCTGTCTGCCAGGCCTCTTAAGGGTACCCCCCACAACCCTGGCAGAACCTGAAACCACAGGGAAGGGGATTCTGGGAAATGTCAAAAGAGCAACCAATTAGCCCTGAGGCTTTCCCGTTTCCATGGACTGAAATTCCTCCCTTGCTCACTACACACTCTTCACTGTGTCCTTCTCTCTCAGCTCTTCAAAACTACTGGTCTCGTTTCTACCTCAGGACCTTTGCACATGCTACCCCATTTGCTTGGAATGCTTTTTCTACCTTCTCTCTTTTTTATCTTTTAGATCCCAGAAGGCAATGGTAGCCCACTCCAGTACTCTTGCCTGGAGAATCCCATGGACGGAGGAGCCTGGTAGGCTGCAGTCCACGGGGTCTCTAAGAGTCGGACATGACTGAGTGACTTCACTTTCACTTTCCATTTTCATGCATTGGAGAAGGAAATGGCAACCCACTCCAGTGTTCTTGCTTGGAGATCCCAGGGACGGAAGAGACTGGTGGGCTACCGTCTCTGGGGTTGCACAGAGTCGGACACGACTGAAGCGACTTAGCAGCAGCAGCAGCAGCAGCAGCAGATCCCAGATCAAAGGGTACTTTCTTGGAAAGGCCTTCCCTGACCCCTCTATTTAAAATTGCCTCCCCTTCTACTAGAATCTGTCTTATCTCAAAGCTAAGGAGCTATTTTGTTCCTTGTCATATTTCCAGGATTTACATGCAGAAGTGCTCAGATAGTCATTAAGAGGATCTAACCCCACAACTGGTTGGGGCATAGACTTGGATAACTGTGATATTGAATGGTTTGCCTTGGAGACGAACAGAGATCATTCTGTCGTTTTTGAGATTGCATCCAAGTACTGCATTTCGGACTCTTGTTGACCATGATGGCTACTCCATTTCTTCTGAGGGATTCCTGCCCGCAGTAGTAGATATAATGGTCATCTGAGTTAAATTCACCCATTCCAGTCCATTTTAGTTCGCTGATTCCTAGAATGTTGACATTCACTCTTGCCATCTCTTGTTTGACCACTTCCAATTTGCCTTGATTCATGGACCTGACATTCCAGGTTCCTATGCAATATTGCTTTTTATAGCATTGGACCTTGCTTCTCTCACCAGTCACATCCACAACTGGGTGTTGTTTTTTCTTTGGCTCCATCCCTTCATTCTTTCTGGAGTTATTTCTCCACTGATCTCCAGTAGCATGTTGGACCTGGGGAGTTCCTCTTTCAGTATCCTATCATTTTGTCTTTTCATACTGTTTATGGGGTTCTCAAGGCAAGAATACTGAAGTGGTTTGCCATTCCCTTCTCCAGTGGACCACATTCTGTCAGACCTCTCCACCATGACCCGCCCGTCTTGAGTTGCCCCACGGGCATGGCTTGGTTTCATTGAGTTAGGCAAGGCTGTGGTCCTAGTGTGATTAGATTGACTAGTTTTCTGTGAGTATGGCTTCAGTGTGTCTACCATCTTACTTGGATTTCTCTTACCTTGGGCATGGGGTATCTCTTCACGGCTGCTCCAGCAAAGCACAGCCACTGCTCCTTACCTTGGACGAGGGGTATCTCCTTACCACCGCCCTTCCTGACCTTCAACGTGGGATAGCTCCTCTAAGCCCTCCTGTGCCCGTGCAGCCACTGCTCCTCCTTTATTTTGGGGGCTCCAAAATCACTGCAGATGGTGACTGCAGCCATGAAATTAAAAGACGCTTACTCCTTGGAAGAGAAGTTATGACCAACCTAGATAGTATATTCAAAAGCAGAGACATTACTTTGCCGACTAAGGTCTGTCTAGTCAAGGCTATGGTTTTTCCTGTGGTCATGTATGGATGTGAGAGTTGGACTGTGAAGAAGGCTGAGCACCAAAGAATTGATGCTTTTGAACTGTGGTGTTGGAGAAGACTCTTGAGAGTCCCTTGGACTGCAAGGAGATCCAACCAGTCCATTCTGAAGGAGATCAGCCCTGGGATTTCTTTGGAAGGAATGATGCTAAAGCTGAAACTCCAGTACTTTGGCCACCTCATGCAGAGTTGACTCATTGGAAAAGACTCTGATGCTGGGAGGGGTTGGGGGCAGGAGAAGGGGATGACTGAGGATGAGATGGCTGGATGGCATCAGTGACTCGATGGACGTGAGTGTGAGTGAACTCCGGGAGTTGGTGATGGACAGGGAGGCCTGGCGTGGTGCAACTCATGGGGTCGCAAAGAGTCGGACACGGCTGAGCGACTGAACTGAACCCCACAACTGGCAAACATGGTACTTACTTTGATGCTGTGTTGATTGATTGTTGGTCTGCTTTCTGTATCCCTATAAAGTCAGAGGGCAGAAGTTAGAACTCTACCATTTATTCCTTACAGCTAGTCCCTAAAATAGTACCTGGAACATAGTCGGTGTTCAGTGTATATTTGTTAGATGGATCCGGGATGAGCCTCACACATTTTAGGGATTTCCCTGGCGATCCAGGGATTAAGACTTCACTCTTCCACTGCAGATGGTGTGGGTTAGATCCTTTGTTGGGGAACTAAGATCCCGCCTGCTGCCTGTGGCCAAACAAACAAACAAAACCTCATATATTTAAAAAAAACCCTTACTGTGGGGACTTTCCTAGTGGTCCAGTGGCTAAGACAGTGCTGCCGCTGCAGGGGGCACAGGTTCAATCCCTGATGGGGGGACTGCACCCCACGTGCTGCAAATAAGACCTGGCACCCCAAAAATATTTTTAAAAAACACTTTACTGTGCATGGTAAATATTAGATAATGATAGAGATCAGGTAGAATTACATAGCAAACTTTTCCTTTTATTGAGTGTGTTCTGATGTCCATTCAGTGTCTAGACTTTTCGTATTTCTGTGGGGCAGGCAAGGAAAACAAGGACAGGAACTCTGCTTTTGGAACAGCCACTCTACGTGTGGGGACCCTGCGCCCTGTCAGCTCTCTCCCCTCTGAGTGAGGGGACTCTGCGCCCTCTCAGCTCTCTCTCCTCTGAGTGAGGGGACCCTGCGCCCTGTCAGCTCCCTCCCCTCTGAGTGAGGGACCCTGCGCCCTGTCAGCTCTCTCCCCTCTGAGTGAGGGGACCCTGCGCCCTGTCAGCTCTCTCCCCTCTGAGTGAGGGGACCCTGCGCCCTGTCAGCTTTCTCTTCTCTGCGTGAGGGGACCCTGCGCCCTGTCAGCTCTCTCCCCTCTGAGTGAGGGGACCCTGCGCCCTGTCAGCTCTCTCCCCTCTGAGTGAGGGGACCCTGCGCCCTGTCAGCTTTCTCTTCTCTGCGTGAGGGGACCCTGCGCCCTGTCAGCTCTCTCCCCTCTGAGTGAGGGACCCTGCGCCCTGTCAGCTCTCTCTTCTGAGTGAGGGGACCCTGCGCCCTGTCAGCTCTCTCTTCTGAGTGAGGGGACCCTGCACCCTCTCAGCTCTCTCTCCTCTGAGTGAGGGGACCCTGCGCCCTCTCAGCTCTCTCTTCTCTGCGTGAGGGGACCCTGCGCCCTGTCAGCTCTCTCCCCTCTGAGTGAGGGACCCTGCGCCCTGTCAGCTCTCTCTTCTGAGTGAGGGGACCCTGCGCCCTCTCTTCTGAGTGAGGGGACCCTGCGCCCTCTCAGCTCTCTCCTCTGAGTGAGGGGACCCTGCGCCCTCTCAGCTCTCTCTTCTCTGCGTGAGGGGACCCTGCGCCCTGTCAGCTCTCTCCCCTCTGAGTGAGGGGACCCTGCGTCCTCTCAGCTTTCTCCCCTCTGAGTGAGGGACTCTGCGCCCTGTCAGCTCTCTCTTCTCTGCGTGACGGGACCCTGCGCCCTGTCAGCTCTCTCCCCTCTGAGTGAGGGGACCCTGCGTCCTCTCAGCTCTCCCCTCTGAGTGAGGGGACCCTGCGCCCTGTTAGCTCTCTCCCCTCTGCGTGAGGGGACCCTGCGCCCTCTCAGCTCTCTCTTCTGAGTGAGGGGACCCTGCGCCGTGTCAGCTCTCTCTTCTCTGCGTGAGGGGACCCTGCGCCCTGTCAGCTCTCTCTTCTGAGTGAGGGGACCCTGCGCCCTGTCAGCTCTCTCCCCTCTGAGTGAGGGGACTCTGCGCCCTGTCAGTTCTCTCTTCTCTGCGTGAGGGGACCCTGCGCCCTCTCAGCTCTCTCTCTTCTGAGTGAGGGGACCCTGCGCCCTCTCAGCTCTCTCCCCTCTGAATGAGGGGACCCTGCGCCCTCTCAGCTCTCTCTCTTCTGAGTGAGGGGACCCTGCGCCCTGTTAGCTCTCTCCCCTCTGCGTGAGGGGACCCTGCGCCCTCTCAGCTCTCTCTTCTCTGAGTGAGGGGACCCTGCGCCCTGTCAGTTCTCTCCTTCACCTTAAGATGTCACTAAGTGACTTGGCCGTGGCTTCTGCTGGCTGTTGCTACGAGAGCTGGGAGGTCAGGCCAGGACGGGAGGAAATGACCTGGTGTTATGAGCAAATCTCCCACTTCCTCCAGCGCCCGGCAGACAAGGTGCTGATGTGTCCCCCCAGCTCTTGCTTTACGGGGTCGGGGTGGGCGGTGGCGTGGCGTTCATTAGCACACCTGATATTCTGGAGCCTGGCAACTTCTGTTTTCTTCTTCAGCCAGAAGCTTAATAAATCAGGCCAAACCAGATAAATCACTTCACGTCATGGGTCCAGCACTGTTCCTAGGACACTGGAATGGATTCAAATGTCCAGTAGTATTTCTGCTCTCAAGAAGTGGTGGGGGAGCTGAGAAGTATAGGAATTAAAAACTAAAAGGAGTAGGAAATCCTATAAGCAATATGGTTGTCTGGATTGGATCCCAAAGCTGAGAAAAAGGACATCAGTGGGGAAAATCAGTGAAATGCAAACAAAATATCTAGTTTAGTTAACAGTGTTGAACCCAATATTAATGTCTTAGTCTGTGATCTAGGAGACGCTGGGTGAAGCATCTGTAGAAGGTTCCGTACTATTTTTGAAATATTTCCATGAATGTAAAAGTAGTTGTAAAAGTTTCCGAGGCAGTGCTGGCTTGAATAGCATGGGTATATGTAACAGGCTCCCAAGGCAGTGAATGAGTTCCTGAAATCGAACAGACCTGGAATGAATCCCCGTGTCTACCACTTCCCAGCGGTGTGACCTTAAGTAAGTGACTCCGCTTCTCAGAGCGTTAGTTTTCTGATCTTTAAACAATGTCCATTTCATCGGGTTGTCTTGAGGGCTCCGTGAGACGACACCTCCTGGTGCGGTACCTGCACGTGATCAATTCTCAATAAATGGTAACCTTCCCTTCTCTGCCATTTCAGGGAAAAGGGGAAAACAGCTGTGCTTAGGTATTTGGAAAATAAATAACAAAAGGTGAGACTTGTATGGGTCACCAGGGGTGGCCAGTTTGTATTAGAGAACCAGGAAGGGGGTAAAGTTCCCACCTGAATCTGAGCCAGAGAATCAATTCTGATGAGTTTTTAAATCTATGAAAGGCATTTCTTAAGCTGTTGAAAGGAGGCATTTTTCTTTTAAAATTGGTCTTAAAAACTTGTGGGGTTTTTTTTGTAAGATAAAATCAGAGATGAACAAAACAGTATTTTGTGAATATGATTCACTGTAGCTCCTGTTATAAAGGCATAGTATCAGAAACCACTTCAATACCCCCAAGTAGGGAAGAGTCTGTCTAAATAACATACTTCTGGACTCCCCCGGTGGTCCAGTGGCGAAGACTCCACATCCCAAGGCAGGGGGCCCAGGTTCCATACTGGGCAAGGAGCTAGACCCCACTAAGACCCAGCACGGCCAAATAAATAAATGTTTTACAAGTATTTTTTAATAATAGTAAATAAATAAATAACTTATGTTTATTCATTCCATGGAATTCCCTGAAGACATTTTTATAAATGAAAAGCAAGTGTCTGTCTGTATATATACGTATATATTTATAGGACACAGTCACACACAGAGACACATCGGCAAAAACTAGGGCACAGAATGTGCACGCAATGTGCTCCTTTTGTATATCAGAAAGAGTGTGTGTGAGTATTCATATATCCATCCAGCATCACTGGGAAGATACACGAGAACCTAATAATCGTGACTGCTGCTTGATCTGCACCAAGGGAAGGGACTGTCCACCTTGTTAAAAATCACAGTCATCTTCTCTTTGGGAGGGGCTATACCACGTGATATGGAGCAACAGACTGGTTCCAAATAGGACAAGGAGTACGTCAAGGCTGTATATTGTCACCCTGCTTATTTAACTTATATGCAGAGTACATCATGAGAAATGCTGGGCTGGAAGAAACACAAGCTGGAATCAAGACTGCCAGGAGAAATATCAATAACCTCAGATATGCAGATGACACCACCCTTATGGCAGAGAGTGAAGAGGAACTAAAAAGCCTCTTGATGAAAGTAAAAGAGGAGAGTGAAAAAGGTGGCTTAAAGCTCAACATTCAGAAAACAAAGATCTTGGCATTTGGTCCCATCATTTCATGGCAAATAGATGGGGAAACAGTGTCAGACTTTATTTTTGGGGGCTCCAAAATCACTGCAGATGGTGATTGCAGCCATGAAATTAAAAGACGCTACTCCTTGGAAGAAAAGTTATGACCAACCTAGATAGCATATTCAAAAGCAGAGACATTACTTTGCCGACTTAGGTCCGTCTAGCCAAGGCTGTGGTTTTCCCAGTGGTCATGTATGGAAGTGAGAGTTGGACTGTGAAGAAGGCTGAGCGCCGAAGAATTGAGGCTTTTGAACTGTGGTGTTGGAGAAGACTCTTGAGAGTCCCTTGGACTGCAGGGAGATCCAACCAGTCCATTCTGAAGGAGATCAGCCCTGGGATTTCTTTGGAAGGAAGGATGCTAAAGCTGAAACTCCAGTACTTTGGCCACCTCATGCGAAGAGTTGACTCATTGGAAAAGACTCTGATGCTGGGAGGGATTGTGGGCAGGAGGAGAAGGGGACGACAGAGGATGAGATGGCTGGATGGCATCAGTGACTCGATGGACGTGAGTGTGAGTGAACTCCAGGAGTTGGTGATGGACAGGGAGGCCTGGCGTGCTGCGATTCATGAGGTTGCAAAGAGTCGGACACGACTGAGCAACTGAACTGACATGGCCTACAAGATCCTCATTCCCCGAACAGGGATCAAACTTGTGCCCATGTTAAAAATGTTACTGCCAATAATAAAATTCTACACTTTTTGTTTAGGAGTGTTTAACCAGAGTTTGTAGCAAACTTATTTCTTCAATATATTTTTAACCTTTTTATAGTGGAAAATTTCAAACATATGCAGGGAATGAAAATCATAACGAACCTATCTGCATTCATGGCCAAATGTCAACAATGATGTAACTTCTGTTGTTCTGATTTTGTAGTATATTCACCTTATTTTCACCAATTGCAGAAAAATTAGTCGTTGTAAAGTAACTCAATTCTGACCAGATAAACTGAACTTTTTACAACTTATATGTAAATTTCCTTGCCAAGAAGTTTGATAAGGTGATCAATAAAAGACTTCTAAGCCAAAAGTGTTTATAACATTAAAAAAATGTTTGTTGCATTAATATCAAATTCCATGGGGATGTGGAATTGAAGTGCAAATTTAGGAAAGAAAAACTTAAATACTGACATAAAATTTTGACTTTAAAGTGCAGGGTTGTTTTTTTTCAAACTTTAAGCTTCTATTTTGTATTGGGGGTATAGCACTGTGGTGGTAGTTTTGCATGAACAGCGAAGGTACTCAGCCATACCTATACATGGATTCATTCTCCTCCAAACCCCCCTCCCATCCAAGCTGGCACATAACACTGAGTTCCATGTGCGATACAGTAGGTCCTTGTTGGTTCCATTTTGAATATAGCAGTGTGTACCTGACCCTCCCAAACTCCCTAAGTATCCCTGCCCCCCACCCTCCAACAATCTTCAGTTTGTTTCCTAAGTCTGTGAGTCTCTTTCTGGTTTGTAAGCTCATTTGTATCATTTCTTTTTTGATTCCACATATAAGGGATGTCATACGCTACGTCTCCCTCTCCGTCTGACTTAACTTCACTCAGTGTGACTCTTCAGGTCCATCCCTGTTGCTACAAGTGACATTATGCCATTTTTTTTAATGGCTCGGTAATATTCCTCTGTGTGTGTGTGTGTGTGTGTGTGTGTGTGTGTACCATGTCTTCACCCATTCCTCTGATGATGGACACTTAGCTTGTTCCCACATCTTGGCTACTGTGAACAGCGCTGCAGTGAACACTGGGGTGTATGTATCCTTCCGGGTCATGTTTTCCTCCTGGATCCATGCCCAGGAGTAGGATTCCAGGGTCTTTTGGTAGCTCTATTTTTAGTTTTTTAAGGAACCTCCGTACTAAAGAACAGATTATTCATGCATGATTTAAGTGGATAATGGGAGGTCAAGAATACATGATATTTAGATTATTTTCAATGCATTTAACAAAAGTATGTATTAACAGCAAATCATTACAATGTCCCAGAATCCTCTTAAGCTACTTAAACGTATGAAAATCTTGCAGATGTCAACTTTAAAGCACATCAGAGTTTTTAAAAAAATATTTCATAGAGTCTAAGAGGAAAACAGTTTGAAGATCACTGCCCTAGACTAACTGATGTTTATTTCCAAGTCTCAGGGAACTATTGTGTTGTTAAGAGAGAGAAAGTCATGTCAGCCTGAACCCTGAGAGAGGAAAGGGAGCCTGGAACCTGAGATTGAAGCCTGATTGATGCATGTCTTTCCCACTATCCATAATGATTGAGTTGGATTATTTCAGAAATGCAAGGTTGATTTAACCACTTTAATTCATCCATCCAAACTTGGGGTCACAGATGTTTGTCGTCTTATGCTCAGTTGCTACACTGGAGTCCAGTTCTTTGCAACCCTATAGACTGTAGCCTGGCAGGTTCCTCTGTCCATGGGATTCTCCAGGCAAGAATACTGGAGTGGGTTGTCATGCCCTTCTCTGGGGGATCTTCCTGACCCAGGGTTTGAACCCTTATCTCTTAGTCTTCTGCACTGGCAGACAGGTTCTTTACCACTGCCGGTCCCTTGGCCATTAAAATAAGGAAATAAACACCAGCAGCCACCGTCCCTTCCTTTACCTATCAAACAACCTGTTGAAGACAACCTGTTTTCTCTTGAAAACTTTTTACTTTCTTCAATGCATGTGTGAAAGTGTTAGTCAATGCATGGGTACTGGAAGGGAAACACATGTGTACTGTAACCAACCACCCTGAAACAATGGGGGCCGCTGTCTCTTCTCCCTGCCTGCATGTTCTGTCTTAACAGTGTTCTTTCAAGAATGGCTTGTTGCCTAACTTCAGCTGGAATCCCTGTAGATTCCTGGGCCCCCACCCAGAACCACCGAGTCAGGCTTTCTGAAAATCTGCACTTTAAACATCTCCTCTCCCCAGTACCCCAAAGTTTGTAAAATGTCATTCCAACTGATGCTTTTGAACGGTGATGTGGGACAAGACTCTTGAGCGTCCCTTGGACTGCAAGGAGATCCAACCAGTCCATCCTGAAGGAAATCAGTCCAGAATATTCATTGGAAGGACTGATGCTGAAGCTGAAGCTCCGATTCTTTGGCCATCTGATGCGAAGGACTGACTCATTGGAAAAGACCCTGATGCTGGGAAAGATTGAAGGCGGGAGGAGAGGAGGACGACAGAGGATGAGATGGTTGGATGGCATCACTGACTCAACGGACGTGAGTCTGAGTAAACTCCGGGAGTTGGTGATGGACAGGGAGGCCTGGCGTGCTGCGATTCATGGGGTCGCAGAGTCAGACACAACTGAGCGACTGAAATGAACTGAACTGACCTCACATTTACTCTTCACACTGCCCTGAAAATTAAATCTCTGTTTTCTTCTCACCCAGGGACCTTCCCCAAATCCTGTCTCGGCCTTTCTCCTACCTGACTTCCTCCTCTGGATCGCTTTGAGGGTTTCACTTCCTTCCACTGCTCCCCCAAATCCACGTGGCTGTGGGCTAGCTCAGTCACTTCAGTCGAGTCCGACTCTGTTTGACCCCATGGCCTGTAGCCCGCCAGGCTCCTCTGTCCGTGGGGTTCTCCAGGCAAGAATATTGGAGTGGGTTGCCATGCCCTCCTCCAGGGGATCTTGCCCACCCAGGGATGGAACCCACGACTCTTACATCTGCATTTGCAGGCGGGGTCTTCGACACTAACACCACCATATGCTCCCCAGTACATATGCCCCCCTTCCAAGGCGTGCTCTTCAACTTCAGCTGCCTCCCATACTGCTGATGGATCCCAGGGATCCCAGGGATTCTTCTAACAATAGTCAGCTTGGTTGAGTACTTATTGAGGGAGGTGCGCTAGACCTTGACTTTGGATTAGCTCACTTATTTTCCCAGAGTAGCCCTTTGAGATGGGTCATCACTGTCACCCTCCTACAAATGATGAAACAGAACCTCAGAGGGAGAAGCAACTTCTTCCAGTTTGTAAGAATTTAAACTGGGTTTTGAACTTGGGACAGTCTGACCTCTTAGCCTCTCTGTAGGTGTCTCTCCTGTGCTCCAAAAGGCCTGACACGGCACTCCATGCATCCCCTTCTCTCTCTCCCTGCCCCACTCTCAGGCCAGATAGCTTCCGTTTGCCTCTCCAGAACCATGGGATGTGACCCCATGTCCTGAGTCTTCACATCTCCCGGAAATATTCCCCGCAGATCTCTGCCTTTCATCTCACAGTTTTTGCCACTCACTCTCCTATTCCTGAAAATGAGTTGAATTACAGTACAGATCTCTCAGAAGTTATCTGAACTTAGTGGCAGAGCCAGAAACAGACTAACATGCTTGATTATAGAAGCTTCTCCACCGGGAAACAGGACACTGTTGAGTCTGTATTCTACTAAGTTCAAGTGACCGAACACAGCTTGCCCTTGTGACACATCACTGTAAGCCTACCCTTTTCGTTTCTTTTCTAACCTAATGACTTACTTCTTCTTCCCCACTTTTGGCTATGTCATTACTTTAGTATTTACCCAAAATGAAGAATTAGTGTTCATAGATGCTTCAAAAATAAGCGCAAATAGGAAAATGCGGTAGACCAGAAGGCTGCTCATAGTGGCTTTGGGCGTCAATCCAGCCTAAAGAAGTGATGTCACCAAATGTGCTTTTTTTAGTTTTTCAATCTGGGTTATCTCGAATGTCAGTTTTTTAATGTACACCCCCAGGATTTAGCGTTGTCTTGAGAAGTCAGAGGGTCCAGCAACACGAGATCCACTTCACTAATGTCGGTAACTGGTAAGGGCAGAATGCTGGCAGTTCTGTCTAGACAGGGCCTGGCCTCCCAGACCACTGCTTCTCCACCTGTCTGCCCTCTCTCTGTCTGCCCCCCATTGCCAGCGGCCCTTCACCTTCCACCTGGCCTTGTTTGTTTGTTTAATCTGCTTTGCAATCTCCCTTTAGACCTGGGCAGGAAGGACCCCTGCCCTGGATGCTTCACTTCTGTGGTTCTAATATAAAATATGTGCACAAAATATTTATTAAAAAATCATGGGCAGGGATGTGCTTGGTGGTCCAGTGGTTAAGACTTCACCTTCCAGTGCGGGAAATGAGGGTTCAATTCCTGGTCAGGGAGCTAAGATTCCATACGCCTTGCGGCCAAAAAACCAAAACAGAACAGAAACAATATTGTAACATTCAATGAAGACTTTAAAAATGGTCCATATTAAAAAAAAATCTTAAAATCATGGGCAAGTCGGCCCCTCAGTACCTGGTACTCAGTGATGGCATCATGTGAGCCATGGCATCCGACATCCTCACCCATGACTGACGTCTTCACGTCTCTGGTGCTGTTCTGCCAAGCACAAGACACTTGCTTCTGAACGTCTTGAAGGTTTGTGGTTGTCTTGCTGCCGATATCGGATGACACTCTACCGTGTATAGAGGATTTGAGCGGGGGAAGTACTTTAAGAAAGAGAAAAGATAACTGAATTGACTGTCGAAGCCTTCTCCCGTGCCGTAAATTAGTGAGATACTTTGTATAGTCCATTGCCCCCTCAATGCCAGATCTTCCCCTTTCCTGTTTCTCAACATCCCGGTTCATGATTTGAGAGGTGTTACAAAGAGCACGGTATTGGTACCAGCTGCACACGGCAACAGAGAACGTTTTATAATATTAATTTATATTCCTCTTCTATTTGCGTATACATTGGTCTTGACGTAACAGGCTTAGGTCCTCAACACCGGCAGTTAGATAAACACTGACTGAACGCTGGAATTGAAAATAGTTTTATTTTTATAACATATTTAATGGGCTTTAACAAATACTTATTATATATTTTTCAGCTTTGTTTAAATAATTTTTACATAAAGCTTGATGTCAATTAATTATCACTTGTATTTTACCTTTCCATCTTAAATAATTTTGAATGTTTGGGAAGAAAAATATTTTAAAATGTTTATGAAGTATTTGCTTTTTAGCATTTAGTTTTTTAATGAGGATTCAAATCTTTTATACTTTGATCATGGTATTTTATTTTTTAAAACTTTTTAGATGATTCTTCTCAAAATCAGGGGTCAAGAAATGACAGGATTTTATTTCAAACAGCCTCAGGGCTATATTTATCCCATGAACTAAGAATGGTTTTTATATTTTTAAAGGTTTATAAAACAAACCAAGACAAATGTATGAAGGGGACCATATGTAGACCACAAAGCCTAAAGCATTTACTATCTGGCTCTTTACAAAAATCTTTCATAGTCTTTGGTAAATAGAATATAACTTTACGGAAAAAACTGACTAAAACTACACATTTTTTGATTTTATTGAAATGGAAGCAACAAAAGGAAACGGGATAAATAATAATTTATGAATTATGTTTATTACTCACATGACCATCAAGGCCCATCTTCAGAACACCCAGAGTTCTGGGTGCGTGTAGTAAGTGAATCCTCTCCTCTGTGGTGGTTTCTGGGATCACATACAGACAATAGCTTGGGAGTTCCCTGGCAGCCCAGTGCTCAGGACTTGCTTGGGGCCTGAGCTCGATCCCTGGTTGGGGAACTAAGACCCTGCATGCCACTCGGTGCCGCCAAATTTAAAAACGAACAAAAAAAGCACAATAACGTGTATGTCTTGCTTTTGTCATTATGAAGGCATGTGTGTCAAATAGGAAGCTCAGATGTTTGAAGGTTTGCTTAATGACTTTTACGCCTCCTGACGTGCAGGACGCAGACCATGCCCAGTGCTGGAAGACCTGCCACCTGTTTTCCTCTGTGCCTTGAGTGTGTGCTTCTGAGTTTCAGCCTTGCCTTAGCCTAAAACTTTTGACCAGCCTCAAGTGACAGAGCCCAGAACCCATCACCGTCTGTTGGCGCTGAGCAGGCTTTTGTCACACTTTTGCTTCCGTGTGGAGTTCTGTTCAAATCCAGAAAAGCTCTGAGCTGAACGTGCATAACTAGAGAAGTTTCTGTACTTTTCATGAATACTCTGGATATATAATAACTTCAGAATACCTAAAGCAGCAAAGGTGTTTTATGAGACAACATTTTTTTTTAACTTTATTTTGCATCGGCGTATTAATGGGCCTCCCTGGTGGCTCAGTGGTAAAAAATCTGTCTGTGATGCAGGAGACCCGGATTCGATCCCTGGGTTGGGAAGATGCCTTGGAGGCGAGCATGGCAACCCACTTCAGTTCTCTTCCCTGGAGAGTCCCATGGACAGAGGAGCCTGGCAGGGTACAGTCGATAGGGTACAGAGTCGGACACGACCAAAGCAACTAAGATCAGCAGCATGGCCGATTAACAATGTTGTGACAGCTTCAGGCGCACAGTGAAGGGACTCAGCCACATGTATACATGTGTCCATTCTCCCCCCAACAACCCCCACATCCAGGCTGCCTGCCACATAACACTGAGCAGAGTCCCCTGTGCTGAACAGCAGGTCCTTGCTGGTGATCCATGTTAAATGTAGCAGTGTGTACATGTTCATCCCAGACTCCCTAACTATCCCTTCTCCTCATTCTTCCCCAAACTCCGGCTTCCCACACCATAAAGTTTGTTCTCCAAAAGAGTCTATATTTTGTAAATCAGTTCATTTGCATCACTTCTTTTTAGGTTCCACGTGTGGTAGGATATTTCTCCTCGTCTGACTTACTTCATTCAGTATGAGTCTCTAGGTCCATCCATGTGAGAGGCAACTTTTTTTTTTTTTTTTTGAGGCAACATTTTATCCTTGGGGCAGGGGAGTCATTTTGGTCAAATCCTTCCTTTTTTACTAATCGGTCATGTGTTTGGGCCAGTGTTTCCGTTCAGTCTCCCAGACCTTTTTATTGATACAATTTCAACACCAGGAAAGATACACATCTTCCAGTTACTTGATGGAAGAAAGATGGGAGAGCATTGATAATCCCATGGAAAGTTTCAATCCCCTGGCCACTGGAGGCAAAATGAGACAGAAGAGAAAGGAAGTGAGAGATGGTAGGGGAGGAGGGGGCGGGGAGAGGACGCACCCGCCTCTGACCCCCACTGGGTCCTTGTGAGCCTCATCTGCCTTAACCACTGCCTCCTGAACCGCTTTCACCAGCTACACCAGCTCCTTTCAGGATGGGAAGAGGTATGTTGTTCCTTTTAAGGGTGAGCCTTGGCCAATTGGAGCTCCAGGGTCTCTGTCCTGACGCCCAGCCAACCGGCCCCGAAGTGCAGGATCTCAGTGATCACACTCCACTCGAGACAACACACAGACCACCCTCCCTGTGGTGTCCCTGGAGACATCTGTGATGCCTTCCGCTCTGGGGTTGAGTCCCGAGAGGCTCCGAGCGTGCAGAGTGACTGTCCCTACTGGCTGAGAAGGTGCAAGGCGCCTGCAGAACAGTGTCTGGATCCTATTCTTTAAAGGAATCAGGGTCGTTGCTCTTCCCACATTCGAATTTACATCTGACGCTTATTTTGTCCTGCACTGTAGCTGTTGAAAGTTGCCAGATATTTTCCTAGAGTTGCATATGTTAGCTCTTGCCTGTGGCTTTCACTTTCACACCTTTGAGGGTCTTTACCATAATCAGCGAACTAATTTACACAACTCTAGGTTATTATACTTCTGAGTGTTCCTTCCATAGGGTTCAACCTGTAAAAGCCAGAAAGGGGGAAAATAAAAAGAAGTTTGTTCTAAGAAATGAAGAAAGGTTTTCACTTTTGTTGTTTGATCGTGCAGCTCACTTTTAAAAGATACTTTGAAGTGGTAACCTGAGCAAACTTGCTACCTTTTCAACATTGCTTAAATTTCCCATAGTACTTTTTAAAATATTCTTTAATCACTTCTCATTGACTTTCATTTCATCGCTTTGAATTGGGGGGAAATGTCTCAAGTTCTTTTCTGTTTTCTTGTTTTGAAAATAGTGATTCCAAAGGCAGGTCAGGGGCCTTTTTCCCCATATAGGATTTTATTTTAAAATTCAGAGCCACCGTCCTGACATGCTGGACACTGAAGTCTTTTTGTGCCTAAAAATTTCCCTTAATTCCATCATTGACGTATTTTGATGTTTGTAAACCTAACAGAAGGCAGAGTCCTGAGAAGCCAGACGCAAGTCAGTAATAGAAAAGAGTCTGGAGTTCTTGGGGACTCTGACTCCTCTTCAGAACCGCCTGAAGAGAGACTGACCATTGACAATTTAAATCTTCAATGCTTTATCTCTTTGTCTGAATCTTGGAATGCCATTGATACCCTCTTTGTATTTATAATTGTTTTAATTAGCCACCCAGCAGGGGTGCCTCTCCCAGCTGGATTATGGGCAGCACAGCAGGACCTTACAACCCAGTTAAAACAAAGCCTAGACTTTATGGCTCGCTTAATTTCTTTTATCTGTATCAATAATTTTTTTCTTTTTTTCTCTTACTCTCCCTCGTTTTCACTCATTTTTTCTCCTGCCTCCCCCTGGTGTTTGGGCGGGGGCAGGAGCAAAAAGCTTGGGCTCCCAAAATGGCTTTGCTTTTGAAGACTCCAAGAATTATGGAAAAACCTCTGCTGTGAATATTTATCAGCAGCTCACATCTCTCGGAGGAAAACAGCACAGATGTGCTCGTCCCCTGCCCTCTGCCGTGATTGTATCTTGAGCGATTACGCTGAAATTGATGTCGGTTTCTAAACTTTGGTGGGCGGAGGGGAGGGGAACGTTTGCAAAAGGCTGCTCTGCTGTCCCCGGCGCTGTTTGTTCTGTTTGACCACATCCTTCTTTTGTGGATGGAAACCTGAGGATCGATTCTGATGCAGATCTGACACCGTTTCCATTTGTGGGAGCTGCGTGGCCTGGGATGTTTGGACCTTGGGAAATTCTTGCATTGTTAGGACTGTTTTTCCTCCGCTTTGAACTGGGTGATGCTACTTTGGTGTGATCACGAACACACTGCCCGATCTGGCGCGTTTCATTGGAAGGAACAGAAATGCACGGCTTGTTTGTGGCTTTTTAGAAATTACCAGGGCCTCTCCCTATTTGTGAATCTGTAGAACTCCTAGTCTAGAAATTGAAACAGGGCCGATTCCTGTGGACACATGCATCGCTGCTGAAAGTCATCCTGCTGCACTCTGTTGCAAATAATCCAGTTCAGCCTTTTTCTGATCATGCCCCAAATCACTTATTTGCATTTGAAAAGAAATGATAGCTCCAGTTATCAGATATGGAAAAGGCTTTCAACTGGCTTCTGTATTTCTGTACAAAGATCTTAAGTGTTGTTGAGCCTTACTTTTATTTCTAGAACTTTCCAACAGTTAGCACTGTGTCTGTCCTCCCCCCGCCCCCCAGCAGCCCAACAACACTGGGGGTGGAGGTGGTGTTTGCATTCTGTGTACAGTTATTTAGTATTGGGGTGTCTTTAAAACCAAGGATGGTTGTAATTAAAATTTCATCTTGCTATCTCAGAATTAGTTTTGGCTTTGTAACCAATCAGAGCCCCTGACATTCACTTGCTTTGTAAAACAGCAAACATCACAAAGACCATGCTTAAATACCCATAGCAATTTGTTGAGTGCAATTGTAAGGCTTTGAAATTCAAAGACAGGATTGAGAAGAGGCAGGAAACCCTGTGTGAGCTAGAGGCCCAGGGGTTGGGAGACTCTTGCAGGAGCCTAGTGTCCTTGAGGGGCACTAAATGACTAGAGGATCAAAGACCAAGGAGGCCCGTCAGGTGCCCGCGTTGCCACGGCTGACATATATATCTGTAAGTATATGTATGTTCATGAAAATAGTATAACTTGATGGCTGCACAATATCGCAAATGGGCTAAATGCCTGTTAATTTATACACTTTAAAATACTTAATTTCATGTGATGTGAATTGTATGTGAATCAAAAATAAAAATGAGATAATCCGACCAAAAAAAAAAAAAGATAATATAGTAATAAAGATTTGGAGAGCACTGTAAAATTTGTGGATTTTCTTTTTTTTTTTTTTTTTTAACGTGCCGCGTCTGGCTTGATCCTCATAGGCCAGGACCCCTTTGTTGTCCATACTTTGAATGTTTATCTCATTTCATATTGAAGCCAGGGGGCCCAGCTCACCTACTGCCACCCTCTAGTGACAACACAGAACTGGAGGCTTAGAAATTAGTGTGCCTGCTCCATCAAATCCAGCAGCTGACAAGTGCCAGCCCAGGTTTCTAAAGCTTGTAAATCAAGCTTTATGGATGCTTCTTGTTTGCTCACATGATGTTAGAGTGGGAGATACGGTGCTTGGAAGCCGAACAGATCTGTGCTGGGATGGCTAAGGACTTGCCCTGAGCCCCAACCCTTCCTGTGCTGATCTCCCCTGGGGGTGGGAAGGCAAGGGGAGGGTGGGTCTCGCCCCGCATCCCGGGGCTGCTGTGTAATTTCAAGAGCCAGCCCGAGTGTTGGTACATGCTTGGGCTGTGTGTAAGCTTCATAGTGGTGCACATGATTTACAGTGTACACGTCAGGCACCCAGACCTCAGTAATGGAGCATTTTCACTTCTGTGATTTTTATTATTATCGCCGTCATTTTTATCCCTGTAAATGTGGCAACACTGACCCGTGATCAAAGGCAGAGAACTCTTTTAAATGTAGAATCTAGTTCAAAGTATCAGCAGTTGCAATCCATGTGAAGATTAGAGATAAAAAGGAATTTTTAAAATATTTTTTAAATTTGGGAGGTTTTTATTCCCCTCACAGATGTTATCGTGACTCTCTGAATGTCTCTATAAGTATATACCTATCCATACAAGTACCTCCATCATTATAAAACACTGTATGTATATACTATATATTATAAAATACTATATGTTAGCAGAGGCTTCGAAAGGAAAAAAGATGGAGAAACCCGTGGTCCCTGGAGTGGGCGGGCTCGTCGTCGTCTTGCCTTTCTATGGAATGCATTTTGTAACATTTGAATTTTTGTTTGTTTGCCTTCTTCATCATACATCACCAGTCCTGGAAGCATGCCAATCACAAAGTAGACCCTCCACACATATTTTTGGGAAATCAATGGGCTTCCCCGGTGGCACTGTTGCTGCTGCTGCTGCTGCTAAGTCGCTTCAGTCGTGTCCGACTTTGTGCGACCCCATAGATGGCAGCCCACCAGGCTCTGCCGTCCCTGGGATTCTCCAGGCAAGAACACTGGAGTGGGGTGCCATCTCCTTCTCCAATCCATCAAAGTGAAAAGTGAAAGTGAAGTCGCTCAGTCGTGTCTGACCCTCAGCGACCCCATGGACTGCAGCCCACCAGGCTCTTCCATCCATGGGATTTTCCAGGCAAGAGTACTGGAGTGGGGTGCCATTGCCTTCTCCACCCCGGCGGCACTAGTGGTAGAGAACCCACCTGCCAATGCAGGAGACAGAAGAGACGCAGGTTTGATCCCTGGGTCGGGGACGATCCCCTGGAGGAGGGCATGGCAACCCACTCCAGTATTCTTGCCCGGAGAATCCCATGGACAGAGGAGCCTGGTAGGCTACAGTCCATGGACTCGCAAAGAGCTGGACATGAGAGAAGCCACTTAGCACAATATAGTAAATGTGAAACCAGGAAAGCAATAAAAGGCATTGCACAAAGTAAGTCTTATGAAATCACTGCCATTATTGGAGCATGGAAAATACCCTCTGATAACGTACTGGTCAAATTTCCAACAAAAGATGCATTTCCAACTTTATTCTTTACTGTCTTTTTTCTTAAGCCCAAAGTGAAACAACAAAAGGGTTTTTTTTTCAGACTCTATTAGAGGCACGGAGCTCCTGCCAGATTCAGCTGGATGGTTCTGTATTGGCTAAATGAATCAGCACAGGGCCAGTCCGTGGGTTTGCAGTGCCTTGCCAGCTTCAGATGGTTTCAACTGTGTCTCCTAAAGTCCCTCTGAATGACATCATTCACATCTGTGGCGACTTAAGCCTCCTGTTTCTTTGAAAACGGAATTTGAGAATATGAAGGGTTTACACTCTCTAAACTAATTAGCAGTGACCAGTAACTTGAGGAGGCCAGTGTGCCCTCTAGGACACTCAGTTTACCTGGGAGCCTCACCACGTCCATCCAGCCATTTCTAGATAGGTTACCAAGCCCGGTGTGGGAGGGAAGGAGGCGTGCACTTTTTTAAAACAGAGAACTAATCAAGTATGGTTCTCCGGATATTTCTTTCTATAGGATGTGACCTGGCAAACAGATGTAGCATCCAGTATTCGAGAAATGGATTTTCAAGGAAAAGATGGTGCTTTGCACAAAAATGTTTAATTAATAAAGCAATTAGTGAGACCAGTGCTTTAAAAGAGAAGACAATAAGTGCATTTTCTGGCGTAACTGGATCACCTGAAATATATCCACGTCTTGTCGTTCAGTTACTAAGTCGTGTCCGACTCTTTTGTGACCCCATGGACTGTAGCCCACCAAGCTTCTCTGTCCATGGGATTTCCCAGGCAAGAATACTAGAGTGGGTTGCCATTTCCTTCTCCAGGGGATCTTCCTGATGCAGGGATCAAACTTGCATCTCCTGAATTGGCAGGTGGATTCTTTACCACTGAGTCACCTGGGAAGCTGTCTATATGTATAACATAAATAGATAATATATTGCGTTCCATTCTGATATGGAACAACAATCTTGAAGATATAGTAAATGAAGAAGTCAAGGTATGACATGGTATACCTAGTATAACAAAAAGCGTACAGGTAGGCGGCTGATCTATACGTATTTGCTTATAATTACATAGAACCTCTCTGGAAGAATAGACAGGAAACCTGTATAAGCCGTGAATAGAAGTAACCGTGCTCTTCTGAGTCATAGTGGAGCTTGAGCCAAAAGGAAAAAAGTCTGGAGTTCTGACCTTGTTTTCATTTGAATTTTGATATTTTGTTCATCATGGATTTTTTCCATTAATGTTTTTGTTTCTATAATTTCATTTTTAAGATACTACATTTAAACAGTATTTATCTTGATTACTGAGTTTCTTTAAACCTCCTTAGGGTTTTGTGCCCAAGATGAGTGAGGGGCCCTCAGCCTCGGTTCTCACTCCTCTTTCGCACTGTTTTACTTTATCCTCACCACATGCAAGTATGGCTTATTCAAAAATAGGGGTGAAATGCATTTAACCAAAACTGGTGTTTAGGACCCTTTATAGTCATGGTTCTTAGTCTTTGGGGCTTATAGATTGCACAGAGAATCCGATGAAAGTTCGCACTATACATGTACAAACTATACTCTGCGTTTAATTTCAAGGGGACCCCCAGACCTTGAGCCCCAGCCAACATTTTTAAAGAATAAGACTCCAATTAGAGTGGCTACCAAGAGGCCTAACTTCTCTCTTAACTAGTATTCTGGTTTTCCCTACATCCTCCCTACTAAAGGGAAAAGCCACGTATCTTACTTCTATCTTCCAGGCCTTTTAAAATATCCCTTAAGGGACGGTCTGCGCTGTCTGCTGTCGGGACAAATGACAACCGTGTTCTTTGTTCCCTGGTGTTTTTGCTGTCACTGCGGTGTCTCCTGGGGTCTGAATAATTCCCCCTAATGAAATGATACATCATGGATGAGACCCCCTTCTAAAAGGAGATTACTCTAAACTTCTGTCGCCTTCGAGGGACACCCTCCAACACGTTACTCAACAACCTCTAGACCTGATTTCTCACTCTGGCACTTTGGTCTTCTGAGTTCATTGTGGTGGGAGCTGTTTAGCAGGGATGTTTAATCCCTGGCCCATTAAATGCCGGTGGTACCCCCCAGTTGTGATAACCAAAAGTATCTCCAGACAGCATGAAATACGCCCTGGATAAATACCATAGCTGCTTAAGAACCACTGGCCTAGGGAATTAATTCCCTGGCGTACGTTGGTTAGGACTCCATGCTCTCACTGCCAAGGACCGGGTTGCCGGTTTGATCCCTGGTCCAGGAACTAAGATCCCACAAGCTGCCTGCTTGCCCCTCACAAAGAACCACTGGGCTAGACTTGCTAGGCTTGCATCTGAAGATTTGGTGGCTGTCTTCCAGTTTCTCTCTCCAGCTTTGGTGAGATGCATTACGTTTCCTACAGTAATAATGAATGCACTGGGTAAACAAAACGAATGGTTAACTTACAAATTTGTGGGAATGTTGATCCTGACGTTTTGTCCTTTTTACAATCGATACTATCATTATTTATGAATTCTCAGCCGTGGAAAAATGCATAAAGACCTTCCCCTCCTTCAGCTGGACTCTCCTTCCTCCTCCTAAAACACCGTCTTCTGCTTCTCCAGCGTTAAGTCCAGGAAGTTAAAGCACAACCACTTACCTGTTACAAATGACTAGCTAAACTAATCCCCAGTCTTTATGGCCCCCAAACTTACTTCCGAAGAGTGTTTTTACCCAGCCTGAGAAAGTATTACTTTCTGCTTGAGTGTAATTAAAATCTCAGTCATCTATTCAAGAATGCCTTTGCCGGTAAGATATTAATTGTGTCTTAGAGCTGGAAAGTATTCTTCCTAACAGGACTTAATGGAGCGTACAGATCCCAGAGACATTCATAATCACTGTCCCCTCTGGAAATATGACACTGGGGAGATGGATCATTCACTTTCACTGTTTTAGGACTTAATGGAGGGTAAAGTTTTTAATCTACTTGTTGGGAGCTTAATATTTTTAAGAAAGAAAAGACGCCTTACAGTCTCAAGGGCCAGACAAGACTCTTTATTTTTTTCATTGAGTTTAAAGACGTTTTGGGAGTTTTCTTATGGGAATATACTTGTCATTATATTAATTCTAAGCAGCGTTCATTTTTCCCACTTTTCATTACCAAATAGGCAACGCACACACACACAATGTTTTTAAAGGCACAAAGGAGCAAAACAAACCATTGTGAATACCCACAACAGGGGAAACCTCAGAGATGTCTGGATGCGTCTGTCTTTTGCACACCATTGCGTGTGTGCGTGCTAAGTCGCTTCAGTCCTGTCCGACTCTTTGTGACCCTGTAGACTGTAGCCCGCCAGGCTCCTCTGTCCATGGGATTCTCCAGGCAAGAACACTGAAGCAGGTTGCCATGCCCTCCTCCAGGCAACCCTCCCAACCAGGGATCAAAGCGCGTCTCTGGCATCTCCTACATGGGCAGGTGGGTTCTTTACCACTGAGCCACCTGGGAAGCCCCTTTGCGTACCACTAGGATGGTGAAACTCAGCACAGAGCTCAGCACTGATCCTGGAACGTTGGGGCCAACACCACACCTGTGGAAGGCATTCCATTCCTCGAACGGCTTCTGTTAGGAGGGCCTCACTCCCTAATATGACTTAGAGTTTGAGCCAAATTCCAAGCGAATCTTTTAATTTTGTTGGGTCAGAATACTGTAGATAATCCTATGTTGTTTTGGTGTTTATGATTTTTGCTTGTCTTTTTTTTTTCTCATCATTTGCATGTGTGCATGTAATTATTTGAAAGAGGCCATCCGTTCATGAGCTTCAATATTCAAAAAGTACAAAGTGCTGTGCAATAAAAACACTTGCTTTTCTTGTTATGCAGTCACTGATTCCCATCCCCAAGGCAACCGCCCTTGTTTCTTGTTTCTCTTTCTGGAGATTTGTATACATTGACAAGCAAAGGTTTTTACACTGACTTTTTTATTTGTTGCCACAAATGAACCCTATTAGACACGCTGATCTGTATCTGCTTTTTCCACTTGTATATGCATCTTGGACACTGACCCATATCAACAGTGTTAGAGAAAGCTGTTCATACCTACCACGTTTTAAAAAATATCTACATCATATACGGCTGTACTTAATGTTTTTAACCCATTGACCTACTTAATGCCATTTACATAGTTTTAATCTCTTCTATGGGCTTCCCAGGTAGTTCAGTGGTAACGAATCTACCTGCCAAGCAGGAGACGGAGGAGATGCTGGTTCGATTCCTGGATTGGGAAGATCCCCTGGAGAAGGAAATGGCAACCCATTCTATTATCCTTGCCTGGGAAATCCCATGGACAGAGGAGCCTGGCAAGTTACAAACCATCGGGCTGCAAATAGTCGAGCGCGGCTTCGTGACTAAACTACCACCACCGCTCTTTTCTATAACAATAATCCACAGCAAGTATTTCTAAATACAAAAGCATAATGTAGCAACTACCTGAATATCCCCCACACTGTCTGAATTAAGACTCCTCTGCATTGCACACCAGATAAAAAAACTGCTCAAGAATTTTTTTTTTTTTTGCTCTAGAATTTTTTAAAAAATATTTAAACTAACTTTTGTAGAAGGCTTTGGATTTACTAAAATAAGTCATTGTTATAAACTGCATGTTTGTGCCCCCTCCAAAATTCATGTATTGAAACCCTAACCCCCAGTGTGATAGTATTAGGAGATAGGACGGTGGTTAGAACTTGGCGCTCTCACTGCCAAGGACATGGATTCAATCCCTGGTAAGAAGAGACCCCGGAGAGCTTGCTTCCTCCCACTCTGGTCCAAAGCAAGCATGTGAGGATACAATGAGAAGACCGCTGTCTGCAAACCAGGAAGTGGAAAGCGCGCCGGCCCCACCTGGACCAAGTGCCCTTCACTCATCAGGCTTGCCTTCAGACTCTCCCTCCAGAGACCGAGGACTGAAGGCTCGGGGGTCACAGCCCGGGGTCCCAGAGAGAGGGGGTTGGGCACACGTATGCTAAGAGGAGCCTGTCCTGTGCGGTCAGTGCAGACCCCTCCCCACTGTGAAATGCACTCAGAACGTCCCACCTTGGCAAGGCTTTGCCCTCCCATTTCATCTGCTCTGCTCCCCTAAGCTCCTGCCCCCAACCCCATCCTTAGGCCACTGCCCAGCCCTAGTCTACTGAAGGAGCCCCCTAAGGAAGCAAGGAAGTGACGTTTAAGCCAATCCCAGGACTTCCGGCAGGAAGCAGGGGGTGCACTGGACATTAGTGAGGTGATTGTGGTTGTCGCAGTAACGAGAGCTCCCTGCCACCAGGGATGACATGTCCTCAGCATGCGAGACGCCCCACACCACGGTTACAGCCCTCCCCAACTTCGTGTGTCTTGTGGGGCACTGGTGTAGGGCCTGTAAGAACGTCTTCAGGATGTTCGCCTGTAAGGACATCACTCGCGCCCATTTTGTCATTTGTTTTCCCACAGTTGGCCTTAATGTTAACTAAGGTGAACTTCCATTCTCTCCTCTGATAGGGTTAAATCTGGCCTGTACATTCTTGCTGTAATTATGTCCAAGTGTGCCCTTTGCTTTTTTTTTTTTTCCTATTCTTATTGCCTCCTAAAACCAAACTTGGCTATTATTGGTTGGAATAATTATCAGACTTCTTTCAAATGTCTCCTAGCCTAGTATCTATCCCAAGCACTTGAATATGGAAATAAGAAATAGCATTTTTATCTAGAAAACAAAACAAGTTGCTTCTCCTGGGAAGCCTTCACGGCCCACCCCATCCTCCTCAACCTCCTCAACCATCGCCCTGTGCTGAGAATGTCTATTTTCCGGCACTCGTCACCACGGGAGTTAAATTGTTTTTATCTGCACCTTTGTTTAGCATCTGCCTCCTACCCTGCAAGCTTCCTGAGAGCAAGGACCCTGTCTTTCTTAGTTTCCACAATACTGCCCTGCTTGGTGTGTGTTCTAGGACACAGAAGATGTTCCATATATATTTGTTAGATTAAAAAAGAAGGGACAAGGGAAGGGAGAGAGGAAAAAAAATTATATCCAGAGCTTTGCTTTTTGAAAAGATATTTAATAATGCCCCGAGGCTCCTTTGGGGTTTGGAGGGACACCTGTTCAGCTCACTGTAAAGGGCCAGCTCTCATATTTTGCTCACTTGTTTGTTTATTATTTATTCCTTCTGGGATTTTTTTTGAAAAGACTAAGCAGAATCAACAAAAGGGAACTTTGCTTTACTTTCTTTGCAAGCAAATGTTGGAGTCACTCTGCTTTTATATTTTTTAAATTATTTTACTTTTGGCTACGCTGGGTCTTCATCGCTGCTGGAAAGTTTTCTCTGGCTGTGGCGTGCGGGCCCCTCATCACAGCGGCTCCTTCTGTGGCGGAGCACCAGCTCGAGCGCCCTCAGGCCCCAGTAGCTCTGGCTCGAGGGCTCAGCCTTCCTGCAGCTTGTGGGATCTTCCCAGACCAAGGATCAAACCCCTGTCCCTGGCTTTGGCAGGTGGGTTCTTCACCACTGGCCCGCTGGGGAAGTCCCAGACTCCTGCTCCTGAGAGGGGGCATCACAAGCAAGCCCCCAGCCCTGCCCACAAGCAGCTCACCTGCTGGATGGTGACTTAGACCCCAAGACGCGCAGATGGCGGGGGAGGGGGCGGGGCCGAGCACCCAGGAGCACTGGTCAGCGTGGTGAGGGTTGGCGTGTTATCAAAACATGTCAGTTTCTGGTGACAAATGGAACCACCGGGGGGTGACAGCCTCCCCCAAGGCAAGCATGACATGCGGTGACGGGGGGCTGGACGCAGCGTGTTAAAGCCGCGGCCGTAAATCGGATGACGTTCAAATGTGCCATCTTCGGGTCAGGTCAGCCTCCAAATCTGTCAAAGCACTTACTCTTGGCCCTGGGTCAGCCTTTTTGGAAAGAATTGTTTTCCTGAACCGCGCTCATTCTTCCTCTCTTTACTGTCTGTGATCCCTTGGGTCTGGATGAGTCTAGATGGTTTTTTAAAGGTTTTTTCTTTCAATCACAAAAGTAGTACGGGAACACTGGGAAAAAAAAAACATAAAATATACACACAAGAAAAATTGTGTCCAATTTTTAAGATGACGATTTCAGTGTTGTGTCATTTCTTTGCATTTTTTTTTAAACAACTGGGAGATTTTTCTATACGTACTCTGTTGGGGGAAATAATTCTAGACTCCAGGACATTGCACGGAGAGGCCCTGCTTTCCTTTCACCCAGCTCCCCCTGTGGCCACGGCTCATGTGACCGTAGTACAATGCTTGTCCACACTGCTGTGTAGCTTTTTAAGAAAATTCATGCTCTGGTGTGAACATCCTTCTCTGTGATAATCTCTGCTCTTCCAGGTTCCCTGCTTGCGCCCTGTGGTCTAGTTTTCACACTGCAGCCAGAGGGATTCCCTTAAAATCTGAGGATGGTAGCCCTCCTTTGTGTCCCAGGTGGCTCAGTGGTAAAGAATCCACCTGCAGTGCAGGGGCCTCGGGTTCAATCCCTGGGTCTGGAAATCCCCTGGAGGAGGGCATGACAACCCACTCCAGTATTCTTGCCTGCGAAATCCCATGAACAGAGGAGCCTGGCGGGCTACAGTCCATGGGGTCTCAAAAGTGTCGGAAAGAACTTAGTGACTAAACAATAAACAAGCCCTCTTTACTAAAGCCCCCACTGGGCTGTCACCTCGCTCAGGGTTTTGCCGTGCACTGGGAGGCCCGATGGCGGCACCAGTCCCCAGCCCCAGCCCCCTGAAAGTCTGGTCCCTTCAGCGCTCTCGCCGCGGCTCGCCGCACGGTGGCCGTGCTGGCCTCTCGCCTTGTCTAGCCTGTCACCTGTGTTCCTGCCGCAGGGCCTTTGCCCTGACTCCTCCCTCTGCCTCCACGCTTTTCCCAGGCATGTAATGGGTTGTTACACCTATTACTCATTGTCTGAACCCTGCCCCCTAATTAGGATGTAAGTTTCATAAGGAGGTACCCCAAGCCCCTAGAACACACTGCTATACAGAGTAGAGTAAGAGTTAAATGAAACATTCACTGATGCACAAATCAATAGTGATGACAAGTTTAGAGGGACTTTGGTTAAGACTCCACGCTTCCAGTGCAGAGGGCGAGGGTTCGATCCCTGAAGATTGAATTAAGACACAGTTCCTACTATGTGCCACTTCTGCTCCACTAACGTGCAGTTTACTAATGTGTCAGCTTGTAGTGAAGTGAAGTGAAGTGAAGTTGCTCAGTCGTGTCTGACTCTTTACAACCCCATGGACTGTAGCCTATCAGGCTCCTCTGTCCATGGGATTTTCCAGACAAGAGTGCTGGAGTGGATTGCCATTTCCTTCTCCAGGGGATCTTGAGGAAAAGTATATTTTTCATTCACTTAAATATTTTTATTCAACAGCGATTGCTTGAGGACCATTTGTTCAGCCTACAAGATATAACACACGGCTGACGGAAAAACAATCAGCAGGAATTGTTATCCAACAGGAGGTAGCCTGGTTGGGGAGAACAGTTAGATCTCACATGCCTCGGGGCACAACCAAGGGGGAAACAAAAGCTAAATTACAGTTTGGACTCTGTGTTTGAATCCCAGCTCTGCCTGTCAGCTGTATGATCTGGAACAAGTTACTCTCCTGGGCCACAGTTTCCTCATTTGTAAAATAGGGAGATAGTATTTATCTATCTCACAGGAATTCGTTACCTTAAAGTTTACCTTAGTTAATATAGGTAAAGAGCTGGGACAGTGTCTGGCATAAAGTAAATGGCATAAACCAGTATTATTTAATAGCATTTCTGTTAATTATGTACCATGATTGATTTTAACAATAGCTAAATATTTAGTTGCTTTCCACTTTTCATAGGCTTGCAGAAAAAATACAGTGAGATTCCTTATAGCTAGAACTTTGCACAAGCCCTTAATTATCTCTTTAAGAAAAAATGTTCACGGTGGCTTTTTTTTTTTAACTTTATAAACATAACTGTTCTCCTCAACAAGGCTATTTCTAATTGGATAACAATTCCTTCTGATTGTTTTTCTATCAGCATTGTGTTATACCTCGTCGGCTGAACAAATAGCCCTCAAGCAGTCGTTGTTGAATAAAAATATTTAATTAAAAAAAATATGCTTTTCCTGAAACAAGCTGACGCATTAGTGTTGCAGCAGAAGCACATAGTAGGTACTATATCTTCACGTATCCCTTCTTCTGTAAAAGCAGAAACCATGACTGATGGCAGAACACGCTGGCATTCAGAATAAAGACTACATTTCCCAGACTCCCTTCCAGGTAGGTGTGGTCACGTGACTATGCTCAAGCCAGTAAGCTATGAGAAGGTATCTCGTGGAGCAGCTCAGTAATGGCTTTAGGGAAGGAAGGTGGTTTCTGCCCTTCCTCTTTGCCTGTATGCTAAGTCACTTCAGTTGTGTCCAAGTCTTTGCCACCCTGTGGACTGTAGCCCACCAGGCTTCTCTGTCCATGGGATTCTCCAGGCAAGAATACTGGAGTGGGTTGCCATTTCCTCCTCCAGGGGATCTTCCCAACCCAGGGATCGAACCTGCATCTCTTCCGCCTCCTGCATTGGCAGGTGGGTTCTTTACCACTAGCACCATGTGGGAAGCCCAGCATGGTCCCTGGAGCTCACGCTTCCTTACTGGACAATGACAATCACAATTTGAGAATAATAGGGTGGCTGGTCGGAATGAGCTGCAGTGCCTGACAATCATTAAGTTGACACACTAGGCACTCTACTGCCTGTGTGTGCTCGAGAGAAGTAAACTCTTTGTTTAAAGCACTGTTACTTCTGGTTTTCTATTCTGCCCAGACAGACCTAATCCTATCTAACTCAGGGCTCAATAAATATTTCTTTGCTAAATAAACTGAAAATTTGTACCTAGGTTTGCATTTGGCAAAGCATTTTCTCAAGCTTTGTTTAATTTGGCAAAAGTCCTAAATTGAGTTTCCAATCTTGTCCCTTCCAAAATCTACTGCTAGTCTCTGTATTCGGAGAAGGCAATGGCACCCCACTCCAGTACTTTTGCCTGGAAAACCCCATGGGCAGAGGAGCCTGGTAGGCTGCAGTCCATGGGGTCGCTAAGAGTCTAACACGACAGAGCGACTTCACTTTCACTTTTCACTTTCATGCATTGGAGAAGGAAATGGCAACCCACTCCAGTGTTCTTGCCTGGAGAATCCCAGGGACGGAGGAGCCTGGTGGGCTGCTGTCTGTGGGGTCGCACAGAGTCGGACACAACTGAAGCGACTTAGCAGCAGCAGTAGCAGCAGCAGTCTCTGTATTATGTAGGAGTTGGTGATGGACAGGGAGACCTGGTGTGCTGCGATTCATGGGGTCACAAAGAGTTATACACGACTGAGCCACTGAACTGACTGACTGACATAATATTATGGAGCTTATATAATCCATGTATTATGTAGAATGCATCTGTATACAAAGGTCACTCAGGGTGGTTTAGACAAAGATTTAATTATCTCCAAAAACAAGTCTTGCATCTCAGTTTGACATAGTGATTTGGTCATGTCACGCAGCACCCAGGCTTCTCCTACCCACTGTTTCCCCTCTCTTGGCATTTTACTGAGTTCTTGCCTCGTGGTCGCAGGATGGCTGCCGGCACAGGCAGCTTTGTGGTCTCACGGGAAAAGGAAGTGGACGTGGGGCAGCACTGCCTTCTTCTCCTGTGGCTTGCTCCCTTTGTCAGGGAGGGAAAGCTTTTCCAGAGGCTCCCCAACTTGTGTCCGTCTCTTTGGCCAGACTGGTCACATGATCTATCCCCCCAGCAATCCCTGTGGAAAGGCAACAGAAGTGCTCTGATCGGTACAGCCCAGCTGGTCCTCAGAGAACAGTCCGCGAATCCTGTGGTCTCTGAGACCCTCTGGGTCGCGGGGCCCATGAAGGCGAAACAATTTTCATAATAACACTAAAAAGTTACCTGCCGGTTTTCACTGTGTGGACATTTGTACAAATGGTGCAAAAGCCGGTCTGAGAATCCCACTGTCTGCTGTTAAAGCCAGTCTTGAGATTTGCATACAGTGCAAAAGATTACATGCCACTCTTCGTGATAATTTTCTTTATTTTGAAAAATATTCCTATTTCATAAAATGTTTATTTGTTATGTAACAGAATTATATGGGCTTGCTTCCGTGGTGGCTCAGATGGTAAAGAATCTGCCTACAGTGCGGAAGACCCAGGTTCGATCCCTAGGTTGGAAAGATTCCCCTGGAGAAGGGAATGGCTACCCACTCCAGTATTCTTGCCTGGAGAAGTCTATGGACAGAGGAGCCTGATGGGCTGCGGTCCAGGGGGTCGCAAAGAGTCAGACACAACTGAGCAATGGACACTTTCACTTTCAATTGGATTATTATTATTATTTTAAATGACTTATAGTGGCTGCTCAGTATCCTCCAGGACCCCTGCAAACACCAAAATCTGTGGGTGCTCAAGTCCCTTACATAAAGTGGGATGATTATCTGTCAGTGTCTGAAGATACAGGACTTACTCATACTGGCTATAATAAACATTTTAAATTTTCACAGTTTTCATTTCTCAGTTGGTATCTTCAACTCAAAACAGTTGAGAACTACTTACTTAGATGAATCCAAGGGATAGACATCATTTGGTCTGCACAAAATCAAGGTCTCATTATAAGGAATGAGAGGAAATAGTTGTCCAGCAGGCAAGCAAGAATGTCTGGACACTTTCCAAGAACTCAGATTATACATACAGCCTGTGTAGTAGTATGTAGCAGTTCAGTCACTCAGTCGTGTCCAACTCTTTGCGACCCCATGAATCGCAGCACGCCAGGCCTCCCTGTCCATCACCATCTCCCGGAGTTCACTCAGACTCATATCCATCGAGTCCGTGATGCCATCCAGCCATCTCATTCTCAGTCGTCCCCTTCTCCTCCTGCCCCCAATCCCTCCCAGCATCAGAGTCTTTTCCAAGGAGTCAACACTTTGCGTGAGGTGGCCAAAGTACTGGAGTTTCAGCTTTAGCGTCATTCCTTCCAAAGAAATCCCAGGGCTGATCTCCTTCAAGATTGACTGGGTGGATCTCCTTGCAGTCCAAGGGACTCTCAAGAGTCTTCTCCAACACCACAGTTCAAAAGCATCAATTCTCCGGTGCTCAGCTTTCTTTCTAGTCCAACTCTCACATCCATACATGACCACTGGGAAAACCATAGCTTTGCTTAGGTGGACCTTTTAGTATATGCCATGCTGTGCTAGTAGCTCAGTCGTGTCCGACTCTTTACCACCCCATGGACTTTAGCCCGCCAGGCTCCTCTGTCCACAGGGATTTTCCAGGCAAGAACACTGGAGTGGGTTGCCATTTCCTCCCCCAGGGGATCTTCCCAACCCAGGGATCGAATCCCAGGTCTCCCACATTGCAGGTGGATTCTTTTATCATCTGAGCCACCTGGGAAGCCCAAGAATACTGGAGTGGGTAACCTATCCCTTCTTCAGGGGAATTTCCCAACCCAGGAATTGAACCGGGGTCTCCTGCATTGCAGGTAGATTCCAGTCTAGGATTTTACTATATGGTTTACATTAAATTTACACCTCGTGGCACTGAGTTTCATACCTAAGAGTTTAGACCCAGTGGTTCCAGCAATAATTAGTCGTATAACCTTCAACCGTGCCTTCACTTCTAGGAGCCTCTATATCCTAATCTGTAATCTAGAGTAAAGGGGCACTCTTGTCATTTTTGCAAATTCAGTCTTCTGGAGGGTTAAAGAGATTAAAGCACCTGACCAGCCAGTACTGTTCCTGACACAGTTAGTACTGCCATTAATTCTCTCTCTCTTTTTGCTTTTTGATTCGTGCTCTAAGTCACAATCATTCTCATAAACTTTTGGTACCCCGAGAAACTGAGGCCTACCGAAGTGATGTTTTGTTTGTTTTCATTTACTTACTTCCTTCTTTGGCTGTGCCGGGGCCTGGGGTGTGGCGCCCAGAGTCTCCGTTTCCCTCGCTCTGCTGCATAGGCCGTGGCACTCTGGTTTAGTCTCTGCATGGCACGGGGGTCCTTAGTTCCCCAACCAGAGCTCAGGCCTGTGTCCCCTGCATCGCAGGCCACTGGACCACCAGGAAGCCCCTCGAGGTGATATTTTAATGTGACCTGTGGTAAAACAGCCTGAATGACGTGTGCGGCCCTCACTGTCTGCGGAACATAAAATTGCAGGTGACCAGCCAGGGGTGAGGGCTTCCTGGGTAGCTCCGCTGATAAAGAATCTGCCCACAACGCAGGAGACCCCGGTTTGACTCCTGGGTGGGGAAGAGCCCCTGGAGAAGGGATAGGCTACCCACTCCAGTATTCCTGGGCTTCCCTGGCGGCTCAGACAGTAAAGAATCTGCCTGCAGTGTGGGAGACCTGGGTTCAATCCCTGTGTTGGGAAGATTCCATGGAGGAGGGCATGGCAAACCACTCCAGTGTTCTTGCCTGGAGAATCCCTATGGACAGAGGAGTCTGGCGGGCTACAGTCCATGGGGTCGCAGAGAGTCAGACATGACTGAGCAGCTAAGCACACATAGCACAGACAGTGGAGAAATGGTTCTGCCCTTCTCCAGCTCCTGATCTGTTCTTTCTGCCTCTCACATGCACACGTGCAGCTACCTAAATATATATGTGTCTGTGTGGGTGTTTACTTATTTCATGCCTGGCTTTACCGCCTATCATGAGGGATAGGACCATAAATAAACAGATCCAATGAGCAATTTCCCACCATCTTTGATGTGTTTGTGCCCACCGGGAGTAAAACTGCTATTTTTTAAAAAAGGCCTGAATGGCTGCTTAATGGGCGTGGGAGTCTCCTTTTCAGTTAATGAAATTGTTCTGCAGCTGAATAATGTTTCTGGGCACACAACATCGTGAGTGGATTAAATGCCACCGAATTTTGCAAGCTGAAAAGTTAAAGTGGTGAATTTGACCTTATCTGTGTTACTGGCTGCTGGTCAGTCACTAAGTCACGCCTGACTGTCTGCCACCCGTGGACTGCAGCACCACACCAGGATTCCCTGCCCTTCACTGTCTCCCGGAGTTTGCTCAAACTCATGTCCATTGAGTCGATGATGCCATCCAGCCATCTCCTGTATCCCCCCTTCTCCTCCTGCCTTCAGTCTTTCCCAGCATCAGGGTCTTTCCCAGTGAGTCAGCTCTTCGCATCAGGTGGCCAAAGCATTGGAGCTTCAGGTTCAGCAACAGTCCTTCCAGTGAATATTTAGGATTGATACATACAGCAGTCCAGAGGGCTTTCTGGTCCATTTTAGGGAGACTTGGAGAGGGGATAGGGTTCCCTAAGCTCTGACCTTCCACCACAGTGAATCTTCCTGCTGGCTTCCGCTGACCGAGACTTGGGGCCCTACTCACAGACTCACCTCCCCTTGGACTGATCAGTCCATCTGCCTGTCCCACCTCTTCATTTCCTCCTGGCCTTAATGTCTGGCTGGAAAATGTCTTATGCAGAATGGTCCTCCCAGCTGTGTCTCTTACCAGGACAGATCTGTTGCTGTTGCTAATGCCTAATGACCGTCACTGTCCAAAGCTGCACCAAGACATGTGTTCACAGACAACATCTTCATTCTTCTCATTTCAAGGGATGGGGGTGCCTTCTTGGCACTTTTTAGAAATCCAAGACGTGCACTCCTGGTGTTCAAAGACCCGCTATTTCCTTACTGTACTTGTGTTATCAAAGACCCCATAAAGTCAAGTGATTTCCTCCACTTTTGTCCCGGGCTCTGGAGAAAATGACACTTAATCGCCTCAAATTCCTTTCTGTCTGTGATCCCCTCTGAGAAATAAAGCCATAAATATGTTTACTTCTGTTGACATTCACACCGGAAAGAGCACAGAGTTCCAAGTATTGCAGTTCCTTGCCTATTTTATTACCAAACAGCCCCCCCAAAAAATAGCAGAGGGGCTTTTCTGGCAATTCAGGGTAAGGCAGTGTGTTTCCTTTTTCTCCCCAAGAGGGAGGGACATAGCTCTTCACACCGCTGCCAGAGCCAGAAGGCTTCTGAATGCACCACCGCACAGAACCATTCAATAAAACGCTTAGAGCTGTCTACTGGGGAGCAGGCGGGGGGGGAGGGGGGGGTCGGTGTGATCCAAAAAGAGTTCCTGAGCAGAGCTGCGTCCTCCCCTTCGCCCAGCCTCTAGTTGGAAAATATCAACAACATTCCTGTCCACTGTAATGAAATACTTACGCAAAAAGCTATGGAATGCGCAATAATTTGTCAGGCGTCCTTTTAGCGGCGTCCGCCAGTGCAAACTCTGGTGGGGCCCCTTGACCCCGAGAGAGTGTGCCCTTTAACCTTATTCGGGCCTCCTTTATGCGGGGCTGCACTCTGACCAGATGGCTAAACTATCAAAGGATTTTATGAGTAAAAACTGCTTTCCCGACTCACAAGTTGTATATTTCTTTCCATGTTAATGTGAACTATCAACCCAGAAGCTTTAAATTGGAAACACAAAAGGTGTCCTGCAGCTGGGCCTGCAGCCCCCCTGCATTTGTGTGAGCACAAGGGCTATGGGTGTTTGCAGAGAAAACAGCTGACACCCAGATGAGGACAATTTCAGCTAAATATTTAAAATAGCCATCAAGAAGGGAATGATTGATTGATTTTTTTTTTTTTTTTTTTTGCTTCCAGCCATGATCTTTTATCAAGCTGCAGGCAAACATGCTTCCTACATAAATCCAAACTGGTCTCTTTCTCTCTCTCCCCATCCCGCGGTTCCACCTTTCAGGAAGACTGGGTGACAAAAAGTCATTAGATCCCTGGCACCTGGGATCCAGAATGGAAAATGTCTCCTCTCGGCGTTAGATCTCAGTTACCTAGTCCTGAGACCTTGGGTGGGTGGTGTGTGTACACGGATAGTTTGTCTTGCAAATTCTTGGAAATGTTCCTCGGAAATGATGGAGGTGAGTTGACTCAACAAATATTTATGCACATAACCCACGAGGCAGACACGATTCTAGCGCCCAGCGGATTGCTTGAGCCAGAGTTGGAGGACTCCTATCGAGATATTCATTTATGTCCCGTGCTGAGAAAAGCACCATAGAAACACCCCAGAAGGGCAGGTGGCGATAAGTGCTGTGATGAGAATAGACAAGGCCATGGGGTGGGGGCCTCAAGTTTGTATGGTGAGGAGAAACGTCATTGAAAAGTTGATGTTACAGCAAAGAGCTGAGTGAGGAGCCAGCTCTCCAGAGCTCTGCCTTCAAAATATAATGCAAGCCATATAAGCAGTGCAAACTTTCTAGTGGCCAGCATTAAAGAGGGAAAAAGAAATGGGTGGAAATAACTGAAGGTTATTTTTATTTGAATAAATATTCTAAAATATTAATTATACTCATTAATACTTAAATATTTTTAAAGTTATATTTTATTGTGATTATATCTTTTATTTCACTTGTATTATCATTTTTATTTTCTTTGAGTTTTCAAAGCTCTGTTTTTAAATTTCTTTTCATTTTACTTACTTGTTTTTACATGTGTTGAATAATACTTTTTGTTATAAACGACTTCATGTATAATGTTAAATTTTCTAGTAGCCAGGCTAAAAAGGGTGAACAGAAACAATGGAGACGCATTGTGATAACATATTTTATTTTTACTAAACTCAGTGTCTCCGAAACATGATCCTTTCAAAAATGTTTTGGAAAACCTAACATAGGAGATTTTTTACTTTTTTTTTTTTCTTTTTTCACACCAAGTCTTTGCAGTCTGGTACAGATTTTGTAGCGGCAGCATATCTATCTGGACACTAAATTTGCATGGGAAAGATTTGATCTGAATTTTGATTTCATCAAGTTTACGATTGAAAAGGTAGATTCACTTACTCAAATTGTCCTGAAGATACTTGCGAGTGATCTAATAGCTGAGTGAAGCACCAGTTCTGAAGTTTTAAAAGGAAGGGAAGCTAGAAGTCCAGTTCCGTGGATGCAGCAACCACGTTTCACACACGTCGTCGAGACCAGTGGTGACGACGGGCCAGCTCAGCTCTGGGGGGAGGCCCGGAGCCTCTGCAGGGCGGCTCAGAGGGGCCCGGTGGTGGGGGTCCGGGGCTGGAGGGGCCGGGTGGTGGGGGTCCGGGGCTGGAGGGGCCAGGTATGGGGGTCCAGGGCTGGAGGGGCCAGGTATAGGGGTCCAGGGCTGGAGGGGCCAGGTATAGGGGTCCAGGGCTGGAGGGGCCAGGTGGTGGGGGTCCGGGGCTGGAGGGCCTGCAGCTTCCAGGAGCGGGGACGGTGACTGCAGCAGGGAGCGGAGGCAAGGGTGGGCTCCAGCCAGTCTGCTGGGTCTCAGGCTGGGCAGAGTGCTGGGCTCTGTGAGTACTGTAAGCTGACTTGTCCCCACATCAAAGGCAGGGACTCAGAGTAGGACTAAGTTTCACCGAGACACTTTGGAGAGGAGGGAACCCTGCGTATGTCCACCCCAGACAAGCTAGGAACACACACCAACAGATGTCACGAGGTCATCGCAAGGCTCATAGCGCTGCTGGAAAAGCAAAATATCGCAAACAGCCCGAATATCCCCCCGTCCGAGAAAGGATAAATAGAACGTGATATGTTTCTGAGAGGAAATATGATCCCGAGGTTGAAAAGAATCATATGTATCAACATGACTCATCTCAAGAACAAGAAACTCTTTCTATAAATTCACTTATAACATTTAAAGATACAGATATATAGAGGTATACACACAGAATGTTAAAATTATTGTAACATAGCATAGGTCAAAAGGAAACATAAATTTCATGATCACAATCGCTTCTGGGGGAGGCCTTGAGAAAAAGTTGGGCTTGGCTTAATTGGTGATGTTTTATGTTTTATTTTTAAAATATCCAAGATTACAACAGAAGGATCATATTTGCTGATTGGGGGCAGTGGGACTATAAGTGTTTGTTATACTGTGTTCTGTACTTTTCAGCTGATTTGAATATTCTCCAAATGAAAAAGAAAAATCTATCAAAAGAAAAAGAAAACCTCTGTCACCCTCAGTCCTCAGACGCTACCTGTCTTGCATTTTCTGTAACCTTCCGACGCCCACCATGGCTTAGAATTAGGCGGTACAGATCTATTACATACTGTGTTTACTTATAACCTTTTCTGGAAAAAAAAAAAAATGTTGCTGGCCTGGTTTTGCAATGTCTGAGGCTAACAAGAGGATTTTTAACTCTTTCATCACTGACATCAAGCTGCCTATTTTTCCCTCGCTGTGGCTTCAGGATTTTGAAGACTTGCGTGTCCCTGTACCCCTCACTGTTTGTGTCTGGAGCACTGAAGACCAAACATGTTCCATGTTGAACAAAAAAATTAAGTGGAAATTCAACAGTTGGCAGCACTATTCTCCCTTGCTGCAAAGAAAGTAAATAAATTCCTCTTTTCTGATTTCTTAAGTTATAACTTTTAAAATTAATTTAATTTGGTTGCCTTGGGTCTTTATTCCTGCGAACGGACTTTTGCAGCTGTGGCGAGCGGGGGCTGCTCTCTGTGATGTGCGGGCTTCCCACCGCGCTGGCTTCTCTTGCTGCAGAGCGTGGCCTCTAGGGCGCGCAGTCTCAGTGGTTGTGGCTCATGGGTTTAGCGCCCCTTTGCCATGTGGCATCTTCTCAGACCAGGACTCAAACCTGTGTCCCCTGCATTGGCAGGCGAATTCTTGGCCCCTGGATCACCAGGGAAGTCCATTAAGCTGTGACTTCTGTTATGGACTGATGCCTGTGCCCTTCCCAAAGTTATATGCAGGAACCCTAACCCCCAGTATGATGGTATTTGGTCGTAGAGCCTTTGGGAACTGATTAAGTCGTGAGGGTGAAGCCCCCAGGACAGAATTAGTGCCCTAACAAGAAGAAAAACTCGGAAGATTGCCTCCTCTCTCTCTCCGCTCTCTGCCATCTGCAAACCAGGAAGGATCTGCTGGCACCTTGAGTTTGGACACCCCAGCCTCCAGAACTGTGAGAAGTCAGTCTGTCACTATGCCACCCCGCCTGTAGTAGCTTACGGCAGCAGCTCGAGCTGAGATAACTGCTGACCCACAAAGCTGTGTGGCCCTTAGCACTCACCTTCCCCAAGCCGTGGTTTCCTCATCTGTCTCATGGGGATAATAATAATCTATCTCCCGCACAAAACCTGTGAGGTACAAACGCAATATGTACAAAGCCTTGGCACAATTTGGATCATATACATATATGTTGGTTATTCCGGTATCTTTTTTTTTTTTTTTTTTGGTCACTCACATTTGTATGACCAGATGACTCTATTGGATGGTGGCTAAGAACACAGGTTTGGTATACATTGCCATATGTTAAATTAAGATAGCCAGTGGAAATTTGCTGTATGGCGCAGGGAACTCAAATCTTGTGCCCTGTAACAACCTAGAGAGGCAGGATGGAGGAGGAGGTGGGAGGGAGGTTCAGGAGGGCAGGGACATATGTATAGCTGTGGCCGATTCATGGTGATGTACGGCAGAAAGCGACACAATGTTGTAATTACTCTCCAATTAAAATAAAAAATAAAATTTTTAAAAAAGGATACAGGTTTATCAAACAGGCAGGCTGGAAACCTGCTTACCCACTTCTAGTGAACTTGGGTCACTTGGTAACCAGAGGGTATTTGAGCGAGCGAAAGGAGGTCACCCTTGTCAAGCCCCTGGCAGGGCCCCGGCCTGACGCTAGTGCTCGGGGAACGCAGACTGCCAGTGAAGGTGCTGGCGTGGGAGGTGGTGTGCTTCCTGTTCCTGCAGGACAGGAGCAGCGTTGGCAGCAGAGGAAGGGCGAGCATTTTGGAGAGGCCCGCCCGCTCACATGCAGCGCACAAGCTGGCTTCATCTTGCAAAGTCATTCAACAGTCTTATGGACAAATGTTCTTCCAAGCCGCATCTCTCTATATGACCCCACATTCCTTTAAAAAACAGACTTGGATATTTAAAAGTATGATTTGGCCTTTCTTTTGAAGCTGCTCTATTTGTCCTTGTTAACCCATCAGGCTTGCTCACCCAGCCAGGTTTATCAATGGCAAATGTTGCGGGCTTCACTGAGTTACGACTATAAACAGAAGGAATACGGGAGCAAGGTGAAAGGTGGCTTCTTTATAACAGCTGTAATTTATCCAAGATTTTGTCCCGGCCTTTGATTTGGGGGCTGACTGGGGATCTAGTGTCTCCCTGATTGCATTAGGAGCAGCCTTAGGGGTCAGGCGGAATTCCAAGGTCCTGGAATCAGTTAGAAGGAGGGAGCACCCGAATGCGTGAAGGAACAGACGAGGCTTTCATAACCACCCTTCTCCAAGGCCGTACACCAGCTCTCTGCCCAGATGACCTTGGGAGAGGACAGGGCCAGCTTCAGGGTCATCCCAGCTGCTCTCATGCTCAGAAGGGCCGCCTGCTTGACTTAAGGCTCTGCTGTTACCATCTTGGAATTCTTATTGTTGTTCATTCGCTAAGTTGTGTCCAGCGCTTTTGTGACCCCGTGGACCGTAGCCCACCAGCCTCCTCTGTCCATGGGAGTTCCCAGGCAAGAGCACTGGAGTGGGTTGCCATTTCCTCCTCCAGAGGATATTCCTGACCCAAGGATTGAACCCAGGTCTCCTGCACTAGCAGGCCAATTCTTTACCACTAAGCCACTGGGAAGGCCTCTTTGAAATTCTCAACAATTTTTGCTGTTGTTGTTTTACTTATTAGCTGTGGCATGTGGGATCCTAGTTCCCTGGCCAGGGATTGAACTTGTGCTCCCTGCTTTGGAAGCACAGAGTCTTAACCACTGGACCACCAGAGAAATCCCTCTTAATCAGGTTTTAACAAGAGGCCCCAATACTTTCATTTCACACTGGGTCCTGCCAATTCTGTAGCTGCTCCTAGGAAAGGAAGCCAGGGCTCCTGCTCACCCTGGGCACCATCAGAATAGTTGTCATTGATGACAAGTATGTTGTACACCTATGGAATAATACTCATCACAAGTGACATGCATGAACCAAGGACTTACACAAAATATCTCATTTAATCCTCCCATAGACCCATTTTCAAGGTTGGTAAGACTGAGGCATGAAGATAGTAATGATGGTTTACTTTTACCAAGCACCAGTCATCTCGATAAGCACTGCATATGCACAACCTGATCTACTTTCTGTTTTTTGTTTTTCTGGCTGCACAGTGCAGCTTGCAGGATCTCAGCTCCCAGCCAGAGATTAAACCTGGGCCCCAGCAGCGAAAGCACCAAGTCTTAACCACTGGCCTGCCAGGGAACTCCCACAGAAATGCAGTTCTTGGGCCCCATCCCAAACCTACTTGGCCACAAAAGGGGCCTTTGAAACTTAAGTTTCACATGCCTAGCACGTCCATCCTTGTAGACCTCTTTAAAATCATGCTTTCTCATTTGGCTTGGGGGATCATAGCTGAGCACCGAAGAATTGATGCTTTTGAACTGTGGTGTTGGAGAAGACTCTTGAGAGTCCCTTGGACTGCAAGGAGATCCAACCAGTCCATTCTGAAGGAGATCAGCCCTGGGATTTATTTGGAAGGACTGATGCTAAAGCTGAAACTCCAGTACTTTGGCCACGTCATGCGAAGAGTTGACTCATTGGAAAAGACTTTGATGCCGGGAGGGATTGGGGGCAGGAGAAGAAGGGGACGACCGAGGATGAGATGGCTGGATGGCATCACAGACTCGATGGACGTGAGTGTGAGTGAACTCCGGGAGCTGGTGATGGACAGGGAGGCCTGGTGTGCTGCGATTCACGGGGTCGCAAAGAGTCAGACATGACACAGCTACTGAACTGAACTGAACTGAGCGAAATAAATGGTTGAATAGACAAAACCCCTGGCTGGCTAGCAGGTGATGACATCATGACACTGGGGCAGCCAGTGATTTGGAAAGCGCTGTTTCCCAAAATTGCTACATGTTTTAAAAAGCCATTTGTGAAATTATGGCATATGCAGGTTTTGTGGCCTCAGTGTGTGAAAAGCTGAGGGTATGTTTGAGGACTTTCTTAATTTCAGTAATTATTTGGCATTGCCAGTGATGAAAGGGACATGTATTGTTTATACACAAATGTGATTTTTAAATATACCTTTTATTGTCTCATCATTTTATTCATAGATTAACAGAAAAGTTGCAGGAATAGTACAGAGAGTCCCCATTTACCCCTCACCCTGCTCACCCTCACCAGCGACACATTGGTCACTGGGAAGAAGCAGCCATTGAAGCATAAAATATGATATCAAAAACAGTTGTTGGTAATTGTAAGAAGAGAAGAATATAAATGCAGGGTTTGGGTTTTTTTTCTTTTTTTGCCTTTTTTTTCCCGGAGCTTATAGAATCTTAGTTCCCCGACCAGGGCTTGAACCCAGGACCACAGCAGTGAAAGCCCTGAGTCCTAATCATTGAACCAGCAAGAAAGTCTCTAAATGCAAGATTTTTAAAATGCATTTGAAATTAAGGGATCAACAACTTAAAGTAATCATAAAATATATATATATACACATACATATATATGTGTGTATATATATATATATGGGCTTCCTTGGTAGCTCAGACAGTAAAGAATCTGCCTGCAATGAGGGAGACCTGGGTTCAGTCCCTGGGTTGGGAAGATCCCCTGGAGGAGGGCATGGCAACCCACTCCAGTGTTCTTGCCTGGAGAATCCCCGTGGACAGAGGAGCCTGGCGGGCTATAGTCCATGGAGTCACAAACAGCTGGACACAACTGGACGACTAAGCACAGCACAGCGTGTATATATATATATAAGCTACTATGCAGAAACCTCCGGAGAAGGCGATGGCACCCCACTCCAGTACTCTTGCCTGGAAAATCCCATGGACGGAGCAGCCTGCTGGGCTGCAGTCCATGCGGTCGCAAAGAGTCGGACATGACTGAGCAACTTCACTTTCACTTTTCACTTGCATGCATTGGAGAAGGAAATGACAACCCACTCCAGTGTTCTTGCCTGGAGAATCCCAGGGACGGGGGAGCCTGGCGGGCTGCCGTCTGTGCGGTTGCACAGAGTCGGACACGGCTGAAGCGACTTAGCAGCAGCAGCAGCAGCAGCATACAGAAACCTCATGGTAACCGTTAAGGAACCAACATTGGTCAGTTCAGTTCAGTCGCTCAGTCGTGTAGAGTATTTACCAAACTCCAGACTATTATTTAAATTTCATAAAAGGAGCATTTTAAAAGGGATTTTCGGAGCCAGCATTTTTTGAGCACCTACTGTGTGCAGGTCCTTCACTTCTTGCTCCATCCGGGTAGCTCCCTGGTGGGGCAGCTGGTTCGCTTAGCCCTGCTGTGCAGATGGTGCACTGACTTGCAGAGACCACAAGCTTATGCAGATGCAGCTTAGACCCAGGCAGCCAGACTCCAGAGCCCTCCCCTCAGACACCACACTAGACACTGCTCGTCCCTTCTCCTGGAGAAACCATTCTCATTCTGTCCCTCTCTCCACCCAGAGCGCTCCGCTCAAGCCCAGAGACCCCATTCATTTGTTCACTTAATACATACTTTGCTCCTCCACTTCCCCAACCCCTCCCCACCACCACCATCAAAGATCTGCCCCCTTCAACGAACTCCAACAGCTCTGAAACACCAGTGTCGCCAGTCAGCGATCACGAGGCCCAGACACAGATCCGAACCGTGGGAACTCTGAAGGCCCAGAAAGCCAGTCCCCATCCAGGGGCGTCTGCGCGCGTGTGCGTTTCCTGGCCCTTCTGCCTGGGGACCACCTCACTTTCCCCAGTGCTCTCCAAGCAGAAGCGCAGGCCCCAAGTCACGAACTCTTTCCCATCTTTAAGAATAGGCAGGAGCTGAAATTTTATATGCGTTTTGCCAAGCTTTCAAACTCTTTGCGAGACAAAAATCCATCTGTGGGTCAGAGGGGGCCTAGAGACCACCAGTTGGCAATTCCCTCCTCGTTAGAATGTAAGACAAGGAAAGTTCCTATGGGACGCCTCTGGTGGTCCAGAGGTTAGGAGTCAGCACTCACAGAGCAGGGAGCCCGCTCCGACCCCTGATCAGGGAACTAGCTCCCACCTGCCACAACTAAGACCTGGGCCAACAAGTAAAAAATATTTTTTAAAATGAAGAAAGGAAAAGTTACAATGAAAATCAAGCCTGTTCATATTTATAAAGCAATTTAGAACCCTACTAGGCACAAGATAGAAGCTGTTTGCCTTATTGTGGATGTTCAAATGTTAATAATAAATGAACTAGCAGGAGAAACCTATTCAAGCCATGCCATCGATTGCACCACCTTCCCCCTGCAAACCTGTCTGTGTTGACTGAGGGAATCTTTCAACTTTCCACTATTTTTAGCCATGTTGACACAGCCTCAGGGCCTGCATCAGAGCTCAGTGGGGCCTCACCCCACAGCCATGTGGCTGGACCCATCAAAGGCGTCCATTCACATTTAAAGACGCAAAGAGGAAAAAAGCCTTCCCACCCCCAGGGACGTTCCTCAGTGGGTATGGAGGCTCACGGTATTTCCAAAAAAATGATGAGCTCTGCCATATAGAGTCCTCTCACTGAGAATGCCACCTGAGGTGCCTGCGCGTCCCACCGATTCGGTGTCTGGGGTTGGAAAGTGAGGAGCAGGTCATCTGAAAACTCACAAGGGGCTGGGGGTACCACCAAAGCAGAAATTAACCTGAAACTGTCAAAAAAAAAATCAGAAACTGTCAAGGGTGGCTCAGTTGAGGGCTGGGTCCCCCAATCTCCAACCACCGGTGCAGGCTGAAGGAGCATTGTTCGTTGGCTAAGAAACCCCCACCCAGTGCTGGGGTTTGGGGGCTTCTAGCTTGGTTCTTTGACTGTGTGGATCAAAATAAACTGGAAAATTCTGAAAGAGATGGGAATACCAGACCACCTGACCTGCCTCTTGAGAAATCTGTATGCAGGTCAGGAAGCAACAGTTAGAACTGGACATGGAACAACAGACTGGTTCCAAATAGGACAAGGAGTACGTCAAGGCTGTATATTGTCACCCTGCTTATTTAACTTATATGCAGATACATCATGAGAAACGCTGGGCTGGAAGAAACACAAGCTGGAATCAAGATTGCTGGGAGAAATATCAATAACCTCAGATATGCAGATGACACCACCCTTATGGCAGAGAGTAAAGAGGAGCTAAAAAGCCTCTTGATGAAAGTAAAACAGGAGAGTGAAAAAGGTGGCTTAAAGCTCAACATTCAGAAAACAAAGATCATGGCATCCGGTCCCATCACTTCATGGCAAATAGATGGGGAAACAGTGTCAGACTTCATTTTGGGGGACTCCAAAGTCACTGCAGATGGTGACTGCAGCCATGAAATTAAAAGACGCTTACTCCTTGGAAGTAAAGTTATGACCAACCTAGATAGCATATTCAAAAGCAGAGACATTACTTTGCCAAATAAGGTCCTCTAGTCAAGGCTATGGTTTTTCCTGTGGTCATGTATGGATGTGAGAGTTGGACTGTGAAGAAGACTGAGCACCAAAGAATTGATGCTTTTGAACTGTGGTGTTGGAGAAGACTCTTGAGAGTCCCTTGAACTGCAGGGAAATCCAACCAGTCCATTCTGAAGGAGATCAGCCCTGGGATTTCTTTGGAAGGAATGATGCTAAAGCTGAAGCTCCAGTACTTTGGCCACCTCATGCGAAGAGTTGACTCACTGGAAAAGACTCTGATGCTGGGAGGGATTGGGGGCAGGAGGAGAAGGGGACGACCGAGGATGAGATGGCTGGATGGCATCACAGACTCAATGGACGTGAGTGTGAGTGAACTCCGGGAGTTGGTGATGGACAGGGAGGCCTGGCGTGCTGAGATTCATGGGGTCACAAAGAGTCGGACACGACTGAGCGACTGCACTGAACTGAGCTCAGTTCCTGGAGTAGTGTCACTCTGCCATGGAATCCCGTGGGATGGTCCTAGACGAGGTGAAACATCGAGCCGGTGGTCGAGGCCACCGCCTTCTGCTTCGTGCCTTAGAACCATGGAATGCGACATTCCCAAGTTTGTATTTTCTTTATATTTCTGAAATTAGCCACACAAGTGGTTCCGTTTTTCACTCACCTTCTCCGGAGTCCACTTATCTAATTCAATAAGATTTGGAATTTTTAAAATATACAAATAGCAGTTGTACCATTTATTCAAACCAAACGGCCAAAGCACACTGCCTTTTCTTTTCTCCTGAGCCACTGGCCCTTCAGAAACAAATTTCCAACAGATTGCATAAGTGTGCGTGTGGATGTGGGTGTGTGTAGTGTGGGCACGAGGGGTTGTTGTTTAAAAAATTTAAAGGTACAGAGGATAAGTTAGCGATCTAAATTTCAATTAACTTCTTGAACTACACATACGCCCGCTGCTGCTGCTGCTAAGTCGCTTCAGTCATGTCCGACTCTGTGTGACCCCATAGATGGCAGCCCACCAGGCTCCCCTGTCCCTGGGATTTGGTGTGCGTTTTCAACTAACAGATAAAAAATGATCAGTCACAGGCCTGTCAGTAGGATGGGGCAAGGTGGTACCTTAATATTTGTCATCATCGCCTAACTCACCCTGAGAAAACAAACAGCAAAGAAAGAGCTTTTCATGCGTTATCAGCCATCCCAAACATCTGGTTTTCCCCCCAAAAATTAATCACTCCAAGTCAATGAAGTCTTAGTGATGATTTCATAGAATTCTCTCTAAATAACAACAGAAGCACCCGTGAGGGAACCTAGTAGATGGAATGTGGCACGTAATCAACAAAGGGTTTAATTTGTGTGTTATTTGCCATTCATCCTGCTTTTGATTAAGAAAGCTTTTGCTGTACAGAAGAATGTAGCAAAGGCTGTGTACTTAGTAGGCACTCAATGGTGTTACAATCATGAAAAGCATTCTTGCAACTTAAAAAAATTAACCAGCTTGAGATCTATCAGAGACGATGTCCTAGTTGGAAGTTTGGCCCTTTAACTGATAAAAATGAGTAGAAATTTTACGTATATAACTCTAGCTTTTAGAAAATGTTTCTGCCTGCCAGCATCAGGTCTTAGCTCGGCATGCTGGATCTTTTAGTGATGGTGCCAAGGCCTAGTTGCCTGCAGCACGTGGGGTGTTAGTTCCCTCACCAGGGGTCAGACCCAGCAGGGATTGGGGGTAGTATAGTCTCATTTTGGACTTTCCTGGTGGCTCAGTGGTAAAGAATCCATCTGCCAAGCAGGAGACACAGGAGACGCGGGCTCCATCTGTGGGTCGGGAAGATCCCCTGGAGGAGGAAATGGCAACCCACTCCAGTATTCTTGCCGAGAAAATCCCATGGAATGAGGAACCTGGCGGGTTACGCTCCACGGGGTGCAAGAGTTGGACCGGACTTAGGACTAAAACCACCGCATATTTCATTAGAGGTGGAAAAGGCACAAAAGTCCTTTCTCAGGAGGAAGAAGTCCTCTCTCAGTCCCCAGCTTCCCAAGGTCCCTCCTCAAAAGCCACCAAATGAGCCAGTTTCCCTGGTAGTCCAGGGGTTAATACTCCACTCTGCCAATGCCAGAGGCATGGGTTCCATCCCTGGTCAGGGAACCAAGATTCTCACATGCTGTGCTCAAGGCCAAAAGATGGGAAAAAAGGAGAGAAAAAAAAAAGAGCCAGTCTTCAGATGAGTCCCTGTTATGCTGGGGGTTTTTATCAAAGACTGGTCATCCTCTGCATAATACCATGCTGACATGCTCCCTCAAAGGCTCCTATTCCTATAAGTGAGGCTTCCGTCTACTCCGTTCTTCTCTTCTGAAATGCTAATTTTATCAGGACCTATTCAACCCTTTGAGGTAGTATGCTTTGGCCAAGAAAAGCTGAAAGCTGAATTCTAAATAAAGTAGTGAACGCTTTACCAGCGCTTCGGCCCTACCTTCAGAACTTAAATTTGCGTAAAGTGTTCAAACGCACTGCCCTCTGCTATGATGCAGTGTGTAGGACACCCGCGTGGTAGCCCCGCGGAAGGGGCTTTGCAGGAGATCCTGCAAGGTGGTTTTCAAGACCCTGGGAGTCAAACAGCTCTTGTGCCAAATTCCTCACTCGCCGAGGTCTTTCAGCAGACCCCCACACACAGCAACGTGCTGCAGTGGGATTTCTATTCCCTGGCTTATATCCCACCCTCGGCTTCCCAGAGGGCTTAGAATAAGCTCCATAGGATGCAGAGTGGCCTCGATCACGGGCTCTGCCCCCACCTCCCTCCTTTGCTACCCATGAACGTGCCAAGCAGGCTCCCAGAGCAGGGGCTGGGTATATGCTACCCCTGCCTCCCGGAATGCCCTTCCCCCCACATTTACTTAATCTCATCATTCAGGTTTCAACTCGGAATTCCCATCCTTGGAGAGCCCTCCAGGGCCCCACCCCTGAGATCCACGTTAGTCCTTGTGCCCTCAATCACTTCCTACCCAAGTACCGGTTTTAGTTCAGCACAGACGTTGCCGTCAGTGCCATCCTGCCGTCGGCTGCTTGATTCATCTACGCTCAGCTTTGTGACCCACATTCCCACCACACCGTAAACTCTCTTGTGTGTCTGGCCCAAGCGTGCACGGCCAGTCGCTCAGTCATGTCTGACTCCCTACAGCCACCTGGACTGTAGGCCGCCAGGCTCCTCTGTCCACAGGATTTCCCAGGCAAGAATAATGGAGCAGGTTGCCATTTCCTTCTCCAAAGGATCTCCCCTACCCAGGGATCCAACCTGAGTCCCTTACGTCTGTCTCCTGCTCTGGCAAGTGTGTTCTTTACCACTAATGCCACTTGGAAAGCCCTCAGATTTTTGATGCTTTGATCTAAATTAGGAAGGGATAAAAAAATATCTGTGTTGACTGTTTTAAGTCCCTGATCCTGTGTGCATGGCCAGGACAGATGACATCAGGAGTTTAACCAGTGGTAACTATTTCTTAAAACCAGCAGAATCTCTATATAGTCAGAAAAAAAAAAAAATAGGGAAACCTCAAGGAAAAAAGTCATATGTTAAATGAAACACTTTTTTATTTTCTACTAGGAGAGTTCTGTTGGTTGAGAACTCTTATTCCAATACCATCTTCTCTTCATGATGTTTACTAAGAGGAGAAATGGCAGGAAAATGATACAAAATGTTATGAATGAGAGAAGGGAGAAGTAAGAGGTGATGGGGAATCTCTGTTTCAGGAATTTTCATTCAACTTTTCATCCAATAGGCACTTCTAGAAAGGTTTGAGGTCAGAGGTGAGAATTATCATTTCAGCATCATCCTACAACCCATTGCTCTTCAGTATCATTTTGGCATTGTGTCTAGCAAAGGAAATAGAAGTTTCTCTACCAAGAAGATCTGTGCAGTTGCCTAGATTCTATATAACAAACATCCATAAATCAGTATATTAATACTTTTTGGTAGCTCCTAACCGTGCATTACCATCGTCTCCATTGGGCAGCAATTATGTGCCCATAAGCTGTGGAGTCAGGAATGGAGTCACAAGAAAGAGCTAAAATCTAAGTCTAGGACATGTATGTGGGTGTCCATGCATGGAAATCAGAGAAGGCAATGGCACCCCACTCTAGTACTCTTATGGATGGAGGAACCTGGTGGGCTGCCGTCTCTGGGGTCGCACAGAGTCGGACACGACTGAAGCGACTCAGCAGCAGCAGCAGCAGCAGCATGGAGATAAAGACTGATTGTGCACAAGCTGACAACAACAGCTACCTTTTGCGGAGATGGGGACTTAGAAGCAGTTACCAAGAACTCGTAGCTTTCTCTCTGAAACATGAATGTTTTTAGGTGTGAACTGGATGTATGCATTGCTTATGTAATTTAAATTTGATTTTTAAATTGTAAGACAATCATGCTGTAAGTGTAAAAGGTAATAGAAGCAGCATGCATGCTGTCGCTCGGTCGTGTCCGACTCTTTGTGGCCCCATGGATTGCAGTCCGCCAGGCGCCTCTGTCCAGGAGATTTCCCAGGCAAGAATACTAAAGTGGGTTGCCATTTCCTTCTCCAGGGTATCTTCCTGACCCAAGTATCATACCTGAGCCTTCTGCATTGCAGGTAGATTCTTTACCAGTGAGCCACCTGGGAAGCCACAAAGGGAAAAAAAAAAAAATCAACCAAATACATGGGTTCAATATTAATATTACTACATTTATATTTATTGTACAATAGCATATGTGACCCGCATGTCTTTCCTCCTATAAATAGTTATAATATTTTAGAAATGAAATTTTAGCACACGACAACATTTAACTGGGACATGCATTTGAAACTCTATTCAGGCTTCACTCCTCCTGAACGACCCCGCCCCCAGCCCCCTAAAAAAGGAAGTCTCTAGTTTTGACGAGATCAACAGGATCTCTGCAGTCAAAGTGAAAGGCAAAGCCACTTAGCGCCTTGTAACTGCGACTGAATCCCTGACTCGCGGCTCTCGGAGTTGGTCCCTTGATTCCGCTGAAGAAATGTCTTATCAGATCAACAGTGATGTCCGTCAAAAAGAGAGAGAAAGTCCCCCGCCTCCCCTGCAAACCAGGGGCGTTAGTCCCCGGGCTGTGAAGGGCGGAGGCGTCATGGTGCGTCCGAAAGGATAAGGGGAGATAAAGAGTATCAAAGGAGATTTGACACATGGGATGCTACGCAGGCCTGTCTCCCCGAGAGCATCTCTGGCCTGACTGACAGGGGATTAATCCACAGGGGGGCGGTGAACAATGGCCGAAGTGGGTCTGGGGCCCAACACCTGGATGTGAGGTGGGCTGCGCCGGGAGGCTGCGCCGCGCTGCAGGGACCACTCGCCCCCCGGCCCCACAGCCTCCCAGCTTCAGGCGCTCGCTCCACCCTTTCTCTTGGATAAACATGTTTGAAAAATAGGTCGGGATTTTTTTGTTTTGGTTCTGTGCACAGGGGGCGAGGGAAGCAGAGGATGTCAGGGGTTCAACAGTCGCCTGCTGGGAGCTCCTAAAAGAAAGGGTTTCTGGTGACGGCTGAGCACAGGGGCTGGACCTCCTTTTGGACCCGACTCCGACAAACCAAGAGTGAGGGAGACGTTTTTGAGATGACATGGACCACTCTAAGATGGACCAGGTGGTGCCAAGGAATTATTGTCCCTTTTGTTAATAGAAGTGACAATGGCCTCGCGTGGTTTTTCCCCTGAATAAACTGGTTTTTTTCTATCTGAATACTAACATATGTAGGGTGAAAAGTCATGAATTCTATGACATGCTTTTAAAAAATTTTTACTTTTAATTAATTTTTTTTTTTGCCTGTGTGGCATGTGGGATCTTAGTTCCTGGACCAGGGGTGGAACCTGCACCCACTGCGTTGGAAACGCAGAGTCTTAACCACTGGACCCGACAGCGAAGTCCCTAGGTCGCCCTTTAAGGTTCTATAGGTAGGAATGGGAGGCGGGGAGGAGACGAGCCTAGCTGAGCAAGTGCAACAAAATCTTAATAATTCTGAAGTCTGGCTTGTCGCCTGTAGTCTGTAGCCTGGAGCATTCACTGTGCTTGTCATTCTGCTCATTGGGTAGAGTTTGAACAATTTTATCCAAATTTAATAATGGTGATGGTGACGATAATCTTTTTAAGACGTTCTAAAGGATGGTCGTGATCGTGTGAACATTTACCAAGTCTTGTGGCACTTGGGTCTGTTAAGCTCTCTGAATCACGGACACATTCTCAGTTGGGTTGGTGAAGTCAAGAAAACCTTCTGAAAGTGATGAGCTGGTGATGACAAGCAAACGTGGAGTCAACTAAAACAATCTGAGTTGCACTGCCTCTGAGCAGCAAGACCTGCTCCCTCTTGCTGGGTGCCGGCTCTGCACGCATCTTATTTCATCCTCACCTGGCTCAGAGAGGTTAAGTAACTTTCCCAAGCTCATCCAGCCAACAAGGGGTAGATCCAGAGGTTAAACTTGAGGCAATCGAGTTTTAGATTCTGTGCCCTGGCCTGTACCTACTTTCTGACAAGAGAGAGCAGAAAAGCAGGGAAGGGAAAGAGGAGAGTCACAAGGCTTGCTGCCCTGTCCTTCTTTGAAATCATAATTATTATTAAAGAGTAATTATTTAGCTTCAAATGACCCATTTAGCTTTTTTTTTTTTTTTCAAAATTTCCTCAGTGCAATCTTCCTCATAGATCCAGTCTTTATCCAGAATTTTGACATTTTGTTCATTGTGGGGTTTTTTTTTAAAGGCACTGAACTTCATATGTGTTATTTAATCTTCCACAACCCTGCAAGGTAAATATTACCCCCACTTCACAAAGGAAGAAACAGTGATACAAAAGATGAGAATTTGCCTAAAGCCTCATGGCTAGAAAGGGGCAGATCAAAACATTACATTTTTTAAAAGGCATTGCATTAAAATATCACTCACCTTGAGACTGAGTTTTTTGGTGTCTTCCTAAATTTTCTGCCTCACCTTAGTACCAGATCCTTTTGCTGGGTAGCAAATGACATCTTTTAAAGGTCTTTATAAGGAAAGAAATTAAATACCTAGTTTGGGGCTTTGACCCTTGCTGCTGTACATTTCTCCTGAACAGAGAGCATATCCCATTCATTTTGTGCCCTCAGCTGTTAGCCCAGGAAAAGGTGTAGTTAAAGCAAATCTCTGGGTATTGGGATGTTACCTCCTCTTCAGAAGCTCTGGAAAATAATAAATCTAAAAATGACAATGATGGGTGAAAAACAAACAAAAAGCCATTGCTCATGCAGCTGTTTCCACTCATTAGCAAAGGAAAGCTAGCGGGTAAGCACTCAGAGCTCTAGAAACACTGTTCCTGAATGAGTCTCAGAAACAGGGAAGGAACCTCATGCAGACATCTTGCCTAGAAAGTGTCGGCTGTTGTAACTGAAGGTAGGAAAAGGCCAGCTGAAAGTTTTGAAGGAAGAACTGGCAGAAACCATGAAAGAAAAGAACATCATTAATAATAATTTTTATAAGACTGGCAGTTTGCTCTTGTAGAAACCAGAGAAATTCCATGCTATTGCAAGAGAACACTACAATTTTGGGGAGCTGGCATGAAATTTCTTTCAACTTTGGGTCAAAAAGACTCTAACAACAATAATTATAATTTACTGCACGATTAATAAGACACTGAGCTAAACAAGACAGTGAGCTAAACACTTTATGTGACTTAACGCAAGTCATCCTGTGAAGTGAGAATCACCCACATTTCATAAAGGCGAACATTTGCTTAAATGTTTGCTTAAAAGACTCCTAGTTAGAATCGGGCAGAGCAGAGATTTGAACCAAAATACCGCAGTGCCCAGCCTAACCATTTAAGCCAGGAAAAGAAAAATCAGTTATTTAATTTTTTAAACATGTCCCAAATTCCTGATTATTTGCCTGGAGCTCATGCCCTTAGGTTGGCCAATTCTGAGCCTTAAGCTATTAGCAGTAGAATCTTTCAGCCTGATCCAAACTTTAACTTTCAGTATTCAAAAGGATGAAACCTTTTTCTACTGATGTTGAGTTCGTTCCTCCCGGAAGAAAGTTAAACCTTATCCTACTGACCCTAAACCTAACTGTCAATTTAAAAAAAAAGAAGAAGAAGAAGAAGTCAGTTGCCTGGACAGGTGGTTGTAACTTGTGGTCAATGAAAGCCATCCTTAGCAATGGCACAGGGGCGAGGGCGTGGGGTGGTTAGGGATAGTTTCTGAGAAGACCTTCCTTAGATCAGTATCAAAACTGAGTAAGGGACACCTATTGGCCACCCCTTAGCAGAACACAGACACCAAAGGAGAAAAAAAACAGCTGAAAAGGACAATTCATTTCCCAGTAAACTGCAGAAACAAATGTCCCAATCTCTCCCGCCCAGTTAGGTTATGCACACACTGGGGCTTCTCGGGAGCTCAGCTGGTAAAGAATCCGCCCGCAATGCAGGAGACCTGAATTCTATCCCTGGGTCGGGAAGATGCCCTGGAGGAGGGCGTGGCAACCCACTCCAGCATTCTTGCCTGGAGAATCCCACAGACAGAGGATCCCACGGACTGGCGGGCTACAGTCCGTGGGGTCGCAGAGTCAGACACGGCTGAAGCAACAGAGCACTCACATGTGTGTGCACCCACAAAATCCCAGACTTGAGTACAGACATTGGCTCATACTCGTGAGAAACAGAGGTTAAGGAGCCAAAACTTATTTAAACGAGCGGGAGTCAAAATAGATGTGCGGCTTGCAGCCCCCAGTTGCTTATTAAAGAAGTCAAGCTGGACTGTTTAGCTCTTTCACCACCCCCTGCTCCAGCCATTCGTAGTTTTAAATCTGTTGAATGCGATTTGGTTAGAATATGGAGGTGGCTCAATTTTTCATATTGGCTTGCAGAAGTTTTGTCTCCACTCTGCACCGGGAGTTGCGAACACAATGGCATGCGTGAATCTTGTGTATCAGTAAAGAGAGCCCCTTGAACTCCGCCTGCGGGGAACAAAGGGTTTCCAAGATGCATCTGAGTAGCAGATGTTGAGTTATCTGAAGGGTCAGAATGCCAATTAGATATTGAGCATGGCAGGAGGAGGCTGGAGTTTCCAAAACAAATGAGCGATGAATAGGAGCGGTCCCCGAGTTTAGGCTCAGGTCCTGCTGTTCTTTTGTACAATGATTTGTGGCAAATTTGTTTTGTCACTGAGGCATAGTCCCCCCGGGTCTTAACATGATTTTTGTAATCACAAAAAGGAATTTTTTTTTTCCTTTAAATGTCCTTTTCCTAATCAAAACTGGATATCAATTTATTACTTTAAAAAATACATTTGAACAGCTGTGTTTTATCTTCGTCGGAGATGTACAAAAATGTGATCCTGCGTGAAAAACTAGAAGGCAGACATAGTCAGAAGGGAGGGAATAATTCGATTAAAAATTTGGGGGGATAGAAATCTGATAGAAATTAGGATTTTTTTTTTAAAGATTAAAAACATCATTTGGTCCAGCAATTTGCAGATTTTATTGTTTTTCCATTTTATTGGATAAGGGTATCATTTTCAATCTAAGACGCCCACAATGAGAAAAATGTGGGAAACCTAAGATACAAAATGCTTCCTTAGTTAATTATGGATTTCTATCGGTGTTGCCATCATAAATCATTCTTAGAGAAACAAGGCCAAGTAGCAGAAGAACCACAGAGGCTTCTGTTTAAGTAATTTCATTTGATTCCTGAAATACTTCTGGCTATTGTTTTTTTGAAACCACCCACATGTAGTAAAATTATATCGCTGAGCAGACCCACCCTGCTCTCGCTCTCTGTCTCTGACTTCTGGCAAGTACTAGACTGGAATACCAAAGGCAAACCAGCAAAAAAGGAAATTGGGATTGCATTGATTTAGATCAGCCAAGGCTGTGACCAAATTATTTAGTTCTCTTTTGACCTTTGGAGGTCAGATTTGACTATTTATGCTATCTGCTAATGCTTTACTATTTTTCATTGCTCTGCCTGTTAACAATTCTGACCTACAGCCTTTCAGCCTGCGGGGTGGTTATATTAAACAATCACTAATTACTTCTTGAAACATATGCTCCTGTTTTAAAATGTCATTGAAATAAAAGCCCAAACAGAAGCCCTATGTTCATTTCATGAACGAAAGCAAAATGGAAGCACTGAATATTTCTGGGAAGTCAAACATTGCCAAATCCAAGGAATAATGGGAAAATAACCTACCTTCCTCTCATTATTAGCTTGGAGATTGTTTAAAGACTACTTTTTAAAAATAAATATCAAAGGCAGCAAATATTCTCCTTCAATCACATTGTCAAATATGCCAGCATTCTTGCAGAAAATGTACTTTTATCTTTGCTAAAGGTCTTAAGTGTAAAAATATTATGTCATTTTTCTTCTCTTCCTTCATCCACTATGTGCCAGACACCATGTTAAGGTCTTGGGATATATGAGGAGAAAGAAGTCAGAATTCTCTGAAAATTGACCTTTTTCTTATCTGACTTGAAAATGCTTCATTCCTTAGAGAACAAACAAAAGAAACATACATGTACATTTTCAAATTTTATCATAGAAAGAAGTTATGGGTTGGGAAACCTGGCTTATTTTCCAGAATTCCTCTCCGATTTTATTTAAGATGAAAGAAAAGGTTTTCACAGTCCAAAAAATAAAAGATAAGTAATTTATTCTAAATCAAAACAGGCAGAGACAAAGAACACATTAAAATAGTAATTCAACTAAAATTGTTCTCATTATTTTTGTTATTCAGCTATCCCAGGAAGTTGAAATTCCACGCAGGAATTTCAAGGGTTCTGGTTGAGGTGGCCATGTGTATCCACGTGCACTTGCCTTCAGAACTCAAGAGATACGTCATGAAGGAAAAACCTAGCAAACTTTCCTCCTGATGACGCTGCTCCACAAAAATGAATGAAATATGGCAGGAAAGGGGTATCCCGTCCACTTCCTGATTTCCTGTGCTTTACATTCTTACACATAAACCTCTAATTCATTTCAGAACACAAAGGTCACCACAAAAAAATCTGAGGCTAAATATACCCTTTTGTCCAGCAGAAGGATAACAGCGATTTTTTTTTCCTTTTTACCAAAATGTAACCATAGCCAGGTGTTTCCCATGTCTGACAACCCATATCACGAGTATCTTCATAGATCTGAAAAAAATAGCATTAAACACTCTTTTAAAAACTTTTTATCTGGAATAATGTTAGATTGACAGAGAAGTTACAAAGTTGATAAAAAGAGTGCCTGTCACCCTGCTTTCTCTGTTGGTAACATCTTACACACCCATATGCATTAAACTAAGAAATTAACAATACTGGTAACTAGACTGTGTGGGTTTCACCAGTTTTTCCCACTGATCCTTGTTGGTGACCCAATCAGAAAGTCATATTGCATTGAGGTGTTTATCAACTTGTAGATTCAAATATTTTTTGTGGTTTACCTCTCAAAAATAAATTATTTGGAAATTAATTAAATTTAAAAGATATTTTAGGAGTAAAAAGAGTCTGGATTTGTTTTAATCAGTCAGATCAGGCAAAAGAACTCATGTTTCATAGACATGTATTATTAAACAGGATATGTGTTTTCTCAATTGAGAAATCCTCTTACCCTAGTAATAAAATATATTGTTACCAAATATTAAAAACAGAAGAGATACTCTGAAAAGTTAAAACCACAAGGTACCATTTCTCACCAGTCATATTTGCAACAACTAAAAAGATTAAGACTTCCCCTGTAGCCCAGTTGGTAAAGAATCTGCCTACAATGCAGGAGACCCAAGTTCAATTCCTGGGTCGGGAAGATCCCCTGAGGAAAGAAACTGCAACCCACCCCAATTCTTGCCTGGAGAATCCCCTGGACAGAGGAGCCTGGCAGGCCACAGTCCCTGGGGTCCCAAGAGTTGGACACGACTCAGCGGCTAAACCACCAGCAGAAAGACTAATAATACTTTCAGGTGGGTTTTTTAGCCTCTGTGCATCTCAGTCCCCCTCCGTGTAAAATGGGACAATCATTGTTCTGCCATGGAGAAGCAGGATAGCAGAGTAACTTAGAGTGTGGACCCTGTGACTGGACTTTCTGGGTCCGTCTGGGCTGTCCCACTTTCTGATTGTCTGATCCTGGAGAAATTTCCAGAGTCTGAGGCCTCAGTTTCTAATCCGTAAAACGATTATAACAATAGTATCTACCCAAGAGAGTTGCTACAGGATCAAAATGAGATATTTTGTAAAACACTTAAAACTGGGGATAGCATGCAAATCCTATATAAATACTATTATTTGGAAGGGTTTTTCTAAGGATTAACTCAGCACATGTAAAAGCCTTAGAACATTGTGTCAAATTAATGTGAGTTCTAATTATCCAGTGTTGATGAAGAGGACATTCTGCCTTTGGAGTTCACATTTATAGCAACTCTGATCAAAAGTTTACATTTGACCACACAATTCCACTTCTGGGAATCTAGCCTATAGAAATGCCTACCCAGGTGCACGCTGATACATGAATAAGACGCTCAAGGCGTGCCTCACTCACCTACACCCCCACGCACACAACAAAATGAGAACCTGGAGACACCCGAAGTTTCTGTCACCTTGGGAAAAGCGAGATGACCTTATTCTCCAGCCACTGAGGAGAACAAGATACAGCTTTATTTGCATGTACAGACTTTAAAGGATAAACATGATAAATTCATTGTCCTTTCATCCTTTTATTGATTATACTAAGTATTTATTGGGTGACTGCTGTGTGCTAGGCTCTGCTCTGGGCTGGGACACAGTACTCTGAAAGACGCAGTCTCTGCCACCATCTACCCAGTATTCTGGGGAGGAACAGCCAGTGAACAAATTAACAAGTGAATGTTCAGCCAGATGTCAGAGATGAGAAGTAAAGCAAACGCAGTCAAGGAGGAGAAGAGCGGAGATGGAAGAGAGGGCACTATTTTCGTGGGGAAGTCAAGGACCACCCTTCTACGGAGATGAGCTCTGCTCTTAGTATCTGTTGGATACAGGCCAACAGATACCTACCTGGAGGAACGTTCCATCGGACAGCAGATGCAGAGGCTTGTGGTCTGGAGTTCTGAGTAAAAGACAGGCAAGAAAAGATATGTATAGAGGTATGCATATCAATGGCTTCTATTTTTGACCAAGGGTAGGGGGGAGAGATAAGTAGATAAGAAGACAGACTGAAAGATGTCATGAGTAGGAAAAATGAGAATATGCCAAACTGTTAACAATGTTTATCCCAGGCCATGGGACTGAGGAGAAAAATCTTTCATTTATAAACTTTTCTTTATAATCATCTTTTCCTTTATGAATGTCTTTTGTTTTTCCAATGAGCACAGTTATTATCCAATTGTTATTTGTAATGTAGAAGACGTGCAAAGTAAGTTTCAAGAATTCTAGAAGAATCATGGTCTTATCTTTTCTTGAAAGAGTATAGAATGGGGTTTCGTAGCCATACCATTGACATTTGTGTGTGTGAGCTCACTCTCAGTCGTATCCGACTCTTTGGGACCCCATGGACTTAGCTTGCCAGGTTCCTTCTGTCATAGAATTTTCCAGGGAATAATACTGGAGTGGGTAGCCATTCCCTTCTCCAGGGGATCTTCCCAATGCAGGGACTGAGCTCGTGTCTCTAGAGCCTCCTGCACTGGCGGGCGGGTTTTCACTGCTGCGCCACCTGGGAAGCCCCACCACTGACACTTGGGGCTGAGTAATTCAAGGCAGGAAGCTGCCTGGTGCCTGGTGGGAGGTTAACAGCATGCTTGGCGTCCGCCTTCTAGAATCCTGCAGCACTCCTCAAGCCGTGACAACTGAAAATGCCTGCAAATATTGCCAGGTGTCCTCCGGGGGCAAAAATACCCACCGACCCCCCGCCACCTGGGACAGCTACTGTCCTGGGGAAATGTTGGGTTCTGGAGGCAGTCTGCTGAGCTTCCAATCCCAGCGCTGCCACCTGCAAGCTGCAGCGCCTGCTGTGTCTCCCCTCTGTGCCTCAGTGTCCTCATCTGTGAAATGGACGTAATCAGGCTGTCTTCTGGGCTTTCCATGTAGAAGGAAGGAGCCAGTTCATATAATGGGCTTAGGACAGGGCATGACACATGAAAACACGGGGTAAATGTTATTACTGATGTCTCTGGTGCCCCCCTGCCGTCCGAGACTCCTTCAGCAAGACAGAGCAGAGCCTTCTTCATCTCCCTGGCCCAGCAGCTGTTTTCATCCTGAGTCTGGCACTGTCCCAGTGAGAGAAAACTCAGACTGGAGCAAGGGCAGGAAGAGAGTGGCTCAGACTCATTGTTCAGTTTGAGGAATCACTGTTGTTAAATGCTTCCTGCGTCTTTTGCTTTAAAGGGGAAAGTGAGATTTATTTTAACTGAAAGTGGGTTGTGTAGCTGCAAGTGCGGTTTTTCTTCCCAGAAGTGCTTCCAAGCCTGCCTGTCTGTCTTTACCAAGAGGTCGTTGACCAAGAAATCATGTTGGCCACCCTTCCCCCTGCCCCTACTCGGGACACACACACACTCAGACACACACGCAATAGCTTATTTTCCCCAAAGCAAACTGAATTCCTCCATGAGCCCGACTCATCCCCTGCCTCCATCTGGTCCACATTTCGCTTTGGTAGAAATCAGAAACCACCTTTGCTCACGTTTTGGACTGCCCTTTATTTCTTTAGATTTTTCTTTTCTGTATCCGTGAGTTTTTGTTTGTTTTTCAAACTTTCAACTGTTCTCATCCATACTTTCCTTAATTAAAAAATAAATTTAAGTATATTTTTACGTGTTTATATATGTTATTTTTAAATTATTTATTTATTTGGCTGGGCCAGGTCTTAGTTACAGCACATAGAATCTTCAATCTTTGTTGCGGCATGCGGGTATATTTTTTAGTTGCGGCATACAAGTATTTTTTTTAGTTGCGGCATACAAATTCTTATTATCCAATTGTTATTTGTAATGTAGAAAAGACATGCAAAGTAAGTTTCAAGAATTCTAGAAGAATAATGGTCTTATCTTTTCTTGAAAGAGTATAGGATGGGGTTTCGTAGCCCTACCATTGACATTTGTGTGTGTGAGCTCACTCAGTCGTATCCGACTCTTTGGGACCCCATGCCCCATGTGGCATGTGGGATCCAGTTCCCTGACCAGGGATCGAACCCAGGCCTTCTGCGTTGGGAGCACAGAGTCTTAGCTACTGAACTACCACGGAAGTGAAATGAAAGTCGCGCAGTTGTGTCCAACTCTTTGTGACCCCATGGACTACACAGTCCATGGAATTCTCCAGGCCAGAATCCTGGAGTGGGTAGCCGATCCCTTCTCCAGGGGATCTTCCCAACCCAGGAATCGAACTGGGGTCTCCTGCATTTCAGGCGGGTTCTTTACCAATTGAGCAATCAGGGAAGCCCCCGTTTATATATACGTTAGATTTCACTTGTATTTATATATCACATATGCATACTTATGTATGTTATTTATAAACAGACGTATTTATAGCAAATACTGTTTTATGTTAATAATGTTATTAAATAATGATTTATAATATATAGCATGTTATACATTCTATTCTACATATATATTGCATATTCTTTATTACATGTGTGTGTGGATATGTGTATTTTTTAGGTTAAGCATGCATATAAAGCAGTGGTTCTCAACCAGGGGCAGTTTTTGTCCTCTCCACCCCCAGAGACATTTGTCAACATCTGGGGACATTTCTGATGGTGATGACTAGGGTCCTGCTACTGGAATCTAGTGGGAAAAAGACCAGTTATTCTGCTAAATTCTCAACACAGCCTCCACCACAAAGAAGTATCTGACCCCAAATGTCAATACTCTGGCGACTGAGAAATCCTGGTTTAAACAGATGAAAAGCACACAACCATCAAACTAATACCTAACATTTGCTGAGTGCTGAGAGTTTTACATACGTCGCCTTTTTCAATCCTTTTAACAACCCTTCCATCCTTGCCATCTTGTAGATTAGGACACTAGGGCAGACTGAGTTCGCATCTTGCCCAAGGGCACACAGTTAGTGAAAGGCAGAGCCAAGATTTGAATCCAGGAGCCAGGGTCTTACCTAGCGTGTTATGTGACGTTGAAAAGTTGCCTTGAGGATACTGTTGGACAAAAAGGCAAATTAATAAGCATGGTCCATTTCTAGAAAAGAAAAAAAAATTACTATGTGCATTACAGAAAAACCAAACTGGACGAGAAGGCATTATACTTTGGCTGATAGTTCTCTTGGGCAGTATTAGCTCTAGGGAGGTGTTCTCTCTCTCTCTCTCTCTCTCTCTCTCTCTCTCTCTCTCTCTCTCTCTGTCTCACACACACACACACACACACACACACACACACACACACACACATTTGGTCGCCTGTGGTAGCCTCTAGTTGCAAACTGCACAATTCCTACATGCTGTTCAGTCACTAAGTCGTATCCGATTCATTGTGACCTTAAAGACTGCAGCATGCCAGGCTTCACTGTCTCCCAGAGTTTGCTCAAGTTCATATCCATTGAGTCAATGATGCCATCCAACCATCTCATCCTCTATTGCCCCCTTCTCCTCCCGCCCTCACTCTTCCCCAGCATCGTGAAAGTGAAAGTCACTCAGTCTTGTCCAACTCTTTGGAATCCCATGGACTGTACAGTCCCTGGAATTCTCCAGGCCAGAATACTGGAATGGGTAGCCTCTCCCTTCTCCAGGGGATCTTCCCAACACAGGGATTGAACCCAGGTCTCCTGCGTTACAGGTGGATTCTTTACCAGCTGAGCCACAAGGGAAGCCCTCCCCAGCGTCATAGCAGTCACTAGACCCTATAATCTCATATTGCCTTGTGAGCTTCCTGGATTGATATGCTTCTCCCTCACTGCAGCATAGCTCTCTTGAGAGCACCTTCAGTGCCTGTGTTTCCCCTGTGTTAAATCCCAGGATTTGCCAGATGGCTGGTTGAGGTGAGATTCTGGGAAGCTCTTCCTTTGTACCTGATAGAACCTTGTAATGTTTGAAGTTATTTACCTCAAATGTCTTCTTTTAGAGAAGAAAAAATATTGCTTATGTTTTTGAACGAAAATATGGTCCATCTATGCAATGGACTATGGCACAATATTTACTGATAGTAAAGCTGCAGACAAAGATTCAATGAATGGGATGCATTTTGTTGCATTTGAAGAGGGAGGGGACCAGAAAACTGATGTTGACTGAATGTGTGCAGTTGTGTGTGTGGCTGGGGTATGTATGGTTGTGTGTGTGTGTCAAGGCAGAGAAAACAAGTTAGGAGACATGATTTCTTCTGTCAGGGAGGAACTACAGGCGATTTTTGCTCTCTTTTCTCTCTTTTTCCTTCTTATTAACTTTTATCCTAGATTTTCTGCCAGGAGTGTGCAATTCATTTGGTAATACAGCCAGTTCTGTGGCAGTTGTGTTTTTTAAAAAAATCACTGTGCTCTGCAGAATTGCACAATAAAGACATCTGTTTAAAGGACAGGAGCCTAATTATAAATGCATCATCATTAAATTGTTAAGAAGTATATAAATACCGTAACAAATAATGCTTTACTTTGAAAAAGACCTCAGCTCTGCTTGCAGAAGTGGCATTGGAAGCTTGCACCTGTGAGGTGCAGGGAGGTGTGAGGTGCAGGGAGGTGTGATGTGAAGGGAGAAGAGTTATCTGGTTTTTTTTGGCTGCACCCAGCCTGGGTTGCTGCACTTGGGATCCTCAGCCTTCATTGTGTCATGCGGGATTTTTAGCTGCAACATGCAAGATTTTTAGTTGAGGCGTGTAGGATCTAGCTCCCTGACCAGGAATGTAACCCAAGCCCCCTGTGTTTTCAAAACAGGGGTTAGAGCAGAACTGACTGTGTGAGGAAGGAAAAGTATTTCAAGTCACGGAAGTACAAGAACTTCTGGATTATCCCTTGACTTTTCTGACAGTGATTACTCAGGCTTTACAGGTAAATAGCAGACAGGTTACAAAACTTTCAAAGTGGTAATAACAGCTGTGGGCAGGGCACCCATTCCTCACTTTTCACTTGCATGATCTGATTTAACCCTCCCCTGAACCCTTGAGGTGGGGACCACATGGAAGAGTCTGAGACACAGAGAGATCAAGCGGTTGCCCAAGGTCACACAGTGGTTGCCAAAGGTCACACAGCGATTGCCCAAGGTCACACAGCGGTCAAGGGCCAGGGCTGCGATTCAAACCCAGGTCTTCCCTGACACATGATCGTGGCCTTACCCAGTGTTCTGTATGACATCTGAGATGGACATGATGCTAGTAGCAGCGTTTACATAGCAAACTATAGGAGTCCCATCATAAAAGATAAAGAATGATGTCGCTTCCAGAGGCTTGGCTTGAACGCGACGGACAGTGTGCCAGAAATACCACCCGTCCTGAGCCCATCATCATGACCCTGCAGTCCTGGCTCCAAACTGGGCACAGTCCTGCACACAGACTCTCAGATGTTAGATCAGCAAATCATATTCACATCAAGATTTACAGACCTGAAAAGGCAGGGAGCCCACTTTGCTCTTCAGAGCAGTGCTTTATCCTACAGGACACACCAGGTCTCTGAATCATCTCAGCGACATGGTTGGGTGTAGTGTTAAGAGAAGGGGCTCTGCACAAGCCTGGGGTCCAATCTCAGCTTTATGACTTGATAGCTGTGTGACCTTGGACAAGTCACTTGACTTCTCTGTTTCCTCACCTATAAAATAAGGGACAATAATACTCCGGTTGTGAGGATGTAACAGGTTGACCTGGATAAAGGACTTAGATCAGTGCCAGCCATAGTGAGTTCTGAGTAACTGTTTTTGCTGTTTAGTCACTCAGCCGTGTCCGACTCTTTGCGACCCCACAGACTGCAGCCACCAGGCCTCCCTGTCCATCACTATCTCCTAGAGCTTGCTCAAACTCATGTCCATTGAATCGGTGAGGCCATCCAACCATCTCGTCCTGTTAGTGGATGGTTGTTACCACCCACGATGGCCCAATATTCCTCATAAATAAAATTTTCTGATCAGAAATTTCACCTGGTAGAATACCAATGTGTCTCAGCTTTTCTAACATAGGTGCAGAAAATAGGTTTCACCAGTGATCTCCAGTTTAATTCATGCACCCCAGTAGCGATGACATTTTTAGTCGACACCCTGAATGTGGGTGCATCTATTTATTAATAAATTCTATGTATGTAGAACTCTACCAGTTCAAACACTGTAATAGCTCTCATTTCACTCTGAGGAAAAGTCAAAGTACTTGTCACCGTTGTAAGTGCGTGCTCAGTTGCTTTGGTCGTTCTGACTCTTTGCGACCCTATAGACTGTAGCCCTTCAGACTCCTCCGTCCACGGGATTTTCCACAGAAGAATACTGGAGTGGGTTGCCATGCCCTCCTCCAGGGGATCTCCCTGATCTGGGAATCGAACCCACAACTCCTGCGTCTCCTGCATTGCGGGCAGGTTCTGTACCCACTGAGCCACCTGGGAAGGCCAGCAGTTGTAAGAGCCCACCCCAAATGAATTAGCTTCCTATTATTTCTCTGATTTCATCTTAAAGTCCACTCTGCTCCAGCCAGCTCCGGCCTCCTGCCCCTTTGCGCACAGCACTCGATCACGCATGCTCCCAACTTTGATTGTCTGCATTGGCTGGTTCTGGCGCCTGGAAGCCTTTTCCCCCCAGTTTCTGCAAGACTCACTCCCTCTCCTCCTTCCAGTCTTTGCACAAAGGTCACCTTCTCAAGGAGACCCATCCCTGACCACCTACATAAAATTGTAGCCACTCCCACTGACTTCAGCACCCGTGTCTTATTTTCTGCTATAATTATTTTTTAAATATTTATTTTTATTTTCTTATTTATTTGACAGTGCCAGCTCTTGGTTGTAGCTCTCGGGGTCTTTAGTTGCAGCATGTGGGGTCTAGTTCGGTCCCTGGAAAAGAGATGGGATCTTGAGGGTCCAAAGTTTATACCGAGACAATTTTTGTTTTTATTTTAAATGATTTTAGGCTATATCTTTCTGGATTTAGCCTAAAAATTCATATGCATAAAGAAAACCGCTCATTTATTCTTTCAGTTGCTTAACAAATACTGGTTGAGCACAGGCTACGTGCTTGGCAGTTTCATGGGTTAAGTTATCCTGGTGAATAAAACACAACTCCTTGCCCTCAGGGAGTTTACGTGCTAGCAGGGAGGTTAGCTGTTCTATTATTTATTTATGAATAAATCCCTGTTTATAAATGAATTCTATTAATAAATAAATAGAACAGGGATTGAACTCCAGCCCCCTGCCTTGGGAGCGCAGAATGTTAGCCACTGGATCACCAGGGAAGTCCCTTTTTTCTGCTATAATAATCTGTATCTTTTAATATAGGATATAGTTTAATCACTTACATTTACTATTTATTATCTTTCCCTCCCTGCTAGGATGTAAGCCCCCTGAGGGCAGGGAGTTATGCTTTACTCACCAGGATAACTCAGCCCATAAAGCAGTGCCTAGCGCATAGTATGTGCTCAATCGATATTTGCCGAGTTAAGCAGTTGAATGAATAAATGAATGGTTTTCTTTATGCCTGTGAACCTTTAGGCTAAATCCAGAAAGATCGTTTTGTTTTGCTAGAAACTTTGAAGTTGTACCTCAAGATCTTATCTCTCTTTCTTCCACATAATAGAATTTTCAGCTGGGATGAAAATTTTCACCAAGAAAAAAAAAGAGACTACATTTCCAAGCCTCCTTTCTAAAGTTTGCGTGTCTGTGTGCTTGGTTGCTCAGCTGTGTCCGATTCTTTACGAGCCCATGGACTGTAGCCCGCCAGACTCCTCTGTCTGTGGAATTTTACAGACCAAGAATACAGGAGTGGGTTGCCATTTCCTCCTCCGGGGGATCTTCCGGACCCAGGGATCGAACCTACACCTCCTGCATTGGCAGGCAGAGTCTTTACCACTGTGCCACCTGGGAAGGCCCCCATTTCTAGTTTAGCTGAGGTCCTGTGACTGCATTCTGACCTGTAACAGGATGTGTCAGGCAAGTGACTTTGCTGCCCTCTGTCCCTGTCCCTTCCTCAGTCTTGTTCTCTGGAACTTGGCTGCTACCATCTTGGGCCATGAGGTCGGTTGAATCTGCAAAGCAGAAAAGAGAGAAGCAGCTTGGGTCCCATGAGTTCACAGCAGCCCTAGACCACCTACCTAGCTTTCAGTGGAAAGAAAATAAACTTCTATCTTGTTAAAGACACTTATTTTTTTTTAGGGCTTTCAGTATCCCTCTCAGCTGCAAGGATATAATACACTACTCTTCACTCGGAATAAGAATTAAGTTAGGCTCCTGTTTAACTTCAACGTACAATTGGCAAGCTTTTCCCAAACACCCCCTCCAGCAGAGCAGTCCCCACTGGTTGCTGTCTGTTACTGAGCCTCCAGTTTCTAACATTTCTGGAATCTGAGTCATGTGTACTCCCTGTTATTACACATAATATGTTGTTATGATTTTAATCAAGGAAACATTTTTTCACTTGACATATTAGTCATGTTGCTTCTGGATGGTCAGAAACAGCCAAGAATGCTAGCTAGGACTGCATCATTTTTGTCTGTCCTTTCCTCTGCAGACTGGTTTAAAATCAGATCAGCTAGATCAAGGCAGATAGCGGGTCTCGCTTTCATTAGTTTCTGCATTTCTTTTTCAAATGGAATCAGTTTCCAAGACGGAGGAAGGAAATAAACACTGTTTGCTGGGCTTTGCTACTGAAGTGATGTAATTTACATAAGAGCAAAATTACAACCTAGAATCCTGAGTAGCAATTATAATGTTAAAAGAACAAGACAAAATTTTACTCTGAAACCAAGAGCAAAAATAAAGAGCAGGAAATGTTGGTAAACTTCACACAAAATTTGAATATGAATTTAATTTCATTTGCCTAGGAGAGGAAAACAAAACAAAACAGGCACTGTTTGGCCCTAAAATTGAACTAGAGGAGAACTCCCACAGACAATGAATTCAATACTAAAAGCCCTAAAGCAGAGACTACAGATGGAAGGGACCCCAAAGCTTAGAAGAATGAGGTTGCAAGTTAACTTTCTAAGCCTAATGATAGATATGATCCTCCCCTACACAAACGAGAAAGCTAATTAGAAATTCTCATTTCTTTATTAAAGACAATCCTAGTTTTGTTCTCTGGGACACACTCAGTGAGATTTACAACGCTGTCATTTGTTGTAATGCCCACAAACCACGCTTTAATTGTAGGTAAGTTATCAGTAAGGAAGCAAATTTTGGTCCTGAAGACGGTGAACTTGCCCTTCACTCAGGATTTAGTCACTGAAGCAAGTTAAATGCCCATCTTCGTGGAATACGGCTTCCCGGGTGGCTCAGAGGTAAAGAATCGACCCCTCGATGCAGGGGATGCAGGTTCAATCCCTGAGTCAGGAAGATCTCCTGGAGGAGTAAATGGTAACCCACTCCAGTATTCTTGCCGGGAATATTCCATGGACAGAGGAGCCTAGTGGGCTACAGTCCATGGGGTCACAAGGAGTCAGACACGACTGAACGACTGAGGACGTACACACGCATGCACTGTGGGATATACTTTGGGAAACTCTGGCAAGGTCAGCTTCCCCAAAGTAAGGAGTGGGCTCAAGGGCACAGTCTGGTGGGACATGCGCGTGCCATTCAATAATACCAAAGCGTGCACCTCCCATCTGTCTGATGACATTAAGGAGAAAGCCTCTGTTTGGTGCTAATAGATCCTTAGTGCCTTTCCACACTCACTGATTTCCTGTTTAACAAAGAGACAGCAGGGCTTAGGCAATAAGGCTTTAGTAGATGAGCGTGCCTAACTAAAATTTCATTTTTTAAAATTCACTTGCTCCGTTACCTTCTATTACGATAACTGATACTGAGTTTTCCATTCATGACAGTGATGGATAAAATCTCCTTTTAAAATAGACACAAAGAAGTGAAAAAACGAAGCATGAGTTGGACTATTTTGTGTATTAAGTAAACTATTGAGTACACAGATTTGGCAAGAATTGGATGGTGCTGCCAGAATGATGAACGCTGGGAAACTGGACGGGAGGGCCTTTCTCTCCCTTTGTCTTCTGCATTCTTTCCTTTTATTTACCTTTTTTTTTATTTGGCTGGGTGGGTCTTGGCCGCAGTGGCATGCGGGATCTCTCATTGTGGAACACGGGCTCCAGAGCACGCAGGCTCAGTAGCCACAGCATGTGGGATCTTAGTTCCCCGACCAGGGATTGAACCCTCGTCCCCTGCCTTCCAAGGTGGATTTTTTACCCTCTGGACCACCAGGGAAGTCCCATCCTTTTCATATCCTTTAGGAGGAAACTGCATGATCCATGCTTGACATCCTGCCATCTATCTTGAACGACAAAAAAAGGGAAGAGTGGTTTTTCCATTTTTAAATAACTGGAAAAAATATTTTAAGACCCATGAAAGTCATATGAAATGTAATCTTCAGAGTCCATAAATGAATGTTTATGGGCACATAGCCACATCTGTTGTTCATGCATGACAGTGGCTTCCTCAACATCAGGGCAGAATTGAGGCACAGACAGTGAAGAATAAGACATCCAACTATTGGCAAAGCTGGGCTTTGCACACCTGTTGGAGTTCACCCAAGGAGAAGGAAATGACCTGCTTGGGTGTATACGACTGTGAGTGTCTTATTTGAAATGTTTTTTTTGTTTGTTTTTGGCCATGCTGAACCCATGTGGAATTGTATTTTCTTGACCAGGGATTGAACCCACACCCTTGCATGGGGGGCAGAGAGTCTTAACCACTGGACCGCCAGGAAAGTTCCTGAGAGTCTTGTTGTTGGTTTTTTAAGGCTTTGTGCTTTGCAGAATGCTTTTCCCATTTATGAGTCCGTTTATCCACAGCTCCATCCAATGATCGAGGTAAACCGTGTTGGCTATGCTGCCTGGCTTTCAGGAAGGGAGTGCCCAGCATGAGCCACGCTGGGCTGCTGAGTGAATGAAATGATACATTAAGTATTTTATTTTTGTGCTGTTTATTTCACTTGTGAATATAGTCCGTGGTCATAGAAGAAAATGAGAAAAATATAGAAAAGTAAAATGGAAAAAAATCACCTGAAATCCTACCACTCAGCAGTAGCAACTAATATCTTAATACACATGCATTTAAGTGTTTCTTTAAGCTTCAATCTGTGATGACGCAGCAGAGTCATCAGAAAATGGTGAACACAGAGGAACATGAATCTTTTTTACCTTGAGCTCCTAGAGTGTGTAAGCTCAACTCAAGATGCCTGTGGAGAAACACAAAAGGACAGATTCTTTTATGGTTTAGTTCAGCTAGATGCTAAGGTCTTTAATCATGTGCTGATAAACCTACCTAGTTTTAATTTTAACATCACCTGGTTAGTGAAACATACGCTCGCATGGAAAGAAAACATTATGTTCCCCGGCATTAATTAGTCAGACGTCCCTCTCCTGACCTGTTTCTTTAGGTTGCACTTCTATTTGCATAATTAAAAGCTTACTTATAAGCTGGGAAAACAGGTTTGATTTAGTTTAGAAATGTGACAACTGGTCACTTAGAAAACATTCCTCTTGCTTTCAATAGGGAGTAATACTTGCCAAACTAGTAACACGAGTTAAATTTTTTTTAAAAAAATACACAATAAGTAAGTTTAAGTTGATTGTAATTGTGTAAGGGGAAGAAAATGCATTCTTAAAATAACAGAAGGTGGTGGTATGTGAGCATAATTTTAAATTTCTGTTGAAAACTATATTGTCTTCAACAAACTTTGTATGAATAAGATATACAGAATTATCATTTTACAATAATAAATGACAACATGTGGGATCCATAATGATAGCTTTCTATTCTTTTTACTTAGAAAGCTAACAACATGGTCTATGGCATTTCATTCTCTATGAAACGATTCTGGGTTTTCTTGTATTCATTTATAGTCTTTTTTCTTAAGTGTATATTTTTCTCAATTAGAATCATGGAATCCTGCAGTTACGCTTCTGACTTTTTCTCTTAATGTTTTTCCATAATGTAAAAATACCTTATACTCATTATAGAAAAAACAAAAAATTCAGAAACCTGTAAACTTATCATGAAGAAAATTAACACAGAGATAATTTATACCAACATTTTAGGGCATATTTCTTTGTAATTATATATGTATGTATAAAAATGTTTTATATATATTATATATATATTTTGTATACACACACAAATGTATTTTTCTGTGTCTACAAAATATCTATCATATTGTATCAATTATTATATTATAATCAGTTTCTGATATTGCTGCAAAGTCTTAATTCTCATTTGTACAGGCTAGGTGTGACTTTATTGAATAGTAAATGTACCCAAACTCATTTCATTATTGTTCCATTATTGGACTTTGAGCTCTCCTTTAATTTGAGGGTAGACTATAAAAAAATACAAATATAGCCTTAAAAAAATGGAAAGTCTGTAGAAGTGCTTATGCCAAGAAGAAAACTGTACATATTTGCAGGCAAGAACAGCTGACAAATGGGATTAAGTAGAGATAACAGACTTTGAGGATATAAGCTATTTGTTCCTGTTCGCTTTCTGTTTAATAAAGTGTTGGGACTTACTTGGCAGTCCAGTGGCTGGGACTTGACCTTCAAATGCAGCGGGTGTGGAGGGCTGCCTCACGTGCCTCAAGGCCGAAAACCCAAAACAGGAGCAATGTTGTAGCAAATCCAGTAAAGTCTTTACAAACAGTCCGCATCCAAAAAAATTATAATAATAATTAATAAATACCTGTTAATTCCCTACATCTTCCTCTGAGTCCCTCAGTGGACACAAGATTTTTCTTTTCGCTTCAAGTGAAGTCGCTCAGTCGTGTCCGACTCTTTGCAGCCCCGTGGACTGTAGCCTACCAGGCTTCTCCGTCCATGGGATTTTCCGGGCAATAGTACTGGAGTGGATTGCCATTTCCTTCTCCAGGGGATCTTCCCAACCCAGGGATCAAACCCAGGTCTCCCACATTGTAGGCAGACGCTTTACCGTCTGAGCCACCCTTTCACTTCAAATAATGACAAAATTCAGTATAATTTTGAACACTGACTTCAGATCTACTGGACATTTCAAATGACACATCATTGTTTTCATTGTTATTTCTAATAATAGTTACTGAGTACCTAGCATGGATTTTCTATTTGTCACCTAATCCATAGGTCAGCCAACTTTCTCTATGAAAGGACAGAGAGTCAGTACTTTCGGTTTTGCAAGCCATGCAGTCTCTGTGGCAGCTCCTCAACCTGCTGAGCGTAAAAGGCAGAATGTGAAGGGGTGGGCGTGGCTATGAGCCAGGAAGACGGTGTGGACACTGAAAATTTGGATTTCATGTCATTTCCATGTGTTACAAAATATTATTCTCCTTTTGATTTTTTTGTAGTCATTTAAAAATGTAAAAAGCATTCTTAGGTAACAGCTGTACCAAACAGATGCTGGAACATACCTGGCCAATGGGACAGTGTGTGCAGTCTTGCTCTAACCTAATCATCTCAGTTCAGTCAGTTCAGTTCAGTCGCTCAGTCATGCCTGACTCTTTGCAACCCCATGAATCGCAGCACGCCAGGCCTCCCTGTCCATCACCAACTCCTGGAGTTCACTCAAACTCACGTCCATCGAGTCCGTGATGCCATCCAGCCATCTCATCCTCGGTCGTCCCCTTCTTCTCCTGCCCCCAATCCCTCCCAGCATCAGGGTCTTTTCCAGTGAGTCAAATCTTTGCATGAGGTGGCCAAAGTACTGGAGTTTCAGCTTTAGCATCATTCCCTCCAAAGAAATCCCAGGGCTGATCTCCTTCAGAATGGACTGGTTGGATCTCCTTGCAGTCCAAGGGACTCTCAAGAGTCTTCTCCAACACCACAGTTCAAAAGCATCAATTCTTTGGTGCTCAGTCTTCTTCACAGTCCAACTCTCACATCCATACATGACTACTGGAAAAACCATAGCCTTGACTAGATGGACCTTATTCGGCAAAGTAATGTCTCTGCTTTTGAATATGCTATCTAGGTTGGTCATAACTTTCCTTCCAAGGAGTAAGCGTCTTTTAATTTCATGGCTGTAGTCACCATCTGCAGTGATCTTGGAGCCCAAGAAAAGAAAGTCTGATACTGTTTCCACTGTTTCCCCATCTATTTCCCATGAAGTGATAGGACCAGATGCCATGATGTTCGTTTTCTGAATGTTGAGCTTTAAGCCAACTTTTTCACTTCTCCTCTTTCATTTCATCAAGAGGCTCTTTAGTTCTTCACTTTTTGCCATAAGGGTGGTGTCATCTGCATATCTGAGGTTATTGACATTTCTCCTGGCAATCTTGATTCCAGCTTGTGTTTCTTCCAGTCCAGGGTTTCTCATGATATACTCTGCATATAAGTTAAATAAGCAGGGTGACAATATACAGCCTTGACGTACTCCTTTGCCTATTTGGAACCAGTCTGTTGTTCCATGTCCAGTTCTAACTGTTGCTTCCTGACCTGCATACAGATTTCTCAAGAGGCAGGTCAGGTGGTCTGGTATTCCCATCTCTTTCAGAATTTTCCACAGTTTATTGTGATCCACACAGTCAAAGGCTTTGGCATAGTCAAGAAAGCAGAAATAGATGTTTTTCTGGAACTCTCTTGCTTTTCCATGATCCAGCGGATGTTGGCAATTTGATCTCTGGTTCCTCTGCCTTTTCTAAAACCAGCTTGAACATCTGGAAGTTCATGGTTCACGTATCACTGAAGCCTGGCTTGGAGAATTTTGAGCATCACTTTACTAGCATGTGAGATGAGTGCAATTGTGTGGTAGTTTGAGCATTCTTTGGCATTGCCTTTCTTTGGGATTGGAATGAAAACTGACCTTTTCCAGTCCTGTGGCCACTGCTGAGTTTTCCAAATTTGCTGGCATATTGAGTGCAGCACTTTCACAGCATCATCTTTCAGGATTTGAAATAGCTCAACTGGAATGCCATCACCTCCACTAGCTTTGTTCGTAGTGATGCTTTCTAAGGCCCACTTGACTTCACATTCCAGGATGTCTGGCTCTAGATGAGGGATCACACCATCATGATTATCTGGGTCATGAAGATCTTTTTTGTATAATTCTTCTGTGTATTCTTGCCACCTCTCCTTAATATCTTCTGCTTCTGTTAGGTCCATACCATTTCTGTCCTTTATCGAGCCCATCTTTGCATGAAATGTTCCCTTAGTATCTCTAATTTTCTTGAAGAGATCTCTAGTCTTTCCCATTCTGTTCTTTTCCTCTATTTCTTTGCATTGATTGCTGAAGAAGGCTTTCTTATCGCTTCTTGCTATTCTTTGGAACTCTGCATTCAAATGGGTCTATCTTTCCTTTTCTCCTTTGCTTTTCGCTTCTCTTCTTTTCACAGCTATTTGTAAGGCTTCCCCAGACAGCCATTTTGCTTTTTTGTATTTCTTTTCCATGGGAATGGTCTTGATCCCTGCCTCCTATACAATGTCACGAACCTCATTCCATAATTCATCAGGCACTCTATCAGATCTAGGCCCTTAAATCTATTTCTCACTTCCACTGTATAATCATAAGGGATTTGATTTAGGTCATACCTGAATGGTCTAGCGGTTTTCCCTGTTTTCTTCAATTTCAGTCTGAATTTGTTAATAAAGAGTTCATGATCTGAGCCACAGTCAGCTCCTGGTCTTGTTTTTGTTGACTGTATAGAGCTTCTCCATCTTTTGCTGCAGAGAATATAATCCATCTGATTTCGGTGTTGACCATCTGCTGATGTCCATGTGTAGAGTCTTCTCTTGTGTTGTTGGAAGAGGGTGTTTGCTATGACCATGAAGTGATGGGACCGGATGCCATGATCTTTGTTTTCTGAATGTTGAACTTTAAGCCAGCTTTTTCACTCTCCACTTTCACTTTTGTCAAGAGGCTTTTTAGTTCCTCTTCACTTTCTGCCATAAGGGTGGTGTCATCTGCATATCTGAGGTTATTGATATTTCTCCCAGCAATCTTGATTCCAGCTTGTGTTTCTTCGCTCAGAAAGTTTAAATAACTTGCCCAAGGTTATACAGCCAGAAAGTGACAGGGCCAGGATTTTTTTTTTTTTTTTTTTTTGGCTGCACCAGGTCTTACTTGCAGCATGTGGGACCTAATTCCCTCACCAGGGACTGAACCCAGGTCCCCTGCATTGGCGGCTCAGAGCCTTAGCCACTGGACTACGAGGGAAGTCCCAGGGTCAGGATTTACACCCAGCTTGCTTATGGCAAAGTTCTCACGCCTCTTCAGAGCCAGGTGGTTAAAATCAATCATGTGACCTCTGTAAATCTCAGTCTACTCATCTATAAAATGGGAATCATGAAAAAGTATCTTTCCATCAATGTGCAATGAGAATTGGTGTAATAACGCTTATTCTTTGCAGTACTAACAGGAGGGGCAAAAAAGTAACCAAACCAAGTATTACTTCGTCTTATGATTACTTCTGCACAGAGAGGTGATGACTGACAGCAGAGTCTGGAACAGAACTGTTTGGGTTCAGATCCTTTTCCTCTGCAAGATCTTAAGCAATGTACGTAAAATCGTATACCTTAGTCTCTTATCTGTAAAGTGGAGGATAACTAGAGTACCTACCTCATAGGGCATTAGGAGATTACTTGAGTAAGTGCAGGTCAAGAGCTTGGGAGGTCTGGCACAATCAGTCTGAGCTCAATCGGCTGACCCAGTATCATTCTATCTTCTCTTCCTGCACTTTATGCATAATTCATAATTCATAAAAATTGTGACTAATTCATAAACACGGCGTCTGACTTTGCAGCCCTCACGCGTCAGGCCCGTCGTTGTGAGCTCCCAGAATGGTTGCTCCGGAATGAATGGATGAAGGCATAGTGAGTAAGTGGACAGTGAGTGAATGGGCAGATGAGCAGGAGAATGGAAAAAAGCGAAAAAACCAAAGTCAAACTTTGAGTGGCGGTTCACTCTTGGAACCTGGTGCCACGAAAGCCATCTTTATCCCTTCTTCTTTGCTCATTAGTTGTAAGCATTTATTTATTTATTACTCTCTGGCCGTGCAGGGCCTCCGTGGCTGCATGGGCACTTTCTCGAGTTGTAAGCAGCAGGGGCCACTCTCTAGTTGGGGAGCACAGGCTTCTCACTGCGGTGGCCTCTCTCGTTTCAGACGACGGGCTCCAGAGCCTGGGCTCAGTAGTTGTGGCACAGGCTTAGTTACCCTGCGGCAAGTGGAATCTTCCCAGACCAGGGATCTTCTTCATAATGCACTCACTGCAGCCTCGATGTAGCTGATGGTCAACACAGGCCTTGCCCTGCCCAGGTCACTAACACACACCCAGTGAATTAGCGTCTTAGAGGATTTTGTAGAGACCCAAGCAGGACAGAAACGTGTCTCCACTATTAGGCCTAGAAGAAGCTCTACACGTGACCTTTTCCCAGGCTTCCCCCGGAAGTGAATGTCTCTGATCAAAATGTGTGACAAGATATAGGATTCCCAACTTTTTATGATACAAACCAAAAGGACCTACACTCAAAAGAGTGGCATCCACCAACACTATCATTCTACTAAGGATGGAGAAATACCAAAATTAAGGAGTAAAAAGGATAATTTCAAAAAAAAAAGAGTGTTCTTTTCATTGAATAAATATAGCTCTATTATTTAAAAAACAAAAGCAAAAAAAACTCAAATCCCAGCTCTACCACTTTCTAGCTCTGTGACCTTGAATAAGTCACTTCTCTTAGCCTCAGTGTACTCATCTGTAGAATAGGAAAAATACTCCTAATAACACTTGCCCTGAGAAGTAACTGTGAACATTCAATAACGTGTGGCTTGTAAGCCTCACGTTAGCATGGTGCACACCAGGGTTTCCAGCCTGTGCACTGCTCACACTTTCAGCCAGGCTGTTCTCTGGGGCGGGTTCCATCCTGCGTGTTGAAGGATGCTGAGCAGCTTCCCTGGTCTCCGCTCACCAGATGCCAGGAGGAATCTCACCGCCGCTTCTCACCCAGTCGTGAAAACCAGAGAGTCTCTCGTTGTTGTTCAGTTGCCAAGTCATACCCAACCCTTTGTGACCCCTGGACTGCTGCACATCAGGCGTCCCTGTCCCGCACTATCTCCCAGAGCTTGCTCAAACTCGTGTCCATTGAGTCAGTGATGCCATCTTCTCATCCCGTCGCCCCCTTCTCCTGCCCTCAGTCTTTCCCAGCCTCAGGGTCTGGACATTCCCAGATGTTCTCTGGTGAGGGTGTGGTTAAACTGCCCCTGTCCTAGAACCACTGGTTTACATATTCCCCCCTCAGTGATTGGCCCAGGTTCATCATCTCATGTTTAGAGGCTGGTATATTCCAAACCTCGCCTGTAACCGATGAGAAAACCAAGACCCAGAGGGACCCACCTGTACTGACAGCATCAGTTTCCAGGGTTGCCATAACAAAGTACCACACACTGGCTTAACACAACAGAAACTTCTTTTCTCAGAGTTCTGGAGGACGCGAGTCCTGAATTGGAGTGTCAGCAGGGCACGCTCCCTCGAAGGCTTCTAGGGCCGAATTCGTCCTGCCTCCTCCAATTCCTGGCTGCTCCTTGCATTTCTTCGCTTGTGGCCACATCACTCCAGTCTCTGCCTCTGTCTTCACACAGACTTCCTTTCTGCATCTCTGTCCTCTTCCTTTTCTTATAAGAACCTTTGTCACTGAATTGAAGATCTACACAAGTGATCCAGAATTATCTCATCCCAAGTTCTTCAACTTAATATTATTTGCAAAGACTCTTTTTCCAAATAAGGTCATGTTCAAGGTACCAAGGATTAGGACTTGGACTTGTATTTTGGAGGGGGCACAGTTCAGCCTTCTACGATTATGAGGCTCGGTGGTGGTAGGGCTAGGACTAAGACTGAATTATCCTTTTTTTAAAATATATGTACATACATACAGGCGAAGAATTTATTTACAGGGCAGCAATGGAGAAACTGACGTAGAGAATAGACTTACGGACTGGGGAGAGGAGAGGAGCGGGTGAGATGTAGGGAAAGAATAACATGGAAGCTTACATCACCGTATGTAAAATAGACAGCCACCGAGAATTTGCTGTATGTCTCAGGAAACTCAAACAGGGGCTCGGTATCAACTAGAAGGGTGAGATGGGGAGGGGGATGGGAGGGAGGTTCAAAAGGGAGGGGATATATGTATACCTATGGCTGATTCACATTGAGGCTTGACAGAAAACAACAAAATTCTGTAAAGCAATTATCCTTCAATAAAAAAAATAAAAAATAAAAAAAAAAGAATCTGCCTGCAGTGCAGGAGACCCAGGTTCGATTCCTGGGTGGGGAAGATCCCCTGGAGAAGGGAATGGCGGCCCACCAGAGTATTCTTGCCTGGAGAATTCCATGGACAGAGGAGTCTGGCGGGCTGCAGTCCATGAAGTCACAAACAAAGAGTCTGACACCACTGAGCAGCTAACACCGTCACCCGTGCACACTACGTATACTCCTGCGTTCCCACCGCTGAGCAGCTAACACCATCACCCGTGCACACTACGTACACTCCTACGTTCACAGATTTGGTTTAGCTGGGCCCCGTCTCAGCTGCATCTCTGGACTCTCGGGTGCATCACCTGGGATCTAGTTCCCTGACCGGGGGTTGAGCCCAATCCCCTGCACTGGGAGCGTGGAGTCTCAGCCACTGCACCATCAGGGAGGTCCCCGAAGTATTCTTACTCTCAGGGTGGTTCCTTAACCTCTCCAGGTTTCAATCTCCTTCTTGGTAAATTAGGCCTACGGGATCCACCTCCTTCGGAAGCTGGGTTCACAGCAACCCAGTTTGTGATCGTAGTTTTACACATGAAAGCACAGTGTCTGGTTTAGAGAAAATACTCGGAAAGGTTCGCTATTCCTACCATGTTCATCATCATCTGTATTATTATCATTTGGGCTTCCCTTCAATTAAATCAACAGAATATCTGTAGGGAAAGATGGATTCAAGCTACGACCTAGACGGTGACATCAATAATTCTTTGTCCTACATTATTATTTCCCCACATGAAAGTTGCTCCAGGATGTAGAACCAGGTGTCCACCTTGGAAAGGAAAGGAAAGTAATATACAACATCAGGAGGGTATGCTATGAACTTGTCTCTCTCATTCCCTGTAAACTGTCAAGAAAGATGACATTTCTTTTTTTTTCACAGTTAGACTCTTAACTCCTGACGTCATTGTTTGGTTACTTTTAAACTGACAGGATGGTCTTTTTTAAAAATATATATATTTTTCTGTTCCCCCCTTTGAAAAAAAAAAAATTATCTGGCTGTGCCAGGTCTTAGCTGCAGCATGCAGGATCTAGTTCCCTGACCAGGGATCGAACCCAGGCCCCCTACGTTGGCAGAGTGGAGTCTTAGCCACTGGGCCACCAGGGAAGCTTCTATAGGACCATCTTGGAAGGATTTTAATCCAGAAGAACATGTGTTCTGTGTAACTCTCTTCTGGGACGTTCTAACTGGGAGAAATTTACATACAAATTGATTTCATGCCCTTTTCTTTGTTGAGCTTAAGGCTGTTTCAATTTATCTCTTTCCATCTCTAGTCACCCCAATTGAGTTACTAGTTAAAATATACCGTGCTAGTCTCACTAATCTGACTACCTGTAATTGGAGGATTTAATTACCAGCAGTATTTTTATGATGGAACGATCCTGCCTTGCATTTTAGTAACTCAGTTTGTCTCCGTGGCAGCAGCAAGGTTATTTGAAAGCCTGAAATATGAAGACGCAGGGCTGTGCAGTAGGGTCTAGGGACTTCTGGAGTGAACTGCACTTATCCAGCTTCGCACGTGAACTTTGCCTGAAACAAGATTGCAAGCAAAGATCTCAATCACACACGCAACTGCCACCTTCCTTTTCTTCCTTGCAATCCAGATCTTGAATTTTCTTCAGGTTATCTGGAGGTGGGTGCTCAAGGAAAGTGAGTTCCCAACACCTTTCCACCCATCCATTGAGGCTTTTTGCCAGAGAATGTTCTAGAAGTGGGCCCGTAAGCCAGCTCTGGCCACAGACAAAAGGGGGGAAACCGGAAAACCTGCTAGAGGACTTTAAAGGAAGATTTTCCTCCTCTAAAAAGAGGGATGCTCCCCCCTTTTCCTGCCTTTGACATGGTTCTAGGAGGAGGTGCCGGGGCTATGGCAGCCATCCTGTGACTGTGAGGACACTCGGGGCAAAGTGAAAATGACAAGAATGATGTGACGGAAGGATGGAGAGGTCTGCTTTCTTAATGATGTTGGTCGTCTCCTGAACCAGTCTTGGAACCTCTGGGTCAACCTCTGGGTTCTTGTTAAGTGTGAAGTATGGACTTCTAGTTTGACCCAAATTTCATCCATCTACTGGTACTTGTAATGAAAAACATCCTGATAAAGCGAAATTCACAGAGTTTCCCCTCTCCTAGCTTAACAAAGTGAGAAATGGAACTGCCTCAAACTTTAAATAAAGCATATTGTAGAGAAATCCTAAAATTATGGGATTCACCTCCTCCCCCCCCCCCCCGCCCCCACCATGGTGGCAAAGAACACACTCTTTGGAAGTACCTGTGCTGGGTTCAAAGTCCCACTCAGCTGCATACCTGTGGCTTTACCTGTAAACTGGAAATAACACCCAGAGGGAGAGCCGTTCACACCGCTGCCTGTTTGGAGGGTGGTCTCCTCCCTCTAGTGCTGCGCTTTGTTTCCTTGCATTAGTCGGCCTGGGCTTCCACCATAGAGAACCACACCCACTTTTGGAGGCTGAAAGTCCAAGATCTAGACTGGTCTCTGGAGGGGGCTCACTCCTCATGTGGCCTTTTCACTGTGTGTGGGTGTGAAGAAGAGAGGTCTCTGGTGTCTCTTCCTCTTCTTAAGATTCAAGCATTTTACCATCAAAGACAGTTTCTCTCCCCAAACAACAACAAACAGTGTGCTCCGTCGTGTCCAGCTGTTTGCGACCCCATGGACAGCAACCCTAGAGGCTCCTCTGTCCATGGAATTTTCGAGGCAAGACTACTGGAGCGGGTTGCCACTCCCTTCTCCAGGGGGTCTTCCCGACCCAGAGGTCAAACCCTTGTCTCCTGTGTCTCCCGCCTTGGCAGGCAGGTTCTTTACCTGCTGAGCCAGCAGTTCGTTAAACACCAAGATCAAGATGTTTTTCGCTATGATGATACAAACTTATGTGAGAGGTGTAGGTGTGTGTGTGTATTTGCGTACCAACATAAGACAGAAACCCGTGTGGTTTGAGAAAGGTTATTGGCAAAGATCAGGTCCCACATTTTGCTTTTGAATGTGTGATGTTTTCCTTCCATCACTTATTCCTCAGACATTTATTATGCACTTCCTGTGTGCCAGGCACCGTGTTGCGTTTTCTTTCGTTTGCTTGGAGGTGCATTTCTTTTTTGTTGTTGCTTTTGTTTTTTAGTAAATGATTTCTGTGATCAAGGAAATCTGGGAAACAATGAGATGGTCACAGAATCCTGGGTTTAGAATAACGTTCCAGATTTCTTTCCCCCTATCTCTAGCGCATCTAACAAATTCAAGTCAGTTTAGAGTCTATTCTTGTTAAAAAGACGTCCAGCAAAAGCGACTTCACCGCAGTCTTTAGCACCTCTCCCAGAGCTTGCTCAGTTCTGTGTTCTTGGAGGAAACGATCTCTATAACAGTAATGGTTGATGCACTTAAGTGCCCCTGTGGCTCAGTGGTAAAGAATCTGCCTGCAATACAGGAGACCCAGGTTCAATCCCTGGGTCAGGAAGATCCCCTGGAGAAGGAAATGGCTACTCGATGTAGTATTCTTGCCTGGAGAATCCCATGGACAGAGGAACCTAGAGAACTACAGTCCATGGGGTCGCAGAGTCAGACTCGCCTCAAGTGACTTGGCACACGTGCAAAGTGCTCATAGTGTTGCAGGAAGGGGGACCCCCTCCAGGGCCCGAAACTGGGCTCTCGTCTAACACTCGGAAATGAACTGTCCAAGGAGACATGTGATGACAGAGCAAGAGATTTTATTGGGAAAGCGCACCCGGGTGGAGAGCAGTAGGGTAAGGGGACCCAGGAGAAAGGGGTCCCCCTTCCTGCAACAATAGCATGGACCTGTGTCCAGGAACTGAAACATGTTGATGTATTAAACTGAGGAGATATGTGAGGATCAAAGAAACTGGTCCCAGCAGTTGTTGAAACTGCTTGTGCAAGCATGTAACTTCGCTATAGAAGACATTCAGCTCCTCTGAGCCTCCATTTGCAAAGGCATTCGTTCTAAAAGCTAATGTGTAGAGGGGGAAAGAATCAAGTATGATCAAAAATTACCCTTGACCATCCTTTCTGTTATGATAGAGCAGGCAAGGACCAGACAAAACTCAGGGCCAGGGACCGCCCACTCCACCTCTTCCTTGTAACAGGGCACACGATTGCCTGCGTAATTTGTTTGGTTATTTTAGTATTTATTTGGCTGCACCGGATCTCAGCTGCAGCACACAGAATCTTCAGTCTTCACTGTGGCATGTGGGATCTTTAGCTGTGGTGGATAAACTCTTAGAGGCTTGCTGTGCGTTGCTTGCTTAGCATGTGGGAGCTAGTTCCCTGACCAGGGATTGAACCCAGGCCCTCTACATTGAGAGCTCAGAGTCTTAGCCACTGGACCACCAGGGAAGTCCCTGACCAAGTAATTTAAATCCTTCTTTTTTCTCTCTCTCTCCCTCTTTTCTCCCCACACACATATAGTAGAATTCAGAGAAGTTAAATGGACCTAGAGGTGACTGCACTTTAACAATAACTACCCTGTATGGTTTTTCTGATGATTAAAAATATAATTCGTGTAAAGTAGCTAGTTCAGGGCCTCGCGTAGGGTAAACATCCAGAATATTTTAGCTCTCATTATTATCCCCATTATTACTTCTCTACTGAAAAAACAGTTCCTTCTTTTGAGAAATTCTGGAAGCCAGATTCCACATTTCACTCTGGCTAGGTCACCCAACCCCCACTTCCAGCAAAACTGCAGATAAATAATTCTGTCTTCATCCCATGAGTACCTTCGTGGCACCGCCGCTGTGCTAAGTCACGCCAGCTCATGGCACCGCCACTGGCAAATAAGTGACTGAATAAACTACGAAATCTGTGGTTCAGAAGCGGTAAGGGTGAAACAGAGGAGGAAGACTATCTGGTAACAGTACTTGCCTACTACTGTTACGACTTAAAAAATCAAACCTGATGTCTAATAAATGTCCAAAATGGCTTTAGCTTTGTAAAAGGTCGTATACTCTTTCGTTTATTTTATAAGTATCTCTTACATTCTTACCCAGGCTCCGAACAAGGCTCGGAAATCTGGTGATGACAGATAAGAGCCCTTGTAGACACACTGGGGAGAAAGCAATCAGAAAGAACTGTTCAAAAGATGATTTCTGATTCCAGTGCTTCATGCAGGAGATAAACAGAGGGATGGGACAGAAGGTGACTGAAGAGGAGACCAGCCTCTATAGGGATTTGGGACCAGCCTGGGGGGAGGGGAGAGGGGGGACATTTGAGCTGAGGTCTGGGGTGATAACAGTGTCAAAATCTAGTAACAGTACTTTAAAAAACATTTAAAGGTGTGATATATTCTGAAAACAGCTTCATTTGCGTTTTCCCCTTTCAAGAGAAATCTTTGGCAGAGCCTTTAAAAGTCTGATCATACCCAATCCTAGAAAGAATGCAGACAAGGGGCTTCCCCGGTGGCCCAGTGGTTAAGGCCGGGCTTCCAATGCAGGGGGCTTGGATTCAGTCCCTTGTCAGGGAACTGAGACCCTACGCGCCACATGGCACAGCCAAAAAAAAGAATGCAGACAAAGGAGACCCCTTAGAGACTTCTCTTCGGAGTGGAAGTTGATGCAATCCTTTGGAAAACTTTTGGCGACATCTAGTTAAAACTGAAGGCGTGAATGTCCTACCACCCAAAAACACAATGTCTAGATATGGTCTTTAGATAGACCCTTAAAAATATCTCCTCTTAAGGAAGGAAGCAAGGGAATTTTCTTTTAAATTCTAAAGCCCAAATATAAGACAAAAGGAACTGACTCCACAAATATTTGCAGAATACCTGTATATGCCAGGTCTATGCAAGGCTCTAGGAGGCTCTGAGAAAACGATGGTGAATGAAACCATCAGACTGTGGCCCCCTGGTCGTCACGACGGAAGACACACCAGGAACAAAAAGCCCCACCCTGACCGCCTGTGCCCGCGTGCTCAGTCGCTCCAGTCTGTCCGACTGTTTGCGACCCCGTGGACTGTAGCCCACCAGGCTCCTCTGTCCATGGCGTTCTCCAGGCAAGAACAGTGGAGTGGGTTGCCCTGCCCTCCTCCAGGGGATCTTCCCGACGCGGGGATGGAACGTGCGTCTCCTGTGGCTTCTGTAGGACGGGCGGATTCTTTACCACTGAGCCAGCAGGGAAGCCCAGTTTGTAATGCTGGTTTTACATAAGAGGAAACCAAGCTTCAGAGAGTTTGTCAGCTAGTCAGATGGAGGACTTACTAGCCCAGCACTTTAGTCCCTGGACTACACTTGAGTCCATATCTACCCATGGGGAGACAGGTGTCAGTGTCTATTTACTGCGCTGGGTACCCACTGCTTGGCTCAGAAGGAGCTGCATGGTTTTGGTGTGACCGTAGGCAGATTGGAGAACCATCCAGAAGTAAAACCTGCAGAAAAGGCAGGCTTCAGAATTAGCTGCTGAGATACGGGAGTAGACCCCATGGAGATAGAAAGAAAGAAGGCTCCTTCCTCTATGCCAAGCTCCGCCTCGAGCACCTGCCTCCTCTCCTTTCCTCCTTGAAGAAAATCGCACAGCTAGTCCTGGGCAGCTCCAGAGTGTGGACCCCAGCTGTCCCCACAACATGCTCAACCCCCGAAATACCAAAATCAGGCAAAACTCTGAGAGATGCCTTCCGTAAGGGGGCAGTAGGAAGAGAAGTGAAGGCGGGTGGAGGAAAATCAGAATCAGGGGTCCCCTCGTTTGCTCGTATCCTCCACTGGTGTACAAGTCCTGGCTTGGGGGCGGCAGCCCCCAGAACAGAGGAACTCTGACATCATCGCCCCCAGGAGGCACGCCTCCTGCTTTTGGAAGAGAGTGGCCCTCTTGGAGACACTTTGCTGAATGTGTCTTTTGATGTGTTTTTTTTTCCTAACGAGAAAGTGTAAGAACACAGAAAAGTAGAAAAAAATAACACAATGAGCCTCCCTGTCTTCTTCATGCTTAATAAGCAACTATTAACATTCCGTATTAGCTTTAAGACGTTTCCATTTTTAAAAATCTCAGATAGGTGATTCCTTTTATTTCCATCTTTCTTGGCATTGACCTCATTTCTCTTTCTACTCAGCTCCTAAGTTAAATATTAGCTTATTTCTTCTTCATCTTTCTTTCCTAAAAAATACATTCAAACTGTCTTCCATCATTTCAGGTGCATCTCATATTAAGAAAAAAAAAGCAATTCTGCTTATTTACATGCATGCATAATTACATAATTTTCATAAATACATGATTTTAATATCACAACCATCTAATTTTCTTCCTCTTTTTTTTCTTGATTTCTGCCAACATCTCCCTTCTTCTCCATAATCTTCTCCCCTCTTCCCCACTCAGCCCCTACACACTAGCAGTCTTCACAATGAAGTTGCCATCGTTTCATATTTTTATCCAGGTTTAAGTCATCCTCGACAAGGATAACTTACCATTGTTTTCCCGAAATGAGGTAGTATTTTACACATTAGTGCCCTTTGTCCTTGTCACTCCATCATACTTAATGGAAATTCACTCGACACAATTCTTACAGATTTATCCATTCTTTTTACTTATTGTCGTACAGGAAGTAACCGTCACTTGGTAACCTTAGCGGAACAGGTTTCAGGACTACTACCGCCCATGCTGAAATCCACAGATGGCTCAAGTCCCTGATATAAAATAACGCAGTATATGATTGGGCTTCCTTGCGCATGGGTTCCAGATCCAAGGATATGATATTCCATAGCGTGACCGTGCCAGGGGTCATTCCTTTTGTTTCCAGCTTTCTGCTGCTATGAAGGATGCTGTTGTCATACACATCTTTCTGCATCTCAAAAGCCCAGATGTCCTAGGAGTAGGTGATGGCTTCACCTGCGGCAGCAGAGCTGAGAGGCTCACAGGGGAGCTCCACTCTGAACTGCCTTTCCGCATCTGTACTAAAGATCAGGTTCGGAAAGGACCGGGGTCCCTGCCTGCTGATGGAATTTTTTATAGTCAAGTCCTTCGCTCACTGTGTAATCCCGAGTCACTGAGCTGTGCGGGCACCCCCCACGCGCTGTGACCGAGAAGAGGGGTCCCCTGCCGTCCTGGTGGGAGAAGCGAACGGCGAACTTAGCAGGAAATGACGTCAACTGTGCGCGCTGAGGAGGCTGGGAGTTGCCGAATGGTGGAGGGAGGCGCTCTCAGCACAGGTGGCATCTACAGAGATGGGGCTTGGTCAGTAATCAGAATGAGTCTTAAATTAGTGTGTATTTTCCTTTGTCCGTAGCTCTTTCTGATGGCTGAGGCTCGAGGGAGGGGACTCTTGCCATCAGAGTCTGCGCCTGTGAAATAGAAGCCCAGCCTGAGAAATCCTCATTTTTGGAAAACCCAGCAGGTGCTTCATTGCACAGTCAGGCTTGGGAAGGACTTCATGACTGTCAGGAAGCAGGTTGGAGGCCCCAAGCACCCAGAGCAGTGACTCGGGAGGGAAGAAAGTGGGGGTTTGAATTGAAAAAGCTGACTCAGAGAACTTTCTTGCCTCTGACCAGAAAGTTATGCCTATCAAAATCTTAAACTGCAAAGAGGGAGACCCTCCAGGGATTACCCCCCTTCCCCGGGAAACACCTAAGGGCTAGTTCCAGGGCCTGATTCATTTGATGTGCAGTTAAGAGATGTGAAAAACAACAGTGGGCTGCCGGAAACCCAGCAGAAAGAAAAATCTAGAATTGCAAATGTAAAACTCCCACCCTCTGACAGAGATTATGCTGATGGCATTGAAAGCCAAAAAGAGAAGCAGAAATGACCTGATACTGGAATATCTGAGAAGGGAAACACCAGGGGGCGAATCATTGCGACCCCCACCCCATTATTATTCTGGGAATAGTAATACCTACCTCAGAGGGTCGTGTTGAGGATTAAAAGTAAGACCGTTGTCAGGTCAAGCATTGAGCCATCCCGGGTGATTCGTTGGGGCTGGTTCCTGGCAGCTCCCTTCCCCCAAGCAAATTATTCTAGCAATCCCCAATGCGTCCAAGAAATCCCTGTGGTTACTGTGGACATCATCCGGGGACTTTGCTAGCGGCTTATCCAGGTGGCACATTGTAACTTTACTCTTACAGTTTGGAAAAACAGAGCTGTTCTGACCTTTCTGATGTCTTTTGCTCCTGCATCTGCGCCTCCAGCCTGCCCGTCGGTTGTGATCCTTATAAAAACCTTAAGGATGCTCCAAACCACGCACTCTCAAGCGGGCCGGAGCTTCCACCCGCAGGTTTTGCTTTACGGCCTTCTTCGGCCAGCTTTGCCGATGCTTGATGTGAATGACGTCAATGATCTTCCTTTTGTAGTGTGTCACTGACTTTCTCCGATCATTGGGCTTAATCTCACTCTTTCCCCGAATTTCAATTTTGTCTATTTTTAGGATAGCCCCAAAGGAACCCTTAACAGCTGTTTCAAGGCAGCATTGTGAAAACAACCCAAATTGGTCCCTGCTTTGTTCTGTTTACACAACTGTGAGAGGATGGGGAGCAAAATGTTTGAAAGGAGTTTCATTTAACTTTTCTCACTAAGAAAGTATTAAAATGTGAATTATTTTAATAATTATAATTATTTTAACACAGAGCTATATGTTATTAAATATGCATTTTGCTTATAAATCCATATGCATTTAAATATGTATGTATGTAAATAGAGAAGAGAATGGCACCCCAGTCCAACATTCTGCCTGGTGGGCCACAGGACACAGGGCTGCAAAGAGTCGGACAGGACTTGAGCGACTTAACATGGACATTGTCATATGCGAATATCACAGATTGCAGATTGGAGAAGGAAGTGGCAACCCACTGCAGTATCCTTGCCTGGAGAATCCTGTGGACAGAGGAGCCTGGTGGGCTGCCGTCCACGGGATCAGAAAGAGTCGGGCACGACTGAGCAACTAATACACACACATATTACAAATATGTACATAATCCACATGTATTAAATTGTACTATATATTAAAATATGTGTATTATTCTGTGTTAAATGCAGGTGTAAATACGTATTTAAATGCATAAAATATGTATACAGACACATATATGAACCAAGCACTTGCTTCAGATGGTAACTTTGGATAATGTGGAATTTTTGTATGCATGTCAGCACTGGCATTCTTCCAGAGACTTATTTCTGTAGCCCCATTTGGAACACTTACTGGATGTGTTTGCTGGTTATAGAAGTGATGCATACACTTGATTTTAAAAACTTGGAAAAGGGCAGATAGAGAAGAAAATGTCGCTCTTGTCCACTCTCTCCCGAATCAGGGTTCTGGCACTGAGTGCACTTCCTTCTGGTTCTTTTCTGGCAATAACCAGTTTAAACCTTTAGTCCAGCACCTCTGTTTGCCATTCCTCCTGGTATCCTATCTGCTCTTGGTCACAAGCTCTGCCTAAATTGCTGTCTTAGAAAAATCCAGAATGCTTAAGAGAAGGGACATGGGGGCAAAGAGAAGAATGGATAATTCAGAAAAGCAACTACAAAATTAAAAGCATGATTTTTGCTGTATAATCTGTCCGTTGTACCCTCCTCTACCCCCATAAGACCCTTCTCCCTACACTGCACCTTCTTAGGGCGCTTCACACTCTACCTGGGGTGAAAAGGAAGGGAATTTATCACTCTCAGTGGAAATGTCAGGGTCAAATTATATACTCTTATGGTAAAGAGAGGGGAGTGGGCAGTGGTGGGGCTATGGCTTTAACAATTCCTAGGCAGGCTTTCGTGCTGGCCAACTAGCTTGCATCATGATAATACAATTTTGTATGTTAAACAACAGATGTCAGACAGAAGAAAGAGACGGGGTCTTTGCTTTTCTTCTCCTGTGGACCCTGCTCCCCCAAAGCAGCCATTTTTTCAGTTGCCATGACAGTGGTAATAGGACTTTATCATTTTCCCATGCCTGCTGCATGCTAATGCCGAATCAGCTCACAAACGTTAGCTGGTTAGGGAGGAAAGAGTCCAAACCGCAGTTTGCGTAGTGCTGCAGAGGAAGACGCCACCACGGCCTTTTCCTTCTCCCCACAGTCCTCAGCTCCCGTTTTAGGGGGCAGTTTCTGTAAAGCAGAAGTTTTGATTTGCCTATTACTATATCATTCACAATCAGCCTCAGAACTCCTGATGCTCTGTGCACTCATTGACAAAACAGATTAGTCACTGCTTTTTTTGAAAAGAAGCCACAGAGGACAAAGACCATCCAGATAGTAACCATAAGTAATATCTATAAATCAAATACGCATATTCAGCATATAACAGTTCTACTCTTTCTTCCTGAATACTAATCTCACTTTCAAAGCATCAGGCCCATTTACACACTAAGTAGAAGAAAGCTGTTTTTCAGCAAAACTGAGAAAATCATAATATTTTTATAAGAAGAGCACCTTCCTTTAAGAAACAGAGATGAGCTTGAAATTAAGAGATAGTCACATTCAGAATGACTCCTTCTGAGACTGAAGGAAATTTATTCTGATAAAATGGACAGAAAGGGAAAAAAAATGAAAAAGTGGTCATTAAGCCCAGATGATGGGTACACAGATGTCCCTTATATTATTCTTGGTACTTCTCTGTGTTTGAAATGTTCTGTAGTTCCTGAAAATTTTATGAATCAGCCTGTTTGGCTTTTAATTGTGTTAACTAACAGTGTTTGAGTCACAGCCCAGTGGGGGGAAAAGAGAGAAAAAAGAAGAAACAAAGTCACGTGGCAGAAGCAAAATTAACCCCAAAGTGATTTACAGCACACTTACATTTCCCCCTTAATTTCTAACAGAATGTGGTGGTCAGCTAATGTTTGCTTTTTTTTTTTTCCTTCCTAATCCCTTAAGAAAAAAAAATTTTTGCATCAATTGACCGCTAAAATGATTGCTTCTATTGTTGGTTAGAGTTTATTCTCCGGAATTGAAAAACCAGTTGCTTTTATATGCATTGTCCGCCTTATTTTTTAGGCATCTGGCACATTTTATTCCTTTTTTGTTATTTTGAGTTGTTCTTTTATCGCTATCTGCAGGAAGCAGCATTGGCATGCCCCAGATAAGACGGGGGATCCAGATGTGCATATCAAAGGGTGAACAGCTACTTATTAAGAAAAACTTTTCAAGCCCAGCTTCTGTTCAAAGGCATAATAAAGCCTATGGCGTTAGTGACAAACTGGAAATTCAATGCCTTGTCACCGCCATGCATCCGAATGGGGGGAGAAAAAAGGTCAAAGAAATTGGGAAGGTCCGCACTTTAGAGTTCTGAAAGGACAGAACTGGTAAAAGTTCATCTTCTCCAGACGTATGCATTTATACCCTGCTGTGTTTATTCACTGTTTTCTGGGGGAAATGAATGAGCCACAAATGGGCTGGCTGGCTGTTACGATTAGGGATGAATTTTAAATCACCAGGTTATTTTTTAGAAGAGTGAAGTATGTTGAGGGTGAAAGCAGCTGATTTTAATGTCATCGGCCGGCATGTGCTTCTGCTGCAGTGAAAACACGCTTCTGAGCACAGGAGGCATGCATTTAGGTGGAGGAGCCCAGCGTTGTAATAGTTTATAAAGTAAATCTTCCGCTGCGCCTGTGCTTCTAACATTAGGGCACTCCCTCCTCCCTTCGCTGCGTCTCTCTGTGTCCCTTGTGGGAACATAGATGCCCATAGGCAGGCATAAAGGCACAGATCTATACACTTATTTAAGGAACCGGCAACTCACTCCAGTATCGGACAGAAGAGCCTGGCAGGTGGGCTGCAGTTCATGGGGTTGCAAACAGTTGGACATGACTTTGTGACTAAACAATAGTAGTACACATATTTAGTGGTGGTGTTTTTAAAACTAATTTTGCCAAAACTTGTGTATACTTCCTTGATCTTGGCAGTTCCATTTGCCGGTCATTCCACTGGCACGCATAAGCCGACCTCATTCTTTTTCATTTATGCGTCAGTGGTCTGTGAGTTGGCTGTACCATAATGTCCACAACCAATTCATTTTCGGAAGCCACCTAAGTTTCTTCCAGGGTTTCCCGACTGCAAAAAAATGACGCAAAAAATGCCTTCACGTGTAAATTTCTGTGTGCTCATCCTCTGTTCTCTCCGCACATTCATTCTCTTTCTCGATTGTCCAAAAAAATATTTTAATTGCTGAGAAAAGTCGTGCATCTATGCTTGAGTGTAAAGCAAATTAGACATAAGTTAATCTCTTATTTTCTCTTTTGACTTAAGATTTCAGAGAAGTGTAATATCTGTCACAGTATCTGTACAGAACTGTACATCGGTTCTGAAGGGATCTGATTTCACTTTTGTTCTTGGGTTCCTAAGCCAAGTTCTATAGTTGACTCAACAATTGACCTTCACTAGTCATTTTGGTACGTGGATCTTTTTTTAAAGTTAGCTGAGTCAAATTTGTCAGTGAGGCTATCACTAGAGTTTTTAAAATATATAACTAACCCTCTTGTTTGGTAAATAAGCAATAAAGAAACTTTGCCCAGGGTATGTGGTGGTGGTTGAGGCCCTAAGTCGTGTCTGACTTTTGTGACCCCATGGTCTCTGGAGCCCGCCAGGCTCCTCTGTCCATGGGATTTCACAGGCAAGAATACTGGAGTGGGTCGCCATTTCCTTCTGCACGGGATCTTCCCGACCCAGAGATGGAACCTGCGTCTTTTGCATCTCCTGCATTGGCAGGTGGATTCCTTACCACTGAGTCACCTAGGAAATCTCGACATTCATTAGTGTTTTCTTTAAAAAATTGTAATACATTTGAAAAAATAACACTGAGATGAATGAGAAGATATGCCAACAGGAAAAGCATCTGCTGCATTGCTAACTGAAAGGCAAATCGTGAATCTGCACAGTCTATGAGATCTACTTGTAGATGGGATGGTTGGAGCGGTGGACGGACGGACGGACTCATTAGCGAGTTATCTCCAAAGGTATGGAACAGGTGAGGAAAGGGAAGAGAGAAGTTAGGTATTTACATTTTTCCTGTTATTTACAATGGGCATGTAAAGTTTTTCTCATTAAAAAAAAAATCTCTATTGCCTGTTGTCCCAAAGACAGGAAGTTAGGCTGGTTGTAACCAATTAACTGACTGACCTTTTTTTTTTTTAAAGAATATTCATTAAAAGAATATAAAAGTATTTTACATCCTTGTCGTTTAAGTTTTCATGGGTACGAATTCACATTGTTCACAGTCCAAAATTGGAAAACGGTTAAAAAAAAAAACCAAACAAACAGTTTTCTGCCTCCCAGAACTAAGTTTCCTTCCCCAGGGGTAATCACTGGTACCATTTGCTGCTGCTGCTGCTAAGTCACTTCAGTCGTGTCCAACCCTGTTCGACCCCATAGGCGGCAGCCCACCAGGCTCCCCCATCCCTGGGGTTCTCCAGGCAAGAACACTGGAGTGGGTTGCCATTTGGGGGGGGGGTGTAAATCCTATTTATTTATTTTTGGCTGTCCTGGGTCTTCACTGTTGCCCGAGGGCTTTCTCTAGTTGTGGTGAGCAGAGGCTACTCTGTGTTTTGGCCCCAGGGCTTCGGGCTTCTCTTACAAAGCTGGGCTTGTGGGCTCGTGGGCTGGTGGGCTGAGTTGTCACTCACAGGCTTAGTTGCTCTGCAGCATGTGGGATCTGCTCGGGCCAGGATCAGTGTGGTGTCCCCTGCGTTGCCAGCTGGATTCTTAACCACTGGACCACCAGGGAGGCCCTCGCTGGTATCATTTCTGCATGCATCTTGTGCGCCCTCAGTCGCTTCAGTCGTGTCTGACTCTGTGCGACCCTGCGGTCTATGTAGCCCACCAGGCTCCTCTCTGTCCATGGGATTCTCCAAGGCAAGAATACTGGAATGCATTGCCATGCCCCCCTGCAGGTATGTGCATCTTATTAGATACATCTTAAGCATATTCAAGGAAGTGCGTCTGTGTGTATATATATAATATGAACATATATCATAAGTTTATGTAAGTATAAGAAGTATAAAAGTATTGTTTATTTTCTCATCAATGCTGCTGCTACTACTGCTAAGTCGCTTCAGTCATGTCCGACTCTGTGCGACCCCATGGACGGCAGCCCACCAGGCTCCCCGGTCCCTGGGATTCTCCTGGCAAGAACTGTGGAGTGGGTTGCCATTTCCTTCTCCAATGCATGAAAGTGAAAAGTGAAAGTGAAGTCGCTCAGTCGTGTCTGACTCTTCAAGACCCCATGGACTGCCGCCCACCAGGCTCCTCAGTCCATGGGATTTTCCAGGCAAGAGTACTGGAGTTGGGTGCCATTGCCTTCTCATCAATGGTAGCATACTATTCAAATTGGTCTGTATTCGTTGTTTTGTTTTGTTTTCCACGTAACTATATAGAAAGAGAATTATTTTTATTTATTCATTTGCTTATTTATTTTTAATTTTGCCTGTGCTGGGTCTTTCTTGTGGCACGCGGACTCTCCAGTCGAAGAAACACTACCTAGGCATTCTAATGCCATAAAACGTGAATATGAGCAGTCATAGCATCAACTAAACACAGCAGTTAGACCGGAAAGAGATAAATCAAAATTGCTTTTATAGACAGAGGACTCAGGCACATGTCTGGCGGTGGCTGTGGGTGGGGTCTTACAGCCCCAGCTGCTGTGGAAGCAGCGTCAAACCGGCAGGTGAGCCTGGAACCCCGAGCCCTCCCAGCGTGGCCTTCCAGCTTCCTGGGGAGCCTGCTGACCCAGCGGATACCCTGATACAGCAGGAACAAACGCTCTGCTGGGGAAAGGCTGGAGCTTGAGCTGGAGGCTGGCCAGTGGCTGCCTGGCGCGGCCGTTCTCCTTCCGCAGCTCGTGGAGCAGCCTCTCGGTGGACAGGGCTCCGCCCACCTTCCCCGGGCCCTTCTCTCCCGCCAGAGGAGCTCGCTCAGGCCGGAGCAAGCGGCTCTCTCCAGTTCCCTCTCTATGTCCTCTGCCATCTTCTCGTAGAGGCTGCGCTTCTGACTGGCATAGTCCAGTCTTCGGGACACGTGGGGGCATCTCCTCTCGACCTCCAGGCGGCATGTTGCCTCCGCGGTCGACTTTCTCAGTAGCTGCCTGACCTGCTCCTGATGTAATTCAGGCAGCATTTCAAGTTTCAGCCACAGCTTCTGGATCTCCCTCTCCAGCTGTGCATTTTCAGAACGCAAGGAGGTTTGCTCGGTTTGGAGACGTTTTATTTGTCCCATTCTCTCTTCATTGGTTTGATTTTCTTCATGCAATTTTCTGGATATTTCTTCTTTTTCTTTCTTCTTCCTTTTAAAGGACACTTTTACGTTGACAGCATGAATGAGACCCTTCAGATCAGCTTCCGACAGGCCCCCTGGGGGATGCTCACTTTCTGCACCCGTTTTCTCCCACCTCCAAGTTGCTCCTCTCAAAGCGACCCTCTCTCGAGAGGCCAGGCGAATGTCTGGTCTTCAGTGTGGTTTCCATGAGTGACTTTAGTTGGCTCCTTCCATCATCCAGCAGCTGCCGCATTTGCGCGTTTGAGCGTTCCAGCCCATCTTTTCGTCCCTTCAGGCCCTGTGTCCTGTGCCTGCATCCCTCCACTTCTCCGGAAATGGAGACTGTGAGACTTTGCTGAAGATGACTTATTTTCATTCAAACCAGCCCTCAGTTGTTCCTGGAGATGTCGCACTTTGTCCTGAAAGGCTTTCAAGATGTTTTTTGCCTCGGTCACCTGAAGTTGGTGGGATTCCGCCATGTCTCCAAGTGACCGTGTCTGTCCTTGGAGACGAGCCATCATCAGCCCATGAAACGAAAGTTGGGGGGAGGGCTCACTTTTCTGTACTTTTTCAAGGAGGTCTTTCATGTCCTCAAGAGATGATCTGCTCGGATTTCTGTTGAGGGCCTCCAAGCAACACCACCACGGGCGTCTTGAGGGCTTCAGAGGCTTGCGCCGTGAGTCCAGTCTTCTCCCTGACTTTCCTGTAGACCTCAGCACGGGCAGAACGCCTCTCAGCCAGCTCTGCCCCCCTTCTTAGAGTGCTCCGGCTCTTGACTATGAAAAGCGCCATTGCTGCACACAGCAGGATCTCCCAAGGAAACCCCCAGGGACCTGGGACTCCTCTCAAGGCCGCAGAGAGCAGCAGGAGAGCATCCCCCAGACCCAGTGGTGAAGACATTCTGGAGACGGGCAGCAGGCCCTCACTGATCCCATGGGCATCCCAGCTCTGCCTCTGATTTCCAGTGTCCCATGGGCCATAACTGACCGTATGGAACCCTGTGGCTTACTCGGTTTCTATGACAACCAGTTGCCTGGCACCACCCTTAGGGCTGAGGCAGGGGAGGTCCCACAGGTTCTAGAAAGTCGCACTCCCCGACTGCCCTGCTCACTGCACAGATCGTGGTATCACCTGTACAGGATGTTCAGGGAGTGGACGTGGTTGGAGAGCAAAGCTAGAGGGTCACACGGTGCCAGGCCCTACCCCCTTCTCTGCACACAGGAGCGCGTCAGAGTGCAGTGAGCCCTGGATGAGGTCTCCTGATCTCAACTTCCCTCTGCCTCAGGGTTGACTTCCCAAAGCCCAGGCTTGACTACCGAAGTCCCAGGGATGTCTCTCCTCTAAGACTCACTCACTCACTCACTGTGGCATGTGGTCAATGTTTGCGCAAGGACAGAGGACGGGGAGGTGTCCCCAGGTGGACTGCCAGTCGGGATTTCAATCATGAGAGCTCAGGAGGAGTGAATCCCAACAGGCAGGTTCGTACAAGTTCATGGATTTTCTGGGGAGCCTGTCTACCTCCATTCAATCCAGGTGTTCCGCACGGGGTCGACTTAGGGCCCCCGGCTCCTTTACAGCGTGGCCCTGCCATCTTCAGCTCAGGGCCCCCAGGGCCGCCCGGGGGACCATCTCCAGTCCACTGAGGCATCAGCAGCCTGTGCCTCTGCAGACGGAGCAGGTTCGGTTCACCACCTTTTGCTTCTTCCAGCCCCATCTCCCTCCGCCAGTGCCTCTCCGTAGTCAGGCTCAGAGCCTCACGGTCCACCACCCAGCACTCTGCCACGAGCAGCCAGTGGAGGGTGCAAGCAGGAAAGGGACACGGTCTGACCGATGTTTGAGGAGGACTAGGTGGGGAAACTTCCCTGGTGGCTCAGTGGTAAAGAATCCACCTGCCAACGCAGGAGACGTGGGTTTGATCTCTGGGTCAGGAAGATCCCCCAGAGAAGGAAATGGCAACCCTCTCCAGTATTCTTGCTGGGAGAACCACAGACAGAGGAGCCTGGCGGGCTACAGTCCATGGGGTCGCAAAGAGTTGAACACGACTTAGCAGTGAAACAACAAAAGGGTAGGGGGCAGAGTTGAAGAAGGCATCGGACCCAGGCCCCTGCACCCGGAGTGCAGAGTCTTCGCCAGGCACCACCAGCGAAGTCCCTCTCCTATTGACGGGACGGCAATATGTGCCGAAGTCAATCAGGGATCTTTGATCCAGCTATTCCATTTCTGAAATTAAGCCAGGAGATAGTCTCATTGTTGTGAAAAATTCAGTATGTAGCAGCTTATAATCTGCAGTAATATTTATTATATAATTAAAAACATGGTAGTTTTTTTTTTTTTTTTTAACATTTCAAAAAAGAGTCTGTGAAAGATGAGAAGCAGAAGAGTGCCCTGTTCAAGAAAGAAGCTTCAGGATTTCCCTGGGGGTCCAGTGGTTAAGACTCTGAGCTCCCAGTACAGGGAGCCCTGGCTTGACCCCCTGGTCAGGGATTTGGATCTTGTGTGCCATAAGACCTGGCACAGGCCAAATAAATAAATAGTTTAAAAGAAAGAGAGAGGGAGAGAGGAAGTAGTTTCCTAAATAATCCAGCTTCTTTTCCGGAAGAAGCTACTTTCCCTCTCTGAGCCTCAGTTTGTTCATCTATAGAATGGGCGTAATAGTCATGCCCACTTTACAGGGTCATGGTGGGGTTAAATACATTCAAGAAATGGTGGCTGCCATGATGCTCACTGTTATGATGCTGATCATATTGTTACTTACTTAAATCTTGGTTTCGGATGAAGTATAAATGGTGGGTTCTTTGGTATGGCAGAGTCAGAAGCCTGAAATGAGGAAACCACTCTTGCACAACTTCCTTGGACGTCAGAAATCCTCACCATTTCCTCTGGAACTGTGAGTGTGGATGGCATGTCACACACTAACAGCTGCAGCATCCACCTCCCTGTTTCCTAAGCGGTCCAGTGACCTCCAGATTTCATTTAGGTTTTCTATTATTCTCTTCCGAAAGGGACAATGGAGCTCTTGTTTGAACAGCTTTGGTGAGCCCGGGGGACGAACTGGTCTCTATGAGCAGCATCAAAGAGTTGCTTTCCACACGTTAGTTTGTCAGCTGTTTTCTTAATGCAAAGTTGGATAGGGGAATATACACAGTCGGGGGAGAAAAAAGATACTTTTGTGTCTACAGCTGGGTGTCCATATTTGATAGGGATAAGTGGGATTTAATGTCACAGCTTTGCAAAGATAAAGCCTGTGTGAGTAAGAAAGTCTAAGTCGCCCAATCTCAATTTGCACTGGCTTTTAACCATCACCCTGTCGGGTTTGGTTATGTTTATTGGGTCACAGGAAGACAGAAGTGAGAGACAGCACCAGGAACTGATTTTGTTGAGATGTTGGCTATTACTTCTGTCCCTTCAAAATAAAACAAACACAATGAAACGAAAACCCTTGTGGGTAAATCTGGAAAGCCCAGGATGAAGCAGCACAGGTGTAAATGTGGCATTCTCAAATGGGCTCAGGCATATCGGTTTAGGCTTTATTAACTTTTATATCAAAAAGAACAAGGCATCGAAAGTTGTGGTTTTGTTCTTAGATTGTAAATTTTTATTTCAAACAAAACAGAAAAAATAAACATAAAAAAGCTGCCAGATAGATGTCTTGACTCTCTTCTGGAGAATAATTGTTCAAATTAATCCACTTTGGTTTTGCTGTTGTTGTTTTTAAGCACTATCCACATACTAGCCGAGGGAACGTTTTATTTATTTATTTATTTATTTCGGCCGTGCTGGGTCTCCACTGCAGCGCGGCTTCTCTAGTTGCGGTAGTCGGCTTGATTGCTCTGTTACATTTGGGATCTTGACAAGGATTCTATCCCTGGATGGAGGAGATCTCCTGAAGAAGGAAATGGCAACCCACTGCAGAATTCTTGCCTGGAGAATCCCATGGACAGAGGAGCCTGGCAGGCTGCAGTCCACGCGGTCGCAAAGAGTCAGACACGACTGAGCAACCGAGCACGCACTGACGCACGCACGCACGTGATCCAAAGTCCAGTTCCAACTTTGCATTTTTTTTCTAGATTGCCACCATTTATTTTGTAACTCATCTTCCCCTCTACCGATCTCAAAGACAGTCTTTATCAAATGCTAAATTCCCACTTGGGCTTAATATCGAGGACTTTTGAGAAGCATATGTTGTGTGTATTTAATTGCAATGGGAAACTGTTTCCAAATCAGAATACACTAGAATTTAAAGTCTTTTCGGGAACTCCCTGGCGGTCCAGTGGTTAGAGATCAGTGCTTTCACTACCAGGCCCCGGTTCAGTCGTGGTCAGGGAGCTAAGATTCCAGAAGCCATGAGGCATGGGGGTCGGGGGGAGCCTTTTACATTCGCTTTAGATGCTTGGGCTGGGTGTGCGTGTGCGTGTTTGCGTGCCTGCGTGCGCGTGCGTGTGTGTGTATGTGTGTACACACGGTGTTCTTGTGACTGTGAGCCCACTATGGTGTCTCATTTGTCTTGCCAAGTCAAGGTTTAGGAATAGGTACATGACACCACTTTGAACAAAAAGATGATGGGAAATCAGCTGAGAGGCCTTCAGGGAGGGTTTTCCTCACCCTTAAAGAGGGCTGAAAGGCAGGGACGTTTCCTTTTGCCTCTGGGAACCACTGTCGCCCTGAGTTAAGAACTCTGCAGCCGTCTTGGGGCCGTGGTGGGAGGCAGCCCCGGAAGACAAGCTGCGGCTGGAGCATGGAAAGAAGAAGAAACGGGAAGACCTGGCTCCTGCACTAAGTCACCGCGGCGAGAAACAGCCAGAGACAAACTCCTTGACAGACGGTTAATCAAGATTGCCCAAGCCCTGCTGAGCTGGGTTTTCCATTATTTGCAGCTAAAACTGTCCTAACAGTCCAGCTTCCCCAATATATCGAAAGATCTAGAACTTTCTCTTCTCCCCTGTGGAGCTGAACTGACCCTATCCCCTCTTTGAAGTCACCAAGTGTGGAACAGGGTGAGAAGGGAACTTTATCAAACTCAGTAGTTCAAATAAAATTATAAAAACACAGGGTACCTTCGGTATTCTGCGAACCAAGTATATGTCAGCACTGCATGGCTTCTCGGAGAATACGCTATTTGTTTCCTGAAGACAAACCCCTCTGCTCCTAGTATGTAATTTTATGTTTTTCATTTCTTTAAAGGTAATTTATTTAGAAAATCGGCTAGAAATTACTCTGGGTGTTTTGGAGCTATTTTGCCAACACAGGAAATGAAAAGATTAGAGAAAGTTGAAGCAAAAAAGGATTCTTTGAGATTCTCTAGAGCAGTGGTTTCAACCTGGCTATACATTGAAATCATCTGGGAATTAAAAATATATATATATTAAAGGCTACCGCCTCCCCCGAGATTTCAATTTTATTGTTCCAGGATGTTACCTAAGCACCAGGATTTTTTTCTTAAAGCCTCTCAAGTGTTTATCACTGTATTTTAATTTCATAATACTTTCCCTCAAACTTTTATTGAAAAATGATTTTTTTATTCCGTTAATAGTTAAATGAACTATGTATGCTGGGAAAGATTGAAGGCAAGAGGAGAAGGGAACGAGAAAGGATGAGATGGTTGGATGGGATCACCAACTCGATGGACATGAGTTTCAGTAAACTTCGGGAGTTGGTGATGGACAGGGAGGCCTGGCGTGCTGCAGTCATGGGGTTGCAGAGTTGGACACGACTGAGCGACTGAACTGAACTGACCAATCCTTCACCTAGCTTTCCTCACAGTTGACATTTGGCTATATTTGCTTTGAATAATCTACTTTTAAAATTCATTATAGTAAGTTTTACCCATCTTCATACATTTACTGAAAATAAAACTCTTGCTTTTCTTCTTCCCAAGACATTTATATTTTACATGTAATACATTTGCATCTTTCAAAAATTTCAAGTATAAAAAGATGCCCAGTGAAAGCCCTTCTTGCTTTTCTGCCCCCCTCCCTGGTAGGAACCAGCCTTCTCACCTCTTGTGTGTCTTTTGGAAATATTTTATCAATATGTTCTCTTGTCTTCACGTTGGAGTAAAATTTAGCTAGATCTCCTGTACTTCTCTAATGCAAGATTACCTATTACCATTGTTAGCGTCCAGAAATACCTATTTGTTAAAAATTTTTGTTTTGTTTTGTTTTAAATGGAAGAATTCCTTGCCAGGGGTTAAAAATTAATCAACAACAGAAGGGCTAAAGAAAGGCCAGACCGCCCAGCCCTTCCCCAGGCCCATTCCTCAGAGGAAACCGCTTTTAACTCTTTCTGGTTGAAGTTTTTTTAATTCTCATTCCAAATTCCAAATATTAGATTTACACCACTGGTTGTGGAGAATCACCTGGAGAATTTCATCTCCCGACTTCTTGCATAAAGTAACCTTTTTAAAAAAGAGATGCAAGATGACTCCTTTCTGGCTGTTTATGAGCAGAGGATCCTTAGATGTTAGGAGCCCTCTTTCAAATGTTTCTAATATGCCAGAATGCTTTGGAAATGTTCTTGTTATGCTTAAATAATTTGCATAAGCATATTGTTTTGGTTGAGCTATTGTGATAACAAGCCAAATCTTAGCAGATTCTCTATTTCTCTGGGACTTGAGAAATGACCCTCTTGGATTATCACTGAGCATGGGTTTATATCGTGCGCTTTTGTATTCTTGTAAAGAGGTCGCCTTGCATATCAAACTCTTAAGAGTTGTTACTATAGTCTTAAACCCTATCTTTATTTATTCATTCAACAAATACCGGAAAGAACCAGGGAGCTCCTGATGCCAGGATAAGGAAGATTCAGCTGTGTCATGAGTACAGGGTTTTATTTTGGAGTGATGAAAATGTTTTGGAACTTGAGCGGGAAGGTGGTCACACACACTGTGAATGCGCTGAATACCCCTGGATGGTTCACTTCAAAATGGTTAATTTATGTCACGTACATGTATTCTCAACTTTAAAAGATGTTGAGGGGGACGGACAGTCCCACGGTAAGACAGGTTGGAGAAACCTCCTACTGTGCAGCCCTCTGAGGCCTGTGTGTTGCTACTGTCGTATCAAGTATCTGAGAAATGTTCCCCAAATGCCTCTTACCCAGACTGGCCAGGCCATCTCCCTCTGGAACTGCTCCCAATACCTCTTCACATTGTTTGGAAGCCGGCTTTAAGGAAATTCATTTATCGCCATGGAAGGAGGTTCGTGATGATTGGGTGCACCAAGCCGTCACCAAGTGGGGTGTGCTGTATGACCATTTTTTGGTGAACCTATGTAAGTATATGTAGGCATAGAAAATATGTTGACGTCATTTTTGCCAACAGAAGTTATCTGTTTTATATTCTCACAAGTAAATTTGTTTTTCTTCTTTTTATCTGTATTTTAAAATGTGTCTACAAGAGTATGTACCTTTTTACATAGTTTTTTTTTTTTAAAGGAAAGAACCCTCCCTTTATATTTACTTTTGCCCTCTTCTACCTGCAAAAATGGGCTTCCCAGATGATGCTAGTGATAAAGAACCCACCAGCCAATGGTAGTTTCTTTACATCAAGTGACATGAGTTCAATCCCTAGGTCGGGAAGATCCCCTGGAGGAGGGCATGGCAACCCACTCCAGTATTCTTGCCTGGAGAATCCCATGGACAGAGGAGCCTGGCGGGCTAAATGCAGTCCATAGGGTCGCAAAGAGTCAGCACTGAAGTGACTCAGTACGCACCTGCAAAAATGCCTGAGTTTTGCCCTTGTATCCTAATAGACTTAATACATTGGACTCTGTCCATTAACATAGTGGGGAGGGTGAAATTTTGCAGTCGGCATGCAGCTTCCAACTGGTTCTTTAGAGAAGCTTGGGTCTGCCTGTGCCATGGTTTTCCATTCTGTGAAGTGGATTCAGCTCTTGGGTTGTTATCACTAAGGATTTATTCAGTACATTCAGCTCAGTTCAGTTGCTCAGTTGTGTCCAACTCTTTGCAACCCCATGGACTGAAGCACACTAGGCTTCCCTGTCCATCACCACCTCCCAGAGCTTACTTAAACTCATGTCCATTGAGTTGGTGATGCCATCCAACCATCTCATCCTCTGTTGTCCTTTTCTCCTCCTGCTTCAATCTTTCCCAGCATCAGGGTCTTTTCCAATGAGTCAGTTCTTCGCATTAGGTTGCCAAAGTATTGGAGTTTCAGCTTCAACATCAGTCCTTCCAATGAACACCCAGGACTGATCTCCTTTAGAATAGACTGGTTGGATCTCCTTGCAGTCCAAGGGACTCTCAAGAGTCTTCTCCAACACCACAGTTCAAAAGCATCAATTCTTCAGCCCTCAGCTTTCTTTATGGTTCAACTCTCACATCCATACATGACCACTGGAAAAACCATAGCTTTGACTAGACAGACCTTTGTTGGCAAAGTAATGTCTCTGCTTTTTAATATGCTGTCTAGGTTGGTCATAGCTTTTCTTCCAAGGAGTAAGTGTCTTTTTAATTTCATGGCTTCAGTCACCATCTGCAGTGATTTTGGAGCCCAAAAAAATAAAGTCTGACACTGTTTCCACTGTTCCCCATCTATTTCCCATGAAGTGATGGGACCAGATGCCATGATCTTCATTTTCTGAATGTTGAGCTTTAAGCCAACTTTTTCACTCTCCTCTCACTTTCTTCAAGAGACTCTTTAGTTCTTCTTCACTTTCTGCCATAAGGATGGTGTCATCTGCATATCTGAGGTTATTGATATTTCTCCCAGCAATTTTGATTCCAGCTTGATTTCTTCGGCAATCTTGATTCCAACAATTAATCCAAATAAAACCAAGAACTCCATGCAGCTCAGTCAACACACAAAGACACACTTAAAGAAGCACAGTAAGGCAACAAAGATTAATTAGTTTACAAAGAATTCTTATCTTTTTTTTTTTCTCTCCTATCTAAAAACAATTACCTGGAGAAGAAAATGGCGACCCACTCCAGTATTCTTGCCTGGAAAATTCCATGGACAGAGAAGCCTAGCAGGCTATAGTATATGGGGTTGCAAAGAGTCGGCCACAACAGAGCACACACACACACACGCACACATATATAATAGGACCTTGAAAAAAAAATAAAAACACTTGAAGAGGGTCCATTTAAAGCCAGTAGCACTCATTATTGTTGCTAATCAATCAGTCCCTCAGTCGTGTCTGACTCTTTGTGACCCAGTGGACTGCAGCACACCAGGCTTCCCTGTCCTTCACTATATCCCAGAGTTTGCTCAAACTCATGTCCATTGAATCACTAATGCCATCCAATAATCTCATCCTCTGTCACCCACTTCTCCTCCTGCCCTCAGTCTTTCCCAGCATCAGGGTCTTTTCCAATAAGGCAACTTTTTTCATCAGGTGGCCAACACATTGGAGTTTCAGCTTTAGCATCAGTCCTTCCAATGAATAGCCAACAAATATTCAATTTCCTTTAGGATTGAGTAGCACTCATATTCCCTATATTAATTTCCTATTGCTGCCCTAACAAATTATTATCACAGCTTCAGTGATTTGAAACAACAGAAGTCTATTCTCTTAGAGTTCTGAAGACCAGAAGTCAACATTCTTCTCCCTGGACTGAAGTCAAGGCCGTGTCGCAGGGCTGGCCCCTTCTGGAGGCTCCAGTAGAAACACTTGTCCTCGCCTTATCGAGTTGCTGCGGGGCGCCTGCCTCCCTCGGCTCCTGGAGGCGTCCTCACATCACCCCACCTCTTGCGTCTGTTGTCACGTCTTCTACCTCCTAATTTGACTTGCTGCTGCCCTCTTATAAGGACCCTTGCAGTTGTATCGGTCCACCTGGATAATCTGGGATCATCTTCGATTTTCTAAAGATTCTTAATTTAAGCTTATATGCAAAGTCCCTTTTGCCACATGAGGTGACACACCCACAGGTCTCAGGGACTAGGGTGTGGCATCTTTGGGGTTGGTATTATTCAGTCTATCACAGCCCCTGTCATTTCTTTGGAGCCTCCTGGTCGGTCCAGGGCTTCCCAGGTAGCTCAGCTGGTAAAGAATCGGCCTGCAATGCAAGAGATCCCGGTTTGAAGCCTGCAGACACCTTCCCCACATGCCACTGCTCTTTTCCCAAAGGACCTCCTGAGACTTTTGCTCTTGCCCATGTCTTCTCTGGAGCTCTGTTTACAGCAAAGAATCTGGCAGTTTCAAGTCCATCCTTCCATCCTGATATACCCGCTTCCCATCCTGTACACAACGCAATGAGGGGCAGCACTTTCTTCTTGAGCCATAGGAAATCTGATCACAGCAGTGATTCAGTTGTCTGGTGCTGAGTCATTCATTACATTCTCCGTCTGTGTTGCCGAGCCCTTTATTATGTATTGGTTATAGTACTGGTTAAGAATCCAAAAGAGCAGAAGTACATTTATTATGTCATTGTGACATAGTCATTGTGATGATGGTGATGTCCTAAGTCTCCATCCAGAGGTTGTATAAAGTAGTGGTTGAGAGTGCAAATACCCAAGCTACACTTTCTGGGTTCAAATCCCAGCCCCTCCACTTACCAGCTGTGTGAGCTCCACTATCCTCTCAATGCCTGTTTCCTCAGTTGCTGAAAGACTATCCAAAAACTATCTACCCCATTTGCTTGTATTGAGGAATAACTAAGAGAAAGGATGTAATGTGTCTGACACATAGTAGGTCCCCAGCATTTTCTAATTCCCTTCTCTTAGAGGTCAAGTGTAATGTATCAGACCAAGCTTTCCCCTTATAGTCCTGACAGCTGGATCCAAACTATGAGATAATAGTCTTATTTCCATTTCCACAGATGAAAAGATTTTCCCAGAAGTGTAAGCAGTGAGTGAAGAACTTGCCTAGGCCAAAAAGTAAATGCATGTACATACACATATGTTGAGCTTTAAGCCAACTTTTTCACTCTCCTCTTTCACTTTCATCAAGAGGCTTTTTAGCTCCTCTTCACTTTCTGCCATAAGGGTAGTGTCATCTGCATATCTGAGGTTATTAATATTTCTCCCAGCAATTTTGATTCCAGCTAACCCTAACCCATCACTTCATAGCAAATAGATGGGGAAACAGTGGAAACAGTGGCTGACTTTATTTTTGGGGACTCCAAAATCACTGCAGATGGTGATTGTAGCCATGAAATTAAAAGACACTTACTCCTTGGAAGGAAAGTTATGACCAACCTAGATAGCATAGTCAAAAGCAGAGACATTACTTTGCCAACAAAGGTCCATCTAGTCAAGGCTATGGTTTTTCCAGCGGTCATGTATGGATGTGAGAGTTGGACTATAAAGAAAGCTGAGCACCGAAGAATTGATGCTTTTGAACTGTGGTGTTGGAGAAGACTCTTGAGAGTCCCTTGGACTGCAAGGAGATCCAACCAGTCCATCCTAAAGGAGATCAGTCCTGGGTGTTCATTGGAAGGAATGATGTTGAAGCTGAAACTCCAGTACTTTGGCCACCTCATGTGAAGAGTTGACTCATTGGAAAAGACCCTGATGCTGGGAGGGATTGGGGGCAGGAGGAGAAGGGGATGACAGAGATTGGATGGCATCACCGATTCAATGGACATGAGTTTGGGTAGGCTTCAGGAGTTGGTGATGGACAAGGAGGCCTGGCGAGCTGCAGTTCATGGGGTCACAAAGAGTTGGACACAACTGAGCGACTGGACTGAACTGAACATACACGTGTATGTATGCGTGTGTGTGTGTTTAAGTTTGGGGGAAAAAATCAACCTCAGAAAAGTACATGACAAAAAGAAAGAAAAAAAAAAGAAAAAATGGCAAACAATGTTAAAAGTGATGTATAGTCACAATTTTTTTTAAAAAAATTAAGGACTGGGAGTTCCCAGGTGGTCTAGTGGTTAGGGTTCCAGGCTTTCCCTGCAGTGACCTGGTTAAATTCTTAGTCAGAAAACTGAGATCCTGCAAGCTGTGCTGCTTGGCCAAAGAAACAAAAAACAAAAAATTAAGTACCAAGAAGTACCCACCAAATGAAAAGCTTCCATCTGAGGTAACCACTGTTAGCGCTTTGGCAGGCTGTAACTGTATTTCTCTGAGCATATGTGAGCCGCTTCGCTGGACCGGTTCTGCGTGTTCATTCTGCTCTGCCATCCGTATCTGTAGATTCCAACAATAAGCAGTGAGCAGTTTCATGAATCACTTTGTCTTTTCATCATGTGTTTCATTTGCAAACTAATAGCTGGCCTGTTTCAGCTTCTTAATCTGAAGTGACTATAGATCCAACAAGTCCATTCTGAGGGAGATCAACCCTGGGATTTCTTTGGAAGGAATGATGCTGAAGCTGAAACTCCAGTACTTTGGCCACCTCATGCGAAGAGCTGACTCATTGGAAAAGAGTCTGATGCTGGGAGGGATTGGGGGCAGGAGGAGAAGGAGACGACCGAGGATGAGATGGCTGGATGGCATCACGGACTCGATGGACGTGAGTCTGAGTGAACTCCTGGAGATGGTGATGGACAGCGAGGCCTGGCGTGCTGCAGTTCATGGGGTCGCAAAGAGTCGGACACGACTGAGCGCCTGAGCTGAACTGTAGACCACAGAAAGTGTGAGAATAGCGCAGATGGGTCCCTGGTTCCTGTCCCTTGGCTTCCCTCAGCTTTCCCCAGTGGTGACACCCCGTAACGACAGCGCATCATCACAACCAGGAAAAGGACAGCGGCACAGTCGATTCAGAAACTGCAGACCTTCCTCAGGCTCACCAGTGTCTACAGGCACGTGCTTTTGTTCTTTAATTTGTCTCTAGATGTAGATCTATGACATTTTATCTCTCAGTTCAGTACACAGTTGCTCAGTCGTGTCCGATTCTCTGCGACCCCATGGACTGCAGCACACCAGGCCTCCCTGTCCATCACCACCTCCCGGAGTTTACCCAAACTCATGTCCATTGAGTCGGTGATGCCATCCAGCCATCTCATCCTCTGTCGTCCCCTTCTCCTCCTGCCTTCAATCTTTCCCAGCATCAGGGTCTTTTCCAATGAGTCAGCTCTTCGCATCAGGTGGCCAAAGTATTAGTTTCAGCTTCAGCATCAGTCCTCCAATGAATATTCAGGACTGATTTCCTTTAGGATGGGCTGGTTGGATCTCCTTGCAGTCCAAAAGCATCATTTCTTCTCGATTTTATCTCTACTTGCTCTTCCAAAGGACTTCCCTGGTGGTCTGGTGGCTGAGGCTCCGTGCTCCCAGTACAGGGGGCCCTGATTTCAATCCCTGGTCAGGGAACTAAATCCCACACGCTGCAACTAAGACCCAGTGCAGCTAAATAAATAAAATTTTTAAATGCAGTCAATACAGAAATATGGTGTGCAGAACATTCAAACCCACTGTGATGTTTGGGATGTTTTCTCCAGGTTATTCTCAGTGTGCATGCTGTGTTGTTTTTTTTTTTAAACAACAACTAAAAGGATGTTCTGAGATATATATATATATTTTAAATTTGCCTTTAAAAAACAATCATGGACATCTTTCCGTAATAGGAACAAATTTAGATTTGCTGCAGTGTGAATGTTTTTAGGGTGAAACATCTGCACGGTGGCTGTTGACTTCCCATGGAAGTAGGCACTCGGTTTATGCCCAGCCTCTAAATTTCTTTGGAAAACACAAGTCCCACCTGTCAGCCTTTCAGAACCTGAGCCATGCCGTTTCCTGAGCTAGATCCCTGCCCTGCCCTGGCCCAAAGCCCACAGGGGGCACATCTTCCAGACCTCCTGGCCGAGCACGCTGCTCCCACACCTGCCCAGGCATGAATCACTATCACCTTTTACAGAACATTTTTATGAGACCTCCACCGTAACCACTTCCAGTGAAATCATTCCGGACCCCCCTCCCTCTGCACTGCCCCCCCCCACCAGGACAGCTCTTCCCAGGATGGATGTGAACAGCTCCATTTCTGCTTTTATGCATTTGGCATAAAGATTTCTTGCGGCTCATAAACACCTTGGCCATTTTACCAGTGTCAGGAAGGATGTTTATGACCCAAATATGAAAACTTGGTGAGAATTAACACTTCAGCAAAAGGGCTGTGTTATTCTTGGCAAGAAATACCTTCTAAAGACGACCCAAAGCAGGCAGGGCTCCCGGTGTGAAAATACCCCTGATGGTGACATGCTTATGCTTAAAACTCTAAAAATTGTCCAGGATTCAAGCTCTTGACTGCTTGCTGTTCAGTAACAGGGTGGCTGAGCAGTCCAACGGGTTGCCGGCTTCCTGTTTGGGTGTTTTTATGGCATTGTGATTTTGCCAAGTGAATGAGGCAAAATAAAACAGGAAAAGAGATGTTGGATCAGGAGTTTAATCAAAATCCGTTTTGTCTCTGGAAGCCTCCCCCAGAGTGGCTTCCTCTTCCAGGCCCCGCAAGCCTCTGTACTGACAGATGCCGTTTGCTCATTTACGATGTGATAATAAAAACCTTCAGCCTGATTCAGTGTGACCCTTCTCCCCTGACAGGAGGGCACCAAATGGCTTGGAATCAGCAGGCATCTTTTTTTGTTAAAAATGATAACTTCACATGAACTGCAGTCAAAGGATGCTTCGGAAAAGTCACAGAATTTGGTCAGGGAAAGAGAAGTCTAATGAGAACAGGCTAACACTCTGGAGGGACCCAGAAACACGTGTGTTTGTAAAATGACCCAGATTTTACACCAGTAAAGACCATCTGAAAGCACAGGTGAATGCTGAACAAGAAGATACAAAATCGTGGCCAGTTCTTTTTAAACCGGAGGCTCCACTCATTTTTGCAGTTGTGTTATCTGTATGAAATAAAGACATTCAAGCAATAGGTATCTAACTAACATCAAAGTGTAACCCACCTTCTAGTGTCTTATACAAAGGCATTTTCTTTGATTTTCTATTATTAATGCATGCCTAGTCTTTTTTTTTTCACGCCTAGTCTTTAGCACAGAAGGTAATGAAAATGTAGATCAAAGGTTGCATAGTTTTTTATCCCACAAATTTACATTTCATGAACTTTCATTGATCTCAGTCATTTTCAAGCTAACAGTGTTTTTTAGCTGGCAGAGCTGTGTAGAGGACAGGACACGTGCTTCACACTGATTCAGACTATAAATTGATTAAAACCACTAGTTTCAAACTAGGCCATACGAGACAGTTGGGACTCTCATACCCTGCCGTGGTGGTGGTGGTGGTGGTACTCGGTCGTGTCCGACTCTTCACAACCCCATGGATCGGAGCCCACCCGGCTCCTCTGTCCGTGGGATTTCCCAGTCAAGAGTACTGGAGTAAGTTACCATTTCCTGCTCCCGGGGATCTTCCCAACCCAGGGATCGAACCCAGGTCTCTTGTGTCTCCTACATTGGCAGGCAGAGTCTTTACCACTGTGCCACCTGGGAAGCCCGTGTTCTATCCTGTACATGTCATAAACTATAAATGAGAATTGTTGGTTTAGACCACAGACGTCTTTTAAAAAAGGTGGACAGATTTCTCCATCTGCAGAGGCTAAGCAGATATTTTCGTAGACCACCAACTCTTGTGGGTCCTTCCTGAAATGTTCTACCTACAAATAAACCTGTGTGCTAAATATGAGACATGGCCTTGGTTGAAAAGCACATTTGTGATTGTATCATATTCTCCATATTCTGTCATTTATGGTTATTTTTTCCCTAACCATAAGTGTGAATCAGTAATTTGGATCAACTTCAGCCTTTAAAAAAAGAGTATATGTTAGTTTCTATTATTTGGAATATAACAAAGGCTAAAATTATTGAGCATGTACTGTGTGCCCAGCTTAGTTCTAAATCCTATTAGGGCATTAATTCATCTCATCCTCACCACACAACAAGAAGTATTCTGAATATTCTTGTTCTCCAAACGGGGGAATTAAGAAAAGAAGCAGTCAAGTGGCTGAGAAACAATTAACGATGGTCTTGTTAATGGAAAGGTTGTTTCCAGTTTTTTATATCACCGTGCAGCGGTAAGGGCCCTCGTACATCAGTTTTTGCACACACCTGTCATGATTTTTGTAGGCTTATGTGCTAGGCATGAAGTCGCTGCATCTAAGGTCGAATGTCTTTTTCATCTTCAAAAGTGTTATTGCCAAATTATTCAGGCTTGGTATTCCTTCTTCCTGTGTGGGGCAAGCTGTTTTTAGCTAACGTCGTCATTTCTTTAGGCAGATGACAGAAGGATGGGGAGCTGGAGGGATGGAAGGATGATGGTCAGAAAGAGCTCATTTTCTAAGAGTTTTGAATTAACAACATTGCCACCATCACCAGTGAAGGGAGTGGCCTAAAGGACTGCGATAGTTTTCTTAAATTTATGGGGAAACTATCTGTAGAGTACAAACAGTTTCATCTCATCTGCATTTTGTTAGCAAGTTCCAGAAGCTAAAAAAAAAAAAAAATCAGTTACTGTCATAAATTTATTCTGAGAGGCAACTGACAAGCCAAATGGTGAGTCCCAGCAGTGGCCCACCCTGCAAACGAGAGACTCCCTAAGTGAAGCAGGAGGGTTTCCCTGGAAAAACACTTGGTCATCGACACTCCTGGTCCCACCCCACCACCCCTTCTGCAGTGAACACAGAGCAGAGGCAAACTGCTTTAACTTCAAAAAAAAAAAAAAAGCAGATTGATCTGAAATGAAACGAGGCCTTCAAAACTCACAGTTTAACGCTCACAAACTATGATAGTGAGCAAGGCGGCTCAGCATGTCTGCACACCTTCATCCTCAGAGAGACAGAAACTCACTGGAGCAGTTCCCCTGCACTTGTCATCTGTGAGCTGGAAGATCAAAGGCCGATGCCAGGACGGGAAGTGCGGAGAATTAGTGTCCCTCTAGGAGCCTCTCGCCCCACAGCAAGCCTGGTGGTTCTCCTTAGGATCATGAGCTCTTTGCCTCCTATTCAGGGTTTCATTAAGGGCATCAGTTCAGTTCAGTTCAGTCGCTCAGTCATGTCCGACTCTTTGCGACCCCATGAATCGCAGCACACCAGGCCTCCCTGTCCATCACCAACTCCCGGAGTTCACTCAGACTCACGTCCATCGAGTCCGTGATGCCATCCAGCCATCTCATCCTCTGTCGTCCCCTTCTCCTCCTGCCCCCAATCCCTCCCAGCATCAGAGTCTTTTCCAATGAATCAACTCTTCTCATGAGGTGGCCAAAGTACTGGAGTTTCAGCTTTAGCATCAGAAAGTGAAAGAAAGAAAGTGAAGTCGCTCAGTCGTGTCTGACTCTTTGCGACCCTTGGGCTGTAGCCCACCAAGCTCCTCTGTCCATGGGATTCTCCAGGCAGGAATACTGGAGTGGGTTGCCATTTCCTTCTCCAGGGGATCTTCCTGACCCAGGGATTGAACCCAGATCTCCCACATTGCAGGCACATGCTTTAACCTCTGCACCATCAGTCCTTCCAAAGAAATCCCAGGGCTGATCTCCTTCAGAATGGACTGGCTGGATCTCCTTGCAGTCCAAGGGACTCGCAAGAGTCTTCTCCAACACCACAGTTCAAAAGCATCAATTCTTCGGCCCTTGATCAACAGCGATGGAAGGTTGCTGTTTCTTTTGAAGTCCAGCTGTTAGAACTGTGATTCGGATTTGCAAAGCCCATGGCTTGTCGCCTGGCACACAGCAAACACTTGGTAACTGCAGCAGTTATCCTTAACACGTCTTCTTGTTCAGTTGCTCAGTCATGCCCGACTCTTTGCGACCCCGTGGACCGTAGCCCTCCAGGTTCCTCTGTCCATGGGATTTCCCAGGCAAGAACACTGGAGTGGGTTGCCATTTCCTTCTACAGGGGATCTTCCCCAGCCAGTGACCGAACCTGCGTCTCGTGCTTAGCAGGTGGATTCTTGACCATTGAGCCCCCTGGGAAGCCATTATTAACGTGACTCATTGGCAAAATGATCTGCATGACTCCAATAAAGTGATCTTATCCTACTTTAATGAAGTGCTTTAGAAATCTCTAGACTGGAGTCTGGCATGTAGAGGAGCTTGAGAAACTTTTGCTGCAAAGCAGGGCTGGTTCACTGCAGTCCCCGCACCTACCCCCTCCCCTGGGTAGCTGAGTGAGGCTCTGGGAGCTGACATCCTTTGCCTGAGGTGGGGTCTGAGCCTCGGTCTTTAGAAGCCTGTTCTGTCTTCTCCACTCCAAAATCTGCGTGGCTGAGCAACTGATTCGCTGAGGTTTCTGTACCCTTTCTGGGGCAGCCATCAAGTAGAAGAGACTGTTCTCCGCATGTCAGTGGTAACAAGGCTGAGCCTGCGGAAAACCCACAGACTTTGGAGCCCCACGGCCTTGGGCTCAGTCTTCAACCCTGACGCTGTAGCTGCGTGATCCTGGGCAGATCACTTTAGCTCTCGGGGCCTCAGTCACCTCATATGCAAAATGGACATAATTGTATGCACATTTGGGGATCCTTGGAGGATTAGATAGTATGATACCATTTATTACATACTGCCTAACAAGATCTAAGAATCAGTATAAAAATAATGCTAAGTCGCTTTAGTCGTGTCTGACTCTTTGTGACCCCATGGACTGTAGCCCTCCAGGCTCCTCTGTCCATGGGATTTCCCAGGCAAGAACGCTGGAGTGGGTTGCCATTTCCTTCTCCAGAGGATCTTCCCAACCCAGGAATCGAACCTGCATCTCTGATGTCTCCTGCATTGGCAGGTGAGTTCTTTACCTCTAGTACAACCTGAGAAACCCATAATAATACCTGAAAATAATGCCTGAGAATCTCCATCCGGTCAGATGTAGAGACCCAGCTCTCTCTAGCTGTCAGGCTTCCCAAAGATGTGCTTGTCCTAAGCGTCAGAAGCTGTGACTGCGCTGTTGCCTGACAAAGAGGAGTTAAGACAGCAGATAGATTTCAGGTCAGCTGACCACGGGATGGAGAGAGGACGCTGCACTGATCAGTGGGCCTGATGGCACCACCAGAGTGTGTTGGTCTATTTGGTGTTACCAGGACTCAGCAATTTTTTCTGTAAAGGGTCAGAAAGTAAATACTTTAGACTTTGTGGTCCAAGGGGCAATGTGCTCAATGCTTCAAGTAACCATTCTTGCTGAAAGACTGAAGTTGTTTCTTATCCTTTACATTTTAAAATGTAAAAACCATTCTCAATTCAGACTAAACCAAAACCAAAGGCAGTGGGCGGTGGGCGGTGGCAAGGGAGGGTGGTAGTGTCTGATTTGGCCTCTGAAGTCTGCTAATTCCTGGTATCTGTGCAAATATCTATTTTACTTCCAAAAAAGGATAATGCTAGAAATATAGATTTTTATCATTTTTTAAACATTATCTACAATGAATATCTTCTTAGAATAAGTTATTTATCAATTCCATTTTTACAATTGTGAGCACAGGCCATATTTGCGGGGAGAGTTTATTATGGTGGATACGATCGTGGTTTAGAATTCTGCCTCCATCATTTCCTGGTTGTGTGATCTTCCTGGAGGTCACTTCTCTCTACACTTTCATTTTTTCATCCGTAAAATAGGTAATCAGTGATTCAACTTAAAAGTATTACGGGCTAACTATGTGCCGGAAACTCTTCCAGACGCTGAGGACTTAGAACCCTGACAAAAACCACTGTCCTAGTTGGAATAGGTGTGAGAGGAGGTAACAGGTAATAAACAAGCAAATAAATTCAATAGTGTGGTAGCAGCTCATCCTTCCCTGGTGGTACAGCGGATAAGAATCTGCCCGCTAATGCAGGGGACAGGGGTTTGATCCCTGGTCCAGGAAGATTCCGCGGCTTCCCAGGCGGCGCTAGTGGTAAAGATGCAAGAGAAAAGGGATTGGGATCCCTGGGTGGGGGAAATCCCCTGGAGGAGGAAATGGCAACCCACTCCAGTATCCTTGCCTGGAAAATTCCATGGACAGAGGAGCCTGGCGGAATACAGTCCATGGGGCTGCAAAGAGTCAGACACACACACACGCTGGGCAGATTCCACATGCATTTCACATGCATTTAACAAACCTGTCTTAGACTTGGTCTGAAAAAGTCCTGTAGTAACTATCCTCCAGACAGCCTGATAGTCCTCACCCCCTCATGCATGTCACCAATAGAAGGCTGGGGAAATGACAATGTACATGTTCCCAGAGAAGCTCATAGGAGACCTTGTAGCTTCTGCATTGCTGTCTCTTGGATTACCTACCTGGTCTGGGGGAAGCCGACTGCCCTGCCATGAGGGCACATAAGAACCCCCTGGAGATGCCCGCATGATGAGGAACTGAGGCCTCCCACCCACACAGGCCGCAGGTCCTGTGAGTGCACCAGCTTGGAAATAGGTTTGCCAGCCCCAGTCAAGCCTTCACTGGACCCCAACCCTGGCCAGTAACTTGTCTGCAACTTCACCCAACTGAGCTACTTGTGAATTCATAGGAGACCCACAACATTTTTAAAAGAAGTGTATTGGCGTAAACACAACGAGCTTTGGACTGAAGTGAGCACAGACAGTACAAAAGGAAAAGAGGCCTTTGAACCCTAACTTCTGTTGACCAGAAGAAGGCTGCAAAAGCCCGCAGCTGTGAACAGGGTCTGCATTTCATGGGAAAGTAAGGTCGACTCAGAGAAGAGACTCCCTGAGTCTGGAGGGTAGATCTAAGAGATGTGATCGCTCATTGCACGTCACGGGACTAGTAGTGATGGAGCCACGTTTCAGACTGATGCAGTCTGGCTCTAGTCCATGCTCTTCGCCTCTGCATTATACCATGTCTATAACGGATGGTTGGAGGGGTAGATAGGCAGACAGTAGTATAATTTTAGTTCTCTGAATTATCTATGCTCGTGTGAGTACACACACAGTCAGAGTTCCAGACACCAGCGGCCTGGAGTGTGTTGATCTGATAGATTGATGATCTCCATGACATTCGCGTAGAGAATGGTACAGCCTCTGATCTTGAACCTTTTCTTTTTACACAAAGAAAAGTGTTAGGGAAGGAGGCAAAGATAAGGAGGGACACTGATTCCTACACCACCTGTGCAGATTTGTACTCCACCTTATTTTTAACACCCTGCTTCTAAGGGTGTGGGTCTGCCTTCTCGGCCTTCCTTTTGTGTATCATTTTTTTTTTTTTTTCTTATACAAGTAGTTATAGCCTACATGATCAATGCAGGGAAATCAGAACGGACCAGGAAACAAAAAGAAAACAAAGGTTGCTCGTATTCCCACTAATGAGGAATGGCTCTTGCCTGCATTGTAGTAGGTTTTGTTTGTTTGTTAAATGCAATATATTTGTATGACTTGTTATAAGGAGCCAGTTTGGTTGTGACTAAATATTTTGTTGAAAAGCCTTCAGTAATTTCTTTTTCCCCCAGAGAGATTCCTACACCCATAGTTAGTTAATTTCTTCTTCCAATAACTGTGAGCCAAGATAAATACATAACAGTGTGTTTTCACCTCTGTGTGGGTTCCAAAGAGGATTTAATAGAAATATCTCCTTAAAAATCTTCACAGACTTTTGTTTTGCTACTAAAACCCTTGCCTGACACAGTGGCTATGCAATATAAGTGTAACTAATTAAAAAGTAGATTTAGTCAACCATTTGTTTGGATTAAATGACAAATGGTTGACTGATAATTTTTCCCTGAATCAACTAGATGGTTAGTACTGGGATTTTTTTTTGTCCCTACCGCATTGACAAGTTGTTCTGAAATTGTGTGGACACAGACTAACCACTCCATCTCATGGGGGGAAAACTCAGTTAATGATGGATCTTTCCAAATATTCAAAGACCGCATATAGGTCTGTGCCGGCGATTCTGCTTTCCAAAGAGAGAGACTTGGAACTGATATGGGTGCTTTTAATGCTGATTTCACTGTAACCATTACATTTTTTAACTTAAAAACTGATCCTGGTTGGATTTTTCCTCACCTTAAAAAAGAGATTCCCGCTTGGTGGGAAAAACGGTAGAAGAGTACAGAAATTTACAACATAGAAAGTGGAAAACTTCTCTCACCTCCCGCCCCTCCCAATGCTCCCCCCTCCCCCCCAACCAACACCATCAAACCACTGTTAAGGACAGTTTATGTAAATGTTTTACGCTGTGACTTATCGCAACAATTTCAGCAGCAGCAGGGGAGAAAAAGGAAAAAAAAAAAAAAAGAAAGAAAACTTTAGCAAAACTAAACTAGAAAACAGTTTTCCCCCCAATCCTGGGTTTCACTTTCCAAGGTTTCAGTGAGTGAAGTTGCTCAGTCGTGCCTGACTCTTTGCTATCCCATGGACAGTAGCCTGCACCAAGCTCCTCCGTCCATGGGATTTTCTAGGCAAGAGTACTGGAGTGGGTTGCCATTTCCTTCTCCAGGGAATCTTCCCGACCCAGAGATCGAACCCAGGTCTCCCACATTGTAGACAGACACTTTACCGTCTGAGCCACCAGGGAAGTAACCCAGGGTAAACTGTGAGTCGAAAATATTAAATGGAAAGTTCCAGAAATAAACGATTGAGACGTTTTCAATCCTGTGCCACTCTAGTACGGGGATGAAACCTCGCGCCCTCTGCTCTGTCCCACCCAGGAGGTGAGTCACTGCTTTGTTCAGCATATTTACATTGTATTATATACGACACCCTCCTGCTAGCATAGGAAAAACACCATCTATATACAAGGTTCAGTGCTATCCGATGTGGGCTTCCCAGCTGGCATTAGTGGTGAAGAACCTGCCTGCCAGTGCAGGAGACACAGGAGACGCCAGTTCCATCCCTGGGTTGGGAGGGTCCCCTGGAGGAGGGCATGGCAACCCACTCCAGTATCCTTGCCTGGAGAATCCCGTGGACACACGAGCCTGGTGGGCTACGGTCCACAGGGTCGCAAAGAGTCGGACAGACTGAAGTGACTTGGCTCAAAGTATCCAGGGTGTCACATACTGGAACATATCCCCTGCCGATGAGGAGGGACCATTCTACCAGCAAACTGCTGCTGCTGCTGCTAAGTCGCTTCAGTTGTGTCCAACTCTGTACGACCCCATAGATGGCAGCCCACCAGGCTCCCCCATCCCTGGGATTCTCCAGGCAAGAACACTGGGATGGGTTGCCATTTCCTTCTCCAATGCATGAAAGTGAAAAATGAAAGTGAAGTCGCTCAGTCCTGTCCGACTCTTAGTGACCACATGGACCACAGCCCACCAGGCTCCTCCATCCATGGGATTTTCCAGGCAAGAGTACTGGAGTGGTTATTTCAAGCTGATGGGTGATTGGTTTTCTACTTCCTATTGTTTATCTGCCTTTTCTATAACAAATATGTGACTTGTGTGGTTTTTTAAGTTTTAAAGAAAGTAAATGGTTTCTGAAAGCCAGTTTAATTCATTTGATGCGTGCGTTTGCTGTGGTTTGTGTGTGAATTACCTGAGGGCTGCTGGCCAGCACAGTTCAGCTGTGGACTGTCCACGTGGGGCTCCTGGGGCTCCTGAAATTTCTGCTTCTCCATCCTCTCCGTCTTCATCTCGTCTTCCTTCGCCCCTTCCCACCCCATCGCCTCTCCTTCTTCCTTTTAATGGTGTTTCTAATTGCTATAGCGCTTCCCTGGTGGCTCATGCGGGCGTGTGCGCTCACGTCCGACTCTGCGGACCCATGGACTGGTAGCCCGCCAGGCTCCTCTCTCCATGGGATTCTCCAGGCAGGAATACTTAAGTGGGTTGCCGTTACCTCCTCCAGGGCATCTTCCTGACCCAGGGGTCGAGCCCGTGTCTCCTGCAGCTCCTGTACTGGCCACCTGGGAAGGATCAGTAGTAAAGAATCCACCCGCCAAAGCAAGAGATGCAGGAGACACGGGTTCAGTCCCTGGAGGGATGGAAGACGATCCCCTGGAGGAGGAAATGGCCACCCGCTCCAGTATTCTTGCCTGGGAAATCAAATGGACAGAGGAGCCTGGCAGGCTACAGTCCACAAGTCCCGAAACAGTCAGACATGCCCAACTTAGTGACTACACAACAAGATATGCATTCTACAGATTTTCATTAAAGTGTGTGTTTAAAAACAGTATTGCTGTAAGTTAGACAATGCTGTCTTGATTGACAGGGTTAACCCTCCAGCCTCCTGAAAACAGATAAACAGAGATAGGCCAGGTATTTAGATTTTTCATCAGTACCTCCTCTTGTAATGCTTAATTCCATTCATCTGCATCAGCATCTAAAGTTCCTTGAGAATTAAAATTGCCAACATTAAATTTCTTTGTCAAGATCTGTAACGTCAGATTTTTTTTTTTTTTTTTTGAGTTTTGACAAGCATGAGAATAGGGCCAATCTCAGAAGTTTTGGGGAATTTTTTGGTGTTTCAAGATAGTAAGTTTGTGTTTTGAAATTTGAGTCTGTTCCACATAACCATGAACCCCAGATCTGAGTAACCAGAATGTTTGATTCTTTGCTAAGGTGTTTCATTGTATAGAAGCTTGTAAAATGTTCCATCTATGGCCTTTGGTTCCTCAGAAATTGCTTCATCACAAGGAAATTAATTTTATATTCATTTTAGCAATATTAATGTATCACTTCAAATCTGAAGTTTAGGAGATCAATTAGGAAAGTTTAAAAAAAATTGCAAGGAGGAAAAAAAAAATCCACTATTGTTATGTTTTTACCTTCGTAATTTATCTCCTCTAAGGAAGATTCCCCCTGGAAAGTTAACTATTCACATTGTAGATAATACAGTGAAATGTGATCTCTTGAACTAACAGAAATGGTTTAACTGGTTAATCAGCCTCATTCCTTATCTCCAAACTAACCTTCCCTCTCCTATTTTGAAAAATAAACAGAGGACTTATGAGACACTGGGTGGGTCCCTGGGGTATTCTAATAGCTGTGTTCTGGCAGAATCATTGTTGGGATAAAAAGGAGGGCAGAGACAAAGCTACCCGGTGCCCTCTGAAGAGACCAAGGAAGCCATCATGCCCCCGCTTCTCATTCACAAGGGTCCACACTCCGGACTTTCAACACGACCTTCGAGTGAGGTTACATTCAGAGTCACAAGAAGCACTGATGAGGCTGAAGCAGGATCCTGCGCCTCCTTCCCTTTTTTCTCTCAGAATATTCCTTGCTCTTTAACCACCCTCGTTTACAATACCCTTGAATATATTAAGCACAGACATATCATTCATGTTCCTCATAGACTCCCGAGCTTTCGCTGCTCTACTTTTTCTTCTGTGAAAATTTCCAATCACACAGAAAATCACGTTTTATCACTACATGGACATCCACCATCTAAACAGAGCCATTGCTGGCGTTTTGCCATAGTTTCTTCATGAATCATTTCTTTCTTCCTCAGGTATTTCAAATGATAGATGTCATGACTTTTTGTCCCTAATTTCCCTCAGGTTGTAGCTATAAAACTACAGAGAGGATTTTTAAAATAAATAGAGTCCTAATTTGGGAATCCTAATTTCCCCAAAATACCCTTCCCGGCTGGTACGTTTCAGCCAGGATGCAGTCAGGGACCATGCATTCCACGTGGCTGTCGTATGTTCTGTGTCCCCTGTAAAGTCCAGAACGGCCCTCCCTCCAAGCCCTGCCTTTTGCTTTCCTCATGAGATTAACTTTCTGAAGCGCCAGTTTGACCTCCTTCAGGAATACTTTGTACAACTTTGGTGTCTCATCACTGGACCACAATATACAGTCCAGATGAGTCAATGTTTTATAAAATATCTTCTAACTAGCACAGTTATATCACATTGCTTTTCAGATTTCTTTCCTCTTGCCTTTTTTTTTACTCTATTAAAAGTTATCATTTAAAACGGCACACATTTAGCATAGCATGCTTGACAATATGGCATACTGTTGAGTTAAAACCCCCTACTTTTTAAGCTTTCTGTATATGTGTGTCTGTGTGTGTGCATGCGCTCAATTGCTCAGTTGTGTCCAACACTTTGCAACCCCATGGATATAGAGTGTATACTGTATATTACCTATAACTGTGCATATCATTATGGTTATAATTTTATATACACAATATCCTGTATATGTACAGAATATATTAGATATAATATACGTACGCATAATATGTAATGTATATTCTACGTACAATTTATACAGAATGTATATAGGATGATTATATGTATATTTGGGGTATATAAATACAGAGAATCTCAAAAAAATTGATGGAACTTGTGACTGATGGCCGCTCATCATATACTCAGGAACTGTCGGCTCATCCTAATCTGGGGGTTCTTTTTTATTGAAGCATAGTTGATTTACAACGTTTCAAGTGTACAGCAGATTCAGTTTTATATTTTTATATATGTATATAGATATATGTCACCATACTTTTTCAGATTATTTTAATCATAGGTTCTTACAAGATATGGAATATAGTTTCCTGTGCTTTACAGTAAGTCTTTGTTGGTTATCTATTACTATTTTATATATAGTGATGTGTATCTTTAATTCCAAATTCCCAATTTATCCCTCCCCCGTCTTCCCTCTTTGACAAGCATAGATTATGCAGTTTCTCCTAATTTGGGGTTCTTCTTCCCTCCATTCATCATTAGATGTCCCTCACACCTAAAGCAATTCTTTATTCCGTGTCCTATAATGCAGCCATCGTCGTGTCTAGCGCTGGCTGCCCCGGGGCGTGTGACCTGTAATATGAATTTGTTTCCAACACTGGCGGGCGGTTTCGGCCCGGCTTCCCCATGTCTGCAGAGACGCCTTCTAATGCTTTGACAATCACTTCCTGGAGATTAAGCTGAATTATGTGGCCAGCAGCTCATGCCTCTTTTTTTCCCTTGTCGCTTTAATTTCATGCCAACTTTTCTGGGATGGCAGAGTTTTCCTCCTTCTGTACAAAAGCTCTCTGCTTGCCAGCGGTGTAGATTCTAATCCGTGTCTCCAGGAAGGACTGTTTGATCTGGAGGGGTCAGTTGCGCTGCCTGAGACAGAGGACGTGAGCTGCATGACCGGTGGTTGCATGAAGCCACTCGGTGCTGGGCTGGTTTGCTCTGAAGGAAACAGCTGCGTTGTGAAAATGTTCAAGTTACTGCTCACATTTAAAACCTTAAGGGCCCTCACCTAAGAATTCAGATCATATTCTTTTGACAAATGGGAAGTTCTGGTCACATCAGTCCTGCTTTCCTAAGAGGCTCTGGTTACCTGGCTGGGCCCAGGGACAGCCTGCTCCGGGGGCAGGACTGAACTTTCCAGAGGCCATGCCCACTCCTCACAGTGCAGAGAGGGGAGCCGAGGCCTTTGGGTGGCCGTGGTGATAGAGTCACCTAAGCTGCATTGAACCACCACTGTGCATCAGATATAGGCAGAGAAAAAGAGACACAGTACCGTCCTTCAGGTGATGAGGAAGATGAAACAGACAGAGCTCAAGTGGACAGACATTAATCATAGTCATTCCGTAGAAAATGACTGAGCCCCACCATATGCCAGCCACCAATCCAGCAGGAGACAGAGCAGCGAATGTAGCCAAGTCCCTAATCTCACGGTGCTCGCGCTGGGGGTGAGGGAAGGCAGACAGACAATAAACAAAGTAATCTGAGTGAAACACATAATCAGTTAGATAGCTTTAAGTGCTATGGATAAAAATAGTGCAGGGGAAGCCAGGACGGCTTGGTAGGCATTGCCACTTTATAGAAGTCACAGAAAACTACCCAATCTGATCACACAGACCACAGCCTTGTCTAACTCAAGGAAACTATGAGCCATGCTATGTAGGGCCACCCAAGATGGATGGGTCATGGTGGAGAGTTCTGACAAAACGTGGTCCACTGGAGAAGGGAATGGCAAACCACAGAACCCCATGAACAGTATGAAGAGGCAAAAAGATAGGTCACTGAAAGAGGAACTCCCCAGGTTGGTAGGTGCCTCATATGCCACTGGAGATCAGTGGAGAAATAACTCCAGAAAGAATGAAGGGACAGAGCCAGAGCAAAAACAACACCCATTTGTGGATGTGACTGGTGATGGAAGTAAAGTCTGATGCTGTAAAGAGCAATATTGCATAGGAACCTGGGGTGTTAGTTCCATGAATCAAAGCAAATTAGAAGTGGTCAAACAGGAGACAGCAAGAGTGAACGTCTACATTTTAGGAATCAGTGAACTAAAATGGACTGGAGTGGGTGAATTTAACTCAGATGACCATTATATCTACTATTGTGGGCAAGAATCCCTCAGAAGAATGGAGTAGCCATCATGGTCAACAAAAGAGTCTGAAATGCAGTACTTGGATGCAGTCTCAAAAATGACAGAATGATCTCTGTTCATTTCCAAGGTGGACCATTCAATATCACAGTAATCCAAGTCTATGCCCCAACCAGTAATCCTGAAGAAGCTAATGTTGAACAGTTCTAAGAAGAACTACAAAATCTTCTAGAACTAATGCCCAAAAAAGTTGTCCTTTTCATTATAGGGGACTGGAATGCAAAAGTACAAAGTCAAGAAACTCCTGGAGTAACAGGCAAATTTGGCCTTGGAATACAGCAAGAAGCAGGGCAAAGGCTAACAGAGTTTTGCCAAGAGAACACACTGGTCATAGCAAACACCCTCTTTCAACAACACAAGAGAAGACTCTACGCATGGACATCACCAGATGGTCAATACCAGAATCATATAGATTATGTTCTTTGCAGCCAAAGATGGAGAAGCTCTATATAGTCAGCAAAAACAAGACTGGGAGCTGACTGTGGCTGAGATAATGAACCCCTTATTGCCAAATTCAGACTCAAATTGAAGAAAGTAGGGAAAACCACTAGACCATTAAGGTACGACCTAAATCAAATCCCTTATGATTATACAGTGGAAGTGACAAATAGATTCAAGGGATTAGATCTGATAGACAGAGTGCCTGAAGAACTATGGATGGAGGTTCGTGACATTGTACAGAGGCAGGGATCAAGACCATCCCCAACAAAAAGAAATGCAAAAAGGCAAAATGTCTGTCTGAGGAGGCCTTACAAATAGCTGTGAAAAGAAGAGAAGCGAAAAGCAAAGGAGAAAAGGAAAGATACACCCATTTGCATGCAGAGTTCCAAAGTTCTCTCTTCCAAAGGAGAGATAAGAAAGCCTTCCTCAGCGATCAATGCAAAGAAATAGAGGAAAACAATAGAATGCAAAGACTAGAGAACTTCTCAAGAAAATTAGAGATACTAAGGGAACATTTCATGCAAAGATGGGCTCGATAAAGGACAGAAATGGTATGGACCTAACAGAAGCAGAAGATATTAAGAAGAGGTGGCAAGAATACACAGAAGAACTGTGCAAAAAAGAGCTTCACGACCCAGATAATCACGACAGTGTGATCACTCACCTAGAGCCAGACATCCTGGAATGTGAAGTCAAGTGGGCCTTAGGAAGCATCACTACGAACAAAGCTAGTGGAGGTGATGGAATTCTAGCTGAGCTATTTCAAATCCTGAAAGATGATGCTGTGAAAGTGCTGCACTCAATATGCCAGCAAATTTGGAAAACTCAGCAGTGGCCACAGGACTGGAAAAGGTCAGTTTTCTTTCCAATCTCAAAGAAAGGCAATGCCAAAGAATGCTCAAACTACCACACAATTGCACTCATCTCACATGCTAGTAAAGTAATGCTCAAAATTCTCCAAGCCAGGCTTCAACAGTATGTGAACTGAGAACTTCCAGATGTCGAAGCTGGATTTAGAAAAGGCAGAGGAACCAGAGATCAAATTGCTAACATCCGCTGAATCGTCAAAAAAACGAGAGTTTCAGAAAAACATCTACTTCTGCCCTATTGACTATGCCAAAGCCTTTGACTGTGTGGATCGCAACAAACTGTGGAACATTTTTCAAGAGATGGGAATACCTGACCACCTAACCTGCCTCCTGAGAAACCTGTATGCAGGTCAAGAAGCAACAGTTAGAACTGGACATGGAACAACAGACTGGTTCCAAATTGGGAAAGGAGTACATCAAGGCTGTATATATTGTCACCCTACTTATTTAACTTATATGCAGAGTACATTATGAGAAATGCTGGACTGGATGAAGCACAAGCTGGAATCAAGATTGCTGGGAGAAATATCAATAACCTCAGATATGCAGATGACACCACCCTTATGTCAGAAAGTGATGAACTAAAGAGCCTCTTGATGAAAGTGAAAAGAGGAGAGTGGAAAAGCTCATTTAAAACTCAACATTCAAAAAACGAAGATCATGGCATTCGGTCCCATCACTTCATGGCAAATAGACGGCTAAACAATGGAAACAGTGACAGACTTTCTTTTCTTGGGCTCCAAAATCACTGCAGATGGTGCCTGCAGCCACGAAATTAAAAGACGCTTGCTCCTTGGAAGAAAAGTTATAACCAGGCCATATTAAAAAAACAGTGACATTACTTTGCCAACAAAGGTCCGTCTAGTCAAGGCTATGGTTTTTCTAGTAGTGATGTATGGATGTGAGAGTTGGACTATAAAGAAAGCTGAGCGCCGAAGAACTGATGCTTTCAAACTGTGGTGTTGGAGAAGACTCTTGAGAGTCCCTTGGACTGCAAGGAGATCCAAGTAGTCAATCTTAAAGGAAATCAGTCCTGAATATTCATTGGAAGGACTGATGCTGAAGCTGAAACTCCAATACTTTGGCCACCTGATGCGAAGAGCTGACTCATTTGAGAAGACCCTGATGGTGGGAAAGATTGAAGGCAGGAGGAGAAGGGGATGACAGAGGATGAGATGGTTGGATGGCATCACCGACTGAGTGGACATGAGTTTGGGTAAACTCCAGGAGTTGGTGATGGACAGGGAGGCCTGGCGTGCTGCCGTCCATGGGGTCGCAAAGAGTTGGACACAACTGAACTGCCATTTTATATATAAAGGTCAGTGAAGGTGACTTGAAGGTGAAGCAGAACAAGGGAGGGAGAGAGACATGGAAATGACTGGGGGAGTGTTCCAGGCTGAGGGAATAGCCAGTACAAAGGTCTGAGGTGGGACCACACCTGGTTCCTTCTGGACCACAAGGAGGAGCTAGTGACAGGGAGAGTAGGAAGAGCCAGGGTCCGCGGGGCCGTGGGATCCAGGCTTTGGACTCAAGCAGATGAGCCCTGTCAGCTGATCTCCGTGTTCACGGATCCCTCTGCCTATCTGGTGTAGAACAAGGCAGGGCAGGAAGCTCCAAGGAGTGCAGCCTGGAAGCCATCCCCATCCCCAGACTCGGAGCAGGATAGAACGGTCAGATTCAAAGCACACTTCAGAGGTGGAGATGGAGGCTTGGCTGGCTTGGGGAAAGCAGAGAAGAAAAAGATCAAGGGGTCCTCTGTTTCTTTTAACCAAGAGGCAGGATCAAGTGACTGTGAGCCAAGCTGGAGAATTCTCTGAGAAAAGCAGGCTTGGGACTTCTCCGGCGGCCCAGCAGTGAAGTGTCTGTGCTTCTGATGCAGGAGGCGCCGGTTTCACCTCTGGTCAGGCAACGAAGACTCTGCCGGCTGCACAGCGCTCTGCTCTGCTGAGTCGCTCAGTCGTGTCCGACTCGTTACCACCCCATGGACTGTAGCCCTCCAGGCTCCTCTGTCCACAGGGATTTTCCAGGCAAGAGTACTGGAGTGGGTTGCCATGCCCTCCTCCAGGGGACCTTCCCAACCCAGGGATCGAACCCAGGGTCTCCCACACTGCGGGCAGACTCTTTACCAGCTGAGCCACCAGGGAAGCCCAAGCTGCAGAGCGTACCTCCCCTCCCCCGGCCCCCGCATTCCCATCTGGGCATCGCCATGTGAATCTACTTTGGTTGTTGAGGTTCCTAGAAAGGACATCCCTTTATGAATTAAAAAAAGAAACCACCACAAAGAGAAGGCTTTTGTCTCTGCCTCCTTCTCCCAGCCTGGAGCAGGCGCAGCCATCTTGTAACCATGAGGACAAATGCCATGTGCTGAAGATAGCAGAGCAGAAATGTGGAAGCCCTTCCCTAAAGGCATCCTTGGCGATAGACCTGACCCCAGCTTCCCTCTCCCAAATATGTGGTGGCACGCAGCACATAAATCTTTATCTGGAGAAACCGTGGAGTTTCCTGTTACCTGTAGGCAAACACATTCCTGAACGATCTATCGTGGCAAACACAAGATAAAAAGAATCTTAGAAAAGATCTAGCTCATAGTCGAAGTGTCTTCCTCAGAAGACTAGTGTTATGGAATGTTAGTGGTCATATATGTGAAGCGTGGACAGGGTGTTTGTCAAAGAGCATGGAAGTTCTCAGTCAACAGCGCAAACAGGGTTTATTTCTATAGCACTTGTCAGGGCCTTCAGGACGCCAACGGACCTATGAATTTCCTCAGGAAGATATAGCCTAAGCTATTTGACTATAAACTATCCTTTTACAGGGGAGCATTTCTTTGAATTGTTGTTTTTGTTCAGTCACTAAGTCCTGTCTCTTTGTAACTCCATGAACGGCAGCACGCCAGACGTCCTTGTCCTCCACTCTCCTGGAGTTTACTCAAACTCATGTCCGTTGCATTGGTGATGCCGGCCAACCATCTCACCCTCTGTCGTCCCCTTCTCCTCCTACCCTCAATCTTTCCCAGCATCAGGGTCTTTTCCAATGAGTCAGTTCTTCGCATCAGGTGGCCAAAGTATTGGAGTTTCAGCTTCAGCATCAGTCCTTCCAATGAACACCCAGGACTGATCTCTTTTAGGATGGACTGGTTGGATCTCCTTGCAGTCCAAGGGACTCTCAAAGGTCTTCTCCAACACCACAGTTTGAAAGCATTGGTTCTTTGGTGCTCAGCTTTCTTTATAGTCCAGCTCTTATATCTGTACACAACTAATGGAAAAACCATAGCTTTGACTATAACAGACCTTTGTTGGCAAAGTGATGTCTCCACTTTTTAAATTTCTCTGAATAAAGCTTCTCAGAACACACTGAAAGGCGGTCTGCGAGTTTAGCTCATGAGAACCTGACAGTATCGGGCTGCCTGACACCAGTTAGGGGTCCATGAGACGGCTGTTGTCATCGGAACGCTCTTCTTGGAGGTCACATGAGCTAATCACAGCCCCTCTCTGGAGTTTTAACTCCAGAGGAAGAAAAAGTCTTCTTTGTCTGGATGTTGGTGAGATCTCGTGTTCTACGGCCAGGATTGCAGCCTCGTGGGGATGTGGACTCGAAAGGCTGGAGCCGACAAGGAGGAAGCCACAGGAATGATAGATGGGATTGTCCTGGGGGTGTGAGGCCCTCAGGAGCATCACCCACGAAGCTAACTCCTTAGGAACCGCGTTCTGTCCTCGTCTCGATTTCCTCCAGGAACCTCGGTGTCTTCTCCTCACATATTGTGCCACAAAGCAGCCCACCTCCCTGCCACACCCCAAGCCTCCGTTTCTGGCTGACACTGAACCCTGGGCAGATGAGGGCATGGAGGATGGCAGAACGGAAGGTGGAGCCTTACCTTCTGCCGCACAAAGGCCTAGGTCTCCCTGCAGGAGTTCAAGGGCAGGCACTTTTCTGCCTTTGAAAACACAGTGTTTCCTGGGCCTGAGCAAAACAGCAGCTCTGGTTGTCTTGAGACACGGGGGTCTCTCCTGTCCAATCTCTCCTGATCTTCCTGAAAGCCGGAGATGAACTCCCCCAGGAAAGATGCTCCCCCACACCTGGAGGAGGAGAACATTCTAGTCACCAGAGTCCTGTGGGTGGGGGCTGCTTTGAGCCCAAGAAGAACCAGAAGGTTCTGCATATGATTTTTTTTTTTTTTTTTTTTGCCACGAGGCTTGCAGGATCTTAGTACTCCAACCAGGGATTGAACCTGGTCCCTGGCAGCAAAAGCACCAAGTCCTAACCCCTGGACCACCAGCGAATTCCCAACTTTGCACAAACTTTGTTGAGAAGCTCTCATCTGCCTGTAGCATCCCTATAGAGTTTACTTTTGCATAATCTATTAGACTGAATATATAAGCACTTAGGCCCAACTGCTTGCTTTCTTCTTTGTTTCGATATATCCCTTTTTAAATATATTTTTATGTGGAGTGAAATTGCTTCGCAATGCTGTGATCGTTTCTGCTGTGTGTGTGAGTCACTCAGCCGTTTCGGCGGTCCAGTCTGCATCAGCGATAGGCATAAGGATGCCCCTCCATCTGGAGTCTCCTTCCCAGCCCCCCTCCCCAGCTGCCTTCTGGATCTTCATGTTCCTGAAGGGCTCCCATGTCCATGTCATAAAATTATTAAATTACTAAATAAAATTGACAGTTGACCCTTGAACAACGCAGGAATTAGGGGTGCCGACCCCTGGTCAATTCAAAACCCAGAGGTAACATTACAGTCGGCCCTCTCTTTCTGTGTTTCCACATCTCTGCGGATTCAACCAACTGTGGATTGCACAGTATGTATTTAGTGAAAAAAAATGTGCACATAAGTGGACCCACACAGTTCAGCCCCATGTAGTGCAGAGCTCAACTGTATACGCCTTTCCCCTGTCTGTCTGTCTTGTGTCAACTTAATTCTCAGGCTCAGTCAGAGACCCTAAAAGTAGAGGAAAAGTTTTGCCTCTGATATAATATTATTTTTTTTTAGGAAGCTGGAATGATACCTTGTTTATTTTTTATTTTCAAATATGAGTGCAAAACAAACAGGCACACAGTCAACAGCCTTTAAGCGATCTTTTCTATTTGCAATGATCTATAAATATTAAATAGTCCAACAAAAGTAGGTTTTTTTATAGTCAAATCAAATATTCCCCCAAACCAAAAAATAAAGCCCATGATCTATATGAAAGTGACAAAGTCTCCACATCTCAGTTCTCTCAACTTTGTTGTTATTGCTTAGTTGCTGAGTCGTGTCTGAGTCTTTGTGACACCCCTCTACCTCCCATGGACTGTGGAGCGCCAGGCTCCTCTGTCCCTGGGATTTCCCAGCCAAGAACACTGGAGTAGGTTGCCACTTCCTTCTCCAACCTCTCCTACAACATTATCTGTCTGAATTCACAGCCGTAGTTTCTTTAAAGTGAAATATCATCAACTTTGCCTTCTATGCCTTGTCCTTGTCCCACCCGCGAGAGCACCATGGTCAGGGATCAAGCTTCGTGGAGAGGCTGGTCTGAGTCTTCCCAGGCAGGATCAGTGGGGAAGGTCACGGTTACAAAAAGTTATCTTAGGAAATGGAGACTGGATCCGTCCAGGAGGGAAAGAGGCAGAGCTGAGAGACTAGCCCGGGGCAGGGATTTCCAGGCCCCAGGAGCTGCTGAGGCACCCTGCCCTCCCTTTCTCTCTTTCCACCACACTCCTCCCGCTTCCCTGGGTCTCCCTCCCACCAGCCCCTACCCCACTCTGTTCTAAGACCAAACCAGTTCTAGGGGAATCAGCTGAGTCTCACTAATCAGAGTACGAGAAAAATCTGAATCAACCGCAGCTTCCATTTATTCAGACTCTTCCTCAGCGAGTTATAAATGCCAGCAGACGACTCTTGCCGTATCACACTTCACTTTATCGTGTTCAGGAGATACAGCATTTTTTTTACAAATTGAAGGTTTGTGGCCACCCTGCACTGAGCAGATCTATCAGCACCATTTTTCCAACAGCATTATTATTTTTTTGATACGTATTTATTTGGCTGTGCTGGGTCTTAGTTATGGCATGTGAGATCCAGTTCCCTGACCAGGGATCACACCTGGGCCCTGGATGCGCGGAGTCCCAACCACCGGACGACCGGGGAAGTGCCCGGAAGCTTTTTAAACAAGTGCACATTTGATTTAAAATATCTATGCACCTGGGAATATGTCAAGACACCAATTATTCTGATTTCACGTTTTTTATTTCATATTTTTAATACTAAAGTGTTACACCAGCAAAACTAACAGTATTGCAGTTCTTAAAAGCCCTATACAAGGATATTAAAATCTTCCAAAGTGGCTTTCCAATGAGTAACTGCTAATTGCAAATAAAATTTAAAAGGAAGGGAGAGTGGCTGAGTAAATACAGTCCTAGACACGGGGTATGTGGGGTGAAGGATTGGAATTCCACAGAAGGCTTTTCGGCGTGGCTGTACAAGTAAAGAGAACCCTCCACTTGTTAGGTTATGTTTGATCACGTGCTCCTGTTAATAAACTTGCAGGACTCCAATTGGGCAAACACCCAGCCGTGCTGCAAAAAGGCTTTGTCCCTAGAACATATTTAAATTTCAAATGCATGCCTAAAATAATAAGCCCAAGCCTAGTGCGGGTTAAATTCTCTGTATAACTTGAGGGGCTGTTTCATTTCACTCCAGCTCTTTGGAGCTCTGCAATTGGATTTTGTCCACTACCAACCCCCCTCCCATCCCCCCACCCCACCCCCAAGCCTGTCTTCCTTTCTCTCTGCAATCTCTAGTGGCAATTAGCCTAAAAGATATACCTCTGTGCTCTGGTTTGGTTTAAAAAGGCATTAATCTTGGTTATGGGGAATACTCTATGCTAATGTGTGTTTTATTTTCAGCAAGTCTTATTGATCTGGACTTTCCATTCTTCCTTATTAATGTCCAGCAGCCCAACTTTTAAAGGGTCCAATTTCAAAGAGACGCTCTTTGGGAAGTACTCCCCCTCATGTTTCTGGAAACACAAGTAGACTCTGCCCGCCCCCTCCCATCCATATGCATGGATGGGTTAATGTGAGCATCCTGGGTTGGAGGGCTCTAGATGCAGGCACGGAAGCTAAGGGTACCTGAAGGAATATTTCTCACTGCACAGCTAAGAGTGTGTGTGTGTGTGTGTGTGTGTGTGTGTGGTGGGGGGCACTGGGGAGGGGGTGGGAATCAAAATCACCTCTTTTGAATTTGAGAATCTCTAGCTTCTGTTTGTGGCTTCCCTGGTAGCTCCGCTGGTAAAAAAAAAAAAAAAAAATCTGCCTTCGATGCAGAAGACCCTGTTTCAATTCCTGGGTCGGGAAGATCCCCTGGAGAAGGGATAGGCTATCCACTCCAGTATTCTTGGGCTTCTCTGGTGGCTCAGACAGTAAAGAGTCCTCCTGGGATGCGGGAGACCTGGGTTCGATCCCTGGGTCAGGAATATCCCCTGGAGGAGGGCATGGCAACCCACTCCAGTATTCTTGCCTGGAGAATCCCATTGACAGAGGAGCCTGGTGGGCTACAGTCTGTGGGGTCACAAATGACTGATCAGCTAAGCACGTGCACATATCTTCTGTTTCAGTTCAGTCGCTCAGTCGTGTCTGACTCTTTGCAACCCCATGAATCGCAGCACGCCAGGCCTCCCTGTCCATCACCAACTCCCGGAGTTCACTCAGACCCACGTCCATCGAGTCCGTGATGCCATCCAGCCATCTCATCCTCTGTCGTCCCCTTCTCCTCCTGCCCCCAGTCCCTCCCAGCATCAGAGTCTTTTCCAATGAGTCAACTCTTTGCATGAAGTGGCCGAAGTACTGGAGTTTCAGCTTTAGCATCATTCCTTCCAAAGAAATCCCAGGGCTGATCTCCTTCAGAATGGATTGGTTGGATCTCCTTGAAGTCCAAGGGACTCTCCAGAGTCTTCTCCAACACCACAGTTCAAAAGCATCAATTCTTCAGCACTCAGCCTTCTTTACAGTCCAACTCTCGCATCCATACATGGCTACTGGAAAAACCATAGCCTTGACTAGACGGACCTTTGTTGGCAAAGTAATGTCTCTGCTTTTGAATATGCTGTCTATGTTGGTCATAACTTTCCTTCCAAGGAGTAAGTGTCTTTTAATTTCATGGCTGCAGTCACCATCTGCAGTGATTTTGGAGCCCAAAAAATTGTATGACACTGTTTCCACTGTTTCCCCATCTATTTGCCATGAAGTGATGGGACCAGATGCCATAATCTTAGTTTTCTGAATGTTGAGCTTTAAGCCAACTTTTTCACTTCTCCTCTTTCACTTTCATCAAGAGGCTTTTTAGTTCCTCTTCACTTTCTGCCATAAGGGTGGTATCATCTGCATATCTGAGGTTATTGATATTTCTCCTGGCAATCTTGATTCCAGCTTGTGCTTCTTCCAGCCCAGCGTTTCTCATGATGTACTCTGCATATAAGTTAAATTAGCAGGGTGACAATATACAGCCTTGACGTATTCCTTTGCCTATTTGGAACCAGTCTGTTGTTCCATGTCCAGTTTTAACTGTTGCTTCCTGACCTGCATACAGATTTCTCAAGAGGCAGGTCAGGTGGTCTGGTGTTCCCATCTCTCAGGATCTTCCACAGTTGACTGTGCTCTCTTTCCCTGGGTTCCCCTAATTTTAACACCTAACATATCATGGTTTGTGTTAGTCGCCCAGTCACGTCCCACTTTTTGCAACCCTTTGGACTGCAGCCCACCAGGCCCCTCTGCCTGTGGGATTTCCCAGGCCAAGGACACTGGAGTGGGTTGCCTTGCCCTCTTCCAGGGGATCTTCCCGACCCGGGAACTGAACCCATATCTCCTGTGTCTCCTGCATTGCAGGCAGATTCTTTACTCTCTGAGCCATCGGGGAGGCCCACATATCATGGTACCCTCATCAAAACTGAGAAATCAACATTGCTAAAATACTATTAACTAAACTCCAGATTTTATTATGATTTCATCAGTTTTCCCACTGACTGTTACCCTGTCTCTGCTCCAGAATCTAATCCAAGATACCACTGTGCATTTTTAATGGCTTTTAAAAAATATCCTGTTTTGTTTTCATCTCATCAACCTCCACACAGCATTGCTTTTTGTTTTGTGAGGTTTTTCCCTTTTTTCTGTTTTTGCCATTAATAATAAGTCACAGGGGAATTCCCTGATGGTTCATTGGTTGTGTTGTTCAGTTGCTTAGTTATGTATGACTGTATGACTCTGTGGGCTGCAGCACGCCAGGCTTCCCTGTCCTTTCCCATCTCCTGGTGTTTGCTCAAACTCATGTCCTTTGATCCAGTGGCTAGGAATCCGCAGTCTCACTGCTGAGGGCCTGGGTTCCATCCCTGGTTGGGGAACTAAAATCCCACAAGCTGTGCAGCACGGCCAAAAAACAGTCACGGGAGAATACAATCTTCCGAAAGCAATCCTAGAATCTGTTTACTTCCTAAGTGATGGTATGCATCCCAGAGGTGGCACACATGAGATCTTTCAGGTGTCATGCCAATAGACATTTTCATTTCAAAAATTATGTATATATTTCAGTGGCTTTTAGAGAAAATGTAACAAGCCAGTAAGACCATTTTATACACATCATTTGCCAGGATGAGGTTGAATGTAAAAAAGTGAGTCAATATCAAGATGACTTAAAGGAAAATGTTAAGTAAATAATTGTGTGATTCACAGATAAGTCAAGGAGGGTGCATAAAGGCCTCAATTTTGGAAACACTAGGAAAGCTATGACAAACCGAGACAGTGTATTAAAAAGCAGAGACATCACTTTGGCAACAAAAATCCACATAGTCACAGCTATGGTTCTTCCAGTGGTCATGTATGGATGTGAGAGCTGGACCATCAGGAAGGCTGAGCGCCAAAGAATTGATGCTTTCGAATTGTGGTGCTGGAGAAGACTCCTGAGAGTCCCTTGGACTGCAAGGAGATCCAACCAGTCTATCCTGAAGGAAATCAACCCTCAATATTCATTGGGAGGACTGATGCTGAAGCTGAAGCTCAAGCTCCACTACTTTGTCCACCTGATGCAAAGAGCCAACTCACTGGAAAAGACCCTGATGCTAGGAAAGGTTGAAGGCAGGAGGAGTAGGGGATGACAGAGGATGAGATGGTTGGGTGGCATCACCGACTCAGTAGACCTGAACCTGAGTGAACATCAGGCGATAGGACGGAGAGACTGGCGTGCTGCAGTCCGTGGGGTTGAAAAGAGTCAGACAGGACTTAGTGACTGAGCAGCGACAACTGGCAGCAGTTGGTGTTGTTTCGACCCTTTCTTATGCACACGAGGAAACCGAGGCCTGTGCCGGCACTGCCAGGCCCACCTCTTTCCAGGCGGCCCCATCCCTGTGGAGGGGACAGAGCCGGGCACAGCTCCTGGGTGACCTGTGTGTCCTGGCGGGTGACGGCCACAACTCCAGGCTTGAGATCATTCCCGTCCAGCAGACTCGAGAGTGGAACCTGCCAGGGGCTTCGGGAAAGTGGTCCTTCATCTTACGAAGGGATGGACTCAGGAGCTTCCCTGATGGTCCAGTAGGTAATACTCTGTGCTTCCACTGCAGGGAGCGCAGGTTCCACCCCTGATCAAAGAATTAAGATCCCACATGCCATTCGGCTACTAAGCCCACGCGTCACAACTGGAGAGAAGCCAGCCCCCAGCAACAAAGATCCTGAGTGCCGCCACTAAGGTCCAGTGCAGCCCAAAATAAATAAACTTTAAAAGTTGAGAGAAGAACTAAGAATAGGAGGATCTGGTACACGAAGGGGGCTCAGTAAAGAGCTGTCGAATGAGTGGACTCTTGCGCGGCTGTGCCTCCACATTTGTACACTGTGTGGAGATACGTAACTGGAGAAGGTGATTTGAAGGAAAATGTATCATTTGACCATTGGCTGTCACCTGCCAAGTCACACTCAGACTGAAGCGGAGGAAGGCACAGCACCCAGGGATGCTGAAATGGAGACAGATGCAGCCCCCTGGATGTTGAGATGCGCGCTTAGGGTTGGGTGAGTCTAACCTTACTACATTAACACTGATTAGCAGAGGCCACATCATGGACATCTCATGCAAGAAGGACATGTACGCCTGTGTGATTCTACGAGAAAGGCAGCCCTGCAGTTGTACCGAAGGTTGCTCTCATCTTCCCAGCGAGACTGTCCTTCCTGACCACCCTGCCTCCTCCAGGAAAGTTTCTCTGCGCTCCGGAGGATCCTGCAGACCAAGGCGCCTTATTACGTATTCTGCCCTTCCCATGGATCAGCCAATCAGAGATCTCGATTCCATTCTGGCTACCAACACTGCCTCCTTGATTGGTTCAGAGATGAATCAGGGATCACACTGAGCCAATCAGAGCCCTCCCTGGGACTCCTATGCCAGAGTTAGCATGGAGAATACTTTTAAAGTTAAGGCAAGTTTCCCAAATCAAGTGCCTTTGTTGTTGTTGTTTAGTCGCTAACCTATACCCAACTCTTTTGCGACCCCATGGACTATAAGCCCACCAGGTTCCTCTGTCCATGGGATTTCCCAGGCAAGAATACTGGAGTGGGTTGCCATTTCCACTTCCAGGGGATCTTCCTGATCCAGAGATCAAACGCCTTAAAAGGTAATAACATATGTTAATTTATACATTAAAAGAAGCTTAATGGAAAATACACCAAGCTAGTAATAGTGGCTTTCTCTGAGACATGTTGTAGACGTTCACTTTTATATCATATATTCGTACCATATTTGAATTTTCAAGTGATGAAAAGAATTAAATAAATAAATCCCATAAAATAAAACCAAATTTTGAAATTAGTCTCCTGTATTGGCAGGCAGATTCTTTACCACTGAGCCACCAGGGAAACCCCCAAGTGCCTTTAGAACCTTGTTAGTCTCACCTCCAACTCTAAGCCAGGTAAGATCAAGCTACTTAATCACATGATCCTGAAGGCAAAACAGATTTCTGTCCCTCCCTCAATGTTTTGAGTCCCATCCTCACAACATTGATCCACAGATACCAGATATTAGACTTTGGGAGGGAAAGGGGTTGTCAGTTACAAGGGAAAAGGAAGTATTGGCCTCTTTCCTTTATTTAGAGTGTTCTTTAAAAAACAGACGAACAAAACCTGGTTGCATATTGGTATCAACAAAGACAAGGTTTTGGTTTGGATGCTGAGTTCCTGGCAGCGGCGGGTTTGGCTCATTCTCTGTGCTTTTGTTTATGCCTGTTGCACGCAAGTCGATGCCAGTCATTGTGATGAGCACTGGAGTAAGGGGGCTTTCAGCCCGCTAGAGCGGCAGAGGTTGGAGTTCTGGAGTTCATTAGGCATAAAAACTGTTTTCTAAATCCACCTCCCAAGAGCCCCAGGCCAGCCCCACCTGAGTGGCTTCACGGTTGCCAGCCCCATCCTCTTCCTCAGGGTACATGAGATTCTGATAATTCCTCGGGAAGATTCTCTCGGATTTGTCCTCCAACCATGTTACCTGTTCATTCAACTCAATATGATTTGAAATTTCAGAATTTGGTTTTACTTTATGGGATTTACTTATTTTTTAAATTCAAAATAAATTCTTTTAATCACTTGAAAATTCAAATATGGTGTGAATATACGGTGAAGGGAAAGGGAAAGTCGCTCAGTCGTGTCCGACTCTTCGCGATCCCATGGACTGTAGCCTACCAGGCTTCTCAGCCCATGGGATTTTTCAGGCAAGAGTACTGGAGTGGGTTGCCATTTCCTTCTCCAGGGGATCTTCCCGACCCAGGGATCGAACCCGGGTCTCCAGCATTGTAGGCAGACACTTTACCCACTGAGCCACCAGGGAAGCCCAATATATATGAATATATGGTATTAAAGTGAAAATCTACAACCTGTCTCAAGAAAGCCACTATTACGAGTTTGGTGTATTTTCCATTACTTCTTGTAATGGATAAATTAAAACATGTTATTGATTACCTTTTAAGGGAATTATTCTCTTCTTACTATTTTCCACCAGCCTTTTTCTCTGAACAATACATTCTAGAACAATTCATTCTAGATGTGAGCTGCTCAGTGCAGCACCGTGAGCCTCATGTGGGTGCTGCTGTGGTTCAGTCACTAAATCGTGTCCGACTCTCTGCGACCCCATGGACTGCAGCACACCAGGCTTCCCTGTCCTTCACTATCTGCCAGAGTTTGCTCAAACTCATGTCCATTGACTCAGTGATGCTATCTAACCATCTCATCCTCTGCCACCCTCTTCTCCTTTTGCCTTCAATCTTTCCTAGCATCAGGGTCCTTTTTTCAGTAAGTTGACTCTTTGCATCAGATGGCCAAAGTATTGGAGCTTCAGCTTCAGCATCAGTCCTTCCAATGAATATCCAGGGTTGATTTCCTTTAGGATGGACTGGTTGGATCTCCTTGCAGTCCAAGGGACTCTCAAGAGTCTTCTCCAGCACCACAGTTCAAAAGAATCAATTCTTCAGCGCTCAGTCTTTCTTGATGGTCCAACTCTCACATCCGTACATTATGTGGGTATTCAAGCTTAAATAAACACATAATTAAATAAAATTGAACCTTCAGTTCTTCAGTTACAATTGCCACATTTCAAGTGCTATATGTGTTGAGTGGCTACTATACAGGGCAGACATAGAACATTTTTATCATCGCAGAAAGTCAGAGCTGCTCTAGATAACTTTCTGTGTTCCTCTATAGACTTTCTACTTCATTCTTTTTTTTTTTTACCTCATCATTGTTCTTTGCATGAATATACATCAATATATTTCATTTCTACTAATGGGCATTGAGTTTGTTTCCAGGTTTTCACAGCTGCAGCGATGCTGCAAAATACATCTCCACACATAAAACGAGCCTTGCTTGTGCCCTGACTCTGCAGAATGAAATCTCAGAAGTGAAAATGCTCAGTCAAAAGTTATAAAACTTGATTCAAAGTTTCAGTTTTTAAAATAAGACGTTTGTTCTCTAGGAGCTGAGACTGAGAATGGATATTGCTGTTGATTAATTAATCAATAGGAATATCCATTCTCAGTCCGTATAGGGCTTCCCTTGTGGCCCAGCTGGTAAAGAATCCGCCCGAAATGCAGGAGACCTGGGTTTGATCCCTGGGTTGGGAAGATCCCCTGGAGAAGGGAAAGGCTACCCACTCCAGTATTCTGGCCCGGAGAATTCCAGGGACTGTATTGTCCATGGGGTCGCAAAGAGTTGCCCACTCCTAGAGAGTCCTCACGCTGCGACAGAAGATCCCATGTGCCAACTAAGGGCTGACGCAGCCGAATCAGTAAATAAATGTGTTTTTAGAAAAAAAGAAGTGGCCCCACTTTAGTTATCAATTTTTCCATCCATTCCATTCCTACCTGAAATGGGTAGGTTGAAAGCCCCAAACTCTTTTCCAGGCAGAATGGTCCATGACACCCAAAAACCTTCTGGCTGGACAATATCCGTTTAGTGACTGCCTGTAAGAGACAGACACTGCACCATAAAAGCCAGACATCCAAGGAAAATAAATAGCCGTCATGCATGAAATGTTGTTTATGAATCTAGTATTATAACACAATGCTTCTCATGCCACTCACTATTTGTGGATATTCAAATAGATTGTGTATATACAGATTTCCACTTCTGGTCATGATGAGTAACAGACACTAGATCTACCCTCATTTATTTCACGATTGAAAAACAAAGCTGCACTGAATATTCAAAGTCTACCTTTTCAGACACTGGCCTATAGGAAAAGATCATGACAAGTTGTCTGAGAAGAAGGAATCACGTCCGTGAACCTCGTGGTTGCTGGATTTTGCCTAGAGGCTCGGTCAGCAGTGTGGTACATTTCTCCAAAGAAGACACGGGTGGCCACTGGGCACATGGAAAGATGCTCTACATTGCTGGTTCTTAGAAAAATGCAAATCAAAGATCCTCAGAATGGCCTTCATCAAAGAGGCTACGAATGATAAATGCTGGAAGGAGCAGGAAGAAAAGGGAACTCTCCTACACTGTCGGTGGGAATGTAAACCGGTGCCTCTGGGCTCCTTAAAAAAACTAAAAATGGACTTCCCTGGTGGTCCACCTGCCAATGGAGGGGACTCGGGTTCAATACCTGGCCGGGGAACTAAGCCAAGCATTACAGCCCCACCCGCCAGCGCCAAAAGAGAGTGATGATGAATGGCACCTTTCAAAAGGAAAACGGGGATCAGTCCAGCAAATGACAGAATGCTAACCTAGATATTCCTAGTAACACAGCACTGAAAGTAAAATACAAGCACATAGTACGGAACTCAAGACAAACAAAAATATTAATTGCTTGACATACGGACTGGGAGTTTGTGAGATAAATGTCTATAAATTTAAGTGCCGGGTCAAAGCAGATATTGATTAAAAGTGTGATGGATGCTGCCTGACCACTGTCAGTGGGAAATGGTGGAGTAAACGCACAGTTGCTATTAACAATAACCTAGTAACAGCCAAGATCGTTTTGAGTAGCTACCACACGCCAGGCAGTTCTCACTTATTAACTTTTTACTCTCAGGGAGGCACTGTGCTTCTCTCCCGTTTTCTGGAAGACTTCCAGGGTAGAGGATTATGAAAAGGACTGTGAATGTAGGGAGGGCGGATAAGCAAGCCACGCTCATCACAAATGCTGGATGTCTTCACTAATGCGCAGGTTTAATTTGTCCTGTGTTCCTGGGTAGCTAAAAATGGAGACGACAGTAGCCATTTCATGCTCTTGACTTTTTTCACTCTTATTTTGCTCCAGAGGCTGGAAACTGCCTTCCAACACAGTTTTCTTAACGGACGTTGAAAACATGAATTTCAGAGTTTTCACACATCATAAAATAATCTTCTTTGGATTGTTTCTCAGCCGTTTAGCCAGAGTAAAGTGCTTCACTGAAATTGAACACAACGCTCCTCTCCTTCCAAGATTTTCACCTCAGTACCCCTACCCTGCCCCCACCCAGCTTAACATGCTTCCTTCTATTGTGAAAAGAAAATTCCATGAATGCAGAAGCGAGAGACTCATGAATTTTCCTTTTTTCCCTCCTCAAGGTGCTTACCTAAGATGAGCTTTGTGATTGGAATGCAAAGGGGCATCAAACGGACTCCCAATCGCATTAGAGAAGATAAGCAGTTATCAGATGGTTTGACTGATTGGGTGGTTAAGTATTTTCCTGAGGAAGCCACTTTCAATATTGTCTTCCGAGGGGCTTAACAAACTGGCTCTAGCCTCCTAAAGTCATGGTTGCTAACTTTTGCTATTGGTACACTAATTTTTTTTTTCCTGATCAGTTGCAGCCAATACAGGTTTTGATTTTACAAATCTTACAAAAGGGCTGGAGAATCTCCCAATGTTTTTGCCCACCAAGGCAACCTCCAGATCACTGAATGTTATCCACTGTAATCACGGAATCCTCTATCTCTTTTCTAAAATGGAAGATGTGGGACAAAATAAGTTTTTTTTAGGATTTTCTTTCAAGATGCCACCTTTCATTTCTAAAAGTAAAATTCCAAGCTAAATTGAGAGCCAGCGGCAATGCCTCCTAATGTGAAAATTCTCATGGATTAAAAAAAAAAAAGAGAGAGAGATCCTTAACTGCTCCCAAAACATACTAATCATTTTTAATCAACCTGTTTTTCTTTCCCCCCTTTCTGACTAAAGACATTCTCAGCATTTGGAAAAACCCATTCACCGACAAGTTGTAACAGTCATTATAATCATAAAAATGACAAGGATTTTAAAAGCCAGATGCTAACCTGGTGACAAAGAGCTTAGCAGGACTTGTGGGCCGAGAAGCCCAGGGAGATTTGAGTCTGCAGTGAGTGACTTGAAGGGAAATCCTGACTCCAATTATAAAGCAAAGACAAAATCCTCTCAGTCCTTTCAATCCATCCAACTTCTCTGACCAAATTGTATTCTCCCCACACCCTCCCCCCTCTAGCATTTCCATAAACAATATAACCATCAGACCAAACCCCTCGGTCAGCAAATAAAGGCAGAGAGCTAAGTAAATTTGCTTCCCAGCAATTATTTTTGTGAGGTCACGGAGTTAAGCATTAAAAGCGTACCACTGCGAAGGGAGGTGTTCAGTAACTGTATGATTTGTGCTGCAAATCTGACGAAAGCACCCAGACTCTCTCCTACTTTCATGCCCACAGAAATCATTGACCACGGGGGTCTTTGTTCCCTAAATTCATCGAAGAGGAATCTTTCACACGAACGCCCCTGCATTCCTGTTAATCCCCTCCTGCGCTCTGCTTCCCAAAGAAAACCCATTTGGTCATTTGGGCTGAGTCTCCACCTGCAAATTATCAGGATAATTATGATCGGGGCAGGGTTGGGGGGGGGGTGGAGAAAGAAAACAGAAGCAAGCAAGAAAAAAGGGGGAAAAAAATCCACCAAGATGTTTAGTATCCAGAGAAGGGATGAGCAAACTTTTTCTGTAAAGGGACAGAGAGTGAATGTTTGTGACTTTTACCGTTTCTGAATGAGACTGCCCACTGATATATGTGAAATGAAAACAGCCACAGACATTACTTAATTATATTATAGTGTCAGCCGGGTTCCAATAAAACTTACGGACACCGAAATTGGAATCTCTATAGTTTTTACATGTCATAAAAGTAGTACTATTTTGGTTGTTTATCTACCATTTCAAAATGTAAAAAGCATTCTCACCTCATGGGTGGATTTGGTCCGGGGACTATAGTTTACAGACCCTTGATCTAGAACAATCTGGCCTTGGAAACCGCTTCTGGTCTGAATGATGTGGATCCGTTTTGATGGGTTTTGCTACTTTCACTGGAGAAGGAAATGGCAACCCACTCCAGTACTCTTGCCTGGAAAATCCCATGGATGGAAGAGCCTGGTAGGCTACAGTCCGTGGGGTCGCAAAGAGTCAGACAGCTACTTTCACAGGCAAATGTATACATTTGACAATACAGCTGGAGGAGGATTTCTGGATTTTAATATCCTATTCAAAGATGTAGTGAGGAATTCCAGGAATTTAAGCCAGGAAACTAGACTTCATGCTACATACACCCAAAAGTACTCACCAGGCTTTTAATTACAAATTAAACCATCCAAATCCTAGGACACTTAGCATTCTGGTCAAACAGAAAGCTGTCGCCTAAGTGCCTTCCTGTAAACCGTGCGTCTCAACCTTAGCACTCCCGGCATATGGGCCAGGGGACCCTTGCTGAGGGGCCACTCCCTGCACTGTAGGGTGCTGGCAGCATTCCTGACTTCTGCCCCCGCTAGATGCTAGCTGCTTGTCCCGAGTCGTGACCACCCAAAACGTCTCCAGATACTGCCAGACACCCCCGGGGGGACACCCAGCCTCAGCAGAGAATCCCTGATCTGAATCAGCTCTGCCAGCACACCGTTCTGATGATGGAATCATTCTCTATCTGGACTGTCTCCTAACTGTGAGACAGTTGTCCGTGCTGAGAACTTAAAATTTGCTAGTGTGCCAGAGGAGCTGAGTTTTTAAGTTTATTTAAGTTTCATCACTCTGAAGTTAAATTTAAGTAGCTATGTGTGGCTAGTAGCTATTGTATTAGGTGCGCTGTTTGGACTCTGACCATCTCTGCCCCAACCCCAGCATAGGACAGGAGCTCAGACCCCGACTTTCACTCCCTTACTCCGTTAGTATGTATTTCTTGAGCATCCGCTGCGGGTCTAGCACTGTGCTAAGGATAGAAGATGAACAAGCGGAATGCAGTCCCTGTCCAAATGGAGATTTCAGTCTAGTGATGAGGAGAGAGAAAATATGACTTAACAGAGAGTAATTGAAACTTATGATCAGGGCTCTCTGCAATAGAAAAAGCAGGCTGGGGGAGGTTGTCTTTTAGATCACGTGTTCTAGAGATGGCTCTCCAAATGATATTTAAATTAAAATCACCGGGATTTCCCCAGCAGTCCGGTGGTTAAGACAACAGCGTCCAATGCGGGAGGCACCAGTCCGAACCTGGGTTGGGGAACTATAGAACCCACATGCTGTGCAGCCATATAAATAATACAGTTTTTAAAAAAATTAAAATTGCAATGTGATTTGCTTGACACGGTGCACAATGGAATGGAACAAAGTCTTGATGATTGTTAGCTGCTTTCCTTAAGAGCCAGCATTTCCTGAACTTCTATGACATTTCCTCCTTGCTGGGAACTCTTCTAAGCCTCACAACGTTATACCTATTATCCCATTTTATGGATGAGGAAAACTGAGGCATGCTAACTTGTTCAACAGTGCATATCTAAGATGTGACAGAGTTAGGATTAGAACCCAAGCAACCAGAGGGTATCTGGGCCTGCTGCTCTATGAACCGTAACAACTCAAGTGGATCTTCCAGGGCACCCTGGGGCCAGAACATACCAGTGTCAGTTTTTAAAAAGCCAGGCCTTACAAACTAGAGGTAGGGAAATAATAACAAGATGTGCTTTCCTCAAGATGTGAGGGAGACGGACCTCCGCATTCCTCATCTCTTGATTGAAATCTCCCAGCCACTGAGAGCTCTAGGTAATAAATTGTAACTCGTCTTGGCTGTGCGAAATCTCTTGTTTCCGGGTGCTAGGAAAAACACTGCCAATGCTTCGTAATTTCTGGTGAAATATGAGGCAGAGTCAGCTAGGAGTCTCTCAGCTGCACATACGTGAGAAATTTCAGCTCACGCGTCTCCAGGAACAGCCCTGAAAGCTCGACCATCAGAACAAGGCGACTGTCTCTTCTGATGACATCCCCACCACGGTAGTCCTCCAGAGACGGTCAGTCCTCATCACTGCAGAGGTGCATGCTTCAGCCTCCCAGCCGAAGTGCGTCTGTAACCACATGTCACCACTCCTGGTTCTCGCTCAGCCTCTTGCAGACAGGCGCAGAGCGGGCCGGAGAACACTCTGCTGCTGGGTTCAGCTCTCACACCGTAAGCTCTGTCTTTTCTCTGTCCACTTAGTGCCATATTTCTCCCCCTTGTGCTTTGTGTTGATGTCATTGTTTAAAATAGTCCCTGAGTGCAGGGCTGAAGTTCTGGCTACAGTTCCTAAATTCAGGAGGCTGTGTGTGCCCCAGAGCGAAATGCATGTGCCATAAGCTCCCCCCCAAATCAGTCCCCATGCGCAGTCATCCCCTTCTGCGCCTCCTCCCAGCCCCTGGCAACTGCTGATCTGATTCTGCCTCTGTGGGTCCTGGAGGTGGCAGAGCCGTGGTCCTCTGTGTCTGGCCCCTTTCACCTAGCAAAGCATCTTCGAGGCCCACCCATATTGTACCATGAATCAGTACATCATACCTTTTTGTTTGTTTTTATCAGCTTTCTTTGTTGTTGTTGTTTTAATTTATGCTTGCAACAATTTTTCAGTGTATGCTATGGTGTTGCTAACTATAGACTCATCCTTGTACAGCTGATCTCAAAATTTTTTTGATTTTGTTGGCTGAAACTCTAAACCAGTGGAAGAGCAACTCCGGGTTTTCCCCTCCTCCCAGCTCCTGGTAGCCTTATCCCTGGCCACCATCCTTCTGCCCTTTATCCCCACAGATTTGACTTTAGAAACTTTATGTACATGGGATTAGGTAGTGATTGTCTTTCATGATTGACTGATTTCACTTGGCATAACGTTCTCTAGGCTCATCCTCATTGTAGCCATATGACGAGATTTTCCTTTTTTAAGGCTGAATAATATTCCGCTGTGTTATGTATGTAGGCCGCATTTTATTCATCCATTCATCTGTTGATGGACAGTTAGGCTGACTTCACATCTTGGCTGTTGTGAATGATATGACGATGAACGTGGGGGTACCAGTGTTTGTTTTAGGTCCTGTTTTCAATTCGTCAGGACATACCCGGAAGTGGGAGAGCTGGGTCATATGGTAGTTCTATTTTTAATTTTTTTTTAATATTTTTACTTTATTTTACAATACTGTATTGGTTTCGACATACATTGTCTATTTTTAATTTTTTGAGGAGCCTCTATACTGTTTCTTAGTGGCACCATTTTACAGCCACACCTACAGTATGTGAGGGTTTCCATTTCTCCACATTCTTGCCAACACTTGCTACTTTTTTTTAATATGGTATCCATCCTAATGAGCGTGCAGTATATCTCCTTGTGTGTTTTTTTTTTTTAATATTTATTTATCTCAGTTGCACCGAGTCTTGGTTGCAGCACACGGGGTCTTTAGCGGCAGCGTGCGGGCTCTAGTGCCCGGATCAGGGATGGAACCTGGGCCCCTGCACTGGGAGCGCAGTCTCAGCCCCTGGACCACCAGGGAAGTCCCTCCTTGCAGTCTTGCTGTGCATTTTCCTGATGGTTGTTCAGCGGCTTTTCATGCACTTGTTGACCATTTGTATATCTTCTTTGGAGAAATGTCTGTTCACGTCCTTAGCGCATTTTTTAATGGTTGGTGTTGTTATTGAGTTGTAGGGTTCTTTTTATATTCTGGATATTGACCCTTTTCCAATATTTGGCTTGCAAATATTTTGCTGGTTGCCTTTGCACTCTGCTAATGGTATCCTTTGCTGTGCAGCAGTTTTTAAGTTTAATGTAGTCCCCTTTATCTATGTTTTGCTTTTGTTATCTGTGGTTTCAGTGTCATATCCAATAAATTGTTGCCCATTCCAATGTCATGAAGCTTTCCCGCTATGATTTCTTCTGGGGGTTTTATAGTTTCAGGCCTTATGTTTAGATTTTTATTCTCTTTTGAGTTAACTATTGTAGATGGAGTAAGATAAGGGTTTATCTTCATTCTTTTGTGTGTAGATATACAGTTTCCCATTTGTTGTGGAAGCACCACAGCACCATTTGTTGAAGACAGTCCTTTCCTCATATTGTTATCTTGGCACCATTTTTGAAGATCATTTGGCCATATACATGGGTTTATTCCTGAACACTCTATTCCATTTCATTTATATTTCCTTTTTATGACTGGATAATATTCCATCACATGGATATACCATACTTTATTTATCAATAAGTAGATATTTGGATTTTTCCACTTTTTGGCTATTATGAATAATGCTGCTGTAAATATTTGTGTACCAGTTTTTGTATAAGCATATGTTTTCAATTCTCTTGACTACATACCTAAAAGTAAAATTCTAGATCAATGGAAATTTTATGTCTAATATTTTGAGGAGTGACTGAACAGGTTTCCAAAGTGACAACACTATTTGCATTCCCACCAGCAATGTATCAGTTCAGTTCAGTCACTCAGTCGTGTCTGACTCTGTGACCCCATGAATCGCAGCACGCCAGGCCTCCCTGTCCATCACCAACTCCCGGAGTTCACTCAGACCCACGTCCATCGAGTCCATGATGCCATCCAGCCATCTCATCCTCGGTCGTCCCCTTCTCCTCCTGCTCCCAATCCCTCCCAGCATCAGAGTCTTTTCCAATGAGTCAGCTCTTCGCATGAGGTGGCCAAAGTACTGGAGTTTCAGCTTCAGCATCATTCCTTCCAAAGAAATCCCAGGGCTGATCTCCTTCAGAATGGACTGGTTGGAACTCCTTGCAGTCCAAGGGACTCTCAAGAGTCTTCTCCAACACTACAGTTCAAAAGCCTCAATTCTTCGGCGCTCAGCCTTCTTCACAGTCCAACTCTCACATCCATACATGACCACAGGAAAAACCATAGCCTTGACTAGATGGACCTTAGTCAGCAAAGTAATGTCTCTGCGTTTGAACATGCTATCTAGGTTGGTCATCACTTTTCTTCCAAGGAGTAAGCGTCTTTTAATTTCATGGCTGAAATCACCATCTGGAGTGATTTTGGAGCCCCCCAAAATAAAGTCTGACGCTGTTTCCACTGTTTCCCCATCTATGTATGAGCATTCCAATTTCTCTGTATCCCTGTCAACACTTTCATTGTCCATTTTTTAGGTTGTAGCTACCCTAGAGGGTATGAAATAGTATCTCATTGTAATTTTGGCTTGTACTTCCCTGATGACTAATGATGCTGAGTATCTTTTTATAAGTTTATTGGCCATTTATATATCTTCTTTGGAGAAATGTATAGTCCATATTTTTGCTCATTTTTCATTGGGTTATTTGTCTTAAAAATAATAAAATTGTTAAGTTGCAAGAGTTCTTTATATATTCCACATATTTGTCCCTTATCAGATATATGATTTGCAAATATTTTATGGCAAAGAGTTAATCAGGCAATAAAATGATCAGACTAGTGGTTTACAAAGATATCTTGTACCAGCTAATCCGTCCTTAGCTATTAACCGAAAGAGGGAGTTGATAATGGTACCCCGTGGATCTCTTTGTACGTCAGCTCATCGACCAGGAATGGTGTGATTTTATTAGTGGTGGCTAGAATAGTGATTTTATCTGTGTATCAGTCACCATATATTAGACACTATCTTGAGCATTTTACACGTTTCAGTACTTCTGTGATGATTCTCATCCAGCCCATTTTGTAGGTGCAGAACCCAGGGAGAATCTGTGTCCCTTCCCCAGGGTCACAGTGAGTGACCTAGTCACAGGGTCACAGTGAGCTAGTGAGTGATGGAGCTCAGATTTGAGCCCAGGCTTCTGGATCCCACGTCAGAGTATTTAATCACAGCACCTCGGTGAGACTCGGGGACAGCTGGGGATCTTTCTTCTCCTCTGAAATCTCTTTCTTACTTTGTAACCGAGGGTGGGCTCTCAGACTCATCATTCCAAAACTGGCTTCTTTAATCAGGTAATTCATCATGCCTTTTTCTTCTCAAAAGTCTGCGATGCCTTGGCCACACCTGCCTGAACCAGGCCTCCGTCACGTCTGACTCCTCGCAACTCCATGGACTGTAGCCCACCAGGCCTCTCTGTCCATGGGGTTCTGCAGGCAAGAATACCGGAGTGGGTAGCCGTTCCCTTCTCCAGGGGATCTTCCCGACCCAGGGTTGAACCCCAGTTTCCTGCATTGCAGGCAAATTCTTTACTGTGTGAGCCACCTGGGAAGTCCTCTGAGCCACCGGCGAAGTCCCATTACCTAAGTGTGAACTGCAATGAAAACAGATATTCGTAATATAACAACTATCGACATAGTTATTATTGGTTTCACTTTACTAATAAAAATATTTGGGAGGGCGAGTTTCCTGGTCGTCCAGTGGTTAGGGTTCCATGCTTTCAGGCCGAGGGCATGGGTTCAATCCCTGGTCTGAGCATTAAGATCCTGCAAACGGAATGGCGCAGCCAAAAGAAAGAAATTCCTGTTCAGTGGCAGTGCGTGACGGAACGGTCCCAAGACCACACTGCTGCTAAGAGTCACCAAGGTTTTCACTGTAGCCTCCCAGCACCAAATGTTGTAGGGTTTTTCCTCCCATGATGCGTCCCTAGGGATATTATTTTCCTAGAGAACTAAGGGAGCAAATATGTAGGTTTCACATGTGAGTTAATTGGGCTTCGCTGGTGGCTCAGACAGTACCAGTGAAGGAGACCTGAGTGCGACCCCTGGGTCAGGGGGACCCCCTAGACAAGGGGATGGCCACTCACACACCAGTACTCTCGCCTGGGGATTTCCATAGACAGAGGAATCTGCTGGACTACAGCCCACCGGGCGTTCAGCCAGGTTCTGGAAATACCATAGAACCCTACATGGCAAAATAAGTCACACACTTCCTATTTCACTCAAGTGAAATGTAGGTATATGTTTCCAAGTTAAATATTAATTGTATTCCATCAAAAGGAACAATGAAAACAGAGATTGTGTAAAATGCTGATATATCAGTTTAATAGCTATGAAAAAATTCAACTATGAGATTTTTTAATTGCGCTATCACTGACATATAATGCTGTGTAAGTTTAAGGTGTACAGCGTGCTGATTTGATACATTTGTATATTGTGATGTGATTGGTCACTCACATGCTTATCTCCTTTGTGTGTGATGAGAAGCATTTCAGATCTAGGATCTCAGCACTTGTTTTGTTTTGCTCTTCGGCTGCTCTGTGCAGCATGTGGGATCTTAATTCCTCGACTAAGGGTTGAACCTGCAGCCCTCACCCTGGAAGTGTGGAGTCTCAGCCACCGGTCTGCCAGGGGAGTCCCTCTTTGTACTTTTGAAGTATTTAATACAGTGTTATTGACCAATTCTCAGTTTTAACTGCTTAAAGTTAGGAAGGGTCAATATACATGGTGGAATACAGGTTTTTCTTTAAAATATATAAATAGATATTTCCAAATGAGAAGGATATAAAGGGTTAAATCATTTCCTTTTTTTGTTCAAATTATAGACTCCAAGATTAAGCCTGAGGTATCTAGGTATCTCTGTGCATCCCAGAGGTTGGTTGGTTTTTCATCCCTGATAGGTAGCATATCTTTTGGGGTATGGGGGGAGGGGGCGGGGAATAAAACCCCTCAGCCTTAAATGACGCCTATTTCAGGAAGAATGGTGACTGATTAGTACAATTCTACTGTATTTATTTGCCAAGGCACTCCTCTCGCTGCTGAGAAGCAAAAGTTGTCCTTGCTTCTATTTTCTTTCCAAGCATCGCTGTTCCATTCCTCACCAATGAGGAGAGAAACACAAATAGTCAAGTCCTCCGATCCTTCTGTCCAAACTCAATGGACAATTGCCTTCATGCCGGGTGGACCCGGCCGACTTCCTCCGCAGCGAGCAGCCGGGCGAGGAGAATCCTTGCCGACGTTTAATAAGGTTTACTTCAGCTTGCGCTGAAGCAGCTTGGGCGTGTGAATTGTCGGAAGCCCCAGAACTAAAGATGCGCCCTCGGAAGCTCCGTCAGGAAGGGGTGGTATCGAGGGTCATAAATCCCCCTGTGGCTTTTCAGGAGTTTATGCTCCCAGGCCTCTTGCACAATAGGCTACAGGATGACTCTTAACACCTCATTAAGGTTGCTTTTTTACCAAATGCTAATAATAAAAAGGAGCCCTAAAAAGCCTGGCTCATTTTTATTCAGAATGCGCCGCTCTGAAATATAACAAGATGTCATAAAGTGCAAATACAATGGCGCACTCACATCTCTGGTAGACTCATTAAAACCCTTGTGTTGACAGGAATCCGGGGAAGTCAAGGCTGGGCTCTGGGTGGGAAACTGTCTTACCCTCTGGGCCATGGCGCCTTCAGTCTGCCGAGAACGGCAAGGCCAGTGGGGCCATAATGCCTTTAAGGCTTCATCTCCTGCTGTGAGGTATCATCTCCAACTTTTTCTTTCTGATCACAGCAGGGCTTTGCCAATGGGGCCTTTTCTTCCACTGTCCCCAGAGTTCTACTTATTATATGGTCCGTGGCACCTATTAGGGCCAAAACTAATTAAAAAAAAAAAAAAAGCTCAGTGCTACAAAGAGTGATGTATGCATAAATCCCAGGACAGTGAGAATAGTGAGGAAGCCCTGGAGGCTGTTCTTGTTTGCAGAGACTCTGGTGTGACACGGGGCAGTGGGGCTGGAGACGGACTCCGCCACCGTCCAGCTGTGTGACCCTGGCCTGGGACCTCTTCTCCCTGCACCCTGGTTCCTGCTCCATAACCTAAGACTGGAGGCAGCAGTGCCTGCTTCTGAGACAGGTTCTGAGAAGTGAAGGAACCAGATGGTGCCAGCAGCTTGCTGGGCGTGAAGCCTGGCAGACAGAAAGCCCTCCATGAACGGTACTTCATATTCATCCATTCATCATGTAACAGGTATTTCCTGGGCACAGCATCAGACAAACACAAAGTCTGTCCCCTCCTAAGCTGACCTTTGATTGTTCTCCGAGGTACAGGAAGGGGAGGACAAAACGGAGCTAATGGCTACCGTGCCCCTGGGGAGGCCTGAGACTCTAGGTGAATCCCTCGAGCTCTGGGGCAGTAAGGCCCCTCAGGAACCAGGGACCTTCTCCTAGTTTCTATTTGATTTTATTTTCCTGGCTGTGCTGGGCCTTTGTTGCTGTGCGGCTCTCTAGTCGGGGTAAGCAGGGGCTCCTCTCTGGTTCCGGGGCTCGGGCTCCTCGTCGCGGGGGCTTCTCTTGCTGCAAAGCACGGGCTCTGGGGTGTGTGGGCTTCAGGAGCTGTGGCCCCCGGGCTTGGTTGCTCTGTGGCATCTGGGATTTTCCCCGACCAGGGATCACACCCGTATCCCCTGCGTTGACACGTGAATTCTTAGCCACTGGACCAGCCCGGGAGCCCCGCAGTGGATGATTCCTAACTGGGGGAGAAGGGGGCCGTCTTGTGCATTGTGGAACATTTAGAACATCCCTGGTCTCTGCCTACCAGATGCCAGTAGTGCACCCCCCACCCCCTCCCCACCAGCTTGTGACAACCACAAGTGTCTCCAGACATCGCCACGTGTCCCCTGGGGACAACATCGCTTCCGTTTCCTCAACCCTGAGCTGGAAGAACAGCCTTATCTATTTCACAGATAGCGGAGATGTGGGAGAGGAATGAAATCGAGCCCAGCCTGGCACCTCGTCAGCCTCAGGCTTTCCCTTCAGTCGCAGGTGCTCTGGGCTCCAGTCCGCGCAGAATGTGGCGGGAATCCTCTGCCCCTGCTGTCTCCAGGGCGCCCCGGTGGTAAAACGAGCAGGATGGGGTCCACTCAGCCACGGCCAGGGCCCATCTGCAAGTGATTTACTGACCACCTTTGGAACTTGGCCTTTGCCGATGAAAAGGTCCAGACAGTTACAGAGAATTAGACTTGACTTTTGAACACGCAGACGCAGTTCAGCCCCAAGTCTGACCCTCTGGGGGCCTGCTCCTCCCCTCCTGGTTCATGAGGACAGTGTGCTTGCTTCCAGACCCTTGTTGGTGGAAAGCTTCTAGAAAGCCTAGAAATCTCCATTTGTGCATACATGCGTGCTGAGTTGCTTCAGTTGTGTCTGACTCTTTGTGACCCCATGCACGGTAGCCCACCAGATTCCTCCATCCATAGCACTCTCCAGGCAAGAACACTGGAGGAGGTTGCCATGTCCTCCTCCAGGGGATCCTCCCCACCCGGGGATCGAACCTCTGTCTCCTGCGGCTGCTTCTGCATTGCAGGCAGATTCTTTTCTACTGAGCCACCAGGAAGCCCTCTCCATTTGTTCAGGAAGGAGGCTGATTCAGGGGAAAAAGGAAAGATAAATAGATCAGTTCAGAGCATGAGCTGTGGAGGCATGGATACTGTTTCAATGTGACTGTGGGCAAGTCACTTCCACTGTCTGAGCCTCAGTTTCTTCACCTGTCACTTGAAAATCACAATAATATGGGCAAGTCACTTCCACTGTCTGAGCCTCAGTTTCTTCACCTGTCAGTTGAAAATCACAATAATAATATTATTACCCCCAATTGCTTATGAGGATTAAAGGAGAAAACGCCAATAAAGAGCCCTCATTGTCTGATCCACAGTAGAACTCAATAAATGGTAGCTCAATATGAAACAAAAAAATTCTGTTGCTGAACTGAGTCCCAGGCTTGTCCTCAAGGTACAAAGAAAGCACCACCTGGGTCTGCCTGTGACTTCCCCAAATTTACTCCTGGGAGTTCTGCAATACCTGGCAAGCTAGGGAGAGTTGACCACCCTGAGAAATGACTTCAAAAGTGATTTTCTGGTCCAGGGTCCTGGACCAAGGGCCCAGCAAGGTGAAACGGGGACTAGCGGCCAGTTCGGGAAAGGTGGTGAGGCCCTCACCACGTGGGCTCCTCCAAGGGAGAATATGCTTTGTGAGTTTCAAGGAGAGGTTTACGAGCACTCTTCTTGAAGGTTTAATGGTCCCGAGTGATTTATCTTATCTGGAGAGTCATTGCTATAGGAGAAACCTGCTCCTCTGAGCTTCTGCTTTCCTTTACCATCAAACCTTTCATCTTCTCAGAGAGTCGTCTCCCTCCCCCATAAATAACCTTATTACGGCCACACAAAGGCAGGGCCCAGCCGCCTGCAAGACAGGACTTCTCAAATCATGGTTTCATAAACCAGTTTGGCCAGAACATGGGACTACCTCATAGGATCCACTGGGGTGTTTTAAATGAGCACAAGGATGCAGGGGGACTAGGGTGGCAGGTCCATGGGATTAAACAGCCCAGAATCACATGTGACCTGCTCTCAGAAGCGGGGACTTAAGGAGAAGTTATCCACCAAACTTACTTCCCTTGGCTGTCTCTGAGTAATTAAGACACAAGGATGCCTTTCCACAGTGGAAATCCTGTTAAGTGTGGTAAACAAAAATGTTTATATATCATCCTGCTTTTAAGCGGTGCTGTCCAATAGAACCTCCCACATTGATGGAAGCACCGTGCAACATGGTAGCCACTAGTCAAAGTAATTCTTGGGCCTTGGAAATGGTACTCATGTGACTGAGAAACTAAATTCTTCACATTATTTTACCTTAATTTACTCTTAAAGAGCCATATGTAGCTGGTGGTTTATCATATTGGGCAAGGTAGTTTTAAGGGGATAAACTTAAAACAACAAATATCATTTCAAAGGCTGTGCATATCATTTCCTTTTCAGATCTCAAAAGTATGGAGGGGATTTCAGCAACTCTATCAGAGCAGCTGTCCTATGCTTTTGTACCGCTATGTCTGCTGGTCATGTCAGCGTTACACACCAGCTCAGGCTTAGGAAGCAGGCCACTGGAGCTTTGCTTTTCATTCCTGTGATGGTCAACAGAAAATCTGGACACTTAGAATGAATTAAACCCCAGAACAGTGTTTGCTAAAATGCTATTAAAATGTTAAATTACAAAATGAATGCATCTTGTATTAAAGATTGAAGAAAATACCCAAACAATTTTAAAAGACTATAAAATGAAAAGTGAAGCAGACATATACCACCTCTCCTTTCGCTGTCCTTGCCACCACCCCTCAGTTCAGAGGCCCCTCTTCTCACAATCGCCCTGGGTAAATTATTTCAGGCCTTTTTCTCTATATATTTTTAAAAGTATGTGTGTTTTTGAAAAATAATTTCTGTATTTTTTTCAAAACTTGGGTCAGTGACGCATGCTGATCTACATGTTGCTTAGTTTTTATTTTAATTTTAATAAGAAGCAGATGAAAACATTTCTGTTACAAACATAAATATTAAAACATGTCAAAACTATACAAAAAACAACCCAGGAAGCTGGTGTCACAGCCCTCCTTTTTCACTCTCTTCTTAAAGAGAATCAGTACCATTGTGTGTAGCCTTACAGATTTTCCTGTACATTGACGCCCATATAAAAATATATTGCTTTATTTTTGTGTGTTTAAAAATACGTGAACTGGATCAAACTGTACATATTTTCCCCTCACTTTCCCTTCTTGCTTGAAAACCCTGCCACTGTTAGTACTTGGAGTATCCCTCATTCTCCTCACCTGCTTCACAGATTTTCTGAGTGTGAATGAAGCAGCTTGTTTGGCTCTTTCTGTCCCTAGCGGAGAGTTCGCTAGCTTCCAGCTCATCGTTAGTAGCATAGGGCTGCAATGCGTGCCTGACACCTGCCCTGCTGGGCCCCTGTGGGAGCTGTCCTTCTGGACATATACCTGGGAGAGGGGTTGCTGGGGGAAATGGGAGCCACATCTAAATTGTCTTTTGTACTGAGCTGAACATTGTGCCCCTAAAATTCTTTTCCTTCCCAGAACCTCAGAAGTTGACCTTGTTTAGTATTTCCATGGGTCATGGAAGATGTAATTAATTAAGATGAGGGCATACTAAAAGTGGGGCTTCCCAGGTGGCTCAGTGGTAAAGAACCCACCTGCCGATGCAGGAGACATGGGTCAGGGAGGTCCTCTGCAGAAGGAAATGACAACCCACTCCCGTAGTCTTGCCTGGGAAATCCCATGGACAGAGGAGCCTGGCGGGCTACGGTCCATGGGTCACAAAGAGTTGGACACGACTGTGCAACTGAGCGCGCGCACGCACACACACACACGCACGTACTAGAGTAGGTTGGGCCTTCACCTAGACTCGGTACCCTTATAAGAAGGAGAAAGGAGACAGGAGCAGAGACTCAAGGAAGATGCTGCGAGAAGACAGAGGCAGAGATCAGCCGGATGCAGCTACAAGCCTCGGAACAGCCAAGGTTGCCAGGAGTCAGCAGAAGCTCCGGGGGCCCTCAGAGAGAGCCCGGCCCCAGTGACCCAGTGATTGCAGACATCTTGCCTCCAGAACTGTGAGGAAGTCATCTCTGTTTTGCAGCACCGAATTTGTGGTTATTTGTCAAGGCAGCTCTAAGAAACTGATACACCCTTAAAGCAGCGACACTCCCACTAACCAACCTGTAAGTGCTCTTGATCGCGCTGAAGTCCATACCCTCAGCAGCACTGTTACCCTCTTTTTTTTTTATTTACTTGGCCACACTGGGTCTTCGTTGCAGCATGTGGGATCTAGTTCCCTGACCAGGGATGGAAGGCTGAGCGCTGAAGAATTGATGCTTTCAAACTGTGGTGCTGGAGAAGACTTTGGAGAGTCCCTTGGACAACAAGGAGATCAAACCAATCAATACTAAAGGAAATCAATTCTGACTATTCATTGGAAGGACTGATGCTGAAGCTGAAGCTCCAATACTTTGGCCACCTAATGCGAAGACCCAGCTCATTGGAAAGGACCCTGATGCTTGGAAAGAGTGAAGGCGAAAGGAGAAGGGAAAGCAGCGGACGAGGTGATTAGATAACATCATTGACTCAATGGACGCGAATTTGACCAAACTCTGGGAGACAGTGGAGGACAGAGGAGGCTAACATGCTGCGTTGGGTTGCAGAGAGATGGGCACAACTTAGCAGCTGAACAACAATAACAAAAAGCTGGAGGAAAGCAATTTGAGGAGAGCCCTTCAAGTCTTTTTAACAAACGTCTTAATAATTGTATATTTGGAACTATTTCAAATGTTCAGAGAACTGCAAATAAATAATATAACAGATAGACCTATTATCCATCCCTATTTAATCAACACTAATACCTACAAGTCCGTGATTCTTGATCTGCACTCACAGAATATAAAAAGCCCTGAAAACCAACAACTGCTGTGAGGCTATCTATTATCCTAACATTTCACCTCATTTGGAATACAGACATTTCATTGCCAATATAGCACTGTGTTTGATTACAGGGGCTGCCCCAGGTTCCCCTGGGAATATTGTGGATCTCTCTCTAATTAGTTTCAAGTATCTTTTCATACAATTTCTGTTTTGTTCAGTCACTCAGTCATGTCCAACTCTTTGCAACCCCATGGACTGCAGCACACCAGGCCTCCCTGTCCTTCACCACCTCCCAGAGTTTGCCCAAGTTCATGTCCATTGAATTGGTGATGCCATCCATCCTCTGTCGTCCCCTCTGTCATCCCCTTCTCCTCCCGCCTTCAATCTTTCCCAGCATTAGGGTCTTTTCTAATGAGTCAATTTTTATACAATTTTAAAATCATAACAGGTAGAGTTATCCTCCCACTAGCCTTTCACGAGCTCATTTCCCTCTGTCCTTGCCTCAAGGGAAAGCTGCACCCTGAAGTTGGAGTTTCTCTTTTCCTGGATGTTTTGATAATTTTACCTAATAGTAAATAGTTATGGAGGGCTTCCCAGGAGGCACTAGGGTAAACAATCTGCCTGCAATGCAGGAGACAAGCGTTCGATCTCTGGGTCAGGAAGATCTCCTGGAGGAGGGTATGGCAACTCACTCCAGTATTCTTGTCTGGGAAATCCCATGGACAGAGGAGCCTGGTGGGCTACAGTCCATGGGTTTGCAAAAGGGTTAGACACGACTTAGGGGCTAAACAATAACAATATTTACGGAAAGAAATGATATCATGTTGTGTTCTTCGCTACAAAAATAAAGCACACTTCATCCAGTTTCAACTTTATCTTTCATACCATGTTTTCTGACTAAAATGCTAGAAATCAATAACAGAAAGATGACTACAGAAACCCCACACATTTGGAGCATTTAAAACACATTCTGGACTTCCCTGGTGGTATTCAATTAGAGGAATATACCAGAGTGTGTTTATCCATTCTCCTGGAGATGGACTTTTGGGCTGTTTCCATTTTAGATCAATTGAGAATAAAGCTATTATGAACATTCTTATATAGTGTTTGTGTAGACATAGGTTTTCATTACCTAGAAATGAAACTGCTGGTTAGAGAACTTCCAAACAGTTCTCCACGGTATTTATCCCACCAGCAATCTGTGAGGTTTTCAGATGCTATGCAGTATTGGGTGTGATTACTTTTTTTTTTTTTTAACTCATTTCTTTTTAAGAGAAGGATAATTGTGTTACAGTGCTGTGTTGGTCTCGTCCACACAACATGAATCAGCCGTAGGTGTACCTGGGTCCCCGCCCTCTTGGGCCCCCTCCCCCCATCCCACGCCCCCAGGCTGTCGCAGAGCCCCAGTCTGGCTTCCCCGAGTCTCACGCAGGTTCCCACTGGCTGTCTGCTTCACGCATGGTGGTGCATGCGCTCCCACGCTACTCTCTCCACCCGCCCCACCCGCCCCGCCCCCGCCCGGGGCCGCAAGTCTGTTCTCTGCGTCTGCATCTCCACCGCTGCCCTGCGGATCGGTTCATCAGTCCCATCTTTCCCGATTCCATACATATGCATTAAGATGCGACACGTGTTTTTCTCTTTCTGACATACTTCACTCTGTATAATAGACTCTAGGTTCATCCTCCTCGTTAACACTGACTCGAACGCCTTCCTGTGGTCAGTCTTTTTATTTCATCCGTTCTCCTGGGTCTGTACTGATAGCTCATTGAGGTTTACTTTGCGTTTCTCCAGTGACGAAATGATGCTGAGCACTTTTTCACGCTGAGTTTCCTTTGTAATAGATTTCACTCTGACTGCTGGTAGAGCCCAGACTGGAAGGTCCAGAAAAGGGAGTGGATCCGCTTAGAAGCGGATCTTAGAAGGGGTCTCTTGGAAGGCTAGCTGCAGAAGTGATGCAGATGGATTAGAGTGGGGAGATATGCGTATCTGGGCTTCCCTAGTGACTCAGACGGTAAAGGATCTGCCTGCAGTGCAGGAGATGTGAGTTCTGTCTCTCAGTCGGGGAGAGCCCCTGGGAAGGGAATGGCAACCCACTCCAGTGTCCTTGCCTGGGAAATCCCATGGACAGAGGAGCCTGGCGGGCCACAGTCCATGGGGTCGTAAGAGTCCAACATGACTGAGCAACAAACACACACACACACACACACTCAGTAAAATATAGATTTTACCTTGCAGCTCGTGGGATCTCTGTTCCCACACCAGGGACTGAACCCAGGCCACGACAGTGAAAGCCGAGAATCCTAGCCACTAGCCACCAGGGACGTCCCAGGATGGCAGTATGTTTTGAGAAACAGCCATCAGGAGTCCTTAGTAGATTGAATAGGAGTTGCAAGACAAAGAATCAAGAAAGATGTTCAGCTTTTGCCCTGAAACAAGGGGTGACTGGTGATGTCAGTCACTGTGGTGGAGACTGCTGGGGAGGAGCGGGTCTGGAGGGAACAGGTCACTTGACTCTTGCAAGACGAAGTGTCCATTAGGCATTCAATGGTGATGTTTGAGGAGAAAGAAGAGCCTATCTGGGACTCGAGGAAATGGTTACAACTGGAGTCATCTGCCTGTTTAAACCCGTGTGTTTGTGTGTGTGTGTGTGTGTGCACGCCAGTGCTTAATCGCTCAGGGTCGACTCTGTGACCCCACGGACTGTAACCCGCCAGACTCCTTGGTCCATAGGATTTTTCAGTGCTGAATACTGGAGCGGGTTGCCATTTCCTTCTCCAGGGGATCTTCCCGACTCTGGGACTGAACCTGAGTCCCCTGTGACTCTTGCTTGGCAGGCAGATCCTTTGCCCGCTGAGCCACCAGGGACGCCCCCTTTAAGGCCATAGGGACGGCTAAGGTCACTAGGCAGTGGGTGTCAACTTTGGTTGCACTTCTGGAATCAACTGGGGAGCTTAGAAAATACTGATGCCTGGGCCCCACCCCAAGGATTCTGATGTAATATGTCTGGGGCTGAGGCTTAGGCATAACAATTTTTAGAAGTATCCTGAGTGATTCCCCTTAGACTAGTCCATCCTAAAGGAGATCAGTCCTGGGTGTTCATTGGAAGGACTGATGTTGAAGCTGAAACTCCAATACTTTGGCCACCTGATGCAGAGAGCTGAGTCATTTGGAAAGACCCTGATGCTGGGAAAGATTGAGGGCAGGAGGAGAAAGGGATGACAGAGGATGAGACGGTTGGATGGCATCACCAGCTCAATGGACGTAGGTTTGAGTAAACTCCGGGAGTTGGTGATGAACAGGGAGGCCTGGCGTGCTGCGGTTCATGGGGTTGCAAAGAGTCAGACACGACTGAGCGACTGAACTGAACTGAGCTGAACTGAGTGATTCCAAAGTGCAGAGGTTGAACACCTCTGGTGAGAGCAACACAGCGTTGTAGAGCAGGTCTCTAGGCTTTCACCTTGCGTCACTGAAACGTCATGTCCGTTGACCAGCAGCTCCCCATCCAGCCCCTCTCCTCAGCCTCCGGCAGCCACCATTCTACTCGCTGTTGCTATGAGCTTGACTGCTCTGGGTATAAGTGAGATCATGCAGCATTTGTCCTTCTGTGATGGGCTTTACGTCACGTAGCATTATGTCCTCATGGTTTGTTCAGGGGATATGATGCCAGGCTGTGCTTCCGTCTCAAGGCTGCATGATATTCCCTTGTGCGTGGTCATCACCTTTTCTGCAATCATTCCTCCCTTGATGGGCGTTTTGGTTGCTTCCACATCCTGTTTGTTTCTTTGGTTGGTTAGTTTCTTCGCCACACCACGGCATATGGGATCTTAGTTCTCAGACCAGGAATCTAACCCATGCCCCACTGCAGTGGAAGCGTGGAATCTTAACCACCAGGCCATCAGGGAAGTCCCTGCACCTTGATTATCGTGAATAATCCTGCCATGAACGTGGGAATGCAGATCTCTTCAAGATCCTGGTTTTAATTCGTTCGGATAAATACCTGGAAGTCCAATTGCTAGATCGTGTATTAATTTTGGTTTAAAGTTTGGTTTAACTTTTAAGGAACTTTCATGCGCCCTAGTTTTCATTCCTGGAGTTTTCACAGACATGAACCCAAGCATTAGCGCAGACGGGTAGTATACAAGGCAGGTGCTGGATTCTGAAGTCTGCCTGGAGTCAAATCCACCGTGTGACTTTGGGCAAGCTCTTTAACCTCTGTGAACCTCAGTTTTCTCATCTGCACAATCAAAATTTATCTATTAAGGAAAAACTGATTGAATGCTATAATGGTTCTAACACAGGGGATGGTGACTAGCACAGAAAACCTTTGCCCCTCTTGATGCTTACGTTCTGTTTAGAAAGATAAGTAGATTAAAATTTTACTTAATACATGGCAACTTTTATTGGGATCAATGCTAATGAAAAAAGATTAAAGCAGGTAGCTTTGTGCCCAATCACTCAGTCGTGTCCAACTCTTTGTGATCCCATGAATGGTAGCCCGCCAGGCTCCTCTGTCCTTGGAATTTTTCAGACAAGAATACTCCAGTGGGTTGCCATTTCCTTCTCCAGGGGATCTTCTGGGGCCAGGGATTGAACCTGCATCTCCTGCATCTCCTGAATTGGCAGGCAGATTCTTTACCACTGAGCCAGGGAGAGGCCCTTGAAATGCTTCCTTGCCATCATCAAACTGTCACCAGGAGGGAAATTTAAGAGTCAGTGTCTCTGGAGACTCACTGCAGCCCCCAGCCCTGCTCTTCAGCCCTCAGAAAAGAAACCTGGAATCCTTTTTAGGAGCGCTCTCCTTTACAGATCTTGTTAATCTAAGGAGTTCTGTTTTCTCTATAAATAAGGCAACAGTCCCCAGTGTGGTCTGGGTGGTATCTCCTCACTGTGTATGGTATCTGGTGCAGAATGGAGGTGAGGGAGTTTGTGGAAGGAAGCTGGGGAAAGATATGGAAGAAACCCAGAGGAGCCTTTTACTTTTGAGAATGTGATAGACTGTCACCCTTGAACCCAAGTTACGCTGTCTGTGGGGTGGGGGCCTTTCGCAGAAGCTGCAGCACCGCGCTGTTACCGACTGTGCTGATCTAGCCCTGTTCGTCCCCTGCACTCTGAGCCATCAGGAATCTTGGGAGACGAGTGGGTATCACATATCTTCCTAAACAACCCCCAGAGCTGGGCCGGAAGTTAAACAGTTGCCCAGGTTTTCTTTCTCTGTTCCCTGCAGGATCAAATACTCCCTATAGCCAGAGGCCTAACTGTGTCTTTTCATCTAAACTGGGATCTCCACGGAGTCAGGGGTTGTGTCTTCTCTGTTTTTGTAATCGCCACGATCTGGCATAGAGCACCAGGCAGGGGAGGCATGAAGGAGTGGATGACGGATGGATGGATGGATGGATGGATGGATGGGGAGATAAGTATATGGAAGGAAGGAAGCGAGGTAGGTAGGAAGACAGGGAGAGGAGGAAGTTTGGAATGAGTGGAAACACGGAAAGCAGAAAAGAAGGGAATGAGGAAGGGAGGGAGGAGGGAGAGAGAAGGATGAATAGATAAATAGATGGCGACTGAGCGAATGAACAGATGGATGGATGATAGATGATAATAGTGAGCATTTTGTAAGCCCTTATTATGTGCCAACTTCATCTTCTCCACCATTTTCAATATATGAAAAGTGAGCTTCAGGAGAGCTGTCACAAACCCAAAATGATATAATTCTGCCTGGCTCTTGAGTGAGCGTACCGACCCATTATATCCTGGTGTTGAATATATGGATGGATAAATGAATGATTTGTCTGCATCCAGACTTTTCTTAAGGGCTTCCTGGGTAGTTCAGCTGGCAAAGAATCTGCCTACAATGCAGGAGACCCCGATAAATTGCTGGATCGGGAAGTTCCCCTGGAGAAGGAATAGGCTACCCACTCCAGTATTCTTGGGCTTCCCTGGTGGCTCAGACAGTAAAGAATCTGCCTGACATGTGGGAGACCTCGGTTTGATCCCTGGATTGGGAAGATCCCCTGGAGGAGAGCATGGCAACCGTATGTAGTATTCTTGCCTGGAGAATCTTCACGGACAGAGGAGCCTGGCGGGCTACAGTCCACGGAGTCTCAAAGAGTCGGACACGGTGAGCGACTGAGCTCAGCACAGCACGCAGCGCAGACTTTTCTTAAAGGACATACAGAAACTGAACAAGAACGAAACAGATGTCTTCAGCGTTACCTTTTCCAGCAACAAACCAGAAAGTGTTCCTCCCACTGCTTTGCAAACCAAGCAGTGGAGATTGGAACAACAACGACAAAATAGTGTAGGTGTTAAGAAGGTTCCAACTTATGAATCTGGGGGCCTTTGACCGTAAAAATGTTAGAAAAACTATGGATGGAGCAGGGGTCTGAAAGTCTAGGAAGAAACTGATTCTACACCTGCTTGCCCCAGTTTTGACCACAGAACTTGCATGGGCTCTCTCGACCTTGAAATCCTGCAGGTCCAGTGAGTAGCTTGGACTGAATGACGGTGAATGTGAAGCCCTTTCCCCAGACTCTTCTGGTTAAGATTTACACCCACTCTTGGCCGGGACAGGACGTGGTCCCCACTGTGACAAGAGGCAGTGTCGGGAAGGGGGGCGGTGATGAAGCCTGGGTGCCCCGAACCACGCAGCCTGGGTGCCCCATTCCGACTCAAAGTGGCCTTTTAGGCTACTGATTTCACCTGTGTGCCTCAGTTTCCTCTTCCGTAAAAGCAGACGCGACATACTTTATACCTTGTAGAGTGGTTGGAGAGCGTTATCACAGTGTCTGGCCACTGGGAACCTTAATTTCATGTCAGCTCTTATTGTTTCTTTTAAAAACTTTTTGTTTCCACTATTCATTACAAAAGTAAAGCTACACAGATAATTCAGCTTTATTTTAGAATAAAATTATTTCAAATACAGAGATAAAAGTTAATCAAAATTTACCTTTAATGCCCCATTCGCCATTACTCTCCCATTCTTAGAAATAACGGCTTTGTCTGCTTTCCTTCTAGAACTTATTTTTATGTGAATTCAATCATTCCATGTAAAGGCTTTTTGCTTGATAGTGAGTCTTGCAAGGATTTCTACAGAAGGGCCATGGATCCACCTCACTATTTTTCATGCTACATTGTAATTCATGGGTTGTTTGAATTACAGTTGTTTTTAGGCTTCCCTGGTGGCTCAGGTGGTAAAGAAACTGCCTGCTATGTAGGAGATCCAGCTTCAATCCCTGGGTCACAAAGATCCCCTGGAGAAGGGAATGGCTACCCACTCCAGTATTCTTGCCTGGAGAATTCCATAGACAGAGGAGTCTGCTGGGCTATAGTGTATGATTTCTCAAAGAGTCGGACATGACCGAGCTACTAACATTTGGATTACACTTTATCTAGCTGCTCTTCTATAAGTGGACTTTCTCCTTTTCTTGAATTAATTTTTAATTTCACTAATAATATATGAACATATTCTCTTTGCAAAAAAGCTAAAATATTACAAATAAGACTGAAGTCCCCTTTGACAACCTGCTTGCCCAAACTTCTTTTCCGCCTCTCCCCCGTTTGAAACCTCAGCCATCCATTGGGAATGTAGGTTTCTAAGACTTTTCTGATGCACCTCCATAATGACGCATCTGTAGAGAATGTATAGCCTTGCTTTGTGCTTTCTGGTTTTGTCTTGCAACTTGGTCTGTTACCTACTAGTATATGTAAAGCTTCCCAAGTCTCCATAAGCCTGCCTCTTTCTCTTTCAGTCCTACAGAATATGGCTTTCTTCTAGCTATGGTTTGGATATATCCCATGCCTTAATAGTTCCCTGTTGGTTGACATTTGAGTAGTTTCCAGTTTTCCCTCTCACCATTAACGCAGCAGCCTACATCCCTACCCACCAGCACAGGGGACCTCCGATCACCAGTAATTTGAAAGCCGTGTATGTGATACAGACTAACCGACCAATGAAAGCCCTGTGTTCTTGGGACTTTAAACTTAGTCATTTTTTAGAAGCGAGTGTATTTCTTTCCCATCGGTTTAGACAGTGTGACCCAGTGGGAAGAGAAAGGGCTGCAGAACCAACTAGTATTCATTTCACCCCAGCCTCTTGCCACCTTGAGTAAAGTTTACTTCTTCAGAGTTTTGATACCCTCAGCTGCACCCCTCATAGAACTAATTGTGAAAGCTGGCTTAAATAGTGTGGGGGTCACCTGCCCCTTGGGAAACCCTCGACAGATGCAGACTGTCATTGTTAAAAGCCAGTCTGCCTCGTATCCCTCAAAGGATCCGAGGTGTCTAGCTTAGACTTTTCGTGCTGCTGACTTTTAAGTTCACTCTAGCAAGCTCTTTCTAAAGTGACAATAAAATAATAAGCCAAAAACCAAAACAAAGCTGACTATTTAGATTTCCTGCCAACTGCAAATCAGCATTAGGTAGGGGTACCTGGCCCTCAAGAAAGAGGACACCTCTAGAGGCTAATTCCGACGATTTGGGGCTTTTCCCACTCACCCCAACCCGATAATTAATAGGAGTCAGGAAGAAGCCCCTGTATTTCTAAGTGCCGATTCCCGCCTTGCTGGCACTCCAAACATCTGAAGGAAAAACAGTTTGTTAATTGCTGTCTAGACAGTTTATTGCGGCAATAAGATCAAAACCCAGAATCCTAAGGTTTGTGGTATGAATCATGGAGACTAAACAATTGTTTTATTGCGTTTGCAGAGACGTTGACTTATCACATCACTGGGTAGTAAAATTCCTTCATGGTTTATCCGAAATAATTTTGCTCCTTTTACACCGCTCTGTGATGATTCCACCTCTCTGGGGCTGTTAAAACGTGTTCTCCGTCACATCTAAAGAGCTTCTTATCCGGTACCCTGTTGTCATCAAGCGCGAGGGTTCGATCCATCCCAGGAGCCTTTGTGAGGGTGGGCAACCTGAACAGAGTGGCTGTCATAGCTGTATCCGCCCACGCCCAGGTGAGTGGACAGTCCCTGAACCTGAAAACCTCTTGTTTGTTGGCAAAGGCCAGTTCGGCATTTGGGTTTGTTTGTTTGTTTGTTTGGCCACACTGTGCAGCCTGTGGGATTTCAGTTCTCTGACCAAGGGATTGAACCCGTGGCCCCTTCATTGGAAGCACAGAATCCTAACCACTGGACCACCATGGAAATCCATGGCAAAGACCAATTTGATGGTTTCCTCCCATTGACTATCTGGGTGAAATGGACAAGTGCCTCTGAAGGTCTGGGCTGATGCTGCCTCTGCTTTCGGCTGTATGTGTACCCCGATCGCCTGTGGACTATGAGAGAAGGGACAAACAGTCCACCCTGCATCCGTTACCCCCTCCCAGATCCCACAGCCGCCAGTGGAGAGGGGTCGCCTCCATGAAACAGAGGCGCAGGGAGTTTAAGGGGCTTCTTTGGGTGCTACGTCCAGGGCTTTGTGACATGGGAAGCCAAGAGACTTCAGAGATTAGCATCAGATAAATTGTGATATCTTTTCTGAAGGAGGTACACCCGTTTCGCTCTTCTCTTTTACGTCCCTGCCCTGGCGACAGTAAATATCCACGGTGAGGAGCAGCTGGTCTCCAAACCCCTGGAATCAAGTGATAATTTTAAAAGCTGAGGGGCTTCCCTGGCGATCCAGTGGTTAACACTCCATGCTTCCACTGCAGGGGCATGGCTTTGATCCCTGGTCAGGGAACTAAGATCCCACATGCCGCAGGACGTGGCCAAATACAAACAAAATTAAACACTGATGTGGAATTTGTGGAACATGAAATTATTTTAAAGTGAACAATCCAGGGAAATTTACTTTGCATTATTGTGCAACCAGCGCCTTGGTCAAATACAAAACGCTTTCATCACTTGAGACGAAAATCCCGCGTCCATGAAGCGGCGCTCCGCGTCTCCCCCTCCCGCCAGCCCCGTCAGCCGCCAGTCCTTGTGGATTTACCTCTTCTGGGTATTTCATGTAAGGGAATCCTGCAACGTGGCCTTTTGTATCTGACTTCTTTTCCTTGCCATCATGCTTTGGGGATTCCTCCGCGTTATAGCGTGTATCAGCACTCCGTCCCTTTCTCACCGCTGACTAATACTCCGGCGTGTCTACAGCCCTCGTTTCTCCTCGGGTTACTCACCGCCTCTGTCTGCAGTGCTTCAGGGCACATGCATTGAGTACCTGTTTTCAATTCTTGTGAGTGTTGCACCTAGAAACAGAACAGCTGGCTCACTCAGTAACTCTGTGTTTAGCCTTTCAGAAAGCCACCAAACTGATTTTCAGAGTGACTGATTTTCGGAGTGAGGGTTTCAAGTTTCTCCACAACCTTGTCAACACATTATTTTCCATTTTTATGTTTTTTTAAAAGATATTTGTGCTGTGGACCATTTTTAAAGTCTTTATTGAATTTGTTATAATATTACTCGTTTTAGGTTTGGTTTTCTTGGCTGCTAGGCATGTGAGATCTTAGCTCCCCCACCAGGGATCGAATCCTCACACTGGCCTTGAAAGGCAAAGTCTTAACCACTGTACCGCCAGGGAAGTCCCTGTGTTTTGTTTTGTGCTGACTGCTATCCCTCTGGGTATGAAGTGGTATGCCACTGTGGTTTTATTTCCATATCCCTACTGACTAATGGTGTTGCACACTTTTTCATGTATTAGATGGCCATTTGCCTAACTTCTTTAGAAAAGTCCTTTGCCCATATTTTGATTGGGCTATTTGTTTTTTTCTGCTGTTGTATTGCAAGAGTTTTTTATATCTATTTTGCACCAGAGATATGATTTGCAGTTACTTTTTCCCATTCAGTGCACTGTCTTTTTCCTGACGATGTCCTTTGATGCACAGATGCTTTTAGCTGTGTTGTTGCTGTTTGGTTGATAAGTTGTGTCCGACTCTGCAACCCCATGCATAGACTGCAGCACACCAGGCTCCTCTGTCCTCCACTGTCTCCCAGAATTTGCTCAAATCCATGTCCATTGAGTCGGTGATGCCATCCAACCATCTCATCCTCTGTCATCTCCTTCTCCTGCCCTCAATCTTTCCCAGCATCAGGGTCTTTTCCAATGAGTTGGCTCTTTGCATCAGGTGGCCAAGATTGGAACTTCAGCTTCAGCATCAGTCCTTCCATTGAATATTCAGGATTGATCTCCTTTAGGATGGACTGGTTTGATCTCCTTGCAGTCCAAGGGGCTCTCAAGAGTCTTTTCCAGCACCACAGTTTGAAAGCATTAACTCTTTGGCACTCAGCCTTCTTTATGTTCCAGCTCTCACATCCATACATGACTACTGGAAAAACCATAGCTTTGACTATACAGACCTTTGTTGGCAAAGTGATGTCTCTGCTTTTTAATATGCTGTTTAGGTTAGTCAAGAGAATGCACTGGTCATAGCAAACACCCTCTTCCAATAACACAAGAGAAGACTCTACACATGGATATCACCAGATGGTCAACACTGAAATCAGATTAATTATATTCTTTGCAGCCAAAGATGTAGAAGCTCTATACAGTCAGCAAAAACAAGACCAGGAGCTGACTGTGGCTCAGATCATGAACTCCTTATTGCCAAATTCAGACTGAAATTGAAGAAAGTAGAGAAAACCACTAGACCATTCAGGTATGACCTAAATCAAATCCCTTATGATTATACAGTGGAAGTGAGAAATAGATTTAAGGGCCTAGATCTGATAGATAGAGTGCCTGATGAACTATGGAATGAGGTTTGTGACATTGTACAGGAGACAGGGAGCAAGACCATTCCCATGGAAAAGAAATGCAAAAAAGCAAAATGGCTGTTTGGGGAAGCCTTACAAATAGCTGTGAAAAGAGAAGCAAAAAGCCAAAGAGAAAAGGAAAAATATTCCTATCTGAATGCAGAGTTCCAAAGAATAGCAAGGAGAGATAGGAAAGCCTTCCTCAGCGATCAATGCAAAGAAATAGAGGAAAACAACAGAATGGGAAAGACTAGAGATCTCTTCAAGAAAATCAGAGATACCAAGGGAACATTTCATGCAAAGATGGGCTCGATAAAGGACAGAAATGGTATGGACCTAACAGAAGCAGAAGATATTAAGAGGTGGCAAGGATACCCAGAAGAACTGTACAAAAAAGATCTTCACGACCCAGATAATCGCAATGGTGTGATCCCTCACCTGGAGCCAGACATCCTGGAATGCGAAGTCAAGTGGGCCTTAGCAAGCATCACTACGAACAAAGCTAGTGGAGGTGATGGAATGCCAGTGGAGCTGTTTCAAATCCTGAAAGATGATGCTGTGAAAGTGCTGCACTCAATATGCCAGCAAATTTGGAAAACTCAGCAGTGGCCACAGGACTGGAAAAGGTCAGTTTTCATTCCAGTCCCAAAGAAAGGCAATGCCAAGGAATGCTCAAACTACCACGCAATTGCACTCATCTCACATGCTAGTAAAGTGATGCTCAAAATTCTCCAAGCTAGGCTTCAGCAATACATGAACCGTGAACTTCCAGATGTTCAAGCTGGTTTTAGAAAAGGCAGAGGAACCAGAGATCAAATTGCCAACATCCGCTGGATCATGGAAAAGGCAAGAGAGTTCCAGAAAAATATCTATTTCTGCTTTATTGACTATGCCAAAGCCTTTGACTGTGTGGATCACAATAAACTGTGGAAAATCCTGAAAGAGATTGGAATACCAGAGCACCTGATCTGCCTCTTGAGAAACCTATATGCAGGCCAGGAAGCAGCAGTTAGAACTGGACATGGAACAACAGACTGGTTCCAAATAGGAAAAGGAGTATGTCAAGGCTGTATATTGTCACCCTGCTTATTTAACTTCTATGCAGAGTACATCATGAGAAATGCTGGGCTGGAAGAAGCACAACCTGGAATCAAGATTGCCAGGAGAAATATCAATAACCTCAGATATGCAGATGACATCACCCTTATGGCAGAAAGTGAAGAGGAACTAAAAAGCCTCTTGATGAAAGTGAAAGAGGAGAGCGAAAAAGTTGGCTTAAAGCTCAACATTCAGAAAACGAAGATCATGGCATCTGGTCCCATCACTTCATGGCAAATAGATGGGGAAACAGTGTCAGACTTTATTTTTTGGGCTCCAAAATCACTGCAGATGGTGATTGCAGCCATGAAATTAAAAGACTCTTACTCCTTGGAAGGAAAGTCATGACCAACCCAGATAGCATATTAAAAAGCAGAGACATTATTTTGCCAACAAAAGTCCGTCTAGTCAAGCTATGGTTTTTCCAATGGTCATGTATGGATGTGAGAGTTGGGACTATAAAGAAAGCTGAGCGCCGAAGAATTGATGCTTTTGAACTGTGGTGTTGGAGAAGACTCTTGCGAGTCCCTTGGACTGCAAGGAAAGCCAACCAGTCCATCCTAAAGGAGATCAGTCCTGAGTGTTCACTGGAAGGACTGATCCTGAGGCTGAAACTCCAGTACTTTGGCCACCTCATGCGAAGAGTTGACTCATTGGAAAAGACCCTGATGCTGGGAGGGATTGGGGGCAGGAGGAAAAGGGGACGACAGAGGATGAGATGGCTGGATGGCATCACCGACTAGATGCATATGAGTTTTTGTGAACTCCGGGAGTTGGCGATGGACAGGGAGGCCCGGCATGCTGCGATTTATGGGGTCGCAAAGAGTCAGACATGACTGAGCGACTGAACTGAACCAAGGTTAGTCATAGGTTTTTTTCCAAGGAGCAAGTGTCTTTTAATTTCACGGCTGTAGTCACCATCTGCAGTGGTTTTGGAGCCCAAGCCCTTCATTTCAATGAGGTCCGATTTATCTATACTTTCTTTAGCTCCTCATGTTTTCTGTGTCATGTGTAAGAATCTATCGCCAAATCCAAAGTCATGGATTGTTGGGGTTTTAGCTTCTATGTTTATGTCACTGCTCCATTTTGAGTTAATTTTTATATATGGTGTGAAGGAAAGGGCCATTTGTTTGGATATTGATAGCCAGTTGTCTTAGCACAAACACTAAAATCTTTTGGATACTCTTCAGGCATGATTTCCAGAAGCATCTCTGAAGCCTGAAAAGGTTGAAGAATACCTCCTCCTGTGCTCTCGGGTTCAAAATCCCTATCAAGCTACCAACAGTATTTTTCAGAGAACTAGAACAAATAATTTCACAGTTTGTATGGAAATACAAAAAACCTCGAATAGCCAAAGCAGTCTTGAGAAAGAAGAATGGAACTGGAGGAATCAACCTGCCTGACTTCAGGCTCTACTGCAAAGCTACAGTCATCAAGACAGTACGGTACTGGCACAAAGACAGAAATATAGATCAATGGAACAAAATAGAAAGCCCAGAGATAAATCTGCACACCTATGGACACCTTATCTTTGACAAAGGAGGCAAGAATATACAATCTTTAACAAGTGGTGCTGGGAAAACTGGTCAACCACTTGTCAAAGAATGAAACTAGAACACTTTCTAACACCATACACAAAAATAAACTCAAAATGGATCAAAGCTCTAAATGTAAGACCAGAAACTATAAAATCCCTAGAGAAAACAGGCAAAACACTCTCTGACATAAATCATAACAGGATCCTCTATGACGCACCTCCCAGAGTAATGGAAATAAAAGTAAAAATAAACAAATGGGACCTAATTAAACTTAAAAGCTTTTGCACAATGAAGGAAACTGTAAGCAAGGTGAGAAGACAGCCTTTAGAATGGGAGAAAATAATAGCAAATGAAGCAACTCACAAAGAATTAATCTCAAAAATATACAAACAGCTCCTGCAGCTCAATTCCAGAAAAATAAATGACCCAATCAAGAAATGGACCAAAGAACTAAACAGACATTTCTCCAAAGAAGACATACAGATGACTAACAAATACATGAAAAGATGCTCAACATCACTCATTATTAGAGAAATGCAAATCAAAACCACAATGAGGTACCATCTCACGCCAATCACCAATCAGAATGGCTACTACCCAAAAGTCTACAAGAAATAAATGCTGGAGAGGGTGTGGAGAAAAGGGAACCTTCTTACACTGTGGGTGGGAATGCAAGCTTATACAGCCACTATGGAGAACAGTGTGGAGATTCCTTAAAAATTGGAAATAGAACTGCCATACGACCCAGCAACCCCACTGCTGGGCATACACACTGAGGAAACCAGAATTGAAAGAGACACATGTACCCCAATGTTCATCGCAGCACCGTTTATAATAGCCAGGACATGGAAGCAACCTAGATGTCCATCAGCAGAAGAATGGATAAGAAAGCTGTGGTACATATACACAATGGAATATTACTCACCTATTAAAAAGAATACATTTGAATCAGTTCTAATGAGGTGGATGAAACTGGAGCCTATTATACAGAGTGAAGTAAGTCAGAAAGAAAGACACCAATACAGTATACTAACACATATATATGGAATTTAGAAAGATGGTAACGATGACCCTATATGTGAGACAGCAAATGAGACACAGATGTAAAGAACAGACTTTTGGACTCTGTGGGAGAAGGTGGATGGGATGATTTGAGAGAACAGCATTGAAACATGCATATTACCATACGTGAAACAGATCACCAGTCCAGGTTCGATGCATGAGACAGGGCGCTCAGGGCTGGTGCGCTGGGATGACCCAGTGGGATGGGGTGGGGAGGGGGGTGGGAGGGGGATTCAGGATGGGGAACACATACACCCATGGCTGATTCATGCCAATGTATGGTGAAAGCCGCTCCAGTATTGTAAATTAATTAGCCTCCTATCAAATTAAATAATAATAATAAAAAAAGAAATCCCAAACTCTGTTGCCTGCTAGTAAAATGGAGGGAATTCCTAGTCGGCCCGGTGGTGAAGACTTCAACTCTGTCCTCCCAATGCAGGGGACGCAGGTTCCGCCCGTGGTCGGGAAACTATATCCCACATGCCGCAACAGGTGCAGCCAAAAAATACCCAAATCAAGAAATAAATGTTTATTAAAAGAAGACAGAATCAAAGTGCAGCCACCCCTGGGCTTCCCAGGTGGCGCTCGTGGTAAAGAATCTGCCTGCCAATGCAGGAAACGAAAGAGATGAGGGTTCAATTCCTGGGTCTGGAAAATCCCCTGGAGGAGGAAATGGCAACCCATTCCACTATTCTTGCCTGGGAAATCCCATAGACAGAGGAGCCTGGCAGGATACAGCCCATGGGTCGCAGAATCAGACATGACTGAGCACGCACGCACACACACACCCTCCATATGTCCCAGCAATGCGTTACTCGCATTTATCCCCGAGAAATGAACATTTATGTTCATACAAAAATCTGTACATGTTTGTAGCCGCTTCATCCACTATAGGCCAGACTGGAAACGACACAGATGTTCTTCAGCAGGTAAACGGTTAAAATCTGGAGTACCGCCTTCCAAGGATAGGGTTCAGCACTGAAAAGGAGCAAGCGCTTAATATAGTCAACAACCTGGATGAACCTTCAGAGAATTCTGTGCGTGGAAAAAGCCAGTCTCGAAAGGTTACGTACTTCCTATTACTTAGCATCCTTGAAGTGCCAGAACTGCAGCGATATAGAGACTTCCCTGGTGGTCCAGCGGCTAAGACTCCATCCACCCAGGGCAGGGGCCCGGGTTTGGTCCCTGGTCAGGAAGCTACATCCCACATGCTTCTACTAAAGATGCCCCATGCTGCCACTAAGACCCGGCACAGCCAAATAAATAATACATAGTTTTTAAAAAACTATAGCAATATGGAACAGATCGGTGGTTGCCCGGGGTTAAGGAAGGGGTCAGGGCAGAAAGAAAGCAGGTGTGGCTGTAAAAGGACAACATGAGGAATCCTTGTCTGAACAGACAGAGGCGTTCTGTATCTTTACAGTACCAGCGTCAACATCCTGGCTGTGATATTAGAGTGTGGTAAGACGTTACTGGATCTTCCCTGTAGCTCGGACGGTAAAGAATCTGCCTGCAATGCAGGAGACCTGGGTTCGATCCCTGGGTCAGCAAGATCCCCTGGAGAAGGGAATGGCAATCCACTCCAGTATTCTTGCCTGGAGAATCCCATGGACAGAGGAGCCTGGAGGGGCACAGTCCATGGTGTTGCAAAGAGTTGGACACGACTGAGCAGCTAACACTACAAGATGTTTCTGCTCTGGAAACTGGGTACCCGGTCCCCAGAGCACCTGAAAGAGTCCCTTGCTTCTCTGCATTATGTCCTGCAACCGCAGGTGAATCAATGCATATCTCAAGGCTAAAAGTTTGTTTAAAAAGCTTACATAGGGACTTCCCTGGTGGTCCAGCGTCTGACTCCATGCCGGGGGCCAGGGTTTAATCCCTGGTCAGAGAGCTAGATCCCACATGCTACAACTAGGACCCAGCACAACCAAATTAAAAAAAATAAATATTTTTAAAAACTTACATAAAATATATAAATGTATATGTATTTAAATCGATAGCAGATAATATCTATAAATATTTTAACATGCATTTAGCATTGAATCTTATTTTTGTTTATAGGTCAAAAATGGTCTAATGTTGGCATTTTCACATGGTTCAGCCTGATATTTTTTCCTCGCTCAACTGAATTGGTAGCATCCAAAACCCGTTTTGGCAGCTCATTTTTTCATCTCACTCCACCGTGCATAGCATATTCCGTATCAGTCCAAACACAGCTGCCTCCAGCTGCAGAAGCACAATGCCGTATTATAGACGACCGTGGCTTATTTTGACAGTTTCCTCTAATGGACATTTTGGTTGTGCCCATTATTTAGCTTTTACCTACAATGCTGCCATGTATTTCCTTGAACAGACATCATTTGTCATGTGTTCAGTAGAGGGTCTATAGGATAAATTTCCAGCAGAATAATTACTAGGTCAAAGGATATATATAGCTTTTATTTCCGTAAATGTTTCCTAATACCCGCCAAAGAGGCTGAACCAATGGTAACTCCCAGCTTCCCCCATCAAGGCCATGTTGTGAGAGCCTGTGGTCCCACATTTTGCAAAGACAGTATTAGCATCTCTGCTAATCTTACGAACGGAAAAAAAGATATCTCGGAGTAATTTATATTTGCATTTTTCTTGTATACCTAGGTCAAGAATCTTCTCTTATACAGCCTGCTAACATAGTATTCATTTACAATCTCCTAAAGGGATTTTGTTTTATATTTCTTTTTGTCGCATAGAGTATTTGCATACAGTGGAAGATTAAGAAATCCTTGCAGATTAATCACCACACCTGGCCCCAAACCCCCACCCTCTCTGAGCCTCACCCTCACCTCCTGAGGCTACAAGGATTGAAGGAGAAATCAGAAATGTGCCTTAAGATGAACAGGAGGTGGACAGGAGGTGGGGTCAGGTCCAACAGAGAACCAAGGGTTGCTTTGCCTTAATTTTCAGGGTTTTTTTCATAGGCTGCTGGGGCACTAGGTTGAGGGACCCAAGGAGCTTTGCACCAGCTAAAGAAAATACAAAATTCATAAATGACTACAAAGTGTCTCATCATGCTAACTGGCGCCTGCCACTGACCTAAACTTAGTTTTTAGGGGGTCTTTCAATCCCAAGAGCAAAATATTCCTCTCTTAACAAAATCCATAATCACACATTTAATTTTGGAACACTTCAAAAATTACACGTATGGTATACATACCAATAAATACCATTATATTACATTCCCTGTTGTTGGTATATATATGTATATATCTGGTCATTCCACATAAACAACGAGACATTCACTGAAACACTAACATTCATTGGAAAAGTATTTACGTGAATTTGCAAATGCCCTGGACCTTTCTGGATCCATTAACAGATCTGAAGGAAAATTGCCATAGCTTTTTATTTTGAAAAATGTGTGGAACTCAGGCTGATAAGAAACCTTTCATGCATTCATGATTGCTAACTAGGAAGATAGTTGGGAACATTCCAAATGTTTATTCCTCTCTCTTTCTGTCTCTCTGTCTCTCTCTCTCAGCAGCCCCCCACCCCCACCCCACCTTGGGTGCGCCTAGATAACCATGGTGGAACTTGGAAGGCTCTTTTATTAAGCTGTCCCATTGTATGCTAAGTTATGGTGGGCTTCAGGCTGATCCCTTCACAAAAGTCCTTTGTTTGGGGGTTTCCCTCTATAAACTGGGACTCAGTGAATTATGCTCTTCTAGGAGGCTTTCCTTAGCTGATTATATTTACCTAACCAAGCATTATTTTCTGTCTTGTTCTCCTCTTTTTCTCAAGCATCATTCAGCTCTCAGGAAAGCATGAGAAAGATAAGGAAAATGCCAGTGAAACAAGGAGGTATGTTTGGCTTCTCTGCTCCGAAAATGATTGAGGTGTTTTTGTAACAAGCACGTGCCACTTTTTGGAAAACTGTATTTTTCAATAGAATTTTTCCCCTGGGTGCCGGATCTGCAGGCTACAAAGGACGTGCAACGTCCTGATTTTGACATGTTTTCCTTGTCTGTTGTTTCTGTTCACTTTGGGTTTTATTGCGTTTTGTTTCCATAGTTTGGGGGTGAGGGTGGAGGATAGAGGGAGGAAACCAGCTCTTTCCTATCCCTCACTTTAATCCTAGAAAAAGAGATTTATTGTTTTGTTTTGTTTTTTGAACGAGACGGTTTAGGAGGAAAATGACAGAGGTTTTTATTTGGGGTACTCTCTTTAAAGAAAACTAGTGGGACCTTTAAGAAATAAGGCTGAGTCACATAAAATGAGAGCAGCAAAGGGCGAAATGGCAATAAAGGGGCATCCGAGGATGTGTGCGTCCTGTTAGGACGGGGACTGTCCCTCTCATTCCGTGAAAAGCAGCCTCCTTTTCATGGGAAACCAAGCTCCTGGGTTATTAGATTCACAATGAGTTCCCCAGATGCAGTTCCCAGGAATAAGGATTCTCAGAGGAATAAAGAGAACCCCAGAGGCTTCTGTTTGTTTTGTTTTGTTCTTGTTTCAGTGAAGTTTTGACGAGGTAAGGCCTGCAAGTGGTTCAAAAAGCACAGAGTACAGCGAGCAAGGAGCGGCCTCTGTGTTAACTACCGTGCCGCAGGCACCCGTTTGCCTGCTCGGAGTGAAGCCCTTCTGGGTGATCCTGTGCAGTGTAATATTCGGAGGTGTCTGTGCGCATCGGCAAGGATCGGTGTGAATACATGTTCCTTCTCCCTCCTTTCGGACACAGCGTTAACATGCCTTACAGATCACTTGGCACTTTCTCCCGCGGATGACCCATTGATGGCCACTGTTCCATCTCAATACACGGCTAACTCATCTTTCTTTTCTACGGCTGCATACTGTTCCACTGTAAATGCCCCTTAACCTTTTTAGCCGATTCCAATGGATGGGCGGTTAGGTCGCCTTTGATCTTTTTCTGTTACAAACAGTGCCCCCTTGGCTGATCTTGGTGGGACATCATTTCACACATGTGTGAGTAATTCTGCAGGGAATTTCCTCCAAGTGGAAATGGTGGGTCAAAGAGTTTGTTATTAGCCCACGGGCCAAGAGGGAAGACTTGAGATGTTCGTGTTATTTACAAGGCTAGGTTTTCATGCCTTCTGTTTTACACGACCTTAGTATTTACATTTAGGTCCCCCAAATAAGACATTAATAGGTTCTCCCTGTAGCTTAAACCAATAAATAAATAGTCCAAAAGGCCGCCTGGTAAAATGTGAAAGTTCTCCTTGAATTCTCAACCCCCTAACCTTTACCACCACATTCTCCTCCTCAAAACTGACCCCTGTGAGTTCATGCAAATAATCCCAGACCCATCTATGTATTTACATTTCTACAATGTACACGTTTCTGTGTATATCCAGGTAGATGCCGACAGAGATGGCTGGATAAAGAAAAGTACAGAGACAGGTGTTTATGTGTGGATACATAAACAGAGACGCTTTCAGTAGTGCTTGTTAAACTTTTCTGTGCTGAAGACTCACCTGTGGATTTCGTTACATGGAGGATCTGACTCCATGCACCTGGGGTGAGAGCCAAGTGTCTCCATTTCTAACACGCTCCCAAATGTTACCAACACTGCTGAGTTTGGGTATCTTTTTGGTTTTGATTTGTTTCAACAAAAATGAGATTATACCGTCTTCCTGTTCTGTAACTCACATTGTCCCCTGACCACGTCGTTTGGAAAGAGGATATGGATGAGGCCTTGCGAACGCACTGAACTGTGTATACATATTGATACCATCAACTTTTATGAAAGAAAAGTCACTTCATTTGATCTCTCAACTTGGGGAGCCTCAGAGACCTTCCCAGATTGATTTCATTGAATTCCAAGCATCAGTGGTGGTAATAGAAGCAGTTTTTATTGGCTGATGAAAATAAGCCTCAAATGACAGGAGAATAGGTTCATTCGTGTATCCTGGTCCTAATAGTGTGTCTTTTAAGAAGAGAGGAGACTCTAGTTTCTGAGCATCAGTGAGTGAAGCCAGTTTCCATGTGGGCATTTTTACTCATTTATTTCTAATTTATTTTTTTTAATTGGAGGCTTTACAATGTTGTCTTGGCTTCTCTACACCGGGATGAATCGGCCATAGGTATATATGTGTGCCCTCCCTCGTGAGCTTCCCTCCCACCTCCCACCCCAGCCTCCCTGCCTCGGCCACCACAGAGCGCTGACTCGGGCCCCCTGTGTCACCCCGCAAGTCCCCACTGGCTGTCCGCTTTACCTGCGGTTGTGTATATGTCCCACTGCTGCTGTCTGAATTCTTCCCACCTTCTCCTTCCCCCCGTGCCCACAAGCCTGTTCTCTATGTCTGCGTCTCTGTTCCTGCCCTGCAAATAGGTTCATCAGTACCATTTCTCCAGACTCCATAGGCACGCATCGACATATGATATGTTTTTCTCTTTCTTTCTGACTTCACTCTGTGTAACAGGATCTAGGTTTATCCACCTCAATAGAACTGACTCAAATACGTTCCCTTTCATGGCTGAGTAAATTCCATGGAATATATGTGCCACAGTTTTATCCATTCGCCCTTCAAGGGACATGCAGGTTGCTTCCGTGTCCTGGCTGTTGCAAACAGTGCTGAGTGAATGTCAGGGTGCATGTGTCTCTCGGAGCTGTGGTTTTATCAGAGGCTGTGCTCCACTGGGTATTTTAGAGAAAACCAAAGAGGACCACAGAGTCTCTCTTCAACAGAGAGACTCCTCCGTCACTTCTTACCTGTGCACGGGAGGGCGGACGGTGTGGATTTGGGAAGGTCACTGCAAGGTCGCTGCAGGACCGACAGTTGCTCTAGTTGCCTGAGCCGGAGTCAGGGACCTCTCGCTCCCCTGCTCACCTCTGCTTAGTTCCGTCGCCAAATCTCCACACTACAAGGGGAGCCCCTCTGTCTGCACCTCCCTGTCTCAGCAACAGACTGGCAGGACCTTCCTCACTGCTCTTCTCATCCACTCTTACTCCCTCCTGTGGGTCCTCCAACCACAGTCGGGCTGGGTTGGACTAAACTCACACTGAACCCCGTGATCGCCCTGTGTAAGGCCCCACGGGTGTGCCCTGTCGAGCCTTGTAGTCTGACCTCAGAGCCTTCCCGGTAGGGCTCCGCCATCCCCTCCTGTCTCATCACTGGGCCCTGCTCCCTGCTCAGCATCCTGTAGCCCTGCAGGCTTCTGTCCCAGCCTCCCAGAGACCATGCCATTCCCTCTGCCTGGAACGTTCTTCTGCCCCCTTCACCCCGTAACCTCATCCTATGGGTTTCAGCTCAAACGTCCCTTCCTCCGAGAAGCCCCCTTGGACTAACCCACTCCCCCAGTAGCACCCTGCGCCTCTTCATACCACTTATCCCAGCGTATAATAGTATCTCTCTACATATTTGAGGGGGATTGCTGGACTGAAGTCTGCCTCCCTCCAATACACCCTGGGCTCGATGAACCGCGTCCGCGTTTCTTTCTTGGTGTGCCTCAGTGCTAACCACAGGGCTTGGCAGGTAACGCATGGTCACGGGATACTTTTGTTTTTTGAAGGAAAGGAGGGAGGGGGACTCAGGGCCCGTGACGTGAGCTGTTGTGATTGCTATGGACACTGTAGCGAGAGTGATTTGGTGAAGATGCTGAGCGAGGAGGCAATGAACAGGCAGGCCGGTTTGGGATGGTGGAGAGGACTAGAAAGCGAAGCGACGGCGGTCCTCTGGGGCTGGACCAAAAGGGAGGATGGCAGGGAGCGGTGGCCTCTTGGGGCTTACCGGAGGTGACAAGAGTTTTGCCAGGATTAGCACTTGATGGAGAAAGAAAAGCCCCTGCCTGCATTTCAGGGCAGTATCTTCACCCCCCACCCACACCTCAGAAGTAAGAGTCGACCAGACTCCGCCAACCCAGCCCTTTTTCAAAGAAGCAATTTGTAAACGTATTTTCACTTATTCTTGGCTGAGCCAGGTTGCTGCCCAGGCTTCCTCTGGTTGCAGAGAGCGGGGGCTCCTCTCGAGTTCCGTGTGAGGGTTTCTCGTTGCAGCGGCTTCTCCTGTTGATGAGCACGGGCTCTAGACTCGTGGGTGCTCACAGCAGGCAGGCTTCAGCAGTTGTGGCCCACTGGGCTAGCTGCCCTGTAGCTGGCAGGATCTTCCCAGACCAGAGAGTGGACTCTGGACCACCAGGGAAGCCCCAGATTCAACCCATCTTTGTTACAGTGTGGAGCTGTGAGGAGCACCCACCAGCGGCTATTTGGATCCACACCAGGGTCAGCCCTTGTCTTGGCCGGTCTTCTTTACCTCGGCCACGTCTCCCAGGGTACACACCAGCTGTGACCTCAGTCTGGAAACCTGGTAACAATCGTGGTCCCACTTAGTGAGGCACCGGGTAGGTTCTCTCAGTCTGTGCAGCTGGAGCGCCAGACATTCGTAAGTGCCCAGGAAGCGGGATGTCCCATTGTCAGAGCCACCCCTGGAGAAGCAGAGAGAAAAACCAGCGAAGGTGGCACTTCACAAGCGGTCAGCAACTCCAGGCTGAGGGGCGGGCAAAACTTCCAACAGAAACAGCTGACCTCCGTACTGAAAGTGGAAGAAGTCTCTGTCGTGTCCAACTCTTTGTGACTGTAGCCCGCCAGGCTTCTCTGTCTATGGGATTCTCCAGGCAAGAATACTGGGGTGGGTTGCCATGCCCTCCTCCTAGGGATCTTCCCGACCCAGGGATCGAACCCGAGTCTCCTGCATCACAGGCAGGTTCTTTACCGTGTGAATCACCAGGGGAGCCCATAATATCCAGCCTTAAAATATGAAGACTTGATCACGTGTCCAGCTTTTTCCCCCTCTAGTGATGTGTTTTGCTCTCGGCTGCAGCCTCAGTGGCCGGCGCAGCACCTGGCATGGGTCAGGATGAGAATGGAACAGGGGCGGTCCCTCACCTTGGATCCCCCGGCCCCCTCCTTTCCTCATCCTGGTCCCCACCCCGGCCTGGCATATGATGGGTGCTCAATAAATACTTGTTGGATGAATGAATCCAGGTATGTGGAAGCAACCAGATCTCTCAGTTGACTTCTCCCAGGTGTTTTGACCTCAGATTTGAGCAGCCTCGGGCTACCTGATGAGTTTCTCTGATCCTTGCCTCCCAGGAAACAGATACAATGATCATCAAAACATCCGTGATAAAACTGATACTCAGCCTTTCTGGCGCCCCACGTCTCTGTCCTTTCCAGTCCCTGCCAGAGCATGAGCAGGAATTCTGTCTGTTTTTAATGTGCCAGGACTGTGCACGGGGGCATGTAGGCCAGTGGGAGAGGAGAGACAGAGAGTGGCTTGACCTCCGTTGATGAAGATAATTTTCGTGTAGATAAGGCAGTATGAGGGCTGACTTCACCAATGTTTTCACGCTGCTCCAACCTGCTTGCCAGCTAATTTAGTTCCACAATTAACCTTTACATCAGAAGCAAGGTTATGCTGTTATAAAATGTTGGGACATATTGCCTCTGCATTCCTGACTGCTTTCCTTCATTTCCTATTGTCTATGCTAAACATTTTTTTGCATCGCATTTTTTTATTTAAAAAAAAACAACACTTTAAAATTTATATCTCCACAGAAGATTTTTTATTTCCATCGTGCCATGTGGTTTGTGAGATCTTAGTTCCCTGACCAGAGATTGAACTCGAAGCCTCAGCAGTGAAAGCGCAGAGTTCCAACCCCTGGACCATCAGGCAATTCCCCCGGAAGATTTTTTTGTTAAGTAACTCAAATTGTTGAATAGATAATACAGTCACATGGTCTAAAACCTGAAAAGAATGGACGTGATGGAAAGACTCCCCCACCTCTTGTTCCTCCTCCACCCAGAGCCTGCCCTTGTCATTTCTCATAGAACTTGGCGGAATCAAATACGGGCTCTTATTCCCCTCTGTTTCTTTTACATGTTAACACACTATGCACACTCCCCCCCGCAGCTTGCTTTTTCCCTTTTAATCAAATTATCTTGAAGCTCATTTCATATCTGTTCTAGGAGCCTCCTCATTCTTTGAAAGGACCATATTATAATGTGTATAAATGTATGATGCATATGAGGAGTATATGTATATGAGGAGTATATGTATATGCATATGAGTATAGGATAAAAGCTCTGCATCTATTCCCAGCGCAAGTTCTTACACGCCGGAGTTTCTCACTCACCACTGTTAATAGTTTGCGGTTCTTTTCTTTTATTGGAAGTGTATGTTTTATTATATCACTTTCAAGTATACAACATAGTGAGTCAATAGTTTTATAGACTATACTCCATTTCAAGCTTTTATAAAATGTCAGCTATATATTTTGTGCTACCCATCACACTCTTATATCTTTTTTCTTTTTATCCTTACTAGTTTGTACCTCTGGATGCTTTTGCCCCGCCTTGGGAACCACTCATTTGCTCTCTGTATCTGTGAGTCTGTTTCTGTTTTGTTACAGCCATTCCTTTTGAAAACTGTTTAGGTTCCACATATAAGTGAAAATGTTCAGTATTTGTCTTTCTCTGACTTCCCCGAGCGGAACACCGTTCCCCGACTCCCACCCACCCGTGCGCGTGGCAGAATTTCATTCCTTTCCTGGGTCATACGCTGCTGTGCGTGTGTCCACATCTTCCGTACGCCTTCATCTGCGGAGGAAACTTACGTGCCTTTCGTAGCTTGGCCACTGCGCGTGTGTGTGTGTATTTTCGGCTGTTTTGGGTGTCCGCTGCTGCTTGCGGGCTCTCTCTAGTTGCGGAGAGCGAGGGCTACGCTCCAGTTGCGGCGCGCAGGCTCCTGGCAGCGGCCTCTCTTCTTGTGGAGCACCGGCTCTAGGGCGCAGGGGCTTCAGTATTTGCAGCACGTGGAACCTCCCTGAGGCCTCCAACCTGTGTCCCAGCATTGGCAGGCAGAGTCTTGTCCACTGTACCACCAGGGAAGCCATTGGCCATTGTAAATAAGTGGCTCTTCGTCTAGACCTTTTAGCCTTCACACATAAATACCTTCCAATAATTCAAGAATATTTTTGCACATGTATTGAAAATATTAGTTTTTCTGAAACTTACTTCTTAAACATAATATGTCTTGGGAATTTTCCCCCAATCGTTATCTCTAGTCTTAGCTCTTTTAAAATTGGTTCTATTTTCTGACAGCTGCGTAGTATGTCATGACTGAAACACACTTTCTCTAACCCGGCTTCAACCAGCCTGGCCAGAGGTTTTATTTCCCAAGGAATGAGATTCTCAGCGTATCGTGAAAAATAAGCAGCATGTGACAAAGGAAGAATTCTCTGAAGCAGTCACAAGGAAGGAATCACACCTGGCGTCATCAGTAGGTCTGAAAACTGTAAAGACGATTCCTCAGCCTAGGGATCAAGGCCAACATCACTAACCCCGAGACGTAGTGACAACACACAGGCCTCAGTAATAAGACACATCACTTCTGTAGCGTCCTTGCCAAAATGCATAGCCTCTTTCTAATCAGAAGAAAGCATCACATACTCTCGAATCAAGGGACATTTAACAAAATAACCGATGAAAATTCTCTAACAGTGCCAAAGTTATGAAACACAAGGGAAGATCAAGGAACTGTCACAGCTGCCATATGGGATCCTGAAACAGAAAAAAAAAAAAAAACAGTGGGAAAACTTGAAAATTGAAAAAAGTCTGTCAGTTCAGTGGCTCAGTCGTGTCCGACTCTTTGCAGCCTCGTGGACTGCAGCATGCCAGGCCTCCCCGTCCATCACCAGCTGCAAAATGCCCGTAGTTTAGTTAGTAGTGTTGCACCAATGTTAATAGTAATCTGCCAACGTTAATTTCCTAGTTTTGATCATTGCATATTCAGTTCAGTTTAGTCGCTCAGTCATATCTGACTCTTTGCGACCCCATATAGCACGCCAGGCCTCCCTGTCCGTCACCAAATCCCAGAGTTTACCCAAACCCATGTCCATCGAGTCGGTGATGCCATCCAGCCATCTCATCCTTTGTCATCCCCTTCTCCTCCTGCCCTCAATCTTTCCAGCATCAGGGTCTTTTCCAATGAGTCAACTCTCTGCATCAGGTGGCCAAAGTATTGGAGTTTCAGCCTCAGCATCAGTTCTTCCAATGAACACCCAGGACTGAACTCCTTTAGGATGGACTGGTTGGATCTCCTTGCAGTCCAAGGGACTCTCAAGAGTCTTCTCCAACACTACAGTTCAAAAGCATCAATTCTTCGGTGCTCAGCTTTCTTTAGAGTCCAGCAATCACATCCATACATGACCACAGGAAAAACCATAGCCTTGACTAGACGGACCTTTGTTGGCAAAGTAATGTCTCTGTTTTTTAATAAGCTGTCTAGATTGGTCAGTTAATATGTAAGATATGAACATTAATCGTAAGATATTAACATTAACCAGAGAAAAGTGGTGAAAGGTATAAGGAAATCTTTGTAACAAGTTGCAAAACATTATAAAAATTAAGCTTGTGCAAAATAATAGTGTATGCACATAGACACACATATGTGAGTATTTAAAGATATACAACATACAAAGAAGATATAGAAAGTGGATTGGTAGGACTCATTTTAAATACACAAGGGTGGCTATACGTGACAAAGAAAGAAATAGAATTGAAGATGGAGATGAAGAGTAAAATTGTAAAATAATTTGTAGGGATGCTGGTATTCTACTCCGTATACTGATCTAATGAATATTCTTGCACATGTATGAAATTATGCATACACATCCACGTGTACAAAATTATATACACACTGCACCCAGCCACTAAGCCAGAGAATTGCTTATCATCACAAAATACTAGAAACAGCCTAAATACTTAGGTCTAGGATAATCACGGTCCATTCATTTGTGAAATACTATGCAGTCATCAAAAACAATGGTGTAGGGACTTCCCTGGTGCTCTGGTGGTTAAAAAGCTGCCTTCCGATGCAGGGGACGTGGGTTAGATATTGGTCGGGGAGCTAAGATCCCACGTGCCGTGGGGTCACTGAGCACACGCCGCAGTTAGAGAGAAGCCCGCGTGCCACAACTAAGGCCTCACGACATCAAAATAAACAAACATTTTTTAAAAGAATGGTGTAGTTCTATAGGTGAGGCTACATAATAAACTCCAAAATATGTTGTTAAATGAAAAAGCAAGAAGCAAGACAGCGTGTAAACAGGCGGCTCCTCTGTCCATGGGATGCTCCAGGCAAAAATACTGGAGTGGGTTGCCATTTCCTTCTCCTGGCGGGTGCGGGGGGCGGGGGGGCGGTCTTCCTGACCCAGGGATCCAACCCAGGTCTCGTGCATTGCAGGCAGATTCTTCACTGGCTTAGCCACCAGGGAAGCCCTTCATTTTTTAAAAATATTTATTTTATTATTTATTTGGCTGTACAAGGTCTTAATTGTGGCATGCAGATCTTTAGTGTTGGCATGTGGGATGTAGTTCCCTGATCAAGGGTCGAATCTGGGCTCCCGGTGTTGGGAGCTCAGAGTCTTAGCCTCTGAACCACCAGGGGAGTCCCTAGGTAGATAATTTTAGAAGCACCTTCTTGCACGGACCAGGGATAGAAGCCTGAACGAAACACATGTTCCATTCCACTGTGTGCCCCTGATTCCTCCGAATAAATCTGCAGGTTCGGTGACAAAATGCAGACAATACGAGGATGCGTTTTCTTTCCTTCAGTAGACCATCCTTGGAAGAGCTCAGACTCTGGACCCCAGGTCCGGATGGTTTTGTGACCTTCAGTGGGTCATCACGTCTGTGCCTCAGTTTCCTCATCTGTGAGACGGAGACAACACCATGACCTTCCCGGGAGTGGTACGGGGAAGCTGAAACGAGATTGCGCACACACAGCTTCCAGACCTAGCCTGGCACAGAACACGCTCCTGAGGGTGCCTCCCCTTCTGGGGTTTTTTTTTTTTGCCACCTCTACGTGTTTTGACAGAGATGACTTCAGGAATTCAAAGCACTGATCATTGGGAGAAAGAAGAAAATATGCCTAATTCCAGAGATTGTTCAAGAATCTGCTGGTGGCAAGGGCTGCCTGTGGCTGCCTGGGCCCCCCCCAACCCCCGCCTTCTTTAAATAAAGAAGCGAAGTCTCTGGGTTTCTGCCGGAGGCCACTGGGCCAGGGCAAACCTGGGCCATTCATTCTCCCTCTTTCAGCCTGTTCCTGTGTTTATACTGCCCTGTTTAGCTTAATGCACATCCCAAGATTACCCCTAATACACATCCTCAGAAATGTTTATGGAAATTCTTTATAAGCAAACGGCTTTATTTCCCTTGAGTAGCTGCAGATACAAAGCAGCGGTCACTTTTTTTATTGACAGGCTTAAACACCTCGCAGAGCTCCCGCCCGCCCCCCGCCCAGTGGATCTGTTACCCCAGCCCACCCACGCGTCCCATCGCGGGATACCGAGTTCCAAGGAGCCTACGCTTGCCTCTACGCCCATCACAGCCTCCCCAGCCCCTGGCCGTCTCCCCAAAGCAAGAATCCTGACAGCTGGTTCTTTCCCCTGCTGGTGATTCTGTTGGGGTCAGGGGAGGAAGAGGGAAGAAGAAGGGGGTACATATTGGCGTCCCCTCCCCACCCCCGTATGGGTTCACTCAGTGTCTATTACGTGCCAGGCGCTGTTCCAGACTCTGGAGATTCAGCCATGAGCAAGGGAGTTCTCGGCTGTTAGAGAAACTTCATGCTGATGATACAGGCAGACCGTAAACAGACAAGTACAGGCGTGTGGTTAACTCCCGAGGGTGATGGGGCTATTGAGGACGATACTATAAAATGAGGCAAATTCAGCTAGGGGAGCAGACGAGCCAACATCATCGAGAAAAGGATGGCCAAGGAAGGCCTCTGTGAAGAGATCATATCTGAGTGGAAACCAGAATGGAGTGGGGAGGAAGGCCTGTGCTCCCGAAAGGGCATTCCAGGTGACGGGAATCGCAAGCACGAGGAGCCTGGAGCTGGCTCCACCTCTTATGCTGGAGGAAGAGCAGGAAGGCCCGTGTGGCTGGACTGTAGCGATCCAGGCGGGGAGCTGTAGGAAGTCATGAGGGAGAGGCACGCAGAGGCCAGTTCACCAGGACCTGGGAAGCTGGAGCACGGGATTACACAGTCTGTGCCAATTTTAGTGGGAAATCAAGAGTTTTGAGAAGGAAAAGGGATAACGTGATCCATGTTTTTCTTTTTTTTTTTTTTAAGTAATTTTTATTGGAGTCTAGTTGGTTTACAGGAGCCTCCCAGGTGGCTGAGTGGTAAAGAACCTGCCCGTCAACACAAGAGACTCGGGTTCTATCCCTGGATCAGGAAGATCCCCTGGAGGAGGGCACAGCTCAGTGGTAAAGAACCTGCCTGCCAACGCAAGAGACTCAGGTTCTATCCCTGGATCAGGAAGATCCCCTGCAGGAGGGCACAGCAACCCACTCCGGTGTTCTTGCCTGGAGAATCCCATGGACAGAAGAGCCTGGCAAGATACAGTCCATGGGGTCACAGAAGAGTCGGACATACCTTAGCAGTTACAATGTTGCGTGTCTGCTGTACAGTAAAGTGAATCAGGTGTACACATATCCACTGATTTTAAATTCTGTTTCCATATAGGTCATTACAGAGTATTGAGTAGAGTTCCTTGTGCTATACACCAGGTTCTTAATAGTTATTTATTTCACATATGGTATGGCAACCCACTCCAGTATTCTTGCCTGCAGAATCCCAGGGACAGAGGGGCCTGCTGGGCTGCCGTCTATGGGGTCGCACAGAGTCGGACACGACTGAAGCGACGTGGCAGCAGCGGCAGCAGTGTGTATATGTCAGTTACAGTCTCACAGCTTATCCCCCCACCAGCTTGGTAGCCACAGTTTGCTTTCTATAACTGTCACTCTATTTCTGTCTTGTAAATAAGTTCATTTGTACCATTTTTTTCAGATTCCACATATAAGTGATATCACATGATGTGATTCATTTTTGTTTGGGCTGTATCGTCCAGCTTGTGGGATCCTAGTTGCCTGATCAGGAATCGAACCTGGGTCCCCTGCGATGCAAGCACAGAGTCCTAACCCCTGGTTGCTGTTGTTCAGTTGCTCAGTCGTGTCCGACTCTTTGCAACCCCATGGACTGCGGCACGCCAGGCTTCCCTCCTCACTGTCTCCCAGAGTTTGCTTGAGACTCTGGTGCTGGGAAAGACTGAAGGCAAAAGGAGAAGAGGGCGACAGAGGATGAGGTGATTAGATGGCATCACCGACTCAATGGACATGCATTTGGGCAGACTCCAGGGGACGGTGAAGGCCTGGAAATCCTGGCATGCTGCAGTCCATGGGGTCGCAAAGAGTCGACACGACTAAGCGACTGGACGCCAACAATAAAAGATGCTGTTCATGTGCCAGGCCCTTTTGGGGCATTCTCCCCCTCTTTATTTCATAACACGCTCGCGTGCATCCTGCAAAGTGATTGCCACATTATCCCCATTTTTCAGCTGATGAGATGGAAATAGTTATTTCAGCTATCTAATAGTTTAAATAACTTGTCCCGGGTGACCCAGATCAGATTTGACCTCCCCGGTGTCCGACTTGGTTATGGGTGGAGCTGTGTCTCCTCCAAAAGCATACGTTGCCATCCTCCTTCCCAGGACCCTAGAGTGTGGCCCTGTGTGGACACGGGGTCTTTAGAGAGGTAAGCAATCAAAATGAGGGCATCTGAGTGGCCCTGATCCAGGATGGCTGCCGGCTTTTCTGGGAAATTTAGACGCTGAGACAGAAATGATGGAGGGAAGGAAGACGCTGTGAAGGCCCACCTCTACAAGCCAAGGAGAGATGCTCAGGACAGACCCTTCCCTCTCAGCTCTCAGGAGAACCAACCCCGCCAGCACCTTGATCTTGAACTTCCAGCCCCCGTATCTGTGATACGATACCTTTCTGTGTGTAAGCCACCCCGCTGCTGACAGTGGCCCTAGGAAACTCGAATGCTAGTACCAGGACCACGCTAAGCCATGTTCCTCCTGTACTGTGATCTTTTTATTGAGCTGTCTGTCTTCTCTGTTAACATGGATGTTTTCTGGACAGCTGAGATCACGCATAGTTTGCACCTCTAGTAGATAAAAGGCACCTGCTGCTGCTAAGTCGCTTCAGTCGTGTCCGACTCTGTGCGACCCCATAGACGGCAGCCCAGCAGGCCCCTCTGTCCCTGGGATTCTGCAGGCAAGAATACTGGAGAGGGTTACCATTTAAAAGGCACCTGAAAGATATCAGATATGTGGGGGTTTGGGCTACAGTCCTGAGCTTGACCTCCCCTCTACTGGACAGATTTTCTTCTCATTGGGACCACAGCATAAAAGTTCAAGCTCCTCTAAGAGTTTGATTTCTAACCTTAATCCAATATTAATGTCAGTCCATTTTAGGGTCCCAGCAAGAATCAGAAGGCTTAGAACTCCCCCGGTGGCCCAGAGGCTAACTCTCCTCGCTCCCAGGGGGCCCGGGTTCTATCCCTGGGCAAGGAACTAGGTCCCACCTGCTGCAGCAGAGAGTTTGCGTGCTACAGTAAAGATCTCGCCAGCCACAACGCAGATCAAAGGTCCTGCACACCGCAACTAAGACACGGAGCTGCCAAATAAATACATAAAATAAATATTAAAAAATAATCAGAAGGCTGACTCCAGCAGAGTCACCAAGGAGAGTTTCATGAAGTAGGTATTTACAAAGGGGCAGGCAGGTACAGAGAAGCCTGTAGGGGTAGGAGAAGCACCCTGGGGCTACTGACAGCAGGGAGCCCTTGCCTCCTCCAGGCTGGAAAAGGCACCAGGAGGGAGCAGTTAGCAGGACCTGGCCGGAGCTGCAGGGAGGGGCCACCCCCCAGGAGCTGTGCCTTCAGCAGTGGCCGGCCAAGGGGTCAGCACCCCAAACGCATTCTCTCCTGACTGCCCATCTCCAGCACCTGCTCCCTCTAGGCTGAAACCCACAAAAGCCCAGATGTCACAGGAGCCAGGGACTGCAGGCCCCGAAGGCCGAGCTCCTAGGCACAGGGCAGGAAAGAGAAAAAACGGAATATTGTGCCCCCTCGGGATGTCCGCAGAGTTGCCGCTGGTGACATGACAGACCCCATCTCTCCAAAATCATCCTTTCCCTGCTGGTTATTTATGTTGCTACCCTTTTGCAAGGACCATATAAAATATTTTACATGCTTTTAAAACTCATAAATGTAATGAAGCCAAGATGTTTCAGCAAATGTGCTTGAAAACTCCAGCCACAGATCCACTCTTAGCTGGCATCGGGACCCAAGGCACATCTCATGCCCCTCTCAGCATCTGACGCGGAGGCCAATAGATTCATCTCCAGACCTGCTCAGCACCCAGGGTGGCCAGGCTGTCGCTGGGATTGGAGACTGTACCTATTCATTTCCTGCCATCCACCTCTCGCAAATAATCGCTGCTTTTTGAAAAACGGAGTTCAGTCAGTTGGAGATATATCGGTGAAGAGAGATTCTTGCACGGTGTGCGGCACTGGGCCTATAACCTCCAATCTGAGCTTTCTGAGACATGAAAAGAGACACAGACATCTGAACTTGGGCTGATAATCTCTAGGGGCTCAGAGTGAAAGTCGGTAAGAGCTTAGCACAAAACCTGGTATGTGCAAAGAGTAGCTCCCTTGAGTACACAGTATGTGTACTTGATGGCCTTCAGCCCTGTGATGGATGTATAATGTATATATTATTATCCCCATTTTACAGATGGGTGCCTAGAGAATCCCAGGGACGGAGGAGCCTGGTGGGCTGCCGTCTGTGGGGTCACACAGAGTCGGACACAACTGAAGCAACTTAGCAGCAGCAGCAGCAGCAAGTGAGGCCCAGAGGGAGCTAAATCAACTTAACCGGGGCCACATAGCTGGCAAATAGAGCCAGGAGTCAAATCCAGGCAGTCTGATTCCAGAGGACACTCTTAACATTTATGCAGTATCATCTTTTTATTTTTTTCTCCAAACTTTAAACTCTTTTTTTTTTTCCTGTATTGGAGTTTAGCCGATTGACAACGCTGTGATAGTTTCAGATGAACAGCAAAGGGACTCAGTCATACATATACATGCGTCTATTCTCCACCAAACTCCCCTCCCATCCAGGCTGCCTCGTGACATTGAGAAGAGTCCATGTGCTGTACAGTAGGTCCTTGTTGATTATCCATTTTAAATATAGCCGTGTGTATATGACCTTACCAAAGTCCCTCAATTTCCCTTCCCCCCGGCAATCGTGAATTCGTTGTATAAGTCTGTGAGTCTCTTTCTGTTTTGTAAATAAATTCATTTGTATCGTTTCTTTTTAGATTCCACATATAAGGGATTTCATCCGATGCTTCTCCTTCTCTGACTGACTTCACTCAGTAGGACACTCTCCAGGTCCGTCCATGTTATGCAGTATCATCTAAATATTCGGAAGGTCTGCTTGGGAAAATAGGGCGGTAACGTGTGTGGACCGCATGGGTTTGGGTGCATGATAAATGCGTCCAGGTGGTATATTTCAAACCTTTGTCTTCAGAATGCGGGTCAGGCTGAGCCATGGTTCTGATACAGGAGAATGCCCGAGAGCCACAGCTTAGGGTATCTGCTAGGTGCCTGGCACTACTGGGAACACCCAGGTGGCACCTTTAGGGGAGACAGATCTTGGTCAAATAAACTCACAAATAAGCCAAATTGCAGCCGTGATAAATGCTAATAGAGAGGTATCTAGCACTCCTTGGAAAGAAAGCTATGATAAACCTAGGCAGCCTATTAAAAAGCAGAGACATCATTTTGCCAACAAAGGTCCACCTAGTCAAAGCTATGGCTTTTCCAGTAGTCATGTACAGATATGAGAGCTGGACCATAAAGAATACTGAGCACCGAAGAATCGATGCTTCTGAACTATGGTGCTGGAGCAGACTCTTGAGAGTCCCTCGGACTGCAAGGAGATCAGACCAGTCAATCCTGAAGGAAATCAACTCTAAATATTCATTGGAAAGATTGATGCTGGAGCTGAAACTCCAATTCTCTGGGCACCTGATACAAAGAGCCGACTCGCTGGAAAAGATCCTGATGCTGGGAAAGATTGAAGGCAAAAGGAGAAGGGGCCAGCAGAAGATGAGACGGTTAGATAGCATCACTGACTCAATGGACATGAATCTGAGCAAACTTCGGAAGTTAGTGGAGGACAGAGGAGCCTGCTGAGCTGCAGTCCACGGGGTCGCAAAGAGTTGGACACGACTTAGCCACTGAGCAACAGCAAAAATCCAGCTCTCCAATGGCCGTGTGTGAGACAGCCAGAACCTGAATTAGTCAAGAAGTACAGAAGACAGGGCTGAATACAAGATGCCTGAGTTAGGGCTCAAGTTTTGTTTTGTTAGTTAATTTATTTTTTAACTGAAGGGTAATTGCTTTACAAAATCAAGTTTGAGTCATCAACAAGATTTCAGGGAAGACAGAGTGTTCCAGATAGGGAGATGCAAAGGTCCTGTGGTAGGGAGAAAGTCTGAAAAGAAGCTGGTGGAGACTTGGAGGCTGAAAGTGGGATGGTCATGAAAACTTGATGAGAATTTTGACTTCTTCCCCTGGCAGAATATGCTGGTGTGCACAAAATTTGTTATATCACAGCAGAGGCTTCATGGTCCCAGCCCCAGACCTTGGACTTCAGGTTAAAAACTGCTGCCTTCAAGAAGATCTTCATTTACACATGTAAATGGAAGCTATTATCATAATAACTGGTGATATTAAGTCACCTGATGAATTGAGCAAGAAGCTTCCATGCCTCCAGTTTAGATTTTTTCCAGCCACACCCTATAGACCTCAAGCAAAACACTAAAGGAATTTAAAAAATAGAGAGTGGGGAGGAGAGAAATAATCTAGAGGATATTGAAATGTAAGCATAACAAAAGAGATCTCGGGACCTGAAATCCAAAAAGAGTTTTTGTCTTTGTCCCACCTTAGAACACACCTAAAACCCCACCTGGGGATGCTTCCCTTTGATTTTCCAGCTCAAAATCCAGAATCATTTTAGGCAACTGTCTTGAAATCATGCCTTAAAGCCACGCTGATGAGTCTGACTATGGAATGTAGCAGATCTGGGTTCCAGTGCAGACAGGGTTCCAGCACTTCAGAAGGTCATTTTACTTTTCAGTAACTTTGTTCTCTCATCTGTAAAACGGGGAGAAAAGTAGGTACCCTCCCCACCCCCCGCACTCTGCACCTTCCTTTCTTGTTTGAAAGCGAAATTTTAGTCGCTCAGTCGTGTCTGACTCTTTGCGACCCCATGGACTGTAGCCCGCCAGGCTCCTCTGTCCATGGGATTCTCCAGGGAAGAATACTGGGGTGGGTTGCCATTTCCTTCCCCAGGGGATCTTCCCAACCCCAGGGATCAAACCCGTGTCTCCCGCATTGGCAGGCAGACGCTTTACCACCAGGCCGCCAGGGAAGCCTAATGCCCAGATGCACAACCCCAGTTAACCTCGCCCTCCACTTCCTCCCTACCGAGTCTCACAGGTCCTCAGGTCTCTGACCAGCTCCCTGCTACCCCGCACCCCAACCACAAGTCGCGGTCTCATCCCTTTCAACCTGCAGGAAGGGGACTCCATCAGAAGGGGACAGTCCCAACTTGGCCCAGCTCGATATATAAGTCGGCTTATCCCTACATCCATTCCATGTCTTATCTGCCCCCACTCTACCAGGAAGTGGGGCTTCAGCTGCGAGACTAAGCCATCAAGAGGGAGCAGGTGATGAATCAATACACGGGAAATGCGTGACACACTGCTGGATTATGCTGAGAAACCCGAGCAGGACAAGGACAGGATGTTTATGACAGTGGGGACCTGCATGGCAGGAGGGTGCTGATACCCACGGCGGGGGTTCTGAAAAGGGGACAGACCGCAGAGACCAGCCAGTGAAGGACGGAGCCCCGTGGCTCTCTGTGTGTGCCAGGCAGGGGGCAAAGCGAAGTGGAGCAGCCTGGTTGGAGGATTTGAAAACAGGGAAGGGAGGAGCTTCCCCGGCGGTCCAGTGGTTAAGAGTCTGCGCTTCCACTGCAGGGGACGTGGGTTTGATTCCCGGTCGGGGAACTAAGATTCAGCAAGCCTCGGAGCCAAAAAAACAGAGAGAGAGAGGAAAAAAGAAAGAAAAAGAGGCAAGGGGGGCGGATGGCAGAGCAGAGTAAGAGGCTGACAAGAGAGAGGAGAGATGAGGCCAGAGAAGACGCGGACACCCCTCCTGGAGGAGTTCCACTGTGCATCTTTGGAAGGTCTTCCGCTTCCCTCCCGCTGTTAAAGGATGTCTTCCTTCCACCTGAGGAGGCGCCACCTCTTTCCTAGGACCACAACCCCAAAGCACCGTGGCGAGCCCCAGGGACCTTGTCACTTCTTGCTGGATCTCTCTCCCCAGGACCATCAGTCTCTGCACCTCCTGAACCACCTGTTCACCAGTGTCTCCCCACCCTCTTTCTCCAGCCCAGGCCTCCCTTTTAAGGCGCAGCTGTTACTGCTGCTATTTCGTCACTAAGTCCTGTCCGACTCTGCGATCCCATGGACTGTGGCCCGCCAGGCTCCTCTATCCATGGGATTTCCCAGGCAAGGATACTGGAGTGGGTTGCCATTTCTTCTCTAGGGAGGCTTCCCGACCCAGGGATCGAACCCAAGTCTCCTGCATTACAGGCAGATTCTTTACTGCTGAGAGATTTCTCCAAAAATCCCCAAATCTCATGGGGACTTGCCTCCTGGTCCAGAGGTTAAGATTTTGGCTTTCAATGCGGGCATTTCAGGTTCAGTCCCTGGTTGGGGAGCTAAAACCACCCCTTTAGCCCCATGCCATAAACGAAAACAAAAAACAGAAACAATATTGTAGCAAACTCAGTAAAGACTTTTAAAATGGTCCTCATCAAAAGAATCTTAAGCAAAAACAAAAATTGCATGGGATTTCCTGCTGTGAGCCAAGTTCTGTTCTAAAGGCTGGGATTCAGAAGTGAAAGAAACAGCCCCAAATCCCTGCTTTTTTCTAGTGGACAAAACCAGTTATGTTAAGAATACAGTGTCAGGTATGAAGATTTTCTGCTGGGAAAACAACAGAGAGGGTAAATAAAGAGCAGGTGGCGGGGGCGCCAGCCGCTGCGGGGGCGGGCCTGGATGCCGATCCCCAAGGCAGGGGCGGGTCTGCGGGCTTGGTACATGGCAGATGTTCAGGGAAAAGCTACTGAGCAGCTCTAAAGTTGTCGTGGTAGAAAGAGAAGGATGAAATGAAGAGCGTGCAATCTGACCCACGTGGCTCAGTGACCCCAGGTGGCTCAGTGGTCAAGAATCCGCCTTTCAGTGCAGGAGGTGTGGGCTCAATCCCTGGGTCGGGAAGATCCCCCAGAGAAGGAAATGGCAACCCACCCAGTAATCTCATGGACAGGGGAGCCTGGTGGGCTACTGTCCACGGGGTCACAAAGAGTCAGACACGACTTAGCGACTAAAAAACAGAGAACAATCTGCCCCACGCTAAGGAGACTCCAGCCCAAAATATTGATGGATTGGATAGATGTTTTAGAAATGTTTATTAAAATAGTTCTATTTGTGGCGATGATGACATAATTCCCCTAGCGCTCTTATTTTTTTTTCAATATTTATTTATTTTGGCTGCACTGGGTGTTAGTTGGGGCAGGCACGATCTAGTTCCCTGACCAAGGACCAAACCCAGGCCCCCTGCCTTGGAAGCGCAGAGTCTTACCCCCTGGACCGCCGGGGAAGCCCCCTCTAGAGCTCTTGGTACACTGGTGGCAGGCACAGGACCTCCTTGAATCCCCTGAAGAACTGGGGCGAGGTCAACATTGTCAGCCTCAGGGTCAGGTCCCCTGGGGTGACCGTGGCTTAGGAGGCGCTGGTTGCAAGTGGGGAGGGGAGCAGTGCCCCTGCAGCAGGACTGACGTGCTGTCATCTTTCTTGTCTCAGGGTCCTCACGGGCCATCGAGAGCAGGGGTCTCAACCAGGGGCCCTTCTGCCCCCTCTCCTGCGGACATTCTGCAGTGTCTGGAGACATGTTTGGCTGCCATACTGAAGGGAGGGGCTGCTACTGGGATCCAGGTAGAGGCCGGGGATGCTGTTCAACATCCCATGATGCCCAGGACAGCCCCCCGCAAAGCACCATCCCTCCCCAAGCCGTCGCTAATGTGACGTTGAAGAAAGCCTGATGGAGAGCTTAGATGAAGGGCAGTGAGTGGGAGGGGCAGAGGCGCCCTTGGAGAACCTCAGGAGAGCTTCTCCCCAGGAAAAGGCATTCGATCTAGGACCAGGAGGCTCAGCGTCCAGGGGTCCCGCTTCAGACGACGGGGCACCAGGCGGAGGTTCTGAGCCCTTGATTATAGGAAGGGCTTCATTTCCGCCAGGGACAGTGTTCAAAGTCTTGACAACTATGTAGCAGTTTTTAAAGAAGCCGATATTTGGTTCCATCCCCTCCCCAGCTGAACAATTTCGACCTAGAGTATTATTCTATCACCAGTGAGACCTCAGGGCAAAAAAAAAAAAAAAAAAAAATGCACACAGAAAGGAAAAGAAGAGAGGGGAAATAACAATGAAGAATGATTGCAAGTAATAAAAAAGACCAGTCCCAGAGGTGACCAGTCCCAGCCAGCTTCAGCCTGGCTCCAAACCTGGAGCGAAGCTCGCTCCGCCTGGGGGGCGCTTCCTTTGAGGAGGCGCGGGTGCCTCTTCTGCTGGGCACTGTCCATCGGCCTCATTTCTGATCTTCAACTTGTCCAAGCTCATTCCAGCCTCAGGGCCCTGGCTGTTTGTGAAGCATTCTTCCTCCGCGCATCAGCAGCTCTGGACGCATGAACCCATGAACTCAGGTGGCCTCCACCTCCGGTCACTCTGTAATCACCTGTACCCTTCACGGCATGTATTTACCTGTGTATCTGCCGCCTGTCTTCCTCACTGGGCTCTGAGAGGCGGACTCTTCTTTACCAAATCCTGGGGCCTAGCACCTTGCCTGCCCCACGGATTGTAGCAAGAAGCAAATGGGTGGGACTTCCCGGGTGGTCCAGGGGTAAGGAGTCCGCCCGCCAATGCAGGGGACGTGGGTTCGATTGCTGGTCAGGGAAGACTCCACGTGCCATGGGGCGACTGAGCTCACGCGCTGCAAGTACTGAGCCATGCCCTGCAGCGAGAGAAGCCACTGCAACGCGAAGCCTCTGACAGCAATGAAGACTCAACAATAAATTAATTAGTTTAAAAATTAAAAAATAAAAAACAAATGGGTGACTGGCAGTCAGAGGAGCTGATAGAAAGCCTGGATTGGCTGCTTCTGAGGTGGGTGCCCTGGGTCACAGCTATTCTCATCCTCAGTTTCTGCATCTGCAAAATGGGAATAATAATACCTCTCTGTTGGAATTGTGAGGATAGTTCCATAAGGGCCCCAGCATGGTGTCTTTAATTTAGTTGGAACCCGATAAATACTGGTCTTTCCTGATAAACTCTTCTCAAAAGACCAGCCTTCCAGAATCTTCCCCTCCCTCTCCAACCACACCCAGGTCTTTTATACTCCCTATAAAAATATCCCAGAGGTATACAGGGCTTTCTGCATAGCTATGGAATTTTCTGTCAGAGGTCAGATACCGGAGGACAATGGTGGGTTTGCTTAGATTGAGTTAGTATTTCCCTGGGTTTATGCTGACCTAATCAACTCTCATCTCCAACAAAGTTTCTGAAACTGAACTCACTGCCTCTGACCCTCCCTGTCTCGATACGCTCTCTGTCTTGGTGAAAGACACTATCGCTGTCCACCCCCATCCCACCTCCAGCCTCTCCACCCAACTACTCATTCATCCGTTCACTCATTCATTCAAGAGCTAACATTTTGGACGATGTCACCCACGAGATGACTCACAGCCTTGGCAAATGTTTTCTGCAAAGGATCAGATAGAAGCATTTTAGGTTTTTCGGACCAAGAGGCAGAACTGAGGATTTTTGTTTCGAACTTGTACCTGGATATTTACAGCAGCTTTATTGTTCGTTTACTTGGCTGTGCTAGGTCTTAGTTGCGGCATGCAGAACTTAGTTCCTGCATTGGGAACTCGGAATCTTAACCACTGGACAGCCAGAGAGGTCCCCAAACTGGGGATATTATGTGGATACTTATGTAAGGGAGAAAACCAAATTTTCAGTTAATGAACTTCAAAATATAATAACAATGTAAGGAAAGTAAAGTCGCTCAGTCGTGTCCGACTCTTTGCAACTCCATGGACTGTAGCCCGCCAGGCTCCTCCATCCATGGGATTCTCCAGGCAAGAGTACTGGAGTGGGTTGCCATTTCCTTCTCCAGGGGATCTTCCCCGAACAAGGATCGAACCCGGGTCTCCCGCATTGTAGGCAGACGCTTTACCATCTGAGCCACCAATTTTTTTTTCAATGTTAAGTCTATGAATGAAGAGAATGGAATTCTTTTGGAGGATAACATTGCTTGACTGGAGTTCAAAGTCATGTTTTTTATCCTGAAGGAGATAGTGAAGTTTTCTCTGTAAGAAAGAAAGAAAGTGAAGTCACTCAGTCGTGTTCGACTCTTTGCGACCCCATGGACTGTAGGCTCCTCTGTCCATGGGATTTTCCAGGCAAAAGTACTGAGCTGGGCTGCCATTTCTCTGTAAAGTCCCTTGTTAACGCACGGGTCCTGCAAACCAAAGGCAGGCTGGACTTGGCCTTTGGGCTGCTGTTTGCTGACGCCTCGCGTGGCCCTCAGAAGTTGCTCAGTTCTGAAGGTCGGCCCTAGCCCTGCAAGGCCTTGGGTAAGTCATTTACCTCTCTGTGCCGTAATCTGCTCCCCTGGAAAATGGGGGAGATAGCAACAGAAATTACCCCATAGGGTACTTGATTTTTTTAATATATGAATGCGTTGGGTTTTGTTTTGTTTTTTTGGTTCTGGGTCTTCCCTGCTGCACGGGCTTTCCAGCATAACAAGTCCCAAGTGAGGAGTGAAGACCCCAGGCCATACTGACTTCCCCCAGCCTTCCTGTTTCTGGACATGACGTGGCGCTTGGGTAAAACATCTAGGAACCGTCCTTGGCCTCTCTCTTCTCTCCCTGTATCCAGTCATCCAGTCTGTCTCCAAGTCCCACGTATTCCTATCCAAGCATCTCTCCTGGAGCCACCGGTCATCTCTCCCTCCTGGGCCCATTCATTGCTGGAGTCTCCACCGCTGGGGTCCATCACTGCACTCACAGCTCTCCTTCTAAAACCTGATGAAAGTCATGTCGTTTCTCCACTCAAAACCTTCCAGCAGCTTTTCATCTCACTAGACAAAAAGCAATGTTCTCTTTAAAAGCAGAAGGCTGTTTCACTGCTCTTAGCAGTCATATCAAGATAAAAAGTGAAAGTGTTAGTTGCTCAGTCCTGTCTGACTCTGTGACCCCATGGACTGTAGCCCACCAGGCTCCTCTGTCCATGGAATTCTCCAGGCAACAATACTGGAGTGGGTGGCCATGCCCTCCTCCAGGGAATCTTCCCGACCCAGGGATTGCAATGCAGGTTCTTTACCATCTGAGCCACCGGGGAAGCCATATTAAGATGAAGCTTCTTTAAAAGGTTCAAGCCTTATGTGTTTTTGGTGCAGGACAATTAATGTTTTCGTAAACATCCTATGTAATTACTCCTCTTGAGTAATTTTTTACATCTTTGAAATGTCCTGATACTTATTTGGGTATCTATTTGGTAGGGTGTCACTGTGATATGACATTTAATATACATGGAAGGGTAATTTTTTTTTTAAATAAAATGAATGGAAGGAAGGAAAAAAGAGGTAACAGCATCTTTTATTTAAGATAGACATATAATACATAAAAACCTGGGAAAAGATACTTAACACACTAATCGTTCAGTTCAGTCACTCAGTCGTGTCTGACTCTCTGCGACCCCATGGACTGCAGCACGCCAGGCCTCCCTGTCCATCACCAACTCCCGGAGTTTACCCAAACTCATGCCTGTTGACTCGGTGATGCCATCCAGCCATCTCATCCCTTTTCCTCCTGCCCCCAGTCCCACCCGGCATCAGAGTCTTTTCCAATGAGTCGACTCTTCGCATGAGGTGGCCAAAGTATTGGAGTTTCAGCTTTAGCATCAGTCCTTCCAATGAACACCCAGGACTGAACTCCTTTAGGATGGACTGGTTGGATCTCCTTGCAGTCCAAGGGACTCTCAAGAGTATTCTCCAACACCACAGTTCAAAAGCATCAATTCTTTGGCACTCAGCTTTCTTCACAGTCCAACTCTCACATCCATACATGACCACAGGAGAAACCATAGCCTTGACTAGACGGACCTTTGTTGGCAAAGTAATGTCTCTGCTTTTTAATATGCTGTCTAGGTTGGTCATAACTTTCCTTCCAAGGACTAAGCATCTTTTAATTTCATGGCTGCAATCACCATCTGCAGTGATTTTGGAGCCCAAGAAAATAAAGTCTGACACTGTTTCCACTGTTTCCCCATCTATTTCCCATGAAGTGATGGGACCAGATGCTGTGATCTTAGTTTTCTGAATGTTGAGCTTTAAGCCAACTTTTTCACTCTTTAGGAAATGCAAATCAAAACCACAATGAGAAACTACCTCACACCCATTAGATAGTTACTAACAAAACCTGGAAAATAACAAGTGTGAGTGAGTATGATTTCCATTCTAAAGGAAATCAGTCCTGAATATTCATTGGAAGGACTGATGTTGAAGCTGAAACTCCAATACTTTGGCCGCCTAATGTGAAGAGCTGGCTCATTTGAAAAGGTCCTGATGCTGGGAAAGATTGAAGGTGGGAGGAGAAGGGGACGACGGAGGATGAGATGGTTGGGTGGCATCTCCGAGTCGATGGACATGAGTCTGAGTAAACTCTGGGAGCTGGTGATGGACAGGGAGGCCTGGCCTGCTGCAGTCCATGGGGTCACAGAGTCGGACACAACTGAGCGACTGAATGGAACTGAGTGAGTATGCAGAGAAACTGGAACTGTTGCATAGTGTCAGTGGCAATGTAAACTGGTGCAACTGTTGCTGAAAATAGTATGGCAGCTTCTTAAACAATGAAAAATAGAATTATACACACTGCTATATGTAAAATAGATAATCAACAGTGACCTACTGTTCAGCACAGGGGACTCTGCTGAGGACTCTGTAATCACCTGAAGGGGAAAAGAATCTGAAAAACAATAGATCTATGTATGTGTTAATTGCTCAATTGTGTCCAACTCTTTGTAACCCCATGGACCATAGCCCACCAGGCTCCACTGTTCATAGAATTCTCCAGGTAAGAGTACTGGAGTGGGTAGCTATTCCCCTCCCCAGGGAATCTTCCTGACCCAGGAATCGAACCGGGGCCTTCCTGCATTGCATGCGGATTCTTTACCCTCTGAGCCACCAGGGAAGCCCCAAGATACATGTATACCTGACTCACTTTACTGTGCCCCTGAAGCTAACACAACATTGTAAATCAACTGTACTCCAATAAAAACTGAAAGAGAAAACAACTAAAAATTGAATTACCATATGACGCAGCAATTCTACTTCTGGGTATTTATTCCCCGAATAATTAAAAGCCAGGCCTATTAGAAGATACTTGCGTATTCATATTCATAGCAACATGATGTACAATAGCCAGAAGGCAGAAGCAACCCTTCTGTGTTGTGACAGATGAGTCTATAAGTTAAATGTGGTATATACACACAAAAGATTATTCCCTTAAAAATGAAAAATACCAGTACTGGCCACACCATGGATGTACCTGAGGATATGATGCCAAATGAAATAAGCCAGTCACACAAAGGCAAACACTGTATGATTCCTCTTGCATGAAGTACCCAGAGTATTCAGACAGAAAGTAGAATGGTGGTTGCCAGGCTGAGCTGAGGGAGAATTGGGGAGTTAGTGATTAATGGGTATGGAGTTTCAGTCTTGCTAAATGAAGAGAGTGATGGTTGCACGATAATGTGAATGCATTTAATACCACTGACCTTCATTATTTTGAATTGTTAAGATATTACGTTTGATGTGTATTTTCCACAGTTTTTTAAATTGTAAAATAAAACCCAAAAAACTAGAGTCATGACCTCTGAAAGGCCCCCCCATTACCCCTCATTCACTCCAGTCCCGCCCCAGTGGCCTCTTTAAATTTCTCCAAAGAGGGCAAACACATTCCTGCCCCAGGGCCTTTGCACTGTCTGTTACCTGGAATGCCCTTCCCACAGATAGCAGCTTGCCCGCCACCTCCTTCATGTCTCCGCTCACATGCCTCCTTATCAGCGAGGTCTTTCCTCATTCCTCCGCCAAAAACGCATCCTCTGACGTTCTCTGTCCCTTTATGTTGTTTCGCTGTCTTCGTGGTATTCGCTTCTAGCTGACACGTATTGAAGGTATTTGTTTACGCAAAGACGAATGAAGTGATCAGGGTGCCTTCTGTCATGGAATGGCAAGTCTGCAAGGTAACTTATGCCTTCCACAGCTGCATCCCCTCGTCCCATCCCAGCGCCATGCTAGGCAGAGTCCACGCTCCCTCGACCACCACTGTTTGCATGACCCAGTACTGTTCACATTAGGTTTGGGGGGGGAGGTGCCTTTTTTTTTTTTGACTGCCTGGCACAGCTTGTGGGATCTTAGTCCCCTGCCAGCGATTGAACCGGGGTCCTCTGCAGTGAAACACAGAGCCCTAACCCCTGCACGGCCAGAGAATTCCCCTTTTGCCCATTTTAGACCACGTGAGTTTTTTCATCCTAAAATTCTCAGCACTCAGCCCAAGGCCTGGCACCTAGAGGACAAAATAATTCTTCATTGAATGAATGATAGTCAAGTAAATCGAATGACTCTGGCCCCCAGGCTATCATGTATGTTGTGGGTCTACTTAATATTATCACAAACCTTAGATTAATCTTTCTACTATAGCCTGAAAAAGTGTGTGTGATAACGATACGTGCTTCCTGAACACCAGTATAAGCCAGAGGCTTTACTACCATCATTTCTAATTTTTGAAGCAAAGTAGAGATTAGTTTCTCCATTTACCGGCAAAGGAAATCAGGTTTGGAGAGACGGAGAGAGGCTGGAGGATAATGACAAAAGACAGGATGCACACCCCGGCTCTTCCCTGTTGCCCAGGTTAAGAAATGAACTTTCAGGACACTCCCTGGCGGTCCAGGGGTTAGGATTCAATGCCTTCACGGCTGGGTCCTGGGTTCAATTCATAGTTGGGGAACTAAGATCCTGAAAGCTGCATGGCACAGCCCCAACAAAAAAACTCAAGAGTAAAACAAACCAACAGCTGTCCTTAGCTCCTGTTCTGTTTCCTAGGAGCGCCTTCCTATTCGGCGTCTATTTCTTCCTCGACATTTGTCACCCCTCCCTTCCTCCCCTCCTATTTTTCTTCTTCACCCTTTGCTTCTTTCTGCTCTTTTCTGCTCTCTCTCTGCTTTTCCCTCTTTCCCTCCATTTCAGCACCTCATCTCAGTCTTTGTAACCAGACCAGAGCCAGGTCATTTGTTTATTTGGAAGCTGGAGCTGAGAAAAGAAGTCAAAATCTCTCCGCACGTTAAAACAAAGACGGGGCATTTTATATTCCCTTTCATGGGCAAAAGATGATCCTTCCTTTCTTCCCCTTCACAAAATCCATTTCAGTGTTTATAGACCGGTTATCTTAACAATGACTGCCCTTTGCTTTTCTCTCTGTGCCAATTAACATTCTTAATTGCCTCGCTCTAACCCACTCACTTTTTGTGTCTTGGGCAGAGTTCTCTGACAAGTTTATTTTCAATTATAATTTATATTACAATGATAGATAGATATTTATGACAGTAAACTTTCCAGTGCTGGGCTTTTAGCTCTTAAAGTTTTGTTATAATAAAGAATGCTTGTGGCAAATTGACAGAAGTGCCTTCTCAGTGTTATTTTTTTTTAAGACAAGTCCAGAATAGGTATTTTTGGGGAGGCGGGGGAAGCCGGGTGTGTGTCTGGAAGGTAATCACAAAAAAGAAAGAGGAAAAAAGCAAGAGAAAACTTTTAGGAAAGGCTGTGGGGGCCAATACAGAAATGTTCAAAGAATGAATCAGAACTGCTAGCAAAGGGAATGCAGTGGAAAGCGCTTTTTAGCAGAAAAATTGTTCAATCAATTGAACCTTCAACTTGCTTTTGAAAATCTATACATTTCTCCTGTCCAGTTACGAAATATCTGAATGTCCCGATAAGCATGTTTATGGTTTTACCCTTTTAGCTTGACCACTCATGTCATCCAGGCCCATGTCTTGCACAAGAACCCACCAAGGAATAAGAGAGTATTTTCAGAAGCTTTTGATGTGTTGTGAATTTGAGAAGCACCAGCACTTATTGCAGAAAAACTGAGGATGTGTGGTCTTCAGAAAGCCCAAATTTGCACAGAGCCAGAGCAACAGGATGGTCACTCTCATATTCTCTATAATAAAGACAACTCAATATGTAACAGGGATTGGTTAAGCGGATTAAAGGTTCATCCGTAGAGTGAAAAAATGACATGATAAAACACATTGACAAAGATTTGTTGTTATCAAGGTAGAAAAGGCTGATGCTGTCCCGTTCAAGTGAAACAGAACTGCAAAATGTTTTTTTTTCTAAAATGTATTTTCAAATAGATCTCAACTCTGTAAAAGTTATGATATTCATGAAAGAAAGATCAGAAGAAAATTCACTCTAATATTATCTTTCTGTCATCTGTAGAAGCAGCAGAAAAATTACTCACATCATCCCAATGAGGGAATGAGGGAATATAAGCCTGTACAATTTGAGAGAAAAGGCGGGGATGCATGGGTTTGATTCAGTTGGGGGGGTGAACAAGGTTCCCCTAGAGAAGCTGTTGTTCAGCCGCTCAGTCATATCTGACTCTTTCAGCTATATACCCCAAAGTGGACATGCTAGATCCTATGGTAATCCTATTTTGATTTTTTAAAGAAACCGCCATACTATTTTCCACGACAGCTGCACATTGTACATTTCCATCAATGGTCAGCTCAGTTCAGTTCAGTCACTCAGTTGTGTCCAACTCTTTGTGACCCCATGGACTGCAGCACGCCAGGCCTCCTTGTCCATCACCAACACCTGGACCTTGCTCAAACTCATGTCCATTGAGTCAGTGATGTCATCCAACCATCTTAACTTCTGTCGTCCCCTTCTCCTCCCACCTTCAGTCTTTCCCAGCATCAGGGTCTTTTCAAATGAGTCAGCTCTTTGCATCAGGTGGCTAAAGTGTTGGAGAAGCTAAGGATTCTGTTTTAGCTGAGGTATAGGCTTAAAACTCAGCATTCGAAAAATAAAGATCATGGCATCCAGTCCCATCACTTCATGGCAAATAGATGGGGGAAAAAGTAGAAACAATGACAAATTTTCTTTTCTTGGGCTTCAAAATCACTGCAGACGGTGACTGCAGCCATGAAATTAAAAGACACTTACTCCTTGGAAGGAAAGGTATGACAAACCTAGTCAGTGTATTAAAAAGCAGAGACATCACCTTACTGACAAAGGTCTGTTTAGTCAAGGCTATGGTTTTTCCGGTAGTCATGTATGGAAGTGAGAGTTGGACTATAAAAGAAGCTGAGTGCCAAAGAATTGATGCTTTTGAACTGTGGTGTTGGAGAAGACTCTTGAGAGCCCTTTGGACCACAAGGAGATCCAACCAGTCCATCCTAAAGGAAAGCAACCCTGAATGTTCATTGGAAGGACTGGATGCTGAAGCTGAAGCTCCAATACTTTGGCCACCTGATGCGAAGAGCCAACTCCTTGGAAAAGACCCTGATGCTGGGAAACACTGAGGGCAGGAGGAGAAGGGGACGACAGAGGATGAGATGGCTGGATGGCATCACCGACTCGATGGACATGGGTTTGGGTAAACTCTGGGAGTTGGTGATGGACAGGGAGGCCTGGCGTGCTGCAGTCCTTGGGCTCACAAAGCATCAGACACAACGTAGTGACCGAATGACAGCGACTGTTGATGTACAATATACACAAGTCACAGGCACGCAGCATAGTGAGTCACAGTGTTAAAGGCTACACTCCTCATACAGTTGTTATAAAATATTGGCTACATTCCCTGTGCTGTGCAATATGTCCTTAGATCTTATTTATACTTAATAGCTTCTACCTCTTAATTCCTACCTATCTATTGTCCCTCCCTGCTTCCCTCTTCCCACTGGTAACTAGTTGGTTCTCTATAGAAAATAAGAGGATTTACCGTGATTGCGATTTAGTATCTTGTTTTACTGAAAGGGCTTCCCTGGTAGCTCAGATGGTAAAGAATCTGCCTGCAATACAGGAAATCCGGGTTTGATCCTTGGGTTGGGAAGATCCCCTGAAGGAGAGCAGGGCAACCTGCTCCAGTATTCTTGTCTGGAGAATTCCATGGAAAGAGGATCCTGGTGGGCTACAGTCCTTGGGGTTGCAAAGAGTCAGACAGGACTGAGTGACTAACACTTTCACTTTTATCAGGAATTATTATTTTATTTTAATAAAATTTTAAATAAATAAAAATTATTTTTATTATTATTGAAAAGAAAAGGATTAGATAGTTGCTAATATGGCCAACCAGTCCATCCTAAAGGAGATCAGTCCTGAGTGTTCATTGGAAGGACTGATGTTGAAGCTGAAACTCCAATACTTTGTGCCCCTGATGCGAAGAGCCAACTCCTTGGAAAAGACCCTGATGCTGGGAAACACTGAGGGCAGGAGGAGAAGGGGACGACAGAGGATGAGATGGCTGGATGGCATCACCGACTCGATGGACATGGGTTTGGGTAAACTCTGGGAGTTGGTGATGGACAGGGAGGCCTGGCGTGCTGCAGTCCATGGGGTTGCAGAGTCAGACACGACTGAGCGACTGAACTGAAACTGAACATGGCCTTGAAAATCATACTACCTATAGACCTGGTTTCTCAGCTTTGGCACTGCTGACTCGTCGCTCTCTGTTGTAGGTGGGCGGCTGTCCTGGGTTATATGGGGTATTAGCATGCTCTCCCCGCCTAAGCCTGCTATGTTATGGCCTCTCCCTACTATGGATCAGGAGCTCTCTTTCATTGCCGTATGTCCCCAGGCAGTGGGGAGGTCGAATCACCCCTATTGAGAACCGCTGCCTTGGACTTCACAGTGTAAGGCCTGACCAATCTTCTCAGAGCATGTTAAGTGCCCCAGATTGCCCTAAAGACCTGTGGGCATGGACCACAGTGGGCCCGTCAAGGGACTGAGGGACCAAAAAATCCCAGTAGCCTCAACTTTCTCATTCCTAGTCCATCTCCTCTTCAACGGAAGTAACTGGGAGAAACTCCTATTTCTGACAGTTCAATCCTGCTTTAATGAACTTGCTGGAGTAGCTATACTTTTTTTTTCTTTGAGTATGCAGTTGTGGGATTTAATATATTAGAGGATATATTAACAGGGAAGACTAATTAGAGCTAGAAATTGTTCAATACCAATTTGGGATTGATAAAATGTTAACAAGCAGAGAGACATTAAAACAGGAATCGGGAGAGTGTCATCATTTAAGTGGTGATTACTGCAATTAGCCAGATCTTGCAAATATAAATCATCTCAATAAAAGAGTTCTGGGTCAGGACACTCAGAAGAGTGGACAGTCGGCCCCATAACAGAGCACTCCCAGTGAATGACAAAGATGAATTCTGAGGCAATTTTCGCTCAACTTCTAAATCTAGATTTGAACGGCTGCTTCCTGATATACAAAGCCTTCTATTTGAGGCAGGCAGATATCAAATCGATGAGTCCATAGCCTCCAAGAGGTTGGTCCATGTTGAGGAAAAAAGCCACTCTTTTTACTTCCTGAACCCAAACCTTAGATTTCCCAAATTAAAGCAGCTGTGGTCACCACATTGGTCCATTTAGCTGTTTCCTGGTACAAACAATTAGGGACCCAAAGGGGTGATCATTTCACAGTGGCAGACTGCGGTTTATGGACACCAGCCTTGCCATTTCTGTCTTTTCAAGACTAAGATGCTGGGAATCCATGTAGGAAAAAAGTACGCAGGTAATTATGGCTCTTTCAATTATAGGGACAACCAAATATCTAATCGGGAAGCCCAGATGGCTCAGTGGTAAAGAATCTGCCTACAGTGCGGGAGACATGGGTTCCATCCTTGGGTCAGGGAGATCTCCCGGAGGAGGATGTGGCCACCCACTCCAGTACTCTTGCCTGGGAAACCCCATGGACAGAGGAGCCTGTCGGGCTACAGTCCATGTGATGGTAAAGAGTCGGACATCACTGAGCACTCAACGTAACATAAATACCTACTCACCTTCTTAACAACAGCTTCGTTTAGACCTGCTGTACATATCATAAAATTCACCCACTATAGGCATACCCCAGTGATTTTTAATAAATACATATGGCTGGGCAGCCATCAGTTTGTACTTGCCTTTTTTTCCACTTGTGGTAGGATATACATACCATAAAATTTCACCATTTAACCGTCTCTAAAAAGGTGAACTCATCAGTGGTAAGCAGGACATTCATATCACTGTACAGTCTCCAGCACTCTCTGCATCTTGCAAACCTGAAACTCTGTACCCTTAGACAACAACCCCCCAATTCTCCCTCCACCCAGCCCCTGGTGGTCACCCCTCTACTTTCTGTCCGCATGATTGTGACTTCTCTAGGTACCTCCTAGAACTGGAATCGTATTTGTCCTTGTGGGACTGGTTTATTTCCCTTCGCGTAATATCTTCAAGGTTCATCCAGGCTGTAGCAAGTCAGAGTTTCTTTCATTTCTAAGGGTGAATAATATTTCATCGTATGTAGACACCACAGTCTGTTTAGCCAGCAACCTGTTGAGGGACTCTTGGGTTGTGTCCGCCTTCTAGCTCCTGTGAATATGGGCGAACAGGCTACTGTTGACATCCCGGCTTTCAGTTCTTTCAGCTACATACACAAAAATGGAAATGCTGGATCCTATGGTAATTCTATTTTGATTTTTTAAGAAACCACGACAGTTGCGCACTGTACATTTCCATCAATGGTCAGTTCAGTTCAGTTCAGTCGCTCAGTCGTGCCCGACTCTTTGCGACCCTATGGACCGCAGCACACCAGGCCTCCCTGTCCATCACCAACTCCCAGAGCTTGCTCGAACTCATGTCCATCGATTTGGTGATGCCATCCAACCATCTCATCCTCTGTTGTCCCCTTCTTCTCCTGCCCCCAGTCCCTCCCAGCATCAGGGTCTTTTCCAGTGAGTCAGTTCTTCGCATCAGGTGGCCAAAGTATTGGAGTCTCAGCCTCAGCATCAGCTTCACCGTCAATGGTAATTGGCTTTTAATACCCTGTTTTATATTCAGCCCCCCAAAATCCTTCTCCAAAGTCACTGGCTGTGACTTCCGTGTTCTGTTATGATGGCTGTGCTAGAGACACAGGGGTGAAGGTGTCTGCCCTCGTGGAGCCTGCTCTGTGCAAAACCAATCATAAATGCATATACCATTCAATCTATAATTATACATTTTGAACTATGCTATAAAAGGAAAGAATTGGCTTCTAAAAGAGCTAGACTAACAGGCGAGACTGTTCTAATTTGGATGAGAACAAACCGGTTTTAGGAAGAAAAATTCGAACTGAGACTGGGAGCTTAGTAGAAATGGGCAGGTGAAGAGAGGCAAAGAACAGGAGGGGAGAAAGTTCCTTGCGGAACACACCAGAGGTGGATTCTGTGGACTTGGAAGGTTTGAGTTCCACAGACGACTATACCTTTAACTGGAAAGTTCCTGAATTTATACGTTCAGCATACAACTGTTAGTACCCAGGAGGCATTGGATGAAATGGGAATAAAAAAGGATTTTAATGATGATAAAATGGGATTATATATCCCAAATACCCTTAAACACGATAAATCCTCAGTGTTCTTAGACTGCTTGTGGAAAGGTATAAAAGAAGTCAATTTCCCGACAATTTCTGTCTGGGGCAAACAGGGAGAAGAACCTGATTATACACAAACCCAGTCATCTAACAAAAGGCATTACAAAGTTTAATCCTGTGCACCAATCTTTTTTTTTTTCTCTTCCCTGACTCTCATCACACATTCAGGTCTTTCGGTTGTTTAAGGAATATTAAATAATCAAAAAATTACCTTGGCTTAGCGACTAGCCTTCCGCACCACTCACCCCCCTCCGCTTTGTTCTAAGGTCTTACTTTGCCTCTGGATTACTAGCTGCTGGCCGCAGCTCATCAGTTGGAGGTAGATTTGAAAAGTGTACTGGGTCTTTCTTTTCAATATTCATGGAAGATTTTCCTTTGGGGAAAACTTCTCTTTGGCTTTATCTGTCGAAGTTATTTCTGCAGACCCTGGATTTTTCAGGACAGGCTTACTGTAACGTGTTTCATTTACCACAATATTTTCTTGTTTGGCTATCTTGTCCATATTCAGCTACAGCTGGATCATGGGCATCGGGGTGTGATAAAAGAATTTTGAAGTTGGGCTTAGGGATTGAGCTCACCCGCTTCTTAATTATGTTACTTCAGGTCCTTACACCTCAGTTTCCTCGTTTTCAAAATGGACACAACAATGCCTCTATCTTGGAAGAGAAAACTAGGGAGTGTCCATCTCTCGAAGTCTGTGGTGCATGCCAGGGGCTCAATCAACTGTTATTATTATCACTTGGAGACTCACGAGACACGCTTTTACTACCTTGTTCTAAGCAGAACCGACTACCATGTTTTCATTGTCACCAACTAAAGTAAGTAAATATAAACACCTACATGTGAAATGAACTTTTCCTTAAACCACTAATATTTCACGAGCTGTAAGCCTCTGTGCACATGCGTTTACACTGGTAAGTTACATCGCCTACCTTACACAGAAAAGGTGTTGGGAATATAAGCAGATTAGTCAGCGAGGCAGGCGTTAATTGGCTTTTTTACTCAGTATGAGAATGCTAAACAGCTTCCATGTATTATGAAACCAAATTCTTACCTTTCCAACTTGGGCTGTTGACTGTAATTCTATCTTTTCTGGTTTAGGGAACTTAAACCAATTCCAAGTATTCAAACAAAGACTCAAAAACTGGAAGTTAACCTCACTTCCTTCAGTAAGTTTTTATTGATGACCATGAATATCAAAAAGATGATCAAGCTGATTTATTTTCTGCCTTGGGTTGTCCAAACAACCAGGTGAACACATTTATCGGCTTAGGATTCTATTTTGCTTGCATTCCCAAGGAGCTTACAAGAAACTGTTACAAGCTGGGAACCTGATGAATAACTAATCAAGAAACTACAGTGCACAAATGTGGAAGAAGGGTTTATAATTGCTTAGTTCCTTACAGTGGAGTCAGTGCTAAATTAAGACACACGCAGAAAGGTACCAGGGAATTACTGAATCAAAGACTTAGAAGGCTGAATATTTCATCATTTATTCAACATTTATTGACATCATTCAAAGCAGTTAATGGAATAAAATACATCGAGATTTACTATAGTTTTTTATACATAGAATATTATACACACATGCACAATTTTAGAAGATTTCAGACGTCTCCGTGTCAGGATGAGGCAATCACTTTGAACTATACACATCTTTTCGACAGTAAAGCTGGTATAGCAAAAAATTCCAATAATGGCTCGTTTGGCAACACCCAGTTTCTCTGACAATGCTCATTGCTCATCCATGGGAGAGGATTGTCTCAATTATAAAATGTTAGCAGACTTTTATGGCTTGTAGGGGAAAAAACGCAGCCTCTCCATGTTTCCATATTATCTCTGACTATACTTGTTTTTAATCCGCTTTTTCTATATTTAGTATCCAGTCATTTTAAAGTTAAAAAAAAAAAATCAAGATTTGCACTGTGACAAAAAACCCAGACTTTGTGAGTATGAATCCTGGAGGTTATTATTTAGCATTTAAAGGAAATAAATCATGGCGAGGGGCTACTCTGAGATTTGGGAAATTTGAAGGCCACCTTAAGTGTTGAGATGAGGGGGGAAGGTTGAATATACCGCCATTCTTCGGATATCTCAAAACTCAATTTAAACATTTCAATGAAAAAGGAGATGGGAGGGGACAAGGGTCAAATCTCAGGGTTTTTTGTTTGTTTATTTTTTTGTTAGAGGTAAAAATTGAGACAAAATATTTCACTGAAAAGACCTTCCTCCCCAGCTTGCGCGGATAGCAACCTTACAAAAGTAATTTTTGGAGCACACTACCAAATACTCTTGTTTCAAAACTGTTATGGAAACTCCTAGTTTTTAGTAAGTACACAATTATTTCTCTCTTTCTCTCCCAGAACTCAGATAGCTGAAGGCGAGGATGGTCCCCCCTCGGATTTCGCCCAGCACCCAGCCAATCTGAGCCCGAATGCTAATTAGTTGCTCTCCCCAGATGAACACGCCTTTGTCGCTTGTAGGGCCGGACTACAAAGCCCAGAATGCCTCGCCCCTCCCTGATCAATGAGGACTTATTTAAATGATCTCTGAGGTCTTGGACCCAGGCCAATCAGCTGTCAGGGCTCATGATAAATCGCAATGCATTATTGATAATAATAATTACTGGGACATGCGCGTTCCGGCCGAAGGGGGGTAAATTTCCCAACTCCAGGAATTTGTGGCGGAGTGGGCAAATAACCGCGGCTCTCCAGGCGCCCCGATGCTCGCACCATGTCGAGGCGCAAGCAGGCGAAGCCCCAGCACATCAACTCGGAGGAGGATCAGGGCGAGCGGCAGCCGCAGCAGCCGGCCCCCGAGTGTGCAGATGCGGCCCCAGCGGCGCCGGCGGCGGGGGCGCCGGGTGAGTGGGGCTGGGGGGCGCGCGCCCCGGGCGGGCAGCTTCTTAGACGCTCGCCCGCCCCTCGGAGGCGCGGGCTTCGGCGAGGCCGCGGCTCCCTCCGCAGATTCGGGAACTTGGATCCGGGGGCTTAGCTCCAGGGGCGAACCGGCAGCCTGGTTCCCCACCCCCACCCCCGCCCTCGTTAATTTTGCACTTTTTCTCGCTTCTCTCCCGTGGAAGTTTCACCCCCAGGTCTCGCTCTTACTGTAGGAGTGACCCCGAGCCTCTGCCTGCCCCTCGTTCCCGAGAGGTCCCCTTCTCCTCGTCCTCTGCCCCTCTCTTAATTGGCTGCACTCCCCTCACTAGTAACCTCCCCCCCACACTTGTAACTTAGGCCCCCCTCCTCCCTCCCTGGCGCCGCTTTTAAAAGAAAAGACCCCGGGGGTCCCCACTCTATTCCCTCACCGTTGGGGGCTTTTCTAGGCGGCTGGGGAAGGGGCGCACCTTTGGAAGACCCCCCGGGGGCGGCCGATCGGTTGCACGCGCCCCTCCCGTGCCGTGAGGGGGAGGGGGCGCGACCTCTCCCCACCCCCCAGGAGCTGGGGTGCGGGCCACCCGCGCTGCGGAGGGGACTGAGGGCCGGAAGAAGTGGAGGACGAGGGCACAAGATTGCCTTCTTTTCCGTTTCAAAATTTTCTTTTTTTGGTTTCCCTCTTTTCTCCCGGGGCTGCGCCGCCTGCCGATCTTCGCCCTAACCTTTCGGGGCCTGACCTCCAGCCATCTTTGATTTCCGACTTCCTAAAAATAACCGCGGGCGGCGGGAGGGGTGCGGGCCCCCGGGCGCGGGGGTCGCGCGCGCTCTGCAGTCCCGCTGGGGTGCAGCCGCCTGGCGTTGCGCGTGGCTTTTCTGGCGCGCCCCGCTTCCCGAAAAGCGCGCCCCGGGGGCCGGAGGGGAGAGGTCGCGCCAGGGCTGGGCGGTCGCGGACAGGGCGAGCTCCCAGGGGCTGACCCGGCCCACGCTTCCGCGCCGCGCCTCTCCGGGGTCGGGAAGAGTTCGGGACCCCCAGCCCAGTCGGAGCGGCCGAGCGGACTCCTCTCTCCCTAATCATTTAACCTCGGGGGCTTTAGGAGCGAGTCGCTTTCTCACTATCTCCCCTCCGCCCTGGCCCGCCAAATTGTCGCCTGATAAGTTTTTCGCGTACGCGTGGGGGGAGGGGGCGTCTTTAAGCTCCTCTCAGGCCTTGTTGGTGGCTTCGCTCCCCTCGCCGCCTGCTTTCTAATTTCCCAGCGGGTGATGGGGGTGCGCGCGGCGACCCCAGTCGCTTCAATCCACTACAAGGAGGGGAAGAGCCGCCGCCGCTTTTTGGTTACCGTACCCTTTATTTCGGGGAGGGAATGGAATACATTTTCTGAATCTGTAACATAATGTAAATCCCTATTTCCCCCCCTCCTCCCCAAATAATCTTTTTCCAGGGCAAGTTAAACAGATCGGCTTGACCAAAGGGGCGGCTCAGCGGTTTTGGGGGCGTCAGATGGTCAGGGCAGCGCGCACCGGAGGTCGGGGGAGGGCGGCCTCTCTTTGTGCCTTGGGAGGGGGGTGGGGGGGAAGGACGGAGAGGCTTCGTTGCCTGGCCCACCTGGAACAAAAGGGTTAACCCTCCGCCCGCCCGCTTCCTCCCGGGAAGGAGGGGCGAGCTCCTGGCTCTGACCCCTCCCCTGGTCCTGCTCTGACCTCCCCTTCCCCCTACCCGCTTCGTTTTGGGTGGGCGCACTCTTAGTGCGGCTTTTGGTGGGATTTGGCATCTTAGGGGGAGCTGGTTATGGGGGGCGAGGGGACGTTCTTAAATGGACGCTAGCTGGAGTCGGCCACCAGTCCACCCGAGCTGGTTAGGATCGCGAGCCTGGCCGTGCGCTCCCTCCACAATTGGGGAGGGGGAGTTGCTATTGATCGCTGGGGTTGCGGTGGCCGCTGAGCTGCGCGCGGGCGTCCCCTGGAGGCCCAGCCGGGAACCTCGCGCTCTGCTGAGAGGCGGGTCCCCTCGCAGGTACCGGCTCCCACCTGATGGGAGGGACGCGCTGGGGCGGGGGGTTGAAAATCTCTGGGCTGGGCGCTCCTCGGGAAGCCAGTCAGTTCTTTGCGCTTTCCCCGGCGGTGCCGAAGTTTCTTTGCCAAGTCTTTAGCATTCTTGGAAAGAATTCTTCGATCCTAGTATGTGTTTGCAGAGCCCCCAGTTGCCGCCGTGAAACAGAAGGTAGTAGTGGTACATGCCCAAGCAGTTCATTCTAATGGATACATTTTGTGTTTGAGCCCCTGTTTGCGTATAATTAAAAACATCCAGTTTAGACTGATCTTATAGTGCACAGCCGATTTGAGACCACTTAAAAAAGAAATGCACTTTTTGAGGGAGGAAAATGAAGTTTGGCGATCAGTTAGATCCAGAACATCTGCAGGTGCTCAGGGGACTAAGGCTATGTACAGGAAAATTAGCCTTTTTTTCAAAAGAGGTTCAAATGCCCTTTGTGCTAAACTGGATGACAACCATCAACGATTAAGATTCCCCAAATGCAAATAACCGCTTAGCCCCAGTTTCTAAACTGAAATGACCTACATCTGCGGTAAGGAGGCAGAATGGGACGCTTGGAAGTTTCTGTTTTAATTGAGGGAAAGGGAAATCTTGGTGACAGTAGCCTCCGTGAATGTTGCAGGCCAAGTTTCTGCGTTTGCATCTGGCTTTCTGAAAGAGAAGGGCTACAGCTTGCCCACACCTCTTTTGTTCCGCTAAAAGTTGCACAAATCGGTGCTAGCTGATCCTTCAAGCCCCTTCAGCCTTCCTCCTGTTAGGGAGCCATCTTGGGAGGGAGGGATAGAGTTAATGCTTCCTCTTTTTAAATGAAATGAATTTTTTTTGTAAGGTGTAAGAGTGAGGTGTGCATTCCAATCTGGTTGTAAGACTTTCAGCTGCGTAAGCTTTGATTTCTGAGCTTCTGGGTTCTTTCTCTGTACCAGGGAGATGAAACACCCTATTTAGATAGTTTCAACTATAGAAGGCCCACTGTGTGCTGGAAATGTGATTGGTAATTAACTTTATTCAAAATAAAAATTAAAAAATTGTGTCAGGACAGCTGAACTGCCAAAGTGGGATAATTCTGCAGTTTTATCTGTAGCCCACACCATGCTGGAGACCTCACGTACATTACTTTTGATTTTTTTGTTTTTGCTCAGTTTAAACTTCAGCTCCTGGTTGCAATGGCTTGCCCAGAGTTTCCTTGTCCTGTTTGATTTGAGCTGTGCTCTAAATCCAAGAAGTTGTGTTTATCGTGGTTTTAGAGGGTTGGTTATGGGATGGGATTTTGCTATCAGTATTCTATCAGATGGATGAGCGGGGCTGCTGTAGGCTTTAGAATAAGGGGTCCCGGGAAGCAATTTGGAAATTAAACAGAGTTTGCATTTGGTGCTCCAGGCTTTACTGCCTTGGAAAAAATGATGGAAAGAGTTTAAGATACCCCTTTTTCATCACCCTTCACCTGTGTGCTTTTGATTGTTTAAAAAAGCATCTAAAGCATCTTTAGAAGCCTCTAAATCCAGATAAGAACTGCATCTCCAATCATTGCCATCCATTTTTCTCCCCAAATTTCGAGTCCATGTCAGGTATTGTTCTAAGGGGTTCTGGGGAAGGAGATAGCAAAAACTGCCTGCATGAAGTTAACAACTTGCTTTTAAAAGATGAGCTCTATTTGAGGAAAAGTGGGACCTATCTCTAGCATAAGCAGCAGAGCTTGCACACGTTAGCAGAAAAAACTTTGATTTTTTTACTTCTTTTCAGCAAACCTGAATTTTGATTCAGGACAGTTTGGAACAATTTTTTTTATACCTTTATTAAATGGGAACTTAATTACAGCTTTAATTTCCCACCTACAAATTAAGTTAAAGGCGTTTCTCAGATTGCTGAATGCAGATGTAAAATTAAACTGGTTTAATTTTAAGCGCTTTTTTTGAACCGGTTCGGTACTTAAGGACATCTCAGTTTCCTTTTGTATTTTGGTAAGCAGTTCTCCTGCTGGTGGGGGTGTGGGGTAAGAGATATTAAGTACTTTAGATAATCTGCTCATTGTAGTTCTTTTAATATAGGAATGGGAGGAAAAAAGATAAGCTTCAGGCATAATGCTTGTCTCAAGATATACGGTTGGTTTCTTAAGCATTTTCATAGGCTTCAGAATTTGATTGGCCTCTGGCAGATGAGCTTTTCTTGCTATACAATAGTAAGAGTATTTTCTATCCATTTGGCAGTGATTGAATCTAAGCCCCCTGCTGGGTTTACTGCATTCTTCCAACTTATTGGATAACTAGATGCTGAGAGATAACATTCCTAAAATTCGGGAGTGGGGGTGGGGTGGAAGGATGGAAGATCTAGTTGCTGTAATCCCTCTGAACTTTGCTTTTTCTTTTCGGGAAGGGTTAACTTAAGCATACCCAGCGATTGTTCATAACAGAGTCCTCTTACTTTTGGGCAAATACGCTTTCAGTATTTGCCAATGGTGGTCTGGATGTCGAAGTACTTTACTGCACCAGCAAACAGAGCTCCTGCTGTTTGAAGACTCAGAGTGGGATGTTGCCAGTATTGCTTGGAGGCTGCAGAAGAGGCGAGCCTGTGTATACAGGGCCTGCAAGCTGGTATTCAGGTTGTAAATCACTCTTGGGAACTGCTAGGTCCTTCTGGGGCAGGGAGCTTAACCTTTTTTGTGCCACAGTTCCCCTCCTCCAACAGAAATCTTGAACCTCGTACAGTGAGATACATAGAAATACCCAGGAGATAAATCACGTTGAGATACACTGACCAGAAATGATTGGAAACATTTGTGATACAGTAATACGTGCTTCTTTATGAACACAGTAAAGAAGATCTAGCAGTCAGTCAGGTAACCAGAATTTCCAGTAACACAGCCGCGTTAACATCATAGGAAAATACCTGCTTTCTGTTGATGACCTAGGCAGGAGCTCTGCAAATACTGCCAAGGTGTGCGCTCAATGCTCACGATTGAAAGAATATTGTCTGTGTTGGGGAAAGGGAGACAAAAACGTATATTTGGGACTTCCCTGGTGTTCCACTGCACTGGGCACAGGTTCTTAAGATCCTGTGTGCTGTGCATCCTGGCCAAAAAAAAAAAAAAATTATGGGTGTTAACAGTGGTTTGTGGTCTTTCAAAGGATCATAGTGCATAAACAGATATACAGTATGTTTGTGGTATTAAAGTTTTGGACTGGGTCAGGGGGAGAGGAGGGGGGAAAATGCTTTAAAAGCTTTCCTAGAGGGGTAAAAGGAAAAAAGAAAGTGTTCTAGCAGAAAGAGTAATAAATGAGGCCGCTAACTTTAGTGCCTTTTTAAACGTATTTAAGACTAGAGTCCCTGCTCTTGTGTTTTCTAGTGAACAGTGTGGCACCTTGAGTCATTTATTCCTGAGCCTCAGTTTCCATGCTTGCACATTGGAAGCAAAGATGCTTGTCTGTGTGGCTGCAAAGATAAATGAGTTAAGGTGGGGGAGTCTGCGTTGGGTGCTCTGTGGCAGCGTATGGGGGATGGTCGCAGTTGTGCTTTGGCGCTTAACAAGCAGAATGGGCATTTGTACAGGGCTTTGCTAGAGATTTCCAGAAGTAGCATGGCTGAGACAAGAGAGGAGGGGTGTAACATGCTAATTAAAAAAGAGCCAAAAGTGTATACATTTTGAAGTTTCTCTTCCACCCCAGGCCTGTGCTCCAGAGGCCAGGGACCAGCCTTAGCAATGCTTATTTCAGAAGTTTCCCGCGGACATGTTTATGTCTATTCCCAAACATGGCAGGGGGGAAGCACATTATGTGTACAGCCTGTTGTCTGCATTTTTTCTTCCTTTTGAAATCACACTTGAGTGGTTGTCCTATAGAGCAAGCACCTGTAGTAAAGAGCTACAAAGTAGTCATCTTTTTTCTGTACCCTGGTTTATTTCATCAGAATCTTGCTGGTGAACCACAGTGTGTCCATTTTTGTTTGGGCTGTTTATTGCTATGAGACCTGAACCCTGGCATCACAGAAAGTAAATTCCTACCAAGGGAGTTGCTTGGTGGAAGAATTGCACTATAACGATGGTGGTGGTGGATTGTACTCTGAAAAAGTTGTATCTATTTATGCATTTACCTGGCTGGTATATTTCCCTCCCAAGAGAAACTTTCTAAGTTTCCCTTGAAAAGTTCTTGACACATAATTGCCAGAGTTGCACTTCCAGAAAGATGGTGCCACTAACACATCTCCACAAGCATCCCATTACAAATGTACAGGTAGATAGATACACCATCTTAATGATTCTTGGAACTAATGAATACTTTTAACTTGATTCTTGGGAATTTGGTTGCTTTAGAGTGGAGTTGGAAGGAAGGTGGTACCTACCTACTGTTCCCCATGGAAATAGCTGGGGTGGATTGTGTCTTAACCCTCCCTGTCCTGCCCCCACCCCAACCTCCTCCTTCAAGCCTTCCTGTCCTCCCCAGGGGTTTCTGCAAGAGGCAAGATAGTTGCCATCTCAGTAGAAGAACTTAGTAGGAGAGGAAGTGCATGAATGAGGAGTTCAAAGGGAGAATCTGCACATGCCTGGCTTTTTTGCTTCACCGCCTTGGGGAAGTTAATGTCCCGTGCCTCAGTTTCCCCCTCTGTTAAATGTAATAGTCTCTTTTGTTAATTGTTAATAACATATAAATTACACCTGTACATAGTAAGTGCTCAGAAGTTATCTATGACTACATTTTTTATTGTGTTGTCTTGGGTAAAAGTCACATCTTGGAGTTTGTTTTTCTCATCTATAAATGGGGCTGGTGTTTAATAGGATTGGATGGATGTAGCGTGGACCACGGGGCACCTAGAGGTTCTAGTCTGGACTGTTGGGGACTACCAGGCTGCTCGTCTTTGCATCATCAGACCCCTAGCCCTGCCTTGCACTCAGTAGGAAGTGAGAAGGGTTGTTAAAATGAGTGAGGCTTTAAATGACTGTTGTAAGTCTTACTTTCAGCAGCCCTAGTTGCCCAGGTAACCAAGCCACAGAAATAGACAAGGTGAGGAAATTGATGTTCACTGAACACCTACAGTATGTACACTTTCCCCAGATCCTAGGATGGTGCCAGGCTTGTAGTCAGCACTCACAAACACTTACTAATCACATGGCTTAACCCAGGCATCTACCTTATGTAGCGGTCATGATTGTACACATTTAATAGAAATCCTGAGGGATAAACCTACCATCTCAAACCTGTGAATGATAGATTACTATAATTTGTTTTCTTTCCCTTGCTTGGTTCACCCACACACACCTTGCTAAACTTCTGATTATTACCTAGTCTGAAATTAGGAAAGATTAAGTCAATTTATTAAGGCTATGCTGTGGAAATTTAAGAGTCAATGTTTGAAAGTCTGTTGGAAAGTATAGATCTTAAGAGAAATACACTGTTTCAAGATCAATCCCTCCCCCAAATTGTTGACTGACTCCTCAGTCAAAACTCGTGGTGTTGGGAAATGTAATCACCCAAGAAGAGGCAAAAGAGGTTCATTTATTTTTTAAAAGTGATTATTTTATTTAAAAAATAATATTTCCTGACATGGCCATCTCCCCACTCATTTGTACATTTCAAAAATAGGTGTTTTTTGTTTTAAAGAAAAGTGGTCACTTGTTGCATACAGTTCTGTGACCTACTACCACCTAATTTCTGTCTCCGAATTCAGGACATACGGAAATTCTACATTGCTTCCATACTGTGGGTATACCAAAATTTACATTCCACCTCCCTCCCTTTTTTTCGTGGCTGTAACCATTTCTGTGAAAAATACCCTTCTTTCTAGGTGGATCTTTGTATCCATATGCAAAGGTCTGTGGCTTAGCTCAACACCCCTGGGACTGCTGCGTCTGAGGTGTGCCTGTGTGACTTCTCGGGTCAGGGTGTGCATACAGCAGAACAGCGAGGAAATGGACACAGTCAAGTCGGTTACGGAGTCTCCACTCACCAGGGCCCAGGCAGCTGGCCATAGTATGGCTGCCCAGTAGGTGTTTTGACAGGCAGACTGGCAGTCACTGTGAAGGAAATGGGACCCAATTGGCAAAAGGAACCCAGGGACCAGTCATTTTTAGGAACAGAACTGCCCAGACTATGAAGGTTGTTTGATCTAACGTAACAGTAGTAGAAGCTGCAAACGGAGGGCGAGGAGGAAATGCTGTCATTCCGTCCTTTCCTGCTTGTCTCTGGCTCCTTTGTTTAATGGCTTGTTAATCCTTTAATGTCATGCTAAGGCATTTCTACAGGTTTTCCATTATCAGGAAGGTCAGTAAAGTCTTTTTCTTGGATGTGCAATCTTTCCTTTTTTTCTTTTTCAGTCCCCACCCCGCCCCCCCCCCGCCCCCGACACACACATAAAAAACACTCCTCGGTGTATCGGCTTTGTCTTACTTAGGTCTCCACATTTTAGGTGAATTTAGTACCACCGTCATAGTTCTTGGCACCTTTAAACTTCCACGGTCTCTGGTGGGAAGGTAGAGTTCCCACTCCGTCTGGAGGAGTGATTTATTGCAGTCTCACTTCTGATGGACCCAGGGTGGAGATGAACAGCAGGCTCCCAGTGTCATTTAATGGACGACATGAAATCCATTTGCTTTTGTAAGCCAGCTCTGAGGTGGGGCAGAGAGCTCCGTGGGGATTATTTTAATAAATTCTATTGAGTTTCCCAGCACTGCCTTAATAATAAGTTGGTACAGATTACTAGATGGCCTGTGCAGGAGATGCAAGATACCCAACTTCAGTCCCTGGGTCGGGAAGATCCCCAGCGGAAGGAAATGGCAACCCACTCCAGTACTCATGCTTGGAAAATTCCACAGACAGAGGAGCCTGGCAGGCTACAGCCATGGGGTTGCAAAGAGTCGAGCGTGGCTTAGGGAAGGAGCACACACTAGATTGCCCAAGACAAGTCTGTCTGCACTGTTCTGGAGGCTGGACCCCTGAGGCTGAGGAGCAGCAGGGTCGTTTTCTCTTGGAGGCTCCAAGGCAAGTGTGGACCATGCAGCCTGCTTGCTGCCTTCTGTTGGGTCCAGCATCCTTGGCTTAGAGCTTTGTATCTCCTGCCTTGGCCTAACACGGCCTTATTCTGTCTCACGTCTTTTTTTGTTTGTTTTGATTTCTAATTCTTTTTGGCTGCCCTGGGTCCCTGTTGCTGCATGCCGGCTTTCTCAAGTTGCGGTGCGACGGCTTCTCACCGTGTGGTGGTTTCTTGTTAGAGAACACGGGCTCAGTAGTTGCGGTACATGGCCTTTAATTGATTCGAGGCACGTAGTATCTTCCTGGACCAGGGGTTGAACCTGCGTCCCCTCCTTGGCAGGTGGATTCCTAACCACTGACCACCAGGGAAGTTTTCCTGTCTCTTTTCTTCTTAAGGACACCAGGCACTGGGCTTGGGCTCCACTCTATAATTAACAGTTGTACAGAGCCTCCCCCCAGCCCCCACAAGAAGACCACGTACACAGGGGAACGGGTTAGGATTGGATATTTGGGGGGTTATGATTCCACCCACTACATGAGTGGTTGGCTCACTGAGACCCTCATTCCATGGTCTCCTTGTTAGGACACAGATCATGAAGCCCTCTGAATTGTGAGTTGTGGTTCTCCCCCCGCCAGAGACCGCCTTGTGTCCTTCCTAGGGTGGAATTCTCATCTTCTCCTTCCCTCTCCTCGCAGGTGCTCCAGTGAACTATCTTGGCGGCGGCGGCAGCAGTGGCAGCGAGGAGCCGAATGGCGCCGGAGCAGGGATAAAGCGGCCCCGGCGGGAGGAGACCCACGTCTGCGAGAAATGCTGTGCGGAGTTCTTCAGCTTCTCCGACTTCTTGGACCACAAGAAAAATTGCACTAAAACGCCCCCCGTGCTCATCCTGAAGGACAGTGAGGGACCGATGTCGTCCGAAGACTTGCCGGGGACTGTGCTCAGCTCGCAGCCGCCGAGCCCGGGCCGGAGGGAGGGCCACCGGGACGATGGCAGCGGCGGAGGGGCCCCCGGGGACGCGAGGGAGAAGCCAGGGGCGGAGTCTGTCCTGTATCTGAAGACAGAGGCCGCCCTGCCGCCCGCGCCGCAGGACATAAGCTACTTACCCAAAGGCAAGGTGGCCAACACCAACGTCACGCTTCAGGCGCTGCGCGGCACCAAGGTGGCGGTGAACCAGCGCAGCGCCGACGCGCCCCCGGCGCCCCTGCCCAGCGCCGGCAGCCTGCCCTGGGTCCTCGAGCAGATCCTGTGCCTCCAGCAGCAGCAGCTGCAGCAGATCCAGCTCACGGAGCAGATCCGGGTGCAGGTGAACATGTGGGCCTCGCACGCCCTCCACGCCGGCCACGCGGCCGACTCGCTGAAGACGCTCGGGGGCCACGTGTCGCAGCAGGTGTCGGCGGCCGTGGCCCTGCTCAGCCAGAAGGCGGGGAGCGCCGGGCTGCCCCTGGACGCCCTGAAGCCCGCCAAGCTACCTCACGCCAACGTCCCTTCCGCCGGCGGCTCCGCCTCCCCGGGGCTGCCGCCCTTCGCGCTGAAGCCGGACGCCACCCGGGTGCTCCCCGGCGTCCTGTCGCGCCTCCCCGGGGCGCTGCTCCCCCAGGCCCCGGGCTCTGTGCTCTTCCAGAGCCCCTTCTCCGCGGTGGCCTTAGACCCGTCCAAGAAAGGCAAAGGGAAGCCACCGAGTGTCTCCCCGGTGGAGGTCAAACTCAAGGACGAGGCTCTCTGCCGGCACAAGTGTAAGTACTGTAGCAAGGTTTTTGGGACTGATAGCTCCTTGCAGATCCACCTGCGCTCCCACACCGGAGAGAGGCCCTTCGTGTGCTCCGTGTGCGGCCACCGCTTCACCACCAAGGGCAACCTCAAGGTGCACTTCCACCGGCACCCCCAGGTGAAGGCTAACCCCCAACTGTTGGCCGACTTCCACGACAAGACGGCGGTGGGCGGTGGCCTCCCCTTCGCGCTGGCCGGCCCCGCCCCCCTCGAGGAAGCCGGGCTCTCCCTAGACAGCAAACCCGCGCTCGCGGCGGGGACCCCCAGTGTCCTAGGGCTAGTTCAGAATCTCCCCTCGGGGCCTCACCCCAAGGACGCCAAAGGGGGCCCGTTGCCCGGCGACCTGCAGCTCGGGCTGTCTCCGGAAAGCGAGGATGGCTCCATCCTGCCCGGGGTGGGGCCGACCCATCCCTCCCCCAGGGTCGGAGGCTTCCCAGGGGGTGGGCCGCCCGAGCCGGGGTCGGAGACCCTGAAGCTGCAGCGGCTGGTGGAGAACATAGACAAGGCCACCGCCGACCCCAACGAGTGTCTCATCTGCCACCGCGTCCTCAGCTGCCAGAGCTCACTCAAGATGCACTACCGCACGCACACCGGGGAGCGGCCCTTCCCCTGCAAGGTCTGCGGCCGCGCCTTCTCCACCAAAGGCAACCTGAAGACGCACCTGGCGGTGCACCGCAGCAGCGCGCCGCTGAGGGCGCAGCACTCCTGCCCGATCTGCCAGAAGAAGTTCACCAACGCGGTCCTGCTGCAGCAGCACATCCGCATGCACATGGGCGGCCAGATCCCCAACACGCCGCTGCCCGAGAGCCCCTGCGAGTTCGCGGGGCCCGAGCCCTCGGCGGCCGGGGAGAACGGCAGCCCCGGCGCGCCCGCTCACGACGGGGTCGTGGAAGCCATCGACGTAGACGAAGCCTGCCCCCAGGAGGCCCCCAGCAGCTCCTTGAGGGTCCCCGGGCCCCTCGCCGGCGTCCACGCGGCGTCCCCTACCCCGGGGCTGGCCACGGCGGCTTCGCTGGATGTCCCGGTGAAGGCGGGGCTCGCCGCGCTCGTCCTGCAGCGGCAGGGAAGCCGAGAAAACGGGTCCGCGGAGAGTGACGGCCTGACCAACGACGACGCCTCCTCGGTTATGGGCGACCCCGAGTGCGCCAGCCGAAGCCCAGACGTCCTGGAGAGCACGTCCTTCCAGGCGGTCTCGCCGGCCCATAGCCAGGCGGAGAGCGTCAAGTCCAAGTCTCCGGACACCGACGGCAAAGGGGACGGCTCGGAGAGCAGCCGCACTGAGATGGAAGGTGATAGAGCTTTGGATTTCACTTAGGTCCATTCTGGGCTCGAGGTCATCTGGAAGGAACCGGGGTGACCTTGGCCGATGGAGAGTGAACTAGCTCCTCCGTAGGGCAATTAGTGACTACCTCTGTCATAGTCCTGACGTGCTTTTACTTAGGACAGTGTACTTTGCTCGGTTTTGATTCTTGTGTTGGAGGTCCTTGGTGGCCACACGGGGATTCTTTTGAGTTAATGCTATCCTAGAAGAGTATTTCAGGAAGTGGACACCAGTGAGATAATTCATGGTTCCTTGATTCAGAGATCCCGCTCCCTAACGTAAGAGTCACAGATGGGTAATTCTTGAGGGAGAATTACCCTATTTTAAAAGAGAATCTAACCTATTTTAAATTGTGGAATGCCTGTTGATGGCATTAGTGGTCCAATGGAGGGGACACCTTTGTAGAATCAGAAAGATAGTGTCAGAGCAGACTTTAAAAGTAACTTGACGTGGGGATTGAACTTGGAATTGCGTTGCATGTGTTTCTGATGCTGATACCTTTTAAAATCTAAAATACTGGGTTGGCCAGAGACTCTGTTCGGGCTTTTCCACCTCCTGTTTTGGGGAAACCCGAACGAATTTTTTGGCTCACCCAATAGGAAAATTCTTTTAAATTTTTGGAGTCGTCATTCTCTGTGTAGCTAAATAAGAAGAAAGCTGCTTCCAATGTGTAAATTTCCTGAAAGGTGTTTCCAGACTCTGAAACGTCGGGGCAGTGGTGGTCAAAACTCCTTTCTTGGTTTGAAGAATGAATGATGACGTGATGATAAAAGTGTTTTTTTTTTTTTCTTTCCCTTGTGCGCAGGTCGGAGCAGTGTTCCATCGACATTTATCCGAGCCCAGCCAACCTATGTCAAAGTTGAAGTTCCTGGTGGGTTTGTGGGTCCCGCGACCATGTCCCCAGGTATGACGCCTCTGTTAGCAGCCCAGCCCCGACGACAGGCCAAGCAGCACGGCTGCACGAGGTGCGGGAAGAACTTCTCGTCGGCCAGCGCGCTTCAGATCCACGAGCGGACTCACACCGGTGAGAAGCCCTTTGTATGCAACATATGTGGCCGCGCTTTCACCACCAAAGGCAACTTGAAGGTGAGCTTCCTTAAGGCTTCAGCTGGGGGGTGGGGGGAGCTCGGTGTTAAGCAGTGACGTTCATCCCTAATAAATCCTTCCATCAGGGCCAAGTGGGATATTACATCGTGCCATGTCAAAACTGGCTCTTGAAATAGTATTTTTTTTTTTAATTTTATTTTTACTTTATTTTACTTTACAATACTGTATTGGAAATAGTATTTTTTAAAAAGGAATAGTGGATAGGACTGCATGCTTCCACTGCTGGGCCCCAGGTTGAAGCCTAGGTTGGGGAACTAAGATCCTGCCAGCTCTGCAGTGCAATGGAAAAAAGAAAAAGGAAACAGGCTTCCTCACATTACAGCATCTCTGAAGTTAGGATGTTAGTTGCCTTCATAAAATCCTGCAGATCTGGAAACGTAGATAGTGATTGTCATGTTCGTAATATAAAATTGATAAATCCATTATGGGTTTGTCTTGAGCTTTTAGACTGGACTACCTACCATGGTCTTCAGCTTTTTATTTTAAAAAAGGGATTTGAAAACTCAAAAGCCAAACTGGGAAAATAATTACAGAAAGGAGGCCAGGTTGAAGAAGCAGGAGGCAGTAGATTATCTTTGCTCTTCAGAAGAGTCCCTGTCTTGTTTGCCGCCGTAGATGAAATAACATTCATTCTTGGTGGCTTGTGTAACCTTCCCAGCTAGGCTTATTTTTTCCTCAGCAGTGATTGCTCCTGTTGACATGATGTATCTAGGTAATGTCAGCTCCATCAGGGCAGGGTCTGTTTTGTTCAAAAATTAATTTTTATAACTCAAATTTTTTATGTGGGTCAGTTCCCACAAAGGGGGAAGTTGCACGGAGATGCTCACACACTTTTCTAGCTTCTCCCGGTGGTAGAATTTTAATTTTGTGCAGCTGTAGAATGAATGGGCTTCTCAGGTGGCACTAGTGGTAAAGAACCCACCTGCCAGTGCAGGAAACATACAAGAGACGTGGGTTCGATCCCTGGGTTGGGCAGATCCCCTGCAGGAGGGCATGGCAACCCACTCCAGTATTCTTGCCTGGAGAGTCCCATGGACAGAGGAGACTGGAGGGCTACAGTCCATGGGGTTGGTCGCAAAGAGTTGGACACGACTGAATTGACTTAGCATGTGTGCATAGAATCAGTGGTAACCAGGGCGTTGACACTGATGTAAGCTCCTGGTCTCACATATTTTCCCATTTCATCTGTGCGCAGTGTCTGTATGCCTTCGGTTCCATACCATTTGTTACCTCTGTAGGTGTGTGTGTTAACACATTGTAACCCTAGCACTCAGAACAACACTGTACTCCCTAGTAGGTGTTGACAGAAGTGCAGAATAGCGGATGGGGAACTTGGTGTGTGCTTCCCCAGCGTTGCCTCTAGGGAGGAATGTGGGCCCATTGTTGGCAGATGGTCTGATTGTCGACCCCCTCGCCACCCCCTGCCAAGAGAATAGATAATCTGGATTTTTAATCTAATTTCTCTCCTGGCTGCTCTCTGCAGCTTGTGAGATCCTAGTTCCCTGATACGGGGTTTTAACCTGGGCCCCTCGCAGTGGGAGCATGGAGCCATAACCACTGGACCACCAAGGAATTCTCCGAAATCTAATTTTAAAATAGAAGTTTCGATGGGCCACACCTGTGGGCAGACTTGACTTTGACTGGCCTACATGCAAAAACCTCTGTTTTGGTGGAAACCTTTCTGTCCCTCTTCCCACAGGTCCATTACATGACACACGGGGCCAACAACAGCTCAGCACGCCGTGGCAGGAAGCTAGCCATCGAGAACACCATGGCTCTGTTAGGAACGGACGGAAAGCGGGTCCCCGAGATGTTTCCCAAGGAAATCGTGGCCCCTTCGGTGAACGTGGACCCCGTCGTGTGGAACCAGTACGCCACCATGCTCAACGGTGGCCTGGCCATGAAGACCAACGAGATCTCCGTAATTCAGAGCGGTGGCATCCCCACCCTCCCCGTGTCCCTGGGGGCCAGCTCCGTGGTGAATAACACGGCTGCCTCCAAGATCGACGGCTCCCAGTCTGCTGCTGGTGCCGAGGTGGAGAAGCCAGGGACTGCCGACAACGTCCCCAAACACCAGTTCCCGCACCTCCTGGAAGAAAACAAGATCGCAGTCAGCTAAGCCGCAGGAGGACGCGCCTCCGAGGAGCAGTGCACGCAGTGACCTCTCTGGAGAACTGTATCTTTTTTTGTTCTCTCTCTTTTTTTTTAAGGCCCCCATCTCCTCCAGGTTTCTTCCTGATGTGCAAATAATGTTTACAGTTGTGACCACAACCTCAGGCACGTCTTACAATCACAATGTTGCTATGCTGCTTTGCAAAAAAAGAAAAAAGAGAGGAAGAAAAAAAAATTCTTACTAAAACAAATACTAGTATTTTTTTAAATTTTGGAAGAAAGCGGGTCTTGCAAAGTAGTTTTGTTACTTGCAACAAACTATATACATTAAAACCTTTGTACAACCTCGAGTAACTGTTTCCAAAGACGGTCACCTCTTTCAAGTTGGAAGGTATTGAACCACCATGGAGAAGACACCCGTTCCACCTGCTTGGGGTCGGGGGGGTGGCAGGGGGTGGGGCGGCTGTATGCTTGATTCTGTGGGGACTGGATTCGGGTAAGTGGACGTGGTCTGTCATCTGTTTCGGGACCCATTTTTGTATTCTCCCAACCCGGCACCCACTTCTCTTTTTTTTTTTTTTGAATGTATTTTTTTTTTTTGGAAAACCAAGGTTGTAGAATTCCAGAGTGTTTTTCAGCCTTGGAACCTTAAGTAGGATGCCCTCAAGTGGACTGATTTTAGTCCTTAGAGAGTCAATGTGTGTGTTGCTGCTTATTTAAATACAGTTCAGTTGGAGCCTCAAGAGTGCCAAGGTCCTCTCTACCCTTCCAGATGCCGCCTTCTTCCTAAAACCAGGAGAGGTGACCACCTGAGCAGGGAATCTCAGGTGATGTAATGTAGTCCACCAGTGCCTGCTCTGTTGAAGAGCTCGGTGTCCATTCTTGAAGAAACAAACTCGTGGAAGGGCATGTTTTCTTATTATATACTAAAAACTTATACTAATTTGTACCAACATTTCCTTGATTGTGACTTACGCCGAGTAATTATGAAGATTTTTTTTTTTCTTCTGAGTATTGCATGAAGGCTACCAAGTTGGAACAGGCAAGTCCTGGATGTGAAAGCTTTAATTTATCTACCTCATTCATGTGTTATTTTTGTAGCTATAGTCTCTATTTTCCTATTGGATGACCGCTGAAGTGTTTCTAGACCCTATCGTAAACCTAAGAGTTGATGTATTGGTGGGAGCAGCTGAAAGTTCAAGATGTTGTGATTCTTTTTTTTCTTCTTCTTAATCCCCCCTTTTGTATATGTGATATTAAGCAGACGATGAAGCGTTCCTCTTGAAGATTTAACAAGCAAGGAGAAAGACCCACATTTCTGGGTGAGACGTCTTGGCCCCTCTGGAAGAGTGGATTGTGGCTCTTCTCAAGTCTGTCTCTTGGTAATTGCACCTGAGTTTAGGACTCCCCAGCCCCACAAATTTTTTTGTTTTGTTTTGCCAAGTTGTGCCTTTCCTTCTGGAATTGTAAGTGAACACAATGATAGTACCTGTTTACACTGTGAAGCGGATATTGTTACAGAAGATAAACCAGAGGCTTTCTCACTTGTTAAGCTTAATAATGCCTTGTGAATGTATGATCTACGGAGAAACCCCTGTAGTTTTTACCTGCTGATGCTGTCTGTTGGAGAATAAATTTTGAATGGTTCTTTTTTTTTCACCACCAGGCGTGTATGTAAATTTTTCTGTTAGTTTCTGCTCCACACCTGAGAGTCCTTTCCTGACAGTCATTTCCAGCTGCCTTGGGAGAAATTCCACCCAACTAAGTAGGATAGGGGCTTCCGCGATGTCTCAGTGGTAAAGAATCTGCCTGCAGCGCAGGAGACACGCTGGGTCAGGAAGATCCCCTGGAGGAGGGCATGGCAACCCACTCCAGTATTCTTGCCTGGAGAACCCCACGGGCAGAGGAGCCTGGCGGGCTCCAGTCCATGGGGTCGCAGAGAGGCGGCACGACTGAAGTGACTTGAGCACACAGCACAGATAGGCTACTTCCAGCTTTTTGAACTAAACAAGCAAAATGAGGTGGCTGGTGTATTGAACGCTTACTATGTCCCAGATGAGATGGGCATAAAAATTGGTCCCAACTCTGGATCACAGGATTCTCTTGGTTCAGTCTGTTGAGACTGAGGAAGGCAGGCACGTGGGGCCAAAGCCACGTGCGGCGGGCGCCTCCTTCGCCTTCCAGACAGTGGTTCTTGGCAGTTCGTAACCCAGGGAGCACGCGTACAACGGCCCGCTTCATCTTCTCCAGTAATGTACAAAGAAAGGCCGGTGCGGGCAGTTTCTAAGGTGGGTTTTCTGTGTGTCTTCAAGTACGGACACAGAGCAACAGTATTTCAGTGGGAGTTGCAGTTTCCTTGGTTCCAGCGAGTACATTTTATCCCCCTCCCCACAGCCACCCTCATCAGGTTACCCCAGGACATTTGAAAGCTTGTGGCTGGAAGTTACAAAATGGCAGAACCTTGATTTGTAGGCTCTTTCCTGGGTTTGGGAGAAGCCTATTTTGAATCCATCAAAGAGGTATATTTGGCTAAGTTTGTGATTCTGACCTTGTTTTTTTTTTTTTTTTTAATCTATTGTGAACCATGTTTAAAGCCTTTATTGAGTCTGTTACAATATTGCTTGTGTTTTATGTTTTGTGTTTTTTGACCACAAGGCATGTGGGGTCTTAGCTCCCCAACCAGGGATCGAACGAGTCCCCCCTGCATTGGAAAGTACAGCGCTAACCACTGGACCACCAGGCAGTCCCCGACTCTGTCTCCGATTCAGATCTAAACACCGTACTGGCTAATTCATGACTTCACTGTCTTCTCCCCTCGGCCCCATTTATTTTATAGATTCGGTAACCATGGTCATTTAAAGGGGCACTTTTTCTGGTGGAGAAAGCATATGCTTCTTGTGGCATAATCATTCTCTGTCCTGGAAACTCCCTCAGTTCTGTTTCCTTGTTTACAGACAAAATCGTTAACGACTACAAGAAATGTGCAATTCTCTTCACAGAAAGTGAGTTGTTAGCTTTCAGAGCTATTAACATCTCCTAATATGCTGAGAGAAGCAACTCCTTTTGGTCTAGGGATCCTGCTTTGGTCCTGGTGTCCATGAAAATTCAGATTTCCCCCTAAATTAAAAAAAAATAGCAAAAAACCCCAGGTCCTTACTACTTTGCTGTGATTCAACTATTTCTAAATAATGAAAATGGAGCATTAGCTAAACATGGCCAAAACGAGGAGAAGGAAGCAAATTTGCCTCTCAGAAGTGGATGCTGCAATTGAGGTATTAAGGGTAAGACCTCAGAAATGTGTTTAAAAGCATCAAACTGTGCATTTGAAAGTCTTAAAAAAATTTTTTTTAATTTTTGATTGTGCTGGGGGTGTGCCGCTCACAGGCTTTCGCTGGCTGTGGCAGGTCGGGCTGCTGTAGCTGCGGTGTGTAGTCTCCTGGTTGTGGTGGCTTCTCTTGGGGAGCCTGGGCTCTGGGGCTCCCGGCCTTCAGTAGCTGCAGCGCCTCAGGCTTAGTTGCCTGGAGGCACCGTGGAGTCTTCCCAAGCTAGAGCCAGGGACTGAACCAGTGACCCTGACTTCCAAAGCAGATTCTTAACCCTAAAGTCTAAATGTTTGAAAGTGACCTTTCTGGGAGAAGGAACTTTCCAGATGATTTGTATTTCTTCCCCTCTTGTCCCCCTCTTCTGTCATTTCTGTCCTCGAACCCTTGTAAGTTCAGTTCAGTTGCTCAGTCGTGTCCAGCTCTTTGCAACCCCATGAATCACAGCACGCCAAGCCTCCTTGTCCATCACCAACTGCCGGAGTTCACTCAAACTCACGTCCATTGAGTTGGTGATGCCATTCAGCCATCTCATCCTCTGTTGTCCCCTTCTCCTCCTGCCCCCAACCCCTGCCAGCATCAGAGTCTTCTCCAATGAGTCAACTCTTCGCATGAGGTGGCCAAAGTACTGGAGTTTCAGCTTCAGCCTCATTCCTTCCAAAGAACACCCAGGGCTGATCTTCAGAATGGACTGGTTGGATCTCCTTGCAGTGCAAGGGACTCTGAAGGGTCTTCTCCAACACCACAGTTCAAAAGCATCAATTCTTCGGTGCTCAGCTTTCTTCACAGTCGAACTCTCCCATCCATACATGACTACTGAAAAAACCATAGCCTTGACTAGACCTTTGTTGGCAAAGTAATTGCTTTTGAATATGCTATCTAGGTTGGTCATAACTTTAATTCCAAGGAGTAAACGTCTTTTAATTTCCTGGCTGCAGTCACCATCTGCAGTGATTTTGGAGCCCAAGAAAATAAAGTCTGACACTGTTTCCACTGTTTCCCCATCTATTTCCCATGAAGTGATGGGACCAGATGCCATGATCTTAGTTTTCTGAATGTTGAACTTTAAGCCAACTTTTTCACTCCCCTCTTTCACTTTCATCAAAAGGCTAAGCCTTTGTAAACCATCTATTAATTCAGGTGTTGTGTTGTTGTGTCTGACTGTTTGTGACCCCATGGACTGGCTCGCCAAGCTCCTCTGTCAATGGAATTCTCCAGGCAAGAATACTGGAGTGAGTTGCCATTTCCTTCTCCAAGGGATCTTCCTGACCCAGGGATCGAACCTGTGTTTGTTACGTCTCCAGCACTGACAGGCCGGTTCTTTATCATCTGAGCCACCAGGGAAGCCCATTAATTCAGGGAAAGAGGTAAAGGGAAAGAAACACCCATGTTCTAAAGGCTTGGGACAAAGGATGCAGAGGCTTATTTTATGCTGAAGGGATGATTGTTGATCCTCAAAAGCACTGAAACGACCTGTATCATCATGTGGTTCCTGCTTTTTCCTCCTTAACTATTTACTTCACCTGAAACAGCTTTTTGTTTTGTTTTGTTTTGCTTTTTAATGCTTGCTGGCTATCTTGATGGCTTTCAGGCCATCCTGGTGGGAGAAATCGTTTTCACTGACCTTCCTAAATATCCTGAGTTAGTTGTGTTGGAGGCTGATTGTGTCTTCACTTTCTTATGTGGTGAAGACCCCAGGGGACCCAGGACAGGAAATTATAATGGAATTTAGGATTGCTCATCTTTGGGATTCCACACAGCAGGAAATTGTTCTTAAAAATGGGGAAATAGAATTGCTTACAGTTGCCAACTTTTTATCAAGTAAGAATGATAAAAGCCCCTCTTTTTCTGCTTCCCTGTTGTATTATCTACATGGCATTTTGCACTCTGAAATGCTGGCTTGTGTATTCTATCCTTTTAAAGTATAACCTTTTGGAACGGGAAAATCAAGACTCCTACAAATGTAAAATGAACATGTATCCAAGATTCTATCAACAGTTACAACTGATTGAAAGGAGAATTGAAAAAACTCCTCAATTTCAGGTGATCAGGAAGATTGAAGTAAACCGATGTGGAAAAGGAGTCAATCTTCACAGGGCTAGAATCAACTGCATTCCACTGGGCTAAGGTCATTTGCATCTCTACCAAGGAGAATCATTTGTGTTAACTACAGTATTCTGTTGCAAAGTAGCTCAGTGACAATGAAAGAGGCAGGCAACCCGGAAGGCCTGCTAGACGGGTCATCTGGTCATCTTGTTGATTTTGGTCTTGCCTTAGATCTAGATCTAGGTACCAGCACAGACCTCAGCTCTGGGCAGCAGGTATCCCCAGTGCCTGGAACATTGTAGGTGCTAGGTGAAGATGGCTTGAATGAATGAACGTTCAGTGGTGTTTTCCTTAAACTCCCCAAAGTCTGTCTGGAGATAAAAACAGTACCATACAAACTAATATAATTAGATCCTAACTAGATATAGTTGCTTATGGAAAGCACTATGGAAAGGGGAACCAGGAAGATGAGGTCAGTGTTAGAGATGGGGTCTTACTAGATTAACACCACATTTCTAGCCCGGTGGGGCTCAAGTAGGGACACTTTTACCCTTGGGATATTTTGCCACGTCTGAAGACGTCCGTGGAGGTCACAGCCTGGGAGAAAGGGGTGAGCTGCTCCTGGCACGTCATGGGTAGACACCAAGGTTGCTTCTGCATATCCTCCAGTGCACGGGGCAGCCCCCCACAATCTGGGAATAGCCCCAAAGTCAGTAGCACCCACGAGAAACTCAAAAGGACTACCTGGGGCATTCGTCCACAGAGAAGATTGTAAGCATCAAAACAAGTCTCCCCAGTCTGGGTTTACCCAAAACATTAAAAAAAATCAGTTTGGCTGCCCTGAGTCTTGGTTGCAGTATCTAGTCAGGGCATGTGAACTCCCGGGTGCAGCACATTACATCTAGTTTCCTGACCCTGCATTGGAGAGCAGAGTCTCGGCCACTGGACCGCCAGGGAAGCCCCTACCTAAAACAGTTTCATCAGGCCTTTGGTCCCCTTTTCCCTGCCTCGCTTTCACCCCTGCTAGTACCCTGCACTCTGCAAACAGCCTCAGCCAGCTTGGTGAGCTATGGAAATGAGGCTCCAGAGTAGGCTGGACTGAGTCTCAAAATAGACGATGGTCTGGGCCCAATGTCTGTTGGTGACGTTTGGTGACCTCTGTGGGCCTCTAGAAAGACGAGGCTGGACTAGGTCGGCTTGTCTGTCAAAGATCATTCTGTTCCAGGTGTCTAGGGGTCAGTGACTTCTTGTTGGATGGAGCCTGCTCCAGAGCCTGTTGGGTGGACAGGGCTGTCAAAGGCCGTGGAGGGGGCTCCTCAGAAAGCAGGACCCTAAGGTAGCTGTTTCTAGGGCCACCAGGAGAAGGCAGGGCCGAGCCCGGAAGAGGGCTTCGGATACCCTCCCCCCAGCCCCACCCCATCACTGCCCCACTCTGCTGCTCTCCTGGAGCCTGGCACTGTTCCCGCCAGCCCCACAGGCCCTCTGCTATCTCACACAAGTCTCTGGATCTTTCTCACCAAGAGATAAAAGCCTTTAAGTGCCTCCCTTCCTCAGGGATTGCCTTCCTGGAAGGGAGTCATCTTTGTCTTCTGCAGTGATTATAAAAGCACACAAAGAAATTTGGAAAATGCAAAGGCAATAAAAAAGTGCCTCTCTTTCCCTATGAAAATATTCTTACCTTTGGAGATTAGGAGGGGCTCTTGGTCTTTTCAAAATTCATTTTAAGAAAAACTTAAAAAGTGATACCTGTTGACTAGAGAAAAAGCAGAAAGTAGAGATGAGAGAATTTCAGATCCATTTAGATGTACCACAATTATGCAAAATGTTAATGAGGAAAACTGCTGGGTTTGGGATCAGGGTGGATATGGAGTGGGTATATGGAGCTCTCTGTACCAACCACTACAGAAATAATTATTAATTACAGTTCAAATATCTACCAAGAACGTTGTCCGGACACCACCATTTGATAACACTGTGATGGTATTTTTTATTTTTTACTATTTAAAAAAAAAAAATCCTGTTTTATTTTCTTTGTGCCGAGTCGTCGTTGCTGCAAGGCCTTTTCTCCGGTTGTGGCGACCAGGGGCTACTCCAGCTGCGCTCGGGCTTCTCACGGTGATGGCCTCTCGTTGCAGGGCCTGGGGTCTCGGGCACGTGGGCTCAGCAGCTGGGCATCTGGGCTCAAGAGCACAGGCTCAGCAGTTGTGGCGCATGGGCTTAGTTGCTTAGAATGTGGGATCTTCCGAGACCAGGGATCAAACCCATGTCTCTTGGATTGGCAGGCAGATTCCTTACCACTGAGCCACCAGAGAAGCCTTGTTTCTTTAATTAGTAATGGAGGAGGAGGTGAAATTATAATCACTAACCTTGGTGATGATTTACTATGTGACGTGCATTGCACTGTTTTTACATTTTGCTATTACTGCTCCGAATTCTTGAAACAATCCTGAGCTGCTCATGATTTTCCCTGTATCTATGCAGCTTTCAAATTGCTTTGTGTACACAATTGGTTCATTTAATCCTTCCAACAATCCTGTGAGGCATGTGTGTGCGTGTGCGTGTGTGTGTATGTGTTGCTCAGTTGTGTCCGATTCTTTGTGACCCCTGCCAGGTGCTCTGCCCATGGGATTCTCCAGGCAAGAATACTGGCGTGGGTAGCCATTCCCTTCTCCAGGGGATCTTCCTGATGCAGGGATCCTTTACCATCTGAGCTACCAGGGAAGCCCCCCATTTTACAGATGAGGAAACTGAAGCCCAACTGTTTGAAAGTCGCCTCTGGTTCTACAGTTGTGAGGTGCTGAAGCGATATAGGATCTCAGATGAGGGGCCACTATTATTACTCTACTCTAGACAGTGAGGGCACAGCCTGGTGAGTGAGGGAGGCCAGAGGGAGCTGGAAGGTGTTTGAGATCAGGATTTGTAGTTGCCTGGAAATGTCAGGATCACTGGTTCCACTGGTCACTGGAGGGCATTTTTCCTTCCTTCCGGAGCACAGAAGACCAGGCCTGAGAGCCCAGTCTTGTTCCTTCCTAACCACGTTGCTTTGTGCAGGCCACTCTGAGTTTCTTGTTTCCTTACCTGTGAAATGGGTGTGGTCATTTAGACTCAGCTGGCAGGGCTGCTTGGAGGATGAAATATGGGATTCCACGGTGTTTTAGGTGCTTGATGAAAACAAGAGCTCGTGTTTATCGGCTCCCAGCTGTGTGGGGCCCTTGGATTAAAGAGCCTTGATCTCTTTGGTCTTCTCTGCCCCCATCATGTGTGGTGGTGGAGTGGAGAAGAGGGCCTGAGGTGGGTGGGGTTTGAGAGGGGACCTCCGGGGAGCAGGTGGGACAGGGTGGGGCCCCCTCTGATGCCATAATTGGTGGGTCAGGGTGTTTACATTGCCTCCACTCAATAAACCTTTCCTGAGAGTTGACTGCGTCATGCTGTGTGCCTGGCACCGTCCTGCATACAGACAGAAAATCCAACGCAAAGCAGGTCAGGTCTGTTAGCCAAAGAATGCCGTTTCCCCTTCAAAGGTGCAATACAGCAATCTAGCGACATGCTTTTCTTGAGGAACTTCATCGGGACATGAGATAAGTCACACTTCTTGGTTTGGTATCCGCCTTCCTTCACTCAGGGCCCCGGAGATTTGGTGGCTGCGCCCTTATTCACAGCAAGTGAAGTAAAAGACACCCACATCCCACACCGAATGTGTTAGGTGTAACTATTCCCTTTAGTTGCAGTAGGTTAGTTAACATGGTGTCACAGTTTGGGGTTCATTACACTTGGATTCATTACACATTGATTTCATTACACATGGATTTTTAACTTCCCTCCCTCCTTCCTACACCACGGTTCGTTTTCTTTCTGTTCTTAAATTTTTATCGGGGTCCCTGGAGAGTGAGTGGATCTTGGACACTGTGGGAGAGGAGGTAGGCGTGGACGCAGGTCTGGGCGACGGAGTCAGTGCGTGTGTCTCAGTGTGGGTGAATGTGTCTGTGTGCCAGCACGCGTGTCAGCCCCAGAGGCGGGTGAGGGGTGAGTGTGAGATGGAGGGTGTGCACGTGTGTGAGTGCAGTGATGGGGAATTTCAGGGTCCAGGTGGGAGAGCGGGGGGCCAGTGATGGTGAAGGATGGTGGCTGAGGGAGTCTGGAGAGCAGTGAGGCAGTGGGTCCCTGTGATTGTGGTTCCTGGGGGCACACGTGTGTGAGGTCCAGGGTGGACAATGGGTGTGAGTGTGGCAGGGTGTGTGCTTGTGCGGGTGAGCATGAGTGACTGTCAGATGCTGGTAGGGAGGGAGCGGGTGAGAATGTGTGTGTGTGTGTGTGTGTGTGGCTCGCGTGTGAGTGTGCAAGAATGAGCCCGTGAGAGGATGGATGCAGTGTGAGCTTGGCGGCGTGTGCGCACAGGCGGGCATGTGCGGGCTAAAGCGGCGTCGGCGGGGGCGGGGGGAGGCCGGGCGCGCGCACGCGGGGCGTGGGCGGGGGGCGCGCGGCCGGGTGGGCGCCCGTGGGGGGCGCGCGGCGCGGGCCGGGGGCGGGGCCTCTGCGGCGGCCGCGCGCGGACCCTGCGGGCCGCCCCCCGTGGCAGGCGCGGCGCGGGCGGGCGGCGCGCGGAGCTCGGGCCCATGGTGCGCCCGTGTCCGTCGGTCGGGCCGCGCGGGCGGCTCCGCGCGTGGCCCGGCGCTCGCGAGCTCGCCCCGTCGCTGCGGGCCCGGCCCGCCCGCTGCCGCCGCCTCCTCCCCCGGGGCGGCGCGGCGCCGGCGGGCGGTGGCGCGGAGGCCGGACCGGGCGGCGGCCCAGGCTGCGCTGGGGGCGCGGCGGTCAAGGCGGGCGACATGACGGACAACATCCCGCTGCAGCCGGTGCGCCAGAAGAAGCGGATGGACAGCAGGCCCCGCGCCGGGTGAGCGGGGCCCGGGCCGGCCGCCCTCCTTTGTCGGCGCCGGGCGGGGCGGGCCGGGCCGGGCCTGACAGGTCGGCCGGCGCCATGAGCCGGCGGCCGGGCCCGGGCGGGGCGGGCGGGCAGCGGTCCGGCTCAGCCCGGCCCGGCCCCGCGGCGCGATCGCGCCCCTTTCGGGCCCGAGCGCCCGGCTGCCGGGGGCACCTCTGCCCGCCCTGCTTTAGGCGCCGCGGGAGGCCGGGCCCGCCCGGCGCTGTGGAGCCGGGGTCAGCCTCGCCTTCTATCCATTTTATTGTTTCCTCATTACGCCTGGTCTTCGTAATTCCGATCTGGTCAGTATGGAGCCTGGCTCTTGGCCTGGAGCCGCCCTCGGGAGCCGGGAAATTCTCGGCTGGCATTGCCCCCGCCGCGGAGTCCCCGCCCGGCCCGGGCTGGACCGCCGGCGGGCGAGAGGAGCTCCTGCTGGTCGCCTGCACCCCCTCCCCCGGTCCCCACAATTTGGGGAAGGAGCCTCCCCGGGTCAGGGGCGGCGGCTGCCACCTGCTGTACCCTTCCGCAGAGGCAGGCCCCTGGGCCGCCTCGTGAGGGTTGCGCTCACTCGGAAAGAGGAGGCGCGGGTGTTTTGCGCCCTGACAGCTTCCCGCTGGGAGGAGGGCGCTGACCTGTTGAGGTTTTAAGGGGCCGTGGCATCACCGGGGCAGAGTTAACTTGGGGGTGTGGGGTCGTGGGGAGGCGAGCTGGTTAAAATGCCGACTCCTGGCCCCGCCCGGGCCCGCCGGTGACTGCCTGGGGTGGGACCTGGCAGCGTGCATTTCCCAAGGCTGCGCAGGTGGGGCTGCGGTCGCCGGAGAAGGCAGCTGGGCGGGGCCGGGCCCCGCGGGCCGCCCTTCGCTTTGGCGTCCGGTTCTCCCCGCGCACTTCCCGGTGGCGGCCGCTTTGGGCGGCGTCGGTTGCCTGATGCAGGGGCGTGGGCCGGATGAACCCCTTGGGTGACTTCACCAGGTGTCCGTGGAATTTGTTGAAAAGTGGGGGAAGGGATGATGCCAGCTGCCATTTTGTGGGGTCTTTGTCCCTCGTCTTCCTTAAACCTTCCGGGGAGGAGGCCCCATTGGTAGAAGACAGAGGCCCCGCGGGGTCAGGGACCACTGCGAAGATGCTGCAGAACGCAGGCTGAACCCAAGATCTCTGAGCCAGAGGTGCATTGCCCTCCATGGCTTTCTTCACTTTTGGCCTACGTTTTAATCCCGACCTCTCAAAGCTAAAGAACGGTGACAGCTTGAGCCCTATGCCTGGAGGAGGGCCTGCATATAATAAACGTCCTCAGTGAATGTTTTAATGAGTTAATAAGATCAGTGGACCAGGACTCTTGTTATTAATTCATGCCACAGTTATAAAAATGCATACTGTGTGTGGAGGCTGTGCGGGGAGATGGGTGCAAAGCTGAATTAAGCCCTGACCACAGGTGTGGGCCTCCTGACGCTGCTTGTACATTGGAATCGCCCTGGAAGCTTTGACAATGACCATTCCTGCCGCCTTTTTGACCTTTGAAGTAAAAATCTGGAGTTGGACCTGGCTATCTTTATCTGTCTTATCTACCTTATTTTTTGTGGCTCCCTGGATGATTTTAATGTGTCGGCATAGTTGAGAACCTCCCCTTCAGTACAAGAGAGAAAAATGCAAATAATTATTTAAAAGTGATGATTACCATGAGAGAAAAATGCATCCCTAGCATAGGGGCCCAGACGGAGTGGTGCCAACAGTTGGGAAAAAAGGTTTCTGTTTAGTATTGGAGTGGAGGATAGCTCCTTTAGAATTTGCCACCTGGGAACTAATTTATTTCCTCAACAGTGACATGGATTCAAATTCAAGTCAGGTCTCTGGAGTTCCAGGTGTTTGCATATATGCTCTTGTATTTAATCTGCATTTTTAGGAGTAGCCTTGTCAAGTTGGGGATCTTGGTATCTGGAAACACTTTTGGAAAGCCTTGTAATTTAAGGGTGGGAGGTGAGGTAAAGAAATAAGAAACAAACGTATTTGTGATGGTCAGACTCTCTGCTGGACACTGGAGATAAATGCATACAATTGCTCAGTTGTGTCTGAGTCTTTGCAACCCCCTGCCAGGCTTCTCTGTCCATGGAATTTTCCGGGCAAGAACACTGGAGTGGGTCGCCATTTCTTGCTCCTGGGAATCTTCCCAATCCAGGGATCAAACCTGAGTCTGCTTGGTCTCCTGCATTGGCAGGTGGATTGTTACCACCGTGCCGCCTGGGCTGTGTTTAAATCCTCATAACCACTGTATGAATTTTTGGAGTTAGTTTCTTCATTTTGTAGCTGGGGAAACTAAGGTTCAGTGATGCTAGATAATTTGTTGGAGGTCATAGGGATAGTCAGTGTGGGGGGATGGATTTGAACTTGATCAACTCTCTTTATCTAATGGCTCTAAGCTGTAGGGTGGTTGGAGGATTTTGTGGTTAAAGAAACCAAAAACCTAGGTGCCACAGGCCCTAGGAGACAGAGTATAATTAGTGCTGGGATCACTCAGCATTTGCCAAGACATGCAGTTTATTTGCTGGAGGAATCCCGTAGCCCCAGAGCTCTCTGTCTTCAGAAAGTTACCACATCCTGATGTTGAGAAAACTATTGCAGCCGCTTTGTTAGGACAGAAGCACTTGCCTCACATCACTGGAAACCTTTTTTCTGACATCATGTGCTTTGCTTTTGGCCAAATGAAATTCCCTCCTGGTGAAACACAAGAGACGGGTCAGGAGCATGGGCGCAGGCTTGGAGAACTGGGTGCAGGCCTGGGTTTTGCCGCTCACTAGCTGGGTGACTTGGGGGACATTACTTAACCTCTCTGGGCTTTAGTTTCTCACCTGTAAAGTGGGACTAACAGTAATCCTGAGTGTGTGCTTGTGTGCCCAGTCGCTCAGTCATGGCCGGCTCTTTGCACCCTCGTGGACTGTAGCCCTCCAGGCTCCTCTGTCCATGGGATTCTCCAGGCAAGAACACTGGAGTGGGTTGCCATGCCCTCCTCCAGGGGATCTTCCCAACCCAGGCATTGAACCCAGGTCTCCAGCATTGCAGGTGGATTCTTGACCATCTGAGCCACCAGGGAACCCCATAATTATGTGTATCTCCTAGGACTGTTTATTTTGAGACTTAATCCATCATAAGTTTGGAACATTAAGCACTCAATACGTCTTAGACGTTTGCTAGGCCAAATAGTGATAATTAGATTTTTGTGTGAGGTTTGCCTTTGGTAATTTCTGGAATGCTCCTTTGAGAAGAAGGACTTTTGATGGTGGAAAGTTGAGAAATATAGACTTCATTGCTCTCTCCTGATCAAATCCAGGAAATGATTAACCACATAAATGATTCTAGCCAGATAAGTAGGTGCTCTGGTGTGATAGGTAGAGAGCAGGTTGGGCAGAACTGAGACTGCCTTTCCTGAGTAATGATTAGGGATCTCATGGACAAATTGGACAGGATGCTTTGATTTTTCGATTTATTTAGACTTGGGGAACAAGGAAATTTTGGAAGTGAACTGAGTTAAGAAACAGCTGAGTATTTAGGTACACAGTTTCCTTCAGCTTTTTTGGGGGGGCAAACAACTTTATTGGGGTCTGGGGCTTCCTGGTGGCTCAGATGGTAAAGAAACTGCTTGCAACGCAGGAGTGCTGCGCGCTCTGGGTAGTCGTTCAGTCTGTCCGACTCTTTGTGACCCCGTGGACTGTAGTCCACCAGGCTTCTCTGTCCATGGGATTCTCCAGGCAAGAATACTGGAGTGGGTTGCCATGCCTTCCTCCAGGGGATCTTCCCAAGCCAGGGATCGAATCCAGGTCTCCCGAGTTGCGGGCGGATTCTTGACTGTCTGAGCGACCAGGCAATACAGGAGACCCGGGTTCAATCCCTGGGTCGGGAAGATCCCCTGGAGAAGGAAATGACAACCCAGTTCAATATTCCTGCCTGGAGAATCCCACGGACAGAAGGGGCTACAGTCCACGTGGTTACAGTCCTCGGGGTCACGGAGTGCAAAGGGACTGAGCAGCTTACACTTGGGTTACTTTATGTCACATAAAGTGCATCCATTATTAAGGTACAGTGCATTGATTTTTTAAAAATTAAATTTACAGAGTTTCTGTAGTTCCTCACAATCCAGTTTTTGAACGTCTCCATCTCCCCCAGAAGTTCCCTCGTGCCTTAATCCCAGGCTGATTTCTGTTTCCATAGGTTTGCCCTTTCTGGAAGTTTCATATAAATGGAGTCATAAGCTGTGTTGTCCTTGTATCTGCCTTTTTTCGGTAATTTAACAGAATGGTTTTTTAATTTTAATTTTTAATACAGTTTTTAAAGGTTACTGTCCATTTATGTGCTAAGTCACTTCCTAGTTGTGTCTGACTCTTTTTTGCAACCCTGTGGACTATGGCCCACCAGGCTCCATGGGGTTCTCCAGGCAAGAACACTGGAGTGCGCTGCCATGCCCTCCTCCAGGGGATCTTCCCAACCCAGGGATCCACCCCAAGGATCTTACACCTCGCGCATTGGCAGGCGAGTTCTTTACTACTAGCGCCACCTGGAAAGCGCTGTGCCTTTAGAGTTACTGCGGAATACTGGCTGTGTGTTTTAGTGCATCCTTGAGCCTGCCCTACACTCAGCGGTTTGTATTTTTCCCTCCACAACCCCCTCCCGACTGGTAACCACTAGCTCGTTCTCTGTAAGCCTGCTTCTCTTTTGTGTGCACAGTGAGTTTGTTTCTGTTTTAGCTTTTTGTTTTATATTGGAGTCCCGCCGATTATCGATGTCCTGTTGGTTTCAGGTGGACAGCAAACGGATTCAGTTTTGCATGTCCATGTATCCTTTTCAAATTCTTTTCCCGATTAGGTTGTAACAGAATTTTTGAAAAAAATCTATCGGCGGCAGTGGTTCTTAGCTGCGGTGCCCGGGCTGTTTGCTCGTCCTTGCCTCGTGTGGGGTCTTTCGTTGTGGCGTGAGAGCTCTTAGTTGCAGCGTGGGACCTAGTTCCCTGACCAGGGGTCAAACCAGCGTCGCCTGCATTGGACGAGTGGAGTCTTAGCCGCCGGGCCACCAGGGAAGTCCCGGTTACGGAACAGTGAGCAGAGTTGTTAATGCAGCGATTTTAAAGTTCCCTTTTATTGCTTAAAGATTGCCACCGTGTGGGTATGCCATACTGTATGTCTTCACCATGATGGACATTTGGGTTATGCCTCGTGTGTGGCTGTCGTAAACAGCATCACTGAGAACATTCACGTCTTCGTGCAGGCGTGCTTTCGTTTCTCCTGCCCGCGGTGAGCGTTTGAGACGGAGCGTGTCGGCCCTTCCTGGGTCTGCCGTCGTGGTCCGGTGGGCTCCCCTGTGTCGTCTCCCTCTGTCTTCCCGTTCGGAGTTGTGGTTGCTCAGGGTTTGCCCCTGGCCCTCTTTGCCTTTGGAAGTCTGGGTTGAGCTCGTCCGTGCTCATGGCTTTGTGTGTGCAGGCTCGGTCGCTTGGTCACCTCCAACTCTTTGCAACCCTTCCGACTGTAGCCTGTCTGTCTCCTCTGTCCGTGGGATTTCCCAGGCAAGAATACTGGAGTGGGTTGCCATTCCCTCCTCCAGGGGATCTTCCCGACCCAGGGACTGCACCCGAATCTCCTGCGTCTCCTGCATTACAGGCGGATTCTTTACCTGCTGCGCCATGGGGGAGCCCTTCCCTGGTGGCTTAGATGGTAAAGAATCGGCCTGCAATGCAGGAGACCCAGATTCAATCCCTTGGTTGGGAAGATCCCCTGGAGAAGGGAATGGCTGCCCACTCTAGTATTCTTGCGTGGAGATTTCCATGGACAGAGGAGCCTGGCGGGCTGGAGTCAGTGGGGTCGAAAAGAGTCGGACACGACTGAGCGACTAACACCTTGAGCCCATGGCTTCAGTGACCTTCAAATACTTCTGCCGTCTTCCTGAGTCCTCCTCTCAGCCTGGCTCCCACTGTGAGCCTGGTCTTCCTCCAGTGTTCCCACACACGGGAAATGGTGTGCCAGCTCTTCATGACAAAACCCTGACACCCAGGATCTGGATGCTGCCTTCCCCTTCTCTTCCTTTGCTAACCCTGTCTCAGGACCTCCCCCTTTTATTGCTGCCACCCGCTCATCCTCCTTGTCTTCATCATCATCATCAGTTGATACCCTTCATCCATGCTTTTGATTGTCCAGTGAGGTTTCCACCTCTCAGCCAGAACATGTGTGCTACATCGATTCAGTTGTGCCCGACGCTTTGGGACCCTGTGAACTGTAGCCCTCCAGGCTCCTCTGTCCATGAGATTGACCAGGCAAGAATACTGGAGTGGATTGCCATGCCCTCCTCCAAGGGATCTTCCTGACCCAGAGGTCAAACCAGCATCTCCTGCACTGGCAGGCGGGCTCTTTACCACTGAGCCACCTGGGAAGCCCAGATACGGCCAGATGCTCTGATCATGGGCATGTTCTGCTCAAAGGCCTCCAGGGAACCATCTCACTAGGTGCTTTGGCCTTGCGCTGTCCAGCATGGTAGTCACTAGCCTCCTGCCGTTGTTTAAATTCAGATTTAGAGTAATTAAAACTAGATTAAAGTTTCAGTCCCACGTTTCAGCGTCCAGTCCCCACACACGGCCAGCGTCTGCTATACAGGTTGGCCCAGAGGCCAGCAATCCCACCGTCATAGGAGGTGCTGTCAGACCGCGCTGCCGGGACCCTTGCCGCCTCCTGAGCTGATCTCAGCGCACTTAGGCCCCTTCCTCGTCCAGCCGCGTGCTCTCTGCTCACTGTCTCCTCCCGGCTCCCTCTGGACGCAGGGCCTCTGCACGTGCTGTCCTCTGCCTGGAAAGTCCTCCTCTCCCCTCTTCATTTGGCCGAAGCTCCATCTTCCATTAAGTCCCACTGAGGCCTCAGGTCCTCAGGGGAGACTTCCCTGACGTCCCCTCTGCAGAGCGGGTCCCATTCTGGGAGCCTCTCGGAGCGCCTGCTCCTCTTCTGTTTCACTCAGTTGGAGTTAGACGTGTCCTTGTGTGAGCCATCAGCTGGGAACACCGTGGGGCCCTGGCTGGGGACAGGTTAGTCAGCATCGCATGGAGCCTGGCACCGAGTAGGTGCCCAACACATCCTCCTCCTCCTTTTTTTTTTTTTTTTAGAAGAGAACAAGTCTACACTTTTATTTACTTTTCAATAAGTTTAAATCCTTGAAGGACACAGCGTCACTCCTTGAAGGGCACGCCGAGAGTCCAGTAGCCTTGGCAGAACAAGTTGCTTTGAAGTTTGGCACGAACCATGCTGCTGTTCCCACCAGCACGCGTTGCCTTTCCCCAGATTATGCTGGTTTTGTTACGCTTTCCTCCCGCAGTTACTGTGCTTTCTTTGTTTTGTACACATAAGCACATCTCTCGCCTGGATAGAATTCAGTGTTATCTCGAGCGTGCGCGCGCTTACACGCGAGCACTTGCTTGCTTGCTTGCTTGGTTTTGTCGCGTGAGCTTGCTTGCTTGGTTGTGTCTGACTCTTTGGGACCCCATGGACTGTAGCCCACCAGGTTCCTTTCATCCATGGGATCCTCCAGGCAAGAATACTGGAGTGCGGCTGCCAGAGTGGGGCTGCCAGTTCCTCCTCCAGGGGATCTTCCCAACCCAGGGATGGAACTGGCATCTCCTGCGTTGGCAGGGGGACCCTTTTACCGCTGAGCCCCCTGGAAGCCCAGTACAGTTTCAGTTTTCAGGCTGTGTGCAAGTCCCGTAGGCCCCACTTGTAGCCAGCGAAAATGGCCACGGACCACAGCCTTCCAGCATATTTGTCATTTTAGAAGTCCTCCTCCTAGCAGGCCTCCCCAGGGGCCAAGAGGACGGAAAGAGCCCAGTAAATCCTTGTTGAGAGAAAGCATGCCTGAAGCAGCTCTCCAGTTTATTAGAGACACAGCTGCCTCTGCTGTTGAGAGTGGGGCGGGGGGACCTTTCTAGCTGGTCCCAGCAGAAGTCCCCGTGTCCTCAACTCTGAGTCTGTAGGACGCCTGCTGGGCGTTCTTGAGGTGCTGCTTGCTAACCGCCTGCTCCTGTGTTTTCCTGGCTCGGCCGTCTTCGCTGGTTGGGCTAAGACGTGCCTGTCTTAGCCATGTGGTCTGAAGGCAGCACTGGGAGTGCCGAGGGGCTTGCGACGTGAGTGCCAGGAGAGGGGAGTCTCAGGCCAAGAGACCAGGTGCCCTCTGTCTGCCCCTCTCTCCCTCCGCCGAGGGGCGCCAGCCCGTCCGCTCCTGTGATGGGCTCTTGGCTGCCTTGGGTGAGAGAACAGCCTGGGCAGGCGTTGGCAGCGGCCCACCCGGAAGCGGCCTTTGTGCCCTTTGCCAGCCTTGCTCCACCAGTGCACCTTGCTCCGCTTCCTGGCACGGCCTCCCTGCCGTGGGCCCGCCCCAGTGCTGAGCAAAACCAGCCCAGGGTTCCCTGCCCAGGCGGGCACAGGTGGTGACATAGGCTGTGGAATTACACGCCGACCCAGGTGGAGATGCTGGAAGGGAGCAAGTGGGCACAGGACCAGGAAGGCCAGGGCTCCCGCCGCACACCAGCCCCAGGGCAGCAAGGCGGCCCTTTGAGCTCGACCTCTGGCCCCCATGCGTACAGTCAGTGGGAAGGAGGAGCCAGGGTATGGAATAAGCCATCTTTGGACTTTTGGGGCTGTTACTTTTCAGCATAGAAAGTCCTTTCATATTTCTGCCCAGTGCAAACGATGGGGGTCACCAGTGAGGGCTGTCCAAACCTGATGGCCACCTTTGGGAATGGCCATGCAGTGGCTCGAGCTTCACTCCTGAAAGCGACTGGAGAGAAGAAAGCCCATCATAGCACGTCTTTTTGATGACTTTTACCGAAAGGGAGAGAATGTGCTTAGTCACTCAGTTGTGTCCAGCTCTTTGCGACCCCAAGGACTGTAGCCTGCCAGGGTCCTCTGTCCATGGGATTCTCCAGGCAAGGATGCTGGAGTGGGTTGCCATGCCCTCTTCGAGGGGATAGTCTCGATCTAGGGACTGAATCCAGGTCTCCTGCATTGCAGGCAGATTCTTTACCGTCTGAGCCACCAGGGAAGCCCAAGAATACTGGAGTGGGTAGCTTGTCCTTTAGGGGATCTTTCAGACCCAGGAATTGAAGGAATCGGGGTCTCCTGCATTGCAGGCAGATTCTTTTCCAGCTGAGCTACCAGGAAAGCCAAAGAGAATGGTGCTGATTTTTTTAAAGTGAGCGTTTGCTTTATTTATGTGATTTTGAAAGATTGATTTACGCATTCAGAGCTTGGCCTGGGGAAAGCATCACCAGAGCTCACTTTAGGTGGCTCAGGGCCAAACATCGAAAGGCTTGCAGTCATGTTTATGGTTCCTTCTGTTTATGCCAAACGACCCTTGTCTTCTTTTTGTAGTAGTGACAGGAAGTTTCCTTTCTCATACGTTTCAGTAAAAAAACACAGAGTTGGTTTAGAAGTATGAAGTCAGTAATAGTTGGGGAGCTCTGTAGATGTGCCCGCATCGAGGCTGACATTTAGGAAGCGGTGGCCTGTGCTGACGTGGTGCTGTTGGTCTAAAAATATAATGGTATTGTTACAAAGGGGAAAGAAAAGGGATAAGCTGGTTGTGCTAATAGAGTTAAAATTCTAAAAATTTTTTTTCTAATTTTGTTGAAGTAGAGTTGATTTACAGCGTTGTTAGCTTCCGCTTTATAGTAAAATGATTCGGTCATGCGTTATGCATTCTTTTTCCTATTCTTTTCCATTATGAGTCCGTACAGAATGTAGTAGGACTTTGTTGTTTATCCATCCTGTGAATAACTGTTTGCATTTGCTAATCTCAAACCTGGCTTCCCTGGTGACTCAGTGGTAAAGAATCCGCCTGCCAAGACAGGAGGCGTGTGTTTGATTCCTTGGTCAGCAAGTTCCCCTGGAGAAGGAAATGGCAACCCGATCCAGTATTCTTGGGCTTCCCTTGTGGCTCAGCTGGTAAAATATCCACCTGCAATGCGGGAGACCTGGGTTCAATCCCTGGGTCGGGAAGATCCTCTGGAGGAGGGCATGGCAACCCACGCCAGTATTCTTGGCTGGAGAATCCCCATGGAGAGAGGAGCCCGGTGGGCTACAGTCCATGGGGTTGCAAAAGAGTCGGACACAACTTAGCGACTGAACGACGAGCCACAACAATCGGAAATTCGCAAGCCGCCCCTCCTCCACCCCCTCCCCGTTGGCAGCCGCAAGACCGTTCTGTCTGTGGGTCTGTTTATGGTTCATGGATGAGTTCCTTTAGGTCGTCTTTTAGATTCCACACAGAAGCGGTGTCATATATTTGTCTGACTTTCTTCACTTGGAGTGGTAATCTCTAGGTACATCCACGTTGCTGCAAATGGCATTATTTCATCCCACGGCACGGGGAATCTTCCTCCACCGGGGATCCAGCACGTGCCCCCTGCGTTGGAAGTGCAGAGTTTTAACCACTGGACCACCTGGGAGACCCATTCCACTCCCTTTTATGGCTCAGCCATCTCCCTGGGCTGGTTCCACGTCTTCTTTATCCGTTCTTCTCTTAATGGGCGTTTAGGCTGCCTCCCTGTCTTGGCTTTTGTAAACAGTGCTGCAGTGCACTTTGGAGGTGCATGTGTCTTTTCAAATTCTAGTTTTGTCCGGATGTATGGCCAGGAGTGGGATTGCTGAGTCATATGGCCACTCTATGTTCAGTTTCTTAAGGAACCTCCCTATTGCTTTCCATGGTGGCTGCACCAATTTGCATTCCCAGCAGTGTAGGAGGGTGCCTTTTTCTCCACACCGTCTCCTGCATTTGTTATTTGTAGACTTAAAAAATCCTTTTTCTTTCTCCAAGTCATCCAGGAAAGAAATGCTTTTAAAACAGTGGTTAGTTTGCCTTGTTCATCAGGGATCTTATTGTTGGCTTAATCATCGTCTGAAGTTCAAGGGGATTGTGCGAGAGGACAGTTGGAAGGGGCCCCGAGGAAAGAAAGGCTTCTTGTGTGAATTGGCAATCAGGGTGAGCTGAAGGCTGTTGCCTCCTTCCCGTTAAATCTTTGTGGCATTTGCCCCTTGCCAGGACAGAACCTGCTGGCTGCCCTGCCTGAGAAAGAAGTCGCCTGCGGAGGGAACTGGCCTCCCCGTGGAGCCGGGCCTGGCAGGTCGCCTCCCTCCGCCCGGCCATCTGCTGGGCCACGGGTGAAGTCGGGTTTGGCCAGGTTAGACCTCAGGGTTTGACTAACCCTCAGCCTCCGCAGCATCGATGTCTTCAGTTTGACAGTTCTCTACCGTGGGGCCCTGTCCTGTGCGTTGTAGGAGTTTGGGCAGCAACCCTGGCCTCCACCCTCTGGAAGCCAGTAGCACTCCTGTAAGCTAGGGGCCCCCAGCTGGGACAGCCCGAAGGGTCCCCAGACATTGCCGCACCCTCCGGGGGTGGGGGAGTAGGAGTGGGCAGTGTGAGGAACCCCTGGATGAGTGGAATGTACATGTTCTGTGAATGGCCATAGCCTTTGTTGTCCTTAAGGTGAGTCATCGTCTCTTTACAAAAGTAAAAGAAAAACCTGTTGGGCAAGAAATTCATGTTTGGACTGTGTTCTCAACTCTGAGTTCAGCTTCTTGACTAAGGAAGCCTTGAGCTGTTGGAACAGAGCATTTGGGAAGTGTTCTGGGCTGACATGTATCCCTGCCCAAATTTACACACCAGGGTCCTAACTGTGCACCTTTTAGAAAGTGACTGTGTTTGCACACAGGGCCTTTAAAGAGGTGATCAAATTAAAATCAGTCATTACGGCGAGCCCTTAACCAAGCTGAGTGGTGCTCTAGGAAGAGGAACTTAGGATGAGAGGAGAGATACCAGGGATGAGACGACCGTCCACGAGGACCCCAGGGCAAAGGTGACCGTCGGCACGCCAAGGAGCGAGGCCTCCGAAGGTGCCGAAACTGCTGACGCCTTGATCTGGGACTTTCCAGCCACCAGAGTGATCAGAATATAAATTTCTGTTGTTTAACTACCCAGTCTGTGGTATTTTCGCATGGCCACCTAAGGAGACTGAATACAGGAAGCATCTCCTGGTTATTTGTAGGTGAGGAGTCTCTTGGTGTCAGTGGTAAACTTTTAAACCAATGGATAAGTTCTTCAGCGATTTTCTTTAGACAGTCCAGTCTCCCTAAGCGTATTGCAAAGTCATGTGCGCTAGAGCTGAGTACCACCCACTCCCATAACCTAAAGCACATCCTGCGTGCTCCCCAGGGAGGAGACACCGGTTCCAGATGTTTCCTTGTGTTTGCAGAGTTTACGGTGGTCACATTTCCAGGTTGTGCTTTGGATGGTTGGTTCGCTAATTCAGACTGTGCTAGATTAGTCTGATGAGGAGTGTAATAGTTGCTCACCACTGATGTATGCTGATTGGGCTTCCCTGGTGACTCAGCTGGTAAAGAATCTGCCTGCAATGCAGGAAACCTGGGTTTGAGCCCTGGGTCCGGAAGATCCCCTGGAGAAGGGGAGGTCTACCCACTCCGGTATTCTTGGCCAACCCAATACATGCGTTGCTTCCGGCGGAAGCAGAGAGCAGAAAGGATGTGACGGGGAACTTTTAGGAACTTCAGATTATCCCCGGGGATTGTGAATTCTTCTGGAGTGTAGTTTCTGTTTTCTGGGTTAGTTTGCATGTTGGTCCTTATTTTCCTGATTCACTCTGTGTGAGGCAGACGTTCGTGGTAATGGAGGAAAAGGGCAGAACACCTGTTTCTAAAATGTCTGGACTCACCCTTTGAATATGAATACCTTTTAGCTTGTATAAAGCAGTCAGTCCCCAGGGCGGTCCAAAGACAATGTAAAACTGGAGAACTGCCCCGCCTTCATGTTCTTCCCTCTTTTTTTGGTTCTCCAGATTAAAGGCAATTTGAGACTCTCCTAGAAGGGACGACACAATTGTGTCCGGCTAAGTCAAAGGACCAGGAAGTAAACAGATAAGACCACTTGTCCCATGGGCAGGGCTTTTTTTCCCCCCCCAAATCACCTGATTAAAACCTATGCATATGTACACAGCCATGCATCTGTACACCCAGGAAAGTGCGTCAGTAAACTCACAGCTTGATGAGTTTTCATGAAGTGAACACACTCCTGTGACTGGAGGTGAATAAACAGGCTGTGACCTCAGAAGCCTCCCCCTCCTCACCTTCCTCGCCACCCCCCCACCCCGCCCCATCGGTGTCCTGACTTCTAACAGCAGAGACTGGGCCTGTTTTTGACCTCTAAGTGCACGTGTGATGGAGCAGGTACGCACTCATGCCTGTTAATTCTTGCTGCATCTTTTGTTCATAAGGGGTGACTCTGCTGCCTGTTTATTAGAGTTTGCTCACTTATGTTGCCAGATGAAGTCAGTGGAGGAATAAGTCATTGATCTGTGAACAAGGAGGGGTTTAGGAGTGTCGACCCTCAAACAGTCAACAGTCCAAGGACTGGGCCTGCTATGTTTGCCTCAAAAACAAAAGAATTGATAAATGACTCACCCATGGGCAGAAGCTGAAACAGTTTGGATAGAATCAGGACTCAAACCCTAGTTCTGTTTTTTTTTTTTTAACTCTTTGTTTTATATGGGAGTATAGAATCTGCCTGCAGTGCAGGAGACCCAGGTTTGATCCCTGGATCAGGAAGATCCCCTGGAGAAGGGAATGGCAACCCGCTCCAGTGTTCTTGCCTGGAGAATCCCATGAACAGAGGAGCCTGGTTCTTCTCAGATATATTCTGAGAAGCAGCTTGATCTTTCTTTTTTCCTTTCTTTCTTTTAATTTGGCCATGAGGCATATGGGATCTTAGTTCACTAACCAGGGATGCCCCCTGGTTAGTTCACTAACCCCATGCCCCCTGCATTGGACACTTGGGGTCTTAACCACTGGACCACCAGGGAAATCCCTTTTTTATTTTTTTGCATTTATTTTACTTTTTTTTTTTTAAGAATCAAAGTAACATTGGTTTGTAACCTTATGTGTTTCACGTGAACAACATTTTTTTGCTTCTGTATACTCTACAACCAAAGACCCCTTCTTGAGTAGTTTGCATCTGAAGGGAAATGGTAAAAACCTCTAAGCTGTATTTTAATTGTAAAGCGAGTGCGTGTGTATTAAAGAAGGATTGGAGAACAGAGAAAACTACTGACTGAGATACGGGCGTTAACTTCTCCCTTCAATGGCGGCCACAGTTGACACAGACCTTTCAACATGTGCTGTTTTCTCCCAGTCCTGGTTCCCTGTGTACATTGTTTGGTGAGTTATCCCCATGTAGCACATGTGCGTTCAGTCCCATTTTTTCTCACCCAGCATTTTAATGTAAAGCTTTTGTGTGGTATCCTGATGTGCTTGTAAACGACACTTTAAGTGGCACCCTGCTATCTCTTTGAGGAGGCATCTTTAATTCACATAACCCAGAACCCTGGATGTTCACAAGTTGGTTCTTACTGTGATGTCACTTTATATTCATTCTGAACGCTGGCCCTCCAGAGCAGAGGCACCCCGAAGAGGCACGGAGGGCTGGTGCAGGGAGGCGCGGGCCTGGGTCACCATGATCTCGTGTTTGCTGCGTGACTGGAGATGCCCCCGTTTCGGTCCGCCTGGCCGCTCCCTGACGCGGCCCGCGATCTCTCATGTTTCCAGGCTGTTGCATTCACTGGGGTGGACCTTTGTCAGACAGGCGTTGATTGCCCCTAGATAGCCGGGGGCCCCCGGGGAGCCAGGGCTCGCTGGAGAAGAGCCCCTGTTCCGCTGCCAAGGGTGGCTGCCCGGCCCTGCAGGGACCTGCCTGACCCACCCAGAGCCCCCCTGGCTCCCACATGGAGACTTCTAAACCTAGCATTTTATTGTTTTCCAGTATAAAAGTAATAATTTCTGTTAAAGAAAACTAGTGGTTTCTCTTATAGAAGAATTATGCAGAAGCCGGAATTTAAAGCCCAACTTGCTGTTAATACTAGGTATGTTTCCTTCTGGGCTTCCCTGGGGGCTCAGTGGTAAAGAATCTGCCTGCCAACGCAGGATATGCAGGTTCTATCCCTGGGTTGGGAAGATCCCCTGGAGAAGGAAATGGCAACCCGCTCCAGTATGCTTGCCTGAAAATCTCAGGGACAGAGAAGCCTGGTGGGCTACAGTCCACGGGATCACAAAAGAGTTGGACATGACTTATTGCCTCAACAACATATTTCCTTCTGATCTACAGTTTTATCAGATGGCTGTTGCTGCTGCTGCTGCTAAGTTGCTTCAGTCGTGTCCGACTCTGTGTGACCCCAGAGATGGCAGCCCACCAGGTTCCACCGTCCTTGGGATTCTCCTGGCAAGAACACTGGAGTGGGTTGCCATTTCCTTCTCCAATGCATGAAGGTGAAAAGTGAAGTCACTCAGTCGTGTCCGACTCTTAGCGACCCCATGGATTGCAGCCTACCAGGCTCCTCTGTCCATGGGATTTTCCAAGCAAGAGTCCTGGAGTGGGGTGCCATTGCCTTCTCCACAGATGGCTGTTAGGTGACATTATTTCATTGGGTTTGCTGTTAGAAATTAAAACTTAGTCTGTAGAGGCAGTCTTGATGCATGAATTTTTGCTATACCTTGGACAGCTTTCATGGGCTAGCATCTCCAGGTCTCTGGGTTAGATGGAGCTCATGAGTATTTAGGGGCTCTCACCGTGTCTTAATCACTGAGCTGCCCTCTGGAAGGGCTCTGCTGTGTTCAGTTCCGTTCAGTTCAGTCGCTCAGTCGTGTCCGACTCTTTGCGACCCCATGAATCGCAGCACGCCAGGCCTCCCTGTCCATCACCATCTCCCGGAGTTCACTCAGACTCACGTCCATCGAGTCCGTGATGCCATCCAGCCATCTCATCCTCGGTCGTCCCCTTCTCCTCCTGCCCCCAATCCCTCCCAGCATCAGAGTCCTTTCCAATGAGTCAACTCTTAGCATGAGGTGGCCAAAGTACTGGAGCTTCAGCTTTAGCATCATTCCTTCCAAAGAACTCCCTGGGAAAGCCAGAACGGCCCCTCCCGGGTCAGGAGATGGGCGGTGGCCTCCTCCAATCATTCACATTTTTCCTTTGCCTGGTGCATCCCATGAGGTTGGGAAAGGTTTAAAAAAGGAGAGAAAAAGATGTAAGAGGATAAGGTTTTTCCTTTCTCTGTGTTTCTGAGTATCTGAGATGGGAGGAGCTGGAGGGCAGGGGGCCTGCGGCTGACGGCCCATGGGCACACTCTGTATATGGACTGGGGCTCGACCGCCTCGTGATGGTACATTTGGTGGTCACGAGAGAACAGAGCGTGCAGGCATTCAGTAAGTGCTGAGTGAGTAAAAGCGCTTGTAGATACAGTTTCTCCTGACAAAGCTGCGTGCAGACACCACGTCTGATATAGTTTCTCCTGAAAGAGCTGCTCGCAGACACCACGTCTGATATAGTTTCTCCTGAAAGAGCTGCGTACAGACACCGCGTCTGATATAGTTTCTCCTGACAGAGCTGCGTGCAGACATCACGTCTGCCGCCCTGCAGAGAGGAGCCCCGGTCCTGTTCCTGGCGGGCAGCAGCATCAGGAGAGGTGTGGCCGTGTCCACCTCGGACCAGCCCCTCCACCCCCTGGTTCCAGAAGTCGACTCCCCCCAAGCGACAGGTGCTGTAACAATCTGGCGTTTTACAGGAGCCCTTGGAAGCTTTGCTCGTGGCCATGCGGGGCTGTCTCAGCACCAAAGCCATGCCCGGTGGGCAGCGCAGCCTCTGGGCTGTGGTCCAGGCCTCCAGGGGGCAGGGGAGGAGCTGGGCCGGGAGGAAGGAGGCTTCCCGGTGGAGGTGCCGGCTCCCTGCGGCCAGGCTCCGCTGCCAGGACCCGGAGGGGCCCAGAGCCTGGATGCCTCTCCCTGGCCCTGTGACTCTGGCTGGGTGAGTTCAGCTCTCTGAAAATGAGCGTTGTGATGACAGTGCTCTAGGGGTGTGAGGACCGGATGAGCTGATGTCTGTCGCGTGCTTAGGCCTCAGTGTGTGGCCTGCGGCAAGGGCAGGAGCAGAGACAGCCACTGTCAAGCCTGACCTCGGAGGGAGGAACCAGCAGGGTGTGGGCAGCGGCCCTGGGGACCCGCGTGCGTCCTACTGTGCCTCCATCTTTGAGTTCGGGTGGTCTGGACAATCCAGGCGTGGCTCTTGGAGTCTTTGGTAGCGTGAGGTCTCCAAAGGCAGGTTCTGGGATCTGTCTGCTAAAGCCACAGTCCCCTCAGCCCCCTCCAGCTGCAGGACTCAGTGCAGGATGGGGAGCGAGGGAGGAATGCGCGTTGACAGCTTCCCCTGGCGTCCGGCACACACTGAGGGCTTTCTGGATGGGCTCGCTTGGTGCTCTGCCCTCTGGGGACTTGCCTTCCATGTCGTCACTTGATTGCATTCAGTTCTCTGGGATCATGCAGTCCCTGCAGCATGCCTGGCTCTGCCTGGGGGCGGCTGCACTCAGACCTCTTCTGGAACCTGTGAGCAGATGGCCTAGCTCAGTGTCCGTGCATGAGGTCAGGTCCCTGCGTGCTGGGGGCCTGGGGCGTGTGGAGGGCTTCCCAGCAGAGCGGCCGAGCACCTGCTGTATACCAGGCCTGGGGCCGGAGGTGAGTAGAATCTGGTCTCCGACCCACAAGCTTGGGGCTGAGATGTCTGCTTCAGACTGAGTTGTGTGCTGCTTTGCAGCAGGCTGGCTTTGTGGTTTGTTTTGTTTGTAAATGTGAGCAGTCTGATCCGTTACAGTCATGTAGTTCAGTGTTAAAGGTGCAGAAGTGTGTGGATTGCAGACCCAGCGTGCTTCCCACGTGCTGTGTTCAGCCACCTGGTGCCCTTCCCCGGGCGAACACGCACCAGTCTCTTCAGTGCCGTTCTAGACAGCCTCTAACCATTGATGGAAACAGTACAGATATTTTGTATCTAAAGAAATGCACATAGATTTTTCCCTTTTTTATTCACTTGTTAGTACCCCTCACACAATACAACATACTTTTTTCACTTAACAATATACCCTGGGCTTGTTCCATATCCGTACATGAAAACTTCTTCGTTTCTTTAAAGACGATTTGTTTAAAGTGGCTTTATAGGGTTCCATTGAATAGAGGTACTTTATTTTTTAAATTTATTTATTTTCGATTGGAGGATAATCGCTTTACAATATTGTATTGGTGTCTGCCATATATTGGTGTGAGTCAGCCATAGGTTATCTGTGTGTCCCCTCCTCTTGAACCTCTCCCCGTCGAACCGCCCCCTCCCCTCCCACCCCCACCCCCTTTCGGTTGGCGTGTGGCACCGAGTGTGAGCTCCCTGCGTCATACAGCACGTTTCCACTGGCTCTCTAATTTTCCATATGGTCATACAGATGTGCTGTGTTTTATTTAACCAGTGTATTGCGGAGCGCTTGTTGTATCCCAGGCCTGGGGTTCAGGTTATTTCTAATGGTTTGCTCTTACTAATAATATTATGGTGAATGGTCTTTGTGCCCATTTCTGAACATACGGAATATCTCGAAGGGTGAACTGTTGGGTCAAAAGGAATGCCTGTTTGTAATCTCGGTAGCTGTTGCCAGGTTGCCCTCCAGGAGGTGACCCTGATTTAGGCCCCTCCCCGTGGTGGAAACGCCTGTTTGGCCATCCTGACCAGACACAGGTGTTGTTAGGCCCTTTGATCTTGCTCATCATGCTAAGCAGAAAAAAGTAATACCTCAGTGTGGTGTTAGTGCTGCCTAGTATTTTAAAATTGAGTCAGTTGCCAACATTTAAAAACTGAGTGTTGGCCCTTAGAATGTGTGTTTATCTTTGTCGTGAAGAGCTGGAGGGTCTGTTGTGCTGGGCCTGTGCAGAAACAGCCTGGAAGGAACTGCTTCCTGCCTACTGGGTCTGGGCTTCTCAGGAGCCCCGTCCCTCTGGGTCGTGTGTTTATTTTTGTTTGTTTACTCTTTTCTTGCCGGGCTTCTGTGGATTTGAGTTTGCCAGTCCTGGTTTAGAGAGAAGCAGGTAAGTTTAAGGGAGAACAGAGTTGCTTCCTCTTCTCTTTGGGAACAGCACGATGGGTTTCGAGGGATAAGGAGAAGTTGGCTGATGGGCTTGCTCGAGAAAGTCTGGTGTGGGTGAGTCTTGCAGAGGGGGTGGGAGTTGGAGGGAATTAGAGCAGCAAGGAAAGGACTTGCAGGGCTCTGGAGCCCACCTGTCTTGCCTGCAGTTGGTGGCTTGACAGGGAAGGCCTGGGATGAACAGGGAGCAGGGACGCACGTGAGTTCATCAGTAGTGAATCTCCGTGGGGTGGGACGCGCCGCGAGAGGCGTCAGGCGCTGTGAAGAGCAGGAGACGACTTAAGCCATGAGAAAAGAAATAGGGAGAGAAGGCGGTGTCCACCGTCCGTGACTGCGCCTGCCCCCAGAGAGCCTGAGTTACTCCCGAGCGCGTGTGCGCATTTGCTTTCCAGCATTTTTCCTCCTGCATACGTCAGCATGTGTCATTTTCATTAAGACGTGGCACGGTGAATTGCCCGTCTCCCGCCTTGTTTTTCCTCCACTTTGTCACCTGGGCCCCATGCAGCCAGCGTGTGTGTCCCTCCCTCACTCTGCTCAGGCTGCGGGCCCGCTGTCCAGGGGTCCACCTGCCACGGGCATCTGGGTGTTCTCAGCGTGTGCCTCTCTCCCTCACTCTGCTCAGGCTGCAGGCCCGCTGTCCAGGGGTCCGCCTGCCACGGGCATCTGGGTGTTCCCAGCGTTTTGCTCTCTCTGTGTATTGCTGCTGTGAGCATCCGAGTGCATTTCCCTTCAGTCACCTCGTGCCAATATTTGTCTAAGACGTGTCCAGGGGGCCTTCTAGGTGAGAGGATCTGAGCTTTACATTGGAAGAAGTTGCCACGTTGACCTGGCCTTTTTCACTGATGCACGGTAGTCCCACCTTCTCTGAGCTTTTGCTTTCTATGGTTGCACTTAGGCATGAGGGACCCAAGAATATTGAAAGTTTCAGAAATAAATGTAAGTTTCACGTTGTCGGCCCTTCTGAGTCGCATGATGAGACTCTGTGTCTTGCTGCTCACTCCTGCCCTGGAGGACTTGAACCATCATCGTTTGTCCCGCCTGTCCAGCCTGGTAGCCACTCAGCCCCCTCTGTTACCAGACCGACTGTATCACAGTGCTTGTGTTCAAATAACCCTCATTTTACTTAAAAATGACCCCAAATAATGATGTGGGCAATATGGATATGTCACAAGGAAGCTGTAAAATGCTTCCTTTAAGTGAAAAGTGGGAAGTTCTCGACCTAAAACAACAATCTTATGCCGAGGTTGCTAAGATGTACAGAAAGGATGAATCTTCTGTTTGTTAAATTGTGAAGAGGGAAAAAGAAATTCCTGTGAGTTTTCATGACTTCAAACTGCAAAGATTACGGCCACAGGGTGTGTGATAAGTACTTAGTTAAGGGGAGAAAGTCATTTAATTCATACTGTAAGATGTTTTGAGAGAGAGCCTGCATTCACATAACTTTTATTGTTACAATTGTTCTGTTTTATTATCAGTTACTCTTGTTAATCTCTTACTGTGCCTGACTTACAAGTGAAGCTTGATCTGCAGGTCTGTGTGTTTAGGGAAAGCACAGTGCCTGTGGAGTTTGGAACCGCCCTCGGCTTCAGGCACCCGCTGGGGGATCTTGGACCGCGTCCCCCATGGATAAGGGGGGCAACTGTGGTCTTGTTTCTTCTCGGGACAGTAGCATTCCTGTGGCCAGAGATACTTCAGACTTCAGTGGACTGCTTCCTTCCTGACATTCGTCTAGATTTTATATTCTTCCAGTTAAAAAAAAAAATCTAGCCAATTCCCTGTTTCTGGAACAAACAGAGAGGTTTCCCTTCCATTCCTTCCAGTCCCCCTCCACGCTGCCCCCAAGTGCTTAATGGTTGGGGTTACGTCCTTCTAGGCCTTCGGGACCAGCCGTTCAGTATGGCAGCTACTAGACTCACGTGGCTGTTTTTGGTCGTTAAATCAGTGAACTGAAATTTAAATTTTGCGTTTCCAGCGCTCAACAGCCGTGTGTTGCTTGTGGCCGCTGTGTTTGACGGTGCAGCTGGAGGATATTTCCCTCATCACTGACATGCAGGGGACAGACTCGGGACTGTTAGCATTTTGTTGTTGAACAGTCGCTGAGTCATGTCCGACTCTGCGACCCCATGGACTGCAGCACACCTCTGCAGGCTCCTCTGTCTTCCACTACCTCCCAGAGTTGCTCAAACTCATGTTCCTTGAGTCGGTGATGCCATCCAACCATCTCATCCTCTGCTACCCACTTCTCCTTTAGCCATCTATCTTTCCCAGCATCAGGGTCTTTTCCAATGAGGCGACTCTTCACATCAGGTGGCCACAGTATTGGAGCCTCCGCTTCAGCATCAGTTCGCCAATGAGTATTCATGGTTGATTTCCTTTAGGATGGACTGGTTTGATCTCTTTGAAGTCCAAGGGATCCTCAAGAGTCTTCCTCAACACCACAGTTCAAAAGCATCAATTCTTGGCATTTGGGGCCAGGTAACCCTCTGCATGGGGCCAGCTTGTGCACCCTGGGATGTTCCGTAGTGCCCTTGGCTTCCACCCACTCACTGCCATTGGCCCTTCCCTGCCCTGCACCTGCAGTTGTGATAGCCAAACTTCTCTCGAGACGTCGCCAAGTGTCCCCAGAGGCAAATTGACCCCATCCTCACATTGAGAACCACTGCTGCTGGCCATTTCCTCTGTGCTGCTTTTTAAAAACACTGTGTGTATTTAGTGTTCAGTATTATCTAAGTTTCAGATGTACCGTGTAAAGGTTGCAGTCCATCTTTAGTTATTATAAAATACTGGGCATATCCCCTGTGTCGGGCCGTGTATCCTTGCAGCTAAATAGTAGTTGGTACCTCTTAATCCCTTTCCCCTATCTCGCCCCTCTCCCCACGTACCCACAGTTTGTTCTCTGCATTGTGTTTAATTTTTCCTTGCATTCTTCCTGGATCTGCCCAGTGTCAACACTGAAAAGTCTAGATTTCTGGACTCCGGCTTCAGGGAGGGTGGGTGCGTCACAAAGTCAATTTAGCAAATATTTACTGAGTGCCTGCTGCTGGCGGCAGCACCAAGGCAGAAACGACCGTTTCTTTGGAGGCGGCTCCCTGTTACGCGAGTTGCCTTTTCTAGAAACTCTGTTCCCTTGGCGCGTCCCCCTGTAGTGTTTGCTTTACCCCTTGCATTTGCCCAGGTTGTGTGAAACCACCGCACATCTGGCCCGCAGGCTACTGGCCATCAGAGCTTCTGTCTGTTCTAGAGTCAGGCCGTAAGAACGTCCCCTTTGGTTTCCCTGCGTTTAAATGGTCTAAGCTGGGAGCAGTGTAAGCTCAGTTATTTCTAGCCTTCCATCTTAACCTAGTTGAATCGCTCTTGCTAGTGACAAGTGAGAAATTTTTCATGTGTTTTTTAATCTGAAAAAATAACTCAAGAGAAATATCTACTGTTAATGGAATGCCTGTTATGCGTTGCTGCTGCTGCTAAGTCGCTTCAGTCGTGTCTCACTCTGTGCAACCCCACAGACGGCAGCCCATCAGGCTCCCCCGTCCCTGGGATTCTCCAGGCAAGATACAGGAGTGTGTTGCCATTTCCTTCTCCAGTGCATGAAAGTGAAAAGTGAAAGGGAAGTCGCTCAGTCGTGTCCGACTCTTAGCGACCCCATGGACTGCAGCCCACCAGGCTCCTCCGTCCATGGGATTTTCCAGGCAAGAGTACTGGAGTGGGGTACCATTGTTATGTGCTAGGCATTGTCTTATGCCCTTTGTATATATAAAGTCCTTAATCCTTTTGATAATTCAGCAAAGCAGGTCTTATTACAGACAGGAAGAGAGGGAAGCATAGAAGATGTCGGATATGACTGATTGTCCAGGGGTGCACAGCTGGGGTGGAGCTGGGCTGGGGTTTGCATGTAGGTCTGTCTGGTTTAAAAGCCAGTGCTCAGGGACTTCTCTGGCAGTCCAGTGGTTAAGGATCCATGCTTCCACGGCAGCGTTCGATCCCTGGTTGGTGAATGAAGAGCTGATGTGCCAAACAGCACAGCCAAAAAAAAAAGCAAGCCGGTGTTTATTACTCAGCCCACGTGGTCCTGCTGTTCTGAAACTGGGACTCCTGTTCCTTCTTTTCCAGCCTCTGCATTGATTTACCACACTCAGGGGTTCTATCTTGCAGCCTCTGTCCCCAGCCTGTCTAGAAGGTGGGATAGGAGCTAATGTGTCTGGGAAAGTGACAGACGGCTCAGTTTGGTGTTGAGAAGCAGCAGCAGGGTGACAGCTGCCCCCACAGCTCCAGGTACGCCCCCCTTGGACCTCCCGTGGGGCTGACTTCCACCCCTGGACAGGTGGGGTGTGGGGCAGCTGCTGGAGAAAGAGCTGTGGGTATAAATCCAGATGTCAAGTGGGGGCCTGGCTGCTTGCTGCCTCTTCTGTTTCGACTGACGAGGGGTGCCGGGGGAGGACTTCGTCACTTAGAAATTTGCCACCAAGCCCACGGCTTTGCTGCAGGACAGCGGTTCCCCAAATACGGGCAGATGCTGGCTCCAGGTGCTGCAGTGGTAATATCTAAGTAATTCAGGGACAGGAAGTAAATCTCATGCAGACGTATAGTGAGACCCTTAACTTCCCTTTTCAGTTTTCCTTCAATATTTCTAACCCGGCCAGGGCCCAATTTTTTTTTCTTTTGCTTTTTAGTTTATTTTTTTTTATAGAAGGATGATTGCTTTACAGAATTTCCTTGTTTTCTGTCAAGCCTCTTTTTCTAAACAGAATTCTGGCTGCACAGCACCTTCATTGCAGCCTGCAGGCTCTTCCATGCGTCGAGCGAGACTGAGTTGTCCCGTGGCAGGCAGGGTCTTTCTTCCTCCACCAGGGATCGAACCCACATTCCCTGCATTGGAAGGCGGATTCTTATCCCCTGGACCACCAGGGAAGTCCCAGGGTCCACTTTTGAACAGCAGACACTTGCTGATGTCCAGCAGCAGCAGACTGGAGGCTTGGGGGCAGGGCCCCTGTGTCAGCGGGAAGTTAGTAACATTCGCTCCTCCTGGTGTGGATTTGGTTGTTTGCCTTCTATTTATGGCAAGTGATACTAGTTTTCCATTTATGATAGTGTTACTGTGGAAAATTCTGAAAGAGATAGGAATACCAGACCACCTTACCTGCCTCCTGAGAAACCTATATGCAGGTCAGGAAGCAACAGTTAGAACTGGACATGGGACAACAGACTGGTTCCAAATAAGAAAAGGAGTATGTCAAGGCTGTATATTGTCACCCTGCTTATTTAACTTATATGCAGAGTACATCATGAGAAACGCTGGGCTGGAAGAAGCACAAGCTGGAATCAAGATTGCTGGGAGAAATACCAGTATCCTCAGATATGCAGATGACACCACCCTTATGGCAGAAAGTGAAGAAGAACTAAAAAGCCTCTTGATGAGAGTGAAAGTGGAGAGTGAAAAAGTTGGCCTAAAGCTCAACATTCGGAAAACGAAGATCATGGCATCTGGTCCCATCACTTCATGGGAAATAGATGGGGAAACATTGGAAACAGTGTCAGACTTTATTTTGGGGGGCTCCAAAATCACTGCAGATGGTGATCGCAGCCATGAAATTAAAAGACGCTTACTCCTTGGAAGGAAAGTTATGGCCAACCTAGACAGCACATTAAAAAGCAGAGACCTTACTTTGCCAACAAAGGTCCGTCTAGTCAAGGCTATGGTTTTTCCAGTGGTCATGTATGGATGTGAGAGTTGGACTGTGAAGAAAGCTGAGCGCCGAAGAATTGATGCTTTTGAACTGTGGTGTTGGAGAAGACTCTTGAGAGTCCCTTGGACTGCAAGGAGATCCAGCCAATCCATCGTAAAAGAGATTAGTCCTGGGTGTTCATTGGAAGGACTGATGCTGAAGCTGAAACTCCAGTACTTTGGCCACCTCATGTGAAGAGTTGACTCATTGGAGAAGACTCTGATGTTGGGAGGGATTGGGGGCAGGAGGAGAAGGGGACAACAGAGGATGAGATGGCTGGATGGCATCACCGACTTGATGGACATGAGTTTGGGTAAACTCCAGGAGTTGGTGATGGACAGGGAGGCCTGGCGTGCTGTGATTCATGGGGTCACAGAGAGTTGGACACGACTGAGCGACTGAACTGAACTGAACTGATTGTTACCTTTTTTTTTTTTTTAATTTTGATTGTTTGTTTTTATTTTTTGGCTGTGCTGTGTAGCATGTGGGATCTTAGCTCCCTGACCAGAGATCGAACCCAAGCCCCCTGCATTGGAAGCTTGGGATCTTAAACACTGGACTGTCAGGAAGGTCCTTTAGGTTACCGTTTAAGATACACTGGTAGAAATAAAGGGCAGGAATTTTCAAACAAGGCATAACTGGCATTTGGGGCTGGATCATTCTTGGTTGGGGGGGAGCGTTGTCCTGGGTTTTCTAGAATGTTTAGCAGAATCTTGGCCTCCTCCACCTAGGAGACACCAGTAACTAGCCCCCTTCTTCCTGCTGAGGATCACTGATTTAAGACATGCAGATTGAAAGGACTTCCCTGGTTCCCTAGTGGTTCAGACTCCCACAGGGGACGCGGATTTGATCCCTGGTCTGGGAACTAAAACATTCCACATGCCTTGAAATGCACCCCCCTGCTCCCCCCGCCCCCCGGCCAAAAAAAAAAAACGAACACATGCAAATTGAGGCAAACTCTAGAACTTAGAAAGTGGAGGTGGTTGGTATGTAGAAATCCCGTGCGTGTGTGTGTGTGTGTCTGTGTGTCTGTGTCTGTGTCTGTGTGTGTGATTGCTCAGCAAATTGCCTTCAGTTGGGGGGCCGCTTACTGATGTTCCCTTGACTGAGGTTTGGTCCAGAGCCAGGCGGGAGGAGGGGCCTTGACCGAAGCCGTAAGGCTGCACGGTCCAGGGAAGCTCTGTCTTGCTGGCGTGCTCTCCATCTGCACCATCCATCCATGCCGCTGGCCTCCTGTGACTGCGGAGCACTCAGGATGCGGCTACTGAGAATGAGGAACTCAGCTCTTATTTTAAGTAACTTCAGTGTAAAATTTCCATGTTTGCACAGCCCCGAAGAAATCAGTGTGGAGAGGTCAGGATGGTAAGACCACAGGCTTTAAAAGCTTAGAAGTGAAGATGCACAAAACGCATACAAAATGCAGTAAAAAGCATCTTTCAGGACAGTCCAGTCGCGTGGCAGACAGGACTGTTAGGAGACCTGGGGGGCAGTTAACACACCAACTTAACACTGACTTTGCCGACTATGTGTGTGTGACTCTTTGCAGCCCCATGGACTGTAGCCCGCCAGGCTTCTCTGTCCATGAGATTCCCCAGGCAAGAATACTGGCGCGGGTTGCCATTTCCTCCTCCAGGGAATCCTCCCAACCCAGGGATTGAACCCGCGACTTCTGCACTGGCAGATGGGTTCTTTACCGCTGAGCCATCTGGAAAGCCCAACATTGGCTTTAGCAGAGTAAAATAAAAACAGAAGCCAATTTACTGATGCCTGACACTTGGCCTTTCCAGGTGGCGCTAGTGGTTAAAGAACCCGCCTGCCGGTGCAGGAAACATAAGAGACCTGGGTTCGATCCCTGGGTTGGGAAGATCCCCTGGAGGAGGAGGGCGTGGCACCCCACTCCAGTATTCTTGCTGGAGAATCCCACGGACAGAGGAGTCTGAGGGGCTGTAGTCCGTGGGTTCACAAAGTCAGACACGACTGAAGTGGCACAGCGTGCATGGAAGGCAGGAGAAGCCGAGGAGATGGACACACCTAGGCTCTCTGCCCGGGTGCTCAGAGCCTCTGGTGTCTCTGCATCTTCCTTGCGACTCCATTTTTCAGGCTGACTCTCCCTAAATGGGAGCAAGGCAGCTGGCTGCCTGCAACTCCAGGCTTGTTTTCTGCCACCTAAACAACTGCAGGGTGAAGGGCACATCTTTTCTGGAATTTCTAGCGAAACCCCCCCACCAGGCCTCTCATCGGCCCCTCCTCTGAGCCCATGGGCATGTTGAGGGCTTTGCTTGGCCAAGCCTGCGTCCTGGGCTCATCATACTTGGAGCTCAGAGGTGGGGTCAGCCTCGGCTAGTTCAGGTGGAGAGATGGAGGGAAACTGACTTACTGAATTCTGATGAAAGAGTAAGTGCAGGATACGTGGCCTAGGCTGAGGGCCCGAACTTGAGGCGGGATGCACTTGGACAGGGCCCCCCCCTAAGGCTGGGGTGCCGGGCTGGTTGGAGATGGTGCAGTTCAGGCCACTGGATGGCGGGAGTGGAGCCAGTCTGCAGGCGGGGCAAGCAGGCGTCAGTCCCCGTGGTGAAGACGGGGTGGTAGGCACAGCAGTGGTTGGCACACTTGGTGTGAGGGAGCGGGAGCCCGCAGCCTCCCTGGTGGACGCCGGCAGAAGGGCCCCCAGACAAACCTGGCTGTGAGAGAATCCCAGCTCTGGCGTGGAGGGGCCGGGGCCTGGGGTGTGCATGGGAGGGCCCTGGGAAGGTGACCCCAGGGCCACAGGGGGGCTGAAGGGCCTGAGGGACATCATGTCCCGGGCACATGGCCGACCACAGCACGACTCACATGCAGACGCTGCCCACCTGGCCTCCGGGCTGCGGCCTGGGAACCTGGGGGGGTAGGAGAGGAGGTGGGGGGCACCTTTTCCTCCAGGGGCGTCTCTCCAGCGCCTGCTACTGAGGACACTTAGCATGTCACTGCCCTGAAGGAGTCTGTCCACCCACCCAGCAGGCACTGAAGGGTGACTAGGGAGCTTCCAGCCTGTCCCTTGATGTGAGAATTCATGGGCGTGGCTCGGGCAGGGCAGCTAATGCGCATGCCGAAGAGCTTCGGTCTGGGGCCAGCTACACAGACCTCGGTGACACAAAGTCCTAATTTTGCCTTGTGCCAAGTGCTTGCCTGCTTTTGTATTTGTGAGGAAGCAGAAGCGAAGGGTCTTGTTCCAAAGTTAGGTTCCCCCTCAATCCCTTCCCAGGACCTGGAACCTTGGTTGGACCAAGTGAGCGCTTAATAAATGCTTATATTATGGATTTAGCTGAAAACACACACAGATACACACATAGACACACATTTAGCCCCATAGGTAATATGCTTACATTTAGCCCCATAGGTAATACGCGCACATTCAGCCCCACACACAGGTAATATGTGTCCAGTGTGACCAGAGAATACATAGGAAAAGGCCCCCCACCCCCTCCTTCCAAAGGAACCCACATTATCAGCTCATTATGCAGGTTTTCTGCACTTTCAAGCACATCTGCGCATTATCCTCTTGCCTTCGTGCAAAGAATGGCGTCCTGGACACACCTTTCAGCCTTTTCCATTTAGCAGACTTGCAAATAGGACCATTTAGCACACGCAGCTCTGTCTCCTCCTTTAAAGACTGTTGAGCATCCCCTTGTATGAATCTTTCCTGCTTGTTTGACCAGCACCCCCTTTTTTCCTTTAATACTTTTTTGGCCGCACCAGACAGCATGTGGGGTCTTAGTTCCCTGAGCAGGGATTGAACCCATACCCCTTGCATTGGAAGCCGGGAGTCTAAACCGCCGGACCGCCACGGAAGCCCCAACCAGCCCCTGCCCCCTGCTCTGATGGCCGATTAGGTTGGTTTCCAGTCTTCGCTGCCTCACGCAGGCTGCCCTGCATGAGCTGCCCCGTGCACGTGCATGCCTGAGGGATACGCCTCAGAGAGTTTAACCTTTGTTGTGTGGAACCTTCTGCCAGCAGAAGGCAAACAGAACTCACATCAACAGTCAGCCCGACCGTCTGTGGTTCTCTTCAGCTTTCCTTAGAAACGTCCCACTCTGGGCATCATCATTACAGGATTGTTACAGGATAGGGGGAGAATTGCTGGTGCACGGCAGACTCAAAGCCCACGAGGAAGGTTTCTGCAGATGGAAGGGTGTGCTTGTGCTCAGCGAATCCCCCGTCCCCCCTTCTTTCGGCACTTCGCCCCACGCTGGCCCGCTTGGGTGATTCACACCCAAGAGCAGGAACGGGGTTGGATTCCTCCAGGTTTCCCTGTGTTTCTCTGGCCAACACGAATGAGTTACTTAGAAGTGAAACCTGTCCTCATGGGAGCCACCAGCAGCCTCCCTGCCCCACCCCCAGCACTGGTTTACTGGAACCAGGATGCTATTTTTAAGAAAGAGCATCGTGTTTCATCATGGAAATTTTGAGCATCTGAGCAGGCAACTTGCTGGCTTGCCAATGTTTAGAGTCCTGAGCCCACGGCCTGTGTGTGCTCAGATCTGTACCCAGCGCCTCAGCAGGACATGCCTGGTCTGAAAGAGAAGGGACAGAAGGTGGGTCTGCCGCTGACAAGTAATTATGTAAGTCGTGATGGCCACATCGGGAGGGTTTGCTTTCAGCTGGCAGCGTCTCAAGGGGCTGGCCGGGCTGGGCTTCCTCCCTCGCAGCCTGTGTGTGTGCTGGGGCCCGGGTAGGAACATTCTGCCTGTGGTCTTTCTACTACAAGGGGCTGATGAGGGTCATAATTCTCAAGATGCCTTGTTCACGGGCTCTCCTGAAGGATGTGGTGCCTTTTTTGGGTGAGAGTCGGGGTTGAGGATATGTGTCTCAGAGCAGCCTAATTTCATCAGAGCCGGGCAGGTGACCAGGTGTCCCTGCCCTCGAACAGGGCACCTGAGGAGCTGCCCTCTGGGGGCAGCCCTTGGGGTCAGCTTGCCTACAGCTGGCACGCTGGCCCGTCTCCCGGTTATGTGGCTCTGAGTCAACATCTTCCTGGCGTTTTCCTCCAATGTGTTGCTAAAAAGGAGAGATGGGTATGGAAGGAGATTCTTTTCCTTCTCTTCTTTGATAGTAATCTTGGTGTGACTAGCACTCTTGATAGCTTTGAGAATAAGACAGACCGGCTTCAAGGCCAGACTCAGCCGTTTCTCACATTTTGGCAGACTCAGGGGCTTTTTTCAGCTGTCCTGAGCTTTCCTCTCTCATCTGCAACATGTCAAAGTGATAAAAGTTCTTATTGTTATGTATTTACTTTCTAAATCTTAAAAAAAAACCCAGATCCTGCTTTCCTAAATAATTTGGGCTTGGGGACAAAGCATCTTTGATTTGGACCACAGCTGGCTTCTTAGATGCCTCAGCTCTGTTTTCCCTGCCCACTGAAGGGTGAAGCCCCATGTGGGGCTGTGGTTCTGACCCAGTGATGATGCTTTAGAGAGAGAAGTTCTGAGAGGGCGTGGCCTGGGCGGCCTGGCGGTGTGGGCGTGGCCTTGGCGGTGTGGGCGTGGCCTTGACCGTGTGGGTGTGTCTTTCCCACAGGTGCAGCGAGTGGCTGAGATGCTGCGGAGGAGGCGAGCCCAGGCCCCGCACAGTCTGGTTGGGGCACCCGGAGAAGAGGGACCAGCGATACCCTCGAAATGTCATTAACAACCAGAAGTATAACTTCTTCACCTTTCTGCCTGGGGTACGTACGGGCCGGGACAACATCGTTTTTTCCTTCTTAATACCACATGTTTGCAGTGGTACCGGTCTTAGAAGACCGAGGCTCCTGCCGCAGGATCGTGTCTTTTCCACGTCACCCCAGCTGCTGGCCTTTCACCTCCCTTAGTCCTGAGCACCTGAAAGATGTTGCCTTCTGTCTGCAAGGCAGTGAGACTCCACCTGATCGGTTGGAATAACTTCACATTTATTTGGTGTGTTCGGCCTAAGAGGAGTGAAAAAGATATTTTGAGGGCCTAGCTTTGTTACCAAAAAAAAAAAAATCAATGCCTGTATTTCCCCCCCTTACCATCTTGGAGCACATATTCAGAATAGAAAAGCTGGGGGATAAAAGTGTAGAGAAATTTTTTTATTTTTCCTTGGCTGTACTGTTGTGGTTGCAGCCCATGGGGTCTTTTGCTGAGGCGTGCAGGCTCAGCAGTTGAGGCCTGTGGGTTTACCTGCCTCACAGCATGTGGGGTCTTAGTTCCCCGACCAGGGATCAAACTTGCATCCTCTGCGTTGGGAGGTGGATTCTTTCTTTAAATTTTTAAAAAATATTTATTTATTTGGCTCTGCTGAGTCTGAGTTGTGACATGCGGGATCTAGCTCCCAGAACAAGGAACAAACCCGGGCCCTCCTGCATTGGGTGCTTGGAGTCTTAGCCGCTGAACCAGCAGGGAATCTCGGGAGGTGGATCCTTAACCACCGGACTGCCAGGGAAGTCCCAAGAAATCTTTGTAAGATAGATTTTAATACTTCCACCCAGAGAGATTTTCTATTAACACATTTGCTAATGTTTGTTTTGTTTAGTAGTATATTACTCTGCGACTGTCTGTTTTGTCCATTAATTTATACAAATCAACAGACAAGCCTTCTGAAAACCTTCCCCCCCTGCCTAGCACACCCTTAAGTTAAATATCGATTTCTATCCATGGTAACCTCCAAAACTACACCAGCTGGCTGTAGAAGTGGCAGCAACAATCGGTTCCAAAGCTGAAAGAAAAAAAAATAAATCACTGATTTACTGAGAGAGAACATGGAAACAAATACCTCATACTGTAGCGTAAGGTTAGCCTGAATTTCTTTTTAATAATTGGTTTATTTTTGGCTGTGCTGGGTCTTTGCTGCTGCCTGCAGGCTTTTCTCCAGTTGCAGCGAGCAGAGGGTTGCTCTCTAGTTGCAGTACGGAGGCAGCTCACCGCAGAGGCTTCTCGCCGTGGAGCACAGGCCCTGGGGCACACAGGCGCAGTGGTTGCGGCTCGCTGCCCACAGGGCCCAGGCTCGATAGCTGTGACCCACAGGTCTCGTTATTCCATGGCATGTGGGATCTTCCTGGACCAGGGATCGAACCTGTGTCTCCTGCGTTGGCAGGCGGATTCTTTACCACTGAGCCCTGAGGGAAGCCCCTGAATGTTTCTTTAAGGGTGATTTTTGACTCCATTTATTGCTACCCGGTTCAGCCCTCCCCCCTGGCCCCTGAAATCTCTGTATCTGAAGTCAAGTGCAAGTTAATGTCTCATTCATGGAAACTCTGAGGCACGTCAGGCCACTCTCCCATATCTTGCAGCTGCACCGCTGGGGTGTGCGGAGCATCCACGTCCCCACGGCAGGGCAGGAACGAGGGGCTGGACGGTGCCCTGAGCAGACAGGGCATTTCCGCTCGTTGCCTGATGGCCAGATGAGTTGGAAACCGCCAGAACCCTCCGGCCACGTGGGATGGAATTCTGCTGTAGTTACTTCTGGCGCTGAAATCATACCATCGAGACATCGATGTACCCCTCTTGATTCAATCTTACAACCTAGGCCTTTCTCACTAAACCCTCTCCAGTGGCATTTGGAGTGGCCTTTTCTGCACTTGGAAAAGAGGTTTAAAAAATAAAGCCTAACAGCTGTTGTCAGAGACCCCACACCCAGAGGTCCCCACTGTGCTGAATTTGGTGTTTAGAATTCCCACGGGTATCATTTGCTTCTTTATTTGACAAATGATGTTTTCATCACCCAGGTGTGTGTTCCTAAACAGGTGTCAGTGTAAAGTGTGCGTGCAGGTGCCACGTGAGTTGCGTTCTCCTGAGGGAGTGTTTGCAAGGTCACCCGTCTGCCTCGCTCCGAGCCCACCGCCTCAGGTGTCTTCTCTCTCCATTGCAGGTGCTGTTTAACCAGTTCAAATACTTCTTCAACCTCTACTTCCTGCTTCTCGCCTGCTCCCAGTTCGTCCCCGAGATGCGACTCGGAGCGCTCTACACCTACTGGGTTCCCCTGGTGAGTCAGTTGGGGCATCTTTTCGGGGGTGTCTGAGGTTGGGCAGCTGCAGGGTCTCTGTCCTTCAGGTGGCTGGAACAGAACGTGGTCTTTCAAGGGAGAGGACGCCCCCAGGCCAACACGTTGGGAGCCCCTGAGGTTTTCCTGGTGGCGCTCTGTTCCATCCACTGCGGGCCTCGGCGCCTCGGCTCCTCCTTCCATCTGTCTATCTGCTGTCCAGTCTCTCCTTGTTTCAGCAAGCGGTTCCTGCCTGCTCACCGCGGATTGCTGGGTACTGGGCCCTGGGTCCCGAGAAAGGCAGGGCCTCTGACCCCGTGGCTTGTGCTCTTTGAATCGTTTTCTGTTTGTGATGGAGTCTATGTGAGCGTGAGGGGTTGACCACGATTCTGCGCTTCAGTGTGTCTGTGTATGGAGTGTGACTCACCTGAGGCTTGTAAATAAATACACGGAAGTCTGGAAGGTTCTTCACCAAAGCTACTAGTTTTCTTTGGAACAGAGGTGAAGGTGGGCTCTTTGTGAGCCCATGGACTGTAGCCCGCCAGGCTCCTCTGTCCATGGGATTCTCCAGGCAAGAATACTGGAGTGGGTGGCCATTCCCTCCTCTACGGGATCTTCCTGGCCCACAGATCAAATCTGGGTCTCCTGCATTGCAGGCAGATTCTTTACCTCTGAGCCACTAGGGAGTCCTTGGAGAGGGTGGTGTGGCCTTTTAAGTATTTTTTATCTTCAGGCACAGAGGCCTCTGTCTTAAGTCGCCGCAGTGCCTTTCTGGAAGTTGGAAACTTACGGGAAACTACATTAGCTCAGATGTGTAGTCAAGGTGTTTGAAACTATTTAGAATAGAGTTGCTCCCTCTGCAGGGGGAGACCACGTTGGTTCTTGGGCCTGGTGACCAAGGATCAAAGTGTTGAACGCAACTTGAAGGCAGGTGCTACGCCCATTTCTGGCCTGAGATGTATTCTGCATGTCGGTACCAATGATGCTGACCCCGGGGACTGCAGAAGCCCCTCAGGAAATGCAGTGAGGGCCCGTGTAGGGGCCAGGATGGCTTGGAGGGCTCCCGCCCTTCCAGCGAGAGCCTCACTCCAGTTCTAGCCTTTGTCTCTTCGCTGAAATGATGCTCAGAGTTTCCAGGAGGAGCCAGGAACCTGACTCCCGATGCAAACAGCTGAGTCCTGGTTTTCCTGGGCCTCTGGCTGTAGAGAGAAGCCAGGGTTGCCAGCAGCCTCGGGCAGTCCTGAGGCTTCTAAGTGCCCCATGGCCAGAGTTCCCTGTGATGGTGCAGAGACAGAAGGAGGCAGTCGTCTTGCCCAGGTTCTTCCTCTCTTTCCAAGGGCTGCAGAGAAGGGAGCTTGGGGTCAAAGACGACTGGAGGACGCCTGTTTCCCGGTGACTACAGCTGGTTTCCCCTAAGTCCCCTAGATGTTTATGCGGAGAATCAATTCCCAGTGCTCGGCTGACGTACATTTTGAAATGTGTCTGACCGCCCTCAGAGTCCTCTCGTTTCACGCCCAGCTGTGAGCTCAGTGGCTCAGAACAAGGGCTGTGGGGCCAGACAGTTGCCCTGCAGCCTCGTTGAGAAGCCGTGTGATTGGAACTAGCTTTTCGGAACCTCGGTTTCCTCATCTGTAAGTAGGGTGTGATCGTGTCTATTCCGGTGGTTTGTTGGGAGGTGCTGTGAAGTACAGCAAGTAGAAAGGTGCAGATAGCTCCTGACTCATAGAAAATTCTCAGAAAATGTCCTCATTTGAATTTTAAAATTCTGGTACCAGTGCCATTGTTGGTCATCGTGTGGATTGCATCTTAGCTTTTGGTAACATTTTTTCTCTTTTTTTGAAAAAGGTATTTATTTATTAGGCTGCGTCGGGTCTTAGTGGCATTCAAGCTCTTCCCTTGCAGTGTGCAGGCTTCTGTCTGGCTGTGGTGCGCAGGCTTAACTGCCCTGTGCTGTGTGGGGTTTTAGTTCCTGGACCGGGGGTCACCCCCACATCCTCACTGGAAGCAGTTCTTAACTACTGGACTCCCAGGGAAGTCCTGGTAACTTCTTCCTCGATGCTAATGTATTCGTGGGAGATGTTCCTCAGGAAACAGATGAGATAATCAGTAAAATAATACATCGAGATTTCTCTGTTATTAAGACGCAGTCTAGACGATACTGAGTTTTCAGTTCCCCTGGGTGTCGCCAGCACCCGTGGTCAGGGCAGGACATTCTTACCAGCCCAGAAAGTTCCCTTTGCCCCTCTCCAGTCAGCCCGCCTCCCCAAGCAGGAGTAGCTGCTTTTCTGATTTCTCTCAGGAGTTTTGCTTTAGTAGATCTTTTTTTTTTTTTTTGACTGCACCTTGCGGCTTACGGGATCTTAGTTCCCCACCCAGAGATCTAACCTGGGCCCTCCGCAGTGGAAGCATGGAGCCCTAACTTCTGGGCCTCCAGGGAATTCCCGTGAATCTGCTCTTGGTGTGCAGCTTTACGGGAGAGTCTCAGCGCCTGCAGGGTTTTGTCTGTTCACTGTCACCACCTCTGATATCCTTACAAGTTTAGCCAAGCCTCCACTGCCACTCAAGCTTCTTTCTTAGTATCTTTGGCCCTTCAGTCAGTTCAGTTGCTCAGTTTCGTCCGCCTCTTTGCGACCCCATGAACTGCAGCATGCCAGGCTTCCCTGTCCATCGCCAACTCCCAGAGCTTGCTCAAACTCATGTCTATTGAGTCGGTGATGCCTTCCAACCATCTCATCCTCTGTCGTCCCCTTCTCCTGCCCTCAATCTTTCCCAGCATCAGGGTCTTTTCAGATGAGTCAGCTCTTTGCATCAGGTGGCCAAAGTGTTGGAGTTACAGCTTCAGTATCAGTCCTTCCAATGAACACCCAGGACTGATCTCCTTCAGAATGGACTGGTTGAATCTCCTTGCAGTCCAAGGGACTCTCAAGAGTCTTCTCCAACACCACAGTTCAAAAGCATCAATTCTTCGGCGCTCAGCCTTCTTCACAGTCCAACTCTCACATCCACACATGACTACTGGAAACACCATAGCTTTAAGTAGATGGACCTTTGTTGGCAAAGTAATGTCTCCGATTTTTAATATGCTGTCTAGGTTGGTCATAGCTTCTTTTAATTTCGTGGCTGCAGTCACCATCTGCAGTGATTTTGGAGCCCAAGAAGATAAAGTCTGTCTCTGTTTCCATGGTTTTCCCATCTATTTGCCATGAAGTGATTTGGCCCTTAGGGACCTCCAAAGCTGGAAGGTTCCAATTTATATCTGGACCACATTTGCATCTCTTTGTAAAGCAGTTTGTAGCTTAAGAGATGGCAGGTCTCCTGTGATTGGTGAGGATTCTGTGTGCGTGTGTTGGGGTAGCGGGGAGGTCATAGATATGGTAACTTGTGTGTGTGAGCCCCCTGGCTCTTAAGGAGTTTCACTCAGTTGGAAAGTCACTTTCAGCTCTGGGTCCCAGCACCTGGCTATGTGCCTGTGTGCTAAGTTGCTCAGTCGTTTCCAACTTTTGTAGCCCGCCAGACTCCTCTGTCCTTAGAATTTCCTAGGCAAGAATGCTGGACTGGGTTGCCATGCCCTCCTCCAGGGGATCTTCCCGACCCAGGAATCGAACCTGTGACTCTTGTGTCTGCAGCATCGGCAGGCAGGTTCTTTACCACCGTGCCACCTGGGAAGCCCATGGTGACTTAGGAAGCAGTATTCATATGCAGCAGGGAGGTCAGCCCCTCCTGTCTTTGTGGTAAGCACACACTTCCCATTAACATCGATGGGATTTAGCCAGGCCCACGCAGAGAGAACTAGAAACTGGAACACTTGAAAAAACAAACAACCGAAACCTGGATTCTGGCGCAGAACAAAACAGCGGCGTGGGGGGTGGGGATTCTGCAGACGTGGGCCGCGCTTTTCCTGACCAGGTTTTCTCGCCTCCCTATGTGGTCTGGTCACGCTTTCATTCTGAAATGTACCGGTTTTTCTGTGGCTTCAATGTGTACTTTCCTTCTGATTGGAAACAGGAGAAATCCTTTGATGGCAAAGATGTATGGGCCTTGGGAGGGGTTCCGCAAAGCGGCACATCGCTGACTAGATTTACATAAGAGATTTAAATCGAAAGAGATTTGAATCGAAGTTAATATATTGCACGGGGTAAACAGTATGAAAATGAAATCCTCAAAGGATTCACGACTGCTAACCTCAGGGGCAGTTGTGCCCTCTGTATTAAAAAAAAATGACTTTAAAAAGAGAGATGACAAGGCTCTTTTGTAAGAAAAATGAATGGCTGCTCTTGCTTTTATTGATACAAGAAGAAAAATCAAGACGAAAATAGATTCCTACCATGGGTGACAGACACCAGTCCGCACTACGTTTTATGAGTAGGGATATCTAACGTGGGAAGGTGGGGTGGCTTAAAATTTTCCTTTTACTAATGGGTGCTTATGCAGTCAGTACTTTAACATGAGGATTCCCTTGGCGGTTCAGTTGTTAAGACTTTGCCTCCAGTGTAGGGGATGCAGGTGTGTTCCCTGCTAGGGGAGCTAAGAGTCCACATACCTTGTGGCCAAGTAAGAAGTCCCCACCTCACCCCGTCCCCTTCTTTGCAGAGGAATCTAACCAATAGTTAAGGAGTGGGGGCTTCCCAGGTGGCGCAGTGGTAAAAAATCTGCCTGCCAGTGCAAGACACGCAAGGCATGTGGGTGTGATCCCTGAGTCAGGAAGATCCCCTGGAGTAGGAAAGGACAACCCACCCCAGTATTCTTGCCTGGAAGATTCCGTGGACAGAGAAGCCAAGTGGGATATCGTCCATGGGGTCACAAGAGTTGGACATGATTGAACACACACTCACACACACACACACAGACCTTATAATAAAAAAAAAAGTTAAGGAAAGGATATTGGAAAATCTTCAGCAGTGTATGGAATCTTTGTTGGTGTTTATCTGAACTGGAATGTGAAGTCAAGTGGGCCTTAGAAAGCATCACTGCGAACAAAGCTAGTGGAGGTGATGGAATTCCAGTTGAACTATTTCAAATCCTGAAAGATGATGCTGTGAAAGTGCTGCACTCAATATGCCAGCAAATTTGGGAAACTCAGCCGTGGCCACAGGACTGGAAAAGGTCAGTTTTCATTCCAATCCCAAAGAAAGGCAATGCCAAAGAATGCTCAAACTACCGCACAATTGTACTCATCTCACACGCTAGTAAAGTAATGCTCAAAATTCTCCAAGCCAGGCTTTAGCAATACATGAACTGTGAACTTCCAGATATTCAAGCTGGTTTTAGAAAAGGCAGAGGAACCAGAGATCAAATTGCCAACATCTGCTGGATCATGGAAAAAGGAAGAGAGTTCCAGAAAAACATCTATTTCTGCTTTATTGACTATGCCAAAGCCTTTGACTGGGTGGATCACAATAAACTGGAAAATTCTGAAAGAGATGGGAATACCAGACCACCTGACCTGCCTCTTGAGAAACCTGTATGCAGGTCAGGAAGCAACGGTTAGAACTGGACATGGAACAACAGACTGGTTCCAAATAGGAAAAGGAGTACGTCAAGGCTGTATATCGTCACCCTGCTCATTTAACTTATATGCAGTGAGTACATCATGAGAAACGCTGGGCTGGAAGAAGCACAAGCTGGAATCAAGATTGCTGGGAGAAATATCAATAACCTCAGATATGCAGATGACACCACCCTTATGGCAGAAAGTGAAGAGGAACTAAAAAGCCTCTTGATGAAAGTGAAAGAGGAGAGTGAAAAAGTTGGCTTAAAGCTCAACATTCAGAAAACTAAGATCATGGCATCCGGTCCCATCACTTCATGGCAAATAGATGGGGAAACAGTGGAAACAGTATCAGACTTTATTTTGGGGGGCTCCAAAATCACTGCAGATGGTGATTGCAGCCATGAAATTAAAAGATGCTTACTCCTTGGAAGGAAAGTTATGACCAACCTAGACAGCATATTGAAAAGCAGAGATATTACTTTGCCAACAAAGGTCCTTCTAGTCAAGGCTATGGCTCTTCTAGTGGTCATGTATGGATGTGAGAGTTGGACTGTGAAGAAAGCTGAGCACCGAAGAATTGATGCTTTTGAACTGTGGTGTTGGAGAAGACTCTTGAGAGTCCCTTGGACTGCAAGGAGATCAGTCCTGGGTGTTCTTTGGAAGGAATGATGCTAAAGGTGAAACTCCAATACTTTGGCCACCTCTTGCGAAGATTTGACTCATTGGAAAAGACTCTGATGCTGGGAGGGATTGGGGGCAGGAGGAAAAGGGGACGACAGAGGATGAGATGGCTGGATGGCACCACCGACTCGATAGTTGTGAGTTTGAGTGAACTCCGGGAGTTGGTGAGGACAGGGAGGCCTGGCGTGCTTCGATTCATGGGGTCGCAAAGAGTCGGACACGACTGAGTGACTGAACTGAACTGATCTGAACAGTGTTATGTCTGGAAGGTTGATTTCCCTACTGGCAGGTCGATACAAATAGGCCTCGTGACTCATTTTGTGCCCTGGTGGCCCACCTGCTTGGTTCTACCCATCCAAGTTTCTGCAGGTGCAGAACGTTGTGGCCTCTGAGAACAAAGTCTCTCTCTCTCTCCTGCAGGGCTTTGTGCTGGCCGTCACCATCATCCGAGAGGCGGTGGAGGAGATCCGATGCTACACGCGGGACAAGGAGGTGAACGCCCAGGTCTACAGCCGCCTCACGGCGAGAGGTCAGCCTCCTGCTGCCCAGCCCTGGGGGCGGGCGGCAGAGTGGGCATTGGGTCCCAACTCGGCCACAGGGCACTGACCGTCAGGGAGCAGAGTTCACAGCCCAGGGCCGTGGGGTGTGGCCGGCAGGGGCGGGGCAGTCACTCAGTGGCCAACGTCAGGGAGGCCAGCATGTGCCCCGGGCCTGGGGGGACTTTGGCCATATCCCTGGGCCATCACTGTGCCCCTGGAGCCCGTGCTGATGGGTGACCTGCGCCGTACCCGCCGGGGATTAACTGTGCGCTCCTGACATTCTCTCCGTGCTCACCCCTTTCCCCCGCTGGCTGAGGAGGCAGCCCTTCTGTTGGGGTTTGGGCGTGTGCGTGCTCAGTTGAGTCTGACTCTCTGCAGCCCCAGGGACTGTAGCCCACCGGGCTCCTGGGGCCATGGGATGCCCCAGGCAGGAATACTGGAGTGGGTGGCCATTTCCTCCTCCACGGGATCTTCCCGACCCAGGTATTGAACCCATATCTCCTGCGTTGCAGGCAGATTCTCTGCCACTTCAGCTCTCTTGGTGTGGAGGCTGTAAACTCTCCTACACAGGTTTTCAAGGGAGCATAGCTCTAGAAGATATCCTTTCAACATCACAAAACTAATGTGACAACTTGGCAGTGTTAGTTTTTTAAGAAGGCACCAGGCTTCATACTAAATGTTGCATCTGTGAAGGTTTCTTTTGAGGGATCGTATAAATTTTCAAAATGGAAGAATAAAGAGTGAGGCATCTGACCCGAGGAGAATTGACTAGGCAGACTTTCATTTGAAGTTTTGAAATGGTGGAATTTTAAAAACCCACTCAAATACACCATGGAGAACCCACCAAACAACCCAACTGATGTCGACTTTTATTTCTAAGTACGGATTCTACCTAGATTTCCGGTAAGAAATGAGAATGTTACCTTACACACCCAAGGATGACTGATCCTGTTCAGGGATTAATGTTTCAGGAGCAGTTGAGGGGGATAAAAGCTGTGCTTTGCCTCCAGGAAATTGAGAATTCTGAAAGAGATAAGATAGATGCCTGAGGGAGCCTGCACCCAGCCAGGCTGTGAACTGCTTTATGTAAGTGCCTCAGTCTTCACAAGAAGCAGTTCATCTGTAGTTTGTGGGATCTGAGGAGAATTTTCCTTCTAGGAAAAATTTTGGAGAAATTTATTTAAGGCTCCCCCAATTTTTTTTTTTTTAGTATAAACACATGATGGCACGCTTCCTATGTGGCTCAGTGGTAAAGAATCTGCCTGCTGGGCAGGAGATGCAGGTTCCATCCTTGGTTCGGGAAGATCCTCTGGAGAAGGAAATGGCAACCCACTCCAGTGTTCTTGCCTGGGAAATCCCATGGACAGAGGAGCCTGGTGGGCTGCAGTCCACGGGGTCACAAAGACTCGGACGCGACGAGTAACTAGACAGCAACCGCATGCAAGTATTTTGCTTTAGTTCATTTAAGCAGATTTTCATAGTTGGTCTTAAAAAGTTGCCAGTCTCTGGGAAAAGGAGGGATTTAGAGTTGGTATAGAAATGTTTTATTATTGCTAAACTACTTATATTTAGGGCGTTTTGCTACCTGAAGAAAGAAACCCCAACATAATCTTTGCAAAGGCAGGTGGCTTGGGCTTTCCACGGGGGTAACCAGAAGACCCCTCTGCAAGACATTTTTTTGTGGTTCGTGTATATTAAATCCTCCCTTAATAACATACTCTGACTATAACATTGACAGCGCTCAGCAACCGACAGAAGCTCCTCCGGAGAGGGTGTGGTGGGCCTCTGTGGAGCTCAGGAGGCGGGTCTGGGGACCCCATGCGTCAGCCGTCCAGGCTCCGCACCTTCTTTGCTTCTTTTCATGTTGCAATTGCTTTTCCCGTGAATGATTTTTTTTTTTCTGCCCTCCCCTGCAGACCCCCTTTCTCAGCCTCTGCTTTAGCTCCCTTCAGCTCTTGAAAAGACCCTAAGGAGAACTGGCAGATGGCTCCAGTGTTCAGAGCTTGCCTTCCTTTGTGGGTCTCCTTCTGTGGCCCGTGGTTTCCACTGTCATGCCAATCCAGCGGGAGGGGAGAACGGAGCAGAGTTCTGAGTGTCAATCCAGACCCTGGCTCCACAGTTTGTTCCAGAAGCCCCAGAAAAGAACGCACTGAAGAAAACCTCCAGCTTGGAACGTGGAAGCGCTGAGGGGGAGGGGGTGGGGGTGTAGTTATTGGATACACTGGGGAAAAGGCCAAGGTAAAAAGCTAAAATTGGAGGATTTCAGAGAGAGGAAGAGAAAGAAGCCCTTTTTGACCTTACCATTCAATCGTTTAATATTTTCTGGAGTAAGGGTTTTCATCAAGATCTTCTTTTAGTAAGTTCAGAAGCAGGGCAGCAGGTACATGCATGGGTATCCATGCAGGACTATTTTCTGTTTTTATCACATGGCATCTTAAAATGTACTTTTCAATGCTATTTTTGGAATTCAAGAAAGTTTGGAAACCAAAACAAGTCCTTGATCATGAGATTGTAAGCCATAATATTTACCTACGTTCTGTATAATTTCCTGATTTATAATAGCAACACTTGTATTAATACTAATATAGTTAAATAATTGGGGAAAGAACGTGAAAGTGTTAGTCGCTCAGTCATGTCTGACTCCTTGCGACCCCATGGACTGTAGCCCACCAGGCTTCTCTGTCCGTGGAATTCTCCAGATAAGAATACTGCAGTGGGTTGCCATGCCCTTCTCCAAAGCGGATCTTCCTGATCCAGGGATCGAACCTCTGTCACCTGCATTGCAGGCTGATTCTTTACCATCTGAACCACTGGGGAAGCCCAAATGGGTAGAGGGTGCTGATAATTTCTAACTAGCAAAATAGTTGCAAAAATTGTGTGGAAAACTCCTGTTTGCCCTCACCCAGGTTTATCAGTTTTTGACCTCTTGCTTTTGAATACTCTCCCCTCACCCTTTCTAAGTCCTTGGAGAATTAAGTTGCAGACATTATTTCCTTTTAACCCCTTAATGCTGCTGCTGCTGTTTAGTCCCTAAGTCATGTTCAACTCTTTCCAACCCCATGGACTATAGCTATAGACTGATTTTCCAGGCAGGAAAACTGGAGTGGGTTGCCATTTCCTTCTCCAGGTAACCCCTAAATGTGTGTGTGTGTGTTAGTCATTACCTTGTGTCTGACTCTTTGCGATCTCATGGACTGTAGCCCACCAGGCTCCTCTGTCCCTGGAATTCTCCAGGCAAGAATACTGGAGTGGGTTGCCATGCCCTTCTCCTGGATCTTCCTGACCCAGGGATCGAACCTGGGTCTGTTACATTGCAGGCAGATTCTTCACTGTCTGAGACACCAAAATAATTGTGTTTAATTCCTAGTAGGATGTTTCTCTTAAATAACACAGTATAATTACAAAGTCAGGAAATTTATCATCAATATATTACTGTTAACTTCCTCTAGACTTCTCACTCAGAATTTGCCATTTGTTCCCTAAATGTTCTTTAATAGTGTTTTTCTTTCTCCTAGTCCAGAAAGCAGTACAGGTTTGCCAGCTGCATTTGACTGCTTCCTTAATCTCCTCTAACTTGGCAGAGCGCCACTGATTTCTTTGTTGTGACATTGACATTTCTGAAAAGGACAGGCCAGTTTCAGGCCACTTTGCAGTCTGACCCTCAATTTGTGTTTGCCCAATATCTCAAAATTAGATTCAAGATATCGCACAGTTAGTATCATTATAAGAATGTCAATGGCAAAGATTCTGGGATGTTGCCAAAGTTTTAGAGGCATTATGTTAACCAAATTGAAAGAGTTCTGAACTTGGAGGGAAAAAGTTGATTTTAAACAACTGAACTTAAAACCCTGGAAATCAGGAACTTAGCACTGGGAGGAAAAATGGATAGTTTTTTTTTTTTTTAATTGCTGCTTCCAAGGGTTTTGATCATCTTGTTTCAATCAAGATGTATCTAGAACAACACACCAGTAGATCAATTTTTAATGTAATTGTCATAGTTTAATAAGTATTTGGAAGTGACAACCCACTCTAGTGTTCTTGCCTGGAGAATCCCAGGGATGGGGGAGCCTGGTGGGCTGCTGTCTCTGGGGTCGCACAGAGTTGGACATGACTGAAGCGACTTAGCAGCAGCAGCAGCAATAGTAAAATTAACCTACATGTACAAATGACCTTTTATTCATTCTTCAAGGGTATTTGAGACTCCATCACTTCCCAGAGTTTGTGATAGGTTTCTGTATTGCAGAGATAAACATGAGAGATTGGGACTTCAAGGAATTAATGGTGCAGCAAGGTATCCAGACAGGTAAATAGGATGATTCTAAAATGTGATTCGTAATTATACCGTAGTGGCACGAGCATTATGGCCCTTCTGAGCAACCACTGCATTTATGGTCCTAAGCATAGTGCCTGGCGGTGGAAGAAGTTAGTGGTTTTGAGTTTGTGTTCTGCCGGATTCAAGAGTCCTACTTCTGCCGCCCCTCTGACGTGGGGCAGATCCTTTAACCAGTCAGTGAATTGGGGATAATAATAGTGCCTACCTTGGAGGGTTGCCGTGAGTATAAGTCTTGCATGAGAAGAATTTAGCACTGGGCTGGGATTAGGTCTGTGCCCAGGAAAGGCAGCACTACTGGTATTGTAGCAGGGCTTCCTTAAATATTGGTGGATGACTAAATGGAGGTACGAGCTAGAAGTTAGGGGAGGTTATGGGAGTGCATCAGGCAGGAGCTGCTGGTGTCTTCGCAGAAGAGGTGACCTGCATCCTGAGTCCTAGAGGACGAAAGAAGGCAGGGCTGGCTTTGTGATTTGCAGTGCTGAATGCAGAGGGGCAAGGGGCCCCCGTGCAAAAATTGTTCAGAAGTTCAAGATGGCACAGCAGAGCGTTAAACCAAGTCACGGCCGCTTCCGAGTGCATCCCCCTGTGCCGTCACGTGGATCACATGCCCGGGAAGTGGCCTGGTAAAGAGTTCTCCGGCGGACTTCCCTGGTGATCCAGAGGTTAAGAAACCTGCCTTCTAATGCAGAGGACTAGGGTTCAATCCCTGGTCAGGGAACTAAGTTCCCACACGCTGCAGGACAGCTGTGTGTGTGCCACAGTAACTGAGCCAGCGTGCTGTACTCAGAACTTGTGCTCAGCAAGTGGAGAAGCTTGTAAGCCTCCACAGAGACCCGGCACAGCTGGAAGAAAGGAAGAAGAAAGAGTCTCCCAAAGGTCACGGACAGTGATGGTTAGAAGCGTGGGGGACAGAATTCCACGTTCTGGCTCCATCTTGTTCTTCCCAATTCAGCCTTGTTTCCTGAGCCGCTTCTTCCTGGGAAAAGAGAAGAAAAGACCATATAGGCCAGTGAAGACCAGAGACTCTGGGCAAGTTCATTTTGTGATCCGGGAATCTGTCATCACAGCATGCAGCAGGGAGACGGTGCATTGGAACTGTTAGAAAAATGCTGTCCAGAGTGAGAAGCAGGAGAGGAAAAAACGAAGGAAGGTTTTTCGACTGTAAACCAGCCAGGCGCTGGGTAAGGTCTGCTCTGTACTTTTTAAAACAGCCTCACGGAGGTGGGTTTTACAGATGGACATCCGAGGCTCGGAGAGGGACAGCGTCGTGTCCGAGATGATGTGGCAGTTACAGGGGAGAGCTGCGGCGTGAGCCTGGATGTCTCATGTGACACCTTCGCCTGTGAGCCTGGTCACCACTGGGCCCCGAGCTGAGGCTCAGACTTCCCCGTAGGGTCTCTTAACTGCCACAGTTTTCAGCTTTAGTACATAGTTTAAAAAGGCGTTTTTAAAATTGCTGCCTTAGTTGATTTACAGCGTTCTGTTACACTGTGCTTGTTTCTGGGGTACAGCAAAGTGATTCAGTTATATACTGAGTTGGCCAAAGCGTCCATTTGCACTTTTCTGTGAGGTCTTTTGGGCCAGCCCCGCACGCATGTATGATGGTGGTTTAGTCACTATGCTGTGTCCAACCCTTGTGACCCCCATGGTTCCTCACTGGATTCCTCTGTCCGTGGGCTTTTGCAGGCAAGAATGAATACTGGAGTGACTCCCTTCTCCAGGGGATCTTCCCAACCCGGGATTGAACCCGCGTCTCTTGCAGCTTCTGAGGCAACAGGGAAGCCTTTTCGGATTATTTTCTGTGATGATTTATTACAGGATATTGAACATACAATATGACAAAACACATTTCTGAGTCCAAAGAAGCCGATCCAGCCCCCTCATTCTGAAGCAGACAAACTGTTGGAAGCCACATAGGAAGGACGCTTTTCAATAAGTAATCACCCCCTTTCCTCCTGCGTGAAATCCACATTGAAACCTGATGAGGGACTTAAGAGAGGTTCTCTGACCTTTATGCATTTTATGACTTTAATTGTAGAGCTGTCTTTCCAAATTAATAGCATTCGGTGGCCCTGGAAACACCAACGCCGAAGAGGAGAGGGTCTTGAAGTTGTAGCAGACTTAGCAAACCTTTTGTTTTGCTACTTGAAAGATTTGGCTTGGGCCAAGAAATAATAATTAGTAAAGGAATTATTTTTCTTTATCCTTGACTTTCCCCAAACCCAAACTTTATTTCTGAAGCGGGGAACCTGCCTTGCTCATCACAGGTGGGGTGTGGGTAACTGGTTTCGAATTTTCACCAGATGAATTCCAGGGGTCTTCATGCCAGGAATGTTTTCCCAGACTAACTTGTGATCAAGGGCTAAATGAAGCAAGTGGATAATTAGCCTTGAAAGAAAGTGCAAACAGAAGCACAATTAACACAATTGCTGGTGCTTCTTTCCTGCTGGGGACATCTGGGCATAGGGTGAACCGCAAGTCATAAGTCAAAGGTCTGTGCAAAATGGAGGGACTCTCTTATCTTCAGCTTTTTAGGACAGATGTGTAAAAAACGGAGCTGGTATCTTCACCCTTCCTCCGTTCTTTCCAGAGTGTTCCTCCATGCTGCTCTATGCACCCTTTGCCAGTTACAGAGTAACCTCAAGGATCTCACTTCCATTTGAGAGTGATACATTTTAAAAAATTTAATTCAGAATCCACTTTACCCCATTATTTAGGACTGCAGTGAATATGACTAAAATTTGAAGTATAAAGATACACATGTGTTTCCTTTAGGACCTTGTATTCCAGTGGAGTTCGTCAGGAGATCGGATAGGGCAGGGAACATGGGTTCATTAGCGGCAGTTGTTTAGCTAATAGTTAATTAGCTAAACGGAAACCCTGTATTCTTAAACACAGGTACCATTCACGTTTTCAAAGCATGAACTCTGTCCAGACATGGGATAACACTAAAAATGTCTTCATCCTTTTCTCGAGAAGAGAATTACAGTGATGGTCTTTTAAAACTTTCTTATTAAAAATCATTTTAAACTGTGTTTTTGAAGTTGATGTACAGTTGATTCCCAGTGTTGTGCCAGCCTCTGCGGTACAGCAGAGCGACTCGGTTAGACACACACGGACAGTTCTTTCTTCTGTATTCTTTCTGCTGCGGCTTCTCACAGGACATTGAATACAGTTCCCTGAAAATTTGATTTTACTGAAGTACAGTTGACTTACAGTGCTCTGTTAATCTCTGGTGTACACCACAGTGGTTCAGTAATACATACACATATCCTTTTGCACTGTGGTTTATTATAGGTTATTGAATCCAGTTCCTATGCTAAACACTAGGACCTTATCTATTTTATTCATAAATAGCTTGTATCTGCTTAGTGATGGTCGTTTGGATATTCCTGCTGCAAAACAATTGCAAAGGTTTTTACTGAGGCTCTCAAATACAGCTCAGTAAGCGAAGCATTTCCCTTCCCAGGCTTCTCTCATTAAGATTCAGAGCATTAGCTTTTACAAGTCTTAACTTAAAATAGGTCTTGCCAAACACTTTCCCATACATTTTCTGACAGATGCGAAGTTTGTTATTTCAAACTCATAAGGTTCCTTTTATTCTTTCAAACTACTCAGAATTCACTTTATTACAAATCACTGGTGAACTGATCTACTGTTTAATCAAAATAAAAAAGCAACCCCGGAAAAAAAATCTCACATGCAAATTGCACTGTTATCTTTCCCAACAGGTATTTACCCCCTGCCGGGGGTGTTGGTCTATTCCATCATTATTGGGCACCAGAAGCAGGGGAGGACCATTTATATATTTATTTTAAAAGCCTCTGTTGAGTATAAACTTGTTAAATTTAAACTCCAGCCTTTCTTTTTAAAGTTCCCGCTAATTTAAACAAAAGCCCCAGGAAGTGGCCCGTGGAATTTATAATAATACTCTTCCACCCTGTTTTCACATAACAGTCTTTTCTCCGGCTTTGGGCAATGCAAGACAATCCGATTGGAAGACGAAAATATCAACTTTAAACCTGTGAACTCTGCCGGGCCTGCAGAGGCGTTTTCGTGTCAAGCCCAGGAAATGTACACATGCCGTAGAATTTACAACTCATCACTGTCACAGTCAGATTAGAGTGCGAGTTAAGGAGTTATACATTAACCAGGGTTAGTGCCTGGAGCTTGCTGCTAGAGACCTACAAAGGCAATTAATGTCCTCCGTGCACAATGAAAAATAGAAGTATAGCTGGAGGTGTTCGGGGGTCAGAAAATTGACCCACACGTACTAGTGCCCTGGAATTTACTTTTTTTTCTGCGGGTGGTTCTGCAGTTTGACTGAATTGTCATTTGCTTGTTTCAACTCATGGAAAACATCTGGTTTCTCTCTGCAGTGTAGACAAACTGCCCTTATTCTGAAGCTCTCATCCATGAAAAGCATGGTTTGGGCTCAATAGGTTTGCTTATGAAAGGCTCGGGGGTCCATCTCTGCAGAAATAAACAGATCTAGTAATTGGAAGTTTGTTCCCCATTATAAACTCTGACTCAAGAGACGGCTTGGGTGAAGTGGCCGAAGCTGAACGGGGTGCATTTATTTTATGGAAGGCATTTCATGATTTAGGATGTGGCTGGCAGGCAATCTGCCGCTTAACCTTTGAAAAATCTCTTACCCAACTTCTGTAGAGTTTCTGCAGAGATACGTGAAAATCCCAGAGCCAAGAGGTTGGAGGTTGAGTGTGACAGGGTCCGACAGAGAAGGGAGGTCTGGGGGGCAAGGTGGGAGTTCTGTGTCTTCAGTTCCTAGACCAGGTCTCCTCCTCCCTTTGTAAAGAAGGTCTGAGTGCGTGTTTTCACTCCTGAGCAGGACCAGCTGTGTAATTTGTGGTGCAAAATGAAAATTCAGGGTCCCTTGTTTAAAAGTTATTAAGATTTATGGTATGAAAAGAGTAGGCCATTCGCCCAAGGGTAAGGGGGTCCATGTGAATACACAGGTCACGTGAATATACAGGGCTGGGCTCTGTCTCTGGAAGCTGTAGGAGTCTCTGGAGTAGATGGGAAAAAAAAAAGGACAGAAAATCGGAGCCCTTGGGAAGTAGTTGTGCTGACTTCCCAGTGGGGTGTTGAGGGAATTTTCTTGCAGTCCGATACGGGACTGTAGGGAGAGCGCCTCTCTCTCTCTCAGAACAGCTTCTTCACTTTGGCTGTGCTGGGTCTTCGTTGCTGCCCGCGGGCGCTCTCTAGTTGTGGTGCGCGGGGGCTCCTCTTCACGGCGGTGCGCGGGCGTCGTGTTGCAGTGGCTTCTCTTGTGGCAGAGCGTCAGCTCTCGGGCATGTGGGCTTCAGGAGTCGCAGCCCATGGGCTCAGCAGCTGTGGCTCCCGGCTCTAGGGCACAGGCCCAGTTGCTCCAGGGCTTGCGGGATCTTCGAGGACCAGGGATCGAACCTGTGCCCCCTGCATTGGCAGGCGGACTCTTCGCCACCGAGCCACCGGGGAGCCTCAGGATCTCGTCTCTCTTGAGGGTCTAGGTCATCGTCCCTGTCACTGTGCCATTTTTCAGGCCTTGTTTTCCTTTGTCAGGAAGATGGGGAGCTGTGCGAGAGCGTGAACGTTTCTGCTCTTCCTTTCTTGCAGGAACGTTGGTGGAACGCTCAGAACAGCGGCTCGGGCATGGTTAGACATCATGTGCTCTGGACCCTTTCCACAGTTCTGAGATTCTTCTCTTTTGGGAGTTAATCCCAGCCACTGCGTGCTCGGTTCTTCCCCACTGACTCTGGGCCTGTTTCTGTCCTGCCGCAGCGGTGGTTTCCTTACCACTCAAGGCCGCCTTAGAGAGGGCGTGTCATCCGGATGTTGGATGTGGGCAGCAAAACCCCCAGTGATGGAATCGAAGTGGGGATCTCTGCTTTCCCTTCTCTTTCCTTCCGGCCGCTTTCCGTCCTCTCCTTCTTCTGGTTCTGCCTTCTCTTGTCAGAACGAGCAGGGACACGTGTGTTCTGCCTGCAGATGTGAGCCAGGCATTCTTGTTTTTTTAATTTGGGGGATGTTGGCTCTCCCGTGTTGTGTTGGTTTCGGAGGTGGAGTGGCATGAACCAGCTGTGAGTGTACACATGTCCCCTCCCTCCTGGACCCCCTTCCTCCCCTTGCCCACCGTCCCACCATGGCAGTTCTAGGCCATCACGGAGCATCCAGCCCAGCCCCCTGTGCTGTGCAGCGGCCCCCGCGAGCTGCCTGTTTAACGCTTGTGAACCGCGCAGCTGTCATCACCCCAGAACGCCAGCACGACCCGAGGGGTCCAAACTTATAGTCCGGCCTGGGTGTTGGCTCAGCGGAGCGGGTGAGACTGAGGGTCTCCGTGTGGAACCTGAAAAGCTGAGGCTCCTCCCACCGAATACTAACATGCTAACGAGGGGGCTGTGGCTGAGACTCCCCAGGGACCTCATGGGGGGGTGCCCCCTCACCCCCCGCTCTACTCCCGACATGGAGCCCGTTACAGTAGGAGGGTTTGTTGGAGGGATCGGCCTGCCGGGGTTGGTCAGAAACTGCTCTGCAAGCGCAGTGGATTAAAGGGGTTTTTGTTGAGGCAGAGCAGATGGACAGAGAGGCAGAGTTCAAATTAACTGACCGTAAATCAGAACTCTGCCGTGGAAGGGGAAGTCTGGGCCTGGTCACTTAGAGGTTGGAGCTAATTTAATTTATTATATATTTTTTCTTATTGGAAGAGCCTCTCATGTTAACTCTTGAAAAAAGAAAAATCATCGTGAAGCATTTAGAAAGTACATATGCCAAAGAAAAGGATAAATCTCTTCTGTCCCTAGATTAACCTTTTTAGGATAATCCCCCTGATTTTGTCCTCTGTCTTGCTCACATACCCACGCACATCCAGATGCAGTTATTATTTAATAAGAATTATAACAGTGTTCTTCTTAGGGTTGGCTGTTTGGAGAAAACGTGTGAGTAGGTCTTGAAGATCAGAACAGAGGCTCAGGGATGGTTTGGGTCAGGCCACCAGCATAAATTCCACTGAGAACACCAAAGACAATGTGTAAATTTATGTTTGGGAAAGTTGGGGTGAACTCAGGCAAAGGAAAATCAGGAAAAGCTTACGGGCACCAGGGGGTGGGGGTAGGGGGACGTGCTGAATTTACGATCTTCCCTCCAGGAAGAGCCTTGATAAGCTGCTCAGAAAGAGCAGTGTGTCTGTTGTGTGTTTTTTCCCTGTTGCCCCCCTGGTGGGGCCAGAAACATTGTTCAGGCAGGAAAAGAATTCTCTGCTTCACACCCCCTGTTCATTCATGCATTTCTAATGATCTGACTCTTAGGATTAGCGCAAAGATAGCAGCGTCATCGATGCTTAAGGCGAGTGGGTTCCAAGGGTGCCCCGGCTCAGGCTGTTGGCTTGAGTTCTGCTTTATGGAAGCAAGGCTCTATGGGAGTCTCCCTTTTTGGGGGAGGGAGGGTCCAGCTGGGCCCGGCGAGCCACCTTGAGAACGCTCTGCATCGTGCCTAGACGCCATTTGTGTTTGAGAGCTGCCCTTTTAGCACCAGGTCTCCTCACTGTTAACCATGACAGAATTTAATTAAGGACAAACCTTAGTTAAAGATCAAACCCTGTGGAACCTCTGAGAAAGAATTGTTTCAGTTGAAGTCTTCGGAATGCTTTGAAGCATCTCAGCAGTGATGAATTACTGGAAAGACCTGTGGCATTAAATGATGTGAAAAGTGTCAGATAAAATAATCTGAGCTGCGTGCACAAGTTCCTGGTGGGGAATGTTGGGTGTATGTCAGATAAAGAAGCCTACAGTCGGGGACAGCAGATTCAGGACCCCTGGACTTATTAAATGGGCCTAACAGGAGGTGCCAGGAGCATGACGATTTTGGTGGTGCTGCTCCCCCGTGTGGGAATCCCGTCCCTCACGAGGGTGAAGACCCGTGTCCTCTGCAGGCTTGTTCACAAGGTGCTGGGCCACCTGGCCGCCCACAGACCTTCATCTCTGTGCTCCATGCGATACTTCTGGTCTTGCTGAAGGAGTTCCAGCTTTCGGCCACACACATACGTGTACTGCTCACGCGTCTCTTTCTCATCTCATACCTTTTTCCCGATGCTGGTAGCCAGCATCCTCTGGTCAGGTCTGGCCTCAGCTCCCCTGTAGAGTGCTCGTCGACACCTCCCCATGCCCCCCCCCCACTCACTGTGTGTCTCCTGCCTGCTCCGCTCCACGGGTGCAAGTCTGTGGAGCCCCCCCTGGGAGCCCCTGGCCTCCAGCAGGCACTCAGCTGAAGGGGCTTGAACCTGGGGTGAGTCGGTCACGTGCCCTCGGGGTGCCAGTCACCATTCTCGGTCCTCCTTCAGGGAGGAGGCCTCCCTCCTGCTTCCTTTCTGCACCCACCCAACTCCTGTGCTTTCACTCTATGTTGCACTCACAGCATCTATCCAGCTGTCTTTCTCACAGCTCATGGGTTTGCAGACTACAGCTGGCAGGCCAAATTCAGCCCACCATCTCGGCCTGGGAGCCAGGAATGGTCTTTACATTGTCCAACATAAACGCGCAAAAGAGGATTGGCCTTTGGGGAGAACAGTTGTTGGGAGATTGGAGTTTGTTTATTGGCTGCAGAACGTAAACTGTGTACTGTCCTGCGCTTCCCAGGATGCCTCTGCTGACTCCTGCATGGGACTGTGGGCTTTTTTAGGATGAGGGACTATCTTCTTTGAATTCCTAGACCATGGCACTTCAGTAAATGTTTTTTGAGTTGAAGTGAATTTCCTGTTTTTTCTTCCTTCCTCTGAAGTCAGGTGGGGCTGTGCCTCTTGGTGCTGACCTGTTCTGTGAGACTGGGGGCAGATGGGGCCTCTCTGAGCCCACTTCCCTTGTCTGAAAGCTAGAGATAGTATCTTTTCTGATGGCCATTGAGAGGAGGAAGTGAAGCCATTAGGATGTCAATGTGTATACCTCGCTTAGCATGGAATCCATGTTTAATGTTATTATTTATCCAGATAAGCATCCAGCCAGAGTTGTGCGGTCTGATTAGAATCATATAAGCCATTTGCTGTTGTTGAGTCGCTAAGTCATGTCTGACTCTTTGCGACACCGTGGACTGTAGCCCGCCAGGTTCCTCAGTCCGTGAGATTTCCCAGGCAAGAATAGTGGAGCGGGTCATTCCCTTCTCTAAGGGATCTTCCTGACCCAGGGATGGAAGCAGGGTCTCCCGCATTGCAGGCGGATTCTTTACTGTGTGAGCCACCAGGGGGGCCCATATGAACCATACTGCACGGCAGTTGCAAATTTTAAAAAGTCATTTTGGGTTAGCTTCTTTTTGGTACTGCTGAGAATTCAGTGTTGATCTTTTGACCATGGATCCCCATTTCTCTGTGTGTGTGTGAGGCTGAATGCATCTTTTATAGTGCTGATTCAGAAGCGCCTCTAAGGTGCCGTTAGGACAGAAGATCTGACTTGAGGCCTTTGAGTCCTTCCAGGGCTCTCAGAAGTGGGGATCAGGTTTTGAATTGGTCTCTGCAGCAGAAGAACGTTTTTTCAGAGAGGCAGGAGATGCTGCAGCCGCTGGGATTGGGGGGCACATCCTTCACGGTGTGCAGGCTAGCGGACGCTCTATAGCGACACGACTTGAATTCAGACGTGATATATCGTGGGCCTGCTTCTTTGCAGGGACGGTAAAGGTGAAGAGCTCCAGCATCCAGGTGGGAGACCTTATCATCGTCGAGAAGGTGAGAGTGGATCCTCGGGGCTTGTGACCGCTGCTGTGTGGGCGCGCATGCGCGGGGCGTGGTCACGCCCACTTAATCCTGCAGTGCGATTCCTGTATCTGTGGCCATAAGCTTTCCGGGCTCTACCCAGCACCTTTGCCCGGGAGAAACGTGAGACACAAAATACGGTTTCAAGGTTTCTGTGCTGCTCAGCCAGCAATCCCACTTCAAACACGAAGAGTACAAGCTCTCATTTCCTGTTTGATGTGTTCTTTGGGAGTCTTTTTGTTTTTAACTCATCATAAAGTTTTTTCCTAGAGGTCGGCTGCCTGTATCAGCACATAAAAATATTAGTCATTTGCCTGTTGAACAGTTTTAGGTTGTGTATTTTTGACTTAAACATTGTTCTTTTCTGTCATTTTATGGGGACTGGGGGTTAAGTGAAACATGAGAAGGGTAAGAAGGCCACAAATGCATTTTAAAAAACAGCGCGGTGGTTCTGTTTGTTAGCCCAGCCAGGGCTCATATCTCCTAGTACTGTGTACGCTGGAAGGTGTTGGATTCGGGGGTGGCCCCGGAGCGTCTTGGAATCATACTTGATTAGGAAAGGACTGCATCTCAGCTCCTTTCTGTAGGAAGTGAACTCTGCTCTTTTAAAAGGATTAAATCTAAGAACTCAGAGTTGATTTGAGGTAAAGCAAAGCTCTCCTGAGTGGCAGCTGCGAAGACCCTCGCAGACCTCTTTCTGCTGTGACACACTTTCCTGTTCACAATTACACGAGGACTACTGTTGGCGACCCTCTTTTTTTTTCGAGTGTGGCTTTTTTTCGCTTCTTCCTACTTGACTTCCTTACTTAAATCCCGTTCGAAGCCAAATATCGAGCCAGAAAACTGGTCGAAGCAGAAAGATGAGCCTAGCGTACGTCTGTCTTTAGTTTCGGCAGACAGCCTGGACGAGCCAGCTCGGGGAGCAGGCTTTGGGCCCCCTGGGTCCGCAGGCTGCAGTTGCAGGAGGTAATGGTTGGATTCGCCAGAAAACGGGAAGCTCTCTTTTCAAGATAAGATTTCAATAGGGGATTAGCAATGTAACAGCAGCAGCGCAAGATTTTTCAGATTCAAAAACAGGATAAATCCCCAGATCTGTCTCCGACAACGGCAGACACTTAAAAGAGGCTGTGGGTTTTGGTTGCCAGCCCCCCCACTCCCCACCGAGTGGGCCAGGGGTAGGGGGGTGCAAATCCCCACACAGAGGCACTCATGGTAACAGTCTCTCTGTTCATAACACAGAACCAGCGGGTCCCTGCCGACATGATCTTTCTGAGGACATCAGAAAAAAACGGTAAGCATCTGGGATCAATTTTGGAAATAGCCATTAACCTTTCAGTGGTGATTTGGCAAAATAATCAGTTGAAAATCTGACAGAAGTCGATGCTCATTTTGGAGCCATGGAGGCCGACCAGAAACGCTTCTTTTCATAGAGCAGTCTTTAAAAAGGAAGTGGGGGCGGGGGGGGGTGCTTGGTGTGTGCAGGTCAACAGCTTCTGATCACGACAGAGACAGCGGGACCTCTGCTGAGTCACCGCTGGGGGGTCACATGCGGTGGCTGGGCATCACCCCCCACCCCGCGCTGGGCTGTATTCAGCTCAGCCTCTGGAGTTGGGATGAGGAAGTGTGTCGAACACACCGAAGCCAACAGCAACAGACTCTCTTCTGAGAAGATACTGGGAGGTGTGTCACGAGGTGGGGCAGGAGAGAGGGGGTGGCCTTCCCCCAAACTTCGGCTCACAAGCGATGGGGCCATGGTCGCCCCTGCCCGTCTGTTTATTTCTTGTTTACAGCCTGTTTGCCTGAGTGACCCTCTCAGTCTCCTTCAAGACCCTACATGTCACAGTTACCATCGTCTCTCCGTGTCCCAGGGGGGTTGGTTCCAGGACACCCCCCCACCCCCCACTGTGGGTACCAAATCCACGGATCCTCACGTCCCTCACGTGAAATGATGCTGGACACTCGGCCGTCTGCATCCATAGCAGGGTTGGAGGCCCGGCTGTATTTCCCAGGGTGGCTGCCCCCTCTGCTGCCTGCCTGCCTGCCTCATCAGTTGACTCAAATCTCCTTTTTATTTTTGTTATTTAAGCTGTTCTCAGGAAACAAGGCCATTTTTCTCTTGCCTAGCAGGCAGAAGCAGAGATCTTTGAACCTCAGAAAAATCCACGTTTATACTCTTTTGAGCTTGCTGCAACCTCATTCTCTGATGAACTGGATAAAAGTGAGGATGAGGTTTCATATTTAATTTGTTGTTGTTCAGCCGCTCAGTTGCGTCTGACTCTGCGGCTCCATGCACTGCGGCATGCCAGGCTTCCCTGTCCTCACTGTTTCCCGGGGTTTGCTCAGGCTCATGTGCATCCAACCATCTTGTGTTGGTTCCCGCCTCCTTCTCCTCCCGCCCTGGGTCTTTTCCAGCCTCAGGGTATTTTCCAGTGAGTTGGCTCTTTGCATCAGGTGGCCAGGGCATACTAATGAGTGTATGCTAAATCATCCAGGGTGCGTGGAATGCACTCCCATTAAAAGTCTTTTAAACACTACAGCTTTGTCCTCGGGTTGGTCCTTATTTCCTTGTCAGTGAAAATGGATTAGGGTCCGAGAAGTCTTCTCTTTTTTCCAAAAACAAACAAAACAAAAGATGGACTGGAAGGGGTCTTCCTGAAAGTTCTCAGAAGTCTCACCGTCAGTGACGGGATATTCGGTGGCTCCTCTGTCTGATGAAACATGGATCTGACTGCTCATACGTGCACACATCAGGCTGAAACCGGCACCTGTCACGCGTGCAGGGGAGTCACGGCCGACGGCTCCGGGGTCCTTCCCGGGTCGGAGCAGTTTGCGTGAAGCAGCTCTCTAGTCTTCATGCTGTGAGTCGGCCCTCTGATATCCTCATTTGTGCACGCGAGGAGACTGAGGCTCACGGGAAGCAGCTTCCTCAAGTTACGCAGCTAGTGAGCCATGGAGCCTTGAACCCAGGAGGTTCGGTTCCTGAGAAGGTACTCATAACGCCTGCACCTCGTAGTCGAATGCTGGTGAGCCTGTGCCAGCTGCTGTCTGGGGGTACGATCACCCCCACTGAATCCTCTAGAGCCAGCTTGTGAGGTCTGCGTTTTTCCCCAGTTTACATACACGACAGGCTGAGGCTTAGCATTGTCAGGAGCCCAGCCCCGGCTCCCACTGTGAGTGGAGAGGAGCAGGGATTTAAACCCGGAACTGATGGCGGAAGCAGGAAGTCGGGTATTACTTCTTGCCTCTTGGCCATTGGTTGGCTGTCCTGACATGGACCGGAGCAGGAGCTGTTGGCGCCCCCGTGATGGGGGTGGGGGGAGTCCTGACCCGCACGTGCACAGAGGGCGCCCCCTCTTCTCTCCACAGGGTCCTGCTTCCTGCGGACGGATCAGCTGGATGGGGAGACAGACTGGAAGCTTCGGCTTCCGGTGGCCTGCACGCAGAGGCTGCCCACCGCCGCTGTGAGTAGCTTTCCCTGCAGAAGCCCCCCCCGACGGCCGCGTCCAGGTGGGGCTCTGACATCTTCCTCGGGGGCCACACGGGGGGCCGCCTGCTGTGAGGTGGGGCTGCGGGGCCCCCAGATCCCGGTGGCTCAGGTGCTCCCTGGTTGTAGGCCGTGTAGCCTTGTGAGCCCCGACCTAGCCGACGGGGTTGATGGTCTGTGGCGGGCAGCTCCAGCCCTTATGAAACCTTGACTGAGGACCTGGCATGAAACTAAAAGGCGGCACAGTTGTGCGCTCCTCCGCGCATGCCCTCCAGGGGCGTCGCGGCCACTGGGACGCAGTCCTGCGGTTCGTCTCCCTGCGGAGGCCCTGCCCTGTTCTGGAAGCCCTCAGACAGGCCAGCGAAAGGATTTCTGAAGGATTTCCTTCTCGCCCTGTCCCCGTGCCCACCGGCTCCAGCGTTGCCTTCCACCCCCGACCCTCGCCCTTCTCCTCCAGGAGCAAACAGGCCCGCTCCTGCCTTGTGTGCACAAGCCCCTGGGGTTTCATTTGCTTTTGAAACCTCATTTATTTATTTGCTTCTGGCTGGGCTGGGTCTGGGTTGCTGTGCAGGCTTTCTGCAGTTGCGGCGAGCGGGGGCTGGTTGCAGGCGCGGCTTCCGGTGGGGTGGCTTCTGCTCTTGGGGCGACCGGGCTCTAGAGGAGGGGCCTGGTAGTTGTGGGGGTTCAGTTAGTCGCCCCAAGTGAGGCATGAGGGGTGTTCCTGGACCAGGGGTTGAACCCGTGTCCTCTGCACTGGCAGGTGGCTTCTTAGCCACTGGACCACCAGGAAGGTTAGTCCTCGTACCTGTTGTTTTGATAGTAGCCACCCTGCTGGGTGGGAGGCGTTCTTGCACCCTTGCTCACCTCTCTGCCCTTTCCGAGGCTTTGCACAAAGTCAGCGCCCTGTGGCCCTTTGTTGAATGAGCAAGGGTTTCAGTGGGTTTGAATGACTCTTGTGAACGAGAGTGTCGAAGATGGGGAGGGATGTCCACCATCGATTAGTTCTGGAAAAGCCGGGCAAACACAGACTCTCCCCTTTAAGGCTTCAGGGTGTTTGGGGATCTTGCAGGTAGAGACTCCCAGACTAAGTTGCTGGAAGGTTTCCTTTTTTTCCACCTGCCCTGTGGTTTTGAGGGCCTGTTTGGAAAGTACAGTTGCTTTTGAAAAACGGTGGATGCTTCCCGAAGTCCCTTTTAATCATGCGCTGACTTTGTTTTACCTCCAAAATGTCACCCCTGTGGGACAGGACCTTCTTCAGATTCGCTCATACGTGTATGCAGAAGAGCCAAACATCGACATCCACAACTTCGTGGGGACCTTCACCCGAGTGAGTAAGCCTCGAGGGGCGCAGGGTCCTGCCCGGGGGGGCGCGTGACCGGGGTGCAGGCCCGCTGCCCAGTGCCAGCAGGGCTTTGTCGGGGCGTAGCTTTGTGTCACGTGGGGGTGATGTCCCCATCGGAAGACTCCACCTTGAAAACGGACATATTGCTTCTCAGTAAAGGCGACACAACTGGGAATTTCTTGCAGCCTCCCAACAGCTTTCATTGCTGACTACTGAGAGCCAAGTGTTCTTGTAATTAACATTGCTCTGTCTTTTTCACATGAGCCCATTCATTGCTGTTGTTCAGTCGCTAAGTCATCTCTGACTCTCTAGGACCCCATGGGCTGCAGCACACCAGGCCTCCCTGTCCCATCAGCAGCTCCCGGAGTTTACTCAAACTCACGTCCATCGAGGCGGTGATGCCATCCAACCATGTCATCCTCTGTCGTCCTCTCCTCCTCTGGCCTTCAGTCTTTCCCAGGGTCTTTTCCAATGAGTATCCTCCAAGTCCTGTCTACCATGGTTATAACTTTTAAATCATATCCCAATTTTTTGGAATAGAAATTAAATTTGAATTATTTCAGGCACCTGAGATGATAGGTTTATGGAACCTATATTGAATTGTGCCTGCTCTTGTTCTAGAAGCCCTCAGATAGGCCAGCAAAGGGTTGTTTCTGATGGATTTCCCTTTTATATTATCATTCATTCCCACCTTGTGAAATGTTCCCCCAGTGCTGGAAGCTTGCATTTCTTAAGTCACGGACTACTGTTTTCAGGTATTTCCGTGGGGCTGAAGCACCAAGGATAAGGGTTTATGAGTCTGGTCCTTCTCTCCCGGCTGGGCTGTTGGCTTCCAAATGCGGGGGTCATCCTCTCTTCCTTTCTTGCAAAGAGCAGGCTGGAGATAGCAGCAGGCTCCGTGCAGACTTGGGTGGGCCAGCCTGTGTCCATCTGCTCTTTTGCAGGAGGACAGCGACCCCCCGATCAGCGAGAGCCTGAGCATAGAGAACGCACTGTGGGCCGGCACCATCACTGCGTCAGGTACGTGCCCTTGCAGAGGAATATGTTAGCAATTTGAGGAGGAAAGCAAATCCTTCGGTATAATGAGAATAATCATCTGTCAGTTGGGAAAATGAGCTGTCGGTCAAATGGAGTTTTCCACTGGCTCCTGCACCCCCGGGGAATGAAACGGCCGTCTAATTGCCCCCCGGTGCTTGGAGGCGTCTGGAGGGGAGGCCGCCCTGGCCTGTGGACTCGGCCACAGCGTCCGCTCTGGGAATAGCCCCTAATTGCCACGTGAGATTGACGTCCTAATCTGTACCAGAAAGTGGATCAGCCTGGATGTCCGGGCTCTTGCATCTGTGAGGGCTGCCCAGCTGGTCCTGATGGCGCCCCGGTGTTGGAGACTCCCAGGTGACGTAGATTGTCTGGTCCTCTGGACTCCAGAACAGAGTTTGCGGGATGGCCTGTGGAGGCGCAGAAAGGAAAGGTTGGGACACTGGGGTGCAGCTGAGCAGAAGGGCTCCAGGGCTGAGCACGCCTGGGGCAGCTGGAGTGATGGCGGTGGGGGCGCCAGTCTGTCGACACCTGCTGTGCGTCACGTGGTTCACTTAACCCCCCAGCAGTGCCCTGCGGGCAGGTGCTGGCATCGTCCCCATGCTGCAGGTAGGGAAGCTGAGGGTCGGTGAGGTTAAGCAACTTGCTCAAGCTCACACAACATGTAAAAGGCAAAGTTGGGACTCCAGCCCAGGCATTTTGCCCCAGAAGCAGAACTCTCTTCCCCTGTTTTCACTGTATCATATATGTTATTAGGTTGGCCAAAAAGTTTGTTTGGGTTTTTCCGTGACATCTTACGAAAAACTTCATCTTACGCAGAACCCAAACAAACTTTTTGGCCAACCCAATATGTAATTCTTAACATGTAATTCCACTGCTGGCAGCTTCCTGTCTTTACTGTGGGAGAAGCCCGTGCCGCGCCCCACTTCCCCTCCCAGCCCTTTCCCTCCGCTCGCTGCTGCCCTGCGGCTCTGCAGTCCAGCAGGCGCTCAGTCAGGCGCTCTCTGAAAGGAGAGGGACTGGCAGAGCGTCTGCAAAGGCTGCTGCCCACGCGCTCAGTGCAGTGGGCAGAGATGAGCTCAGCTTCTCGGCCTTAATTTCAGAGATTAGCAAAAAGAAGGCCTATCTATCAGGCACTGTGTGTTTACAGAGCATTTTATCTTCCATTCTCTTGCTTTGATCTCACAACACTAAATGAAGACACTTAATGGAATAAGGAGTTGAGTCTCAGAGAGGTTGAGCGACTTGCCTAAGGCCACATAGCCTTGGAGAGATCGTCTCCTGGGAGGAGAAGGGAAGGCACGCTGAGACCTGGAAGGTGGAAAAAAGATTTCACATAGCTCCTCAGAAAGGCACTGTGAAGTCATAACATGCATTCTTTCCCCACTTGTGTGAATTCTTTGTGTTTGGTGAGGTGGGACGAGAGAGAGTTGTGACCCCCAATCCAGAAGCATTACTTGCCACGCCCTGCAGTGGACATCTGCTTTGCAGTGGGTCTGAGGAGCTGGGCGGCTACCATTTCTTTAGCAGGCCTCCGCTTCTCCCCGCGTAGATGTCTGACTGCACTCTGGTTCTAATATAAACACGGAGTCAAATGCAAGCCATGTTCTCCTTCCGGTGCTCAACTCCAGAAGCAGCCCTCAAGAGTAATCTTAATTATTCGAGATTTCACTTCTGTGTTCCCTTCAGAATCTAAAATTCCCATGTCTTGATCACTCCACTGTTATCAGTTGAAAATTTAAAGAATAAAAAAGCTTGCCAGGCAGTGCTAAGGGTCCAGCTACACTGGCTGGCATCAGTCTGTAAGAGGATGCAGTTGCCATGGTAACTGGACTGCTAGGCTAAGGAGTCACTGGGGTGATGATAGGCGGGAGAGGCTGGTGGGGCTCGGCAGAAGCGGAACCTGGGTATCGCGGATGCCACTTCTTCTCAGGCTCTCCGTGGAAAGGGACAGTTTCTTGAGCCACTGCCCCCAACCCCAGCGTGCAGCAGGTCAGTTGGTGGTCCTGCCGGGGCTGAACTGTGACCAGCATGCGGGTCACATCATGCGGGTCTGATAATGCCTACTGGTCTGAACCCTGTTCCTCTGGGCTTGTCCTGGAATCACAGACTCATGTAAGAGCAGCGTCTGGTTGCTGTAAACATGTCGAATCCTCCCTCTCTGGGGCTTACCCTCTCTCTCGTCTCAGACGGGGTCAGAGGTCGCCGGCAGCAGCACACTGCAGTGGAGAGTCTGAGGGGCTGGGAAAATACCTGACCCCAGCAGCCTGGCTGGTTGGAGACCTTGGTGTGCAGGGTAGAGTGGACACCACAGTGGGCAGGCGGCCGAGGGAGGGGCCGTGTGAGGGGAGCCGCCGGGGATGTAGCCTCAGAAGTCGGGTCGGGGTCTGGGGGAGCAGAGGGGTGCAGGTCAGGGGTCTTCAGGGCTGAGTGGGGACAGTGATGAGCGGAAAGTGGGAGGCAAGCAGGGTGGCTGAGCTCAGCACCTGCCGGAGATGTGAGGACTACAGACCCAGTGGCCTCGGATCTTCCAGTTTTCCAGAAGAAACCAGAAATCTCTATTTATATATATTTTTTAACATGAAAGCTTCTGTATGTAAAAGTTGGCAACTACTTCAAAACCTTTAGGGAGTTCCCTGGTGGTCCAGCAGTTAAGAATCCACCTGCCAGTGAAGGGGATGTGGGTTCAATTCCTGGTCTGAGAAGGTTCCATACCCCGGGGGACAATTAGGCCCGTGCATCACAACTCGAGAGCAGTCCCCCCACCCCCATCCACTCATTGAAGCTCGAGAAAGCCCACCCGCAGCAGTTAGGACCCAGCACAGCCAGAAGTTAAAGAGACAGAGCTTTCGAGCACTGGGCAGACCAGCGCGGCTCTGTGGACTGCTGGCGTGCTCTTGCAGGGTGGCTGAGGCTGGGGTCTGCATCTCCCGGAGACTGTTTCGGTCCTGGGCACAGAGAGGTGTGGGGGAGAGGGCATCTCCAGCGGCCTTTGAAGGTACCAGGATTGGCCAGTACTAGATAGGGACGCTGCCCTCAGGGGCCCCTGTTATTAGGACTCTCTAGAACCCTGGACTCTGGGGATTGGGACCCACCCATGTCCGCCCTGGGGTGAGAGCCATGGCCACCCCTGCGCACCCCGGGCTCAGCTCCCCCTGTCCGACCGTGTGCGGGGGTTGGCTTGCACTCGCTGGAGCTTGCCATCTTCCTGGGAGCAGGCAGGCGCTCTCTCCAGCTCTCTCTCTGCAGAGCGCCTGCCTGGAAGGGAACCACATTGTGCAGGAGACTGCGGCGACTCAGGGGCCCTTGGTGTCTTTCTGTCTGAAAGACACGGCCCCAGCACTCCACCTGGGGTCGTGCTCCTTTGGCGACTCTGTTCGAACCTCTTGGCGGTTTGGGTGCGTCCCTCTGCTGGTGACCTGCCAAGAGCTGTGGGGCCAGAGGAGAGGGGCTTAGAGGTTCCCTTTATCCGCGGAGCCCAGGCTGTCTGTATTCCTGGGATCTCCCCTGAGTGCTTGGTGGGGCTGCCCCTTCCCCTGTTTCAGCTTAGATGTCCTCCACTCTGAGCCCGTGGCCCTGGTCCCCGGTGCACGCCGGCCCCCTCCCCAGCCCCTCCTGTCTGTTTCTCCGCTGGTTTCCCGTGCTGACCGGGGGTGCTGCTGCCCTTCTTGACTCTCCACCTGCCCCGCTGTGCGGAGCATTTCCCTGGCACATCCTGGAAAGGGGAGACAGAGGTCCGGTTTTGATCTGCCCGTTCTCCTCCCCAGATAGGCTGTTCCAGCAGATGCCCCGGCCAGCGTGTATGCCAGTCTGTTTTCCCACCTCTGGGCTCACGCTTATGTTCTCACGCATCTGAATTTTTATTACGAGGATGGGAATAAGAATTTCCCTTTTTTTTTTTTTTTGGTTTTAGAGTACGGTAAGCATTTTTTCTCATGTTAATTGGGTTTTTGGGTTTCTTTTAGAAATTGTGTATAACAGTTGATGTCTTTTTTAAAAACAAATTTTGATGGAGGGGTGGAAGGAAGGGGTAGGGGAGTTCTCAGGAAAGAGCTGCCATCCAGACAGACGTCTGCCAAAGGTTCTGGTTGCACACCGACTCTGAGCAGAATCACAGCCCGTGGGAAGAATGTGCTCTGATGAGAGGGGTGTGTTCATAGGTTTCCAGGGTAGTCTGTGAACTTGCAGGCACCTCTGGAAGCCTATGAGGCCCGTGGCATAAAGGACAGGGCCCCCTGCCCCCACCTCTCCTGTTCTCCGAGGCGGCCAGGGCCACAGGCCAGCAATGCCCAGTGGTGCTTTTTTTTTAAATTAATTTATATTTATTTTTGGGTGCACTGGACTTTCGTTGCGGTAGTTGGACTCTCTAATTTCGGAGAGTGGGCTTCCTGTTCCCTCGGCTTCCCTTGTTGCCGTGCGTGGGCCCTGTGTACCCGGCTCACAGTTAAGGCACGCAAGCTCTAGAGCGCTGGCTCAGGAGGTGGGGCGTGGGTTTAGCTGCCCTGCGGCGTGTGGATCTTCCCAGACCTGCGATCGAGCTGCTGTCCCCTGCATTGCCAGGCAGGTCTTCTCCACTGGACCCACAGGGAAGCCTGACCAGTGGCACTCTCAGCAGTAGTGGGGACGCCCTGTGCCTTGACTGAACTGGATGCCCCGCTGCCCTCCTGGGGCTGTTGAGCCTGAAATGGGGCTAACGAAAATGGGGGCTGTGTTTCACTCTTTTTTTCACTGAATGTAAATGTGAATGGCCACATGTGGCCGGAGCTTTCCTGCTGTCTGTGTGGACACGGACGTTGGTTGGCCCTGGTGTAAACTCGGGGACTTTCACGCTGCGGACGCTGGACTGAAGAGGCGCGCTCGGGCGCGTCAGACCCTCTGCAAGCCTGCCTGTCTGCGCTCACATTTCTCTGGGTTGTGTTCCTTTCGTCTCAGGTACCGTCGTGGGTGTTGTTCTTTACACGGGGAGAGAACTCCGGAGTGTCATGAATACCGCGAATCCTCGAAGCAAGGTGTGTACACGGTGGGAGCATGTGTTTTCTTGCCAGAACTTTCTCACTCACGTGCTTTGATGATTGGTGTCGGTGGGGTGAGGAGCAAGACTAAAAACAGGAACCCCTAAAAGTGTGGCTTCATTTGTATAAACTTACTTTTTGTGTACATGTTTGTGCATAAGTGTGTGCGTGTGTGTGCTGTGCTAAGTCACTTCAGTTGTGTCTGACTCTTTGCGACCCTATGGACTGTGACCCACGAGGCCCCTCTGTCCATGGGATTCTTCAGGCAAGAATGCTGGAGTGGGTTGCCAGGCCCTCCTCCAGGGCATCTTCCCAATTCAGAGACTGAACTCGTGTTTCTTGGTCTCCTGCACCGCCAGGCAGGTTCTTTACCCTTGCCGTGACCTGCGAAGCCCATGTATCTATTTACACACAAAATACATGAACACATATTCACATACGTGTTTGAAGATGCCCGGGTTCCAGACCACCACGTCAAGTGCGTATCACTACAAAGCAAGTCATGTGAATATTTTTGGTCTCCAAGTGCATGTGAGTTACGTTTACACTATTCTGTAGTCTGTTAAAGTGTGCAGGAAAAGCGTTGTATCAAGAAATGTACATACTTTAATTTAAAAATACTTTATTGCTAGGAAATACTAACAATTATCTGGCAACACAGGGTTGCCACACACCTTCAATTTGTAGAAAAACATGGTATCTGCAAAGCTCTCTGCAGTTAAACAAGGACTGCCTGTGTATGAAAACATAGCATTTTAAAGTTTAAAATGAAGCGTTGAGTCCTGAGGGCTCCCCAGGTGGTGCAGTAGTGAAGAATCTGCCTGCCAGTGCCGGAGACTCAGACTGGATCCCTGGGTCGGGAAGATCCCCTGGAGAGGGGAATGGCAGCCACTCTAGAGTTCTTGCCTAGGAAATCCCATGGACAGAGGAGCCTGGTGGGCTGCAGTCCGTGGGGTCACAAAGAATCAGACGTGATTTAGCAACTAAACCACCACAGTTGAGTCCTTACTGTCTGCCACACGTAGTACAGCACCCTCTACCCACATCACTCTTAATCCTTACACCAGCCTGTCAGCACACGTCTGCAGCCTCTTCTCAAGAGGACAAATGGCCTGGAGAAGCACCACGCTCTGGCGAAGCTGCGTAGACCTGGATGCAAACCCACACCGAGCTGCTGGCTCTGGCGCAGCCCGCGGAGTCAGCTCTGGGAGTTGACCTAACGGCCCTGTTACTGCTCGAGCACAACAGGACCTGCCCGACCCACCCGCCCGCCCAGCCCCAGCCCTCCTCCAGTTTCTTAGCCTCAGAATATTGCAGAATGATTTCCTTTGTTAGTACCATGAACAAATATCAGTCATTTCACCTCACCGTTACAATCCCCGTGACCACCATCATTACAACTATCAGTTCAGTTCAGTCGCTCAGTCATGTCTGCCTCTTTGCAACCCCATGGACTGCAGCAAGCCAGGCTTCCCTGTCCATCACCAACTCCCAGAGTTTACTCAAACTCACTTCCATCGAGTTGGCAATGCCATCCAACCATCTCATCCACTGTTGTCCCCTTCTCCTCCCGCCTTCAATCTTTCCCAGCATCAGGGTCTTTTCAAATGAATCAGTTCTTCGCATCAGGTGGTGGAAGTATTGGAACCTCAGCTTCAGGAACAGTTCTTCTGATGACTGTTCAGGACTGATTTCCTTTAGGACGGACTGGTTTGATTTCCTTGCTGTCCAAGGGATTCTCAAGAGTCTTCTCCAACACCACAGTTCAAAAGCATTGATTCTTTGGTGCTCAGCTTTCTTTCTAGTCCAACGCTCACATCCATACTTGACTACTAGAAAAACTATAGCTTTGACTAGGCAGACCTTTGTTGGCAAAGTAATGTCTCTGCTTTATAATATGCTGTCTAGGTTGGTCGTAACTTTTCTTCTAAGGAGTAAGTGTCTTTTAATTTCATGGCTGCAGTCACCATCTGCAGTGATTTTGGAGCCCCCCCAAAATAAAGGTTCTCACTGTTTCCATTGTTTCCCCATCTAGTTGCCATGAACTGATGGGACCAGATGTCATGATCTTAGGTTTTTGAATGTTGAGTTTTTAGCTAGCTTTTTCACTCTGCTCTTTCACTTTCATCAAGAGGCTCTTTAGCTCCTCTTATGCTTCTGCCATAAGGGTGGTATCATCTGTGTATCTGAGGTTATTGATATTTCTCCCAGCAATCTTCATTCCAGCTTGTGCTTCATCCAGTTCAGCATTTCACAGGATGTACTCTGCATATAAGTTAAATAAACAGGATGACAATATATAGCCTTGACGTACCCCTTTCCCAATTTGGGACCAGTCTGCTGTTCCATGACCAGTTCTAACTGTTGCTTCCTGACCTGCATACAGATTTCTCAGGAGGCAGGCCAGGTGGTCTGGTATTCCTGTCTCTTGAAGAATTTTCCAGTGTATTGTGATCCACACAGTCAAAGGCTTTGGCATGGTCAGTAAAGCCGAAGTAGGTGTCTTTCTGAAACTCTCTTGCTTTTTCTGTAATCCAACAAATGTTGGCAGTTTGAGCTCTGGTTTCTCTGCGCTTTCTAAATCCAGCTTGAACATCTAGAAGTTCATGGTTCATGTACTGTTGAAGCCTGGCTTGGGGAATTTTGAGCGTTACTTAGCTAGTGTGTGAGATGAGTGCAATTGTGTGGTAGTTTGAACATTCTTTGACATTGCCTTTCTTTGGGATTGGAATGAAAACTGACCTTTTCCAGGTCAGTGGCCACTGCTGAATTTTCCATATTTGCTGGCATATTGAGTGCAGCACTTTCACAGCATCATCTTTTAGGATTTGAAATAGCTCTACTGGAATTCCATCACCTCCACTAGTTTTGTTCACAGTGATGCTTTCTAAGGCCCATTTGACTTCACATTCCAGGATGTCTGGCTCTAGGTGAGTGATCACACCATTGTGGTTATTTGGGTCATGAAGATCTTTTTTGTACAGTTCTTCTGTGTATTCTTGCCACCTTTTCTTAATGTCTTCTGCTTATGTTAGGTCTATACCATTTCTGTCCTTTATTGTGCCCATATTTGCATGAAATGTTCCCTTGGTATGTCTAATTTTCTTGAAGAGATCTCTAGTCTTTCCCGTTCTATTGTTTTCCTCTATTTCTTTGCACTGATCACTGAGGAAGGCTTTCTTAAGTCTCCTTGCTATTCTTTGGCACTCTGGGTGTATCTTTCCTTTTCTCCTTTGCCTTTCACTTCTCTTCTTTTCACAGCTATTTGTAAGTCCTCCTCAGACAGCCATTTTGCCTTTTTGCATTTCTTTTTCTTGGCAATGCTCTTGATCACTGCCTCCTGTACAGTGTCACTAACCTCCATCCATAGTTCTTCAGGCACTCTGTCTATCAGATCTAATCCCTTGAATCTCTTTGTCACTTCCACTATATAATGGTAAGGGATTTGGTTTAGGTCATACCTGAATGGTCTAGTGGTTTTCCCTACTTTCTTCAGTTTAAGTCAGAGTTTTGCAATAAGGAGTTCTTGATCAGAGCCAGTCACCTCCTGGTCTTGTTTTTGCTGACTGTATAGAGCTTTTCCATCTTTGGCTGCTAACAATATAATCAGTCTGATTTTGGTATTGACCATTTGGTGATGTCCATGGGTGGAGTCTTCTCTTGTGTTGTTGGAAAAGGGTGTTTGCTATGACCAGTGCGTTCTCTTGTTAAAACTCTGCTAGCCTTTGCTCTGCTTTATTTTGTACTCCAGCTATATTACATATCTAACTTTATTACATATATCCAACTATATTACAACTATAAATGCCACTTATTTGAGGTTTTAGCCTTATCTGGGGCCATGTTTCTACAAAGTGATGAGTTTTATGGGCTGGTTCCATTTTTAAAAAAACATGTATTAAGATAAATATATAGTCATTAAAATAATAATGTTCAGGAATGCATCACCTAAAAATCAGATGCCGCTGGTGGTGGTGTGTCCTGAATTTCCATGTGATACAAAACCAGTGCGTGGCGTAGAGCTGGGTCATTTCACGGGTCGCTGGGAGCACGGTTGAGGCCGTGCAGTGCACAGCACCACTGAAGGCAGCAGTAACCCTCTTATAAGTCTCCATGCTAAATCTTTAAATTGTTAAGAAAAAATCAAAATGAGATTCATTGAGGTCCCTGGGATGTCGGTTACTCCGTGGAGCCCAGTATTCTCCCCCAAAGTTGTGGGGATCCACAGAGCCCGCTGTCTCACCCAGGGTGCCGGTGTCCAGGGGGAGGCCCAGCCCTGCGGGTGGGCTGTGGGCTGCACCAGCTCGTGGCGAGTTTCTGTCTGTGTGCCGTCCCGCAGATCGGCCTGTTTGACCTGGAGGTGAACTGCCTCACGAAGATCCTCTTCGGAGCCCTGGTGGTGGTGTCCCTGGTCATGGTTGCCCTCCAGCACTTCGCCGGGCGCTGGTACCTGCAGATCCTCCGCTTCCTTCTCTTGTTCTCCAACATCATCCCCATCAGGTGCGCTGAGAGCGAGCTGGTGCCGCAGCGCTTGTGCGTCTCTGTCTGTCTGAAGGTCGTGCTTTTGTGGTTTTGAGAAGGAGCTGGTCCCTTGTAAAGGGATGACCCGGAACAGGGGTGGTCTCATTTGTGCTGATGTTACAGCACCCACGGTGTGTGTTTTAGAATCGGTGTTGAGATACAAGCAGCTTTTTGTGTGTGTCCTGTAAACCTGTGTGCTCTGGTTTTCTGCCCAGCCTGCGTGTGAACCTGGACATGGGCAAGATCGTGTACAGCTGGGTCATTCGCCGGGACTCGAAAATCCCTGGGACCGTGGTTCGCTCCAGCACGATTCCTGAGCAGCTGGGGAGGATTTCCTACCTACTCACAGACAAGACGGGTGAGTGTCCGGGGCCCTTGCAGGATTCAGAGTCAAAGAAGATGCTTGGACTATCTTTCTGGAGGTGTTAGAGATGAGTGTTGCAGTTCCTGTATCCTCTTCATCTTTGGAGGAAGATAGACTCCTGGCGGGCATGATGATGCTAGCAGCAATCACTTGGTGCTAATCGTGTGGAAGAGCACTGTTCTGGGTGTCTGTATCCAGTCACTTAATCCTCCCCTGATATTGTGTTTGGAGTTATTAAGTGACTTGGTTACGTGACTTGTCAGAAGCATATAGTGGCAGAAGTCGGCTTTGAACTCAGACAGACTGGCTTCAAGTCCTGACCTTGAAACCACATCTTAAAATGCCTGTTTACAGTTTAGCACCTATCAAGTTACGAGGTGGTTGTAGTGGTTGAGAGCAAGTGGGGAGACTGGGTTCAACCTTCACCTCTACCGTCTAGTGAACATGGGATAAGAGGGGATTTGTTGCAAAGATCCGGGAAGGCAGAGCAAAGCTAGATTTCAGAAAGAAGAACCAGGCAGGTTCCGGCTGTGTCAGTGTCCGGATGGTCTCTTGACTTGACTCTTCTCGTCTGTTGTCTGTGCGTCGGTCTGGTCAAGGTTTTGATTCCTTCAGGATTGAATCTGATTGGCCTCATGTATGTCATGTCCCGCCCTCTTGGCCAATGGAATGAGCCAGGCACCCTGATTGGCATTCTCTCTAGACCATCCCAGGGACCAAGGATGATCATATCCCCTGGAACTCTAAGATTCTGTTTTTAGAAGAAATTCTTGGATTCCAGGCTGACAGAATATCACAGATGTCTACTCCAGAAGAAGCAGTGCTGAAACCAGCGTGTGACGTAGAGTAAACTCTGAAAAAAAAAACCAAAAAACAAAAAACCACTTTCGTCACTGTTAATAAGAAGAGCTTCAGGATGCAGGCGCAGTTACTCCTTGTTCTGTGTTTCAGGAACTCTTACCCAGAATGAGATGGTTTTCAAACGGCTCCATCTTGGCACTGTAGCCTATGGCCTCGACTCCATGGATGAAGTTCAGAGCCACATTTTCAGTGTTTACACCCAGGTAAAGCCTCCTGTTTTGATACCCAAAGTGATTTTAAAAAATATTTACTGGCATCTCTATTGGGAAGAATTCATAATACCGTATGATTCACCCATTAAATGTGTGCAACTCAGGGGGTTGTTCTGAATACTCAGAGTTGTGTAACTCTCTCCACAATGTTTTTATCTTCATCACCCGAAAAAGAACTGCCTTACCCACGAGCAGTCACTCCTTGCCCCCCCCCCCCCCACCTTTCCTTCCAGGCCCCTGGCAGTCACTGGTTCTTCACAGCTTGAATAAACCTGCAGCTGAGGTTTCTTCCTCATCCCGAGGGTCGATCTGCTGACCTCCGACTTATGAATGATAGGGGAAACATGGAAAAAAACTACTTGCCAGTGACTAGTGCCGGAAACAGAGAAGGCAGTGGCAGCCCGCTCCAGTGCTCTTGCCTGGAGAATCCCAGGGACGGGGGAGCCTGGTGGGCTGCCGTCCATGGGGTCGCACAGAGTCGGACACGACTGAGCGACTTCGCTTTCACTTTCATTCATTGGAGAAGGCAGTGGCACCCCGCTCCAGTGTTCTTGCCTGGAGAATCCCAGGGACGGGGGAGCCTGGTGGGCTGCCGTCCATGGGGTCGCACAGAGTCGGACACAACTGAAGCGACTTAGCAGCAGCAGCACCAGAAAAAGCTCTGAGAACATGATGGTTCTCCTTCAAGCTTATAGACATGTTTACTTTTTACTTTTCCCCAGTTATGAGCAAAAGCAATCAGTAGTTAATGGACTGCTTGTGACATAATCACGGTGTAACTGATGAGCTTTAGCTCCTCATCTCTTTTCAACTCAGCAATCTCGTGGAAGAAATGATCAGAAAGGACTATCAACTTACCTGCTCTTGGTTTTCTACCCCCCCCCCTTAAGATTTTTCAAAACCAGTCATTTTTTTTTTTTTTAAGAGAAAGATATTACTTGTAAGCGTCCTAAGAGTCCTAAGATGTTAGACCAGTGGGTCGCCACCTTTACTGTTCATCAGAATTCCTAGTGATGTTTTAAAAAACAAATAGAATAAAAGCAAAACAAAAGACATTGGCTTGGGCCTGATAACCCTAGAGATTCTGGCTCATTCAGATGCACTTCGGTGTGTTAAAGGAAAGATGATAAACAAGCAATTCCCTTGGTAATTCTGAAAACACACACAGAGCTAACGTAGATTGCATTAGACCAGCTACGGGGTTATGACACTAAGGACAAGAGAATAAAGAGGCCGTATTTTGCTTGAATTTGTCCAAGTAGATACTGATTCCGTAGTCAGAAGGCCAGTTAAAAATGTATTTTTGTGTAAGGATCAGAGATGGACTCTCTAAATGCTCAGCGGCACAATCAGAGTCAACATTTTAGTTTTCTGGGACATTTGCCAGCTGGCACACCTGGATTTCTGGGGCGTCTCCTGAACGCGGCAGGGCAGGGAACAGAGTCTGGAAGCGAGGGTGGGTTTTACGTGAAGAACTGCTCACTCGATCCACGTCCAGCCAGCACGAGGCAGCGGGAGGAGAGCGGGCACGAGGCACCTGCCATTCCACTGGCTGCCTGTGTGGGCATCGTGGCTTGACTCTAAATGGATCCATGGACCTTTTTCAAAGATGGACTTTAAGACTGTTAGAAAATCACAAGGACGTGATTGGGCTGGGAGGAGAAGCCACAGCCCGCCCCGGTCCCTTTCCCCCTCTGTCTGGCCCGTCTTCCAGCATCGTGCCGTGGAGTCTGTGCTCTAGGGGGAGTCACTCCACACTGCACCTAGAGAGTGTGGAGTCACTCTCTAGGGGACTTCCCTCTCTGACAGCTTCTGCCGCCCTGTCACAGCTGATGGCTCCCGTGTCTGCCTCGACCCGACCTGGAGCTTTAGCCTGGAATCCTTGGCATCCCCGCTCGCATGTCAGGAGGGCAGTGCACCCACATCCCATCCTTCTCCCTGCATCCCCATTTGTGCTCAGAGTCATTCTCATCTTTGTAAGCACCGTGCCCCTTGGTCCTGTGAGCTCCATCCCAGGGTTTGGGAAAGGCCCCTGCTTCCTGCCCCGTGGCCACCTGCCTGCAGGCACAGGCCTGCCCCTCAGACCACCCGCTCGGCTTTGGATGTCTTCCCCTCTCGCTCACTAGGCAGAAGCTGCACTCTCCCTTGCCTGGCTGTCCGCAGAGACCCTGCAGGGTTTCCCTGCTTCTCTCCTCCCCGCCCTGGTCCTGGCAGTGGGGTCCGTGGCGTCCAGCGTGGCCTGCATCCCCTCCCCACCCTCTCCCGTGGTTCAGCCTCCTCTCCCGCTCACCACGGCCTGCAGCTTCCCGGCCAGGGTGAGCCGCGTCACTTCTGTCTCTTGGAGTAGTCTTCCCTCTGACCCGCCCCCTCCAGTGCCCTCCAGACTCCCCTGAAGGGGTCACCGTGTGGATCGTCACACTTGTCAGCCCCTGGCCGGGTCCTGCCTCCCTCGGAGCCCCGTGTCAGCAGTGCCGGCCTGCCGACGGTTATGTTAGACAGCGTCGTGCACCGCGTACGTGCCCTGGCTGGAGGCACACCCCTGCCCATCCTGGTGGTATTTTTAAGAGCTTGCGGTATTGACAGAAGCCACCCTTTCTCAGGATATTCGTCTGGCTCAGCTTTGTGGCCCATTTTTGCGGGAGCGCAGATAAGCCTCTCCGTCAAGTGCTGAGAGTCAGAAAACAGCATTTTTCTACAGTGAACTCTCAGCACCCTTCCTTAGCAGAGGCTCATAAATCGACTTGCCCATCCTGGGCTTGGGTTTACAAGAGCAGGGTGTGATGGGGAGAGGCTGGGGCTGGTGTGGACACCCCCTCCCCCAGGGAGGCCATCTGCACCCTTCTCTCCGGACAGCTAAAAGCCCGCAGTAAACACACGGATTCTTTTGTGAGGACAAGTATGAAGCCTTTCCTGTGTGTGTGTTTTTTTAACAGCTCTATTGAAGTATAACATACATACCATAACATTTAGCGATGTTAAATGTACTGTTTAATGCTTTTTTCAAGTAAATTTACAGAGTTGTGGAATCATCCCCACAATCCAATCTTACACCGTCCCCACCCCGCCCCCCAGTGGGATTCTCCTGAGCCTGTTACGGCCATCCGTCTGCCCTTTAGAGTTTAATAATAGGATGTTTGTAACAGTGTCTCCTAAATACGGCGTTTGGAACTCCTGGGTGAGATGGCTGGGGACCAAGTCAGAATCTCTAGGAGTGGTGGCTGGATTTAAAATTTTAACCGGTGAACCAGGTGATTCCAAAGGGCAACAGAGGCGCTAGAGCTACCTTGAATCTAACTGTTATCTAGTTGCTCAGCCATGTCTGATCCTTTTGTGACCCCCATAGACTGGAGCCTGCCAGGCTCCTCTGTCCCTGGGGTTTCCCAGGCAAGAATACTGGAGTGGATTGCATTTCCTTCTCCAGGGAATCTTCCTAACCCAGGGATCGATCATGCATTTTCTGCATTGGCAGGGGGATTCTTTATCGCCACGCCACCTGGGAAGCCCACCGTGAATCTAAGGTCTGCCGTTATTTTTCAGAATATCGCTGTTCTAGATCTGTGAACTCCAAAATGGAGGGTGCATGGAGGTGCAGGAAGGAAAGATTTGAGTGTTCACACACACTTCAGTTTCATCTTCAAAATTAAAGCAAAATTTAAACCTTACTAAGAGCATGAAGATTGACCCTGGGACCCTCCCTCGATTTATCAGACAAACGTTTGTCAGGACAGTCCTTGAAGTGTCCTGCAGAAGGAGTCAGAATTTTGCGATTGTTTATTTTCGAAACATTGGAATACAGACTGTGTTTTATGAGTGTCTAGGTGACTGGTTTTAGGGATGTTGTTTAACTAAATTAACCTCATAAAGAAGGCAGGTGGTTTTACAAGATTCCTGCAGGGAAACTCCAGATGATTAATACAGGCGCAAGCAAACCACAAAGAAATGGCCAGCACATTATGAGGGAAACCCATGACAGGCTAGGGAGACGTGATGATTTTTCCTCTGGCTTATTGATTTACTTACTGACACCTTTAAAAAATTGAGAGATGGTTCCCAAACCATAACATTTATCCTCTTAAGTGTACAGGTCAGGGTTTATTAGTATATTCTCAACGTTCTGCAGTCCCCACTGCTGTCTAATTTCAGACTGTTTTCACCACTCCAAAGAGGAACCCTCCCTATCTCTTAGACTCCCACCGTTCCCCAGCTCCTGGCAACCACCCGTCTCTTTTTTGTCTCTGTGGGTCTGTCTCTGTTCTGGACATCGCAGATGCCTGGAATCAATCAGTACCTTTTGCACCTGGTTTATTTCACTTGGCGTAACATCTCCAAGGTTTTTCCAGGTTGCAGCGTGTGTCAGCACTTCATGCTCCTTTATGACAAACAGATATGACAATTTGAATCTGTAATTTTAAGTAATTATACTTTTAAATCTATAATCCTCAGCATATGTTATTTTGAACTTTTAGCTAACTCTGTGAAATGTGCTCTCTCTTCGTCACGTCATTTTATAATCTTTGGCTGTTTCCCAATGCACAGGACAGTGTGTATACAACTTGAATACAGACGTGGAGAAGGTACTTAATTTTTTTTCTCAACATGGTCAGAATATTTGAGATGACTAGTCTGTATATTGCCTGGAATATGGAATCATCTATTTTATTTTACTCAACTCTGGCAAGTGGAAGTATCTTTAACTTTTATTGATATATGTGTCTGAGAAAAATAATGACTATGGGAATTGGGAGCCACGTGGTGTCCTTTGTCAGAGAACACCAAGACCAGTGCTTCTGAGTGTTCTTCTAGGCTATTTTAAATGGTACATTCTTATTTTTTTTAGAAAAACATAGTTCACCTTATCGCACATATTTTGATCTGTGAACTGTGATTTTTCACTTAATAGTTTGTCTCTGATACTGTTGTATGACTTGGTAGAGTTGGACTTTACTGAGTGACTTTTTTCCTGTTCTGTTTAATGAGTATGTTGAGGAGCGTGTGAGTTTGTGACTTGCTTTCTGCACAAGACGTGCACGCAGGATGCGCTTGGCCGTCAGTGTGCGCTGTGGCCCAGGTAGTGCCCCTCTTGCCTTCTGCATCCTTAGGGAGCACAGAGAAGGTTGTGTTTTCTCAGGGAAGAATCTTTACTCGTGTGTTTTTCTAGGGGACACAGAGCTTACTTTGTTTTTTAGTCATTAAAAAAGAGTTCTAATCCTTTCTTAGGATGCATTTTTTTTTTTCGCTACAGAAAAGATAAATAATACGGATCCGTGCAAAGAAAAAACATTGAGATCACCTGTTTTCACATCAGTCAGAGATTACGGTGTTAACACCCAACTGTATAAAACGCCATTTGTCTGCCTTTGTGCGTCTGTGGAGATGTCTACCGTGTTTCTCTCTCTCTCTGGTTCTTTTTTCTTTCCAACAAGAAGTCATTATATTTTTGCAATTCTTTTAAACTAGAGCTGAGGATCAAAATTACGTGTAGAATTGAAAAATATGTATATATGCCTGGGCCCTGCTGTATTCTTTAAGTGACCAGGACCTGGGCATATATATATATCTTTCCTGGTTATTCAGAAAGGCATTTCTGATTAAGACCCACTGTTAGAATAACACTGTCCAGCTTCATTTTTTTCCCACACATGTCATAATTGTGATCCTTTTGAATGGTTTTATAACAGGGCCAGATAGGGGTAGAGTGAGGAATGGATCTAGGAAGGAAAATTCATTGAGATGGCCAAAAGCGCAGTCATTAAGACAAATCGTATTGTAATGCAATATTATAAAAACTCAAAACGAATGTAAAGAATTCAAATCTTTAGTTGACAGGCTCCAGTTCAGCACTTGCACAGGTTGGTCTCACCGTCCTGACCCTGGTTTTTTGGCAGCAATGGGTGCGTGTCTGGTTCCCAGCCTTGCCATGATGATGTCATGGGCGGGATTATTCTTTGTTGTGGGGGCCAGCCTGTGCCTTGTAGGATGTCTAGCAACGTCTGTGCCCTCCACTGTCTAGCTGCGTGTAGCACACGCCCCCTTCTCTTTGTGACAACCCCACATATCTCCAGACACTGCCCAAGGGGGAGGGCAGAATCTCCCAAGCTGAGAGCCCCTGTGTTACGTGTGGCTCCGTTTCAACAAATGAAATGTGTTGCCTCTGTCATACAGAAAGGTGTGTAGTGTTACATAGTAAGTGTTAGTTGCTTAGTCATGTCTGACTCTTTGTGACCCCATGGACTGTAGCCCACCAGGCTCCTCTGTCCATGGGATTCTCCAGGCCAGAATACTGGAGTGGGTAGCCATTCCCTTCTCCAGGGCATCTTCCGGACCCAGGGATCGAACCTGGTTTCCCACATTGCAGGCCCATTTACACTCTGAGCCAGTAGGGAAGCCCGGCTATTACGTAGTAAGTGTTGTATTTATTCAGTCCCTTAGCCTGGAAGTCAGTTGATTCATTTGGAAGTTGTAGCTCTGAGCCTGTCTCTAGAAGAGTGGCCCTTTGAGGCTAATGAGTTATCAGCTCTGAGCTTTATTTGGGGAGTGAAGTGGACCTATTGAAACAGGAATTCCTTCTCTTCAACAGTGCTCTTTTAAGCAGTTACAACCCATTTGTGCTGTTATCTTATGAATGTTCATAAGTGGCAGTGTTTTCACTGCATTTGGAAAGAAGGTGGGTAAGAGAAGGTGGATATTCATGGTGACCGAGTGTTTAATTTTTGTATTACTCTTTCCTGAAATATAGGCTGGGGTTCTCGTCAGGAAGTACCTTTGCTGTGGATTGTTAACGAGAAACGGAGGCCTCTTTTTTTTTCACGGAGTCTCAAGTCTCATTTGTTTGCTGAGGTGGCATGGAATGACCGAGACACCCCATGGTGCGGGACACCCACCCACCCCGGGCCCGAGGCAGGGGCCTGTGTGTGCGGAGAGCTTGATTCTTCACTCGACTTCTGACCTCACGAGGGCCTAGCATGTCCTCCCCTCCTTAAGAGGACCGGTGGTTGCCCCCTAGGGCAGAAAGGGCCGTAACCTGCCTCTGTGGATACCACATCTGTTTTTATTTTCCCCTGGTATTTTTTAAGTAAGAAGAAATGTGTGTAGGTTAAAGGGCCTATGGGGCCGTGGGGGAGGCTGGAGATAACACTGTACAACGTGATGTGGGCAGCGTGAGGATGCTTAACAACCGGCCCTGGTACAAACACTGGCCGGACCCCTCGCAGTGACCAGTGCCTTCCTGGTATGTGTGTATCACCACTTGGGGCGTGGGTGAGCCTTTTATTTGCAGATTAAATCAGAATCAGTGGTGGTTATGACCCATCTTCCCTGAAATATCTTAGTAGTGTGTGTGTTTAGTCGCTTCAGTCATGTCCGACTCTCTGAGATCCCATGGACCATGGCCTGCCAGGCTCCTCTGTCCATGGGATTCTCCAGGCAAGAACACAGGAGTGGGTTGCCTTTTCCCTCTCCAAATCTGACCTGAGACAGGCCAAAACGATCTTAGTAGTAAAGGGGGAAACGTATCAATTTCAGAGAGAGACAAAGGAACGTGGAGGCAGCAAATCGGTTGCTTGTGACGCTGGTCGGATTCAGTCACCGTCATCTTCTAGTTTACTGTCAACTAGTTCCTTGATCTGAGAGTGGGGTCTTTGCAAAACTCTGGGCTGTGTTTCTCTTTTTGCTTTGCTCTGGAGTGGTTTCACCTGGAATGCAAAGCCCCAGGGCTCTGTGTTATCCCACATTTAAGATATTAGTGGAAGTATCTGACTCCCGTAGACATAATCAGATTGCTTCTAAAACCCAAAGGTTTGTGAAAGATACCCTTAATTCAGCCTTCCCTTCAAACCCACTGTTGCTAAAACTTGCCAGCCAGAGCAATTACTTTGTCAAAGGTCTTGTTATTGCTCCTAATGGTAAATAATAATTTGGTCCAGGTGCTGAGGAATGTGGGCAAAAAAATGAAGACACGTGTCCATGGCCAGAACATAAATTACAGAACTTTGGAAAAAAAAAAAAATTCTTGATTTAGCCTCACCACGAGAGGGGACCTTTCTGTAAATCTTCAGTCCACGTTATAATTTTAGAGTTAAATTCTTTATAATTAAAAGCACTTGGCAAATAATGATTCATTTAAACTGTAGTTCTGATATATTACTCTAATTATTGTTGCCATGCAGCGCCCTTTGGCCTGGAAGTGAAACCCGTGTCCTCTTGACACCAGAGGTTAACAGAGCAGGAAGCCAGAGCAGTGTGTGTGTGCCTGCGTGACCAGAATAATTTAGTAATTGTCTAATTACCTGAGGGGTCTGATGCCACTGCTAAAAATAGTATTAAAAAATTAAATGAAAGTCTTTTCTTGTTTCCCATAACCCATCTGTTCTCTATTTTGGGCAACCATGTGTTCATGGGTATAAAACATGATTCATTCTAAAAGATCAGATTGCTTCTCCTCTGTTGGATAAAATATGTTTTTAATGGAACATACTGTTCAGTAACTCATAAACATCTCTCGCTTCTGAGACTCAGTTGTGGAGGTAGGGAGGCTATGATAAGTCTTTTGTCCTAAATTGTGGCTTAAAATCTGATGTTGGTCAATTTGATATTTATTTCTTCTTAAAAATTGCAGGGGTGGGGGGTGTCAGATGAGGACTTCTCACCATTGTCTCAGGAAAATTGTTTGTTGGACAGATATTGGAGGCAAGTTATCTCCTGCCCTTGGTACTAGAGTTCAGTAGACAAGCTCTCTGTGCTCACGATCTAACGGCAGAATTTTCAGGTAAACAAGCCAGTTTTAGTCAGTGAAGACAGAGGCACACGTGGTCCCATGGAAGCGTGGCTCCCAGTGGGGCAGGCACCCGAGGCAGAGCCAATTAGGGGGTCGGGGAAGGCATCTCTGAGGAGGCAACGGTGAATTTGGGGCCTGAATGATGAGGTGGAACGAGCTAATTCTGCCAAGATGTGGGAAACAGTGTTCCAGGCAGTGGGAACCGCAAGAGCAAGGCCCTGAGGCAGGATAAGGAGCTTGGAGAGAGGCTGGTCAGGTGGGCCATGGGGTGTATCTGAGTTTTACTGACCACTAACTCATAGACTGCTGACAAGTGGTCTCTTTCTAGTGCCCTTAATTTTTTGTTATATTTTAAGGCAATAGAGCAACTCAGCACAGCACAGAGCAAAGCAGTAGAACCCATTCTTCAAAGCAGAGCCTTCGTGGTACCCGATGGTACACAGGTGGGGAAGGGACTGCTTGTCCTCCATGTTTGATGCTGCTGAGTGCGTTTCTCAGGGTTCCTCTACTCCCCCTGTGGGTTGAAAACCAGCCCCTCCTCTCATTGGCAGGAAACCAAGGCCCAGAGGGCAGATGGTCACACAGCTTGCTTGAGGTCACATAGCTGTTGACACCTATCTGAGTATCAGACTCAGATTTCTCACCTTCAGTTCAGTTCAGAAGCTCAGTTGTGTCCGACTCTTTGTGACCCCATGAACCGCAGTACGCCAGGCCTCCCTGTCCATCACCAGCTCCTGGAGTCCACCCAAACCCATGTCCTTTGAGTCGGTGATGCCATCCAACCATCTCATCCTCTGTCGTCCCCTTCTCCTCCTGCTCTCAATCTTTCCCAGCATCAGGGTCTTTTCCAACGAGTCAACTCTTTGCATCAGGTGGCCAAAGTATTGGAATTTCAGCTTCAACATCAGTCCTTCCAATGAACACCCAGGACTGATCTCCTTTAGGATGGACTGGTTGGATCTCCTTGCAGTCCAAGAGACTCTGAAGAGTCTTCTCCAACACCACAGTTCAAAAGCATAAATTCTTCGGTGCTCAGCTTTCTTTATAGTCCAACTCTCACATCCATACACGACCACTGGAAAAACCATAGCCTTGACTAGACGGACCTTTGTTGGCAAAGTAATGTCTCTGCTTTTCTTTTTACCGTGTTGCTCAAAACGTTTTCCCCAAGACTTAACCCATTAAGAGGATAAGCCATGTGCTGAAAGGTATAGTGAAGAGGTGGATGAGGGCTGTGTAAGCCGGGCAGCCGCTTCTTAGATGAGAATTAGGGTCCTTGGTCAGTGCGGAAGGCAGAGCTTGAGCACACTTCAGTTAACTCTTGAAAATCGACCTTGAGTGGATGGTTCGTTCCATTTTGCAGTGTGTTACTGACGTTCTCCCTGACCTGCCCTGGGATGTTCGTCGCCCCCTGGAGCCCCGTTGAGGCTGTTTTCCATTTTAAACTGCGAGGGATGTACAGTTAAAACGGTGGCTCTAAACTGGGTGGGATTTTGGTCTCCATGGGGCATTTGGCCACCTCTGAAGACATTTTCTGTCTGTTCTCCTGTGACACCTGGGGTTGTTTCTGGAGTCTAGAGACGGAGCAGAGGAGCTGCTAAGCGTCTGCTACACGCAGCATCCCCCCCCCCCCCCCCAGTAGAGAATTATCCTCCTCAAGTGTCAGCAGTTGCCGTTTGGTCGCGCAGTCATGTCCATCTCTTTCGCAACCCCGTGGACTGTAGCCCGCCCGGCTCCTCTGTCCATGGGATTCCCCAGGCAGGAATACTGGAGTGGGTTGCCATTTCCTTTTCCAGGGAATCTTCCTGACCCACGGATCAAACTTGGGTCTCCTGCATTGGCAGGCAGATTCTTTACCACTGAGCCCCCAGGGAAGCCCCAGATGTCAGCAGTGCTGAGTCCGGAGCCCTGGTCTGAAACACCAGCATGGCTGGCAGCGTAGCGGAGCCGCCCACACCACCCAGCATTCCCGGGGGGACTCGCCCACATACCCTTGACTGTCATTTCTTCCTGTTTATTTGGTGTTTGTTGATTTTGGCTGAGCCCCAGTGACTGGATCCCTGAAGTGTGCGCCCCTAGGGTGGCACGTGCTAGAGCAGGCTCCCCTGGAGGCCCCTCCGTGTCCTGGTTCTCCTCGCTGCTTTCCTCTCCCGCAGCAGCCCCAGGACCCGCCGGCTCAGAAGGGCTCCGCGCCGACCACCAAGGTGCGGCGGACCATGAGCAGCCGCGTGCACGAAGCGGTCAAGGCCATCGCGCTCTGCCACAACGTCACCCCCGTGTACGAGTCCAACGGCGTCACCGACCAGGCCGAGGCCGAGAAGCAGTACGAGGACTCCTGCCGCGTGTACCAGGCGTCCAGCCCGGACGAGGTAAGCCCCGCGCATGCCCGCCGCCCGGCCCGCTGCCCGGCCCGCTGCGCTGCTGCGCCGGGTGGAGCCGCCTGTCGCGGGGGCGGGAGCCGGGTTGATGCTGGGTCCCTAAAGGCCCCGCCCTTCCTCCGGAAGGAGCAGTCTGGATCTTGAGATGCATCATAAATCAGGGAAGAGTAAGCGATCTCTGTGGTTCAGACGGCCAGCCCGCGGGACACAGGTCCCTTAAAGAACCACATTCCTTCAAAAAGCTTTATTGATATCCAATCCTTTTACTAAACCATAGCATGCAATTGCCCGTTTAACAGAAATGCAGCTCAGTGTTTTTTATTTTAATAGTATTTTTGTGGCGTTCCGTAACCTTGCCACAGTTGTTTTATTTAATTGATGAGTGAATTTTTATTTATTTCGGCTGCACAGGGTCTTTGTCGGGGTGCTTGGACCCAGTCGTTGCCGCTTGTGGGCTTTGTTGCCCGACAGCATGTGGGACCTTAGTTCCCCGACCAAGGATCAAACCTGTGTCCCCTGCATTGGAAGGCGGATGCTTAACCCCTGGACCACCAGGGAAGTCCCCACCACAGTCGACTTTAGTACATTTTCACCACCCCTAAAGGAAGCCCTCCATGCCAATCTTCCCACAGACCCCCACCGTTCCTCCCCACAACCCCTGGCAAGCCCTGACTTGCATTATGTCTCAGTAGACTGGCCTGTTCTGGACATTGCATGCAAATGGAAACATCCACCGTGTCTCATTTTCTGCCTCATTTCTTTCACTTTGCATGTGTTTTCAAGGTTAATCCATGTAGTGGTGTGTATCAATACTTCATGCCTTGTTTTGAATGAACAGTATGCTTTCGAATGGATAATACTGTGTTCTGTTTATCTGTTCTTTGGTTGATGGACCTGTGGGATGTTTAGATATGTTTTTCTGTGAACATCTGTGTCCAGGTTTTTGTGTGGACGTGTGTGTTCATTTCCCTCGGTGTGCGTATAGGAGAGGGATTACTGGGTCACGTTACCGTTATGTTTGACCTTGGTTTTACAGCATGGCCTTCAGGTTGTGTCCGTCTAAGCTTCGCATATGATGTTGCCTCAGGTTACGTGTTTCTGGCACTGGCCTCGGTATCTGGAGTCACACGATGTTGGCGTGTCCCGTTCTCAGAGCTTCTAACGTAGGTTTCTTGGCTAAGGTGGTGTCCCCTAGAAAACTTTTCTTCCGGGTGAAGTTGCCGTTTTTTGTGACTGACTTAACACCAGCCCCCTGGGTGACAGGGTGAGGGCTTTAACCAGAGTTTGTTTTCAGAGCCCAGATTCTTTTACTTTTCTGCTAAACCTTTTACTAAACCATTTTTAGACACCACAAGATATTGATTTTCATTAGTTTGAAATATAGCCCCTCTACTAGGTCTTAATGTATTTTTTTCTTAAAAAAAATGAGAATTTTAGTTTTGGCAAGGGTTTTGCATCCTCCTTTTTTCACTTAATATTTTATCATGCCTGTTTCTAAATTTTGTTGGATATTATTAGCATACGGTTCTTCAGATTTACTGCCCATGAGTGGACCATAACATTTTTTAACTGTGCTCATATTTCTGGATTCAGATTATGCCTTAATTTCAAGCAGTAGTACTTAGAAACATTTCTGATGGGCATCCTTGCACCTGATGTTTGTAGAAATGGTGTAACTGGGTTCATGATTTCACCAGGTATCTTTGAGGGCCTCCCATGGGCCAGGCACTAGGAGTCTACATTAAACAAGATACCAGGCCACGTCCGTAGGGGCAGCTGGAGTGAGACAGTTGAGCACATGGATCCTGGGTTCCCAGCTCCACACCTGGGCAGGTTTCTTATCTTCACGGTGGATCTGTGGCATGGGACCCACCAGAGGGTGTTGTGAGGCTTTTAGTAAATGGTCAATAAATCCCACGGGTCAAACTGAATGAATCTGTTTATATAAATACGAGAGCGCTTCCCGGGATTTTTTTTTTTTTTAACCATTTTACTCTTCCACCAACGTTGCAGGGAATCCCAACTATTATTATTATTATTAATTTCAAGAAGGAGGGAGGGGCTTCTGTGGTACATGAAGTTTGTTTGTTCGTTTGTTTTTTAATATGTATGTGATGACAGTTGACTCATTGGAAAAGCCCCTGATGCTGGGAATGATGGAGGGCAGAAGGAGAAGAGGACGTCAGAGGATGAGATAGGTGGCTGGATGGTATCACTGATGCAGTGGCCGTAAGCTTGGGCAAACTTCAGGAGATGGCAAGTGACAGGGAGGGCTGGTGTGCTGCAGTCCGTGGAATCACAAAAAGTTGGACACGACTGGGTTACTGAACAACATCAATGATAGTTGACATTTACCATGCACCTGGAATTGTGTGAAACTGACTCTATTATTATTTAATGCTTACAACAGCTTTGGGAAAGTGCTGAAAGTATTAGTTACTCAGTCATATCTGACTCTTTGTGATCCCATGGACTGTAGCCTACCAGGCTCCTCTGTCCATGGAATTCTCCAAGCAAGAGTACTGGAGTGGGTTGCCATTCCCTTCTCCAGGGGATCTTCCTGACTCAGGGATCGAACCCTGGTCTCCCACATTGTAGGTGGATTCTTTACCGTCTGAACCACGTCAGTGACTATTACTATTTAATGCTTCCAACAGTGTTGGGAGGTGGTTTCTATCATGATTTCTGATTTACAGATGAGGAGACAGATGCACAGAGAGGGTAAGCAACTTGGCCAACGTTGCATAGCTGGTGAGCACCAGAGGTTGGACCCAGGCAGCACCTGCTTTTGCTGGCTCAGCCTTCAGCCTCCCGGTAAAGCACGTGGTTGAACAAATTGTAGACAAAAGCCTTGGTAGGTGGAGTCAAAGAAAATGTTGCAGGAAGGGAAACCTCTTCCAGGGCCTGAGAGTGGGCTCTTGTCTAATACTCAGGAAAGAACTGTCTGAAGAGACAGCCACGCTGGAGACTTTGTTGGGAAGGGGCACCCCAGTAGAGAGCAGGAGAGTAAGGGAGCCAGGAGAACTGCTCTGCCATGTGGCTCCCAGCCACATGGGATGGGATTCGTTTCCAGGTTTTCTCTGGCCAATCACTCTGACTCAGGGTCCTTTCTGGTAGCACATCTATTGCTCAGCCAAAGTGGCTGCCAGCGAGAAGGGTTCCCTAACTCCTCCGGTTGGAGCTGGCTTGTTAGTTCCGTGTTCCTTACTAGGACCTCCTGTCTCGTGCAGATTGTTACCTATGGTGCCTGGTCAGGGTGGGGGCTTTCAGCGTGTTTCCCCTAACAGAAGCAAGCTTTTCTCCTATGCCCCATTCAGCTGAACTGTTCCTGGGAAGGAAGGAACTCAGGCTGAAACTCATTCATGTGTTTTCAAAGTCTGGACCCCTCTGAGAACATCAGTGAGCCAGTGGTTGATGTGGTCGAGGGAAGCACAACGGGAATCTTCTCCAAAGGTCAGGAAGGACACTTCGGTGCATCTTTCCCCATGAGGTCCTTTCTTCCTCCTTCTCTGGGGCAACGGAATGGGTACCCTGGGAGATTCCTCCTTCTGTCTGCTCGGTATTTGTGGAAGAGCTCAAACTGTGAGGCCCAGTTGATCTGTGACCACTGATACCAGGCTTTTTAGGGGTGAAAAATGTGGTAGCCCTTGGCCACATTCTGAGATGGGAATTGTGTGCAGAAAGAAGAGGAGGGAGGGACTGTAGGGATGGATGAGTCTACTGGTCTCTTGGGGCGTCTGCCCTGGAACCAAAAGCTTGTCACATTTGGCACTGTTTCTTCACCAGGGTTGGTCTGCTTGATCTTGCTTTTCCATTTGGGAATGGGAGGATGACACCAGCGAATGGTCCATGTGAGAAAGGACCAGAGTCTTTTTTTTTTTTTTTATTCTTTTTTTTTTTTTTAGTTTTTTATTTTTTAAATTTTAAAATCTTTAATTCTTACATGCATTCCCAAACATGAACCCCCCTCCCACCTCCCTCCCCATAACAACTTTCTGGGTCATCCCCATGCACCAGCCCCAAGCATGCTGCATCCTGCGTCAGACATAGACTGGCGATTCAATTCACATGATAGTATACATGTTAGAATGTCATTCTCCCAAATCATCCCACCCTCTCCCTCTCCCTCTGAGTCCAAAAGTCCGTTATACACATCTGTGTCTCTTTCCCTGTCTTGCATACAGGGTCGTCATTGCCATCTTCCTAAATTCCATATATATGTGTTAGTATACTGTATTGGTGTTTTTCTTTCTGGCTTACTTCACTCTGTATAATCGGCTCCAGTTTCATCCATCTCATCAGAACTGATTCAAATGAATTCTTTTTAACGGCTGAGTAATACTCCATTGTGTATATGTACCACAGCTTTCTTATCCATTCATCTGCTGATGGACATCTAGGTTGTTTCCATGTCCTGGCTATTATAAACAGTGCTGCAATGAACATTGGGGTACATGTGTCTCTTTCAATTCTGGTTTCCTCGGTGTGTATGCCCAGCAGTGGGATTGCTGGGTAGGACCAGAGTCTTGATGTTATGGACTGGGAACCAGTAGCTTGTGGCTACTTGGTAGAATTTAAATTCGAACAGGTTCCAAGTGGTGTGGTTGGACGAGCACTTCTGCCTCCGGGCTCCTGTTGACTATTGACATGCATCTGTGGTGGTCTTTAATGCCTGCCACACCCCTGGTTCCTGCTGAACTTTGATATATTTGTTTTAGGGCTGTGCAAAGGTTTTTCCACAAAGGTAAATCTTCCATGGAATGCTGTGTGCTTCTCAGCTCCTTTTTTGTTAAAGAGAAGAGCCCTTTATCTCTGCTGTCCGTTAATCACCTCTGGATTCAGATTTGTTCTGGTTTGCTAAGATTCTGAATAGTGTTTTCTTTTTTAAAAGATATTTCTTTTGGTCTTTGGTGTCTTCATAGAGGTCAGTGTTACTTTCTTGGTTTCCTTTTCGCCATGACTTTTATTTTTTTTATTATTCAGTTATTTCAGGTTTATGATAGAATATATGAAAATGTAGAGAAGAAAAAAGGTAAGCCAAAACCCTACTAACTAAAGGTGTGTTGTTGTTCAGTTGCCAAGTTGTGTCCAGCTGTTTTTGACCCCGTGGTCTATAGCCCACCAGGCTCCTCTCTCCATGGGATTATCCAGGCAAGAACACTGGAGTGGGTTGCCATTTCCTTCTCCAGGAAATCTTCCCAGATCAGGGACTGAACCCGAGTCTCCTGCATTGGCAGGTAGATTCTTTACCACTGAGCCACCAGGGAAGCCCCAACTAAAAGGTGTAAGTAACCACTGTTAATATTTTCCCCACCAACCTTTTAAACTACTTCAAAAGACGCATACCTCAAAACAGAAATCTGTTTATGTAAATAGACCATCTGACAGAAAGTTGGCCGAATCTGTTGCCAATGAAATCTTTCAGAAAGTCGTCCTGTTTCCAGATCTCTTTGGGATTCCATGTAGGAGCAGCAGGGTCTAGAATCCTACCTTTGAAATTCTATATCAGTAGAGCCTCACTGGTGCAGGCAAGGTCAGTTGATGGAATACACACAGAAGCCAGTATCCGTTTTACTTCGGAGCTGCTGGAGTAATTCCTACCAGTTGGCCCAGGATTCATTTCCTGTAACAGAAAGCAGGATTTCCTAAATTTGTTTCCTGTGTGCATTCCGCCTGGGAAGCCTTGAAGTGTCTTTATTCAGCTATTGATTACAGCCTGGGGGCAGCGCCCTCCCCCAGCCCAGTACAGTGACTCCCCAGGGAAGTGAAATGGATGAAGTCTGCTGGGGAGAATTTCGCCCTAACCACATCCCATCCTTTCGAGGACGTTTGGCACCGTCAGAGGTGGGGTGCAGTGGAGGGGGCTTCTTCAGACTCCGGAGATGGAGAGCATCCCTGCATCCATTGAAATGTCAGGGGCTGGGAGTAATGTAGACGGGGTGACGTAACAGGGGGGTGTGCAGTGGAAGGTACAGCTGCTCTAGGGTGGATTTTACTTTCTGTTCCCCACTCCGGTCTTGCCTGGAGAATCCGATGGACAGAGGAGCCTGGTGGGCTGCAATCCATGGGGTCGCAGAGTCACACACGACTGAAGTAACTGAGCCCGCACTCATTATTAGAGCAACAGGGTTTCCTTGGTGGCTCAGTGGTAAGGAATCCGCCTGCCAGTGCGGGAGACAGGGCTTCAGTCTTTGATCCGAGAAGATCCCCCATGCCGGGGAACCACGGAGCCCGTGCACCCCGACTACTGAGCCTGTGCTCCAGAGCCTGGCTTTGTGACAAGAGAAACCACCGAAGTACCGCTACTCGAGAGTAAGCCCTGCTCTTTGCAACGAGAGAAAACCTGTGCAGCAATGAAGACCCAGCACAGCCGGAAATAAATTATATATCTAAAAGAAAACAGTAGCAAGAGCTTTTTATAGAAAAAGAAAAAAGTTAAAGAAAAAAATAGCCAAAAATATTTTGATGTTTTTGCTACCTCTCTCTGGTGTGTGTGTGTATGTATATATACCTTATAAGTTCAACGACCTTGACTTGTTCCCTTGCATTATCCCTTTCCAGTAACCGTCTATGATGGGAAGATTCTGAGTGACTGCTGAGATACAGCACAGATTATTTTTCCTGTCTCCCAAGCATGACGTTTAGGTGGGCCCCTGTTTTGGCCGTCGTGACTACGTCGTGACGGAGGGCCTTGCGTATTCAGTCCCTCTGCACCGAGCAGCATGCACGAAAGGTCCCAGTTGCCTCGTTTCGTGTTTTCTTAGCCCTGTTGCAAAGAGTGAGGAGAAACGCTATAGGGGAAGGGAAGCTTGTGGCCTTGAGGAGGGGCTGGCAACCTCCCAGTCTGATTGCAGCCTTGAGGCTCTTTTCCCCTTCCCTCCAGGACTGCATCCCTGTCTCTCCTGAACGCCTCCTGGTGCCTGCCTCTCGGCCCCAGGCCGCGGACAATGCCAGCATTCAGATGCGTGCACGGGGGAGCATGGCGTGTTGACGCAGAGTGGCTTGGGAGGCTGGTGGAGCTCCACCATTGCCAAGTGCTGGGGCCCGAGGGTGAGGTCAGAGAACAGGGGTCGGGAACTTGATAAAAACCCTCCGTCAGCGTTATTTATTAACCGTCGGGCTGGAATCTTGAAATAGGAGTTCGGTTGCTCAGAAGAGAGGGGTCCTGTGTAAAAGGCAGGACCGTGGGGCTGTGGGGGACACTGGAAAAGTGTCGTATTAGCCTGTTTGTTTGAGCTCATCCGTGGACAGACATGTCCTGCAGCGTGTTAGTTTGGGCCAGCGAGGATTAAGTAAATAGTCATTTCTGAATGGCTGAATTTTAATGGAGGGGATGCCACCCTTCTTTCTCAGATTTTCATCAGAGTTGAGTGATAGGAGGATGAATTTTGAGTATAAGAGCAAGGGAATTTAGATCAGGGAGTGGCCCTTTATTCTGCTACCTTGATCGCTGATTCTTTGTGAAAAAAATGTTTTAGCCGCAGTACGTGGTGTGCAGGACCTTAGTTCCTGGACCAGCTATTAAACCCGCGTCCCCTGCAGTGTAGCCTTAGTCCTTACTCCTGGACCTCCAGGGGAACTGCCTGTCCACTGATTCTCAAACGTTGCTGGCTCCATGATGGTTTTTGTTTTGTTTTGTTTTTAATCAGCAAACTTTAAAAATCACTTAGCGTTCTGTAAGAGTCAGCTTCTCCTGAGAAAGATCAGAACCTGGAAAGACTGGGTCCGCTTTCTGCCTGGCAGCAGTGAGCCGAGTGGGGTGGCTGCTGCCTCTGTTTCCCCAGGCGCACCCCCCACACTGCCCCGGTGGCCTGCCCTACCCCAGTCCACTGCTTGCCCTATTCCTGTCGACAGTCAAGCCTGCAACCACCGTGTGGCACATTTTGGAACCTTTTTTTTTTTTTTTTTGAGGATAGTTGCTTTCCATTGTTACACTGGTTTCTGCCGTACATCACCATGAATCAGCCACAGGTGTTCATATGTCCCCTCCCTCTTGAACCCCCCTCCCACCCCCCACCACATCCCACCCCTCTGGGTTGTCACAGGACCTCGGGTTGAGTGCCTTGTGTTACGCAGTAACTTCCCAGTAGCTCTCTGGTTGGCGTGGGATGCTGTGTGTATTTCAGTGCAGCTCTCTCGGTTCAGCCCGCCCTCTCCCGCCCCTGCTGTGTCCTCAGGCCTCTTCTCCGTCTGAGTCTCTATTCCTGCCCTGCAAAGAGGTTCATCCGTGTGTGTGCCTTAATATATGGTATTTGTTTCTTTCTGACTTTCTTCACTCTGTATAATAGGCTCTAAGTTCATCCACCTCATCAGTACTGACTCAAATTTTACGTTCCTTTTAATGGCTGCATAGTATTCCATTGTATATATGTACCATAACTTCTTTATCTGTTCGTCTTTCGATGGACATCTGGGTTGCTTCCTTGTCCTGCAGCTGGAAACAGTGCTGCAGTGAATGTTGAGGTCTATGTGTCTTTTTCAGTTACGGCTTTTCAGGGTGTATGCCCTGTAGTGGGATTGCTGGGTCATATGGTGGTTTTATGAAACTTATTTCTTCAGTAAAGAACATCCTAGGTCTGTGGATACATTTATAATCCTGAAAGGCTGGCCTCAGGCAGACTGGCCGCTCTTTGTAAGCCTGGCTGTTTATCTGATTGAAGGCCACCAAAGAACCCTTTTATTAATAAATCAGATAGCGGATGTGTGCGTGTTCTTACGTTTCACATGTATCCTGCCTTTGACAAGAATTCAAGGCTCTTGAGCCTGCCTGGCGTAATTCCCAGGCACACATTCCCAGGTACAAAGGAAAAATTATTAAAACTTATCACAGATGGCTCGTTGCTGACCAACAAATGATGAAAAAGCCCTTTCACGGGCAGCTCTGGCGAGAGTGCTTCAGATGGGCTTTTATTTTCGTGGGGGCAGGGTAGAGTGGCAGACTCCGTTTTGTTTTGTTTTTTTCCCCTGACCCAAACCGGATTATGCAGCCGACTCAACAGAGCCAGATCCCGCCTCTGGCACTTTCTTGGTTTCTAGCATTTGCCTTTGACTCTTAATTTGTTTCTTCATTTACCTGATGCATGCGTGAACGCTCAGTCCTGTCCAGCTCTTTGTGACCTCGTGGATTGTAGCCCGCCAGGCTCCTCCGTCCATGGGATTCTCCAGGCAAGAGTACTGGAGTGGGTTGCCATGAGCTCCTCCAGGAGATACTCGCTGTGTAGGGATCGAACGTGTGTCTCCTGCATTGGCAGGCTGGTTCTTTAACAGTGAGCCACTTTATGCGATGTATTTTTCTGCTGCCGTTTTGACCTCTAGATAGCTTCACCCAAGGCCCTCTGAGATCCCTACTCAGTGAGACTCAGTGATACCCCAGGTGAGACTTGATGATTTGGCAATATGGAATGATTCTTTTGAACTAAAGCTCTCACTGCCTAGGGAAAGAAGTAGCCTTATTCTCGTCTTGTTCTGCAAAGGGGTAGCTAGCATCCCTTCTTGACCCCTGAAATGTCTGTCTCCACTGCAGTTGAGAAGGCCTAGATAGCCCCCCCATTCTAAACGGCTCTCTTCTGAGTAGGCCCCAGAGGATTTTATGTCTTTCGGATAGAGATCAGCTTTAAATTAAGGCTGACTTAATGTTAGTTGAAGTAAGAGAGTGGAAGGTGAGAAAGAAAGGCCCCCCGCAGGACTCATATCCTGTTGGAATCGGCCCCTGAGGAGACCTGCGAGCTTTTGATTAGGACCTTGGACCCCGGGGGTGAGGGTGGGGGTGGTGGGGGTGTTGCTGTGGCAGAATACAGGCTGAGAAGATGTTTCCAAGGCCTTGTAGTTCACGCTTCCCTGGGAGCATGTGTTGCTGGTGCTCATTTGAGATTTCCGGTTCAGCTTTCCCTCCAGCGCAGTCCTGTGGGGTCTGTGCTGGGGGCATCTGGGCTGGCTGAGGCCAGAACTGCCCCTGCAGCTCTGAAAGCCACTTCCCGTTTCGGGTCCTTTCTTTTTCTTTCTTATTTTCTTGGGCCAGCACTGGGGCTCCATTGCTGTGCGCGGGTTCTCTCAATGCAGTGAGTGGGGGCCACCCACAATTGCGGTGCTTGGCTTCTCACCGTAAGGGCCTCTCTCGTCGCGAAGTCTAGGGCCTGTGGGCTCAGTAGTCGCGGCACACGGGCCGAGCCGCTGCGCAGCAGGTGGAACCTTCCTGGACCAGGGACCAGTGCTGTGTCCTCTGCGTTCGCAGATGGATTCAACCACTGGCCCACCAGGGAAGTCCTCTTGATTGACATTAAGAATAGGCTTTCGGAGACTTAGCGTATCTCCTTGAAGCCCAATATCTCAGACTTTTCATATCATTTCAGAACAATTAAATACATTTTTAAGGAGTGAAGTAATAGTTGTTCCAAAGCAAGGATGAAAAAAATCTGTTCCCTAGCAGTCGTGTTAGAAAGCATCAGAGGAAGAATTATTTTTTATTTGTTACTAAATTTGTATGTTAAGGAGGATGTAAATTTAGTCAAGCTTTTGAGTCTTGTATAGAGCTAGGTATTTATAATATCTCACATTGTGTAGGGATATTTATCTCACATTGTGTAGGGATATTTATTTACTTAATCAAAATTTAAAATGGCAAAAATAAAAGAAATACATGTATATGCCAAAATATTTCAGTAGTATACATGGAGAAAAGGAAACGCTGGAAGGAATTTCTCTTCATGTGTATTACCCAGTGAGCATTTCAATGAAAGTGAAAGTTGCTCAGTCGTGTCCGACTCTTTGCAACCCCGTGGACTATACAGGTCTCCCACATTACAGGTGATTCTGAGCCACCAGGGAAGCCCAAGAATACTGGAATGATTTCCAGTGGATGTTCCCGACTGGGGAGTCGAACTGGGGTCTCCTGCATTGCAGATGGATTCTTTACCAGCTGAGCTACTACTCAGTGTTCTTTTTCATATATATGGATGAGATTTTTAAAATCTTTACTGATTTTTTTCATTTTAAACTTTGAAAGAAAATTGTTAGCAGATAAGACAGGCCATACTGAAATTCAGAGTGATTAGAACAAACAGTTACATGAATGCATTTCTGAAGACTTATACAAGTTAGTAGCAAAAAAATTCGGTGGGGACCAGGAGGCAGAGGTCGGTGGGGATCAGGAGGTGGAGGTCAGTGGGGATCAGGAGGTGGAGGTCGGTGGGGATCAGGAGGTGGAGGTCGGCGGGGATCAGGAGGTGGAGGTCGGTGGGGACCAGGAGGCGGTGGGGACCAGGAGGCGGAGGTCGGTGGGGAGGTCGGTGGGGACCAGGAGGCGGAGGTCGGTGGGGAGGTCGGTGGGGACCAGGAGGCGGAGGTCGGTGGGGAGGTCGGCGGGGACCAGGAGGCGGAGGTCGGCGGGGATCAGGAGGTGGAGGTCGGCGGGGACCAGGAGGTGGAGGTCGGTGGGGAGGTCAGTGGGGATCAGGAGGTGGAGGTCGGTGGGGATCAGGAGGTGGAGGTCGGCGGGGACCAGGAGGCGGAGGTCGGCGGGGATCAGGAGGTGGAGGTCGGCGGGGACCAGGAGGCGGAGGTCGGTGGGGAGGTCGGTGGGGACCAGGAGGCGGAGGTCGGTGGGGAGGTCGGTGGGGACCAGGAGGCGGAGGTCGGCGGGGATCAGGAGGTGGAGGTCGGCGGGGACCAGGAGGCGGAGGTCGGCGGGGATCAGGAGGTGGAGGTCGGCGGGGACCAGGAGGTGGAGGTCGGTGGGGAGGTCAGTGGGGATCAGGAGGTGGAGGTCGGTGGGGATCAGGAGGTGGAGGTCGGCGGGGACCAGGAGGCGGAGGTCGGCGGGGATCAGGAGGTGGAGGTCGGCGGGGACCAGGAGGTGGAGGTCGGTGGGGAGGTCAGTGGGGATCAGGAGGTGGAGGTCGGTGGGGATCAGGAGGTGGAGGTCGGTGGGGATCAGGAGGTGGAGGTCGGCGGGGACCAGGAGGCGGAGGTCGGTGGGGATCAGGAGGCGGAGGTCGGTGGGGACCAGGAGGCGGAGGTCGGTGGGGATCAGGAGGTGGAGGTCGGTGGGGACCAGGAGGCGGTGGGGACCAGGAGGCGGAGGTCGGTGGGGAGGTCGGTGGGGACCAGGAGGCGGAGGTCGGTGGGGAGGTCGGTGGGGACCAGGAGGCGGAGGTCGGTGGGGAGGTCGGTGGGGACCAGGAGGCGGAGGTCGGTGGGGAGGTCGGCGGGGACCAGGAGGCGGAGGTCGGCGGGGATCAGGAGGTGGAGGTCGGCGGGGACCAGGAGGTGGAGGTCGGTGGGGAGGTCAGTGGGGATCAGGAGGTGGAGGTCGGTGGGGAGGTCGGCGGGGATCAGGAGGTGGAGGTCGGCGGGGACCAGGAGGCGGAGGTCGGCGGGGATCAGGAGGTGGAGGTCGGTGGGGAGGTCGGCGGGGATCAGGAGGTGGAGGTCGGCGGGGACCAGGAGGCGGAGGTTGGCGGGGATCAGGAGGTGGAGGTCGGCGGGGACCAGGAGGCGGAGGTCGGTGGGGAGGTCGGCGGGGACCAGGAGGCGGAGGTCAGCGGGGATCAGGAGGCGGAGGTCGGCGGGGAGGTCGGCGGGGACCAGGAGGTGGAGGTTGGTGGGGAGGTCGGTGGGGACCGGGAGGCGGAGGTCGGCGGGGAGGTCGGCGGGGACCGGGAGGTGGAGGTCGGCGGGGAGGTCGGCGGGGACCGGGAGGCGGAGGTCGGCGGGGACCGGGAGGCGGACATGTCTGGGGGCTGTTACTCTGGCCCCGGTGCCTCCCGTCAGTTTTCTGATGGTGACGGGGAGTCGGGTGGCCAGGTGCTCACTGAGGATGCTCTGAGGGGCATGCACCTGGTATTTTGAGAACGGACGCCTGGATGGCCCAGGACGGGCACTTCTTGGGCCTCGGGTCTGCTGGACCTAGGGTTAGATCTCATCTCAGCCCGTCGTAGCTGCCGGTTGGGAGCAGCTCCCCTCCCGTCTCTGTTTCCTCATCCCCTGTGTGGAGCTTGGCAGTTCCTGCCTCCGTGGGCTCTTCTGACAGGGAAACACGACACTGTCATCCACACACTGTAGCTCTTCATCCTTGCCATCCCCCTTCCTGTGGCAACGGGGGGTTCGCCCCTTCCCAGCTCCCCCCTTTTCTACTCCTCTTTCCTTCTTTCCCGGAAGACCCCAGGCCAGACTCATCTGCAGGTGAATGTTTCATTTTCTTCACGGGCATTTAAAACATGCAGCTTACTTGCTTACACTGAAAAGTTGAGAACGCTCGGGGACAAGGTCAGGTTTCTGGTTTTTCTTGAGAAGCTGGAAGCCATGCCCAGCCTGGACCCCCATTCCCAGGGGCAGCTGCCTCCAGCTGGGGCTCGGGCCCTTGCCAGCTGCCGTCCCCAGCGGTCTGGTCCTCACCTTGGAATCTGCATGCTCCGTGCCTTTTGATGGGCAGCGAAGCAAGCCTTGCTCAGGCTGTAAAAACCTTTAGTTGGTGACTGGACCAGCCCCCCAGCAAGTGCAGAGGGCGGTGGAGGGCATGGCTGTGCACCAGGTGAATCCAGGTTTGGCCCCGGAACATCACCACTCACAACTTGGGAGCTTCTCCGAGCCTCAGTCTCCTCACCGGCACAGACCAGCGTTCTCACCCTCAACAGGCCTGCCGTGTGGGGTGGGGTGGGGATGACTCTCTGTTGGGGAGGGGGCTGTCCCGTGTGGTGTAGAATGTTTAGCAGTTCCTGGCCCCTCCACAAGATGCCAAGAGCAAATGTCCACCCTCTGCCTGGCCGTGACAACCAACACTGTGCCCTTGGAGGGCAGAGCTGCCCAGTGGAGAGCTACTGCAGATTCCCTCCCGGTTGGATATTCGTGAGGTTCAGTGGGGAGCCTGGACGTGTTCGCCACCCCCCCGCCCACCACGTCGTGCTCCTTCTTTCCCGATATTTGCAGTTTGCTTGTGCAGATTCTTCCTGACGGGACCCCTGTTTGCACTGGTCACCCTTGAACCTGCATAGCTCTCTCCACAGTCCGGCTCATGGCTGCTTAAGGGAAGAGAGGCAGCCGTGAGCCCGGGGCCCCCATGGGCCTGAGCGGGGTGCTGGCCCAGCCTCCCTGAGGGACAGAGGCTCCGCTAAGCTCACCTGTCTGTGTGTCTGTCCACCTTCCTGTTCGTTTGCTTGACCTGTGCACCGGGACGCCCGCCCATGTGTCTGACCTTTGGCCCTTGTCTCGTTTAGGTGGCCCTGGTGCAGTGGACCGAAAGTGTGGGCTTAACGCTGGTGGGCCGCGACCAGTCTTCCATGCAGCTGAGGACCCCTGGCGACCAGATCCTGAACTTCACCATCTTGCAGCTCTTCCCCTTTACCTACGAAAGCAAACGCATGGGCATCATCGTGAGGGTGAGTTGTCTTTCGTTTATGGCTAAAAATTTTGTTTTTGTTTTTTAAAAAACATGCCTAAGTCTGATGTGTGTCTCTGGCTGGACGTCCTTTCTTACCCCTCTCTTTCCTCTAGTATTGCCTGTTGTTCAGACTAACAAGAGGATACAGTTCCCTCTGCAGTAAGAGAATTTGTTCTTCAGTTGGACAGATCTCTGATAGCTGCTCAGCTTTTTGGTCAACCCCATTTCAGAGTGAAAGGTCTAATGAGTGTAGATCGGGCAACTCTTGGTAATAATACATTTCTCCTTGTATAATCGTTGATTTAATTAAAATATCTTCTTTTCTGTTGAGGTGAAATTCCTGACATGATTAATTTATTACCGTTTAGTACATTCATAATGTCGTACAGCCACCACTTCTGTAGTTTTGAAGCACTTGCGTCGCCCTCGAAGGAAACCTCAGCATTGAGCAGTCACTCCTCAAAGCTCCCTGCCTGTTGTCTTTGGAAGTCTCCAGTCTTCTTTCTGTCCCTAGGATTTACCTGTTCTGGGCAGTTCATGTAAATGAGATCACACAATATTCCGGGCTCCTTTCGCTTAGCCTGAAGTTTTAGAGAGCCGTCCACGCTGTTGCCTGTATCCATGCCTCATCCCTTTTTATGGCTGAATAATATTTCCTGTTGGTTATCCATTCACCCATGATTGGGCATTTGGGCTGTCTGTATCTTTTGGCTATTGTGAATAGTTGGCTACTGTGAACACTCATGTAAAAGGATGTAAGTACCTAATCTCAGTTCCCCAGGATAGATGCCTAGCAGTGGAATTGTTGGGTCTATTTCCCAACTGCTGGATAATTCTCTGTTAACTTTATGAGAAACTGCCATAACTTTTCTACAAAATGATGCACTGTTTACATTCCACCATGTGAAGTTCTGGTTTCTCTTCCTCAATGCCGGTTATTTTCCATTTTCTTTTCATTGTAGCCATCCTGGTTGCTATGAAGTGGTATTTCATTGTGGTTTTGATTTGCATTTCCCTAACGGCTAATGATGTTGAGCATCTTGACATATTCTTATTGGTCACTTGTATTCCTTGGAGACATATCTGTTCAGGTCATTTGCCCACTTATTAATTGGGTTGTCTTTTATCGTTGTCTTGTAAGAGTTCATTATAAGGTCTAGGTCCCTTATCAGAGATATGACATACAAATATTTTCTCTCATACTCTAGCTTATGTTTTTGTTTTGTTGATAAAATTCTTTTCATGCACGTAAATTACTCATTTTGATGAAGTGAAATTTATTTTTTTCCCTCTGTTGCCCTTGACTTTGGTGTCATACTTAAGAGTCATGAACTAAGCCCAAGGTCATGAAAATTCACCCCCGTGTTTTCTCTGAAAAGTTTTTGAAGTTTTATCTCTTGTGATCATGAGTCCATTTTGAGTGAGGCCTGTGTATGGTGTGAGGTGGGGGTTTTAGCTCCATTCTTTTGCCTGTGGATATGAGTTGTCCCAGCATCGTTTGTTGCAGAGACCATTGTTTCCCCATTGAATAGTCTTGACACCTTTATCGTAGTAAAATATTTTCGGTGATTTTTCGTTCATACAGTCACAAAAGTTACTGAAAAACGTGATCATGCAGCAGCGTGTCATTTTGGCCTGGATGTTTCAGATTTTCTTTTTAAATTTTTTGAAACTTTTATGGAAGTACAGCGTACACAGAGAAAGGTGCAGTCTTCATAAATGTGCAGCTTAAATGTTTGCAAAATTAGCCCAACTTGCCTGGTGCCCAAAACAAGGCCAGAACGCCCCCACCGTCACCCCAGAAGCTCCCTGTGCCCCTTTCTGGTTTGGCATCCTTCCTCCCCACAAGGCCCTAACCGCTGTCCCATTTCTACCACGGACTGACTTTGTCTCCTTGAGCTTTACATGAAGGAACTGTAGATGCTCTTTTAACTCCTGCCTTAAAATTGCTTTTATTTTTAATTAGTTTATATTTTACCAAAAAAATCTGATTTTTTAAAAATTAATTTTTATTGGAGAATAGATATACTTTTGGAGAAGGAAATGACAACCCAGTCCAGCATTCTTGCCTGGGAAATCCCATGGACATAGGAGCCTGGTGGGCTGTACAGTCCAAGGGGTTGCCAAAGAGTCAAACACAACTTAGCGATTAAACAGCAGCAGCAGCAGCAGACACACTTTTGGCTCCGAAGCGGGTCACTGGGTCCAACCCCCTCACTTGATGGGGGAAGTGGGAGTCATTGAAGAGGCCGCTTCTCCAGGTTAAAGTTAGACATGGTCCTGATGGTCCAGTGACATGCAGCAGGGAATGTGCCTTGAAAACAACACCCTTTAAGGGGCTTTATGTCCCTGAGGCCAGTAGGTCCTCAGACTCTACCGGATGTATATCCTTGGCAGTTTTTAAGTGGGACCCACTGGCCTGCACCCTGCCTGCCCCATGCCTTCAAACCATGTCTTGACTTCATGTCTGATGTCAAGAACGTCCATGGCCTGGAAGCAGCCACATGAATCCTGTGGGTGGGTGTTTCCGGAGGAATTAGAGTCATTATCTCCTACTGTGATTTTGTCCCAGCCATTATTTTTCCAAGTTCTAGGGCCGTGGGCTCTGCTGGAGTCATTTGGGGGTTGAGTCATCATCAGATAGTCCCGATATCAGCTGTTCTAGAAGCGGGCGCAGTACGTCCCCTCCCGTGTGTTGCGAAGGGCTCTCATGCTCAGGCTCGCGTCATAGTTTACGAGCCGTGACCCCTGGCTCTGCCCTCAGCAAGAATGGGGTGTATGTCTGGGATACTGTTGGATGGGCTCTCTGTCCTTCCCAGGTCATACTTTGAAAAATCAGCAGCCACCTAAGGCATTCAGAACAAATACATGTTAAAGCGGAGGGGTAGAGCCATCCATCTGTGTTTCCACCACCCAAAGACTGACTCACTCACTGCTGCCTTTCCAGGGAATTTCCTTCTGTTTTTTTCTCTAAGCATAAATGAGTGTAAATAGCCACACACATTTTTATAAAATTGACATCAAACTCTACCTAAAACTTTGTAAAATCCCACCCCCTCCATTGACCGATAGGTATGCTAAAAATATTCTCCTGTCATTAAAACATGCTTTTTATGAGCGCTTAGCGTTCTGTTGGAAAAAAATGTAGCATCATTTAATCAAAGGTCACTTTCCTGGACACTTAGATTGTTTTCTGTGCCTCAGTACAAACAGTGAATCCGTGCACGTCCATCTTTGTTAGTTGTCTTTAATGAAATGCAGGTTATTTTGCTGATATTTCTATTTCCTGACCCGTCTCCCTCTTTGTCTTGGTTTTGCTGAGTGCAGCTCAGGGCCGTGGGACTAGCTCACCTCTCTGCACAAACCTCACTGTCGTCTTTTCACTAAATGTCTTTCATCCTGGAGCCATCTTACCCCCAGGGGACGTGGGGACGTGTGGAGACATTTTTTGGTGGTACAACTCAGAGGGTGATGCCACTGGCATCTAGTGGGTAGAGGCCAGGACAGCCTCCTAACAAAGAATGTTCCACCCTGAATGGTTGTCGTGGCCGGGGCTGAGAAACTCTGTTCCCAGGTGTCCATCTCTTCTGCCTGTTGTGGGTCCAGTTACCTGATGTGAGGAGGTTTGCCCTCAGTTATTACAAAACGGTTCTCAACTTGGTTTATGACTGTTGACAGTTAGTGTATTTTTATTTTTATTTATTTATTTGGCTCAGTTGGGTCTTGGTCACAGTACATGGGCCCTAGTTATGATGCTTGGGCTTAGCTGCTCTCCAGCTTGTGGGATCTTAGTTCCTCGAACAGGGGTCAAACTCGTGTCCCTTGTATTGCAAGGTGAATTCTTAACCGCTGGGCCACCAGGGAAGTCCCCGTCAACCCTCAAACACCTGTGAGCTTGTGGGCGGAACTGAGCAGCATCTGAACACTCACAAAGCAAGGTCTGGTCTTTGCATGACTCTCTCTTCTGAGAAGGTCGGCCAGGTTCAAGAAGCTGGTTTCCTTGGGGCTTGTGTGTTCAGCTCTGGGCCGCTGGTTTTGTTTTCGTTGTTTTTGAAGATGTTCCATCGCCCTTCCCGCACCCTTCCCATGTGGCGTGCCGAAGTCGGATCGTTGGTAGAGACCCAATGACCCTTGTCATTGTCTGAATAAAAGAAGCCTTTGAACAGGTGCCAGAATCAGACCACAGTGGAAAAAGATGAGGCCCCCAAACGATGCAACACAACGGGCAGATCTCTGTAAATTTACAGCGTAATCTTGCCATAATATGGGAACGGAGTAACCTTGCGATGAACTTGGTGGGAGGAAGTGACTCAGGGGAGGAGAGAGTCGGTGCAGTATTTATATTGGCCGAGATGCCCAGGCTCTTCTGAGCCCCTTCTGGAGCAGACGAAGCTGGGGTGGAGGGCATTGTTTCCCACAGAGCCTTTTGGGTGAAGGGGAAATGAAGAGCAAAAAGAGAAACCTGATGTGTTCATGTTCAGGCCCCATAGCTGTCTTTGGCCCGGGTCACAAGCAAGCATAGATGCAGTCCATCAAAGAAGCAGCCTGCATTTGTAATGCGGCTAAAATGCAGGTGCTTCGTCGTGGCCTATGGGTGCTTTTACGAGTAAGCACACTGTTGGAAAAGATGGTCAGTGATCAGAGGCGTTCAGAAGTTACTTTAGAAGATGAAACTGTACCACTGGTTTGGCACTGGGTATTCATTTCCTCTTCCATGAGGAGCTTAGAGACCATGCATTCTGGGCTTCCTGGGGCAGCAGAGTTTAGGCGCAGGGGGTGGTGGTTGGGCTGTTCCCCTTGCCCACTGTCTCCACTGCCTCCAGGTTCCCTGTGATGAAGGTCATTGAGGAAAGAGTCATGGGATAAGAATCAGCAGTTTCACCATCAGTTCCTTAAAACCAGGGCTTCTCAACTTCCGCACTACTGACGTTTGGGGTTGGATGGTTCTCTTTTGCGGGGACTGTCCTGGACATCGTAGGCTGATTGTTGTTGTTCAGTTGGTAAGTCATGTCCAGCTCTTTGTGACCCCATGAACTGTAGCCTACAGGCTTCTCTGTCCATGGGATTTCCCAGGCAAGAATACTGGAGTGGGTCGCCATTTCCTTCTCCAGAGGATCTTCCCCACCCAGGGATTGAACCCACGCCTCCTGCATTGGCAGGCGGGTTCTTTACCACCGAGCCCCCTGGGGAGCCCCTAGGATGGGGAGCAGCATCCTTGTTCTCTAGCCTTTATATGCGGGTAGCACCTCCGGGTTGAGACAGTCAGATACGTGTTGAGACGAGTTGGAAGTCCCCTGGGGACAAAACCACCCTCATTCAGACCCCTGTTTTCTACAAGCAGTGCAGCTGAGGGTCTCAAGGAGTTACTATCACTCCAACAGGAGTAATAACTCTGGGCCAGCAGTTTTGTAGGTGTTGGCCCTTTGCTCGCTGCTCTATGTAGATTATTTCACTTAAGCCCCAGCAAGCCACGTGGTTAGAGTTGTTAGGATCCCAGCTTCACAGAGGAGGCCAGCGAGGTCTAGAGATGAGAAGCAGTCTGTCCAGGTGCACACAGCCGGGAGCTGGTGCTGGGTCTAAGCATCTGACGCCTGGGCTGCGGTGTCACCCTCTCCCCAGAACAGCGGGTCGGTGTGGGCCGAGAATCTGCGTACCTTCTTCTCTAGCTGAGTCCTCGAGTCGAGGGCTGAGCTAGGGTCCAGCTGGACCTCATTTAGGGTCCAGCTTTGCCTAGACCGGTGGTTCTTAGCTGAGGCGCTGTGTCCTCCAGGGGATGTTTGTTCATATCTGGAGAGATTTTGGTTGTCGTCATGGGGCTTGCTGCTGGCATCTAGTGGGGAGAGGCCCAGGGATGCTGCCAGAGATGGTGCAATGCACAGTCCAGCCTTCTGTGGCAAAGAATTCTTCAGCCCCTACCTAGTGTCAACATCACCGAGGCGGAGAAGCCCTGACCCCGAGAATTATCTTACTTCCCAGACTCTTTCTGGTAGACCACCTTTCAGCCACCCTGACTGCCCTGTGTATCAGTTTAAAATGGTCTTCCAGTGTGGGAGTCCGTTCTGTTAGGATAGGGATACCTGTAAAAACAGAGCTCTTCAGTCCTATTGATCTGGCTTTGATCCTTTAACCGTCTTCCAAGGGCTTTGAGTTTTCTTCTCTCTTCTGTGGCCTTTGCCCCAAAGCGAGCTCTCCCCCCTCCCCAAACCCCCGGCATCTCGCTTTCTATCTCTGGCCAAGTGAGCACACAGCAACACCCGCTGAAGAAAGACACTTCGCGTGGCGCCGCTCGTGGGCAGCGGGCGCTGGCGCGGAAGGCAGGCTCCTCCCGTGTGTTCATGCTTCCCACCCCCCGCCCCTTCTCCAGGATGAGTCAACCGGGGAGATCACATTCTACATGAAGGGAGCAGATGTGGTCATGGCGGGCATCGTGCAGTATAACGACTGGCTGGAGGAAGAGGTGAGCGGGATGCACGGCGCAGACGTGGGGCCCAGGAAGTGCGTTCTGGAGCCTGTCCCTCGTGTGAACGGGGAGGCGGGGGCCTGTGTGCGTTTGCTGTGGCCATGTAACAGGTCACCCCCAAATTCAGCAGCTTAGAAAGAAGGGTTGTTTCTTACAACTTCTGCGAGTCAGCGCTTCAGGCACAGCTCAGCCAGGCCCTCTGCTCAGCTCTCGGGCCGGGGTCAAGGGGTCGCGCAGGGCCGGGGTCTCATCTGAGGGCTCGGCTGGGGCAGGACCCGCTTCTGAGCTCGCTTAGCAGTTGGGGGTGGGATTCAGCTCCGCAGTGCCTCTTGGCTGGAGGCAGCCATGTTCCTCACGCTGTGGGTCTGTGCGTAAGGCAGCACACACGTGGCCCTGGCTTTGTCAGAGACAGCAAGCACGGGAACAGAGCTTAAACAGGAGCCGCCTCCTCTGAAACGACCTTCCCTCACTTAGCTGCTTTCTGTCTGTCGGGAAGAAGGCCCTGGGTCCATTGCATCCTCAGAGCAGGTGATCATACAGGGATGTGGGTACCAGGAGGTGGGCATCGTGGGGCCCCAGCCCCAGGCTGCCTTGTCCCAGGCTGTGACATGAGAACTGGCCATACCCTGGAGGGGAGGAACTGCCTGTTGTCTCAGGCCGTTTCTGTGCCATCTCCCAGCTCCAGGTGCAGAATTCACATTTTAAATTCAGGGACAATACATTTCTGATTAGCGAGCTAGCAGTCCCACATGCCGACAGGGGCCAGGCAGGTAAGGCAGGTGACTGAGACGGGCCGGGATGTGCTTTCTGGCAGAGTCACACGGTGTGTGTTAAACATATTGGCACATTCCTCGCCTGACAACTGTGTTTCACGGGAACAGCTGCCTTGTGGCGTCATTGACTGTGGTCATTTGGGAACGTGCTCTTGTCAGAGGTGCAGTTTTTCCAACGAGCCAGAAATATCCAGATTTAAGTCAGACTGCGTTGGCTTAAATTTTGAACCCCTTTTAGAAGGTTTGCTCAGGGAGACGGCTTTAGGAGAAAGCAGTGTTGTGATTTGCCAGGGGTCCTCCCTGGACTGGAAGGGGGTCCCATCTGCTTCAGCCTCCAGCTATCCCCAGGGAGAGGTGGGGACTCAGCTCTCAGCGCGGCTCTCCACTGACCGGCGCCTGCTTTTCAGTGTGGGAACATGGCCCGGGAGGGGCTCCGGGTGCTCGTGGTGGCGAAGAAATCTCTAGCAGAGGAGCAGTATCAAGACTTTGAGGTAAGTGGGTTCTGTGACTTTCCTGTTGGCCTTGAGCCCCGCCCCCCTCGCCGTCTTCCCTCCCTTCTGCTCTGGCCCAGGCCGATGTCATTTCCGAGCACACTAGCTTCTTCTCTCTGCCTAGAGCTCTCCTCCCTCGTGGAACCCCGTGGCCCGCCTCGCTTGCTGCCTTTGGGTCTCAGCTCAAATGCTTCCTCCTCCGAGAAGTCTTCCTGGCTCCCCATCTAAGGCAGTCCTACCTCATCCCTTCCCCCTGTCACCCTGTTGAGCTTTCTTCATTTGCATTTATCAACAGCTGTAATATGACGACTTTGTTAATGTGTATATTTCAACGCTCTCTTTAATATCTTCTTTTTGGAATAAAATCTTCTTGAGAGCAAACTTTATTGGTCTGGTTTGCTCTTGTACCCCAGCACTTAGGGTAGAAATTGTAAATCTTCTAGGAAATTTGAAATGAAACCTTTAAATTTGAAATTGTAAACTTTCTTGGGGCTCTGATGTTTTTTAAGCTGTAGAAAGTGTTGGCTGTGAACTAGGTCGTTGACTTTCACAGCCAAGCCTTCTGGTATAAATATGTCTTGTTAATTGTCATCCTGTCCCATGGACTGTGTGCTCCTTGAGGAGGGGTCCTTGTTGTACCCCCTGTCCTGGCACAAAGCTAAACGACTATATTTATACATGACTGGAAGGGAGAGAGAGAGCAGGCTGCAGGGAGAGGCTTCTGGGGGCCTTGAGCTGCTCCACCCGGAGAAACTGTGCTTGGTCTGTCCCTTTCACAGGCGTGAGTTCTCTGTGAAGTTTGATTTAACAGGAGTTCTAGCCCTGATGCATTCTACCGTTTTCTGAACTTTAAAGGCATATGCTTTGAAATGACCATATCCTTGCTAACCGTATAAAGAGGGGTTAAACGGAAGGGGTGGGTCAGTAGTCTTTGGAAGTGGGATGTCGTCTTTAGACAACCTGGTTCTTGGTTACAGTGTATGTTTATGGGGGAGAACCTACTGTTTTTTGAGGTCTAGAGTTGTGCTAATCCTTGTGAAAACTCAGTCCAGTCAGGGCTATTATTGTCTCTTTGTGGAGGAAGACAACTGAGGCTCAGAGAAGTTTAACGACCTGCTGGGAGTTGCGCAGCAGGTGAGCGTAGAGCGAAGGCTGGGACTCTGGTCTCCACCTCCGGTGTCTGGGCTGATGAGCTTGGAAGGAGGCCGAAGATCTCAGTTTCACCACTTTGAGGTTCACCCAGGGGCTGGGATCCCTGCCCTAAGCGGGCCTGGCCTCCCGTGCACCTCCCCACCCCACGGCGTGACCATGGTCCCTGGTGTGTCCCAGGCCCGCTATGTCCAGGCCAAACTGAGCGTGCATGACCGCTCCCTGAAAGTGGCCACGGTGATCGAGAGCCTGGAGATGGAGATGGAGCTGCTGTGCCTGACGGGGGTGGAGGACCAGCTGCAGGCGGACGTGAGGCCCACCCTGGAGACGCTGAGGAACGCCGGCATCAAGGTACGGCGCGCCTGCCGCCTGGTAGCAGATCCAGGCTTGGGCGAGTGGGCTCTTCAGCGGAGGCTGAAAATTAGAGACGGGGCAGAGGGTGGAAGCAGTGACGGGGAGCACAGGGAGCCAGATTCGGACGGTGACCTGAAGCGCTCCATCCTTCCTGCGCTGACAGCCCGCTTTCAGAAGACGTCCTGTGTGTCCTTTCGCTGGTGGCTGCCCTCTGCACACTGGGTTCCATGAAGGCAGGCCCGGGAGCTTCACCTTAGCTCAGACCTCCGTATCCTGCATGCTTGGGGTGTCTGTTACATCCTTGTCGAGTGGCCAGCCAGCCAGCTGTTTTATGGTCTAGGTGAATGAATGGCCGCCTGGCAGAGTGACCGCCCGCCCCAGCACCCTGCGGTGTTCACGTTCTTGTACTCTCCTGTTTGGGGGCCGGAGAGTTCATGTCCAGCTGTTTAATCTGGAGAGGCCAGTAGAGGGCGTCTGGGGAGCAGGCTCTATCTCAGTGGACCCAAGAAAGGGATTAGCAAGCGCTTGGGTTACCAAGTAAAAGTGCTAGTTGCTCACCAGGCTCCACTGTCTATGGAGTTCTCCAGGCAAGAATACTGGCGTGGGCTGCCATTCCCTTCTCCTGGGGATCTTCCCAACCCAGGGATGGAACCTGGGTCTCCTGCATTGCAGGCAGATTCTTTACCGTATGAGCCACCGGGGAAGCCCTATGGGTTAGAAGCTCCTGAAGATAACGTCGGTTAGTGGCCTGTCTCTACCCAACCACGTCCTGGGGCCCGCGTCTAGCAGGCGTCCTTATGAGCAGGATGGTGTGAACAAGAGGCATGAGGCCTGCGGTCATAAACCAGCTCCGGCCACCTTCTAGCCCACGGGGGCTCATGCGTGTGTGGGCGTGTCTCACTGCAAACCAAAGTGTCACTTGTCTTTGGCCCACAGGCCTGGTTCATTGCAGGGAAATCGCCAGTGAGATCCCGTTTATGCACAAAGTCTGATGTCAGAGAGGCCCATTTCTGATGCCTTGGGGCATGTCGTGTTTGTTCCTGCCAGTTTCTAAAACCTCTCCTCTAGGAACCTGGGAGATTTCAAGTTTCTGCCACTGGCTTTGTCCTGAGGTTTTTTTCCCTCCTTAAAACCATTCTCTCCAAAAGAGGTGTTTTATTCATAGAGCGTGCACTGGACTTTGCTGGTTTCCATTGTGAGGGGGAGGGCGTGGAGTGTATAGTTAGGGGTCTGGCTAGCTTGTGATGACCATCTAACGTGTGGTGTTTCACAGGCCAGGAGGCGTTAGAACTTGGGAACTTCCACTTCACTCCCTTCCTGGGTGCAGCCCCCCAGGCCGCGCGAGGTGCCTCCACACGCAGGCTCTCATGCCGGGAACCACAGACCTGGGACTGGGGCTTCCCCGCGGGGCCCTGCCTGTGTTCCTGCGAGGGATGTAGCCTCAGTGCGCTCAGGACTTTCCATGGTTTTCTGGAACTCTAGCCTTCCAGCTCCTGTCCCAGGGTTTGCTCTCTTACAGAGAACCCTAAAGACTGGCGCCGAACTAGGATCACTTAAAACAATATTGTTATTTATTTGTAATTGGAGGATAATTGCTTTACAGTGTTGTGTGGGTTTCTGCCACACATCAGCATGAATCAGCCAGCAGTATACATATGCCCCCTCCCTCTTGAACAACAGCACTGTTTTTAAGACCAGGTGGGAGATGGAGGGAAAACACCGACATACTCTGGGGGTCAAATCCAGAGGCAAGGGGCCCCCAGCAGGGCCTGGTGCCTTCATCCTGGGGGTTCAAATCCTGCCTCCCCACCGACGACTTCTGTGGCTCTTGACTGCTGGCCTGACTTCACAGCACCTCCATTTCCTGTCTCATAAGGGTGTGTGAAGGGACAGCGCCCTGAACACTTGGTTAAATGCGCAGAGCTGAGGCGGTGCCTGGCATGGTGAAGAACCTTCATGGTTATTTTCTTCCCTGCTCTTCCCTTCATGCCAAGGTGTCCCTGTCCCATGACTCTAAGGTGCCTGCACCCCCACCCCCCATCCTGGGAGCAGAGATAACAGAGTTGAAGAGTGAACAGGCAGAGCAGGAAGCACATTGGTTTAGACTCCGCAGATATGGGTTCTGGGCCTGGTCAGGACAGGAGCTAGCCCTGTGGCTCTGGGGAGCTCACCTACCCTCTCTGAGCCCACAGCAGTGAGATGCAGAATTTCTGTTATAGGGTGATGAGGAACCTGGCATGTTTACCGTTGGCAGTTTACAGCTAGGGTGAAGCTCCCTGGGGCGTCCCTGGTGGCTCAGACAGTAAAGAACCCGCCTGCAGTGCAGGAGACTCAGGTTTGGTCCCTGGATGGGGAAGGTCCCCTGCAGAAGGGAATGGCAGCCCACTCCAGTGTTCTGGCCTGGAGAATCCCATGGACAGAGGAGCCTGGCGGACTACACTCGATGAGGTCGCAGAGAGTCGATAAACACTTTCACGTTCCAGTCCCCTGAGATCACACAGGGGAATCTGACTGTGTGGAAAGGTCCCATGTAACGTGACAAATCGGAGAAGGCAGTGGCGCCCCACTCCAGTACTCTTGCCTGGAAAATCCCATGGACGGAGGAGCCTGGAAGGCTGCAGTCCATGGGGTCGCTGAGGGTTGGACACGACTGAGCGACTTCACTTCACTTTTCACTTTCATGCATTTGAGAAGGAAATGGCAACCCACTCCAGTGTTCTTGCCTGGAGAATCCCAGGGACGAGGGAGCCTGGTGGGCTGCCGTCTGTGAGGTCGCACAGAGTCGGACACGACTGAAGCGACTTAGCAGCAGCAGCAGCAACGTGACGAATCAGTTTCTTGTAGGACATGGAAGCAATCCCCCATCCGTACAGCCTCCCCCTTCGTTGAGATTATTTACTGCTTTCAGAAACATTCCCAGAAGGGGGGTTAGGAGGGCAGCGGCTGGGCTTCTCGTGTCTGCCAAGGCACGTTGGGCCGTTTCCAGAAAGTGCTGTGCCAGCTTCTGCTCCTCCAGCAGCAGGCACACAGGGTCTTGAAGCCCTTGAACCAGGGCTTTCCCTGCAGTGCTTGGGGGACACTGTAAGCCTAGAGGTAGTTGGAGCTTATCGGTTCAGCGTGATGTGTTTGGAAACCCAGCTGACACAGGCGACAGGCCGGCCTGAAGGCTCACCGAGGGGACGTCTTCCCTGCGGTCATTTCAGGTTTGGATGCTGACGGGAGACAAGCTGGAGACGGCTACATGCACAGCGAAGAACGCACATCTGGTGACCAGGAACCAGGACATCCACATTTTTCGGCTGGTAAAGCATTCTCGCTTCAGGGCCTCGTGGCGAGGGTGGGATGCTCTGTTTGCCCTGTAACCTCATAATCTCACGTGGGGCCCTTTAGGGAGAGGGGGAGGACGTTAACCACCTAGGGTAGGGGTAGCTCAGGGCACTGGCTTGGGTGGACTTACTGAATGGCCCAGGTGAGGCTGAAGGATTCCTTCCGGACGTGGTGCAGGGGCTCCTGGTGACCACCTCACATTAACTCATGCTCTTGACCTGCTGGGGCCATGGTCCCTTGGAGAAGACGGGATGCAGATAAGCTCGTACACGTGAAACTATGCACGTGAGTCTAGGGTTTCTCTGAACCCTTCGAAGCCAAGTCCTTGGGTAGGAAATAAATTCAAGATCACAGGTACTGGCCTGTCTACCTTCCTGAAGGAAACCGTTGAGGGGGCCTTTAGAAGGAGGCGTGGTGGGTGGCAAAGGAGAATTCCCTGCCCTGGTGGCAAGCCCTTGGCCAAACAGTACAGGCAAGAGGAGCCACTCCAGGGCCCGAAGCTGAGGACTGTGATTAGCTTTACTGAGGCGTGAGGCGAGAGCCACTGGATCTCCTCCGGGGCTGAATATGGTGGTCCTGAGTGTCTGCCACCAGAGCCACCGAGCCAAACAGCTGGGGGTTCTCTAGATGTTCTAGGGGTCTCCCCGCACCACCACCCCTGCCTTTGGTCCATAGCACGTTGAAGCTTTAAAAAATCTAGCGGTTTCTGGAATAGCCCAACCAGCATCACACAGAGGCAGGGCAGATATGGCAGACCCTCATTATTCATGGATTCAGTATTTGCAGATCTGCCCACTCATTACAATTTATTTGTCGCCCAAAAATTCATACTTGAGTTGCCTTAAGAGTCGTATATGGACACGTGCAGAGTGGTGTCACCTGCCGAGCAGGTTCCCAGCGGAGGCGGAGCCAGGCGACGCTCTGCCGTCTTGTACCAGCCCTCAGGTGGACGCAGGGGTCCTTGCAGTGTATTCAGTGCCACCTGTTTTTTTTGCATTTTTGTGGGGTTTTTGTTCGCAATCTCACGGTTTAAAATGGTCCCCAGCACAGAGCTGAGTACTGACCATGTCCCTGAGTGCAAGAAGGCTGTGACGCATCTCCCAGAGATGAGCGTCCTTCAGGTGTGAGTTACGGTCCTGTTGGCCACGAGTCTAGTGTTAACGAGTCAACTATACCTATGTATATTACTAAAAAAACTTTTTGAGGTATAGTTGATATACAACGTTATATGTTTCACATGTGCAACATATTGGCTTACAGTTTTTTTAATGGTATACGGAGAAGGAAATGGCACCCCACTCCAGTATTCTTGCCTGGAGAATCCCATGGACAGAGGAGCCTGGCAGGCTAAAACCCATGGGGTTGCAAAGAGTTGGACATGACTGAAGCACCTTAGCACGCACTGCATTTATAATTATAAAACATTGGCTAGATTCCCCGTGTTATACAACAGAGTCTGTAGCTTATTTATGTTATACACAGTTGTTTGTGTCTTTTAATCCTTTACCCCATCTTGCCCCTCCTCTTCCCTAGTCACAGTCAGCGTGTTCTCTGTCTCTTTATATTCACTCGTTTCATTTTTCAGATTCCACGTATTAGTGACAGCATGCAGTATTTGTCTTTCTCTGACTTATTTCAGCAGTATATATTTTCAAAGATGTCTTTAAACAGAGACACGTAGAAATCAAGGTTCTGTAATGACCGATGCACAAAAATATAGTGATGAGAGGCTCAGAGGAGCCTAGCCCTGTATCTCCCCCAGCAGCAGTGGTTCAGTAATCACTGAGTGTTCGCAGCGGCTTCACAGAACATAACTGTTGGACGTAATGAGAACACGCTGTATGCTCTAGGATTCTGGCAGACTATGGCTGTGTGCTGGTCACCTGTGTTTTTTTTTTTTAATAAAGTTTTATTTAAATGCAAGATCTGCCCATCTGTTTAGGATTGTCTGTGGCTGCTTTGGCAGTGTAGCGGCGGAGGGGTAGTTGTGGCAGACTGTGGTCCACAGAGCGTATCATGCTTAACACCTGATTCTTTACAGAAAAGCCAGCCGCTGGCTCTGAAATGGACAGCCTGTGCTCCTTTAGCCAAGCTAACACATCGCGCCTGCGTCCGTGTCCTTGCTCATACAATAGAGCCTGGAAGAGCCCTTGTGAGAAATAAAGGGGTGAAAGTACAGGAATAGTGCTTAGCACAGTGCTGGACGCAGAATGAAAGGACACTGGCTTTTTGATCTTCCCTTGATTATGTGGCTCCCAGCCTTCCTGGGGGAAAGGCAAGGGGATGGTTGGTGTGCAGACCTCCCTGATGCCCACGGTCACAGCAAACAGGGCCTGCTCTGGCTCGGGGGTCGGTGGCAGGGGAGGGTGGGGTTCTAGGCCAGGGGCCTGGCCCTCACAGGGAGCCCCAGGAAGTCGCCACCTGTTCCCAGTGGCTCAGAGCACGAGGCCTCCTTCACCGTCTTCCCTTCCAGGTGACCAACCGCGGTGAGGCGCACCTGGAGCTGAACGCCTTCCGCAGGAAGCACGACTGCGCGCTGGTCATCTCCGGAGACTCCCTGGAGGTGGGCGCCGGGACCCCCGGGAGCTGCCGTGGTGGCGGAGGGGGACCGTGGCCGACCCAGCCCCTCTCCCCCGTTGCTGCCAGGTGTGCCTCAAGTACTACGAGTACGAATTCATGGAGCTGGCCTGCCAGTGCCCGGCCGTGGTCTGCTGCCGCTGCGCACCCACGCAGAAGGCGCAGATCGTGCGTCTGCTCCAGGAGCGCACCGGGAGGCTGACCTGCGCAGTAGGTAGGCCCGCGGCCGCGCCCGCTCACCTGCGGGGGACAGGCCCGCTGCGCCTGCCCCGGGTGACCTTCAGGGGCGGGGCCCCACGGCTGCACGTGACCCTCCAGGGGACGCCTGGTGACCTTTGGGGGACGGGCCTGCGCTGGGTGACCTTCGGGGGCGGGGCCCCACAGCCGCGCGCTGCAGGTTCCCAGGCCCCTTGACCCAGGCCGTGACATTGATACCCCTTCCCGTCTTTGGCCCTGTTGCTGTCGCCATTATTTTCAAGTACTTTGCTCTGAGAAAGCGTCCAGAAGGACCTTCCTCCTCGGTTTGTGCCTTGTTGACTAGTGACACCAGTGCAGCAAAGCCCCGGGGGTGAAGAAGACTACCTGTGGAGAGGGGTCTGGCTCCAGTCTGCAGGCTTTCCCTAGCTGGGGATCCGCGGGGGTCTTGGTTTCCCCGTCGGGAGCCGGTCTCCTTATTGGTAGAATGGGAGAGGACCCGCGGTTCCCTGGAGAGGTGCCTGGGCGGATTCGAAAGGGCCGTAGCCTTTACGAGGTGCCTGCAGCCGTTGCAGTAAGCCGGGCAGCACCTGTCATCGCTGATGGTGATGATGATGGGACCCCCACCCCTCGGAGGCAGGCCCCGAGGGGCTGTAGACCCCCACGCGGCGTGGACACAGCCCCCTTGCTCAGTGAGTCAGCCAGGCCCCTCGACCAGTTGCCCTGTCCCTCTGACTGTCAGCTCCTCTGCCTGTAAAAGAAGCTGATTCCGCAGGCTGCTGGAGAGACTGAGTGGACAGAACAGAACAGAAACTTAGCCTGCGACGGGAGGCAGCAGTGGGCGAGTCTGGAAAGTGACCGGGAAAAGCGCGGTCCTGTTTCTCGCCTCTCCGTCCTTGCTGACCTTCCTGTCTGGTCTGTGCGCCCCGCAGGCGACGGCGGCAATGACGTCAGCATGATCCAGGAGTCGGACTGCGGCGTGGGCGTGGAGGGAAAGGTGAGCACGGATCGGGGGGTGTGCGCTGATTTCTGCCCCAGGGTCAGCGTTAGGGCATTAGGTGGTGGTCGTGAGGATGTCACAGGGGAGCCGCTCTGCTCCACCAGCTGGGGTTTCCCTTTCCCTCCGAGATGCAGCTTCGGTGCTTCTGGAAATTGTCGATTAGAATTACAGAGCATAAGGAACCACGTCTGGAAATTACCTAGTGTTACTACCGGGAAGTCGGAGATCGGTGTCCGGGTATCTTACAGACAAACGCTGAGTCTTTGCTTGCCCAGACCTAATCTTTTTTAGTGTCTTGCTGCATTCTTGGGGTGCAGCAAATGTACTCCAAATGCTTCCCTGGGAGTGTTGTTAGTAAAAGCGTTAGTTTCACACTGTGGGTCGTCTCTCAGGGATTATGGAAGAATGGAGCATGGTTTGCTCCTCCCTAAAATGCTGTGGCAGCTGCAGATTTTTAAAGGCTGTGTGTTACAGTCATCTTTCTTTTTCCTTCCCTGTCAACTGTGTGCCTTCCACTAATCGTTTGCCCTGCCCTCTGTCCTTTGTGACTTGAGATGACCATAGGCCACAAAGTTGAGCCCACGGTTGTTAGCTCTGAGTGTGGAGTGAGAGTGAGGAGGCCTTGAAGGAGGGCCAGAGATGCTCTCTATCATATATAGACAAAGTGCATATAGACATATATGTCATATATAGACATATATGCATTTTGTCATATATATTTCTTTATACATCTCTATACATTCATGCATCTGGATTTTCCAAAAAAGTTTTTTTCCTTTCCACCTTTTTCCCTTGGTTTTCTGGTTCTCATCCAGTTGACAGTTGCTTGAAGTTGCAGAGCTAAATGATCCTTGAAGAAGATGTTAGGTCTGAAATCTGTATGATTCCTTTAATGCAGGTTGTAAAAAGCACAGTTGAGGTTAATAGATGGAATTCTTTGCACGATGCTGTATAGTAGGAGAACATTTTCTCTTCTGTTAAAAGTTATAGTCTGCTTCCTTTGTTTTTTGGAGTATAAAAGTGACAAGCGCTCACAGTAAGAAAACCACAACAATGTAGAAATGGGTAAAGAGCATTTTTTTCTTTCAGTCAGCTGCATCAAACTAGTAACAGTGATTATTCTCCTAGAATTTTTGTCTATGTGTATACTACTTGTTATGGGGATGTATATAATTTATATGGACACACACATATATACATGGGATTCCCAGGTGGCTCAGTGGTAAAGAATCTGCCTGCCAAGCAGGAGATGCAGATTCGATCTCTGGGTCAGGAAGAGCCTCTGGAGGAGGAAATGGCAACCCACTCCAGTGTTTTTGCGTGGGAAATCCCATGGACAGAGGGGCCAGGTGGGCTACAGTCCACGGAGTCACAGAGTCAGACATGACTTAGCGACTAAACAGCCACCACCTATATACATACACCTTACGCACATGTATATGATTCTCATGTATAATTTAACATTTAAAACATTATACTATGTTTTTTAAAAATGAAACTTGCCTAAATCTGCCGTACCTTAGATTTCTTTATACATCAGAACATGTAGATACATCATTTTGTTTATTTCCTCGAACTTTCTATTTTGAAAAATGTAACTCCTTCAGAAAAGTCGAGCTAGGACAATGAGCACCTGTTTACTCTTTGCTTTGATTATTTACCAGTTATTTGCATTTGTCACATTCTCCTTCCCCTTCCCTCTCTCTCTCAATCAGCTGAAAGTAAGTTGCAGATATGTTACCCTCAGTGCTTCAGGGTGGATCTCTTAAGAAAGAGGGCATTTTTCTACATAAGCAAAATAGCATCGTCATCATGGTCTCATTTCTCCAGGGGTCCCAAAATGTTTAAGAAAGAAATCCCGGCAGCAGTGGAGGCTCACACACCACGTTTACTTGGGCCTTTCGCGTCTGTGTGCTCTCCTCTAATGGAGAGCCCTTCTCTCTGCCTGTTTTGTGGGAGAGGCGGTGTATTTCAGGACGTTGATTCTTGAGGCGTTCAGGCAATTGGAGCACAATCCCATGACGTCTGTGGGACGGGTGGGCTTGCTTATGGTCCTGTGTGTTTGGTGTAAGGGGCGCATAAGAGGAGTTTGTGCCTTCCTGTTCACCACCAGGAGGCCGTGATGTCCATCTGTCCCATTGATAGCATCTGTCACGTGCCTTTAAAGAATCCCATAATGTGGCTGCACTCTAAATTGTTTTCAGTTCTGTGAATGTGCAAAGCTGTGTTTGGGAATGTTCAATTTAGTACCATCAGGAGCATCGCCTGCCCCCCCGCCCCATACGCTTAACTCTTAAGGGAGCTGAGTGCTCACTGCCTGTCTTGGAATGATTCTTTGCTCCTGACTCCCATTATGGGTTGGGCCTAACCCCCAAGGCTTAATACTAGATCTGTTTGACCTCCCAATTATGACTATCTGTGCTTTAGAATGTTTTTTATTTAAATAAATTCCTCTTTTAAAATCAGATTTAGACTCAGACCACCAACTGTGTATAGCTGGAAACCAAAGAATTTCTTTATTGAAGTTCTTCAAAGATCTCCTTACCAGCCTCTTGCTTTTTCAATTAAAAAAAAAAACATGTGTTTGCCTTGACCTCCCGTGCCCCTGATGGCGCCTGATGTCGACGTCCGGTCCCAGGAGGGCAAGCAGGCTTCACTGGCCGCCGACTTCTCCATCACTCAGTTCCGGCACCTCGGCCGCCTGCTCATGGTGCACGGTCGCAACAGCTACAAGCGCTCGGCCGCCCTCAGCCAGTTCGTCATCCACAGGAGCCTCTGCATCAGCGCCATGCAGGTGGGTGTGCGGGCACGTGGGCGCGTGGGGGGCTGCTATGGAGAGTGCCTGAGAAGCAGCTTTGGAACGGTGACCCCGCCGGGCCAGTTCCAGCCCTCTTCTCCTGCACCACTCCCCCCGCAACTCCAAAAGAGCTCGGAGCGCCTGCCTGGAGCCCTCCTGTGTGGGGGCCAAGGCTGGGCTTGCTCTGCAGAGCGTCAACGGTGGGGCCTGGCCGGGGCACGAGATGGACAGTGGTGTAGGTGACTTGGGTTCGTGTATCGGGGTGAGTTGTCATCCTTAGTTTGCCAGAGAGAAGGACGCAGAGGTAAACGCTAAATGAATATTCCAGCACAGTTTCCCGCATGCAGAATCAAGGACCGACAGAGAGCAGCCACAGACAGACAGTGTGCCTTTTTTGAGAGCGTCCGGTACCCTGGGCAGCAGGTTAAGTGTTCACAAAGCAGGGGCACCTGCAGTCTTCACTGTAGTCTGTGCCCATTCTACAGATGGGGAAGCTGAGGCTCAGTGAGGGCGAGGAATTGGCACAGTATCCTTCAGGGATTTAGTCCACCCAGGCAGGGGGCCCTGGTGCCTGCCCTGTTACTCCAGGTCTCCCCTCTGCCTTCCATTCTGGGGGGCATGTGTTGCCTCCACCTAAGGGGTGCTCAGTGAGAGTGGGACAGCCCAGTGCACCTCAGCTCTGCCTCCAGCGCAGCCAGGCTGGGGGTCCAGCATGCTCAGCCCAGTTGTCCATCCTCTCGGGGAGTTGAAAGTGTTCATCGCACAGTCGTGTCTGACTCTTTGTGACGCCATGGACTGTAGCCCATCGGGCTCCTCTGTCCATTGGAATTCTCCAGGCTAGAACACTGTACTGGGTTGCCATTTCTTCCTTCAGGGGATCTTCCTGACCCAGGGGTCAGACCCAAAGAGTAACATCTTGCTTTTTCACAAAGGATTCCAGAATGTATGAGGTATCTTCCCATCTTCTGTCCCCCCAGCTCCTTCATAGTCTATCACTGGGCCGTGGCAGTGAAGTCGTGGTACGGAGGAGGCTCAAAGCAGGGAAAGAAAACATTTTGGGTGTTGAACACCTACTGGCTGATTTTCTTCCTTGGGCATTTAGGTGAAAAAGAGCCCCAGTTAAGTGGTGAGAACTTATGAATGGTTCATCTTGGATCCATATCCCCGGGTGTCTCTGAGACCTTGAGCAAGTCACGTTACCACTCTGGGCTTCAGTCTTTCCACCTGTCAAGGGGGCATCACTCTGTTCAAGGGTCTTGGCCCTAGCCCCGCAGAGAGGGCTACTTTGAGAAGCAGAGAGTTTTATTAAGGCATCAAGTGCTGAAGGCATCCTTACCTCATAAATAAAAGCAAAACAGGCTAATGTATAAAGCTAAGGTGAGGTTTTATCCTTTTACTTTTTTATTGTGGTAAAAGTCACATAATGTACAACGTCGTTTAAACCACACGTAAGTGTGCACTGCAGTGGCGTTGCGTACAGCGTTCGCAAGGCTGTGTGATTCTCACCATCGTCCATCTTCTGAATCTCTCACTTTTCTAAACTGAAACTCTGCCCATTAAACACCAACTCCCCATTCCTCCTCCCAGCCCTGGAATCTACCAGTGCACTTTATGACTCTCTGAATTTGACCATTCTAGGTTAAGGTGTTGTTTTAATGTGTGGGGAAGCTGTTTAATCATATGCGAAAGACACCCTGCCTTCAGGAGGATTCCCCCTCCACTGGCTCATCTGTGCATCTGCGGGGGTGGACTGGGGGCGGTCTGTTTTCAATATCTATTGCACTTATGAGTGAAGGAGCTTTAAAGTGATTTTCATCAACACGATTAAAATGCTAACAGATGCCGTGGTTCATCAGACCACATCTGTACTTTTATGTTATGTAAGCTCATCAGTTGGACTGGATAATGTCATGGTTTTAATCACTGGGAGATTAATCAACTCATTCTCAGGCAAACACACACAAGCTGGCCTGGATGAATTTACTTCTGTAATGCCCGTATGTTACTATAGACATGGATTCAGAAAAAAACAATTTTAGCGTGAGGAATTGTTTTTTGTGCTATCGAGGGAAAAAACAAACCAACCACTCCCTCATCCCCAGTAAAAAACCCCTTAACCCTGTCCACTGTGCCAAAAGTAACTGGCTGAGAGAGTCCCCTTAGAGTTGCGCCTTGACAGTGGCCTCTGAAATAGATGAAGATACGGCACGTTTATTTTCCACACTGCTGTTTCCAGGGTGAAGGTGTTATCGTCAGTCTGGCCCATTTAGAGGAAGAGGTTCCTGACTGATTTGCAAAACTGAACACCAGGATTCTTGACCTTTTTACAATCCTCCTTCCTGGGCAGCAGCCTGTGTGAAAAGTCATCTGTAAGGGGGCTTTCACCTTTCAGTTCCGAAGTCACAACCAGGGCAGGGCCAGGCTGCCCGTGACCATGGGCCTCGGCGCCACCTGCGTCCTGAGCTCTGTACGAAGCCAAGGCCCACAACAGGCGATGAGGGGGACAGGTCTCTGGTTCCATGCTCTTTCTAGCCACTAGGCTGGCCCAGCCTTTCCTTCCATTTGTTGTTCGGCCGCTCAGTCGTGTCTGACTCTTGCGACCTCATGGACTGCAGCATGCCAGGCTTCCTTATCCTTCACTATCTCCTAGAGCTTGCTCAAACTCATGTCCATCGAGTCGGTGATGACACTCAGCCATCTCATCCTCTGTCGTCCCCTTCTCTTCCTGCCCTCAATCTTTCCCGGCATCAGGATCTTCTCCAGTGAGTCATCTCTTCGCATCAGTACTGGAGCTTCAACGTCAGCATCAGTCCTTGCAGTGAATATTCAGGGTTGATCTCCTTTAGGATGGACTGGTTGGATCTCCTTGCTGTCCAAGGGTCTCTCAAGAGTCTTCTTCAGCACCACAGTTCAAAAGCATCGATTCTTTGGTGCTCAGCCTTCTTTATAGTCCAGTTCTCACATCTGTTGGAGAAGGCAACGGCACCCCACTCCAGTACTCTTGCCTGGAAAATCCCATGGACGGAGGAGCCTGGTAGGCTGCAGTCCATGGGGTCACGAAGAGTCGGACACGACTGAGCGACTTCACTTTCCCTTCTCACATCTGTACATGACCACTGGAAAAACCATAGCTTTGATTAGACAGACCTTTGTTGGCAAAGTGATGTCTCTGCTTTTTAATATGCTGTCTAGGTTGGTCATAGCTTTTCTTCTAAGGAGCAAGCGTCTCTTAATGTCATGGCTGCAGTCACTGTCCACAGTGATTTTCTTCCGTATTCAGGTTTTAAAATCCTTCAGGCAACAGCTGCCCCTGGCCTCCGGTAGGTTTTGTACTAATTAGCTTAGCAGTCGCTGCTTCTGTCGAGGTGAGTAGGTGTTCAGAGAAGGAAGTAACAGAGCGTCAAGCCTGGTTTCATCTCCCAGTCAATTTTTCACTGCTAACATTTTCCAAATCAGGCAGCAGGGGCTGGTAAATATCTCTATCGCTTTTGTCTGATTGCAGAAGTAGTAGGTTAGGGCTCGTCGTAGAAATTTCCAAGAAAAGTAGAATGTGTAATATGAGAAGGGAAGCCTTCTGGATCCCACCCTCCAGGGTAACTGGTACATATCCGTAGGGTGGAGGATATTTTTCTGTGTCTCTTTCCACGCATACGCCAGCTTGTTTATCGGTTGTACACCCAGAGAGGAGGTGATTTTGAGCCGCTGGGTGTGTGGGTTTTGGGGACAGAGCAGGGCTTGAATCCTGCAGGGCCACTTACCTGCTCACTTTCCCCTTCTATGATGTAGGCGGTATTAGGATGTGATCTCGTGGGTTGTTATGGAGACTCACCGAGATCAGATGCAAGGTATTCCCAGGTCTGGCTTGTGTGTAAGTTAATAAATGCTTACAGAGGAGCTGGGAGTGGACCCTGGAGCTAAGCCCTCTGACGTGACTCCTGGCTCTGTCCCTTACAAGCTCTGCTATGTTGGGCAAGTCACTGAAACTCTGCGCCTCACTCCCCTCATCTGTAGAGTGGGTACGATGATAGCAACACCTCCTTTGTAGGGTTGCTGTAGGAATTAAATAAGCGAATAGACTTAAAGCACGGTAACAGGCAGGTGTAAAGTAAGCGCTGTGTGAGTGTTGATGCTGTGTTGATAATACAGACACGGGCTTTGCTTACAGTTTTTGGTAACGTCCTTTTTTCTTCTTGGCACAGGCTGTGTTTTCCTCCGTGTTTTACTTTGCCTCCGTCCCCCTCTATCAAGGATTCCTCATCATTGGGTAAGAAAGTCCAGACAAAGTATTAATTTTTAATGAACCACCCCTAAACCACCACAGAAGAAGGAAGAAGCATTGTGTTAAAGACGCCTCGGTCCCCAAGTCAAGGCTGGTCTGGCAGTCTGGCTTAGAGCCTTCTTGAGTTAATATGATTTTGAACTGGTAAGCTCGTTACCAGAGTGCAGAGGTCGAGTCCAGTCTCTTTGTGGTCCCTCTGTACCTGATGACTGAACCGTGCTGGCCTGTGAGAGCCTGACGTTATCAGATAATCGGCAACCAGGCAAAGCTGAAGTCCCTGAGGGGTCTTAGGAAAAGCGGAGAGAGGGGATCTGGGAAGGACCCTCGTTGCCATGGCCGCCTGCAGCGAGCGCCTGCCGGTGAGTCTCTAAGGCAGCCAGAGTCTCGCTCCCGGGGGCACGTACCCTTGGGAGAGCTTGTGCCGTGCCCTGTGCTGTCCCTTGGACGGTTGCTGCCGTCACATCCACCCCTGTTCCTGACCTGGAATTTGTGACGTTCCTTTTGACCTTTGCAGAGGATGTGCTGGTCTCTGAGTTACCCAGGGAGGTGGAGTCTGGTTTCCCCCTGCCCCGGATAGATGCTGGTAGGGTGGCTGGTTACCAAGACAGGAGGCACAGAGGGGCCCGCTGCCCCCAGGGCCGTCTTACAAAGTACGTCTTCTGACGTTCAGCCTGAGAACCGGCACTGGGGTTCTGCCTGCTTCTAACTGGGAAAATGGCCTGCCCTTTGTCAGTTCCTGGAACTGTGGCAGAACCTGCCAGAACAGAACCAGGGCTTTAGGCTCCACGTGCCTCCCTGGGACCTGGTCCCCCTCCCCTCGGGTTTCATCTGCTCGCATCCCCCCGCCTGCGCGGCTCCGGCCACGTGGGCTGCCTCGCTGCCCTTTTCACAGGACAGACACACTTCCACCTCGGGGCCTCTGCCCTTGCCGCTGTGTCCGCCTGGGAGGCTCCTCCCTGGACACCGACACGGCCTCCCCTCTCCTCTTGTGGGCGTTTCCTCAACCGTCTCATCTCCCGTCCACCTTCTCTGGAGTCGCACCATCTCACCCCGTGTCTTGTTCCCTCCCCGCCCTCGTGTTTCCCTCCTCGGCACCCTACCTCCGGCACGCAGCACGGTTTGCTGAGTTTGGTTTTTGACTCCCAGCACGGGCGCTCCCTGAAGGCAGGCGGCTTTGTCTGCCTTGCATCTCGCATCTCCAGGGCTTCACACCGGCCCTGCGTCCCCCAGGCGCTGCGTGCACGGTTGTTCAGTGAAGCGGTGGAAGCTGGTCTCCAGCGGCGGGGGCGCCTGGCTGGCTCTCCGCTGAGGGGTCTTCTTTCTCACAGGTACTCCACCATCTACACCATGTTTCCCGTGTTTTCTCTGGTTCTGGACAAAGACGTCAAGTCGGAAGTGGCCATGCTGTACCCCGAGCTGTACAAAGACCTGCTCAAGGTCCCCGAGCGCCTGCCGGCTTCCTCCTCCAGCCCCGTTACCCCCTCTTCCCACCTTCCCTGCTGCTTTATTTAAATTAGAAATTAACGTGCATTTAATGCAGCCTGTTTGCCTTATATAGGCAAACGTTTTCTGCCTTAACCCACAAAGCTATTCTGTGGCTATGATCACGTCTTTATTTTTATGATACATTTCTTAGACCTTTTCTCACCCTGTCAGCAAAAGGTATAGTATAGACTCTACTCAGATTGTTCAAAGACCTCACCTTTCTGCTTCTTGTAACGTATTTCACATGGACACTCCAAGTCTGATGTGAACACACTTGAACTGATGGCTTGCTTGCTTTTGAGAGGAAGGCGTGGGGGCTTATCATTGTTCTTAAACTGTTGTATGCACACGTAAAGACTGTTAAACCGTAACACTGATAGGTCAATAGGAAACCAACCTCCTCACACCTTTTTACTCGCCCCAATAGTTCTGTCCTGCAGCTGCTCCTTGTACCCCTGGAAATGCTCTTATGTACCGTCTGGAAAAACCTGTGTGTTTGTAATTGCATTTTTTTGTCCTCAAGGAATTTTTAATAAGGAGCAGCTTTATTTTATGTAAAATCACTTCTCTTAAAAAAAATGTCATTTCTCTAATGTATTTGGACGTGTGTGAGCCACCGTTTCGATGAAAACAGGCAGATTGTCTTGTCTGGCTGGCGCAGGGGCGTCTGAAGGCGCCTGGCGCCCTGGCCGAGCCCTGCCTGCTGACCCACTCCGTCTCCTCCTCTCTCGCTCAGGGACGGCCGCTGTCTTACAAGACGTTCTTGATATGGGTGTTGATCAGCATCTATCAAGGTAAGGACGGGCGAAACCACCGGCTGTCTTGTGCTCTGGCCTTGGCCTGAGGGTCACATTTCCTGTGCTGTGTCTGTAGAACATGAAGAGAAACAGCTAGAATCTTGAGACAGCAGTCAGGAGCGTGGCATTGGGCCCCCGGAAGCCCCCTCTGCAAGTCCTGAGGACGCGGTCGTGGGGCCCAGAGTCACACGTGTGACGTGGCGCTGCCAGCTGAACTGAGGCAAAATCAGAGAAAGTGCTAGTCACTCAGTCGTGTCCCACTCTTTGTGACGCCGTGGACTGTAGCCCGCCAGGCTCCTCTGTCCATGGGATTTTCCAGGCAAGAATACTGGAGTGGGTTGCCATTCCCTTCTCCTGGGGATCTTCCCCACCCAGAGATCGAACCTGAGTCTCCTGCATTGCACGCAGGTTCTTTACCGCCTGAACCCCCAGGGAAGCCCAGAGAAAAACGTAACTAATACTAATCAGAGCTTGCTGGGGTGTTGGAGTCACTAACAAACAAATGCTTGCTTTCTGGGATGTCCTGATACGTTTTCTGAGGTCCAGCTCTAGTTTTTGAACAATGGATTTACTTCGGTGGGCTCCAGAGAGGGTCCCTCAGACTAGAGGCTTTGTAAGCTGATTTACTAGAATGTGGACAGGAAATCTCAGGCCCTCTTTGTGCATATTTTTTCTCACTCTGTTTAAAATTGCTCTTTACTGGTGTGTTTTGTGACGTAGCTGATGTATTTGTACAGTGGGCCTGCTTTCTATGTCTGTCTGCACAGGTACACATGGATAGTTCACAAATACATATTGTCCGTTAGGGATTCATGCTTAGTGATTTTTACTGATGAGGTGATGTGTAGGTAAGAAGTGTAGCGACCGTTGGATTTGTTGGGGGGGGGCTACCCTGTCACTAGAACAGTCTGAAGGGGTCTTCCGGATAGGTGTAGCAGAGTGACGTGTGTGTGTCTGGTTGAAGAAAGCAAAGCCAACGTGAAAGTTCACAGCAACAAGCAGTGGCGCTTTGCTGCACCCCCTCCACCCCCAGCTCTGTTGTGATAGACTCACCTGAGTTTCGGGGCTTCCGTCTCCTGGCCCTGCTTGTAACCAGTGACCTCACGTAGCTAGTGTGTGTGATCAACATGAGACATTGTCTATTCAGTTCCTGCACTTCTGGATGAAAAGGTGCTTATCTAGACTCTCCCCCACCTCCCTTTCTCTTCTCAGCACGGGTGCAGGATTTTTCGAGTGTCTCTTAGCTGCCTGTTTATTTTGTGCATGTTTTTCGGGGGTGGGTGGGAGGTAGAAGAGACAGAACATGTCATTTACCGTCATTTACCGTCATAACTCTTCTGAAGTGCCCAGCTCAGTAGCGTTCAGTGTATCTCCAGAACCTGCTCAGCTTTGAGAACGGAAACTGTGTATCCATCCAGCAGCAAGCGCGCCTTTCCCTTCCTCCCCGCAGCTCCTTGCTAGTCACTGTTCCCTGCTGTGTCCCTGTGAGCACGACCACTTCAGAGCCCTTCAGAGCCCCTGCTGTGTTCTTCAGTGGCTGGCCATGTCTGTCGTTTCAAATAAAATACAGAAACCTCTGTCTCTTGTTCCCCCCAATCAGATAGTTACCTCCTCCTCCTGCCTCTTCTCCTGTCTTTCCTGTCTATCTTTTCCTTTCCCTCCCGGAGATCAACTCTCAATTGTATATAAGTCAGAAGGCGTGTAGCAGAGCTAGGGACTTCCTGGCTGTCCAGCAGTTCAAACTCATGCTTCCATGTGATCCCTGGTTGGGCAACTAAGACCCCATATGCTGCCCAGCGTGGCCAAAAAATTTAAAAGGGAAAAAAAAGAACATAGGAGAACTAGGATCTGCTGCCTGTCTTTCAAACCTCCTGAAGGCTTCTCATCACCATCCTTGACCAAATGGTACCTTTCATGTCTAAATGCAGAGAAGCGAGGTCAGGTGTGGGTGAGCAGGCTGTGTCCTGGGGGAATAGGGGGGCATCAGCGCCCAGCAGCGGGGCTGCGGGCCCCTCCCCACGTGGAACCCCCTCCATGTGGACCCCTGCCCGCGGACCCCCTCCCCACACAGACCCCTCCTCACGCGGACCCCCCCGTGGACCCCCCTACGTGGAACCCCCTCCATGTGGACCCCCTCCCCACGCAGACCCCCTCCCCACGCGCACCCCCCCCATGCGGACCTCCCCCCACGCGGACCCCTCCCCATGCGGACCCCCCCCACGCAGACCCCCCCGGTGGACCCCCACGCGAACTCCCCCCGTGGACCCCCTCCCCACGTGGACCCCCCCCACGGACCCGCCCACGTGGACACCTCCCCCCGCCGCGGACCCCCCTCCCCACGCGGACCCCTCCCACGTGGACCCCCCGCAGGGAGCACCATCATGTACGGGGCGCTGCTGCTGTTCGAGTCGGAGTTCGTGCACATCGTGGCCATCTCCTTCACGTCGCTCATCCTCACGGAGCTGCTCATGGTGGCCCTGACCATCCAGAGCTGGCACTGGCTGATGACGGTGGCCGAGCTGCTCAGCCTGGCCTGCTACATCGCCTCCCTCGTGTTCCTGCACGAGTTCATTGGTAAGGGCCCTGCCCGCCCCCGGCCGGGGCACACACACAGCCTGCCCAGCAGGCCCAGGGGCCTCAGCTTGGGAGGGAGGCGGGCCCCTCGTGGGCTGGGCCCTGTGTCCAGCAGGCCTTTGCACTCAGCAGCCCTCCTTGTCTCACTGGCGTCCCGTGGAGCAAGGCACTGTTGATAGTCGGCCTCCTGGAACTGAGGCCGGTGGGCGTGATCTCAGTGCTGAGTGTGGTCTTTAAACCACGCCCCGTGCCCGCTTGCTTAGAAGGGGATTTGTTTAATGCGAGGACCTGTTGGGCTTTCTCCAGGGAGCTGGTTCACCGTGCTGGGCTCCGTGGAGCTGCGGAGCTGGTGAGCCAAGTCAGGCTTGCTGGAGAGTAAGGGATTGTCAGCAGGACGTAACACGGCTGTTGGCTTGAGAAGCTCTGCCTTATTGCAGAGGCATCTTCCATCCTGCCTCTTGTTTATCAGCAAACTGCTCCTTAAGAGTTTGATACAGCAGCATTCCCACGGAAGATGAAGTCTTAGAACAGCTTTACACTTGCTTGAAAAGCCTCCCTGAATGGGTTTTGTGAGCACCTACATGTGCATTTCAGCAGCTTGAGTCCGGGGAGTCACAGAGGCTTGCCAGACGAGCCTGCCCCCAGGAGCTTCAGTCATCGCTTTAGACGTGGACCTGCCCTAGGACTGGGCAAGCAGCCCATGGGTGGGGCCTTCGGCGTGGCACTTAGTAGGTGGTTACTCAGTGCCCCTGCATTTCCCCAGCTTCTGCTCAAGAGGCAGGGGAGATGCGCCCAGTTCTGCTGGTACTCACTAGCTGTCGCTCCTCTCGCAAAAAACCACCTAACCGCAGGGACGACTGTCCTGGAGCCAGGAGGGGATCTCACGCCAGCGCCCCCCTACCCCTGCCCCGCCCAAGGTCATGCTCGTCCTGACCAGGGGCCTCCACCGCCTTGTTCTGCCCTCAGACCTGGCTCCGGCTTCTGTGACTGTCGCCAAGATGAAGGCAAAAAGCCGCTCGGAAGTAGAACCATGTATTCGAGCCTCCCTTTCTGCCAGGTTTAGAGAGAAAAACCTCCAGCTGTCAGATTCCAAATCGAAAACACCTGGAAGGGCCCCCTCCCACCCCATGCCATAGTTTTCGTTTCCCAGTTGTTGAAAGTAGCATTTCACGGAAGATCCGGAAGCTGCAGAAGCAGGTCAGGGAGGAGGGGAGCGCAGCTGTCAGGCCGCCGGCCGGGCGCCCCCCCCCCCCCGCCCCCACCCACCGCTGTGCTCTGTCTCCCCGCAGACGTGTACTTCATCGCCACGCTGTCCTTCCTGTGGAAAGTGTCCGTCATCACCCTGGTCAGCTGTCTGCCCCTCTACGTCCTCAAGTACCTGCGACGACGGTTCTCGCCTCCCAGCTACTCGAAGCTCACGTCCTAGGCCGAGTGCGGGAGGGGACCCCGGGCTGCGCACACGCCTGGCGGGCAGAGTCCAAGCTGCTTCCTGTTGACCACCGCCCGGGGACTGTGCAGGCCCACCGCTGAGGCTCTGGGCTTCCGCAGAGCCCCGGCCTGGCACACGCGGGAGGCAGGCGCCCGAGGGCCCCCGCGGGCCTGTCTGAGCCCCTGGCAGTTCACGGAGGACTGAACGTGACTCTGAAACCCCGTGGCCCAGCCCAGAGGTTGGCGCGTGCGTCGCCGTGCAGGCTTCCTTACGACTTGAATTTCATTGTCCTGTGCTAAAAGTTTCTGTCCAGTTGAAAACCATAGAGGGTTTCTCGTTGTTTTAAACCATCCCAACGTGTGTGCACTTTTTACATCTTTCTGCCCTTTAAAAAACTGGTTTCAGAGAAGGAGAGAGCTCCTGGTGTTGGTTTTGGGGAAAAGATGGTGCTGTTTGGTTAAAAAAGTTAAGCAGACGGTAATCTTAGTTTTGAAACGCTAAATATCCTTTCTAAGGCAGCCTGGCTTGTCGAAACGGCGCTGGATTCCTGGAATTACAAAAAAGCCATGAGAAGGGGGTGAGAGAGGCACGTTATCCTTCCCCCAGCTCAGGGTCTACAGCCCCAGCGTTCACGTTAACGTCACCTACCACCTCGTAAAAGAATTTCAAAGGTGTTATCTTGCTTCGTTTGGACCTGGTAATAATTACAAACCCAGTGGCTATCTGAGGACACCCTGGGACTTTTTTCTTTTTCAGCAGGAAACATGCCACTGGGTGGCCCCTCCACGTGCCAACAGCGTGACAAGACACTCAGCTAATTCTTTAGACCACGTCACACGTGTGGCTCAGACCCTCCGAGTCCGAGGTGGAAAGGTCAAGGATGGGGGTCTTGACGTCCACAGGAGTCTGTTTCCGGTTCGGAGGAATTGCTGAGGACGCAGTGACAGAGGGGGCCATGTTTTAGCGTGTTGTGGGTCATCAGTGGCAGCTCTGAGTGAGGAGCTTGGGGCGGGGGGAGGCCTGGACTGCAGCTTTGCGGTCTGGGCTTGCTTGCACTGCCTCCGGATTTCAAGGGAAGCTTGCTCAAAGGCGGCCATGAGTGGGGATTCCTCTCCCCAACTCGGGTGGGGCCCTGTGCGACTGTTTCTTATAAAGCCATGGCTTCTTGTTTCAGAGGAACAAGAGACTTTGCAAGCCCTGGCCGTGGCCCGGCAAAGCTTTCTTGGGTTTTTGAGTCTCTCCCTCCAGAAGCCACATGTGTGTGCCAGAAGGGTTAGGTTGGCGGATCTGCAAGAGCTGATCATGCTTGAGATCTTAGATTTGTGATTAATTTTTTCTGACTGCATTCCCTGCAGCTCTTTGGCCTGGTTCTTCTTGTGCTTCAGAGGTGTAAGTTATGGCCACCTCCCCCACGGGTAAGCCCGCTTTTGGATTGCTGGGGACACCAGGTCCTTGCCTTTGGACCGCTTGATACACTGATGTATTTCCGTTGCCCTCTTAAAACTTTATAGAATGACAGTAAGTTGCAGGCGTTGCTAAACTGACTATGACATCACTTCTATTTTTGTTTTCAAGATTCTGCAGTTTTGCGAGATTTTTTCCCATTCTGTCCCAGCCATTTCTGCCCCACAGGAAATAAATGTTGCATTAAATGAATGGTTATTTAGGAAGAAGATCTTGCTCCAAAACTCTGAGGAAGAATGAGCCAGTCTGGCGTCTTTGCTGGGTGATTTTATGTGGTCTCAGAGGTGGGGCGGGAGGAAGGTGTGCTCAGTGCTCTTGCACCTGTCTGTCTGCCTGGAGGTCAGCCCTGTCGACCTGGGAGTCTGAAGGTCCTTCTCCCCTTTCTCAAGCCCTGACCTTGACCTTGTTCACAGACAGGTGATGGCTTCCACAGGAAGGTCTCCTGGAACCCTCAGTAGGAAATGTTTAGATTAACAGCGGAGATGGGGAATGAAGATGGTCTCTTTGGATTTTTCTTTACTTCCCAACTTTGATTGTGGTGCTTGAGTTGGCTAAACTCCTTACTGGCATCTGAGAGGGAGAAAGGGTCGCAGGGGAGTGGAAGAAGCCGTGCCCGGAAGTCACACGTGCTCCCTCGTGCTGTGCACAAACCCGCTCGTTCAGTCTCTCGACCACACCCCGGTGGAGGCAGCCAAGAGCTGAGGATCCAACGTGCTAGTGGAGACGAGACCGTGGCCACCTCAGAGAGCCACCCCGCCGGCAGGTAGCCTGTTCCCACCGCCCGCAGGAGTGCCGAGTGTCTAGGAAAACACACATCTGCTTCTCACATGCTGGAGACCCACAGGGTGGGAGCCACGAGTCAGCTGAGGGTACTGGATCCTGACCTGCACACAGCAGGCGTAATCCTATAGAGCCAGCGCGCACGGGCGCTTCCCGGCTTAGCCTCTCTGCGGGCAGAAGACAAGGACACAAGCAAAACCCCCCATTTTAGAGGAAGCTCCTGAGTCATAAACCTTGAGCATGAGACTCTGTTCACCGCCTGGGAAGGAATTGAGGACGCACCGCTGACAGCTTGGAGGTCCCCTCACCTTGGAACTCAGTGGCCCCAAGGCTCCCACAGCCAGTTTGATTGGAAGCCAGAGACCCCCTCCCCCCCCAGCACACAGGCACAGTGCTATTTAAATACTTTCCTTCCAAGTTTAAAAACAAGAATGACACGTCCTCCTGCCCGTCAACAATACTAGGTCTTTCTTTTGTAATTGATGGTGGTTCTTGTCTTTTTGGTGACGGGGTGCATGGAGGCAGCTGAGCCGTCCGATTGGTGTGTCTTTTCCCGCCTGTTCCCTCCTCCCTTTCTCTAGGGCAGTGACCGGACGAGCTTCTCTAGCTCGAGTGACTTCCTGTCTCCGCCTGTCTTGATGCCGTTTTGAGAGCCTGTGTGTGCTCGTGTGTGTTGCCAGTGGAGCCTGGTGAGGCTGGCCACACTGACTCGGGCTGCTTGGGGCAAAGGACATTTCCCCGAAGTGAAGAAGGGCACCCCGGGGAGCAGCTAGACTTTGGAGCCGGTCCATCTGTTCACAGCTGCCTGGAGCTGGGGGGCCAAGAGCTGAGATTCCTCCCACTTCATTGTATCCAGATCCCAGACTGACTTTCCTAGCAAAACCCTTTTTTGTAGCAGTGATGTTAAATACCAGCGTCTGCTTACCCTTTTCCCCGTATGGCTTCTGCTGAAAATTTAGACTATACTGACAGTACTTTTGAATGTATTTTGAGCTTTTGTGCTCACTGGGAATTGACACGATCATGCCTGTTTTTCTTTCTCCAGACCTTTGCTCTCATGCTTTGTTTCGTCTTTGCTAGGGTGGGGATGCAACGCTCTTGCGCGTTTATGGGGCAGCATTTTAAACCTCCGCCAACATTGCAAATGGGACCTAAATGTTCTTCTGCTCCATCCTTTTTAAGGCCAACACCCATCAGCCATTTTTATCTTTGACCTTTTTTGTGTGTGTGGAATGTGTGTGTGTGTGAGCGCATGATGTCACCTCAAGAGTTTCAAAGACGTACTTGGTTTTCACTGTGTTAAAATCCTGTCAGTCATGGTTTTCTTTTTCATTAAGAAATATGCAAGGAGCTTTGCAAAGGCAAGACTTTATTTCTCTCACCTTTTAACATAAAGCACTTTTTTTTTGTCGTTTATATATACTTCTTAGGAAATAGTTCCATGAATTATGTCCATTCTATCTTAGAAAAATGAGTGTATGTTATGCTTTTGTACAAAACCTGGAAGCACCTGAGCAGTGTGGCAGTACTTGGGGATTTGCAGTCTTCTCCAGCCAGCGCCTTGCTCCAGGGAATCTGGTCTTCTCTGTCACAGTGTGGCTGGGGGCACTGTCTGTTGGTGTTGCTGGGCAATGTCAGTGAATATTGTATTTGTTGGGGGGCAGCTGGGGGAGGGGGCATGGTATTTGCAAAAAAAAAACAACTGTGGCTCATTTATTACTTTGTTGCGATGGGTCTGTCTGTGAATTCCTCTAGGGCTCCTTGACTTCCTCATTAGTAGACTGTCTGTAATCCTCTCGGCAAATATTCACCAGGACAGCGTTTTTTTGATTAGAGAGAAGCTCTGGTACAGAACTTGAATTTAGCAGGAACTCCCAGATGATTTAAATTCTTGATGCCGTGATGACACACACGTGATCCTGCGTGATTCTGAACGGTTCTGTTTTGTCTGCCAGCGTGGCCCGTTGCTGTTGCCCAATAAAGCTTGTGTACTTTATGCCTTCGGGGATCATTTTAATTTGTGCAGAAACATGAAATTCTGGTGTCAGAATGAGAGCTTTTTATGATAATGCTCCTATTTTGTGTGTGTCTTGTGGTACATAAAAAGTAAAGAGCTTTTTCTCTGGGTGAAGAACTGTTTCAATTTCAGCAAAAACCCCCACAAATCCATGCATTATTTATTATTCTGTACTGTTGCCTATTCCAGACATGTTAGAACTTCAAAAAATGATCTCTATTAAAAAAGGCAAACATTTATTTTATGATTCATATTTTATTTATACCCACAGTCTTTGATTGTTTTGAGTATGTTTTATTGGGGGCTTCCCTGATGGCTCAGTGGTAAAGAATCCGCCTGCCAATGCCGAAGACACGGGTTCAATCCCTGAGTCAGGAAGATTCCCCCAGAGGAGAAAATGGCAACTCATTCCAGTATTCTTGCCCAGAAAATCCCATAGACAAGAGTAGCCTGGCGGGCTGCATACGGTCCGTGGAGTCACAAAGAATCAGACACAGCTGAGCAACTAAACACCAACCTTTTGTTAAGTGATCGAGGATTCAGGATCCCATGAAATAAGTCACTGAAGTTTTAGGGAAAAGAGGTTTTGAAGCTATTGTGTAGAATGCAGGGGGCATTGTGTTTCATTCAGCATGTTTGTCACCAGGGGCGATGTTGTCCTGCAGGGGACACGGGCAATGTCTGAAGTCATTTTTGGTTGTCACAGCTTGTGGGGTGTGCTCTGCTGGGATCCAGTGAGGACCGTGCAGGGATGCCGCAGGTCACCCTACATGTCACCGGGCAAGCCCACCCACCACAGAGGATCACCCAACCCAGCATCCGAAGCGGCTGAGAAACCCACCCGCAACCTGCACGCGTCAGTTTTGCCCTTTGTAGGAGCCTTCATTTCCAGAGGAGCCCAGCAGTAAAACTCCTTGTCTCAAGAAGCCAGTTAGCATCCAGCGGGCCAAATGTGTTAATTAGCAGCTCTTCGCAGTGCAGGCTGCTGGTGTCCTCTCGCTGGCTGTCAGCTGAAAGGGCCGTTCTCGGTTTACGGATTAGAGATGGGATTTTACATTAGCTGTGCCCGCGTCACCAGCGGCTCCCTGGGCCCATGTGGGACGCATGCGCTCCAGGGCAGAGGGACGGTACTTTTCCTAACCGCATGCGGTCGATGTAAAGGCTTCAGACCACATTTGCCTGCTGTGAAATTCCACGACCGTGCAGGCACTGCTCCCGCCGCGCCGCTAGGGGGCACCTGAGGATCAAAAGACCTTTCTATTTCCTGTTTTCACCAGCCTGCCGGGCCCTCCATACCCGACTGTTCTGTTTAAAGATGCTGCTTTCATAGCTTCAGAATTTTATTTCATGGCCAACGGCTCCGTTAAAAACAGACATTTCTTTTTATGTTGTTGACCGGACTGTTTTGCTGGACTTAGCTTGAAAAAAAAAAAACAAAAAACAGCAAGATGGGAGCAGGGTGAGATGAATATTTATTTGATCTCGGATATTTGCATTTTTGAATAATTGGCAACTGAGAAGCCTTGCCCTCCTCGCTGCTCTTCTGGCTAATAAGGTTTAGAGACGAAATGTTCCATCACCCCAAGTACTTTAGCTGTTTTTGTTATGAAACTTTTCAGGGTGACATGAAACCCTGCGGTATTTGTGAGCTGATCTGTAAATGATGGATTTGCTCACCTCAAAATAGAACTGTAGTCGCTCCAGACTTTCCACAAGTCGGAGCACAGTAACAGAATTCATTCAGGACTTGCTAATTTCCTACTTTAAATGGGTTACATAACAGAACGGTCCCGCCTTCTCGCCTCTCAAAACTACCCATGAAGTGATGGTGAGATATATCGTTAAAAGCTAGAAATAGCTTTGCTAAACTCTGGGAAAAAGATGAGGTGTTTTTTTTTTCTTTTTCTTCTAATAGTCCCCCCTTCCCTTTCTTCATCCAAACATTGCATAATGTTTAAAAAAAAAAAAAGTCAAATCTTTCCGTGGGATTTAATTTCATTCTCCATGTGGCTGTGGTCGGAGGGGTAACTTAAGTACTTTGGGGGCTGGCAGATTTTTGGAGGGTCACGCACACCCGGATCGGTTTTCATCTGAAGCTTTAGCAGAGAAAGACACCCGATCCTGGGGTTTTTCCCTTCCTCCCTCCCTCCCCGCACTGCCCCACCCCGCCCTTTTGTGGATGAGTTATCTACAACGTAGCATCTTTTCAGAAAGCCTGCCTTCTTGTAGGAATGCCAGAGTAAGGCCACACTCCACTTTCCATATTGAAGTTTTGATTTTGAAATGGATTTGCCTTAAAATTTGGGGTAACTGAATCATATGTAAGGTCCCCAGCCCCACAACCTACGCTCAGTGACCAGCCAGGTCTCATATCTTAGAACTCAACCTGCAAGTTCTTTTGCTTACATTGGGAGTTTGATGTTTCCAAGAGATTTAAGAACTTTTTTTTTCCCTTTTATTGGGTCTAGATAAACCCACGAATATATATTATTTTACTTCCCTTCCAGAAAGATTGCCGAATCCAAAAAACAAGGGATCAGAGTTCTGTGGAATATGCTGATATTTTCATTTATTCTTTTGCTAAATATTTACTGAGCACCTACTATGTGCTGGGTACTGTTCTTTGGGCTGGAGGCACAGGGGAGAACAAGATGGATAATCCCTGCCCTCATAATGATTATCGTCTTCTGTGTGGGAGAGACGGGACATGCAGATAGAGACTCCAATGTCCTCCAAAGGAAGCAGGGTGAAGGGGAGACAGAGGGATGGTCTTGTATAAGTAAGGAGAGAGGAAGTGATGGGGGTCGGAGAAGAGCCCTTCGGGGTGGACTGCTGGCACAGAAGCCTGAAGGATGGGAGGAAAGGAACCGGGGGAAGTGGTGTTCAAGTAGCAGGGTGTGCAAAGGCCCTGGGTTTGAAAAGGCTGGGTGTTTTGGAGGAGCAGAAAGGAGGGCGCATGGCCAGAGTGCTGGGATGAGGGCGGGGAGGCAGGTATACCAGCCCCTCCCCCGTCCGTGGCATCCAGACTGAGTGCTATGAGACCCAAGCAAGCATGTTAAAGTTGGCTCGTGAGTGTGGCAGGAGCTGAACTGTGTCAGAGGGGCCCATCATATTCTCTCTCTACTGCCCACTGACCCATCCCTGCCTGTCTCTGTCTCCACCTCTGTGTTCCAAGGGGGTTCCGGCAAGACCATTCCCACCAGAGTCAGCCCTCTCCCACGCCCAGTCTTTCTGCACGACTTTATTGGCATAAGCGACACTGTTATATAAGGGGAGAAGAAGCTGGTCCTTGGCTAAAGTTTCCTCTTGCTTTTCCAGCAGATACTACAAAGGGTCTCTGTTCAGCCCGACCTGGGGTGCTGTGGGCAGAGCTGATTGTTCTCAGGCAAGCCCTGGAAAGCCGGGCTCCCCTGATGGAGAAGGTGACTCTGAAGGAAGAACCAATAGAAGGTACTTAACTGGGTCACATTTCTCTGAAGCTGCCACATTTCTTGAGTGTGCCCATTTGGGCTGGATTTCGAAGAGGAAGCCCTTTGCAGTCATGAACTGCGTGCGGGAACCCAGGCTGTGTTCAAATTCCTCCTGAAGAAAGAAAGAATAACGAGAAACAGGCTGTGGAAAAGAATGTAGTTAGTGTCTTAAAGATGGGCAAATATTCATTCTCATTTGTCCTTTTATGTGAAACAGATTTTTTAAAAGGCAATTGGAGTAGCGAACAACATCCAGAGCCCTGCTGATTTGAGTGGGGCTGAGGGTGGGGGCTCCCCCTGGCCCACACGACTAATCAGACCCAAGAAAAGAGGTGAGTTGATTAGCCTACAAGTCGCACAGGAATTCTTCAAAGACGCGGCCAGTAATTAGAGTGTAAGATGCTGCTCGCTATGCGCATAACTTAGCATGATTTTATTAGGCAGCTCATCACCACCAGAATTAAAGAAAATCAAGCCAGAAAAAAAAAAAAAATCCGCTAGCCAGGCAGCCTGATGCAGACGTGGAGACTCTCGCTCCAAAACAGCTTCATGCTTGAGAGAGACACCGGGGGAAACGCCACCTTTCTTCTGGGCCTGATGTGGGCGGGAGGAGAAATGAGTGCAATAGCCTTTTAGGGGATGGGCTGGAATTTGGTCGGGGGGCGGGGGGGCGGGCAGCAAAGAGCACCATGCCCTGGACCCAGCTGGGATGAGACAGACCCGAATGCCCATCCCCACACCTACTGAGTGAACTGGGGCGGAAGCCTTAAGTTCTCTGAGCTTCAGTTCCTTGCCTGCTGTTAGGAATGGGAGCCCCGCCTGGGAGGCCAGCCTCGAGGCTCAGGACGCAGCTGTGGTCTTCATTCCAAGCGGAGGGCAGGCTACAGATAGGAGGTCGGGAGTCTCTTCCAAGCTCCAAGTCTTTCATAGAAATGGGCTAATGTGCATGCTGTTTTCCCGACCTTGAGGTCACCTGTGTGGATAGAGTTTTTGAAAGATTTCAGACTGGGGACAGAGGTCCTATCCCACCGTGACTCTCGCCACGCCTTCCTTGACTTCACAGGTGCTTTCCCTTTGGAAGGCCCTGGTCTGAGCGGCCCCTCTTCCCCTACCCGCTCCTTCCAAGAAGCCAGTACTCGGCGTAGGACGCCCACCTGCCCGCCTTGCACGGGGCTAACCTGGGCATCCCTGCCCGGGGCTCACACCCCTGCAGGACTAGGGGTAGATGGAGCCAAAGGGGCCGTCCCCCAGGCTCTACAGACTCAGCAACTTGGGGTGGAGAATGAGAGTGGGTCAGTCGCTGGGTTGGCAAGTCATTTACCACGTTTTGTTTTGTTTTGTTTTAGCATGAAAGCAGATTAATAGAGCAGAGGGCAAAATCTGCTTGAGTTTGAAAATATAAACCAGGAGACTTGACAGAAGTGAAGGGGGCGTGGGTGACGGGAGCCCTGCTGGGGGTGGCTTCCTCCTGGGCGGGGCTCTTGGGGGTCGTGGAGGGGCGGCTCGGGAGGGGCTGACTTCCGGTTTCGTCCTCAGCCAGCCCGGGACCTGGCCTGTGGCGAGGGTTCCATAAACCTTTGTGACTCTGAGTTTGCTTTTTTATGGTGGTAAAACATACCCAAAGTGTACCATTTTAAACCTTTTAAAGTGTACGGTTCGGTGGCATTAAGTCATTGAGTTGTTTTTTATTTTTATTGGGATGTAGTTGATTTACAGTGTTGTGGTCCCTGAGTTTTAAGAGTGGGCTCTGGAAGATTCAGGAACCGGACGTGCAAAAAATGGGCCTTGCTGTGTTGCGGCGTTTTACGCTTGCAAAGTGCTTTCCCACCTGTCCCTGCTTCTGTGATTAAGAGGTGGTGGTATCCTCGTTTTGCAGATGAGAAAAGTGTTGAGAGAGACTAGGGTTGAAGCAGGGCCAGCGAACCACATAAGTATTCACAGCACTGTTCACAGTTGCCACAAAGGGGAAGCACTCCAGCCGTCCATCAGCTGATGAGCGGGTGAACAAATGTAGTGTGTCCATCACTAGGGAATGCTGTCCACCCTTAAAAAGGAGCGAGGCTCTGACACATGGCACGACGTGGATGGACCCTGAAAACAATGCCGACTGAAATAAACCAGTCGCTATAGGCCACACAGGGCTTCCCTGGAAGCTCAGCTGGTAAAGAATCCGCCTGCAATGCAGGAGACCATGGTTCGATTCCTGGGTTGGGAAGATCCGCTGGAGAAAGGATAGGCTACCCACTCCAGTATTCTTGGGCTTCCCTGGTGGCTCAACTGGTTAAGAATGTGCCTGCAATGCGGGAGACCCGGGTTTGATCCCTGAGTTGGGAAGATGCCCTGGAGAAGGGAAAGGCTGCCCACGGCAGTATTCTGGCCTGGAGAATTCCATGGACTTTATAGGACACAACTGAGTGACTTTCACTTTTAAAGGCCACATATTGTGTAATTCCATAGTTATAGGAAAAGTCCAGAAGAGGCGAATCTATAAAGACAGAAGGTAGACTGTTGGGAGGTGGGGGTGACTTCTAATGGGCATCTTTGGGGGATGATGAAGATGTTCTAAAATTCGATTGTGATGATGGTTGTACATACACTGAAACACATGTAATTATACACCATATAGGGGTGTATAACTTCTATTATATTTTCTACTATATAATGTGTGTCAATTCTGCAAAAAGACAAAAGCCAAGCCCTGCCAGACTGCATCCAGAGTGGCTGGGCCAGTTTCCCATTCCGCAGCAGCAACATGAGGGTTCTGCTTGCTCCGTACCTTCGGCAGCGCTTGCTGTTGTCCTTTCTTTTTGTCGTTCTGATAGACGTGTGGTGGTCTCTCTTCCTGCTTTTTGACTGTATGTTCCTAACGTTTGATGACATTGAACATCTCATCATCTCCTTGGTTGCCACCCACGTCTTCTTTGGTGAAACATTCCCATTTTCTTCTTGTTGAATTCTGAGAATCCTTTGTGCGTTCCAGATGGACGTATATTGTTGATTATGTGATTTGCAAAAAGAAAGTTTCCCCCACCTTGTAGTAGCTTGTCAATTCGTTGTCTTTGTCACCAATATTTCTCATCTAGCCACTCCTGGGGGGTGCATGGTGGTATCTCATTGTGGTTCTAATTTGCATCAGATCATTTCTTAGCCTGTCATGTGGGGTCTTGGTTCAACAGCAGCTCTGGTTTTGTGCAAAGTGCTTTATATACAGAACCTTTCTGAAGAGGGAGAGACTGTCATTATCTTTTCTGCCAGCAAGGTTTGAAGAGATTCAGTGACCGGCTCAAGGTCACACAGGTCCTAGTTAAGAGATGGGGAAGGATAGGAACTCAGGTCTGTCGTCTTAAAGACAGCTGCCTGTTTGGAGCTATAATCCCCTTCAACCCTCAGCAGCCTGACTTCTGTCCAACAAGCTGCACTCTGTAATGCTTTGTCATGAGAGGCTGAGAAACGCCAGCGAAGATGACGCACGCCCAGTCTACCTGACTCCCGTCATTCCCAGGGCCCTTCTCACCTCCACCCCTGACATGGCAGCTCCCAGGAAGTTGCCACATTCTCCGGCTGCTGTCATTGTGGCTGTCCCCACCTTCTAATTATGAGCAGAGTCAGCCCTGAGATGGGGTAGAGGCCTCAAGTCATGAGTCATCTCAGGGATGTTGTCATAAGGAAGAGCTCCCCTAGGGTGAATAGGGGTACCATTCAACATTCACAAGCACCTGCTGGATGCCAGGCAGCTTCTGGGCCCTGGAGATGTGGCATTCATGGCCCCCGCTTTGAGGGAGCTTTTGTCTTATTTGGAGGAGAAACAAGCATCATTAAATCTTTGATCAGAGATCCCTTCTCAGAGAGGCCTTTCCTGACCACCGTATCTGACTTGCCCTGTAGCTCCCTAACACTTTGCCATGCTCAGTAGCTCAGGCATGTGACCCCATGGACTGTAGCCCACCAGGCTCCTCTGTCCATGGGATTCTCCAGGCAAGAATACTGGAGTGAGTTGCCATGCCCTCCTCCAGGGGATCTTCCCGACCCAGGGATCGAACCTGTGTCTCCTGCAAGAACCCCTTACCCTGCTGTATTTGTCCTCAGGCACTTAGGACTATTAGAGCCTTTTTTGTTTGTTTGTTTGTTTTTCTTTGTTTTTTGTTTTTTTTCCAGTATTGCCCACTAAAATGTATGCTCTTGACTTATTTGCTCTTCTGAGTACCTACATTTTTTTTTCCAGTATTGCCCACTAAAATGTATGCTCTTGACTTATTTGCTGTTCTGAGTACCTACAAAAAGGTCGAACACAGTGAGTGTTCAATAAATGTGGAGTGAATAAGTGAAGTAAGCAAATAAGGTAGTTGCATTTTGCAATGATGACTCTGATGAAATCCAAGCAGGGTATCATTAGGGAGACTGACTGGAGTGGGGTAGGGGTGAGGGATAAGGACTGTATACAGCTGTCTCAGACTTGGTGGCCAGGGGTGGTGTTCTGGGAAAGATGAATTTTGAGCTTGAATCTGAAAGTCGAAAGGAACCAGGATTCGTAGGTATGAGAAATAAGAGTATTGGAGGCAGAGGAAAAGCATGTGCAAATGCCCTGTGGCAGGAAGTTCTCAGGGTATTGAGGAAGAGAGAGAAGAGCCACGGCCCCCAGGGCTGATGGGTGGCAGGAAGTGAGCATTGTTATCTAGTAGGAAGGCATCCGTTTACCGCCCTGGGGCTGTCTCCACCAGGCCGGAGCTCCGGCCTTCTGACCTTTCCTGGCCAGCTTAGACAATGGACCTGCTGAAATTTCCATAGATAGAAATGTCAAGGATGTGACTCTTGCCCCAGACCGCACTGCTCGCCCCAGGTATGACCGATCATTTCTTCTCCAGGTCCAGGGTGTGGCTTTTGGTAGCTGGATCAAACCATGAGGAAGCTCTTGATTCTTGAGAGAATATCCACTGGGCTCAGGAGACGCCTCTCACAAAAGAAACTTCCGTGAACCATGTGGCTTTCAAATAGGGCTGTGTGTGCTCTGTCTTCCACCTGTATTGTCTCACTGAGTCCTCACAGTAACCATGTGGTTTAAGTGGAATTAAACTCCTCTGAGAGATAAGGAGAGCAAGATACACTTATATTCCAGACCTGGCTTATTAACTCACTGTGAAATGTTGGGCAGATAATGTACTCTGAGCCTGAAGGTTTTCATCTGTGCGTGTATGTGCTGTTTGTTTAGTCTCTAAGTTGTGTCCGACTCTTTTGCAACCCCATGGACAATAGCCCGCCAGGCTCCTTTGTCCATAGGCTTTCCCAGACAAGAGTATTGGAGTGGGTTGCCATTTCCTTCTCCAAGTGATCTTCCCGACCCAGGGATCAAACCCTCATTTCCTACACTGGTGAGTGGATTTTTTTTTTTTTTTAACCACCGAGCTACCTTGGAAACCTGAGTGTATGCATGCCTAGCCCCTAATTGATAACGCTCGTTGGGAGAAATAAATGTGTTGATATATGGGAGATGGGCAGCATGGCACATGAGCACATAAAGCCATCCTGTATCAATTACAGCCCCATGATTGCATACAACCAAAATCAGTGGTGGCAAAGCTTAGCCAAGAACTGGGGGAGGGAGGGTTTATTGTCAGACTGGAGCTTGGGCTTGGAACAGACAGAACCAGGATACGCTGGGGATACAGCTAGCAGGAGCTAATCCACCTACAGTCAGCTTGCTTTATCACCTCTGGCTTTATTTAATCCATCAATGGACATGAGTCAATGGACATGAGTTTGAGCAGGTTCTGGGAGTTAGTGATGGACAAGGAAGCCTGGCGTGCTGCAGTCCATGGGGTCGCAGAGTCGGACACGACTGAGTGACTGAACTGAACTGAACCTCACATCACTCCAGAGTCAAAGTCCTGGTGGGAGAATCTGATGAATCCAGTTTGGGTTGCATGGCCAGGTATTTTGACTCACAGTTCCTCCAGATGGTCTACCGTGGGGAAGAGGTAAGTTTTAAAAGGGACTGTTTTTGTTTCACCAAGAAGAAAAGGCAAATGGACGCTTGGTGTTCAAAGAATAACCGTGTTCCTTACAGTAATGATGCTGGCTTTGCCCCTGAGCTCCCTGATCAAAATGTTCCCTCTACTGGGTTTCAGTTCCCACTCTGAAATGAAGGCACTAAGTTCCACACCAGGGTGACTTTCAGGATCTCTGGTAGAATTTTAGAAAAGTGAAGACACGTTCTTTTGATCAGCTTTGAAAACGTGTCCCGGAAGTCCCTCTTACATCTCATTGGCCAGTACCAAGATACACACCCCCTGCTAAACCAATCACTGTTGAGAGAGGAAAGCAGGATGACCAATCAGATTTGACCCCTGCTTTCCATTGTTCACGTGGCTCAGACGGTTAAGAACCTGCCTGCAATGCAGGAAACACAGGTTTGATCCATGGGTAGGGAAGATCCCCTGGAGAAGGAAATGGCAACCCACTCCAGAATTCTTGCCTGGAGAATCCCATGGACAGAGGAGCCTGGTGGGCTGCAGTCCATGGGGTCACAGTCAGACACGACTGAATGGCTAACACTTTTTCACTTTCTCCGAAGCCACCGTGGGAGAGGCAGTTGACTGACCCCAGCATGGCCTGCAATGCGTTCTCTCTTGTTAGACTTTTTGAACCAGTGAAGCTTGGGTGGTGGTCCTGGGGTCCTTCTCAGTCCGGAAATAGCCATAAACGTTGTCTCCTTGCTGCTCCATGGAACAGCCCAGAGGGGCGCCATGTGTCACCTGCCAGGTAGCTTAGCCGCCCCAGATATCAAACCTAGCTAAAATGTGCCAGAGCCAGCGGCGAACCTGGAGAAGAAAGAAACACCAGATGGTAGCATCCAATAAATAAGGATTTGGGCTGAACTGAAAAACAAATCCACCTTGCCAAGCACCATGGCTGCACTGGTGTTGACTTAAGGCAGGTTTTAATTATGGTGCCAAGTAAGCTTGGCTGGGCAGGTTGGGGGCTGTCCCCAGCTCAGCTGTCAACTCTGCTTACCTTTCGGAGAGCTGACAGTTACATGGTGGCACTTTCCCACTCGTGTGTGACCTAACACAGCCACTCGTCTCAAAGGTTGGTAACTAAATTTGAGGTGCTGAAAGAAATATTGCAGTTGAAATAATGCTTTAGGGAACATTTATGCACCTTGGAGTGAATTAATGTCTCGGGGAAAAAAGGCCCTTCTCTAAGCACAAATATATACTTTTCGAATTCCTTTTTAGGCACCATGGATTTTAACAGCAGTGTAAATCAGATTTTACAGGCCACATATTTCAAGTATGGAGTTCATTAAATGTGTGAAATTTGACATTTGCTTCAGGGCGTGGCTAGGGTCCCTAGTAATGAATCACAAATTGTGTCGGGCTTTCTGATCAAGTTCAAGATGCTAAAACCCCTGTGGAGTTGCACAAAGAGGCAATTTCTTTCCAAGCCTTCCCCAGCCTGATTCTCCCTCGAACCTCCCTCCATTGGATCAGATCTTAATAGGCAATGTGGTTCCGCCATCCTTATTCAAATTGAGAATCATGAGTCCCAGGTTCTTTTAATTGATTTCGGGGTGGTGTCAAGGCATTTATTAATTCACTGACCATTTACTGGACACCTACTCTGTGCCAGGCTCCACGTTGGCTCTGGACATGTGGAGGTAAAATAAACAATGTCTTACGTGGTGGAGTTTGCAGTTTGGAGGGGAAATGAATGGAGAATAATTAACTACTTTCACCAATAATTAGGAAGCACCAACTGCAAGAAATGTTATGAAGGAAAAGACTGGGGTGTTACAGGGCCCAGAAGAGATTCACGTCTTCCCCTAATAGGGAGACTTTTTTTTTCTGGGATTATTAGGAAAAGCCTTTCTTATAATGTGATTTATTTACTTAGTTGGTTTTGGCCGGGCTAGGTCTCTGTTGCTGTGTGCAGGCTTTCTCTGGCTGTGGCGAGCAGGGGCCGTTCTCTGCTGCATGGGTTTCTTACTGCGGGGGCTCCTCGTTGCCGAGCGCAGGCTCCAGGACACGTGGCCTCCAGGGCACAGGGGCTCCAGGGTGCGCGGCCTCGGTAGTTGGTGTGCCCGTGCCTAGTTGCCCCGCAGTGTGTGGGCTCTTCCCGGACCAGGGATAGAACTGGTGTCCCCTGCGTCGTAAGGTGGAAGCCCGGAAAAGGCCTACCTGAGAATTCACCGGAGACTTAAAGGATGGGTGGATCTTAGGAGATTAAGAGTAGGGGAGGCGGAATGGAGGGAGAAGAGGTGGTGACCGGGCAGACAGTGTGTCCTGCCCTCATTTAATCAATGACTAAATATTTGTGGACCACTTGTGCTCTGGGTTAGTCATTATGATGGAGAGAAAGATGTGGAACTTGTATCAGCTGAGACTTACGGTTGTAAGTGACTGAAGCCTGGGAATTTCTTGACTCACATATCAAAAAAGTAGAGTAGTATCAGCTTCAGGCATGGCTGGATCTAGGGTGAAATTGCTATCAAGTATCTGCCTCTGTCTCCCACTTTTATTTGATTGGATGTTTGCTTCTCTCTCGGGCAGAACCTCTCCTCCTGGTGGCCTTCACTGGGCCCCCTGCAACTTCTGGCCTTCGTCTTTTTAGCCCGGCCACACCAACAGAGAGAAAGAGACAGAGAAAGCCCTTCTTTCTCAGTAGTTCCAGCCAGAAACCTAGTTCACGTGGCCACCCCTGAACCAACTCCTGTGTTCAGGGGAATGTAGCTCATGCATCAGCCCAGCCTGGGTCACACAATCCCCTCCTGGATGTGGGGCTGGGGGCAGCCCCCAGACCACGTGGACTCAGAGTGGGCAATATGTGACTCCTCTCTCTTCCCCCAAGAAAACTGAGAGTTGAGTTGCCCAGAGAAAAGAAGAGGAATGATGGAAAACCAGAACAACGGACATCCACCACTGGAAGGTTTAACACCACAGTGAGGAAATCCGGTGTTTATCTCAGGAGGCAGTGGGGAGCCATAGAGGGTTGTTGAGCAGGGGAGTGATATTATAACCTGAGCTCTCTTTTGGGAAGACACCCTTGGCAGGGATGGTGGGAGAGGGGTGGGTTGGAGTGAAGGAGAAGAGATGAGATGGTGGGAGAAGAGGCTTTGGTGATGGGTCAGGAGTGCAATGGAAGTCCAGGGTGTGGCAGCGACTGCCTGAGTGGGAAAGGAGCCCGGGTGGGAGGAGGCAGCCGGGTGGGATTGGGACGTGCGGGGAGTAGGCCAGGAGGCCCGGGAGCCTGAGGGGCACTTGTGCAGGGCAGGGAGTTGGGAACCACCACTTGGGGATGGTGGCGTGCTTGGAAGGACGTGACCCCAGGCGAAGACAGGGCTTTGGTAGGAGAACAGAGGGGCCTGGGCTCTCCTCTGCGAGCATTTGGGGGCCACTTGTGAGTCCCGCGGGCATTTGCGTTCTGACTCCAGGGAGGGGTGGCTGTCAGAAGGAGATGCCATTTTCCACAAAACTTTCCAGATGTTTGCTTTGTTGGTTTGCTTTATTTATTTATTTTCAAAGTGGTAACAACAGAGAGAAGGAAAGAAAGGGAAAAAAAAAGAAGCAAAACCGGTGTTGACATGGAAGAGCCCTTGAGGAGAGGGGCCTGGCGAACGCTGGGGAGGCTGGGCGGGGGGTGGGAAACCTGCCCCCCCCGGGACCCTCTGGGGAGTCCTCCCTGACCTCCTGTCTGGGGTCGGCTTGCTCGCTGACCCTTCTCTCCAGACCCTTGCAATCTGTCAGGGAAGGAAGCCACTGGGTTTTCCAGCCACAGTGACTCAGACGCCCCAGGCCTCTCGCCTCCGTCCAGAGAGCAGCCATGAGGCTTCTTCCAAAAGGTCCTCGGGGAGCCACTACCTCCCGCTGAGACGTGTCCCCCCGCCCCGGAACTGGGGCCTGGTGGGGAACACGGCTGACCCAGTGGGACGCACGAGCTTGTGCGCCTCAGTGTCGTCGTGTTGTCACTGAGTTGCGTCCGACTGCGACCCCGTGGGCGCTGAGCTACCAGGGATGCCCAAGCCTCCGTCTGCTCTGTTATAAAATGAGGACTGTGGCTTGGCTACCTCCTAGAATAACGTCCTAAGGAGGAAGCAAGAGAATGCCCAGCAAGCTCTGACCTCTAGGAGGCATTTCTACACAGGAGGTTGGCAGTGGGTCTTTACTTCCGGGCGTGGCGTCCTTGCCAGCAGGAGAAGTCACTCTCTGAAGGAGGACAGTGGAGGCTCCGTGCAAATTCGTCTCGGGCCGCGGGGCTGGTCTGTGCAAGGAGGCAGGGCTGGTGGGTACCTCTGAGCCCTTGTGGGGCGGGACGTCAGTTGAGACATGCTTGGATTCAAGTAACCTGAATTGAAACCTGGCCCAAGCTGGTAAGTTTGCCAGATAAAAGACAAGATGCCCAGTTAAACTGTAATTTCAGATAAACCTTAGGTTTCTTACCTAAGGTTTTCCAAAATATTGCATAGGGCATACCTATACTAAAAAAAATTATCTGAAATTCAAATTCAACCCATGACCTCTGCAAACGTGCAAACTGATCTAAGTAAAAAGCAGTTTATTATGGAAAATGCAATGCGCCGATGTTGCTGACAGCAGGTCCGGGCTTATATCCTTCTATTTCAGGAGGAAAGAGAGAGAATGTATGTGTGGGTGGGAGTCTATTCTCTAATGGTTCACACTAAAGTCCCAGAGCCGGTTCTTATTGGCCTGAGCCAATCATTCTAGATGCTGGTAAGCTGGACCCAGGTCACATGCCCGTCCTCAAAGCTGGGGTGGACGCAGCCCTTCTGAACAGCATGAACTGAGAGAAAGGTTTGATCTCCAAATAGGAATCGGGGCACTATTTCCAGAAGAAGAAGGCAGGGGTGTTGGGGTTGAGGGCAAAGCCCAGGAGTGTCTAGGATGCTCCCAGCAGGCTGTGGGGTAAAGCCCCTCTCACCCAAAGGACCCTGCCGCCCAGTCAGGGTTTAAGGTTGGTCAGGATTGGGACCTGGAGACGGGTGGCTGTGTCCTGGGCTGTGAATTCTCAGGTCTGGGAGGAAAGCTGGTGGCAGAGAGCTGGTGGCCCTTCTTGCAGCCTTCCCTCCATCATTGCTCCCATTTTGGTTTTTAATGAGTTTTGCTTTTCAAGCTGATTATAATGTGTGATTTTAGCTGCCTATCTGACTGCAAACTGAATTAGCACTGAATTAGCAGAAGAGTCACTTTGAGGGAACCTGGCCCAGGACTGATCCAGTGGACTGGCACGTCTTTGCAGAAGGAAGAGAGGAAGGAAGGAGCGAGGGAGGCGGGAAGGGAAGGCAGGGAAGGTGGGAAGGCAGGGAAGACGGGAAGGCGGGGAAGGTGGGGGAGGCGGGGAAGGCGGGAAGGAAGGGAAGGCGGGAAGACTGGAAGGCAGGCTGAACGACAGTAAGCACAAAAGAAAGCAAGTGTGATTGCTCAGTCATGTCCGACTCTTGGCGACCCCATGGCCTGTAGCCTGCCAGGCTCAGGATTCTTGCCTCGGGCTCAAATTCTTGCCATGGAATTTTCCAGGCAAGAATGCTAGAGTGGGTTGCCATTCCCTTCTCCAGGGGATCTTCCTGACCCAGGGGTTGAACCCAGGTGTCCCATTGGAGACAGATTCTTTACCGTCTGAGCCACCAGGTCAATAAAGCATAGTTCATGGAGTATAAACACTCCCCCAGGAGTGATGCCATTGGCTCCTGCTCTGTGAGGCCAGGTTCTATTTGATGACCCTCTTCTTGACTCTCCAGCCGAGGCAGAGCTGCTAGACAAGAGTGGGCTGTAGAAGGCGCTTCCAAGGAAGCATCACATGGTTCCCAAATGGGGCAAATGGAGGGATCTTTCGGAGGGCGTGGATCTTCCCACATCTGCCTGCCTCTGGGAAAAGTTGCCACGCACACATGGGAGCCGGGCAGTTTTGGGGTAAAAAGATTGGGACATTGAAAATGAATGCATCTAAAGTAGTATTAAGTCTCTAGTTTGCCTCTAGAGCTGAGGTCAGTAAACTGGGTTTGTAAAAGGCCAGATAGTCGGTATCTTCAGCTTTATAGGCCGTGTGGTCTCTGTTGTAACCCAGTTGCACCACTTTACCATTTTGTCAGGGAAGAAGCCAGAGACAGTCCATACATAAACATACATGGCTATGTTTCAATAAAACTTTATTTATAAAAACAGGCAATGAGCCAGATTTTGTAAGTTTGTCAACCCCTGGGCTAGACCAAAGCAATTGTTGCAACAGTTAGTTGTCCAAGTCCGGGAGCTGGTATTTTTTTTCAAGTCAATTTTGCTAAGTCCCAATTTGCATATAGTGAAATGCACATTTTAAATATACAGCTCAGTGTCCTTTCACCTCCCGTCCCCGCCCCCTACCCCATCAAGACACAGACCACCTCTGCTGCTCTTGCTGGTGACCCCACCACCCGTGCCACCAGCCATTGCTCTGAGCACCCTGCTATAGACCAGTCGGGGCCGCTTTCAACGTTTCATACAGCGTCTCATTCCGTCTGCAGAAGCTAGTATTCGGAGCCCTTCCGGTCTGTTTCAGGCATCTTTTTGGTCATTGTTGTGATTTTCAAGCGTATCTGAGTTCTCTGACACACTGCCCTTCAAAAGGCGGAAGTGGGCCCTGTCCCTTGGCCCTGGAACGTGGGCTGGACTCGCCGGGTACATCGAGGAGCAGGTGTGGTGGGGTGACTGGAGTGACTTCTGTGATCGGGTCTTTGGACTTCTGGTTCTCTGGCCTCTCTGAGGAGGCCAGCTGCCATGCCCTGAGGATGCTCAAGTGGCTTGAGAAGAGGCCTACATGGGGGAACTGAGGCCGCCCGCCGGCGCCTACAACCCGTGTGCCAGCCACGGGAAGACAGTTCCTTGAACCAGATCCCCCAGCCCCAGCCAGGCCTTCGGATGACTGCAGCCCTGGCCGGCCTGACTTCAGGGCAATCAAGGACCCTGACCCCAAACAAGCTGCTCTCAAATTTCTCACTCACTCTATATAAGAGAAGGATATTTATTGTTTTTTGAAAGTGCTAGATTTTGGGGTGATTGCTTGCGCCTTCCTAGATTACTAACAGTCTCCGATACTTTGCGTCGCCCATCTATCCACATCTATTCACTCAGCAAACATTGACCTTTAATAAATTTTAAACAGTGTATGAAGTTTAATGAAATTTAGAAAGATTTCTATAAAACTTGCTGAAATATTTTTGAGGGCAAACGCTCACCTTACAGAGTATGCTTCAGTCATCTAACAACGATGATTTCTTTGGATTTTTTATTGACGTATAGTTGATTGGCAGTGTCGTGTTAGATTCTGGTATAGAGCGAAGTGGTTCAGTTATACGTTTATATGCGTGTTCTTTTCCATTATGGTTTACTACAAGATATCGACTATAGCTCCCCGTGTCCATAGCAGGACTATGTCTTCTTCAGTTCTACAGGTAGTACTTTGTATCTGCTGATCCCAAACTCCTGATTTATCCCCCCTCCCCACCTTTTCCCTGGTAGCTGTGAGTTTATTTTGTCTGTGAGCCTGTTTCTGTTCATGGGTAAGTAAGTTGATTTGTGTCATGTCTTAGATTCCACATAAAAGTGACATCATACAGTCCTTGTCTTTCTCTGACCTCTGATAATCTCGAGGCCCATCCGTGTTGCTGCAACTGGTATTGCTCCATTCTTTTCGTGTATTCCAGGGTGCATGGACACCGCACCTTCTTTATCCATTTATCTGTCGATGGACATGTAGATTGCTCTATCAACAATGGTTTAATAGCTAGCCCTGCACTGTGAACAGTTCTCGTTTGAGCGTATCTTTAGTACTAACTTTCGCTGCTTTCCCGTTTTGCAGATGAGGAAACTGGCTCCCTGCAAGGCTGAGCCGCTCTCCCAGGCCCCATGCTCAGTCCGCGGCGGAGCTGGATCAGAGCCCAGGCCCACCGTCCTCATCACTGTGCTGAACGCGCCCCTGCGCCGCTTTGCTTGTCTCCAGGGAGACACTCACCACCCACCTGGGGGTCCACCTGCTTCCGCGTCTGTTGCTCTGCAAGGCTTGTGCTCTTCCAGGCCGGTTGTTGTGGTTCAGTTGCTAAGTCGTGTCCGACTGTGACCCCATGGACTGCAGCACTCCAGGGTCTCCTGTCCTTCACCATCCCCCTGAGCTTCCTCAAACTCATGTCCATCGAGTCAGTGACGCCATCCAACCATCTCATCCTCTGTCTCCTCCTCCTCCTCCTCTTGCCCTCTATCTTTCCCAGCATCAGAGTCTTTTCCAATGAGCTGATGCTTTGCATCAGGTGGTCGAAGTATTGGAGCTTCAGAGTCAGCACCAGTCCTTCCAATGAATATTCAGGACTGATTTCCTTTAGGATGGACTGGTTGGATCTCCTTGCAGTCCAAGGGACTCTCGAGAGTCCTCTCCAACACCACAGTTCCGTGCCTTTTCTGTTTGTGTGGTGCTGGACCCAAAGCAGGACCTCAGCAAGCGTGCTTTGCCCGCCTGGCTGATGAGCTGCAGCGGGGATGGATGGATGTGGCCCGTGTTGCCCTGGGAAAGCCTAGGGGTCCTGAACAGCAGTGGCAGTGCCCTTCTGCTTGGGCGTGACTCTGTCCTCCCCGTGGAGGCAGACAGCCCAGAGCCCACTCTCCTGGGCCAGATCACGGCGCGGAACACAGAGAGCCCCGGAGTAAGAACTCTGCTCCCCACACTTGGCAACCCAGAGCCGGCCAACTGGGGTCTGGGATGAGCAGTGTTTATCCTGGAAGGCCCGACCTCTTTTGTAACATTCACTCATTGTTGCCAGGAGCCCAAAAATACCTTTATTAATGGAAAAACAGGGATGGCTCCGCAAAGAAATATTTTGACAAGCCCAGAGGAGCCAGCGGGAAGGTTCAGAGCACATCCTCAGGAAGCCGGGGCTCCTTATCTTCTCGGGAGCCCGCCGGGGGAGGGCAGCACGCTTCTCCGGCCGAGTTTCCGCGCTGGGCCCTCAGGCTCGGCTCCCTGGGCTGGATTGTGCTGAGGTGGCTCCTGCAAGACGGCCGGGTCCACCCCCGGCAGAGATGCAGCTCCCCAGGGCTCAGTGGCGTCATCCTGGGTAACTGCCCCATCCAGGCATTGCCCTTTGTGGCCCGTTCCCTCTGACTGCACCAGGGGACTGGAGCTGCTTCTAGACAGCTTTCTGGACTCCCTGGTACGGAGCAGAGCCTCCTTGGGGAGAGAGATTCGTGGAGACCCAAGGGCTCAGGTAAGAGGTGTCTTCCTACAGTTGCCCTTGCAGAGCCTGAGGCTCCCTAACGTGTGCCACGTGCCCGCTCCTCACCACAGCTCTCCAGTTGGCTAATATTACTCCCATTTTGCAGATGAGGAAACCAAGGTACAGAGAAATGAAGTAGCGTGGTCACAGAGTTGAGCAGAGGGGGAGCCGGGATTTGCAAGGAGCCCAGCTGGCTCTGAAGCCTAACTCTTAACTCCATCCATGGCGATGTTTCTGAAGTGCCTATCTGATCATGTTACTCAGTAGCTCTGTACTCGGTATCTTTATTCGTTTAAAGTAAAATCCACATTGACTAGGGAGCAAGTGTAACTGTTGTACAGAAGACCCACAAACAGTAGGAGATCCAACAAGTTAGACATTTGTTTTTCCCTTACGGAAGAACCTGGGTGGGAGGGCCAGGGCTGCTGTGGAGGGGCCATGATCCTCAGGGCCCTGAGCTGCTTCCATCTGGCAGCTTTGTCTTCTTTAACGCAGTCTCTTCCTCATGGCCTAAAATGGATGCGTGAGCTCCTACCATCAAGTCCCTGTTTTAGCAGCAAGAAAAGGGAAAGTGGACTGTATGTCCTGTCTCTTTAAGGGTTTGATTCTAGGCTCTTCCGCCTAGTGACCTACGGCAAGTCATTTAACCTCTTTCATCATCTTTGAAAAAAATTTGAATTTCTTTCAAAGGTTATGATGGTTGGATGAGTTAATTTATGCCAAACACTTGGAAAAGGGCCAAGTATAAACATTCAATAAATGTTAGTGACTATTATCATTGATGCCGTTTAGACAACACTGTTCCTGATGGTCCCCCCCCCCCTACTCCCCATGACTGGGCTCTGTTGCTCTCACATGTGGTTCATGGCTCTGCAAGCCTCTCCCATTGCAGCCCTAGAACCTCACTCTGTAATGTTGTTGAGGTTTCTTGCCGCTCTGGGTGGAGAGTTTCCAGAAGACACGCACCCTCTCTCTGGTTTTCCCACTGTATCTCCAGCAGCAAGTTCAGGGCCACATGGCAGGTGTCCAGAAAACTTGTGCAGTGTGTGAAAGCATGAACATTTCCAGTGACAGTAGGTTGTCTACCATAAAGGAGACTTCCCCAGGGCCTCTGAACGTGCCGTTCCCTCTCTTCTCAAGGCCTTTCCCCAACTAGCTGTGTAGCTGGTTCTCATACTTCAGTTCTGCTCATGTCACCTCTTCCGTGAGGCCCGCCCTGACCACCTGTTTAAACCGGCCCGTTTCCTCATCCTTCTCTGCCTTCTTGCTGCACTTTGTCTCCCCCCCGTCCCCCGCATGTGTCGCCGCCCAGCCCTGTCATCTTTGTGTGTGCCCTCTCCCTTAGCTCCCCCCCGGACTGTAAGCCCTGGTAGGATGGTGCTCTGCGCCTGTTTTTCTCATAGCTGTAGCCCCGTGTCCAGAATTGTGCAGGTATGTGACAATCTGGTGGAATCAATCAATAAAGCAACAAGACAGGTGATTGATTTTTTTGTTTGTTTTTTTAATTAAAAAATTTTTTTGGTAAAAATTAAAAAAAAAATTTTTTTATCTGCACTGTGTGGCAGGTGGGATCTTGGTTCCCCAACCAGGTATGGAACCACGCCCCCTGTAGTGGAAGATGTGGACCCTTTCTGGGACCGCTGGACCCCCAGGGAGGTCCCTTGTTGACTTTTTTTTTTAAATATGAGGAGAGGGGCTTCTCTGGTGGCTCAGTGGTAAAGAATCTTGCCTTCCAGTGCAGAAGACACAGGTTCTATCCCTGATGCAGGAGGATCCCACATGCCACGGAGCAACTAAGCCCGTGCGTCACAAGTACCGAGCCTGTGCTCTGGAGCCGGGGAGCCACAACTGCTGAGCTCAAGCACCCTGGAGCTGGGACTCGGAAGAAGCCGCGGCAATGAGAAGCCCCCGCTCGCCACAACGAGAGAAGGGCGCACGCGCGGCCACGGAGACCCAGCACGGCCAGAGATAAATAAATGAGAAAACAATTTAAAAAGTGAAACATGAAGAAAACTCTGGGTGTAGGCACCTCGGCCCCTTTATTTTTTTAAACCAAAGAAAAGCCAGAATGTTTCAGCCTGAGCACTCAGAAGAATGCAAAGCAGATAAAGCTTCCCTTTCCCCCGCCTTTCCTTTCCTTCTGCCGGCAGCGGGAGGAAGGCAGGCCGAGCCCGTTCCCTCTCTCTCCACGTCAGCTCTCCAGCTTCTAGGAAAATCTTCCCCATGCCCGCGGGCCCGGGGCATCCCGAGGGCTGCCGCCGGCCTCTGCTCCATCCCCGGTGCAGCAGCGGAGGGCGCCCGGCCGCGGGGGCAGGCTCTCGCTGGAAACTCGCCGTCAGCAGCCCCATGAGCTGGCAGAGAGCGTCCGGGGTTCTCTCCAAATGCCTCGGAAATCTCCCTGTTGGGTCACATTCCGGCTTGGGGGACCCTGGGATTACCAGGGTTCTGGGAGGCAGCCAGCGGCTGATTGGGAGGTAGCAAGATTCAGCACTTCTGAGTTGGAAAAAGCGGCGCCGGGTATTATTTTGGGAACAGTCCGTCATGAGAACCTCCAAGAGCAGATCAGGCAGGCTATGAGAAGCAAGACAATGTATTTTGAAATGAACCAGGCCGGGGAGACACCTCGCTCCTCGCCACAGCCACGGAACGGGGCGTTCTTTCCGCATGAGGTGAACCTTTCCATCGCCTGGAAACGGGGAAAGCCTCTCCAGCTGCCCGGCCGCCTCCCCCGTTCCTGCTTCCCTGCCAACCCCAGCCGAGCATCCCAGCCACCCCCTCGGCCATGTGATCGAGCAAGGGTCCTCCCCAGCCGGCTGAGAAGGCGGCCAGATGCTCAAGCCGGCCTGCCAGTCACTCGACAAGCCTCGACAGGACCTGGGAGTGTGGCTCCAGAGCCAGGCTGCCGCTGTCCAAGTTCACGCTCTGTCTGCTCCTTACTGTCTGAGGACCTTGGGTCTCTGCGACTCAGTTTCCTCACCTGCAAAATGGGGAGAATAGTAGTCTTCCTCCTACAGGATTGTGAGGACCAAATGAATTAGTATGTAAGGAGGCCTGGGAGGGCCTGGTGCATAGACATCACTCGGGAGACATATGATGGGATTATTTACTGAGTACCCACCAATTCCAGACATCATTCCAAACCCCAAGTAAGACGGGCATGGTCCTCTTCTACTAATCTAGTGGGGAAATGAGTCATAACCAACTAAACAAACCGATGAGACAATTTTTGCATTCTGTTATTCACTCAACAAAACTTTTGGAGGTCCCACCATATGCCAGGCATCATTCCTGGGGCTGAGGATAAAGCAAAGTCCCCCGCTTGTAGCATGTATATTTTGTTGGGAAGCAGGGGAGACCTCGGGTAGAATAGTGAATATGTCATTTATTTGTGGCAAGTGGTAAATGTTCTACCGAAAGACAACAGGCACTGTGATGGAGATTTGTTTGGAGAGGTTGGGCTCCAGGGCAGAGGAGCCAGTTTTGAAGATGAGGGTCATAGAAGAATGTGTTCATAGGGTGGCGTTTAAACTGAGACCGAGAGGATCAAAGAAACCAGCCTTGAGAGGTCATGGGACAAAGGGTTCCAGGTGAGGGGCAAGGAAGCACAGAAGTCACCAGGTGGGGCCAGGTAGGGCAGGACAGTGAGGCTGCAGCCGGTGAGAGAGTGGGGGAGGGAGGGAGATGAGGGGTCAGGGAGGGTCTTGGAGGCCGAGTGCTAGTTTGCTGACATTCCCTGCAGTCTTGGTTCCTTAGGCTTAAAGGAACACGCGTGTGATGTCTCTGTGGGCCTGGAGCAGCTTCTGTGGTTGGCGTGGCTGCCTCATCTGCAGTCTTGGCTGATGGCAGGAGGCCTCTCTCCTCCACCACGCGATCCCATCCAAGCACTGCTTGAGGGTCGTCACAGCGTGCTGGCCGGCTGCCCCCTGAGGGAGCGAGCCAAGATCTCAAAGCAGAAGCCGCACTTCTCCTATAACCTAGCTCGGTGGGCACATACTGCCGTTTGGGGATGTCCTCGTGTTCCGCAGGGTGGGAGGAGGCGGGCACCACCGGGACCTTCTCAGGGGCTGGCTATGATAGCCACGGCGAGGTACCTGGATTATATTCTAGGAGGGATGAGAGCGCTCTGAAATGGTATCTTTGGTGGATGCGGGTATTTGTGTAACTGCTGCGTGTGGTGGCAGGATGAGAGCAATTTTAATGCCTATATGTTTATCGAGTGCTTCCTGCATACCAGGCACTGTCCTTAGTGCGTCATTAGATACAACATCTCAGGTCCTCACGTCTCCCTAAGAGGTTGATGTAGCTCCATTTTACAGGGGAGGAAGCTGTTTAGTTGCTCAGTCGTGTCTGACTCTATTGCGACTCCATGGACAGTAACCCACCAGGCTCCACTGTCTGTGGGATTCCCCAGGCAAGAGTACTGGAGTGGGCTGCCATTTCCTTCTCCAGGGGATCTTCCCGACCCAGGGATCAGACCTGCCCCTCCTGCATTGAGGGTGGATTCTTTACTGCTGAGCCCCCAGGGAAGCCAGAGGAAGCTGAGACCTCCTCAAAGAAACAGTATCCAGGGCAAGCCCTGGAGGCCAGTGGAATTACCCAAGAGAGGAGAGCAGAGACGGGAGGGAGAGGAAGTTAAACTCAGATGGTTCGGGGGCTCTGAGCACTTCTGGAGGCAGAAGCATGGAGTTCAGAGGTGTCAGAGGTGAGAGATGAGGCTGGAAGGGATGGGGGTAAATTTGATAGACCTTTGTAGGCTGCCTATGGGATTCTGGACTTTCTGCTGAAGGTAATTATATATATATATATATATATATATATATATATATAAAATCATATATTCAGTGGAGCAACTGATTTGCCACTTGAGAGGCAGCACTGCTTGGTGGGTCAGAACCCGGGCTCTAGAACCGGGTAGCTGGGGCTCCAGCCTTATCTCGGCCGCGTCCTGGCTGTGCAGCCTAGAGCAAATTGCATAACCTCTCTGTGCTATAGTTTCCTCCTCTGCAAAATGATAATCCTAGGGTTGCTGAGAGGAGGCAGTGAGTTTCCACCTGCCCCACAGCAAGTACTCAGGCAGCGGTCATGTGATAAGAGATTTGTAAGCCTCCTCATTCTGGCTTCCGTATGTCGGGGTCTCTCCCACGTTCTGTGTTTGAAACACACGGGAGCCCAGACCCATTCTAACTGCTGTCTGCCTTCCAGCCAGGAAGGGGTTGGCGGTCAAGGTGACCGACGGGTGAGGAGGACCCAGGCTATAAACGCAGCGAGAGGACCCGTGGGTGCTCGCCTCGAAGCTGCCCAAGCCCTCTTAAATATTCCTGGTGTTGAATCAGTTGTCTGGGCAGCATCAGTAAGTGATGTCTCAGCAGAAATACCTGTGTTTCTTATTTAGGAGGCTGTCGGAGGGGAGAGATTCTAATAAAAGGCTTCGCCGGTGATTCAAGGTCTCCTCCAGCCCGTATGCCTGACAGTCTCCCTGGGCCTTTCTCCCCACGGCCACCTGGACGCCTTCTATTTGCTTTGATTCAGCTTCTCTCTTGCTTTTTCCCCATCTGCTGGCTCGTTCCCACCCCAGCTGAGAGCTTCTATTTTTGGGAGTTTTCGTGGATAATTTAGTGGGCGGAAGCTCCCCACCCACCCCCCTTGGAGCATCCCTTAAAAAAAAAAAAAAGGGAGAGTGCTCGAGAGAAGTGAAAAACAGTGGGTGGTTCAGTTCAAAAGGACAAAATATTTCTTGCCCTGGCACTGGGAGAGGAAAGAAATTGTCTGAGGAACCCAAGAGCAGCTAAACTAAGAAGCTGAAAGCTGCAGCCCATAAGGGCAAATTAGGTGACTCAGCTGTGACTCCCCCGGCTCCACTCCTTGTAGTATTAATGTGCTTTAAAAGGGAAAAATGCTTAACTGTGACAAAGAGTGGGCTCTATAAAACTGTGCTGAGTGCCAGTTCTGTCGAGTTCCAAAAGGCGTCCCCCCTCAGCAGCGCAGGGCACCTGCGGAGACCGGGCCCGCCTCCGAGGCCTGAGCCTGGGTGGGACGGAGTCTAAAATTATCCCCGATAATGAGTCTGGCAGAGGAGGGCCCAGCGTGCCCGTTTCCTGCCTCCCTGCTGGCCTCTGAGACCTCAGCTTCCAGGGAGGCCTCTGGGAGGTAGGGGCAATGGTGCCAAGAACACAGGCGTTCTGGCCAAACAGAGTCGGGTTCCGATCTGGACTGGCTGTGTGGACATCAGTGGGTTCCGATCTGGACTGGCTGTGTGGACATCATCAGTGCACAGAGCCTCGGTTTGCTCATCTGTAAACAGGGCTTCCAGCATCAAGCTCAGTGGGAGTGTGAAACAGGCTGGATGTTGCATAGAGGATGCGTTAGGCCCTGGATGCAGCTGTGTTTGATAAAGGGAAGTCTGGAGGCAAGGGGCTTCCCTGATAGCTCAGTTGCTAGACAATCAGCCTGCAATGCTGGAGACCTGGGTTTGATCCCTGGGTTGGGAAGATCCCCTGGAGAAGGGAAAGGCTACCCACTCCAGTACTCTGGCCTGGAGAATTCCATGGACTGTATATAGTCCATGGGGTAGCAAAGAGTCCGACAGGACTGTGTGACTTTCACTTCACTTTCAGTGGAGGCAAAGGCCATGGATGGCAGAGTGAGTCATCCTGCCTTAAAGACTACTCAGGCCTTGAGTGTAGGAAGGCGTAAAGAAAACCTATACACACATACACATATATCCACATATATAAACAGTATATGTATACAGACATACCTATACACATTTTAAGCATTTATTATATACTTTAGTGTTCTCAGCATCACATCCTGACATCAACCCCAAGGAAGGTGCTCATAGTGTTCCCATTTTACAGACTGGCTAAGTGATCCTGTGGCAGTGATTCTAGAGCCTGTACTTTATGCTGCCTCTCAGGTTGCCTAAGCACCCACCGCCCTATAGGACTTTCTGCAGGACGGAGCTCTTCTCTTCTGCTCTGTTCAACCCAATAGCCACCAGCCACAGGTGGCTTTCTGAGCACTGGAGATGTGACTTCTGCATCAAAGAACTTTTAGCTCTCTATTTCATTGTTAATTAAATTTTAAGAGCCATATGTGGCTAGTGGCAACGCTAGCAGAGGGCACTGGGCTCACCCCTCCCAGTGTCTGCGTTCCTCTGCAGGGGACCCAGGCGCAGGTATTTACTGAGGACCCCAGCAGAGCTGGGTTGGTCTTCAGAGGCTGCAGGCGGAGGCTGTCCGCAGTGACCACGGCTTGCAGCCTTACCCCAGAGGCCTGGGCCCATGAAAGGAAGCTGAGGCGGAGGTTCATTCACAGCCAGGATGATCCACTTGTCTCAGCATGCCCCAAACTTTCCCGGCTTAAAAACTCAAAGTCCTGCATCCCAGGAACCACCTCGTCTCCAGGCAAACCGGGAAGGGTGGTCACCCTGTTGTTGCCCCCAGAGAACGGGGTGCCAGGACCTCAGAGGATGGGTCTTCCTCAGTAGGGTTCCCTGAAAAGAATCTCTTCCCTGACCTCCCTGGCTGCCCTGTAGTGTCTGCCGGGGAAAAGCAGCAGGCAAGTCATCTGCCTTCTCTGGGCCTCAGTTTCCCTTGTAGAAAGTGGGGGAGAAGGCTCCCCTACTGGGAGGCTGGCTGCAAGGAGTTCAAGGCAAGGTTGCATGGTAGGTGGGCAGATACAGCTGCTTTTTTTTGGGGGGGGGAACAGTGTTACTCAAGCTGGAGGCCACCCTGCCTGAAGCAGGCTTTGAAGTGAGCTGGGTGGGCGCGGGGGTCTTTGTGGGACCTTGTGTCCAGCAGGGATGGTCACGTCCAAGAGCCCAGTGCGGCTCCAGTGGGTCAAGTCATGGAACACAGTGGAGCCAGCCCCTCTCAACGTGCAGTCAAGGTCTGTAAGAAAGTGTGGAGGCGCTGATGAGTCAGCAGCCTTGGTGCTCCCCGAAGTTTTATCAGTGCCCACGACAGGGTCTGAAATGGCCATTTGCAGAGTTGGCTTCATCTGGAGGGGCCCCCAATTTCCCACCCTGCGCACAGGTGGAGGAAACCCAGGCTGAGTTCAGAAAGAGCACTCTGACAGCAGCACCTCCTTCCCCCTGCTCCGCCCTCCGGGGGGTCCCCGGCCTGTTGATGGGGGCCACGCGTGGCATCCCACGGACCATCCTCTGGAGGCTGTGCAGAGTTCATGACATCCCTTCCCTTTATTTTCCTGTTTATTCAGAGCATGTGTAAACACACGCGTTGCCTGGTTTCGGCGTCTCTTTGGCCATTTCATTATTGCTGGAGCCTCTGAGCATCACTGGAAACCTTGGGTTTTCTAAATGAATCTAAAAATAGACCTCTTTGAAAAAAAAATCTTGGAGAGTTGACACAAGGCACCGTTATTTATTTCTTTTCCCTCCTCCCCTCCCCCTCTCTCTTCCCACACCTCCCTCTTCTTCCGCATCAGTCCTGAGCACAAAAATTCTGGGCAGCCGGGGGTCCCCAGGGACAGGGAAGGGCGCCCCCCCCCAGGTCAATGTTCAGGAGCCCTGGACCCCCTGAGATGTCCGTGTGAGCCCTGGGCGACTTGCTCTGAGAGACGCCCGCTTGAAAGAAGGGGGTCGCGGGTCTGGGGGGCGCTTGGGAGCCTTGGGCAGGGTTTATGCAAAGCTGCAGCGGGTGAGGGAGGCGGTGGCCCGGGCGATCCTTGCGAACGGCCGCCTGGAGCTCGGGCAAGACCGACTTGGACACTCCCACGCCCCCACCCCCTTCCCCTCGCCGTCGCCCGCATCGCTCCGTCTCCCTGACTTTTCTCCGCGAACAATCAGGGACTTGTGCTGGCGGCCGAGGGAGCCACGGAGCTGGCTGGCCGCGGAGCGGGCGACGTCATGGATTCCTGAGTGTGGAGTTTGCAGGAAAGCCCTCAGTTTTGGAGATGGACGGGATCCAGCGGTTTCCATGGCGCTGGGTAAACAGGAGGAAACAGTGAGGGAATCCCGTTATTTTACTGCATTGAAAGCCTATAAACACGGAGCGCGGGGAAGGAAGTCGCGCTCCCTCTCGAGTAAGCCCGAGCGCCGAGCCGCGCCGACTCCGCCGCGCCGGGAGCCGGGAGCCGGGAGGCGGGAGGCGCGCAGCTCCCGGGCCGCTCGCAGGCGCCTCGGCCAGGGCAGCCCCCCGAGCATGCTTTAGAGAGGACGGCGCCCCTCTGGCTCCGGGTCTGCCCCCGCCGAGCCCTCTCAGCCCGCGCGCCGAGCCCCCGTCCCCTCCAGATGCAGAGAGAGGCTGCGCTGAGACGGGGGCACTGCGAGCCCCTCCGCGCCATGGGGTCTGTGGACCAAGGTAACTGCCCCCCGCCCCCTATTCCGGCCGCTTCCTCCTCCCGCCTCTCGGCCCTTTCCCTTCTGCTTCTCCCCGGCCAGCGCTTTCGGCTCCCGGCGGAGGTCGCGGGCAGGCCCGGGGACGCCGCTTTCCCAGGGCGCACAGGTAGCGTGGCCGGGAGGACGGGCGCCCCCGCCCTGGCCAAGGAGGGGGGTCGGGGGCGCCGACTTGGGACCACCTCGCGCGGGGGCAGCGAAGCGTCCCCAGGCGGGATTCCTTCCCCGGGCCAGCCTGTCAGAAGGATGGTCCGTTCCGTGGGACACCCGGAGGGATTCTCGCTACTAACCGCGGGCTGCTTAACCATTTCCGCGCTGGGCTTTGGAGAGCAGATGTCAGCGGTATTATTATCATCACCATCATCATTATTTAGCTCTTTTTTCCTTTTCTTTAGGAGAACAGGCTTGGTACTTTACTATCTAGTAATGAAGGCTTTACTTTTTAACAGAGCCGCAGATGCTCTGGGACATTTAAACAATTTTCTTTCCCGTTTTGTTTTTTTTTCCCCTGATGTGCCTGGTGGATTCAGTTCGCCAGTTCCCCCTTTAAAGTGCAATGTACCATCAGTTTGCTTCGCGATCTGATTACACTCTCCTTTCCGTCTTTCTGTCCTTTTCTCCCTCCTCTTGGAGTTCGCCCTGGAATCATACTACTTAGATCTTACTGGAGGGGCTTAACCTATACGAATATGATATGAAAATGGCCCATCTGGTTTGGGATTGTGGAGGAGTTTTGGCTGTCCACTAACCAAGCGGACTTGAAAAGTAGAAACTAGGCGATGGGATGTGTTTTTCGGAGGCCAGTCCTGAGAAGAGTGGGGGGCATGGCGGAGAGGGCAGGGCCGCAAGAGTTAAATGAAATAAATATGCGTAGGAGGAGTTAGCCTCGTGTCATAAAATCAGAGTTGAATGTAGGTTTTGTGCTCTGCGTGGCTGATTAAAGTTCTGGGGGGGAAGAAATGACAATTTCTGTAAATAAACCTGAGGGGCTATTTTTTTTTTTTTTTGAAAACGGGAGTGGGGCCAAATGCCTTAGGTTAGGTAAATGGTGTGCTTTGCCACAGAGGACCTCAATGACATATTTTTAGCTGAGTTGCACTTTTGAAAGCAAGACCCTGCCAACACTCTGGACGTTTTAACTGGTACCAGTTTATCCTGTCCTCGGCTGGTGGTCAAGCCTATGACGTAATGACCAGGATCTTTACTAATATCGCATCACCTCTAAAAGGGGTGCTTTGAGACAGGCGACAGATATATTAAGGACGGGAGTGGGTTTTTACTGCCATGCCATGTATACTGAAAGACAGTGTTTGATGTTATGATGTGGGGATAGGGGACAGACAAATGCCAAAATTAAGTCTATTTGGAAGAAGAGTGTTGGGAAGACTTCTGTTTTACAGTGTGATCTCACACGAGCCTCACCTTCTGTTGAGGCTGTTACACCTCTGCTCCAGGTTTGTGAACTTGGTCCTCTCTTAGGTTTGGAAGTGTGTGTGTGTGTTTTGTGTGTGCACACGCATTGCCTAACCTCCTCAGCCCACGCTCGTGTGTTCAGGGACTGTAGAACGTGCATGCTAGTGTGTGTCCACATGTGGGAGACAGGGCACCGCGTTGTTCCCGGCAAACGACTCTTGGCATGCCAAAGCAGCTGGGCACACAGGCTGCAATTCCAGGCTTCAGAAACAGTTGGCATGAGAGGCGCTTCGACTATGCCCGCATCGGGGTCTCCTGAGGGAAACCCAAATGGCCTTTCACACTCAAACACCACCAGGAGCAGAGGGGCAGACCTCAGGGTGCATGTAGATGGGCGGGGTCATTAAATAGCAAATAGAACTATTTGCATGGTGAGAAAATACTGACCTTGCTGTGCAGTTTTGGGCCGAGGCTCTGGGAAAAACTGAAGATCTGAAAGAGGTGTGTTCAGTTTTATCTGCAGTGGGATGATGGAAACTATTTCAGGAATAAACAAACACAGGGTGAGCTCTGCTCACTCCCAGACCCAAATTCCCTGCCTTCTGCCTGGCTTAGAATTTCTGCTTCACTGCATTTCGGCTATGTGATCTTGCTTGGGTGAGTGACTTAAACTCTCTGGGCCTCAGTCTCCACATCTGTAAAATGAAGCCAGTAATGTCTCCCTTAAAGAAGGTTGTGAGAGTCAATGAGGTGACATGTGTAAGGCATCTGAAATGCTGCCGTGCTTATAGTCAACACTGGATAAATACCCTGTGATTCCTATTAAAATACAAAACTAACATATTGGTATAGAAACTAGATTTCATGGCAAAAATTCTTTGAAGAGTCACAGTACCCTAAACCTCTCAAGAGACTTTGTAACTTCTTGGAGCTTCACAGTGACACAGGTTGGGCTAGGATTATGGCTTGCCAAGCCTCCATTTCCTCGTCTGTAAAAGGGAATAATGACAGTGATGACCTCACAGGGGAGTCATGAGCATCGTATGAAATCATGCGTATAAAACACTTACCTCTGTGTTTAACATGCACTGGCTGTTATTATTTTCTGACAGTTGAGAACTATGAGGACCAGCTTTGCCCAGGATCACAGAGCAGGTTTGTAGCAGGAAGCCCGGCACACGGCAAGGTCTCTGTTGCCTTCCGCAGGGGTGAGAGAGTGTTTTGAGCGCTGAGTAGGGGCGGCAGGGCTGAGGGTTTGAAGTCTCTCGTTGTCAGGGCTGGAGGAGGGAGTGAAGCGCAGAGAGGGGCAGGAGTCAGTCAAGTGCTACCCAGCAGGGATGTGGCAGAGGCTGGGACTCAGACCCAGGCTCTCGACCGCGTGCTCTGCTGACTCTGGAGCTTACTACTATTATCATTTGGTATCGCACCGTTTGGCGGATGAGGACACTGAGGAAGGCCAGACCCTTGTCCTGGCCTCTTTTGCCAACATTACGTTGGTCCTTGCCATATCCTGGAAGAGAGAGAAGTCTGTGTGATGGGGGTAGTGTGGAGGGGACAAGCATCCATGTTGGAGACGGGGAAACTGAGGCAGCCCTAAGTTGTCCCAAGTGGAGGGTGAGTCAGGAAGAGTGCCTTGCTTTGCCTCTGGAGCAGCGTCTTTCCACTTCCACTAGAGGACTGAAAGTCCCCAGACGGCCAGGGGGCTGTAAAGCCGGTATTGCTTTTTTCCCAAGCAGAACCCAGACCTGCTCCAAGAGCCCCCCTCCTGGCTGAGCCCCTCCCTGGCTACCCAGTCTGTGCCTCCTCCACAAAGACCTCTGGGCTTTTCCTTTTCTTCCCAGAAGTTCAGAGAGAAGCACTCATTTCCCCAGATGCTCCTGCCTTTATTAAGAACTTTTCTTAAGTCAGCTGAGGACAGGGCCAGGTCGTCCGGTTCTGTGACTCTCTCGTGGATCCCAGGTTTTTATATCCAAGTCATCAGCAGCTTAGGATGTGAGCTGAGAGGTTCAAACCGTGGCTCTGCTGCTCGCTGGCTACGTGACCTCGCACAAGTGATTCACTCTCCTGTGCCTCGGTTTCCCCACATTTAGAAAAGTGTTAGTGAGATTGTCTGGAGTGTTGGTTACTGTATGTAGCAACTGAGTATCAACCAATCGGAATGGCAGGAGCAGTGTCCCAGGAGACTGCCCTGCTGGACCAGACTTTAACCCTTCATTTGCCGAATTGTAGAGAGGGTCTAAGATAGTGAAGGACAGGGGAGGCTGGCGTGCTGCAGTTCATGAGGTTGCAAAGAGTCAGACATGACTTAAGACTGACCAACAACAATAAGGGACGGTCTCGGGCTTCCCCGGCGGCTCAGCAGTAAAGAATCCGCCTGCCAATGCAGGAGATGCGGGTTCAGTTCTGGGTCGGGAAGATCTCTTGGAGGAGGAAATAGTGACCTATTCCAGTATGCTTGCCTAGAATATCCTATGGACAGAGGAGCCTGGCCGGCTACCGTCCACGGGGTTGCAACAAGAGTCAGACACGACTTAGTGACTAAACATCAAAAACAACAATAACAGGGAGGGTCTCAAGGCCACAGAGTCCCTTGAAGGGAATGACAACCATCATTTACCAATCTAAGGAGAGTTCCAGTCTTTCAGTAAGCAGCATGAACCTCAAATAACTCAATTAATAAGTGCTGCTATTATTATTGTATACTTCATTAACTCAACATTTATACACCCCAAATCCAACCTAGACAACAGCGATAGTCGCCGAGTGCTTGCCACACATACTGTCATTGGCTGGCTCTCACTATGCACACCTGTGATCGAACATCTCGGCTCTCGCCTCGGAGAAGCGCGGCAGGTTCCTCTTTTTGTTCCTTTGCTAGATGAGGAATCCGAGACTCTGACCGCCCAGACTTGGGGGGGGGCCCTCTGTGCCCCCCAGGGTCCCCCCTGCCCTCTCCTATCCTATGTGCCTCACACTGAAGGTCGTTGTCCACGCCATGTCTGCATCCTCCTCCAGAACTGAACGCCAGGAACCAGGAACCTCAGCTGTCTTATTCACTCCGGGGGCCCCGGTGCCTGGAACATGACTGATACTCAGCAGGTTTTCAGTACTTTCTGTTCCGCGGATGGAGGAATACACGAATGGTGTGCAGTAGGGTTGCTTGACCTGTTGAGGCCACAGAATTAAGACTTAAACGCCGAAGCACCGCGCCGTCCTCTGGCTCACTCATTCCACCTCTTTTTGACCATGACGGTGGTTTTGACTTGCGTGTTTTCCCACCAAACGCTGGTGACCTAAGCAGGCTTCCTTGTGGGTCATCCAACAGGCCCACGCTTCCATGCTGTTGTCTGGAATGAGTCAGTTCCCAACAACAACGACAACGACGACCGTGACAGCTGCCACTGCCTCCCGAGGGCCCCGTGTCTGCCAGGCACCGTCCCAGGGCTTCTCCGCGGGCCACCTCATTGGCCCCCAACCAGCCCCGTCTTGCACAGGGAGGGGTGCCCGCTGCGCCCGGGTCACATCGCTGGTGGCAAAGCTCGGAAGTAATCCCCTTGCACCGTGTTGCTCCCCGTTAGGCTGAACAGTCATGGCAAGGAGGGCCTCTGTTTTCCCTACCAGACTGTATATATTGTAGGGCCGAGCAGGAACAGATATTGTCTTAGTGGATCCTCCCAAAATAACCTGACTGGTTGGGATTGAGTATGATCTTTCCATTTCGAGAAGAGGAAACCAAGACGGGCCCGGTCAAGGCGTTCGGAGGGCAGCGCCGGTGCGGAAAGCTCTGCTTTTAAGGGTTGCCCGGTCCTGCCTCCGCTGCTTCCTGCAGCAGGGTCTCCCAGCCAGTTGGTGAGCTGGGTGGGCTCGCAGTGGGGCTCTCGCCTGCCTTCCACCTGCCTCTCTGGGCCGCTGAGGAGCCTGTGGCCGCTGCACCCCTTCCCTGTCCAGCTGGGACCTGCCAATAGGGACCCATTTCCTCAGAGCCTCTCGCTGGCCAAATCTCCGCCTTGCACTTCTTCGGCCTGAGCCGCCGGCTCCCAGGCTGCTGTGGGAGCAGGTCCGGGCTGCCCCCCCGCCCCTTGGCACCCCCCCAGTCCTTCCCTCAGCCTTGGCTAAGCCAGTCTTTCCACCCCGGGGTCCTTGCTCCCTTTTTTTTTTCCCCACATTTTTCTTCAATGCCCAACTCAGCCTTACCTCCTCTTAGAAGCCGCCTTGACCATTTAATTCATTTTCACCATTTCAAGCATCTCTGATGTACCGGTTGCCCTTCAACAGGCTGGGGATAAAGTGAACAAGACTAAGGGTGTCTGTCCTCACAAGGCAAACCTTAGGGCAGCCACCCAGGAACGTCCAAGAGAAACGTGGAATGGTGCTAAGGGCTAGAGACCATAACAGGAGCTCAGAGCTGCGAAGGTCTCTGTTTATACCTGTGTGTGGTGCGTGGGTGTTTGAGTTTCCTGTGGCTCCATCACAAATTACCACAAACCGGGTGGCTTGAAACAACAGAGATCTATTCTCACACAGTTTCAGAAACTGAACGTGTGAAATCAAGGTGTCAGGGCCGTGTTCTCGCCAGAGGCGCGGGGCACGACCCCTCCCTGGCTCTTTCGGCCCCCAGCGGTCCCCGCAGGTCCCCGGCGGTCCCTGGTTCCTAGCTGTGTTTGTCCACTCTCCGTCTCTGCCTTGACATGGCCTTCTTCCTGCGTGTGTGTGTTCTCTCCTCTTCTTACAAGGATGCCAGTCGTTGGATTTGAACCCTTAGCTCTGAAGACCTCATCTGGACTTAATCACATCTGCAAAGACCCTCTTGCCAAATAAGATCACAGCCACCAGTTCTTGAGGTTAGGACTTGAGCGTATTTGGGGAGAGGATGTAATTCAACACACACTCATGGGGTAATTCACACTTGTGGGTCCCTTCCTCGTATCCAGTGACTTCTGAACAGTGAGGGATCTGTCTCTACAGTATCTCAGGCGGAAGGAACAGTGAGCCCCAAGGCCCAGAGGAGAGAGCTGTGCTTGGGATAGTCAAGGAGCAGCCAGCCCTGCGTGGCTGAAACAGAAAGGGAGGGAGGGGAAGTGTGATATGAATAGAAAGGTGGGGGAAGCAGGCCAAGGCAGGACCCAGCAGGATTTTTCGAGCAGTTTGAAGTTCATTCTCCTGGTAATAGGGAGGCCCTGGGGAAGTCAGAAGTCACTGAGGGTGTGAGTTGCTGAGTCTTTTCAGAGAATCACACTGACCTTTAAGTGGGAAACCTCTCCCAGGTAACAGGGGATGCTTAGAATACAGGTGGGAGGCGACTGCAGTGGCCTGGGTGGGGATGACAGGGGTTGGGGCCAGGGTGGGGAGCAGGGAGCAGGGAGGAGTTGGTGTTTCCCTGTCTGCAGAGACTTGTCCTTTTTGGTTTCCAAACTGTGCTCCCTTGAGTCCTGGGGCTGCGCAGCGGTGGTCCCTATCTTTGGCCCTCAAGGGCACTTGCCATTAATTTTGTGAATAATATGGGCCTCTTCCAGCGGGTCTCCTCTCGGCCCAGCCTGGACTCCCCTGGTATCTCCTCCTTCCCTCTGCTATCACCGGGAGTCAGAAGGCTTCTCTCGGCATTTCATCTTGGTCCAAAAACGTCCCTCAGCGCATCCACCCTGAGCTAATAACCCAGGAACACTGTGACTCAGTAATGAGTATCAGACTGCTGTGGGACAAAACCACTTCCGTGGGGGCATGTGTGACTTCGAAAGTAACATCACAGCCTGCTCCATGCCTTCGTTTCTTTAGCTGAGCAGCGGGGGTAATGGTAATCGTTACACACGGCGGAAGCTTGGAGGTTTGCAGATCACGTCAGTGTATAGACAGTGATCAGTGCCTGTTAGCTGCCATTTTCACTCTTATTTTGGTGTTTCAGAGTCAAGCTGTTCATTTTCTTCAGCCTACTAACCTACGAGGGCTTCCCTGGTGGGTCAGTGGGAAAGAATTTGCTTGCCAATGCTGGAGACTCAGGTTGGATCCTTGGATCGGGAAGATCCCCTGGAGAAGGAAATGGCAACCCACTCCAGTAGTCTTGCCTGGGTAATCCTATGGGCAGAGGAGCCTGGTGGCAAAAGAACTAAAAGTTTCAATGCAGTCTACTGATTGTGTTGATAGAGGAATTTAAGAGAGAGAGAGAGGGCAAGAGCGGAGGCCATGTGGTCTTTTGGGAGGGGGCGGGTGGGAGATGCTCTGGGGTGTGGTTGTGCTGGAGGGAGGCTGGTGGCTTCGAGATCCCTGAGGTCAGCTTGCTTGTCCGCATCCCTCTCTGACTTCATAGATTATGAACTCGACACAGATGCTCGAGTCTGCAAGACTAGGCAGGAGAGAGGATGGATGTGGGAGCCCCGATCCTGGGGTGCGGTCATCTGGGGAGACGGCCGGGTGACAGAAGGGTGACGGTGGACAAAGGGAGACAGCAGACGGTTAAGAAATAGTTCTGGGGTTGGGCAAAGACTAACCGATGTTCCATCCCCTGGCTAACCAGCGCTCTGCTGCTGCCATTAAGGCCATTAAGGCTCTGATTCAGTGGAGGGCGAAGCTCCCCTGGCAGAGGGATGGTGACACCTCCTGCTTAATTAAAGGCAAGAACCGCAGTTTAAGGGCTAGGCCAGTGTGCTGACCGTGCTCGCCTGTGAAATGTCAGTTCCATAAGGCGGAAGGGACTGTGCTGCGGAAGCAAGGGATGGAGAGGACAGACGAAGCCAGGACAAAGTAGGTGAGCAGGGACCAGGGCGAAGGAGTCGAGGGCCTGGAGACCAGGGTCTGGTGCCCACATGCCCACGGGGTGGACGGGGGCAGTGGGTGGGGCGGTGATGTCCTAACAGCAGGAGAATCACCTGGAAGCGGCGGCTTCTGCTCAGCCCCAGGTGCCGGGGCCACCGGGGAGCACAGGTCCGATGTGGCCTGGTCTTCCCATTTGGGGGACCCATCGGATACTTGAAGTTTTAAATGAAACCGCTCAATTAAAAAAAAAAAGTTCAGATTTAAAAAAAGTTACGGGGCAGGCCAAACATAATATGCCTGCAGGATGGGTTTGGCTAAGCTACTGCAGGCCTGTGACCACCACTGCTGTGCGGTGGGGTGTCTCCTTACAGTCCACACCTCCATTTGGATTCCGGCTTTTGGTAGATCCCTGTTTTCCTGGAGCTTTAACCCTCTCTGCCTGCCTGGTGGTAATGAGGTGGGATCAGGGGGTGGCGCCAGTTTCAACAAACTGCCTTCAGCTGCAATCTTCTGGAAATTATCTTTCTTACAGCAGAGAAGTTCTGTCCAGGCTTTAAAAGATGACGTTGATTGTAGATTGGAGTGAAAGTCAAGTTTGAAACTGTCTTGTGGTTCCCCCAAATCATGAGGAGGTCATCCCTGAAAACTGGCTTTGAGGAGAGGCAACGTGGAAGGGGACGCCAGGATACTCAGTGGTCGAAATATTTTAGAAATCGAAACTGATGCAAAGGGACTCTGTGGTTACAAATCTGCCTTCCACTGCAGGGGGCGTGGATTTGATCCCTGGTCGGGGAACTAAGCTTCCCACATGCTACAGGGCAAAATAGTAAATAAATAAATACAAAAAAATTGATGCAAAAATCTACAATGAACCAAAAATAGAAAAAAAGATTTAAAGACAAGATCTTTATTATTCATTTTTTCTTTCACCTCAGGGTTAGGGTTAGGGTTAGGGGTTAGGGTTAGGGGTTAGGGTTAAGGTTAGGGAGGGTGGGTCCACACAGCACTGTTACTGACCCTGTCTTTATCCCAAGTGTAATGGTTTGCTTAACATAGATTTTCTTTGTACTTATTATTTTTAAAAAATGTTTTATGAAAGCATAGTGTATTTGATTATTGAGGTTTTTGGTACCCTCTTGAATTTTGCCTCACTTGCCTCACTCTGGTTCCAGTCCTGGAGGAGTCAAATGCATCCGTATGTAAATTAAAATATTGGCTTCTAGGGTGATAATCCCTGGATGTACTTAAATTGAGGGGTGGTCCTTTCTGGGATCTGGGAGAGTTCCTACTTTTCTGATTAAGCACATTGCAGGGCCTACATTTTCTAGTTGAGCTTTTCTTACGATGGGGCCGTCAGGCCCGTGGGGTTTGGGCTGAGAACAGGTGACTTAGTTGTTACATGCTGCCATCAGGGCTGGCTATGTAGTCCTCAGGGCCCAGCATAAAAGAAAATTCTCAGCCCCTGGTTCAAATATTGCTAAGAACTTTAAGATGGTGATAGCAGGGTGTTAGACCTTGTGGTCCTCTGGGTGCAGGACCCTCTGCGATGGCACAGGTTGGACCCATGAAATTGACCTTGGCTGCAGCTCAGGTTAGCACTGAAGCCTCCTGGACCCTCAGCTGGAACGGGGCCTCAGGTATGAGCTAATTTACTGCCCCCGTTTTACAGATAGAAGAACTGAGGCCCAGAAAGGCCAATTGACTTGCTTAAAAGTCACAGAGTGATTCAGAGGAAGCACTCGAATTGGATCCTGGGCCCCCATTCTGTGATCTTCCTGATGGTACCACAGGGTCACCCCAACCTTGGCCAGACAGTGATGTCTTCATGCCTGTGGGTGCCGTTGACCTCCAGGAAGTTCAGCTTGGAAGAGAAGGCAGCGACTGGATTCAAACCCATCAGTTTTGTTATAATGACCCCAGGAATCTATTTCCTATACCAGAGCAAATTTTTTACAAGTCTGTTTTTTTTTCTTTTCCTTTTGAAAAAGAAAAAAAGCATGTACAGGCAGAATTTCCCTGAAGCCACTGAGTCAGATGAAATGTTATTTACATAAAAATAATTACAGGTGTCATAACCATGCTAGAGGCCGGGCCACCGGTTGTGCAAAACACCAGATTTTCAGACATCCCTGACAAGTCCCATTAAACTGAGGCAACCAGGGACTCAGGGTTGCCTCTTGATGCCACTCCGTGTTCTGAGAGATCTCTCAGTGTGAGCTCTGTTGGGCGCTGTTCTTTCATCCAGTCCTTTAGCTCCTTCTTAGTGAGTGCCCACCGTGCCCTGGGAACGCTTCCAGAATCTGGGGCTACAGCTGGACTTGCCAGATTAAAATATAGAATGTCCGGTGAACTTTGAATTTCAGGCAAACGACGAATGCTTTTTTAGTTTCAGCGTGTCCCATACAATGTTGGGGGGACATACTTGAGCGAAAAAACGTAAGCGTTCATTGTTTGTCCAAAATTCAGATTTAACTGGGTGTCCTTTGGGTACTGCACCTGACAGCCCTAGAGACAGCAGTCAATTAAACATTCTTGGTCTTGTGGGGTCAATTGAGAAGAGGCAGAAAAAGATGAGCAAATGTACTTATGAATAAACATGCTGCCAGATAAGGGCTTTGAGGAACACAAAGCAGGGTCAGGGGGCGGAGGAGGCCAGGGGGTGCTGTTTTTATTGGGATGATCGTGGAAGTTCTCTCTGAGGAGCTGACGTTTGAGCTGAGGAATGAACAAAGCAAGAAAGTGAATAGTAGGTGCAAAGTCCCCGGGATAGGGCCATGCTTGGTATTTTCAAGGAACAGCTGGACGATTGAGCAGTGGGTGGCAGAAGGAAGTCAGAGAAGGGACCGTGGCTGGAGATGATGCCTAAAGGGGGCTGGCGTGGGGCAGCTTATCTAGGACCTTGTAGGTCAAAGTGCTTGTGTTTAACTCCCTGATGCCTGTGGGAGCCTCCGCCCTCATCTTGTTCCTTCCATGTTGGCCCTTACAGGGATCCCTTTCAAAACTTCCCTTTGGCAGCTCCATGTCAGGGCCAGCGTGGAAGTAACGAGGCCAGGGAGGACAGTCATCAGGGTGAGAGATGATGTGCGCTAGGCTTGCTGGGCTTGGAGGCGGAATGGTCAAGCTGGTGAAACACGATGGGGTTTGGGGTTTTTCGGTTTGCTGAGGGTTTGCCTGTGGGTGTGAGCAGAGAGAAATAAAGGGCTTGCTCCTTGATTTTCGGTGGGAGAACGTGACGAATGGGAGGGTGATCTGGCTGGGAACTGTGGGAGAGGAGCAGTTTCGGACGATAAGAAGGTTGGTTTGGACAGGTGCGCTCCACGGCGCCTGCTGGGTGCCCAGATGCAGCTGTCGAGTGGACGGTGGGACAGGCCCGCTGCTTAGCTGCTCTGTCCTGGCCGCCTCTGTGACCCTTTGGGCTGCAGCCCACCAGGTTCCTTTGTCCATGGGATTTCTCAGGCAAGAATACTGGAGCAGGTTGCCATTCCCTTCTCCAGGGGATCTTCCCAAACCGGGGATCAAACCCGTATCTCCTGTGTCTCTTGCATCACAGGCGGATTTTTTACCGGCTGAGCGATTGGGGAAGCTCTGGGAGAAGCGCAGACTGAGGCTAAAAATGAGCTTCATACCAGAAGGGGGGCAGGAGCGCAGGGCTACGTGCTGGCAGAGGGGGTTGTCCTTCCAGGGCCGGCGTGCAGGGGCCTCAGCACTCAGAGTCACCTGGGGTGGGGTGGGGCGGGGTGGGACCAGTGGGAGGGCCGGTATACTCCGAGTGTTTGTGTTCACGTGCAATCAGATTTTGCTGCCTTTCTAAAGAGGCAGCCGGCAAGAGGAAAAGAGAGAACTCAAGGGTGGACTAGAGGGTGAGAGTGCGCTCGCCTCTGTGTGCTTCCGCTGCTTCCTGTCCTCAGCACGGCCCGCGCTCCCATTGTCTCTCGCCTGGATGGCTGCATGGACCTAATTCATCACCTGCAGTTTCTTCACCCAGAACCCAGAGCAACCACTTAAAACCCCAAGTGTGATCTTGTCACATACCTGCCTAAACGCACTTTAGTCCTTCCTCATTGGTCTTAGGTCCAAAATTCTCCACGAAGGCCCCACCGATCCCCCAGCCTTCCACCACACCATCTTCTGGTCCGTCCCCAAGCACCTGCCCCTCCAGTCTTCTCGATTCTTCAGTACTTCCTGCCTCTTCCTGCCTCAGGGCCTTTGTACAAACTTTCCCAGCTGGCTGTTAGTTCTTCCCCTCACTCTTCGCTGGCTACCTTCTGCTCAGCCTTCTGTTCTCAGCTCAAGTATCAGCTGCCTAAGGAAGCCTTTCTTGAGTTCCGTGTTGATGTTACTGTTGTGGCCTCTGCCTCATCGTCTGCTTCCCTTTCATGGCCCGAGTCTCAGTTTGTAAATTATACGCTAGAGTCAATGCTTTTGAGTGGAGCTGAAATCCTGGGCCGGGATCAGACGTGTGCTAGGATTTGCAGACCCTCAGTGGCCTCACTAACCTCCCATTGCACTTTTGTTGGGGAGCCTGGAGGAAAGCTCAAAGGCCAGGGCCTCCACAAGGTCAGCAGTGGGGCAGAGGGCAGGTTGACAGAGCTGCACCATCGAGGCCTGCACCCCACCCCACACTCCTGGAGTGGCCTCTGAATGCATAAAGGTCGTGCATTATGCTCCTTGCTTCTAACAGCACAAATTATTTATTTTGGAATTGAAAATATGCCATCCCCCAACCTTCAAAGTGGCCTTTAGAGAAGAAAACTCTCTCACTCCCCTGTGCTCTAGCAGAAACTCTGTTCTGGGTCGGGACCTAGTCTGAACCCCTTCCCTTTAAGAGCTCTGATTTGGTGCAGATTCCAGATTCTAGAAACTTAAAAAATATTTCTACTGTTCAGAGGAACAACTGAGGCAATGAGAGTATTAGTTGCCATGTCCTGAACCATTCTCACAAGGCAGTTTATCAAATGGAAGGTGATTTTACGTTTACTATGTCATCTTATTATTGGCTATCTCAAGAGGATGTCAGTTGGGGGTAAGAATTTAGATTCTTGCCCAAACAATGGGGTGGCCAGATTAAGTCTTAGAGAGGAGGATCCTTAAAGACAAATATAAGGATCTTATATACACAAGGACAATCAGATTCTTTTATCCATCCATCCATTCACTCTTCACCCACCCACCCATTCGTCCATCATCCATCCATCCACTCTTTCATCATCCACCCACCCATCCATCATCCATCCATCCATCCACTCTTCCATTTCATCCATCCATCCATCTGTCATCCAAACATCCACTCATCCACCCATTCATTTATCTATCTGCATATCCACACACCCATTGTACATAAAGCTGTGAATGAATCAATCATGACCCCTGCCCGAGTGGATCTCACAGGCTAATGGAGATAAAATGCTCTGATTGGCCAAGCCTGGGTCATTTGTACACTTCTTCGCCAGGGTAGTTATGGGACAACTGGGTTGATAATTTTACCAAAATTGCATCATCAAGAGTAGTTTCCCAAAGGAACACACTGGGGTGTTGTTATCAGAAGCATCGGGGAATGACGCCAGGTAGGCAGAATCAACAGATGTCCTCTAGATTAGAGGCATTTAGTCATCACGGCTGGAGGGATGAAAAGGGACCAGTGAGGATGACACTAGCCGCTCCTGGTCTGTAGCACAAGGATGGGTTGGTTCCTTCGATTGTCCCTGGCTAAATCTCAGGGTTTGGACTCTGAGTCCTGTCACAGGGACCCAAGAGTATCCATCTCTTTCTGGATTGCTGTCTTGTTTAGTCGCTTGGTCGTGTTCGACTCTTTTGCAACCCCATGGGCTGTAGCCCACCAGGCTCCTCTGTCCATGAGATTCTCCAGGCAAGAATACTAGAGTGGGCTCTATTTCCTTCTCCAGGGGATCTTCCCCACCCAGGGTTCGAACCCGTGTCTCCTGCATTGGCAGGTAAATTCTTTTGCCACCTGGAAGGCCCCTCCTTCTGGATGCTTGGGCTATCAGTAGTCCTAGCCTGGGTCATCTCCCCTCCTCCACCTAAATTGATCAGCCACCCCTAGGGTACTTGCTGGATACACCTGGGGTGTGTATGTTTATGCCTAAGAAACAAACAAGAGGATTTTTTTTTTTTTTTAATGTTCTGACAACCAGAAAGAGCTTCCCCAGACTGGAAATGCATGAGTCTTGGATCCAGGCCCAGGACCCTGGAATGGAGTTTGTGTCTAAACCAGTGATTCTTACCCCAGGCCACACACTGGAAGCATCTGGGGAGCTTTTGCAAAATACTGATGCCTGAGTATCAACCATTCTGATTGTAACTGGCCCCTTCTAGGACCCAGCTTCTTGAATTTTTTTTAACAGCTCTCCAGGTGAGGCTAATGTGTAAGTGGGGTTAGGAGTCACTGGTCTAAGTGCAGTATGGAAACCCTGTTCATTGCTGTATCTCTTTACCAACAGGACGTAAACAGGATGAGGATGGCAGAGACCCGGTCCTGCCGACAGCTGCACCCCAGAGTCTGTAGTTGTGCCTGGCACCTAGCAGGTGCCCAGTAAAGGTCTGGGGAATGCATGATTGACAGCGTCACACGAATCCCTTAATGGAACCGGGACGGCTCCCCTGCAAGAGGGCATCCTCTCCATCCCTCTGGCATGTGGGGAAGGATCTGAGTCAGTCCCCATTTCAGGTCAAGCTGTGGCTCTCAGGGAACCCCTGAACCTCTCCCACTTCCTTTTCTGATCCAGTAATTCTCAACCCTGGCCGCCCTTTAGAATTATCTGAGGTCATTAAAAAAAAAAAAACACCTTCAATGGGTTTGGATTGGAACCTGGGAACAGGCATTTTTAAAGCGTCTCAGGTGGTGCCAATGTGCTGTAAAGGTGGAGGCCGCTGGTCGCGTCTCCTTTACCTCTGTGAGTCTGCTTTCTGACTTGAGCTAACTTGGTGCAAGACCTCTGGAAGTGTTTTATGGCGGGGCGGGGGATGGGGGGGTTGTTGGGAGTCAGTTCTTATGCGTTGTTCCCTAAGTGTACCTGTTCCCAGCCTTCACCTTGGATGCTTGCCTAAAAATGCACATCTCCGAGCCTCTACTCCAGACTTACGTACTCAAGCTCCAGTGCGGGGCCTGGGGATCTGCGTTTTGACCAAGCATCCAGGTGTACTGGGCCCCAGCTGCCCTTTCCACCTGCATTGCCCCCTGACCTGCTCTGCCACACCGAGCTTCTGCCTCTCTTGGTTTTGGGTCTCACCTCCGAAGCACTGTTCCTCCGGGTCTGCACAGCAGTCAGGTTCCTCCGAATGCCATCTTGCCAGAGCCCCTCCGTGCCCCCTAACCGCTGAGGGGACCAAAGCCGCCCCAGCCCCCAGCCTTTCCCCTACATCTCTGGTGAGCACTCTCGGGGCAGCCCAGGGGGATGCTCTTTGTTCTGGAGTTTATCTGGGTCCTGACTCTTCCCCCACCAGGACCTAAACGTCCCCGGGCGAGTGTCTGGTGCCTGCTGGTCCCTGGAGATGTCAGGTGGCCAAGAGGCGTAGATGGAAAGGCAGGCAGGACTTGCGCCTTGCCGGCATCTGGGAGTCTTCGCCAAGTCCTGGATGTGACTGATGGAGGTGGCAGTCGAGCCACAGCTGCGGGCTCACAGAGGCTCCGGTCCGCAAGAGAAGGCAGTGGGTGCACCGCGCCCCCCGGCCCGGCCCCCACCTTGTTGGTGTCAGCCGGTCACCCAGGGCAAAAAGAAGTGGCTTTCTCATCCGGATCCTGGGTCCTGCAGGGGTCCGGCAGGGGCGCAGCGCTCAGGCCGGGAGGGTGGGAGCGGCGGCCGCGCCCCAGCGCCTGGCGGGTGGCTTCGCGCGGCGCCGGGCGGTGCGGCCGGGACCAGGGCGGCCGGCTTCCTCCCGGCCGTCCCCGCCCTCCCGGTCCCGGGGTGTCGCCCCGCCCCGCCGGCCGGGCCGCGCTGTCCCCGCCTCCCCTCCCGGGCTGCAACAGGTGCCTCCGGAGCAGGAAGCGCGCGCCGCCGCCGCTCAGCTCCCCCGGGCGCGCCATCCCCGGACCCCGCGTGTGTCCCCACGAGGACAGTGACCCCGCTGCTCCGCCCGCCTCTCCGCCCCGCTTCCTGCCCCCTTCGCCCTCGCCGGCGAGGGGCCCGGGAGTCCACCGAGCCCGCCTCCGCCCCCGGCCCGCCCGCCCCTCCGCGCGCCATGGACGCCCCGGAGCCGCAGCCCGACCCCGACGGCGGGGACGCCCCGGGCCACGAGCCTGGGGGCAGCCCCCAAGACGAGTTCGACTTCTCCATCCTCTTCGATTATGACTATTTGAATCCTATCGAAGGTCGGTGGAGGCTCGCCCCGGCCTGGCCCCCGAGCCTGGGCTGGGGCTGGGGCCTGGGCAGTGGCCACGGGTGGGGCCCCTTTGCTCGACGCGTCACACTTCCTGGGGGGCCTGAACTTGGGGGGGTGCCTCTCCCCAGGTGAGAGGGAGGGCGGGAGCCGTCGGAGAGTGCAGCCGCCTTTAGAGGGCACTAGGCTCACTCTGCCTGGTGGGGACCCAGTTTCTAGTTACTTCTCCCCGAGGGTCCCTGGTAGTGAAGCAAAAGGGAGCGGGGGTCTCAGCTGGTCTCTTGCCCGCTGCTGGTCATCAGTGTGCGGTGGAAGCTATGAGTTTTGCTTTTGGAGGGAGGAGGTGAGGAAGCCGAAGGATGGAGTTTTTCGGCCGGGACTGGTGCAAAAAGAGGGCTGGTGAAGCGGATCCGCCCACCTCCGAGCCCCATGGTGCTCGAGCGTTGTTGGGGACTTTGCGCTGACTCTAAGGAAGAGGTTGTCTGTATCTAATGCTAGGGGGTGGTTTGCCCTCATCTTAGGCGGCTGGCCCATTTCCTCCCTGAGTTCTGCCGCTGCCGTTTGCACATCACCTCACATGCTTCAGGCTGAGCTTTATTAAGTGGGTCCCCCCCCACCCCCGCCCCGCGCCGCCCCACAGGCATCCAGACTGTGGGGACTTGGAGGGTGCCCGCCTGTGGTTTCAGGAAGGTGCAGGCTTATTCCTGCCTCGGCGACCTGTCAGTCCCTACTACAACTGCGCTCTGCGCTGGGGGCTGGGGATTTCCCCGTGCTGGGCCGTCATTTCACGTGTTTAACAGGAGCCTTGGTCAGAGGAGACCGTCGCACACCCAGCCTCACTGTATTTTTCTGGTTAGCAGGTTGTCTTGGAAGAAAAACAGAAGAACCCAACCAGGCTTCCTGATTTTGACAGCCTAGCCCAGCCAGTGCTTGTTGAAGCCTTGGGGGCAGGCCTGTTGGTGACTTCCAGATGCACTTGGGCTTGGCTGCTTCGGGGGAGCAGGAAGGGGTTGTGCTGGCTGGTGTGTGTAGGAGGCCCTTTCCGGACTCTCCTGAGTTTGCTGTTTCCCAGAGATGCTGTGTGAGGCAAAGAAATTTCAACTTTCCCTCCGCAGCGTCTTCAGGTGAAACTCCTTAGGTGAGGGGCTTGCTTTGACTTCAGAGATGCCCTTTGATCGGATACCAAGTGAAGATGGTAGTTAGTAACCATTCTCTATTTTGGCTGGAGATGGAAATAATTAGCCAGCCAAAGAAACCAGTCTTCTTGAGTTGCAATCTGGAGGCCATCCTTTGCTTTGAAAAGATACAATTAAGAATCTGCAAACGATCCCTCTAGCATCCGTGGTCTTGCTCTTTGTTAAGATTAAAGTCGTGTTTGGAGGGAATACTTACACCCCTCCAAGATTCACAATCAACGGATTTTTTTTTTTTTTTCCTGCAGCAGGGAGATTTCCGGGGAAATAGTTTCCAAGCCAAATCTGATGGGAGGTGCTTTTTATAGTTTTTCTTGGCAAAGGGGTGCTTGGTGGCCGCCAGATGGGTGTCTAAATGACCACGGTGAAGGCCCCAGAATCTATCTTTTAAAAAATAAACTGTATTTTTGGAAACAGTCTTAAATTTACAGAAAAACTGTAAAGAGAGTACATACAGCAAGCTCTTGTATATACAGCTCCCCATAGGAGGAACATCTTTCATTAGCAGAATGCATTTGTTATAATTAGTGAGCCAATATTATGATACAGTTTTATGAAGCTAAGTCCATACTTTGTTCAGATTGTCCCTTTTTTTCTTAAGTGAGCTTGACAGTTTTGAGGAATACTGACTAGGTACATTGTAGAATGTCCTCTCAGTGGGGTCTTATGTGTTTCTCATGGTTGGACAGGGCCATGGGTTTTGGGGGAGGAAGACTGCAGAGATAAAGTGACCGTTTCCATCACGTCACATCATGGGTACCTACCATCAACATGAGTTACTGTTATTGATGATAGCCTAGATCACCTGGCCGAGGTAGCCTTTGGCAGGTTCTTCCACCATAAAGTTACTCCGTGCCAAACGTGCAGCCCAACTTAAGGATGAGGAATTATGCTCTGGAATCTGGAATCACGCCTTGCTGGGAAGGCACCAGGGCAGAAACGTCATGGCTCAGGAAGAGAAGGGATGTCGTGAGCCTTGAGAGGCTGAAGCGAGCTGTTCCAGATGTGGGTCGGGCTTGGGCTCACCCAGATGTTAATAGCAGGCACTTTTCTCTGCTTCCGCATGATGGAACTCCCCAAGGGTCAACACTAGCCCGTGTCTTACTAATGGGCTTTGTCTCACATGACACTATGTTGGTGATACACGTGAGGTATTCTCTTTAACTCTGGGCAACTGGCTTGGCAAAAGACCAAGGAAGGAAGAGGGTTGCTCCTGGGACAGACATTGTCAGGAGCTGGTGATGGCACGTAGGGAGTTGGGGGAAGTCTGATGCTTATTTTGTGGAACCTGAGCGTGTGGCAGCTGTGATTAGCCCGTGTAGTACCCCTCCAACCATAGAAGGTACGCACTTCATAGAAGGTTGTCACCTTCGTTTTGTAGAGGGGTTGATGAGGTACAGAGAGGTGAGGGAACTTTCCCCAGAAAGCAGAGCTGGTACACGGCAGAGCTGAAACGTGAACCTGGCCGTCCTGCTCCCAAGCCTGTTTCTGATCTACTGTGTGAGTTTCTTGGCCCCTCACTTGATGAGAGACACGCACAAAGAAGTTAGGGGCCTGGCACCATGCAAGACTGGAGTTTAAAACATTACTGACAAGATGATCTTGGGCGAGTCATTTACTCTCTCTGGACCTCTGTTTGCTCAGCTGTCACATAACTGACTGATAGTCCTTCCCTCATAGGACTGTCTGCCTTGAATGGCTTAACCCATTCAAATCAGTTAACACAGTGTGATTTGTCCCTAGCTTTTTATTAAACCTTTGATTTTGTTAATAGAGGTGCTCGGTTCATGTGAGTCATTATTCACTTACTCATCCATCTAGCTGTTGAGCTCCTATGGTGTTAGATCCTGGGGACGTGATAGAAAACGAGACCCCGTCCCTGCCCTCCACCAGTTAGTGGTTTTCTTGTCTAATTGCATCAACTGATGCCTCCAATAGCATCTACATGGTAGTGGAAAGTAGGCGTCCTTGCCTGGTTTCTGACCCAGGCAGGAAAATCTTCAGTGTTAGCTTTAGAATTGAGGCATATGTATTTATGTTAGGGAAGTATCCATCCATTTCTATTTTCATGAGAGTTTTGATTAGGAATGGGAGTTGAGTTAGGAGAAGGGGACGACAGAGGATGAGATGGCTGGATGGCATCACTGACCTGATGGATGTGAGTCTGAGTGAACTCTGGGAGTTGGTGATGGACAGGGAGGCCTGGCATGCTGCAATTCATGGGGTCACAAAGAGTCAGACACGACTGAGCAACTGAACTGAACTGAACAGACTTTTCAGCATCTATGGATAAATATTTTATTCTAAGATCATTTATATTAATAGATTTCCTAATATTGAGACGTTCCTGGTATTAACCCCACTCGGTCACTGTGTATTATTTTCATATGGTGGTGGGCCTGGCATCTACTGGATAATATTTTTTGAAGATTTCTTTTAGCAGTGTTCACCTGGTGGCCGGTAAAGAATCTGCCTGCAATGCAGGAGACCTGGGTTTGATCTGTGGATCCGGGAAGATCCCCTGGAGAAGGAAACGGCAACTGACTCCAATATTCTTGTCTGGAAAATCTCATGGATGGAGAAGCCTGGCAGGCTATAGTCCACGGCATTGCAAGAGTCGGACACAGCTTAGCAATTAAGCCACAAGTGATGTTTGTTATGTCCTTTTTGGTGCGCTGGCAAGTGTAAATGTCTTTCCTTCTCTACGTTCAGGAACAGTGTGTGTATTATTGGGACTATCCAGTTTCTCACGCTGTGATAGGATTCTCCTGTGAAGCCGCCCGGACCGGGTGCCTCCTTATGGTCTTGTTCTGTGATAACTTTCTCGATTGTGCCTATGGGAACTGGGCTGTATCCATTCTCTATTTTGACTGGAGCCAGTTTGGTAAACTTTATCTTCCTAGGAAATCATCCACTTCACCTTTCTGAGTTTTCAGATTTATTTTCTTAGAGGCATGCAAAGTAAACTTATTTTCTTTTGAGCGAAAGAGCTAAATACATAGTAATAGAAAGAACGCAGACAGGGCTATGGTAGTCCTGGCTAGGGCTATGAGCCCACCTTGGTGGGGAGAGGCGTGGTGGCTGTTGGTAGACAGATCAGAAGTTTAATTTCTTTGTATGTGCCTGTGAAATCAATGCATTCTTACTTCTTCCAGCTTGTAATACACTGGGAAAGACGGATGGACTCTGGAGATCCCCAGTCACCTCCAGAGGTGCCAGATCTTCTCTGGGCCGTGCTGGGAGGGCTTGCTTCTAGTCTGCCTCAGTGAGTCTGGTGTGTCCCTCCTCTGGTGAGCGGATGCATCTGGCGTTAACTTTGACCTTTCAGAAAGGAAAATGGACTCCTGACTGTTGCTTAGAGTTTGTTCTGCTGATCCTCAAACTCCTTTGGGTCACAGACCTCTGAAAGGCTGATGAAAGCCTCAGGCCCCATGTGCTGCAGGAGCACATTTGCACGTGTGCGTCCCTTCTGCACCTGAAAACCCTGGGGTGCAAGGCGCTCAGTCGTGTCCGACTCTTTGGGACCTCAGGGACTACACAGCCCATGGGATTCTCCAGGACAGAATACTAGAGCCGGTAGCCTTTCCCTTCTCCGGGGATCTTTCCAACCCAGGGATTGAACTCAGGTCTCCCACTTTGCAGGCAGATTCTTTACCAGCTGAGCCACAAGGGAAGCCCAAGAATACTGGAGTGGGTAGCCTATCCCTTCTCCAGCGGATCTTCCTGACCTAGGAATCGAACCCGGGTCTCCTGCATTGCAGGTGCCTCACCTTTATACCATTTTCAGGTAGAGTCACAGAGGGTCACAGACCCTGCTGTAGCCCATTCTCTAATGTCACCTGCACTTCAACTCAGGGCCACCTGCTCTCCGCCCATTCACAGGGCACAATTAAAGCCTCATTCTTTCAGCAAACACTCATTGAATGCTGGTTTTGTGCCAGGCCCAGTGGGAGTACAGAGATGAATGAAATGTGGTCTTACCCTTGTCTGGCCCCCAGGCCAATGTGGGACACAGCCTGGTAAACAAATAGGGACAGGTGAGGTGCTGATATATAGTATCATGGGCTTTTTTTTTTTTTTGGTACTTACTAAAAATAGAGCTCTGCTCTAAGCCAGCAAGTTCGCTAAACACATGTGACATTCAGAGACGTTGCCGTCTGTGTCGAGTTAAGGACAAGCCTTAATAAGCCTGCTTTGTACAAATAGTGTCTCCAGGTGCAGCTGGAGAGGTGAAATGAGGGCTGAGTTGAGCAGGGGCCTTGTCAAGGGAGGAGAAAGAACTAGGGAGAAGGTTGTCCGAATCATTCTGTACTATTGAACACATGTCATCCCAGCTTGCAAATTAAAGGCTGTCTGTTCTTAAGGTGCCCTCAGCTTTTGATCAGAAGTTGTTGTCTTAGTTGCTCAATCATGTCCGACTCTTTGTGACCCCAGGGACTGTAGCCCGCCAGGCTCCTCTGTCCCTGGGATTTCCCAGGCAAGGATACTGGAGCGGATGCCATTTCCTTCTCCAGGGGATCTTCCCGACCCAGGGATAGAATCCCTGTCTCCTGCGGTTGGCAGGCGGATTCTTTACCACTGACCTCCCAGGGAAGCCCTTGATCAGAAGTAGAGGCTCTTAAAATCTTAATGCTGTGTTATTTGAGTTGGCTCCCAAGGCTTTTTAGTCCTGTGAGAGGATGGGATTGAATACATTTGAGAAATGTAGCATTGGTGGCCAGTGGTCCTTAATCCTGGCTACAGACTAGAATCTTTCAGGCATACCCAGGACCCATGAAGCCAGAATTCTTGGGGGTCAGTTCACTCTTGCTAAGAGTCACGAGAAGTACATGGCAGGACAGGCTTCGAGCCCAGGCAGCTGGGGCCCTAAGTCCCTGTCCTCAGCACTACAGCTCAGCCTGAATCTCACTGACCCCAGCTTTCCTGGGTACCCTTAATGCCAACATGGGGTGCATTCACCCATGATGTTTTGATATCTATATAATTATCAGTGGAATGTTCACTGCTCTCCTAATGGGATTATACTCATAAAATATGCAGCAGAAACCCAGGTGGGGAAGGACAGAGTATAAGCGGGAGTTCTGCTGTTTCTGTATTTCTTTCTGCAGCTCAGTGAACTGTTGGGCATGCCTTCTGGGGCACGTGTCCCCCCAGCTCCACGGCCATAGGCTTAATGAGCCAGAGCAACAGGACTGAAGTCAGGAAGTCCTGGCTTGAAATTCTGCCTTAGTTGTCTCTTACTTGCTTGACCTTGGCCAAGTTGAAGTACCTGGCATTAGCAAGCACGCAATAAATCATTGCCTTATAAATGGAAGAAAAGTTGCATAATTCCTTCTTAGTGGTTTGCCTCCAGGCAGGTGATTTTGATCCTCTCCGCTTGCATTTTCTCATCTGTGAAATGGGGTGGTGATGGCAGGTTCCCGCAAGGCAGTGTGATTGAGCGCGGGCACTGGGGCTGCGTGAAGGTCGGACGGCAGGCTGGGAGCAGGGTGGTAGGCTCTGAGAAACCGTCTGGCTCACCCAACTTCTTGAGAGCACTGGGTCCTTGGAGGGGAGAGTCTCTGCCTTGGCCTTTGAGGAATCCTAAGCCTTAAGAGAAGATGCTTTTTGGAGATGAGTCACTGGCCGTGGGGCTTCAGTTGGCATCATAGCATGATATCCAACTTACGTGCAATCCGCCTGCACGCTCAGTTGTGTCCAGCGCTCTGCGATCCCATGGACTGGAACCCACCAGGCTCCTCTGTCCATGGGATTTCTCAGGTGAGAATCCTGGAGTGAGTTGCCATGCTCTCCTCTAGGGGATTTTCCCGACTCAGGGATCGAACCCTCGCCTCCTGCATTGGCAGGTGGATTCTTCACCACTGAGCCACCAGGGCAGCCCTCTGTAGGGATCAGTTCTGATGAAAAGCTTGCCCGGGGCACAGGCCCCTGCCTCAGCCACAGAACTAGGCCTGCGGCAAAAGCTTTCTCAGTTGTCCAGACCCTCAGGCTGCAAGGTTCCCTGAGGCGGCTCCTCAGAGAGGCGGGGCCTTCTCAGGTGTCCTGCCCCGGTGCTGCGGGACCCCTGAGCCTGCCAGGAAGCGGCAGCCTTGGGAAGTGCAGCGTGGTGGATGTCTTGTGGCTTCCCCCCATGAAGGGACTTCCTCTCTCCCTCCCTCCCCAGCACAGGAAACAGCCACAGGCGCCCCAGAGCTCCAGCCAGACCCGGCTTCCCTGGGCTGATGCGAGGTTGGGTTTTACTGATTGTTCCCAAACCGAGCTCAGGGAAGAAGGCAAGACTCGCCCTGGGGCTCTTCCTGGGCTGCATCAACTTTCTTGCCTAGAGGAAAGCCCGCGGCAGGTTCCCCCAAAGCAAGAGGAGTGGCCTGTGACATTTTCCGAAACTTTGTCCAAAATGAGGAAGAGTAGAGACAATGGTAGCATTAGCTGTGCGTTCCCAGCACCCAGTTTCAACGGTTACCTACTGAAGGCCAGTCTCCCCCACCCCCGTGTGTGCTCCGCGTCTCCACTTCTGCTTGCTTTAAATCACACTGCAGATGATGGGATATTTTATCGATAGATAGATTAGCATGTAGCTCTCAAATATAAGGGCTCCTGAGAAAAATCCAATACCATCACCAAACCTAAAAAGCTGTATTGCATGCTAAGTTGACTCAGTCGTGGCCTACTCTTTGCGACCCCATGGACTGTAGCCCGCCAGGCTCCTCTGTCCATGGGGTTCTCCAGGCAAGAGTACTGGAGTGGGTTGCCATGACCTCCTCCAGGGGATCTTCCTGACCCAGGGATTGAAGCCACATCTCTTAAGTCTCCTGCATTGGCAGGCGGGTTCTTTACCGGTTGTGCCACCTGGGAAGCCTCCAAAGCCATAATATTTAATTTCAAATGTCCAGTGTTTAAACTTACTGCGTGTCTCACAAGTGTCTTTTCGTGGTTAATTTGTTTGAACCAAGATCCAGAGGCGATCCTAACACTGTAAATCATTGACATGGCCATCAGATCTCTCTTATTTTGTAGAAATCCCCACCAGTCTGTCTTCTTGCCTTTGTTGAAGCAGCAGGCCGTTTTTCTTGCACTGGCCTCTGTGTGATGAGCTTTGCCAGCAGTGTCCCTGTGGTGGTGTTTAGTCTTCTGTGCCTTGCATCTCTTACAAACTGGCATTTAGATCTGAAGTTCTGTGCCGTAGACTTTGAGTGCTGTTTTCTTCTGCAGAGAAATATATCCAAGGTAGAGAGGACACTACAGGAAGAGCAGAGAGATTGCTTTTCCTGAGCTGGCGTTTGGGATCGTCTGTGTGTCCTGACCTGAGGTTTTGAGGGAAAAAGAGAATTTTCTCACTTGAGCCTGTTTCGGTTATTAAGATATGTTTCTAAAAGGCAGTGCTTCTACGTGAATTTTAATTGAGCCACGCCTGAGTGAGCTTTCTGAAGGTAAGAAAGTTGCCTGCAAAAGCTCAGGATTTATAAAGGTCCTTATCAAAACAAACCTGCTTGGGCATGCTGAGAAAGGTGGACTGTTAAATGAGTGCAGGGCGGGGTAGGGGAAGCCTTGACGTCTGCAGTGCTTGCGAAAGGCATTGTAAAGACCACAAAAAGGGGCTGTTTACCTGCGTGATCCTGAGAAGGTGGGCTCCGGGTGTGAAATCCACAACCCGTGACCTCATCTCTGTTGCCATGGAGAAAGGAGGAGGTCATTAATGCCCGGAGTTGGCAGGAGCCTCTGATCAAGTGTACCCGCCCCCGGGGACAAGGCACTGAAGTGAAAGCTCCTGGCGATGAGTGTAAATAAAGAAGCCATCTGTCAATCAGGCATTAATGTTAAGTCTCTGCCCCTGGCCAGGGGTTCCAGGGGCCCCACTGTCTTCAAGGGGAAGTTTGCACTTGGATTTCAAGTTGGCTGAAAGAAAGGTGGAAACCAGGTTTGCATGCTGTGTCAGGGGTTGCGGGGCTCAGTGAGGGGCACAGCTCTTTGAGGCACTGGCATAAAGGTGAAGGGGGTCTTTGCTGAGTGAGTTGGAGGAATCAAAGCAGAGAGGGCGGCCGGGCCCCTGCCCGTGTCTCCTTGGGCAGGGCCTTGGCAGAGAGGCGGGTTAGCCACACGTACCCTGTTTCAGAGGGAGGATTATCTGAGGTCTGTTTCTGGTTGATTCTTCTGACCAGACCTTTTCTTCTCCTTTTGGCAAGGAAGTCGCTGGAGCCCTGCTCTCTGCTGTATGCCACGTGACAAATGGGGAGAGACTGTCTTCTCTTAGAGAAGGGCCTCTCTGAGGCACAAATTCCGCCTCAGATGGCTGTCTTCCTGAAAAACGGAGGCAGGGTGGCACAGTGACTGGATAAGCCAAGTCTGATGGTGGCATCTGATGGACCATTACACAGCCATGAAAAAGAGACCATAACAGCACACAGCGTGGTTAAATCTCAGACGTAAGGCTGAGGTTTACAGCATGTCCATGTCCATTTCCTACGGTTTCACTTATGTCGTGATCACAGCCGGCAAACCCAGGCCGCAGTGAGGGAAGGCAGGTGAGGGGGTCCCCCTGAAGGAGGGCTAGTGGCTGGCTGAGGCCACTAGGGAACCATCTAGCAGGACTGAAACATTCTGTGTCTTGAACAGTGGACGCACATTTGTAAAAAGGCACCGAGGCGTACTTCTAATATTTTAGGGCATGTAGAGGATGGCTCCATTTGAACCCCAGCCCTGCCCCTGGTTTCTTTCAAAAGACTTTTTTTGATGTGGATCATTTCTTAAAAGCCTTTATTGAATTTGTTACAATCTTGCTTCTGTTTCATGTTTTGGTTTTTTGGCCGAGAGGCACGTGGGATCTCAGCTCCCCAACCAGGGATGGAAGCCCCACCCCTGCCCTGGGAGGCAGAGTCTTCTAGACCGCCAGAAGAGTGTCTGGCCTGATTGCTCTCGTCACTGGGGCTGAATCCCCACCCGCCTCAGCTTACCTGGCCCCCTTGGTGACACAGAGGAGTAGATGGTACCTGCCTCGCAGGTGCTTGTCAGCCACGTGGTACACAGGAGAGCTTGAGGCGCAGTGAATGAAGGGAGATGGGGAGGCCTTTGAAGTTCTTGAAAGCATGAGGGCCCCATGGAATGGTTCCACCCGGTTCTTTCCATCCCAGTTTGAAGACGAGGTGGGGTTTCGTGTCTATCAGATGCCTGGGCCCTGCCCTCCCATCCGGAAGCTGAACTTGAGGCTTGCAGATTCCAGACATCTCTCCACTTCTCTCCAGAAGGAAGACACGCGGGTGTGTGTGTATTTGCAGACCGCCATGCCAGTAGCCGGTCTGTAAGACTTGGAGCCTGCACGCTGTCCTGGGTCCTGGGTCTCGGGCGCCTGGCCTCATGGCAGGCTGCCTGGGAGGCAGGACCCAGCACTCCTTTCTGTCCTGTCTGGTGAAGGGAGACAGCTGTCTTAGCCGGGGCAGGGTCAGCAAAGAGCACAGCAGTCATGGTGGCTTTTTCCAGTGGTTCCACGTCGAACGAGACAGGATGGTAAACTGCCTTCTTTCCCTTGCTGGCATCTCTGGACCTGACTTAGCTGGATGGAATTTCTCACCTCTCATGCCCTGCGTCTGTGTGTGTCATCTCTGAATGAAGGGTGTGACCACCTGATTCTCCCCGTCATCATTAGCACACACGATTCATTGATCGGGCATCCAGTTACCGCCTGCATGTGTGTCTGCTGGGGGCCGCAGGGGCATGGGGGGCCCGCTGGAAAGTTTGCTAATCGCTGAATGTGTTACTCAAAGCGCAATCTGTAACTTTTCAAAGAAGGTCTTTCCTATAGGTGGTGCAAGCCGCCAGATGCGAAGTCCATCCAGCTTCAGCTTCCTCTTGGCGTTTCCTGCAGCCCCGAAAACACAGGGGCTTATGAGAGCGGAGGGATGGAGGGGAGGGGCGGGACCCCCAGAACCCCCTCCCTCCAGCTTCTTCCCACCTTCTTGCTGCACGTTGGGCCGCCAGGTTGTGGCAGCTTCACACTGTTGCCGTGGCGACAGACTGTGATGTCTCAAACCCAGGGCCCGGGCCTCTCACCACCTCAGGGTGTGAGCGGTGGGTCTGTCGCTTCAGACGGGTGGACCGCGGCTCCGGGGCCCAGCCACCGGCCCAAGGGCCGTCAGGCCTGCGGGCCGGATCCTGGCTCCTCCAAGCGCCCCGGCTCGCGCGGCCCCTCCCCCTCCTGAGGACAGATGCCTCCCGGAGCTTCCTGAGCTGGCTTTCTATTTCGGTCATTCTATTCTGCTTCCTGAAAATTCCACCAGCTTGTCGTCCTCGGCGGAGAGATGTTCTCTCGCTGTTCCTTTTTTCAAAAGCGATCTGTTGGCCGGTGGGTTGGTGCTGGCAGCGGTCTCAGACTTGGCCGTGTGTCCTTGAGGGTGAGCAGCGGGAGGGCAGGAGCTGGCAGAGAGCGCCTTGTGGCCTGAGTGAGGTTTTTAAATAATCGTTGACTCAATCCTGGGGCAAACGGAGGGATTATGAGTATTCCAGAAGAAAGGAATCTGTGTCTTCCGTTGTCTAGGCAGCCTACCTCCTCGTGGGGCTCCGGAGCAGTTCCTCTCCTGGGGACACCTCAGTTTTCTGTGTTGGGGTGAAGGCGTCACGATCCAGGAAATATTCCCTTTTGTGAGTTATGGGGCTGGAGGAGCTGGGCTGCCTGAGACCGAATCTGGTTTTGCTACTTAGCAGCTGTGTGATCTTGGGCAAATTAATCACCTTCTCTGAGCCCCACTTTCCTCATTTAGAAAATGAGGACACTATATCTTGCTTGGAAGGGCTCTTGTAAGACAAATGCTAGTTCTCTTGCCTGGAGAATCCCAGGGACGGGGGAGCCTGGTGGGCTGCCGTCTATGGGGTCGCACAGAGTCGGACACGACTGAAGTGACTTAGCAGTGTGTGTTAAATACGTACAGAGTGCTTCTTGGTATAAAGGGTAGAGCTGCGTTACAGAGAATCATTTTTGTTGTTGCAGTTGCCTTTGCTGTTCAGTCACTCAGTTATGTCCGACTCTTTGCAACCCCATGGACTGCAGCACACCAGGCCTTTCTGTCCTTCACCCTCTGGAGCTTGCTCAGACTCGTGTCCATGGAACTTGGTGTGTCACTAACACTTTAGTAAGAGTTAGTCGATCAGCTCCCAGGTAGCCCAGAAGAAGGACGAAGCGTGGAGCGGAAGGAATGTTGGAGGCATTCTTTACCTACTCCACATAGTTTCTGAAGGCTAGCAGAAAAAGAGAATTCAAAGTGCTGACCGATCCATTTTATTTTTATAAAGGATTCTTCCCTTTTTCTTTTTTAAAAGAAGTCCCTGGTGGGGGCTGGTGTGTGTCACACTTTAAGTTGTAAAATAAGGGAATGAAAACAAAGTGTTAGTCACTCAGTCCTGTCTTACTCGTTGTGAATATAGCTCAGGAGGCTCCTCTGTCCATGGAATTCGCCAGGATACAGGAGTGGGTTGCAGTTCCCTTCTCCAGAGGATCTTCCTGACCCCGGGATCAAACCAGGGCTCCTGCACTGTGGGCGGATCCTTTACCATCTGAGCCACCAGGGAAGCCAGACGAAAGCAGAGAAAGGGTAGAATTTTCAACTTAAATGATAGTTCCTTCCACAATAATAATACTAATTACCCAAAGGCCTCATTTGTTGAGCGTTTATTTTGTGCTTTGGGTTTCATGTGCGTGAGATGAAGTGTCAGGTGGGTATTCACCACCCTCCGCCCCTATTATACACGAGGACTCAGGACTGCAGGTCACACAGCCGGGGTGCAAGGCTGTGGAACGGGGGGCCTCTAACACTGTGTATTGACCGAGACCCGGCTCTCCATGGAGATGCCCTGCTGCGGTGGGGCTGGAGTGGCTGCCCCAGCCTTCTTGTCTTCCGGTTCCAGAGAGTGGCCAGAGGTCTCCCCAGACGTTCTTGGGGTGTGGGGTGAGCCCCTGAGAGCCTGATGGGAAAGGGAGGGTGGTGGTGATGTGGCCTCTCGGATGTCTGTTGCAGAAGCGGTTTACCTGCCAGGGCTCACAGGGAGCCGACGTCTCATTTCTGAGTCAGTTCAGGTGTGACTCATGGGCTGATGTTCCCAGCAGTGTTTGGGGCCTTGGCCGTGTGCAGGCCCCGGGGGGAGGCCCCGGAGCAGTTGGGCCTGGAGCAGGGGTTCCCAGCTGGAGGCGATTCTGCCTGGCAGGAGAAGTTTGGCAAGCCTCGGGTGCTTCTGCTTGTTCAAACTGGGCAAGGACTGGGGATGCTACAGACGTCTAGTGGGAGGAGGCCAGCATGCTGCTAAATATCCTGGAGCCTCCACAGCAAGGAATTTTCTAGCCCCAAATGTCAGTATCCTGGCCTGAAGAAGTCCATGGACTGTATAGTCCACGGGGTTGCAAAGAGTCAGACACGACTGAGCGACTTTCACTTCACTTAAATGTCAGTAGTCCTGAGGTTGAGAATCCCTGGTCTCAGGTCGGCGGGGTTCAAGTTGCAAGACCTCAGGCAAGTTAATTCACCTGTTTGAACCCAGTTATCTTATCTGTAAAAGGGGAGTAAACAGCGTCCATCTCACAGGTTGTGAGAATTAAGGAATGGACTACTTGTAAGGTACTTATATCAGAGCCTGCCATATAAATTCTCAATAAATGTTAGCTGCTGCTGCTGTTGTTATTACTGTTATTATTATCATTGACCTTAACCTGTCTTCAGAGAGCTCACAGTCTAGTAGGGAGACAGAGAAGTAAATCTGTACTTGATAGACTTCCCTACATGACTCCGTAAGTTCTGGCAACACTGCAGTCTGTAGTGTCTGAGCCAGCCTAGGGAAAATCAGGGAGGGCTTTCAGGCGGAGGTGGCCCGAGTGAAATCTTAATGAACAAAGAGTGGCTTCCTAGGAGAAGTGAGGACAGGAGGTATGGAAGGGTGTTCTGAGCTATGGGAATAGCACGTGCAAAGGCATGGAGACACAGAGGACCTAGAGCAACAACCTCTGAATCCCCCATCTCTGCTCCATCCTCTTTCTGAACACTGACGCATGGAGTGTGGGTCAGGTGCCTCCCACGGCATGTGGGGTGGTTTTATGCTCTCCTGTGGGCACTACATAAGAGCGCCATCCTCTTGGCAAAGCTGCTTCCCTCTAATCTCCTTAGAAGGAGTGAGGCCTCCATCAGGTGTCATTGTATCTTTAACGCCTTTCTTTCCTGACGTTTTGCCATTTCCTCCTCCCACTTCCGGCTTTGAAAAAATGTCGACTTTCTGGGGTCATGGAAATGTCCTACATCTTGATTGTGGTGATGGCTACCAGAGCATGGAACATTGGGCAAAACGCATGGAACATTGGGCAAAACTCATGGAACTCTACACTCAAAATCTGTATGTAGAAATGATGCCTTACTTATAAAAAATGAGCATCGAGGAGGAAAAAAAAGTGGGCCGGAGGCTGGGAGCCTTGGGCTAGCAACGGTGTCTCGCTTGAGTTTAGTAACTTTTATTTTGATTGTATTTTTACCCTCCCTTCTATTTATGGAGGTGACACTGATTTTCCATTTGTGGCAGCAGTGTAAAGTTTCCTTAAAAAAAAAAAAGTCATATGCGAATGAATTTAAATAGAAATATTAAGTAAATAATATTCACTGGTGGTACATGAATATAGCAAAGATCATGCAAGTGGTAAGAAAAGCAAGCTCTTTGGAAACCCTTCTGAGAGAATCGGGTGCTTCTGACATGAAACAAACTTGGCCCAGGGCTGCGTGGGCATGGCGCGGGCTGCGAGGGAGCTGTCTGCAAGGGTGGCAGCTGTTTACAGGGACACAGCGAAGAACCCTACCTACTGAAAGAAACAGCTGAACGATGAGCCTTTTGTCTGTGAGAACTACTGTCAAATGCCCAGGCGACTGGGAATTAAATAATTATAAATTACCTCCATATTCCTTGCTTGTGGGTAAACTTTCAAAATCCTGGGGAGAGAAAAGAAAAAGACACCCTACTGCTTGGATTAATTAAAACCAATGTAAATGCTTTAAATGCTTTTGCTCAGCAGAAACTGGCCTTTCTGTTTTTCATTGCTGCCCAAGAGTGTGAGTGATGTGTGTTTTTAAGTTTTCTGTGATTTTCACATCAGCCTGAGGAGGGTGTTTCTGCTAAGAGGTAGCTCGGTTTTTCTGATAAGGCTGGAATTTTTGCTAAGAGGCTTTCTGTATTTTTCTTTTGCAGACTGTTGTCAAATGTGGATTTGACCTGGATCTCTTCCTAGATTAAAAATCTATGCTCTCTTACCCCTCAGGAAGGGGAGTGTGTGTGTGTGCGCGCGCGTGCGTGCGTGCGTGCGTGTGTGTGTGTGTGTGTGTGTGTGTGTGTTTGCAGGCCCAAATGCAAGTTGATGATGAACTGCAGCTTTATAAGAATCTTAGACCCTACAGACTCTAGCTAGAAAAATGAAAAGATTTCAGAGCCAGAAGCAGCCGAGGAGACAGGCTGGGTTTAATATTGTCCTCTTCCAAATGAGGAGGCCGAAACCTAGAGCGGGTGGGGGACTTTTCCAAGGTCACGTGGCTAGAAAGTGGCAGAGAAGGACTGGAACTCAATTCCCTGCTTTTTCCAAACCAGGCGTCACTACTCGAGATCATCTCACATCACCCTGCTCCCCTTGGAATGAAATGAAACATGTCTTTTGAAAATTGTATTTCTACTCTCAACATAATACAGAAATAAGAGTCTCCTTTCTGCCTCTGCCCCTCATTATTAATACTTAGTTCTTCTCCTTGGAGGAGGAGGTCCCTGTTGCCTGAGACTTCCAGAGAAGAGCCTCTGCAGCCATCGGCTTTGTGTGTGTACACACACTCCCCCTCCGTTTCTGTCTTACGTGTACTAACACTGTCTGGTGGTCATTATATATCAATGCAAAAAGAACCTTTTCCACCCTTTTATAGCTGCATTATATCTCACTGTATGAATGACAGAATTTAACCCATCCCCAGCCAATGGACAGAAGGTTACTTCCAGTTCGGGGGGATTAAGAACAGGGCTGGACTAATTGGACTTATGAATGCGCCACATTGCACGCAGGAGTGTACCCGCAGGAGAGATTTCTGCAAGTGCCGTCACGGGGTTTCAAGTGTGCGCTTGTTTGGAATTTTGATACTACCAAATCACCCCCCTTGAGGTTCTGTCTGTCTGCCTTTTGGTTGGCATGTTAGCACCTTTGAGTAGCAGTTTAAATATTTCATACTTTATTCATTTATTCAGCCGACTGACAGTATTTTTGGAGGGCCTGCTTTGTGGGCGATCCCAGGCATTAGGGGTCCAGTGGGGGCTGGGAGCTGGGGGAGAGGCTGACATTATAAACAAGCACCTGGAGAATTACTGAATTAGAAGTGTGAGGAGTGCAGTGGAGCAGAGCAGGGAAGTGTGCGCGGGGTCTGATCTCGTCAAGAAGGTCAGAAAGACTTTCGGGAGTGCGTGACACTTTAGCAAAACTCCAGTGAAGGAGCGGCCTTAGTTACTGAGAGAAAGAGGGCTGGATGGAGTTGGGGAAGGGGCTGCTGAGCCAAGGGAACGGCAAGTGCAAAGGTCCTGAGGCAGAAAAGAGCTTGGCACTTTTTGAGAAGAACAGCCAGCTTGGCCAGAGTCCAGAGAGAGAGGAGAGGCTGGAGAGGCAGGCAGAGGCTCCGCCTGGCTGGCTAGTTGAGGTTATCCTTACCCCGGGAGCTGTGGAAAGTCATTTCTGGGCTCCCACCTGAGGAGGGGCAGCACCCGAATCCTGTAAGATGAGCTCAGCTAAACCAGACAGCACTTCCTCCAGGGTGGCCGGCCCAGAAGGGCGCAGAGGAGGAGGGGCATCCCCGTCATAGCCACCAATCCTGCTGTGACAGCACAAAAGCCAGCCACGGGCTCCGCGGGAACAAATGGGTGGCTTTGTTCCAATAAAGCTTTATGGACACACGCAACCAGCTTCGGGCCATGGGCTGGAGTTCGCCTGCCCCTTAGCAGGATGTGATTCTCTAAACAGATAAGATCTGATGTGACATGAGCTACTAACAGGGGTTAGTGGAGAAAAGGTGGCTGGGAATGATCTTTTTGATGGGCTGGTCACAGGAGCTGCGGACTGAGCAGGCGGGTGAAGGGCAGCAGCCAGGTGGAGGTCGGGGAGAGTTTCCAGGGAGAGGGAACTCCACAGCAAGAGCTGCCTGAAGAAAGGGGGCGAAGTCAGCAGGGCTGGTGCTGGGTCAGCCTGGAGAGTGGGGAGAGCGGGGTGGGGGACAGGCTGGGGCCAGCCCCTGCTGAGGGCTGGCCTGGGGACATCTCGGGGACAGCCTTTAAGCTGGATTTCACTTAACAGTGGACATTTTAATAGACGGCTGCATGGAGAGCAGACCAGAGAGGGCAAGTGTAGAAATGGGGAGACCAGGAAGGGGCAACTGGCTCAGTGGGAGACGGTGGCAGGAGGGGGCGGCACGTGAAGTAATTTTTTTGAGACTGTGTGTGTGTGTGTGTGTGTGTGTGTGTGTGTGTGTGTGTGTGTGTGTGTGTATGTGTTGAGGGGTCTCTGTTGACTCTGGGAGTTTGAAGGAGGGGCAGGATGGGGTGATGGAAACAAACAGCAGTTCCCTTGCTAATTTCACCCTCCAGCCCTGGGTTCTTCCCAGGTGGCAGCAGAAACCTGAGTTAGGCAGCCAGGATTAAAGAAAAAATCTGATCACTTTGTATCCACTGATTTTACTAGTTTGGGAATTCTGTAGTTATGGCTGTCTTTTGGGGGCGGAGTAGCTCATCTGTGGAATTTCCAGTCCTGTTCCTTCTGTATTTGGGTGACTCCTTTCCCCTCCCTGGACCTCAGTTTCCTCATCTGTAAAATGGCATGAGATGAGACACGGCTCGGGAGTCTGGGCTGGAAATGAAGCCGCTTTTTACTCGTGGGCACAAACATCTAGGATTTGAGCCCGGAGAGGGCTCCACAGCCTCCAGAGCTGGTGTGGCCACCCCCTTGCATTCCCATCACTGTATCACGAGGGTAGGATGATCAGACAGGCCTTGGTCAGTGTTTTTCGAACTGTGGGTCACGACCCACCTATGGGCCAGGAAATCTGTTTAATGAGTTATGACCAGCATTTAAACAAAGTAACCCCAGACAGGAGGATAGATAAGAGTGCATCGGGGTAAGTATTGTTTGGGGAAGCTTCTGTTTCAGTTGCCAGTGAGTATGATGGTGTGAGCCGAATTGTGAAATAGAAGGGCACCTCCTCTAAGGGACAGGAGTTTGGGAGCCCTCCGGCGGCCAGCCTTCCAGGTCTCTGGCTGAGGCTGCATGGCTGGGGCCAGCTATGCTGCTGCGCTAAACCCTCCCGGCTTCGGTCTCTGTTCAGGGAATCTGGGATCAAGTTGCCTCAATTTCCTTCTGTGAGAGAAGGCTCTAGCTTTGGGGTTTGGCGCGATGGGGATTTAAAAAAAAGAAAACAGGAGGCAAAACCCACCCTGTGATTGCTGTGCATCAGGAGTTGTGTTTTAGAGGCTTAAAAAGACCCCTCCTTCCCTCCTTCTCTTTCCAGAAGAACCGAGTGCGCATAAGGTGGCCAGCCCACCCTCCGGACTCTACCCCGATGATGTCCTGGACTATGGCCTCAAGCCATACAGCCCCCTGGCCAGTCTCTCTGGCGAGCCCCCCGGCCGGCTGCGAGAGCCCGATAGGGTGGGGCCCCAGAACTTTCTGAGCCCCGCCAAGCCACCGGGGGCCTCGGGCCTGAGCCCTCGGATCGAGATCACTCCATCCCACGAACTGATACAGGCAGGGGGGCCCTTCCGCGTGAGAGACATTGGCTTCCTGGGCGAGCAGCCGCCCCCGCCGGGGGTGGCGGCCAGCCCGAGGTTCACGCTGCCCGTGCCCGGCTTCGAGGGGTACCGCGAGCCGCTTTGCTTGAGCCCCGCTAGCAGCGGCTCCTCTGCCAGCTTCATTTCCGACACCTTCTCCCCCTACACCTCGCCCTGCGTCTCGCCCAACAACGGCGGGCCCGAGGACCTGTGTCCCCAGTTTCAAAACATCCCTGCTCATTATTCCCCCAGAACCTCGCCAATAATGTCACCTCGAACCGGCCTCGCTGAGGACAGCTGCCTGGGCCGCCACTCGCCCGTGCCCCGTCCGGCCTCCCGCTCCTCGTCGCCTGGTACCAAGCGGCGGCATTCGTGCGCCGGGGCCTCGGTTGCCCCGCTGCCCGGAGCCTCACCCCAGCGCTCGCGGAGCCCCTCGCCGCAGCCCCGGGACGACGGCGCCCCCGCCGGGTACCCCCCCTCGGCCGGCCCTGCCGCCCTCATGGATGCCTTGAACAGCCTCGCCGGCGACTCGCCCTGTGGGATCCCCCCCAAGATGTGGAAGACCAGCCCCGACCCGTCGCCGGTGTCCGCCGCCCCGCCCAAGGCCGGCCTGCCGCGGCACCTCTTCCCCGCCGTGGAGTTCCTGGGTCCCTGCGAACAGGAGGAGAGACGGAACTCGGCCCCCGAGTCCATCTTGCTGGTGCCGCCCACCTGGCCCAAGCAGCTGGTGCCCGCCATTCCTGTCTGCAGGTGAGTCCGGCTTTGGAAGGGATTTATTCCACGGTCTGGTTTTAAGAGGAGGTTTTCTGGTGATGAGCGTGGGACTGGGGCTGGGCTGGGCTGGGCTGGGCTGATTTTCAATCCTAGATCTTGAAATTGACTGCCAGATCTCGAAATTCTCTGGGGAAGAGAATCTCTGAACGGCAGTTTTCCCGTCTGTAAAGTGGGTATAAGGGTACCTGACTTCCTGGATGGCTGTTAGGAGGGTGCAGTCCTAGGGTGCCTGTGATTGCTCCTGAGGCGCCTGGCATGCTCATTCATTCACTTTTTTAACAAGTGTTTATCAAACACCCCCTGTGTGCCAGGCACTATCAACAGGCGTTGGGGTGAAAAGGGTGAACAGAATGGGAAAGATATTCTGCCTTCCTGGAGCTGACATGCTAGTAAGCACCAAGGTAGCCTCAGCACACGAAATTTACTATCTTTTTATAAGAAGAACTGAAGTTGGTAGGCATCTGCTGTGTGTTTCGATATTGCAGACAGTGATATAGAGGCCCTCTGGAAACGTGGGAGCCAGAATCTTCAAAGAGCTTCAAATCTTGGCAAACTGAAGTGTGCAGACTTGGGGTCTCCCAGTCTGGATCTGAGTCCTGGCTTTGCCCCTCACAGGCTGTGTGATCCTGGGCACACGTATCGCTGCCATTCTGCTATGCCCAGATCAGGCATCACTAGTCACGCAGGGCTCTCTCTCCTTGACCACCTTTTTGATGCTGTGCCCAAGGAAGACATTGCTAATCAATCAGAATCTTCATTCTCATTGAGCACCTCTCTGGGGCTGGGTTCATTACCTGTGAGGTGAGGATAATAACAGTACTGACCTCATTTATTTTTGTTAAGGATTAGGGGTGAGAATATATATCGAAGTCAACATAGAACCTACATAAGAAGGAGCTCATGAAAGAGACAGCTGTTATTGTTATCAGGGGGATCTTATCATTGTAGAGGAAGCACGTTGTTGCTTCCTTGTTGATGAGCTGGCTGCTAGGAGACAGCTCCCAATAGCTGTTAGAGTGATGATACTGGCGATCACAGTCACCAGCATGCCAGGATGCTTGCTGTGTGCCAGGCATGCTTCTGATACGCTCTCTCTCTGGATTATGTCAGGTAATTCTCCCCCAAACCTGGTTTGTTTATATATTTGTGTTCATTTCAATGATAAGGAAAATGAGGGGCACAGCATTTGGGAGCAGATACTATTTTATCAGGTGAAGAATCGAAGCCTTATGCTGTTACCATTACTCCAGTGGTTTTTAAAGTGTTACTTGCTTTTAGCAAATGCAAGTCTTTTTTTTTTTTTTTCAAATAAAATGTTGAATGTCAAAATCCCCCTACTCCCTTGCACCCCAGACCGAAATGGACTGAACTGAGCTTCTGGTCTGACGTGTCCTCCAGGGCAGGTTTTGAGAACCCTAGTGCCATCATAGGTCAGTGTCCCGTGAGAAAAGGAGTTTCTGGGTTTCATAGGGTTCAATGACTGCCTCTGTGGAGGGGCTACTCCCAGCTGTGGGCAGAACGTGCGGTCATTTCAAAGGCCATCTGGCCACAGAGCTCTGAGGCTCAAGTTTCCTGGAGCCAATCAAGAACAACAGCTGGTACAGGTTGAGAAACTGGGGCTCAGAGGGGTGAAGCGACACGCCCGTCAGTACCCAGCTAGATCATGACCAAGTTGGAAACCAGAATTTGAGATTCCTGACCCCTTGTTCTTTCTAATCAACTCCTGGATTGATCTCCAAAACATGACTTGTATCATGATTGGGAGTGAGGAGGAACATTAATGTAAGACACAATAGTGAGGCATTTATCTGAGACTTTGTTGTATATGAAACCCTTTCCTCTCTATTATATGGCTTGATCTGAGAGGTTCTGATGGGTTAGAGTCCTTCCGCCCCTTCCAAATGCCCAATCTGTGCCAGCCCGTGAGATATTTCCAAGAGTTTTCTATTCGATTGAGAGGATGGGTAATTCAGAGAAGTCTCATGATGGTATTTAGCTCAGGGAGTGTGGATAACTCCACAGGGGCTGAAGTTCAAGTGCAGAATGTCAGATTTGCTGCAGGGGTCTGAGTCTTAAGATTGTATCCCAGTTGTTCCAGAAGCAAAAATTTAGAAGTTGGTACTTAGGGATATTGCATTGAATCTTCTACTCACTGTATTTTTTGATTAATACAGAGGTGGAGTGATTTTTCTATAAGCCTTATTTTGCTAACTTTAAATAATTTTAAATTGAGAATGCGAGACTAAGAATATATGACATGAAGGGCACCCTGGTTGTAGGCAGAAGCTTGAAGGCATCTGGAACTGTAGCCAAGGTAGAAATGAAGGCACTTTGGACACCTTGAGATTTCAGGGTTAGAGGGACTTCAGGGGGCAGTGTCATTATAAAGAACGGCTGGAGATGTGCTTGCATGGTGAGGATGTAAGTATAAGCTGAGTTGTATGTTCAGGTTAAGCTGTAGCGCTGATGGAATTTGTGAGGTTTCCCCCCTCACCCCTTGGAATTGCTCTAATAGAGAAGGAATAGAATTGGCCTTATTGCAAATGCTTAATTAAGTCCAGTTGATAGTGTTAGCTTCTGGCAGTTCTGGACTTAGCAGGAAAGACTGTCCTGATTAGATTAATGTTTCCTCCTGCATGTGAAAAATCAGGACACAGTGACCCAGATTCACGCCTTTGCAGCTTCAAAGCTACTTTGAACACGCAAGGGCTCCGTGAAATAAAACTGTTTGTTCAGCCTTTCATTTATCCTTTGATTGTTCATCTGCCCACCCGCTGAATATTCATGGAAGACCAGACATTGCTCTAGACTTGTTCCATGAATTAAATATTTTCTTGGACCTATTTTAAATAAATTAGTACGATAAGACATAAGGTAGAGGTGTGGACGGCACAAGAGACTTAAATTGGAGCTTTGACTGTGTCTTCCTCTGTGATCTTGGGAAAATGTTTTTAGATTCTCTGGGGCTCTGAGAGCATGCTCTAGATATAGATTGTCAAGCCTTCAGTCATCTCTTCAATGACATAATTCCAAGCTCATGTCAAGTACCTGTTGTGTGTGCTGGGTAGGGTTGAGATTTTATAGTAAAATTAAACTTAATGTCTTGACCTCAAAGATCTTACAACTTTCAATATCATTAATAATATGGTCAGATTGTCTGACACTACCAATACCATTAATACAGATTGTCAACAGGAAGTAACATTTATTTGAAATATACATTACATGAAAAATAATTATAGCTGATATTTATTGAGCATTTATTGGGCTTAAGCTTCTTCTGTGATCTCAATGTCCCCACTTCATAGTTGAGGAAGCTAAGGCCTAGGGAGATGGAGGTATTTGCTCAAAGTCACACAGGTATTTGGAGATGGAGCTGGGACTTGAGCTTGGGTGTGTAACTCCAGCCATGCTCTTGACCTTCATTCCTCATTTAACTGTAGGGAATCTGAGTGGTTTGGCTCATCCATGCCAAAGCCGGACACCTCCCTGTGGTTAGATGTTCTACACTTGACCCGAGAAGTAATGACTATGACTGGGAAAGGCCTCTTCCTAAATATATTTTTAATTGAGATAATCAGACATAGAAATAAGAGCTGGAAAAACACTTCGAATGCCACTTAGTCCCTTTGTGGTTTAGGAGACTGAGAGTGAAGGAGTTGAAGCTGCTTTTAAAGTCACACGGCAGGTTAGTGACCCAGTTGGGGCCCCTGATTTCGGTAACAGAGTTCCTTGGGCCACACTTACTCCTTTGGGGGGAAAAAAAAACCATCCTGTAAGGGCTATCCGTTAGAGGTGGGGGGGGGGGATATTTTTCAAAATTCCCAGAGGAAAAGAAGTTGCAGCCTTAGAAACATGCTAGAACTAACATGTCATGAAATAAGCTTCAGAAATTGAGATGTCAGTCATACTGTCTTCACCAAGGTGGAAGAGAAAACAGAGGAGGGGAAAGATCTCTGCCTCCTGAAGAGCCCCGCCGGTCATGTCTCAGGAACATGTGCCTCCCAGCCGCAGGCATCTTAGCCGCGGGCGGGTGGGTGGTTTTCAGGGAAGGGGCCGTTTGCGTTTATTGTGCGGGGGCGCCGGCGGGGGGCTCACTGCGCACGTGACCGCTCTGTCTGCTCTTCCTTCCAGCATCCCAGTGACCGCCTCCCTCCCTCCGCTGGAGTGGCCGCTCTCCCACCAGTCAGGCGCCTACGAGCTGCGGATCGAGGTGCAGCCCAAGCCACACCACCGAGCGCACTACGAGACGGAGGGCAGCCGCGGGGCTGTCAAGGCCCCGACGGGCGGCCACCCTGTCGTTCAGGTATGGACTTGCGCTCCCTTCCTCCCGTGTCCTCGGGGGCCACTGGGCCGCTCGCTGCTGCGGAGCTGTTGTTTGGTGCTTATTAGACCGAGCTGCGTGTCTCCGCTTCCTATTCCTCCAAGGGGTGGGAAGTCTCAGATTGAGTGTCAGAAGCTAATAAAGCCACTCAGAAGCCAGGAAAAAAGTCTTCCTGAGCTGGATAGGGGTCGAAGTGATATTCATGCTCCCTCTTCTTCCTTCTCTTTCTGATTGAGAAACTACTGTAGTTTAGTGGAGGTGTTTGGATTGAAGGTTTCTGAAGCCATCGTTTTGTGTTTATATTTTAGGTGAGAGTCCATTAAGGAAAATCAGCATATTGAAAAGTGGGAAAAAGTTAAAACTATACACAGTCCAACTACCTAGAATAATTTTTTTTTTTACCATTTTGATATGTTTCCTGTTGCTTGTTTTCTGTTCACAAACATGGCAATGTCTATCAGTGTACATTTATATACTTGATGTCACAGTAGCTTGTACTTTGATTTTTTTTTCTCTTTACATTATACCCAGAGTATTTCCTACTGTTTTTTCCTTAATCATTATCTTTTACCTCTGTGGCTTTTGATTTAACCTCAGATATTTATTTAAAAATAAGTAGAGAATTTTTTTTTTAAATTTCCCTCCAAAATGATCAGAGTTAAAGTGTTCTTAATTATATAGTCTGGTTAACCAGGAACTGATGACTGGTGCCTACCTGCCAACTCAATTAACCAGCCCTTTAATACATTTAAATTAATTTAACTCTTTTAAAAGAAATTTGGCTTAAAGTGAAGGCAAAGTATTTAAAAGTATTAAGTGAGGGAAAGTATGAAGTGAGGGCGAAATACTTACCAGCGTATTCTATGATAAGAATCTGATGGTGCATCAGAACCTTTGAGAGTAGTGTTAAAAATGCAGATTCTTGGGCATCTCCTGAAGCTGTATGAAACAAGTACAGTTCAGACAGAAAACAAACATACAAACCCTAAACCCTAAAATTTCCACAGGTAGCTTTGAGTGTGTACACCTGGTTAAGGACTTTAGTGATACTAGTTGGAACTTCTAAATCCTGGTAATTGTTTTTTCTAAATCTAACATCACCATTTTGGGTGGATTTGTTTTCTATTCATTGCTTTTCATTTACCGCATGGTATGTTTTGCTCTCTGCACGTCTAGTGATTGCTGGCTGTGTGGTGATACTGGGGCGGTGAAGTGTGCTGGGCGTTGTAGAGACTCTCGATTTTGCTGTCTTCCTCTGCAGGTAGTTCAGTTGCTGGCTAGTAACTGTGAACTTTCACCGGTTTGATTTTACTCTTTGTTACGGGGGACCTGTGCAAAGCCTGAGGTGTTCCCCATGCCCTTCAACTTCGTAGGGTTAGCCAGTAAAGTCCGTCTTTTGTGGATCTGGTCGAGGCTTGGTTTTAAGTTCTTACTCACAGTTTCTGTTTGTTTATCTGTTTTGGCTACGCTGGGCCTTCGTTGCTGCCGGCGGGCTTTCTTCTCCAGTTGCAGAGAGCGGGGCTGCTCTCGAGCTGCGGTGCTCGGGGGTTTCCTTGCTGTGGCTTCCCTTGTGGCGGAGCGTGGGTTCCCTGGCATGTGGGTTGCATTAGGTGAGGCGTGAGGGCCCAGTAGTTGGGGCTCCAGGGTTCTCGAGTGGGGGCTCAGCAGCTGTGGGATGGGCTAGTTGCCCCAAGGCGTGTGGGGTCTGCCCAGACCAGGGGTCGAGCCTGTGTCCTCTTGAAAGGCAGATTCTCCACCTCTGGATAGCCAGGGAAGTCTCAGACTTGGTTTTAGACTGTGTAAGGGTGGGTCCAAAGTAGGCTTTACTCAAAGGCATGACCTCATTCTTAAGGCCTAGTCTTTTCGGATGCTTTTTGGGGAGGTCAATCCTCTCTGATGGGCTAGAATTCTGATATTCCAGCTCTGCTGAACCTCCAGCTTCTCTGTTTCCCTTTTTACCCTATAGCTGCCTCTTTCTGATAAACCCTGCACATTTCCCCTGTGATTACCCAGCCCAGCCCTTGGTCACAGACTTGGGGAACCCCCTTCCCAGCCCCTTCCCCCTCTCTAATGCTTTACCCACAGATTCTAGATGCTTCCACAGCCTGGGACTCTGAACCCTGCCGCCACCCCTTGCTCAGCAGGACCACTGTGTTCTGTTTGAACTCCACGCTCTGCATGTGGGAGGGAAAGTGTCCCCAGGCAGAGAGCTGCAGGGAACCTGTGTTCACCTGATGCGTCTCCTTTCCGTCATGGACCATGGTTGTATGCTGCCTGCTGTCTAATACCTGAAAGCAGTTGGCTTATTCTTTCCTGGGTTGAAATGGCACATCCATCTTTATCCTTTCATGACCGTCGATCGCAAATATATTCAGCATTGTTTTAACTTTTTATTTTATATTGGAATGTGGCCGATTAACAATGTTGTGATAGTTTCAGGTGGACATCGAAGGGGCTCAGCCACACATATCCACGTGCCCTTTCTCCTCTAACCAACCCCCGCCCCCCCGCCCGCCCCGAAAGCAGTTGACTTATAAACTTTTGTCATATTTTGTAGTTGTTTTTGATGGCAGGGCTGGTCTCATATTATTTGCTCCATCATGTTTGAAAATTGATTTTTGGAAAAGAAAATCTTCATATCGTCATCAAGTGAGGCTTATCTACTCTAGGATGAGAACCTCCTGGCCTGGAGCTGGTGGCAGGGTATGTTGGAGTCAAAGCCTTTGGCTGTAATGGAGAGAGAAACTCATTGAAAGGCAGTGAGCAAAGGGGGAGTGTATGAGGAGCCTACTGGAATTACATATAATCAGGTCAGGAGATTCAGCTCCGGAAGAACCTGGGCTGGTGGTCACGAGTCCCAAGATTTTTTTCTCTGCTCAGTCAATCCAGTCAACAGGTGGACACGTCCTGCAGGAATCTGCTGAGCACCTGCCCTTTGCCATCTGCTTAATGCTGAGGTTCAGTAAAGACTGAGAGAGAAGCTATGGTCTTCTTCTCTATGGAGCTCACGATCTGGGGGTATAAAGTTGCTGACTTAAATGATCACGAAAACAATTACGTTGCAAACTGTGGCAAGTGGCAGGAAGGAAGCGTGCACGAGGCTCTGGGCGCATAAGTCAGTGTAGACGGGGGAAGGTTTCCCTGGTGAGATTTCCTCAAAGACGAGACCAGCGCTGAGGATGCGTGGTGGGAACAGTAGGTGCAAATGCCCGGGGGCAGAAGGGAGCAAACTGTGGCAGAGGAACTTGAGGAAGCCAACGTAACTGGACTGGGAAGGGCCAGGGGGCGGGAGTGTGGGTGGCCTGGTCAACCAGTGGGGAGGATTTGGCTTTCATCCTGGCACAGGCAAAGCAGGGGAGAAGCAAGAAGAAGAGCTGGGGGGCTGTGTCCCCGGTGTCTGTCCTCGAGGGGCTACGTGGTGCCTTTGCTCTCTGATTCTTCAGCAAGCCTGTGTGGAGCACTGCTCTGTCCCAGGCACGGTTCTAGATTCTGGGGTATGGTATGAGCGAAACAGCCAGAAACCCTCACCCCCATGAACTCACAGTTTAGCAAGATGATGCAAATAATAGTTAACACTTAGCGAGCACTTATCTCATGTCACACCCTTTCCAAGTGAGGATCTGTGTTAAGTTAAATTTATTTAATCCTCACAAAAGCCTTAGGAAGTAGTTACAGTTAGGTCAAGGAGATGTCAAGGACCTTATTCAAGGTCATAGCTCTCGAATGGTGGACTTAGAATTTGGACTCTGGTGTCTGGCTTTGCCTGCTAGACAACTTTTCTCATATTCCACATCTCTCTGCAAACCAACTTTCCCTGCCTCCTCGTTCTCACCAGACAGAGAAGACCTGGTGGAAAGATGCCCGCACCTCCTGCCTGTCAGATTTCCTATGCTGTCTTAATTCTAGTCCCTCACCAGCTCATTGGAGTCCGAATCCTGACCTTTAGGGAGATCCTAATTGGCTCTGATTAGGAAGGGTGCCGCCCACTGTCCAGTTAGGTCAGACCATGTGGAGTGCAAGGCTCTGCTCACCCATTCATCAAGGGCTGGGGCCATGGAAAGTTCCAGAAAAGAAAGTAGACTGTAGACACAGTTCTGAAGATGTCCTCTACACTGTGCCTGGCATTCCCGCTTCTCTCTTTTTTTGGCTGCACGTGCAACACGCAGGATCGTAAGTTCCCTGACCGGGAGTCACACCTGCGTCCTCCCCCCGCCCCCCCCAACAGCGGAGCCACTGCACCTCCAGGGAAGGCCAGCTGCCCCTCTTCTGGTTTGAAAACCCAATGTATGACTTAAAAGTTTATAGCCACATCCTCAAAAGACACAAAGTGAAGCCTTTCTTTCTTTTTTTTTTTTAAATCATTTGAATAGATCAGGTTTTCTTCAAAATGAAATGTGCTAACCCCTGATTTGTTTTAGCTTAGGAAGTCATTAAAAAAAAAAAACAAAAAACCCTCTTTGAAAAATGACAAGAAGAGGGGGCTTTAAGAAGACAAGGACTCTCAACCTTTAAGGAGGTGTGAAAACCTCTGTCAAAGCCTGGAGGATTGCCCTTCCAATCCTGGAAGAGCCCTGCTTCCTGTCCTGCCTAGGAGCTCCTGCCGGTTTCTCTCCTGATCTCTGCCTCTCTCTCCATCTGTGTCTATTTCTGTACTGTGCCCTGGCTCTCTCTTCTCCCTCTCAGTGACTGGCTCCCACCCTTCTCTTTATTTACCACCTATAAACCTTCACTTTTTCTGTATGCCTAGTGGTTTTATGCGCTTCTTTATATGAAAATAAAATGAGTACACGACCATTTCTTTCGCTTTGTTTAAATATAAAATTGCAAATCTTAAGCATATGCCACGTTCAGCTGTTTTTGTTTTTTGTTTTTTTTTTCTTTTGTCTTTTCTTTCTCTTGAATGTCAGTTGGTCTGGGAAGAAAGTCTGCTCCAAACTTTAAATGCTTTTCAGATCTCATGACTCATTCGCTCGGTGAATATTTTGTCGAGGACCTGCTGTGTGCCTGGCAGCGCGCCAGGCGCTGGTAAAGTACTGATGGGTGTGAGATGGATGAGGTCTGGGCCCTGGTGGCACTCGAGGGGCTGGGCAGGGCATGCCAGGCAGACCAGGATGGTTTGGTGTGACTGTCGCTGAGATGTGGGTGGGTCAGGCAGGCCAGGTGAGGCCATCTGGGATTATACCTGGACTCCAAGGTAGACTGACAGCCGATTGGGAGTTCATCTGCTGGACGTGCAGTTGGGGGTGACTGCTGAGACAGAACGAGCTGTGCCAAGCAGCCGCGACTCGGGTGACCTGCGTTAGACGGGGGATCTCTCTGTGAAGCTGACTTGTCACCTGGGGCCTGGAGCAGGTGATTGAGCCAGCAAGAAGAGGAGTATTGCCCATCCTCTCTCTCTCTCTTTTGGTGTGATGGGCGGGGGGAGTATTCCGTGTACAGGACACTGCTCCTGAGGCAGGGAAGAACTTCTGAGGACCCGAAGGAAGGCCGGTGTCACTTGACTAGCCTGGAGGATGATGGTTGGCGGGACTCATAAGCCAAGATGAGGAACCAGGGCTTTATTTCAGGGCAAGGGGAAGGGAGTGGTGAGTTTTGAGCAGGGAAGGAAGGCGATTCTGATTGAATACTTGGGGATCGCTCGGGCTTCCCTCTAAGGAGTGGGTTCCTCTAAGGGAGAAAGCAGGGAGGCGAATTTGACAGGCTGTGGCAGTGCCAGGTGGAAGGCCAAGGTGATGAGGATGGGGAGGTGGCATTGGGAGGGGAGAGAATGGGTTCCATGGTATGAGGTTCAGGACTCAGTGCTGGCTTAGCCGTGGGTAGAGGGGAGGTATCATCTGCCACTCCAGAAGACTTGGGGTGAAAGTCATTTTCTTAGGGGAAGATTACAAGTTCATTGTGGGATGAGGGAATTAGAAAGAGCTTGCGAGGCATCCAGGCAATGATGGCAAGTCTGTGGTTGGGTGTATGAACCTGGAAATTTCACCTGTTGTTGCTGCTGCTGCTAAGTCGCTTCAGTTGTGTCTGACTCTGTGCTACCCCATAGATGGCAGCCCACCAGGCTCTTCCATCCCTGGGCTTCTCCAGGCAAGAACACTGGAGTGGGTTGCCATTTCCTTCTCCAATGCATGAAAGTGAAAAGTGAAAGTGAAGTCGCTCAGTCGTGTCCAACTCTTCACAACCCCATGGACTGCAGCCCACCAGGCTCCTCCATTCATGGGATTTTCCAGGCAAGAGTACTGGAGTGGGGTGCCACTGCCTTCTCCGGGAAGTTTCACCTAGAAAGCTCTAAATCGCATGAAGCTAGAGCCAGTTTATGGTTCTTTCTGAGGAGTCTGGGTATCTTAGCTCTTTGACCTGACTTTGACCTGTAGGGATCAGAGAAAGGGAACCACTCAATTCACCTCGAAAGAGCCACATGCCTTTTGGTGGAACCTGGCCATCGTTTCCTCCTTCTATTTCAGGGCAGGAAGCAGTGGTTCTTGGGTGGACAAAGCTGGCATTCAAAGGTAGCTTTGTAAGGTTGGGCTTTAAGTGTTTCCCTGGCTCTCTAGCTGATGGGAGCTCATAATACCCCAGTTGAGAGCTGCCATTGTCACTTAACCCTTTCCCTGCCTGCTTCCAGACCCTTTCACCGTAATCTTGCATTAGAAATTCCCCGTAGAGGACACTCAGTTAGTTTCTTCATCCATCCTTGTGTGGGGGATTTCGATAAATGTTATTTTCACCACTCTCTGGGACGTGTTTTCAACTAAAAGAAGGATTGGAAAGCCATCCTTTTTGTTAGAAAGTAATCAAAATCCGAGGCTGTTTAAGCACACTACACACCTCCAAAGACAATACTCCTGATTCTTTCCAACAGATGTTCAGACATATGGAAGCAACATGGGCAGTTCCTTTAGGAGAAATTCCTTGCAGATGCAGAAACCTGATCTCAGTTTCGTCCTGGGTAGCAGGACCGAGCTTCGCAGGGAGAAAACCAGGAGGCCGGGCCGCACCTGTCCCAGTTGCCGCCTTCCCAGCCCAGAGGCAGCCAGTCAAGTCTCCGAGCTTTCCTCCCGTAAAACAGATTACAGGACAGTGATTTTCATCCTGTTGGATTTAGGCTTTTGTCCTTGCTGCGACTCACTTTAAATTACATCTGAGACAGGGGAGAAAGAAGCCAGATGGGGTTTCCTCCTTACCAGGCGAAACTGGAGTCGTGACAGGGAGCCTCGCTTCTCTGGCAGTCGGCTGAGCCTGTTGGCTTCTGTCGACTCATAAAGCTCTGTGCTCGGTGAGGCTGGCTGGGGAAACGGAAGCGGGACTTGCTGAGGCTAATTTGTCTCGATCAGGGCTGCTGCGTTTGCTTGACAGAGGTTCCATCAGACCTTCTGGGGAAGGAACGGAGAGGGAAACGACGCCTCAGCTTCAGGGGAGGGGCGTGGGCGCTGATCACCCGAGGCTCGCCTTGCTCCTCCTTGGCTCAGAATTCATCGCTACACACCTTCCAGGTGACCGCCCCGGTCCAGGCGCTGGGAATACCGCCGTGACCGAAACAGAGGCAAATTCCTGCCCCCCAGGGCGTTGACTTTCTGGCTGCCGCGAGATAAACAATACGTCTAATAAATAGGAAAATTCAATAGTGTGTTGGAAGGTGATAAGTGCTGTGGGAAAACCTGCCGGGGTGGGGGAGGGGAAGTGGGCATGGTCGGATAGGCCTTCCTGAGAAGCTAGCATCTGAGCCCAGAGACCGGAAGGTGCAGTTTTCTGGGGATGAACGCTCCGGGGGGCCAGGGCCACGCTGGGTGCGGCCTGGGGGCAGAGAGGAGGCCTGCGTGGGCAGGGCAGGCTGAGTCAGGACCCGGGAGGAGAAGGCGGGGCCCAGAGGATGCGCAGACTCGGCCTTGGGCTCTGCAGACTCACGGGAAGGTGGGGGCCGGGAAGAGCGGATCTGACGGGGTCCCTCTGGCTGCCTGCCTTCGGGGGGCTGGGAGAGGAGCAGCGAGACGCGGGAGGCTCGTGGTCCAGGCGACACAGGCGGCGGCCAGACTGGCCCTGAGGGGTGGGACACCTGAGAGGTGGTTGGGTTTTCGGTGTTCAGGCTAATCAGATTTTTTTTTTGACACGCGGGTCACAGGCAGGAGTCGCGGTGTGGCCGCAGTCTTGGGGAAGGCTGGAGTTCCGAGGGTTGAGCAGGCCTGCCCCCGCCGCTGCGGTGCTCCTGTTTTCAGAGGGGAGGGACCATCGGGGCTGGCTTGACCCGGCCTTTTCCTTTAAAAGTGAGGGTGGGGTGGGGTGGGGTGGGGTGGGGGGGGTGGTGGGGATGCCGAAGCCAGCTTTAGGAGGAGCCGTCCTCACTGCCCAGCCTTTGTCTACATACCACTCTCTTGATTGTAACACTGGCCACTAATTAAAATTTTTTCTTTTTTAATAAAAGAGTACAGACCAAGTGTAGCTGTGGGCCAGATGTAGCCCTCCTGGGTTACCTTGGCTGGGGCTGGAGTGCTCACGTAGGCCTTGTAAAAGCAGGGAGACAGGTGCTGGCCTTCAAGGTGAGCCGTGGGGGGGGCGGGGGCGGGGAACAGAGGGTCCTGGGGGCGGGGCCTGCACGGGTGTGGAGGGGCGGGGCGGGGCGGCACGGGGTTGGATGGTGCAGTGCGCTCCTGACTGCACGCCGGAAACACCGCGGGAAGCACGAGGTGCTCACGGGACAATAGAAATGACCATGGGTGAGTCCCAGACCTCGCCCACACCTCGCCCACCCCTCGCCCCCAGTGTAAGCAGAGAACGGAGGCTTCTAGGATCTTGAGGGAATAGCTGTTCCAGAAAGCGAACAGTGTTTGCAGTGCGTCAGGCAACCAGTGGGAACATAGAGAGGAAGCTTCACTTGTGCATAAAGAAATCTGTGGGTCCTTGTTAAGGGCCACGCGGGGGGATAGAACAATAGCAGCTACATGTGCTGAGCATCTTCTGGGGACTCTCCTTCGAGTGAGCTGCTTAAATCTTTGTAGCCACGCCATAGAGTGTGGGTGGTAGGATGACTCGTTTTACAGACAAGGACATTGGGACACAGAGAGGGTAGGCAACTTGGCTGATGTCACCCAGCTGGTGAGTGGTGGCTCTAATTTGGACATAGGACGTGTTCAGGCAGAACCTGTGCTGAACCACTGGTCTGTGCTGCCTTTTGGAAGAAGAAGCATCTTATGAATCCTGGTAGACACTGTGGAGGTTAGGGCTGCCTGTTCTGAGCCTCGCAGCACCATGGGCTGGTTCTGCCCATAATTGTGTCTGTTTATTGAGCACTTATTATGTGACAGGCATGTCGCACGGAGGGGCTCAGGCAGGCATGCTGTCCCTGCCTGGTGAGCAAAGCTTGGGGGCACTGAGTGCCTTCCCCAGGGAACAGACGGTCACTAGTGACTCTGACCAAGCTTCCCCGTGTGCCACCTGCAGGAGGCACTATTAACCCCATTTACAGATGAGGAAACTGAGGCTCAAGGTCACACCTCTGAGCAGAGAGGGCGATACCAATGTTTACTTCCTAGGGTTTTGGCAAAGATAAATGACTTAAGATGGGAAATGCGTAGCACGGCGCCTGGCGTGCACCAGGCACTCCCGTGTGCACAACATCCCTCTTTCCTATGGTGGTTTGTCTTCCTCTGGACCATCCTGTGAGGATAAAGAAGGAGCCTTTTTTTCTTGCATGGACATTTGGTTTCACGCGCCTGTCACCCTGGCGCTGGGATGGACACGACCGCAATGCTGATGATAGATGACATGCGTGCCTGTCATCTGCTGGCAGGTGCCCTGGGTGAGGTCAGAGGACTCGCTCAGGGTTGTGTAGCTGAGACGTGGTGGGGCTGAATTTATATTAAAGTTTATCTGTGGCTGTGCTGGGTCTCCATTGTGGTGTGTGGGCTTTCTCCAGCTGCAGTGAGCGGGGGCTGCTGTCTAGTTGTGGGCCGTGGGCTTCTCACTAAAGGGGCTTCTCTCGTTGCTGAGCACAGGTTCTAGGGCACGCAGGCTCAGTAGTTGTGGCACAGGCTTGGTTGCCCCGCAGCAGGTGGCATTTGACTAGACCAGGGATCGAACCTGTGTCCCCTGCACTGGCAGGTGGGTTCTTAACCGCTGGGCCACCAGGGAAGTCCTGAAGCTGAATTTGAAAGCGCACCTCTAGGGCTCCTTGGCCAAGCTGTCTCCCCTGTTGTGTATGGTCCTCAGGCTCACTGCTTTTGGCTGATTCTGAACATTCTGACTCAGGTTTGGAAAAGTTTGTGTGGGGCTGTGTGTGTGTGTGTGTGTGTACATACATGTAATATTTTAATATAAATGTATAAACACACATATGTATATGTGTGCTTATGTGCATCAGGTATGTGTAATGTGTGATCATATATGTCACTTTTGTTCTCTTATTTTTATCTTAGTATGTATTCAGCATTTGAAAAACGTATAAAACAGGAAGCAGACAGCCCCCTTGTCACCTGGAGAGAACTAATCTCCTTGCTTTGGTGTTTTCCCCATGCTTGTACACTTAAGCTCATGGCACCTAGCTCCTGCCCTGCCCCCTTCCTTTACTGAGTCTGTGTTTATTTTCATGATATCTGGGGATAATAGCTAACATCCAAGGTAGTTGGGAGCTGCTTTGCGTGCCTCCCGTGTGTGAGAGGATACAATGCTGCCATGATTTCCAGGAACACCTGAAGGCAGGGAGAGGTTAAGGAAGTGGGTCAGCCTCGACCTGAGCCTAGAGGCTCCAGCTCCAAAGCCTGCACCCTTAGGAGGCATCGATGATCCTGAGATAATTTTCCAGCTTGCTCCTAGGGGCTTCTGTTGTTACCTAGGTATTTGGGGAAAAAAGAATCAGGAAATAAATCCAGTCTGTTTGAACATCAGGACAGACTTCCCCCCTGCTAGGGTGCTTGCTCTCCTGCTGCCCATCGCCCTTGCCCTCACCTGGGTTCCTGCCCACCCTGACTTGTTCTCATCACGCTAGTTGGCGTGACTGAACAAGGATCAGCTGACCCCTGGGGCCTCCGGGTCCCTCACAGCGGACAGCATGTTACTTCTCTCTTAGGATCTAGAGGGGGTGGGACAGTGCTGAGTACAGCCAGCTCTGGTTTCCTGTACCACTTACTTTTGGGGAAGGAAGTGTATTCACATGATGCAGAATTCAAGACATAAAGGAGATGCTCGGGACAAGCCTTCCCTCCCTCCTCAGACCCTCGGGGCGGGGGCGCCTCATCTCCCTGAAGCGCCAGTGTCGCCAGTTTCTCGAGTCCCTCGAGCGGTGGTTTGTGTCTGTCCTTGTGGCTGGACGCACTCTTGTCCTCGCCTTCATCACTGGTGGGGTAGTTTATAAAGGCTTGGCAGGATGCCCTGCATATTTAAAATCGCCAATAAACGATCAAGGCCATTATTACTGTGGAGCTTAAAAAGGCATCACATTTTGATTTTCCAAGTAGTAAGTAAAGCTGAGTAGATCTTCTTGGCATCATTTACTTAACCAAATAGAACTTTCATTCAAACTGAGGTTGCTGTTAAGGGAATTCCATCTCCCTAATTTGACATTTATTGTGAAACTGTAACTACTGCCCTAATGAATAGTTTTGGAAGCTGCCTCAAGTAAATGTTTGTTAAGCCTTGGCTGTACCTGTCCCTAGGAGAATCCCAGGGACAGGGGAGCCTGGTGGGCTGCCATCTATGGGGTCGCACAGAGTCGGACACGGCTGAAGCGACTTAGAAGCAGCAGGTATAGTGACGTAAAAGAATCCATCAGCCTACACTGGCTGTATCCCACATCCGTGCCTGTATCCTTTCTCACTCCATCCAAAAATGATAACATTGGCAGTAAAAGCCACAGATGGTATCAGTGTGGGCAGGATGGTGTGGTTAAAAAGTAGCACGAAAAGCTTGGAGTAGGGTTGAGGGGTTTTCCTGCTTCTCTCTTATTTATTCAACAAACGTTGATGGGCTTTCACCACATGCCAGGCTCCATGCTGGATTCTCACTCAGTTCAGTCCATTTGCCAAAACAGCACATTCAGAAGCAGAGACGTTACTTTGCCGACTAAGGTCCGTCTAGTCAAGGCTGTGGTTTTTCCAGTAGTCATGTATGAATGTGAGAGTTGGACTGTGAAGAAAGCCGAGCACCAAAGAATTGATGCTTTTGAACTGTGGTGTTGCAGAAGACTCTTGAGAGGCCCTTGGACTGCAAGGAGATCCAACCAGTCCATCCTAAGGGAGATCAGTCCTGGGTGTTCACTGGAAGGACTGATGCTAAAGCTGAAACTCCAGTACTTTGGTCACCTCATGTGAACAGTTGACTCATTGGAAAAGACTCTGATGCTGGGAAGGATTGGGGGCAGGAGGAGAAGGGGACGACCGAGGATGAGATGGCTGGATGGCATCACCGACTTGATGGACGTGAGTCTGAGTGAACTCTGGGAGTTGGTGATGGACAGGGAGGCCTGGCGTGCTGCGATTCATGGGGTCGCAAAGAGTCAGACATGACTGAGCGACTGAACTAAACTGAACCTGGGGGCTTGTTCAAAATGCAGAGTCCCAGGTTTCTCCACAGTCTGCTGAGTTGGAACCTCCCTTGTATAAGATCTCCTGGTGATTCATGTCCTTTCAGGAAAAATTTGCTGACTGGAGATGGGGATAGATTAGTGAACAGAACAGATGAATCCCGTATTCTTACAGGGTCGGTGTTCTGATGAAGCGAGACACACAGCAAAACAATAAATCTAGTGATGAAAAAAAAAAAAGCAATAAGAAGACAAGTAAGGCAGGATGGGGGTTGGAAGATGATTGTGAGTTGGTAAGGATGCTATCTAGGGAAGAACTTTCTGAAGAGGTGAGATTTAACCAGATTTTCGAGTCAGTGAGAGAATAAGTTGTGTCACTGTCTTGAGGGAAAGTGCTGTAGGAAGGGAACAGCGAGTGCAGAGGCCCTGAGGCAGGAGCCTTCTTGGTGTCCACTTTGGACATTAGCTCAGAGGTGGGTTCTGATTAGGCTGCTGCTGAGTCGCTTCAGTCGTGTCCAACTCTGTGCGACCCCACAGACGGCAGCCTACTAGGCTTCCCCGTCCCTGGGATTCTCCAGGCAAGAACACTGGAGTGGGTTGCCATCTCCTTCTCCAATGCATGAAAGTGAAAAGTGAAAGTGAAGTCGCTCAGTTGTGCCCGACTCTTCGCGACCCCATGGACTGCAGCCTACCAGGCTCCTCCGTCCATGGGATTTTCCAGGCAAGAGTACTGGAGTGGGGTGCCATTGCCTTCTCCGTCTGATTAGGGATTAAGTATTAATAGTGAACATGTTCCCCCCCAGTATGACTTTGCTGTGGCATTTGAGTGCCTTTTATGTGACCACGGAATGTAGACAGAGGTCCCCCAGTCTCAGCCCAGGGAGTCTTCTGTGTGTCATTGAGTGCAGTGCGCAGGCTGTGCGCTGCCCAAGGGCCTGCATATCACAAGGGCACCTGTTCATGTTCGCATATTTATCAAGACGGTGTCCTGGCACGTGCCTTCCAAGGGTGCAGAAGGAGAGGCGTCTTTTCCTAATTTGTACAAAAATGCCAGGCAACTTAGCCATGGCCCTGGTGATATAATTCTTAAAAAGAGGAAAAATCTGAGTGTGAGCAGCTTTAGGGACAGTCATCAGCCTTTGCACCGGCTGCTCAGCTCACTGACGTATGACCTGGTCCTTTAAGACGTCTATTTGACTTTGCCTCTTGGTGGCAAGAAGGGCGTTTCTGCTCGTCTGAAAGGCCTCCCTTCTCCAGGCCTTTCTTTCTCACCGTGGGGTTTCTGCTGCTTTCTCCTTCCTGCTCTCTCACCAGCGGGCGCGGAGCCTCGTCAGCTTCCACCTCTGCCCGAGCCTGACTGTGCGGCCCTGGTCTCACACGTCTCCTCTCTGAGCGGTGGGGCCTTGGCTGTGAAACAGGGGGTGCTGCTCTGTAAGCACCCTCCCACCCCTACACTTACGTGAGGCTGTGACTCAGATCACTAGGTGTCACCTGAGTAGAAGCGCCTGCGTTTAGCTCTGCTCACTTCGAGGTGGGAGTTCCAGCTTCTCACCACCTTGGCCTGTATCACTTGCATCATTTCCCCCCTCCAGAGTTGACTCATTCATGGACTTGAAGCTGACTGGTTTAGAGTTTGGGGATCCTTGAGCTGGAAGGAGACTTAGAAATCATCTAGCTGAATGACCGGTGTGTTGGCTTCATGCCATTTTACCGAGAGGTTTAGTTACTATCTCACTGAGGGCCTCAGGTGCCATTTTACCGAGGGCCTCAGTTGCTGTTTTACCAAGGGCCAGACTCTTTGCTCAGCTAATGTCTCACTCCATCTCACACCAAGTACTTGAGGAGGGTACAGTCATCATTGGTTTACATTTATCAGATGGAGGCTCAGAGAGATGATATGAATTATAAAGTTTATTCAGTGACTAAATTGGCAGAGCCACCACTCGGAGTGTTAAAAGCAGAAGTTGGGAATGTATTTTTTATCAAGCGTGTACAAGACGCCAGACACTAAGTATCACCTTGCCTTACCCATAGTTCCCCTATGAATTGGGTACTATAATGAGAAAGCTGAGCCCACAAGAAATGTGTGGCTTGCCCAGGGTAAGCCTTATGCTGAGAGCATGTGGAACTGTTTCAGATTTCCGATCTTTCTCTCCTTCTTGTGCGCTTCTCTCGGCACCGTGCTTGCCTGTTGGCATCTGTCACAGGCCTGTGTGTCTGTGCCAGGGAGGGTGACGCTGATACTTCAGTGCCCCTGGCCCTGCCACACTCACTACCTCCCCTCTGCCCCTTGGGGCTCTCATCCCCCCCCTTGTCTGGGTGGCACTACGGCTTCCTAACTGGTGTCCCTCCCCCTGCGAGGGTCTGTCTGAGACGTGGCTGGGTCCACAGCCCTCCCTGGTTCTGAATCCTGCTGTGTCCCGTCCTGCCCCCACCACACGGACTCCTTACCCTGGACTGCGGGGCCCTGTGTCCGCCGATCCCTGCCTGCCTCTCTGCTCGTCCTGACGCTGCCACGCGCACCGTCCTGGCGGCCCTCTGCATCCTGCCTCAGGGCCTCTGCACTTGCTTTTCACGTTCCCAGATATCCACACAGCCCTTGTCTCTGCTTCACTCAAGTCTCACTTTAACGGGCACCACAAAGAAGCTCTCCCTGATTTCTCTGTTAAAATAGCTACCCTCGTCCTCTGTCACCCCTGGTGGCTCAGAGGGTAAAGCCTCTGCCTTCAAGGCGGGAGACCTCAGTTCAGTCTCTGGGTAGAGAAGATCCCCTGGAGAGAGCAATGGCAACCCACTCCAGTAATCTTGCCTGGAGAATCCCATGGATGGAGGTGCCTGGTAGGCTACAGTCCATGGGGTGGCAAAGAGTCGGACACGACTGAGTGACTTCACTTTCTTTTTTTTCCTCTGCTGTCTGCTCCCTTTCTCTTTGGGTGTTTTTTTTTGTAGCCCGAGATAGTCTCCCTTCCTCCTCTCCTTCCACCCCTCCCTCCAGCTTACCCACCCGCCCACCCTCCACTCCAGCTCCATCCCAGGCCTGGGCACCGTGCCTGTCACTCAGAGGCACCTAAAGTGCACGGGCGTCAGTTGAGGGACCGTCCTGCTGGCCCTCGGAAGCCTTGGGGAGCCCCAGTTCGCCTTGGCCCCGTGGAGAGATTGGGGTGCTGGCCCAGGCGGCCCCTCGGAGGCTCTGCTGTGCTGAAGGAAGCGGAGGAAGGAAGTGACAACAATGAAGAAGGGCCAATTCGGAGCCCTGGGACGTGCCCAGGCTTCCGCCGCCCTGGTCTCTGCCCAGCGTGACTCTGGCTCCCCGGAGGCTAACAGAAGTGCGGACTTGGTGGAATGGGCACAAGTTAGTTTTATAATGAAGAAGAAGAAGAACCTTATTTTTCACTTTCCTTTTTTAATCGAGAAGTACGCGTGGGTGTTTCCTGGTGGTTTTTAGTCAAAGGGAGGATTGTTGTGGAGCCCAAGTTCCCCTAGGGGCTGCAGCTTTGCGTGAGTCTAACTTTAACTTTGAACGGTGCTTTCAGGGCAGTGCTAGGCTCGGGCCTCCTGGGCTCCGGCTGGGAACAAGGCAGCAGGCTTGTTTACTGTGCCTTGAGGGCCCCGTCCATGCAGGCCGCCTCCCAGCTCTCACCCCGTCGTCTTCCTGTTCCGATGACCCCTCCTCAGCCCGCCCTGCAGGGGGAGGGGTCCGGGCGGCTGGAAGGAGCTGCGGGGAAACTCAGTGTGGATGCCCAGGGCGGGCGGTGTCGGGCTCCTGGGCTCGCGGTAGCGGCGGTTTCGGGCTCAGCCGGGTGTCTCTACCAAAGACTGGTTGTACAGAAAGGGGATCAGACAGGGAGCTGCTGGGGTGTGTCGAGAGAATCCGTGTACCCTTCCCGTTGGGCCCGCACCCCCGTGTCCTGCTCGCACGCATTTTCCTGGTGTGTGTTTAATTTTTGGTGGACTTGTTTCTCTTGTCCGGGAAGCAGATCGCTCCTTGACTTTTGATCCGCAGTGGGGGATGAGGTTGGGGGCGGGTGTGTCGTCCTCTCCTCAGGCAGAGGCACAACCTTGGAAGATGTGTCGCCAGGTGCCAAGTGGACTTGGGGAGGCTGTGACTCGCTGGGGACCGGGGTGCGGGTCTTGTCCTGTGGTCAGACCCGAGTCCCCTCTCAGGGCTGGGACAGGAGTAACATTCTTCAGTCAGGGAGTGGGGGGGTTTCCTTACCTCTTGGGCCCATCTGCCCACCCCCAGCTAGCTGCTGAGGACAACGTACGTCTAGGGGACAACACCCTTATGCCCGCCCCCAAAACCTTCCAGGGGTTTCTAGGTCAGGTTGGGCTGCATCCCTCATCCAGTCGGCAAATATTGACCACGTGTCAGCTCTGAACCCAAGGTGGAGAGAGAAATCGGTCAGCCTCTGCCTTCAGGGAGCGCTCGCTCTGCTGGGGCACCTGGACTTGGGAATACAGGAGGTCTGAGGGAGGCAGTTGAAGGCAGAGTTAATGGCAGGGGGAGGGACAGAGCCCGGTGCCCTGTGTTCGCAGCCTGACTCTGCCAGTTACTGGCTGTGTGACTCTGGGCAAGTGACTTAACCTCTCTGTGGCTAAGGTAGAATGGTGACGGTACTTGGAAGAGAGATGCTGGCGGTGAAGCGCTAAGCAGAGCGCCTGGCAGAATGAGTCCCATGGAGGTTAGGTATTATTATTACTGTTCTTTTTACGGAGATAAGGATAAAGCAGATATGCCTGTACTAGAGGGAGGAGGTGGTGAGGGTCTGGGTTGAGCGACTCACTCTGCTCAGAAAACCTGGGGCAGCTTCTGGGAGGAGGTGACATTTGAGCGGGGTGTTGAGAGATGTGAGGGAAGAATGTTCCAGGCTTCAGGAACAGCCTAGAAAGCCTGCAGAACTGACGGAGCTCGGGGCCCGAGTCTGTCTGCGGATGGTTTTAGCAGCTCAAGATATCAAGTTGACACCAGTTACCAACTCTTAAAATTCAGAGATTTCTCTTAAAAGGTTGGATCTCTGGCTGGTGTTAATAATCAGAAGATCTGGTAACATTGGGCCCATGTTCTCTGTGTTAAGAGTGCTGGGGGTTGGGAGGCTGCCCTCCACTGAGGTCAGAGCTGGGCTCCCAGGACCCCTAGTTGTAACCAGGCCCAGTGTGCTTGTTCAGGTCCTTCCCTGGCTCGTCTGGGTGCCTTGTTGGTGACCCTGGATGGGGATTTGTTACTGGTTGTGGGAAATGCTTGGAAAGAACTTCCCAGGTCTCACTGACTTTCATGTCTAAGCATTTTTGTTGTTGTTCAATCCCTCGGTTGTGTCCGACTCTTTGCAACTCCAGGGACTGCAGGACGCTAGGCTCCCCTGTCCTTCACCATCTCCTGGAGCTTGCTCAAGCCATGTCCATTGAGTCGGTGATGCCATCCAATCATCTCATCCCCTGTCGTCCCCTTCTCCTCCTGCCCTCAATCTTTCCCAGCATCAGGGTCTTTTCCAATGAGTCAGCTCCAAGCATAGGTGGCCAAATTTTTGGAGCTTCAGCATCAGTCCTTCCATGAATATTCAGGGAAAAAGGACTTTGGATTTACTCTAAGTCTTTTTTAAAAAAAGAATAGATAGAAGTGAGACTTTGAATTATAAAGTTGAACTCCCCCTCAATAAAAATGACAGTGTTGTCCTTCATTTCAGTAGCGAGGGGTTGGGGGTCTGTTCTTTTGCACAGATTTTTCATGGAGTTCAAGGAAGAAGGATAATTGAGATGTGAATTAAATTCTTCATCAGGTGACACAGCCTGGCCAGCGTGGTTGATATGAGCTCCTGCACGTGGGAGCGGGGACGAGTGTGTTTATCATGGGTTTTAAGCTCAGAAAGTAACGGAAAGAAACGTAATTGAACCCCACGGATTGAGGACAGGGAGCCAGTTTGCTTCCCTCGGCCCCTCCAAATTCCATGCTTGCTAAAAACAAGGGCTGCAGGCTTTATCTGCACTCTGCCAGTGAGCAAAGGAAATCCCAGCTCAGAACCGGATGAAGCTGAACCCGACAGGACCCATACGCCCTAGGTACTCACCCAGCCCCCAGCTTCATATTGGGCGTTGAAGGTGGGATTTGTCTCTGCTCGCCCCTGAAATGATGGAGAAGCTGCATTTGCTTTGAGTGGCGTATGAGAGGCACACTCAAGCCCGCATCAGAAAGGAGGCTTCGGGGTGGCTGGGGTCCTGGCCCCGCACACTTGGGCGGGGGCTCACTCTGCCTGCCGGGGGGTCAGCTCCAAGACCCCAGTGCCTGGGCAGGAGGCTGGGGAAGCCTCTGAACTTGCTGTTGGGCCCCAGTTGTGACCCTCCCATGGGGTGCATTCGCATCCCTGTGCAGCCTCCTGTCCCCGTGTGGCTCACGTGCGGGCAGTGGGCACCCCCGTTCGGAGTCGCCTTCAGTCCAGCGAGTGGCCATCTCTTTGCTCATCGTCTCTCTCTGCGAACAGAGGACTTGGGCGTCCAGGCGGCCTCCCGGGCCTCGCTAGTCCTTGAGGAGGGAGAGTGAGTGTTTCCTTTTACAACAGACTTCATTTCCCTTTCCTTCCAGAAGCCCTTCTTGGCAAACTCTGGCTTCTCGGCCTCTCGCCTCCCTGTCTCGGGAGGTGAGAATCTCGCCCTTGCTGTGAGGGGATGGGGGGTGGGGGGCCTGGAGGGCCTCTCCGCTGGCAGCCAAGTTCCAGCCCCTCACCCCCTCACGGTCCCCAGACTCTGAACGCAGACGAAGCGGTGTTCAGCTCTTGGCTAGGGCAGGCTGCCGCCGGAATGAGCAGAGGTCTGAAAATGGTAGCAAAGGAAAGGGCTCTGGGGCCTGAAATAACAAATCTCTTCAGAGTGAAGTGGAAGGGAATCACTGGTGTGTGCTGCGTTTCCACTTGAAAGTAAAAGGACGATTTTTCAACAAAGAGGAAATGGGAGGAGCCGCCGTAGCAGCGGAGCAGCTGGCTGGGGAAGCCTCTGGACTGGCCTTTGGTTCCCAGCTGTAACCCTTCTGAGCTGGTGCCTTGGGCGGCTTACTTCACCTCTCTGAGCTACCGTCTGGGGGCGTCACAGTGCCTGGTGCCAGGCTGGGCCTGGGTGGCAGCGTGGGCCCCACCCCTTCCTCTCTGTTCTAAGGACTCGTGAGCCGAATGAATGAACGATGACCCTGAGCTGCCTTTCAAGCCTGAAAGGCTTGAAATGGGTGATGGCACCTCAGACGTTTATGGAGCACTCGCTGTGTGCCGGGTGCTGTCCCAAAGCTCTTTGCGTGTATTCTTTAATCCCCGAGGCAGTGAGCACCTTCAAGGTGGGTGTCTGTTTCTACCCTTGTACAGTCGGGGCGGTGCTCTGTGGCCCCAGTGAATCTCAGACCTGAGACACAGATGGGGCCTGAGAAAGCTGACGGTCAGAGCCGCCGGGTTCCGGGCCAGGCTCTTTGCTGGGTCTTTCTGCCCATGCCGGTAGGAGAGCATCCTGGTGCCAACGTCAGCACGGAGGAAGGGGCTGTGCGGGGGCTGAGCTGGACTCGGTGCTGCCTCCACACACTGACCTCTCAGGGGTGTTGGCTCGGCTGGGTCTTCTCGGGGTGTTGGACCAGGCGGCTCTTTCTGCAGAGCTCCCTGGGACAGAGGAGCTGGCTTGCGTCCAGAGCCATAATGGGAGGCTCTCTCCTCCTGCGAGAGAGGGGTCACCGTGTCCCTCTGGGGCGTCACCCCTGAGTGGGAAGGTGAGCGGAATGGTCTGCGAGACTGAAGCGATTTCTCTGGTACGTCATTAATTTCCCATTATTCAGACGTGGCATGATGCCACTAAACCTCATCCCGTGTCCACAACAGCCCCGTGAAAACACAGTGAAGAGGATGGCTCGTGTGCATTGAGCGCTTAGTGTGTGCCGACACGGTTGTAAGTTGCCCGTGTGTAACAAGTCATTTCCTCCTCGTGAGTCTGTGGAATAGGCAGGCGCTGTTTCCATTTTACACACGCAGACGCGTTTGTAGAGGGTCTGAGTGGCTCGTCCCAGGTTACCAGCCAGCGAGTTCAGCAGCCAAGACTCGAGCTTGGGTCTGCCAGCTCCCAGCCCCGCCCCTGGTCTACACCGCTGGCTTCCACTGCTTTTTAATCCCTTCTTCTGGTTTCCTGGTGACAAATCCAGGGCCCAGAGGCTTTGGGTGACTTTGCAAATGCCACACGGTCCACCAGACGGCCAGGCTTGCAGGCTCAGCACCTCGGCCTCTCGGAGATGCTGGCTCCAAGCTGAGGATGCCAGCACGCGATGCTCCGACTCTGTGGGCCCACGGACACGGTGGTGACCGGAGGACACGGGGCGACATGAAAGGAAGGCGCTCGGCCTTGACAGGGGCCCAGCCCCGGCGCTGGCTGGATGCAGTTAAAAGGAAAGTTCCCGATATGGAGATGCTTTATCACGCCTCTTGACAGGCCGTGCTTCCTCCCTTTTGCAGCGCAAGCCTTAAACCGCTTCCAAGCCCCTGGCGTGAGGCCTCGGCCGCCTCCCCCGCCACCCCCCCGGGGCTCCGGCGGGCGGGGGAGGCCATTAGCCATGGGAGTGGGCCTGGGAGTGGGTGGGTGCCAACCCTTTGAAACCATCCAGGGGGCGGCCACAACGCCCTTATCTTGGCCTGTTGGTGTTTCTGGGCCGGAAAAGGGAAGCGCAAAGAGGAAAGCCTTTCTCCTGTGGCTTTTGTATTTGGTTCACATTAAATGAGGCGGGGTCGGGGTTTTGTTGTTTGTTTTCCCACTTTTCAGCGCAAGGATGACGGATGGCTCTTGGCAGTGCCAGCGCCCGGTTCTCCGGGGGTGGCACGCCACCCGACCGGCCGCGCTCATGCGATCCCACCCCTGGCTGCAGCTGGAGTCTCCGCTGTGGTTCCTGGACGAGCCCGGGGGGCTGTGCCGGGTCCGAGCAGGGGTCCTTGGGTTCCCGGGGTTAGCCCTGCGGAGCTCCGCCAGGGCCCGGCGGTGCCAGGGTGCGGAGGGCTGTGAATTCATTCACTCCGGGCCCTGGCAGCCAGCGGCCTTGTCTAGACAGGAAGATGTGTGTGATCGGATTGAAAGACCAGGCTCCTGCTGGGTGAGAAGGAGCCTGGAGCATCGGGGGCCAGGATCCGGCCAACGGGAGCCCAGGCTGGTGTAGCCGGATGTTTGCGGAGCTGCGTATGGAGGGCGGGCCACAGGGAGATGGGGCCAGACCTAGAGAGATCCTCAGGTCTTTCCTGGAGAGAGGGGCGGGGCCTGCGTGCATGCTCCCCATCGGTGGGACAAGAGTAGGAAGTGGATAGATGGATGTACAGGCAGGTGTGCGTTGTGTACAGATGTGTAGAGACCCGCGTCTACCCAGGGGACGCCCCTGCTGGTTTGTACTGGTTTATGGGAGTCTACTGTGAAGTTTTCAGGATTCTGCTATGTTTTCCTATAATCTATGCCTCTGAGGTTATTTACATCCAATGTCTTCCTACCGTGGAAATCATCTGTAGGGTCCACCACTGAACATCCCTTCCCAAACCCGGTAACTTTCCATAAGTGAAAGTCATTCAGTCGCGTCAGACTCTGTGATTCCATGGAATTCTCCAGGTCAGAATACGGAGTGGGTAGCCTTTCCCTTCTCCAGGGCATCTTCCCAACCCAGGGATCGAACCCAGGTCTCTCACGTTGCAGGTGGATTCTTTACCAGCTGAACCACAAGGGAAGCCCCAGAATACTGGAGTGGGTAGCCTATCCCTTCTCCAGGGGATCTTCCCGACCCAGGAATTGAAGTGGGGTCTCCTGTATTGCAGGCGGATTGTTTGCCAACTGAAATCAACCACGGTGGGAACATTTACAACATGAAAATCGGCAAACCCTACAAACTGAGCTTTTTCCCATGGAGAACGGGTTGTGAAACACTTAGCCCACCCCTGGGGACCCCACAGCGGCTCACACAGAATGAGGAAGATGGGCAGGCTGGCACATGGCTTCCAGGGAAATGGCCACTTTTGGTCATAGGAACATGCCTCAGCTTTACACCTCGGCAGGTTTTCTTTCTCCACTTCCTTCTGTGCACACAGGATCCCTCTACTGGCACACAGGCAGGGCAGTGGTACCGCTTCTCCTTGCAGAGCTTCTCAGCTCCTTGAGCAAAAGGTTTGCTGAGCCTCTCCTGTGTCCGGCGCTGATAGAGGTAGATATCTAGCCAGTCCCTGATGATCGCCTGGCTCCCAAGTATGCCTGTGCTTTCCCCAGCACTGCCTCTGACAGACTTCTAGTCAGTTAGTGATCCCTGGGGCTTCCTAGGCAACGAATGCTGTGGTACTTAATCAGCATTTCAAAAAAACGCTTATAATTGTTTTCTTGGCACCTTTATTTTTCTGTGCATTTATGTGTACCTTTGATTGCTGACTGATGATCCTAATTAAATAAAAATTTAATTAATTTTTATTCTTTAAAAATTTTAATTATGGAAAATTTTAAACATATTAAATTAGAATGGTACAATGAACCCCCTATATACTCATCACTTGACAACCATCAACATTTTGTCAGCATTTTCTACTGAAGAGTTTTGAAGAGCGTTATTGTATATCTAAATATTTCTAGTAGCTTTAACTTGAGTTTACTAATTCTTTTTTAACATTTTAAAATTGAGATATATTTGAGGTGTACAACATTATATACTTTATAGGTATACAGCATAGTGATTCATAATTTTTAAAGGTTATATTCCACTTATAGTTATTATAAAATATTGGCTCTATTCTCTGTATTGTTCAATATAACCTTTTGGTTTATTTATTCTTATACATACTAGTTTGTATAACTATTTATGGTGTGCATGTAGTATGAGCAAACTCTAGGAGGTAGTGAAGGACAGGGCAGCCTGGCATGCTGCAGTCCATGGGGTGGCAAAGAGTTGGACGCAGCTTAGGGGCTGAGCAACAGCAGGCTTCTATAAATATTTGTGTAGCTACATATTATGCAAAAAATGTAAGATGTATTTTTATATGTTTCTACAAGTGAAAATACAAGTTACATTGTAAAAGAGAAAGATTAGGTAACTAGAGGCCCAGTGACAGCTTAGGAACGCAGCCAGAGTGTGGGTGAGCTCTGGGGACACTGTGTGGGTCCCTTGTGGGTCTCCCCCGCTCTGAGACAGCAGGAGCGGAGTATCATACTAGGGTCAGGAGGATGGACCTTGGACACAGACCTGTCTGCTTGGAACCCTGGCTTCTCCCTTACTGACTGTGTGACTTTGAACAAATTGCTTAACCTCTTTGCGCCTCAGTTCCCTCATAAAATAGTAGTGTCTGCCCTACAGGGTTGCCATGAGGACTGGATGGGCTGATAGCTGTGGAACAATGCCCAGTATTTAACAAGCCCTCAGGACATCATTAGGTGGTTCTGTTGTTATGAAGATGACGATTAATTATAGCATCCCCCATTACACAAATTTTCCCTAGCGTGGCTTTTTGTGTGTGTGTGAATAGAGTGCTCAACAAATATTTGTTGACTTGAGTTTTAAATTTTTAGAAAACTGCCAGGCCTGGCACCTTTCAACCAGGAAAAAGCAATTCGGAAACCAGACAGAAAGTAAGCAGCGATTTTATTTCTAGCGCACGCCATCGTCACCCCCGCGTGTGTCAGACAGACAGCCTCTCTAGACACTCATTCTGATTGTGCCTAGGAGGGCGAGCAGACTGGAGTGTCTCTGCCTGAAATGTTTCTGAGCAGTTGGATCTTCCGACTCTCTGTCTGTGGCACCTTCTTCCCGATTGACTTCAGCACTGGCTCGTAGGAGAAATCAATTTTTACGAAGCCTTGTGCACCAAAATGTCTAGTCTTTGAACCTTGAGTATTTTTTAAATTGAGGTTCACGTAAGCATGGTCATCTTATTCCCATTGGAGGGCAGTTGAGGGGACGTGAAGGTGTGGAGGAAACGGTAGGGTGGTGGGATGATGGGCCTTTCAGTTAGGCTTGGATCACATCTGCTGGAAACCCCAAATAGCTGCTTCAAACACTGAGAAGCTTATTTTCTTATGGGGACAGTCTAGAGGTGGGTCCTCCAAAATACTGCGAAGTTATCAGCCGTCCAGGCTCCTCCTCTCTTCCTGTTCTGCTCAGGGTCGCCTCACAGTCCAAAATGATTATCGGAGCTGCTGCTGTTGCATCCATATCCCAAGCAGTGTAATTCCAAGAAGAAAGAAAGCAGGACAAAAGCTTCCTCTCAGGAGCCTTTGTGCAAGCCCTCTCCGCACTTTTGTTTACATCTCGTTGACTCAACACTTAGTAATGTGGCTGCACTCACCTGCAGAGGGGCTGGGAGGTGTGGGTCTCAGATGGGCTTGTTGCCCCCTGAGGTAGCAGAGATTCTGTTACTGAGGAAGGGGAAAGGGATAATGGGTGGAGAGCAAGTGGTCTCTGTCCCAACAGATGACCTTGAAGAAAGACATTATAGCACTGCCTTTATAATACAATTTAAAATTTTTGAGAGATGTGAGTCCTTCCTGTATTATCTGATTTTCCATAGCCTGTGGCCTACAGAGTGCTACTGGATGTCGCTTCATTGTGTCTGACTCTTTGCGACCCCATGGACTGTAGCCCGTCAGGCTCCTCTGTCTGATATTCTCCAAGCAAAAGTACTGGAATAGGTTGCCATTTCCTGGTCCAGGGGATCTTCCCAACCAAGGGATTGAACCTGCGTCTCTTATATCTCCAGCACTGCCAGACGGGTTCTTTACCACTAGCACTATCCTAGGACGCCTAGAGAGGTAAATGTTAACCTTGTAGCTGTAAGAGGGCTTTGGGAGGGGTCCATGGAGGATGCTTCCTGATGAGAGGGCAGGAAAGGTCTAGGATGGATGATCCCAGGGGCGTGATTTTGTTCTCAGAGGGCATTTGACAGTGTCCAGAGACTATTCTTGGTCATCACAACTGAGTTGGGCCAGGGAGCATCTTGTGGGCGGAGCCAGAGATGCTGCTAAACCTTCCTAATGGACAGGACAGTTCCGCCCCCGTGCCCCGCCCCCCATCCCTGCACCCACACTGAGAAGTGAAAGTTGCTCAGCCGCGTCTGACTCTGCAACCTGGTGGACTGTATCCTGCCAGGCTCCTCTGTCCATGGGATTCTCCAGGCCAGAATACTGGAGTGGGTACCTGTTCCCTTCTCCAGGGGGTCTACCCAACCCAGAAGTCGAACCCAGGTCTCCCACATTTCAGGCAGATTCTTTACCAGCTGAGTCACCAGGGAAGCCCAGGAATACTGGAATGGGTAGCCTATCTCTTCTCCAGCGGCTCTTCCTGACCCAGGAGTCGAACTGGGGTCTCCTGTATTGCAGGCAGATTTTTTTTACCAGCTGAGCTACCAGGGAAGCCCCGCAGAGAATAAGCTGGCCCCTAAACCAACCCTAGTCAATTGTGCTGAGGCTGAAAAATCCCGATTCACCAGTTTTTCGAAGCCCCGCATCTTCAGTAAGTTGTGGGACAGTGATAGTCTTGGATGTCACCGTCCATCTGGAGGTACCTGATTCTCCACCCAGGGCATGTGTGGTTGGCCAGTCTTCTGAGAACAGCGTTCAGCTTCGCAGCCCTGCCCTGAGAGGCTGTCTGCTGAATGAACGAATAAATGAGTGAATGAGCGCGGGGCTGCCTCCAGAAAGAGGTGAGTCAGGCCGGATCAGCCCACATGCTTCCATCATGTTGTGAAAGCCGGCCCCAAGTGGCTCCGCAGAAGAACGGGCTCCTTGTTCCCGGATGATGCGATCTGTTGATCTGCCAGAGGGGCCCTGCCTCTCCCCAGGTCACCGACAGAGGCCCGTCTCCGCGTCGTCTCGCCGTGCGCACGGCGCAAGGGTCATGCAGAGCCCTCCAAAAACCCACCCTTTGAAACGAAAGAAATTGGATCTTTAAAATCCCAAAATAGAGTGCGGAAAGGTGCACATCACGTCTGCCTTCTCCTTTTTTCCCCTTTGTGGCAAAAGTGACTCAGAGTTTTTGGTCTGGATCCAGAGACCTGCGTGGCCTTTGGGGTGGGGGCCGGGGGGGGGGTGTCGTTTGATTGGGAGTAACTCACAGTTTTAGTGCCTTGACTGGCTCAGCTGCCTGTCTTGCATTTCACTAGTTCTGGCTTTTCCCACCCCACCATCTCTGGGTTCTTTTTCAGCTTTTGGCCCAAGAGGAAGAGGAGGGGCCAGAGTTTATGCCTCGCCCAGATGGCACTGTCTTCAGTGGAACATTTATGTGAGCTGAGCTGCATTTTCTTTGGGATGTTTCACCAAAGTGTTCAGAGGGGCTGCCCTGGGAGCTGGCTGTGGCTTCTCGTCTCAGCATCCCCGGGTGTTCACGCAGCTGTGTTGGGTACCACTGGTCAGGGTCAGATAGGTGCACAAGGGCTTCATGAGCTCCTTTCAGTCCTCCATTGCCCCTTTCAGGGGGCACTCGATTTCTCCCCCTTCCCTGCTTCTCCCAGAGCCCAGGTACCCTGCAGACATCAGACACTTTGTTCCTCAATATCAGGCCGATGCCCTGGGCCAGAGGCTCATGGAGAAATGTTTCTGAAGCTTGCTCTTGCTTGTTGTCTGCTCTTTGGGTGAACACAAAGGCCCGTGTCTCACCTTTCCTCACCATCTTCAAGAGGTTGCCAAGTCAATGCCCTTTCAACTCAGTTTCTCCCTATGTTCGTCTCTAAATGCTGCTGGAAAAGAGATTGTACACTTAATTTTTCCAGCCTGAGTTTGTCTCCTCTTTGACTTCCAATGAAATTGGCCTGGTATAATATGTCTCTTTCATGGTGAGACACATTCCTGCCGACTGGCTCAAGTGGTAGTGAATTCAGGCAGACTCCAAACATGGGGATTCTCTTCTAGACATGAATAAGTCTCCTTTCTCAGGGTCACTGGAGGATGAATCACTTGGCAGTGTGTGGAGCCACATAGGAACCTAAGAATTAATCTGTTCATTTATTTACTCAGCAAATATTTATTGAACATCTGCTATATGCCAGGTACTGTTCAAGATGTGGGGACATAGCAATGAATGAGCTTTCATTCTAGCAGACAGACAGACAGCAATGAGCCAATGCATGAGATAACACTTATCGAAGGAAACCAGCAGGAGTGATGGCGTGACCGTGAGGAGGCTCTGCTCTAGAAAGGCTGCTTGGAGAAGGCCCTGGATTCAGGCTGAGACCTAAAGACCCAGTTGCCAGCCATGGGAAGACCTGGAGGAAGAGAGTTCTAGGTTGGGGGAGTGTAAATGCTAACGCCCTGGGGTAGGAGTGAACTCAGCGTGTTTTAGGAGCAGCATGGAGGCCCATGTGGCTGGACCAGAGTGGGGAGATGGGGTTGGTGACCTGGGCAAGGGCCAGGTGATGTAGGGTTTTATAGACCGTGATGAAGCTTTTGGATTTTCTAAATGCATCTGAGGGTTATTTCGTTTTAGAGACCAAAGAAAACTTTTCAAGGTGGTTTCTTCCAAGTCCTTAGACTAGAAGGAGGAATTTCACCATCCAAAGTCACCCAGCCGTAGGTGAAGGGATAGTCATGGAAGTCGACATCTGTTGAGTGCTTGCAGCATGCCTGTGTGTCACTCACTGGAGCCTCCCAGCAGCCCAGTGAGGCTGTGTTATCATTAGTCCCATCAGCAGATGAGGAAACTGAGGCCCTGAGATGTAAATGTTGTTCTCTGCTGTGATGGAGTCAGGGACCCATGCCAAGATGTAACCCCAGACAGTCTGGCTTCTCCAGGGATCCTGCTCTTCATCTCAGGGTTATGCTGGTTCTGCCCCGGGAGGAGAACAGAGAGATGTGATGAGAACTTGCTTCGCTTCTTAAAGCAGTGAAGAAAAAAAAAAAAGCCCAAAGCTCCTTCCAAAGGTCGACTCTGGAAAGGCTTGCATGTTTCAGTCCAGCTCTTCCAGACTCATCTCCTAGGTGACGCAGTCGCTCCTTGGCCAGGAAGGAGAGTTGCTCAGGATGGAGGTGCCGGTGGGGAGCCGTGGCTGAACGGACGTTTCTGTCGGGTGGACCAGAAGTTGGGGGCTGAGTGCACAGAGGGGTGGGTGGGGCCAGAGAAGGGAAAGTTGGTGTCTGGGTGGGCGGGGAGGGGCACAGTGACCCAGTTTCTTTGTTCAAAGACCCCTGGGGGCTCTGGGGAGAGGGCTGTGGGGTAGAGCGCTGGATCCTGAACCCGCTTGGGCTCACGTGCCTGCCTCTGATCTCACCACCCTGTGTTCCCCAGCTTCCTCGGGGTTTCAAATGTGGACATGGTAATTGGAAACAAATTTAGCATGTGCCAGGCCATCAAGCCTCTCTCTTTAGTCAGCATGCTTGCTGTGCGGTAGATATGTCTGTTTTTAATTTCCAGTGATGCGAGAAATATAGAATGACTTGATTCTTAATTTAGAATACTGAGAGAGACTGGCTTGTTTTGTTTTCGAGCCCATGCAAAGTGGCTCATTCTCTTTTTATGGCTCGCTGTGCGATTTCTTAAAAACCTGGCCCCGTGGAAGTGGGGAGGGGCCAGATAGGGATCCGGGGATTAAGAGGTACAAACTACTACATATAAAGTGAATAAGCTCCATGGATAGAGTGTACAGCGCGGGGCACAGGGCCAATATTTTATAACTATAAACAGAATATAACCTTTGAAAGCTGTGAATCACTACATCGTACACCTCAGACTTATGTAACATGGTGCATCAGTGATGCCTCAATTGAAATAAAGTGAAAGAAAATAGAATATGGCTCTGGCAGAGAGGCCTTTGGCTCCAGAGGTCTCCTCCCAGGCTGAAGACCGTCCTGGCCGGGGGCATCCCCCGCTTGGCTGAGAAAGCAGACAGAAGGCTCGTCCCCCATCACACCCTGGAGATAACCGCCACCTCTTTTTGGAGCAGGGGGAGTCCAGGTGCCAGTTGTCCAGCCAGCTGAGTCCTGCCCACACTGAGCGGGACACAGTGGTCTCTGCGGGCCAGGAAGATAATTGTGGTGCCTGCATGGGCGGTGGAACCGCCCTGCGTTGTGGAGGAGGAGGGCAGGTCTGGAAGGATGACAGCCGCTCAAACTCCTCCCACGGGGCTCCCCTCCCTCCTGGGGTCGAGCGCGTGTCCAGCACCTGCGTGCTGCTCTAGGCACTGCAAAGACCTCGGTGAACGACCCAGGGAAGTTGCTGATGCCCTAGTAGGGGAGGGGAAAAAAAATCACATAAATGCATCTGAGTATCTGGCGATGATGAATCTCTGTTGCAACACAGAGCCACGGGTGGGTGGGTGAACTGTGAGATGGGCGTGGACTGCCGTGTTGGGGCGAGCAGTCAGGCAGAGCCTCTCTGATGGGAGGTCAGCTGGGGAGAGGCTTGAGAGAGCACGGGGATGAGCCCTGTGGGCGTGGGGGATGAGCGCCCCAGGCAGAGGGAGCATTACGTGCGCAGACCTGGAGGCTGGAGTGTGCTCCCGCTGGGCTTGTTGGAGGGCAGCAAGACCCCTGTGGCTGCAGCGGAGGGACCCGGGAGGGTGGGCTGGAGGTGGAGGGTCTTCTGCGCCACGTTAAAGACCTTGGCTTTGTGATCTGAACGAGATGTTTGCTCTGGGCGGGGCGTAGGGGTGGGTTGAGCAGAGGAGGGAAAGGATAGAACGCACAGTGGATTTTTTCCCCAATGTTTGTTTACTTGGCTGCGTTGGGCCTTCGTTGCGTCCTGCGGGATCTTTCGTCCCGGCGCACCGATTCTAGTTCCGGCGCTCGGGCTCGGTACTAGCAGAGTGCGGGCTTCGTTGCTTCGCAGCTTGTAGGACCTTAGCTCTCCGGTCGGGGATCGAGCCCTTGTCCTCTGCTTTTCAAGGCGAAGTCTTAACCACTGGGCCACCAGGGAAGTCCCTCACGTACAGTTTTAAAGTACTTTCTAGCTGCTTTGTGCAGGAGATCACGTGGGAAGGGGAAGAGACGGGCAAGAAGGACGCAGAGAGACCAGGAGGGAGGTTGAGGTAGCAGGCCAGGCAGGAGACGGGCCCAGTGAAGAGTCTACTGCAACGGTCTGGGCAAAAGTTGGCGGTAGCTTGGACCCTAGCGGTGGGAACCGGACTTGCGAGTCACTGGGTTTCCAGCGTTGAGCCACCAAGACGTGCCGCTCCCTGGAGGCGGTGTGTGGTTGCTTCTCTGCTGGCGTGGGCCCCTCCCCTGGACTCCAGGGGGCCCTGCTGGCTCCTCTGCCTCCCTCTTCCTTTGCTGGGGGGCTCCCCCTTGGACTCCTGCTCCTGAGGTTGCTGTGGGTGGCTGCTGAGTCTTCACTTGTCTTACGGGATGGGATGGGACGGGGCATATGCTTTTCTGCCTTTATCGCTTTTGTTTTCCTTCTTTGTGGCTTTTTAAAAGAAATGTCAGGGTTTACAAAGGGAAATGCTGGGGGGCTCACTTTGTCTGAATGGATTTTTGGCTTTACTCTTCTTATGTTACACCTTCTTTTGTGTTGAACGGTAACCCACGTACTGGGTTCAGGGGAGCTAAAACCATGGGGTCCGGGGACAACAGAGCTCCTTCCTGGGAGTGATTGAAGCTCAGTAGACATTGTAAAGTAAGGCCTGATTTCTTTTCTACTTTTATATTGGATATACACTTACACACCACACATACACATAAACACACATCCCTTCTCCACTCTAGAAACACAACAGATACATTCGTTCTCACAGTGATGTTTTATTTTGGAGATTATTCTATATCAGTATATAAAAAGCTTCCTGAGGGTGCCCCGTATGGTTGCCCGGATTGTGCACTGCGCAACTCCAGGGGTTGCCACTCATACTCACTGTGGTACTGGTCCTCAGCACACTCATTCTCTTTTTTAAATAACAGTATTATAGACCATGACGCGCCACTACTGATGTAACTAGTGCTCTTTTGATGGACCTTTAGGTTGCTTCCAATATTTTGCTGGTTTAAAGAGCGCTGCATCAAATAAGCTCGTCATTAGTTTTTTGTTGCACATCCACGGATAACCCACTCACTAGGAGCGGATGCAGCCAAGGGAGTGTAGTAATTTGTAATTTTGACAGACAACTGCAAAGTTGTCTGCCACAGATTCGGGCACACCCTGTTTCTGCGGACTCTGCTCTTGGATTCATGTATTTCCACCAGGTCAACTTTTACCTGGGTGACGCCCTTGTTCCATCTTTTGCATCAGCTGGACATAGAGCAGATGAAGGAAATATCTTTCCTGCCATACACGTGGGTTCAAATCTCTGCACTGCAGCTTGCTCAGTTGGGCATCTCTGAGCCTCCGTTTCTTCTTTAGTAAAAGGGCAGTTAGTTGTTCATGGAACTTCAGGAGGATGGAAAGGGACCAGACAGGCAGCAATTAATTGGGCACCTAATTATATCCTGCAATTATGAGAAACACAACAAAGAAAACTATTACTGGGGACCCCCACCTCATCCAGGGAGCAAGGAAAGACTTTCTTGGGAGATAATATTTGAGCCACACTGCAGTATGACTAGGAATTAACTTGGGGAGAGCGTGTTTCTGAAAGGTCAGACGCAGGGAGCCCGTGGTGAGGGCTGGGGGCGTGATGTTGGGTGGTGCAGCCAGTGGGAGCTGGGAGTTTAGAAAAAGTCTGTCCTCAGGACAGAGGATGATGTGTGAGGACCAGGGGCGATACAGAGAAACTCCTTAGGAGAGAAGCAGTGGTGTTTTGGATGGAAGTGATGGATGGGGAAATGGTGATGGATTTGAGTGCCCTTCAGGAAATCATACTGATAGGACTTCGAGATGGAGCCACTGTGGAGGTGAGGCACAGGGAGGATTAGGGAGGAGGGATGAGTTAGGAATTTTAATGATGTTTTTGCTATGTGTTCATTAGGTGGCTAGGTAATGCTTGTTGGGACCACTGAGACCAGAGTACACTCATGGACTAGTTTTCTGTGTGTGTGTGTGTGTGTGTGTATGGTGTGTGTGGTGTGGTGTGTGGTGTCTGTGTGTGTGTGTGTGTGTCTGTGTGTGTGTGTGTGTGTGTGTCTCTGTGTGTGTGTGTGTGTGTGTGATGGGAGTGTGGTAGGGGTAGCAGGTATGTTCTGCAATCTTTTGCATCTAAAAATAAAGGCAGAATTTGGGATCCATGTGCATTTGTAACAGACCTTTGCCCCACGTGCTGTGTGGCAGTTGGGAATCACAGTGAAATGCCCCCATGGGCTTTTTCCTTCTTTCACAATGTAATCTTTGAGGATGATACCAGTTTCCTAATATTCCAAATTCGACAAAAAAAAAATGCTACTTAACATTGTTAAAATTTGATTTTAGTAAAATTCAAAACAGTTTCCTTGGCCAGTTGCCATTTTGAAAATCAATCCCACATTTTAGATTTGATGGCAGCCTCATGCATCTGAGAGTATTTAAAAACTCTGAACAGAGTTGATAGAAGAATGGTTTTCAGGGAAGTGTCATTTCTGAGTTCTCATTGCAACATTATATACGAGGGAATGCTTGAGCAACCTAAATGCCCAGCTGCGGGGGCCTTGAAGCTGTGGTCCAAACATACGAGGACCTCAAGGGGTGCAGGGAAGGGCAGAATTTAAGGTAGCACCCACTCTCAGGTACCCAGTGTGCATTTGCACAGCCCTGAGAGCCAGTGCCTCCTTAAATCGTGTGCCTGGGCACCTCACTAGTCTTGCACCAGTCTAAGCCCAGGGAGATTCTATACAGTCATTTGAGATTGTCCCATTAAACAGCATTTAGTGACAAAGGGCAGTGGCCACACCATATCTAAAATAGAATCCCGCTGTGCTTCCGTAAGTGCATAGAAGAAGAGGGTAGAAAGGTGTATACCAGGATGTGTGTTTATTCTGTAGGAGTATTTTCTCCGTGTTATTCTATTACTAAGTCATGTGCAGCTCTTTGTGACCCGTGGACTTCGTGCTCATGGACTGCAGCACACCAGTTCCCCTTTCCTTCACTATCTCACGGAGCTTGCTCAGACTCATGTCCATCAAGTCGGTGATGCCATCCAACCATCTCATCCTCTGTCATCCCCTTCTCCTCTCGCCTTCAATCTTTCCCAACATCAGGGTATTTTCCAGTGAGTCAGTTCTTTGCATCAGGTGGCCAAAGTATTGGAGCTTCAGCTTCAGCATCAGTCCTCCTAATGAATATTCAGGACTGATTTCCTTTAGGATGGACTGGTTGGATCTCCTTGCAGTCCAAGCGACTCTCAAGCTCTTCTATAATTCATGTATTTTTATATTGTCCGTTTTTTCTGCAGTTTATGGTTGAGCCCTTACCACTTTCATAACAAGACAAAGGGAAAGCAGATATTACCGTGTACCAGCGCCCTTTAATCTGCGCATCAGGAATGTTAAGTTGCCCCTAAGAGTGGGCAGAGCTTGAATTTGGGGGTGAGGGTGGGTCTTATGAGCTTTCTCTGGGAAACTGAGGGTCTCTGAGATGCAGACACCATTCCTTGTATTCCTTGTTCCTTTGGCTGAGTAGGTGGGATGGACCCGCCTGCCTTAATAGACACAGTCTGAGATCTGGGAGCATCTGGAGGCAGCTGACAGAGAGGAGGCAGGTCTGGCCACATCCCTGTGGTTCCACCAATGGCTTTGGAGCTGTAGGGTCATGAGCAAGTGGCTTAATCCCGCTAAGCCTCAGCCCTCTCACCCCAAAAGGGATGGCCCTGCCTTCCCCTCTGGACGCTGCTGTGCGGGTGCAATCAGCTCTGACACCCGCCTGCCTGTGCAGCAGACCCTTGTGGTCAGAAGCACCCCCTTCTTCCTGGAATCTTGTCGACTGCCTGGGAAATTACAAGACGCGGAACACATTTGCTCTCACCTCGGCTGCGGCAAGTGGAGCCTCTTCTGCTTTGGAAGCTCGCTGACTTTGAGCTTCTAGGTTGCCACGGGCGGGCAGGCGGGCGTCTGCTATGGCTGGGAGGCCACCCTGCTTGCCAAGTGCCCCTGAGATGACCTTATCTTTGGAGAAGCCTGGAGAGAGGCCTCAAGACCCTGGTCTTCCTCTAACGGGGGACCACAGGGTGTTTGGGACCTCAGGGTTAAGTCTTGCCTTCCCAAGACATCAAGCTCTGTTTGCAAGACCCAATCACTCAGTTTTTGGAGAAGCAAGTAAATCCCTATATGCTCTTATCAAACCTCCAGAGAACTGGCAAGGCTCCCCCAGAATACACATGCTCTGGGTACTTCGGCCACCTTCTGGGGAGGGGGAGGGTGCAGAGGGGAGGGGAAGCTGTCTTTCCAGCTTAGGTGGTCTGGTCCTCCAAACCGTCCACATCAGGGGCTTTTCGGCTGCCCGCAGAGACGAGGGGGCGAGTGGCCTGGGCTTCACCTCACAGGACTGTTGCGGGCTATGTTTCTCATGTTGAGTCTCATTCATTCTTCGCTCCTCCACTCAGTCCTGTTGTATCACCTCCGTGTTTTGAGTTGCATCATCCTCTGATGACAGGAAGTCTTGTTTCGTGGGCACCTCCTGTGTGCTGGGCTTCGGGGCCCTACAGAGGTCATCTTATTTAGCCTTCAAAGAGCCCTGGGAAGTGGGAGGTGATGTCCCTGTTTCACAGGAGCAAACGGACGCTCAGCGAGGTGGGGTCACTGCTCTGAGGTCACACAGCTGCTCGTAAGAAGCAGGGCCTGGATGGAGAGTTGTGTGTATCTGACCAAATGTGAAATCCCTGCTCCCACCCTCTCTAAGAGGGGGAGCTCACGTGGGTGAGGTGGGTTCCGTCTGCGCACGTGGCGTCAGCTAGTCCAGCTTAAGCAGGGGCTGCTCCGAGACCCAGAGAGTTCTGCTGAAAGCAGCAGGTTCCTCTCTCAAGAAGCAGCGTTACTTGTTTTGGTTGCTGTTGCCCGTTCTCTGCTTCTCTCGCTCTACCCGCCTCCCCCCACTTCTTGTTCAGCAGGAGGAACACTCTGGATCTTACCACTTAGCACTGGCTCGTGTCTCCTTTGAGAACCCAGTCTGCTCTTTCTGACCCATAGCTGTAGATGATAAAGCAGCTGTGAACCCGCCAGATGGCAAGGACACGGACAGTACACCGTGGAAGTGGACTTAGAGCCTGGAGGTCCAGAGCACCCTGCCCTGCCCTGCACTAACAGTGTCCACTGAGGCGCGCTGCCAGGACCTCGCCAGCCTCGGTGTCCTCACGTATAGAATGGGCCCATCCCGCCTAGCATTGTTGCCTCACGTGTGAAACGTGGAGTCTGGTCCTCGGCCTTGAGGGCAGCGCATGCTTAGTCACCGCAGTGCTGTGGATGGTGGCCATTGACTCTCAGTGATCACGCTGAACAAAACAGGCACACTTCCTCTACCGAGGGCTTCCTGTTCAAGTGGGAAGGAGAGATGCTGAGCAAATCAACAACTAGCAAGGCAGTGTCAGGTGGTAATGAAGGGACTGTTCCAGTGGTGAGTGAGCCTTTAAGATCCACTTTTCTGGAAAAAAGAGCCCCAGCTTTTAACATTTGCTGATCTCCGCAGTGTGGATGTCCTCACCGTGGTTGGTTTCAGGCTATCAAGGTGATATCTAGCTCTTCAAAATTCCTGGAAATTTAACCAACTGACTCTTGCTAGTCTGAAAGAGCTGGCTCCAGTGCTGGGCATATGTAAATAGTGGTGGTTTGGGAGAGACCTGAAGATCTGAGAGCTGGAAGTACCAGTGGAAGAAGAGTATGCGAGCAGAGAAGATGGCTATGCAGAGGCCCTGAGTTTGGAGAGAGCTTGGTGTGCGCAGGGAACAGAAGCTTGGCTGGTGTCGGCAGGAGCGTAATGGGGGACAGATAGGAAGACAGAGGCTGGGCTGACGGCAGCCTCACAGATAGACCATGGCATCAAGTTTGAATTTTACTCTCCAGCCACAGGAAGTCTTTGGAGGGTTGTAAGCGGGGGACTATGTGGCTCCTATTTGCATTTTTTTAGGGCTCAGTGGGCGGTTCTGTTACACACCAGCAGGAGGTCAGCCAGAGAGCATCAGCAGTCACTCGAGAGGCGGTGGTGAGCTGATGAGCATGCCACTGGGGAGGGGATCCGGAGGTGGCTGGACTCAGGCAGAGCCGGGGGGCTGTGACAGATTCCGTCTCCCGCCGTTCTCTGGCTGTTCACCCTGAATGCCCGCAGCCTGCGATTTCTGCTCTTAGGTCACGGGGAGGCGGACGGAGCCTCAGACCACTAGGGTCACTGTCTATGCCACCTACTTTCCTCCTTGATTCTGACCGATTCTGTAATTACCACCTCCTGAGAAATCCAGAACAGCAGGTGAGGAGAGATGTTTATCTTGGGTCCAAATGCAAGGCAAGATCAACAAAAGCAAAATCTCCTCTGGACGCTGCCCTTCCTTCTGTGATTTTTGTCTCCATCAGGACCTTGTTCTGCAGTTTGCGTGGGGGAGAGGGGGTGGAGAGATAAGACTGACTGCATTTCCACCTTTGCCCAAGGGTGCTTCTCGGATGTGTATCTGACACGTATGTAAATGTTGTGGGTGTCAGCTTGTCAGGTTATGAAGAAGGTTGCCATCTGGCCCTGCTCCACCCTGAGCTTGCCTCTTGGTCTAGGGCTTAGAGGGGCGCGAGAGATGCCATCTTTCTGGACTGGCATCGTCTGGTGGAACTTTCTCGAGGATGAAAACGTCCTGTTATCTTGCCGTCCATCGTGGTAGCCGCCAGCCACTTGTGGCTCCTGGGTGCTTGTCATGTGTGGCTTGTATGACTGAGAAACTGACTTCTCAGCTCAATTTTTATATCATCTGCTGTCTTGAACAGCAACATTCTAGACCATGTGTGATCATCTATTGTCCTGGAGCCTTGGGTTTATAGTTGACTAGACAGCCTGCTGAACCCTTGTAAAACTCTGCGGAAGGTGGGATCTCAAGTGAGTTGTCACTTGTCTAACCCCGCTTCCTCCCAGTTGCAGAGAAAGGAGCAGAGTCACAGAAAGAGTACGGGATTTTCCCAGCACCTCTCAGCTGTGGAGTGGCTGGATAGGAACCCAACTTCTAACTCTTAGCTCAGCATCCTTTTCTCTTTTCTGATGTATAATTTTCAAAAACCAGTGTTAAATTTCACAGGTTTCCAGGCAGCTCTTCTGCCTGTAACTTTGTGGATCAAGTTGAAGTCCTCTTTGACCTTGACCTCAACCTTGATTTTCTCTTCCATCCCTGGAAGTGATCATGGTATGGTCAGTTTGGAGCACATCCGTCCACACCTTTTGTTCTTGTATTTACATGAGTATAAATGAATGGATCAAAAGCATGGAGCATTAAAAATAATAAGTTGTATCCTGCTGTCCATAAAAAAATTTTTTTTTACAAGTTGCTTTTCTCTTTCAATAGTATGTCTTCGATCTTCCTGGGCAAGGTCATAGGTTTCTACCATACTGTTTTTTTAAACTGTTGCAGTCCTTCATAGCCAGGACATGTTATATTACTCATAAGCCTAATTGATGAGACTAGGTTCATCTACTCTGTTCGTGTTAGTAACCATTTTTGTGCGTACCCCGTATGCAGATATCATCTAGGGTACATCCTGAGAAGTGGATTTATTCGGTCATAGGGAATATGTATTTTTAATTTTAATAGCTGCTACTCGAAAAATAGTTAAACCATTTACGTTCTTATCAGCTTCAGGAAAGTGCGTTCTCACAGCCTCCAGAATACCTGATATTATCAAATATCTACATGGGTGCTTCTCTAGTGCGTGAAACATGATATCCCATAGTTGTTTAATTTGCATTTTCCTGTTTACAAGGCAAGTTGAACGTCTTTTCTGTGCTCATGGTCATTCGTTTTCCTGTGAATCGCCTGTTCAGACCTGTTGTCTGTTTCGCTGTTGGATTGTTTTTATTAACTTATTTTAGCAAATTGTCTTAGAATGCCTGCCATGTGCCAAGCATTATTCCAGGTGCTAGGGATTCTGTGGCAAGTTAAAGCAATGGACATCCCTGCCTGCAGGGAGGGGATAGTCTCGTTGTAGGAGAAAGACCTAAGCAGAAGGAACTGAGAAAATATATAGGAAGTTTATGGGATGAAAAGAAGGGGAAGGAGTTAGGGAGAGCCAGTGGGGGTAGGACTCGATTTTAAACAGGATGGCCAAGAATCTTGTCCTTTACTTATTCATTCGTAGTCATTCTTTTTTTAAAAAAATATTCATTTATTTGTGTATGGCTCTGTTGGGTCTCCATTGCTTCTAACGGGTTTGATTGTGGCGGGCGGGGGCTGCCCTCTAGCTGTGGTGCATGGGGCTCCTCCCCCGAGGGGCTCCTCCCCCATGGGGCTCCTCCCCATGGGGCTCCTCACTGTTGGGACTCCTCCCCATTGGGGCTCCTCCCCGTTGGGGCTCCTCCCCCGTGGGGCTCCTCCCCATGGGACTCCTCCCCATGGGGCTCCTCCCCCTTGGGGCTCCTCCCTGTTGGCGCTCCTCCCCATGGGGCTCCTCCCCGTGGGACTCCTCCCCTTGGGGCTCCTCCCCCTTGGGGCTCCTCCCTGTTGGCGCTCCTCCCCGTGGGGCTCCTCCCCGTGGGGCTCCTCCCCATGGGGCTCCTCACTGTTGGGACTCCTCCCCTTGGGGCTCTTCACTGTTGGGACTCCTCCCCCGTGGGGCTCCTCACTGTTGGGGCTCCTCCCCCTGGGGGCTCCTCCCCGTGGGGCTCCTCACTGTTGGGACTCCTCCCCCATGGGGCTCCTCACTGTTGGGACTCCTCCCCCGTGGGGCTCCTCACTGTTGGGACTCCTCCCTGTGGGGCTCCTCACTGTTGGGACTCCTCCCCCATGGGGCTCCTTCCCCGTGGGACTCCTCCCCGTGGGGCTCCTCCCCGTGGGGCTCCTCCCCGTGGGACTCCTCCCCATGGGGCTCCTCCCCGTTGGGGCTCCTCCCCGTGGGGTTCCTCCCCCATGGGGCTCCTCACTGTTGGGACTCCTCCCCCGTGGGGCTCCTCCCCCGTGGGGCTCCTCCCCGTGGGACTCCTCCCCGTTGGGGCTCCTCCCCGTGGGGCTCCTCCCCCGTGGGGCTCCTCCCCATGGGGCTCCTCCCCGTTGGGGCTCCTCACTGTGGCAGCCTCTCTTGCTACAGAGCCCGTGGGCTCAGTTACTCCACGGCACACAGGATTGTCCAGGACCAGGGACTGAACTGGTTTCCCCTGCATTGCAAGGCAGACTCTTACCTTCTGGGCCGCCAGTGAACCCCCTACAGAGGCGACCTCTGGTGAGAAGGTCACCAGAGGTGAACTGCCCCACCTGCCTTCTCCCCCAGCAATAAGAACACTGAGCATCTGTGGTAGGGGTTCGGGATAAAACAAGGAACATAAACCTGGTCCCTGTGTTTTGGAACTTAGAACTTTTTTTATTTGTTTGTTTGGTGCTAAGCTTTCCTGGAGGGGCGTTCTCTAGCGTCCCAGGGTGGCTGTGGAAACTCATGGATGGCTATGATTGTGCCTTTTGGCATGTTTGTAAGACTTAACCTCTATACGAGCTATTGGTGTTTTGCAAGTGTCCAGTACCCACTTCTTAAAACAGTTTGCAGTTTAATCTTCTACATTCCTCTGTGGAACCACTGCTACCCCTGAGCTGAATTAATCTAGGGGGAATATTTGTTGCCAAAATGGCAACCCACTCCAGTATTCTTGCCTGGAGAATCCCATGGATTGAGGAGCCTGGTGGGCTGCAGTCCACGGGGTCACAAAGAGTTGGACACGACTGAGTGACTTGACTTGACTTTAAGAGTTAATACAGTGTTTAACGATTTCATTTATTTACTTGTTTTAGGTTTTCTTCTTTCTTCTCCTGTCCCCCACTCCGCACTAGATTCTAAGTTCCAAAACACAGGGACCAGGTCTCTATTCCTTGTTTTATCCCCCAAAATTACCGTAGATGTTCCGTGTTCTTACTACTGGGAAAAAAGGAGGGTGGGGGGTTTGCCTCTGGTGACCTTCTCACCAGAGAAGTCCCCTCTGTAGGCATACTTTACGTATTCTATGTATTAATCCTTTGCCTATTACACGTTACGCATATTTTCTTCCAGTCTTTCCCTTTTAACCTCGATGACAGTACTTCTGCCTTGCTCTTTTTTAAAATTATAAAATTTGACTTGTTAATTGAAATGTAGTCATATAAAAATTGAAAGTTCCTTCTTCTGATCTTTCCAGGTAACCACTGTCAAGAGCTCTGGTTTATCTTTTCCGATTATTTTCTGTTCTCACTACCATCTCTGTGACCCCAGTCACCAGTGAAGCATAGTTTCTGGCTGTTTCTCCATAAATGCAGCTCTGATCTATCAGATTCTTTCTCAAGCTGCTTAATACTCATTTTTAGAGAGGATCCCTGTAATTTATCTAGGCGTTCCCCTCTGACTGGCATCCGGGTGGTTTCCAGTTCTCCGTCACTCTACTCGGCACAGTCCTGTGTCCTTTCGGCCACTCAGGCGCTTCTCTGGTCTGTTTTGCTGGGACACCAGCCACCATTATTGTTCAGTTGCTAAGTCGTGTCTGACTCTTTGGACCTCATGGACTGTAGCCCACCAGGCTCCTCTGTCCAGGGGATTCTCCAGGAAGAGTACTAGAGTGGCTTGCCATTTCCTTCTCTGGGGGATCATCCCAGCCCAGGGATCGAACCTTCATCTCCTGCACTAGCCGGCGGATTCTCTACCCCTGGGAAGCCCAATGCCCCATGTGTTAATGGTGCTGTAACAATTTATTTTGTTTTCTCACCCTCAGCTCCACGGCTACATGGAAAACAAGCCCCTGGGGCTTCAGATCTTCATTGGGACGGCCGACGAGAGGATCCTTAAGCCCCATGCCTTCTACCAGGTACATCGAATTACAGGGAAAACCGTCACTACCACCAGCTACGAGAAGATCGTGGGCAACACCAAAGTCTTGGAGATTCCGCTGGAGCCGAAAAACAACATGAGGGCAACGTAAGGCCGGGGGCCACAGTGGCGGGTCCTCACAAGAGGGGGTGGGCCGAGGTAGGGGTGCAGCAGGTCCTCACAGGGAGGGGGTGGGCCGCGCAGCAGAGGTGCGGGCTTGACTCCGTGGAATCGATGGGAGCAGCTTGATGGGGTCCCCAGTCTGTGATGGACCCACAGAGATTGCTGTTTTAAAAGTTTCCACCTGAAAAGTTCTAGACCCTGATATTTTTCAGGTGTGTTGCGAGGAAGGCTGCTCACGCACCTTTAGATGATGATGTTTGGAATGAGGCTAAACTTTTTATGAAAATTGTTTATTTGACTTAAAATCATTAAGTAATAATGCAGGTAGGTCTAACCTCACAGGGCTAATATGCATGTGCCCAAATGTGGGGAACATTGCAGCCATGTGGAGTGTAAACAACTTTATTCGAGACTAATCTCAAACTTGAGAACTGCAAGCAGCATAGAAAGAGCTCCTGGTACGCCGTCTGCTCAGGTGTCCCAATTGTTAACCTTTTCCACGTTTGCTTTATGACTCTTTCTCCCCATCCCTCTGTGTTTTCCGGAACCGGCTCAGAGTTAGTTGCAAACATTATGCCTTTTTTACACCAAGGTACATGTATCAGATTCAAGGTGTTTGCTGTCGATACACTATTCTTACTATTGAATAGTCCGTAACCAATTTTCCCCAGTTGCGTGTTTGAGTTTTTTCAGATACTTTTGAGAGTGGAACAGCTGGCATGCAGAATCTCCCTAGAGAAGTAACTTCCCCCGGGGAGTTTCCCTAATCGCTTTGTGTCTTACCCCCCATTGTGGTCTTAATTCCTGGCTGAACAATTTATCTGTATATTGCAGTCGCCCACTGTGGGTGACCTCCAGCTCCCTGAGATGGTCGGTGGTCAGTGGGTTCTCTCCTCTCCGGCAGCATTGACTGCGCGGGGATCCTGAAGCTGAGGAACGCGGACATTGAGCTGCGGAAAGGCGAGACGGACATCGGGAGGAAGAACACGCGCGTGAGGCTGGTGTTCCGGGTGCACATTCCCGAGGCCAGCGGAAGGATCGTCTCCTTGCAGACGGCGTCCAACCCCATCGAGTGCTGTAAGTTGGGTTCTGGGCAGGGTGGGTGTGTGGCAAGTGCAGCGGACACAACCTTCCACCCCGGGCCTTGTCGCCTGGGCAGGGTGCCCTGCAAGATTGTGCAGGGCCCACAGGGATGAACGGCGGCCCAAGTTGACCAAAGGGCCCAGAGACAGAGCACGTTTCAGGGTTTCTCTCTGCTTTACTTATGGAGGGTTTCACGCGAAAAATAACATGGCTGAGAAGCAGCCCACAGCTTGGTTGAGAAGATCTGAAGTGTATACATGTTGGGCTGGTCTCAAAAAGGGCAGATGCAGTTGGAGTGAGCTGGCTGCACTGAGGGTCCTCCGTTGCTCGTCCTCTTCTCTCCTTTCAGTAGAATGATGATGACATCGCAGTGGCTCTCACTTACAGAATGGTGACTCTACCAGTCACTAGGCTGAGTGGTCAGTGTGCAGAATTCATGTCATCACGCCCTTTTAGAGAAGGATGGAGATGAGGGGCTGGATGACTTGTCCCAGCAGAGTGGGCTTTGAGCAGGAGCTTTGCTATACAGGAGCCAGGCATCGCCATCACCCTCAGTCCATCTGTGTGTTTTCTGAGAATCTGCTCACTGTCTCGTGCAGTGCTGAGGACCTGCAGATGAGCGTGATATTTTCTCTATCATTCATGAGGCTGTGGTCTGGTAGAGATAAAGATACCCAAACAAAGATGCAGAAGATCTTCAGAATCCTGTATGGGGATGGGTGCCAAGATCTGCCATTTGACAAGGCTCTGAGCAGAGGCCTGGCCCAGCTCCCCCAGGCTTCAAAAAATGAAACTGTTCTGAGCTCATTCTTAGGTAATTTGGGCAAGTTTGTTGTTGGGTTTTGTAGTTAGACCTGACAAAACTTATTGACAGCTCAGCTTTTGAGAGTTTAGAAGTCATTTTAAAAAGCATAAAGAGGGAAAGAAGTAAACAGTTATAGAAACAAAAGCAGTTTATATAACTTTTGAAGTCTTGTTCTTCTGAGAATTTGTTTCTTTATGTTAGAGTAATGTTCCATATTCAGTTATGTTTCACGGTTTTCTCCCTTTTTTTTACTGAACCTTTTACCGTAATTAGGTGTCACAAAATCAGCTACCTACAGAGACCAGGGAGGTGTTGGACGTGAGTGTGGTGGGTTGTGGGTCAACAGTAGGTGTGGTGGAGACTGGGGGCCAGGATGGCATATCCCCCGCCTCAGTTGGCAGCTGTTACTCAAACCCAGCCAGCGTTTTCATGTGGGAGTGTCGACTCAGTGTGGCCAAATCTTCTGATTTTTTTTTAAAGATAAACCAATAATCTCATGATTTTTATTGTATTACTGGAGTATAATTGTTTTACAGTGTATTAATTTCTGATGAACAACAGGGAATCAGCGGTAGGTATACATATGCCCCTCCTCTTGAAGCTTTCCCCCACACCTCTAGGTCATCACGGGGCACGCGGCCGAGGTCCCTGTGTTACACGGCATCTTCCCACGAGCCATCTTTGTTACACACAGTACTGCATATACATCAATTCTACGCTCCCAATTCATCCCTGATTTTTTAAAAGCAGCAACAAATTCAAAACACTCCGTGGGTCAGTTGAGGACTACACACGTCTTAGACTCATCAGAAGTAGTTTTAATTGGACACCCATGAGCAAAGGGAAAGGATGAATATTTTATGCAGAACGCGTTGAGGAAGACTGGCCTTCAGCCAGCAAGGGGACCGGGTGGGCCCGATTTGAGAGAGAAGCTGGGACTTGGTCTTGATCGGTCCTCGGAAGAGGAGGAAGGAGGCCTGTGGTCTTTCCCCAGGCCAGTGAGTCAGGGTGGGGGTCAGGCTGGATCTGGTGGTGAGTCTGTGCTCTAATGTTAGAGGAGACAGACCCAAAGTCAGACAACAAGGGAAAACAAGTGTTTGAAAAACATCATCTCAGAAGCCCTGGAATTCCCCTCCTTTCCCCAGCAGAGCCCGCCCCGGGCCCCCAAGCGCTGGTCACGGTGGCTGCCCCGCCCTGCTCTTGGTTTTGAACGTCTCAAGATGTTTGGGGAAGGAAACTCAGGCTCTTCCTCAGTGATTAGGGGATTTTGAGAAGATAAGGTCTCCCCTTTCTGGCAGATGACTCAGTGTTCAGGATGGGGCTGTGGTTTGCAGCAAGGTGGGGAGCCGGAGGGACCAGTGACAGGAGCCCCATCCCTCTCCATCTTTGGGTCCTTCCAGTCCCTTTATCTCCCATCAGCCTGAGATTTTTAAGGATCGTCAGTGACTGCACATACCTCCCCAGGGTGTTAAAAAGTAGTTTGAACTTTGAACAGAGCATTCCTTTTTTCTCATAAAAATGCATTTGACTGATTCAACTACTGTGCTTTGACAGATAAGGAAACCGAGACGTTCTTGGTAAGGTGATGCATTCGTTTCTGCTTGGTCTCCAGCTTTCTAGTTCTGTGAAATACCTGCTTTGGGTTTCTGTAACACCCACCCTTCTGGCAAGACCAAGCAGAGCTACTGGTGGGCCGCTGTCCGCTCTCCCAGAGGGAAGACAGAATCCTCTGCCGTTTCTGTCTCCTCCTCTGCTCTGTTCTCCTGGATCGGCACCTGGCAGTTTCACCAGCATTTATGGGCTAATTGGCTCCCCGTTCATTTGGTTCTTAGGGACAGAATTTGTCCGGCTCTCTTCAGTCGTGTCCGCCTCTTGCCGACCCCATGACTGTAGCCCACCAGGCTCCTCTGTCCATGGGATTGTCCAGGCAAGATTACTGGAGTGGGTTGCCGTACCCTCCCCCAGGGGATCTTCCTGATCCAGGGACCCAACCCACACCTCTCACGTCTCCCGCACTGGCAGGCAAGTTCTTCGCCACTGGCACCGCCTGCAAAGCCCTTATCGACACAGTATGTGTACCATAAATGTTTGTTCACTAATTGATTTCATGTACACCCTTCGGGGGAGGTGAGCTGGTAAGAAAAACACTTAGTGGGCTGCTGCTGCTGCTTCGCAGGCTTAACTTATTGACTTTGGAGGAATCTTTACTACAGGACGTCTCAGGGATCAAGGGTGATTTCTCAGAATCTAGTGGAAAAGTCTCGAGCAGGACCCTGGAGGCCACTCTTTGGAAAGCGGAGTTACTTGCTGGAAAGGCAGATTCTTCCATCTCTTTTCTGGCTGGCACGGCTGAGGCCACGTCTCACTTGTGCCCGACAGATGCCCGTGGTGTTTCCTAGTCTCATTTCCACCTGCTCTTCAGTGCTGCCAAGGAGCTCTTTTGGGTTTCCTCCCCTCTTCGCAGCAGAGAGACTGTTTTGAACCTTCTCGGGTCTCCCAAGCTCTGGAGGCCACCCCCACCCTCGCCAGGCAGATAACCCTCCTCCCACTCGCGGGAGAATGTGGAAGAGGTCAGAAGGGAACGCCCTGCCTTGCCCAGCAGTAAGCCTGCACACGGGCGCAGCTGTGGGCAGCCTTCCCGCATCGGGCCCCTTGGCGTGGGACAGTTCTCCTTCCCCTCGGGTTGCTCCGAGCTCTCAGCTTCAGCTGCAAGCTCCCTGTGACGGAGGAACCCGTGCCGTCCCTCTTGTGCGAATTCCCAGGACGGGCGAAGCCAGATACCACCGCCGGGGAGCCTTCCATCAGCAGACATCGATTCTCAGAGATCCGGAATCAGCCTGGAATCAGCATGTTGGCAGGGGGGTCCCTTCTTGGAGGCTTTGGGGAGACTTTCTAGGCCCCTCTCCTGGCGTCCGGTGGGGCCAGTGGTCACGCCCGTTCCTCGGCTTGTAGGCGCGTCACCGCAGTCTCTGCCGCCGTCTCCACAGGACCCCCTCTGGGTGCGCCCTTCTGACCCCTGTGAGGTCACTGTCACTGGGTGTCACCCCCACTCCAGGATGACTTCGCCTGCGTCCTCGATTACATCATCGAAGGCTCTGTTTCAAATGAGGGCGTGTTCTGACTTCTGGGTGGACGGGAAGCCCTGATGGCGGCCCGGTTCAACCCGCTGCACCTGTTCAGTGGGATTTCTTGGCTTCCCTCTCCTCTGCTCCGCAGTTCCCAGATCCACTGGGATCTTCCTCTGGCTCCTGGACTTCTGCCTGCACTGTCCCCTCCATTCAGAACGCTAGTTCTTGGTCTTATCTGTGTGTTGGAATCACCTGGGAACTTGTAAGAAAAAATACGATGCCCACATCTGAATCAGAAACTCTGATTCAGTTGGTCTGCAGGGAGGTCTGGGCCTGGAGACTTTCAGAGGGGCCCGGTGATTCTGACTCCCTCCACCTCGCATCCCCATGAAGTTAGACACCCACTGCCGTGGCCCTCCCCCATCCTTCCATTACTCAGTTAACCCCTGTTTATCCAAAGCCCCTGTTTAGACAGGCCCCCATAAGGGGGAATCTTGCCCACACCCCACAGAGTTCAGGGTCCCCCTCTCTATTTGCTGACACCTAATTTACCTGTCCGTCTCTCAGTTAGGATTAGGGACCAGGAGGGTGTCAGTCAGGGCCTGGCACACTGCAGCTGACTCTAGAATGTTTGTTGAAAAATCGAAAGCATGATGACAAGTATCCCCAGGCTGCCCGGCGGGATGGAAAGGCAGCAAGGCGCCCCGCGTCCTGTGCAAGCCTCCCCAGTTTCCTCCCTGCCTGGCCGAGGGGCCTCTCCGATCACTGCAGTGACCCCACCGGGCCATGCCCGCCTCGTGCGGAGTGCAGGCTCCCTTTGCTCATCCTGCAGAAGTCGGGGGTGTGGGTACGAGGTGTGGACTAGAAAATGGCTTTTCTCATACGCTGTTTCCAGTGTCTCTTTTGTGGCACAAAGATATCTCTCCAAGGTGTAATTCAGATGCACGAGATGGCGCAGAGGCGCTGGGTTCTGACAGACGTGCACAGCCGTGTGACCGCCACTCGAGCAAGATCAAGGGCGTTTCCCTCCACCCCTGCAGGTTTCCTCCTCCCCCACAGCCATCGCCCCCTCCCCAGCCCCCACGCAGGTAACCACTGTTGAGGTTTCTGTCACCTCAGTGAGCTTTCCTTCTCCCAGAACTTTGTGTCACGGACTTGTCATGGGCTCTTCTGTGTGGTTGGTTTTACTTAGGAGGATGTTTCTTGAGATCCAGTGCTGTTATTGCGTGACTTGGTGGTTCTCTCTCTCTCTTTTTTAATTGCTGAACAGTATTCAACTGTATGAATATAACAATTGTTTATTTACCACTGATAGACATTTGGGTTCTTTCCGGGGTTTGAGGATCATGAATAAGGCAGCTATGAACACTCTCCTTCAAGGCCCTTGTGGACAAACGCTTTCTTTTCTTTCGGGTGAATACCCAGAAATGGAATTGCTGGGTCACGGGGGAAAGTGTGTGTCTCAATGTATGTGTTTTCCGAATCACTTTACGCTCCGTACCGGGGTGTCTGGGAATTCCACTTGCTCTACATGCTCACCACCACTTGGCTCTGCCAGTCTTTCGAATTACAGTCTTGCCGGTGAGCGTAAGACGGGGTCTCACTGTGCATAACCCATCATTTGCATCTCCCTGAAGGCGAATGTTGCTGACCCCTATCTGTGTGCTTACTGGTTATCATATGTCTTCTTCGCTAAAGTGTTAGTTCAAAGATTTTGTTCATTTTTCTATGGGGTCACTCATATTTTTACTTTTTAAATTTTTGACTGTGCCACGATGCGTGACTTGCGGGATCTTAGTTCCCTGCCCAGGGATTGGACCCACGCCCCCTGCGTTGGAAATGGAGTCTTAACCACTGGACAAGAGAAGTTCCTTGTATTTTTATTGTTAATATACAACAGTCATTTATGCATTGTCAGATTTATGCATTAAGAATATTTTCCCCCAGTCTGTAGCTTGCCTATTTATTTTCTCAATTGTGCCGTATTGAGAGGATCAATACTTTATTTTTATGAAGTCTAATTTATTCTCTTCTTTAGGGATTATTATTCTTTACATTCCCCTAGGAAATCTCCGCCCATTTGATGATAGCAGATACACTCTTTTCTGGTTTCTTCTAAAAGTTTTTTGATTCTGGCTTTTATTAGTAGGTTTAGGGATACAAACCATCTCTGATCTATTTTTGTGTGCAGTGTGAAGTAAGGTCCAGTCCCATTGTTTTCCATATGGAAATGTAATTATTTCATATGCCATTTTCTGAAAGTGAGAGCGTAGAAAACCTGCCTGTTCTTCCCTCGCACTTCTCCCTTACCCCTCCACTTCACTCCTGAAGTCTGATGTGGGAGGTGGGTGATCGCACGGCAGCGCTTTGTGGAAATCCTTAGAATGAGGGAGACCAGACGGGCAAACTGGTCGCGCTTTGCTTCATAAATCAGAGATGCTGTCTTGTCTGTCTGCCCCTGCCAGAAGCCAGAATGACCCACGTGATTCTTATGGGCCCCTTAATGTTATTCTTCCAATTAAAAACATATTTTGTTGTTTCTGTTATTCAGTTGCTAAGTCATATCTGACTCTTTGTGACCCCATTAACTGCAGCACGCCAGGCTGCCCTGTCCTTCACCATCTCTTGGAGTTTGCTCAAATTTATGTCCTTTGCGTCAGTGATGCTATTTAAGCATCTTTTCCTCTGCTGCCCCCTTCTCCTTTGGGAGTGTATCTGTAGTGCTAGAACTAGGGATCCAGCAATGAGCAAAACAAAGTTCTGGATATCCCGCAGGTCACATTCTAGTGGGGAAAATCCGCAGTCAACAAGCTGGCAGAGACTTCAAACAGAACTGAATGTCATAATGGACTTCGCTGGTGGCTCAGCGGTAAAGAATCTGTCTGCTAATGCGGGAGATGTGGGTTTGGTCCCTGGGGTCACAGATTGAGACTTGACTCAGTGACTGGGCACGCTTACTAATTTATCTATGGCCACACAGTGCAGCATGTGGGATCTCAGTTCCCCGACCAGGAGTCGGACCTGCACCCCTGCAGTGGGAGCGTGGAGTCTTGACCACGGGACCGCCGGGGAGAAGTGGTTTAGCACTTTGCCTAGCACAGAGCAGATGCTGATAGATACTTGAAGACCAAGGGAAGAACGGAGATGAGGGAGACAGGGAAGAGGTGAGGGATAGGCAGCCATTATTAGTCACCCTGTGCATCGAGCACTGTCTCCGTTGCTCCTGAATCCTTGTGAGAACTCTAGGAACTCGGCATCCATTCCCATTTTACAGATGGGAAGACTAAAGCACAGAGAGGTCAAGCTAATTGCTTGTGCTCACACTGCTAGTAAGGGGCCAAGCCGACTGTGACATCCATGTCCTGCTGAATCCCAGGACACCCAGGCTGAGCTCCATCAGGAGTGACAGATTGATTAATCATCTCACAGAAACTGGAGACCAGCTCAGGGACCCTCAGGGGGCTGTGGGCACTCTCCCATTGCGCCACACTGCATCGTCTCCCTCGAGATGGTGTAGCAGCAGATGTGGGAGGACGTCGGGGCATGGAGCAGAGGGCAGGTAGGCCAGGCCTCCTCCCTGAGGTGGCTTTTAAGCAATGACCAAGGAACCACGTTTCAGAAACATCAGAAACCAGCATGATGGGAAGAAGCAGCAGGGTGCTGGTTAGGACTGTGGACCTGGGTTCACATCCTGCCTCTGCCACTTACTCACTGTTTAGTCCCAGGGAAGTTACTTAGTGCTCTGCGTCTCAGTCTTCTCATCTGTAAAGTGGGGCTGGTAAGAATGGTAATATCTGTATCAGTAGAATAATCCCAGTATCTCTCTTGTGGTATGGCTCGTCCTGCCCCTACGGCAGCCGTCCCCAACGCTCTGCAAAGCACGTGTTTACCTGCCTCTCTCTGCCCCCGTGTCACTGCCAAGAGTGCACAGCCCAGGCAGCAGCAAGTATAGGGGCTCAGCAAACACTCTCTGTTTTAGGGGAGCTGGCAGCAAGCCGCAACCCTGCTGCTCAGCAGAGCTCAGATGGTTATCTGCCTGTGGGTTGGCTGGGTGGTGATTACCAGAAAGCTAGGTTTGGGGGAGCCCAGGATTGGGGTGGCTTCTCTGTTAATTGATAGGGTTACCTGACCCTGGGATTGTGGCCTTTTATCGAGCTCATTTTGCAGGGGTGGGGCAGGTGAAACTCCCCTTTATTGAAGAGTTGCTGTGTGCCCCCAGCTGCCCTGTATGTTAACCCATTTCCATCCTCATCATAGCCTCAGAACACTTTTTTTTTTTTTGGCCTGATTCAAGGTCATAAAGATTTTCTCCTATGCTTCTAGTTTTTAAAAAAGTTTTATCATTAAAAAAAAAATTTGGCCACACCATGCAGCATATCGGCTCCTGGTTCCTTGACCAGGGATCAGACCTACACCCCTGCGTTGGAAGCATGGAGTCTTAACCACTGGTCTGGGTCACCAGGGAAGTCCCCCAGCCTCGGTAGACTCATCTTACAGATTGAGCTTGTATCAAGCGAGCTGAGGTTCAGAAGGGCTAACTGATTTGCTCATCACATGGCTGGCAAGGGAGGAGCTAGGGGTTAAAGCCCTTGTTCAGTTCTTTGCCGGGGCTGCCTGGGTCCCCCAGTGCCAGGAAGCTCACTAGTCATGTGGGGATTCACGGAGCCCCCCAGAAGGGTCTTGATTTCTGGAGACCCATGGGAGTATTCTTCGGGGCTCCTTGTGAGGACAGTGGAGCGGGTCCCCCCGCCATGGACCCAGTGGCCGGGGTTTGTATTCCATTTTCTGTATGAGGAAGCTGAGACCCCCTGAGGTCCAGAGCTGGAAGGCTCTTCAGCGCCATGGATCCCACCCCTGTACTGTGGGTGCTCACAGGCCCCTCACAGAGGTGAACCCCCCACTCAGAATTGGGCTCCCCTATCCCCGTCTCCCACTTCCCAGGGAAGAGCCAGCAGCGCCAGGGTGGGGGCTTGAGGGGCCGTCTGCCAGGCCTGCTCCCCACCCCTCCCGGGCGAGGCCGGAGCACTGCATTCCGGGCCAGGCCAGGCTCATGGCCAAGGCCAGGGGCCCGAAGTACAGGCGAGAAGGGCTCTGCGGCTGGGGGATGGTCAGTGCTGGAGCCCGGGTGAGACTGACGTGGCGGGAGGGGGGCGCCTCCCGGTTCAGGCTGCCTGGCCGCTTTCCCACTGAGTCTTCCCCATTTTACTAAAAAGGAGTCCCTCTGGGTGGGGGAATCCCACAGTCTGGGGTCAAGTTCTGCCTGCCTGCCTTCTGTAGCTGTGAGCTCCCAGGCATAGAGCTCCTCCTCCGGGAGGCTCAACGCCCTCAGCTCCATAATGGGAATCGTTCCTGCTCTGTGGTCTCATGAAGTTCAGCCATAAAAATAAACAGAACTGACGCTCACGGAGCTCTGACGAGGTACCACACACTTCCCGTGCGCCAGCTCATTTAATCTGCAAACAGCCCTCTGAGGTCAGCACTGTGTGATGCGTTCCCATTTTGTAGATGAGAAAACAGGCACGGAGAGGTGAAATGACTCGCCCAAGGTTCCCCAAGCTGATCTTAGCGATATCAGCGAGCTGGGCTTCAGACTCAGGTAGTCACCTGTCGGCATCCTTCCTTTGACCCATGACCATGAATTGCCTCGTTATGTGTGTGCTTTATAATGTAAAGAACAATGTGTATGAGAAGTCTCTGGGATCCAAGGCCCTCTCTACGGCCGCTGTTACCATTTGCAGTTGTTAACAGAACCCACCTACCCTGCGTGCCTGATCTCCCTGGCCAGCCTCTCCTCTCCCTGCGGTTCTCCGGCATTCTTGGCCAGGCAGCCCCGTGACAGAGAATGGCGGACAGATAGACAGCAGTGTCCCCTGTCCAGGCTGACCTGGAGGACCAGCCTGGGGTGAATTTCTTTCACTTAGTCTTTTCTGCCGCGGCTCGACTCCCCATCAGCCACTGTTGCTAGTGAAAGTAAACACCCAGACAGGCTAAACCAACAGCGCCCTGTTGATTCAGAGCTCGTAAAACCCAGGAACCCCAAGCCCCTTTATGACGTGCCAGAATCCAGGGGCAGGAGGAAAGCCTGGGGAAATCTCCTGGCTTTGAGGGCCACCGCGATGCTTCAGCAGGAGCGGAGGGGCTGGCCTCTGCCCACAGGTGAGATGCGGGCCGTGGGCTTAGCTTTAAGCTGATGACCCGCGGCGGCTTGCTTAGGCCACTCTAGGGCTTGGTGGCTTGGAGGGCTGGCCCCGCTGATGGTTGAAGAGCCCAGCGGGACTTGGTGGGGGCCGTCGGGGGTGGTGCTGCAGGCCTGGGAGGCCCATTGGGCTTGCGGGGAGCCCTGCCTCCGTGACGGTGTCACCCCAATGAGTAGCCTTCAGAGAGGGAGAAGGAAGTGGACCTCGGGAGCGCACTTTTGGTTGCTGTTTGCCTCTCAATTCCTCTTTCAGAGGCTAATTGGATTTGTTTGCTTTGCCTCTGGGCTCTCTGAGGGTGCAGGGCCTCCCCTGGAGGAGGTCCCCTGGTCCTCAGGTGGCCTTTTAAGTGTGGGGCTTGGTTCTCAAGCAGAGTGTGTTTCAACAAGTCACCCGGAAAGATTGTAAAAATGCAAATGTCCAGCCTCCTCCAAGAGCCGCTGGGGCCCAGGGTTAGGGGTGTGGCCTGGGTGGCTGCATTTTTATTAAGCACCTCCCCCAACCAGGTAGCCTGGGAACCCCACTTTGAAAAATGCTGGGACTCAGGGCCAAGACACCTGGGTTAGGGGTCGGGATCCAGCAGGAACCGCGCCAGTGAGCGCGGTACTGTGTGTAAACACGCGGACACAGCCCGCAGGTATCGGTTGACACAGGGCAGCCGCTCGAGGAACTGCGGCGCATCGTGGTGTTTGCTTTACCGGCCGGGATTTATTAAATCAAATATGCTTTCTGTGAATTCTCCCATTTAACCCTCAAACAGCCTCTGGGATGGGTCTGCTGAGGGCCCCGTTTTTCCAATTTGGCAAAGTGAGGTTTCGAGCCGGGAAGCCCCCTAAAGGGTCACCTGGTGGGGACTTGAGCTGAGACCAGGGACGGTCCCGCACGGCAGCCTCACCCGGGCAGGGGCTGCCCCTCCATGGAGCCGAGTTCTGAGGATGTCTGTCTGTCTGTAGAATGGTAGTACTAGGGCTGGAATGTCATGTTTGTTTCGACCCCCCAGGTGATGCTCATGTGTAGCTAGGGTTAAGCAGTACTCCTTACCCTTGACAGCTCGTAAGTCAGCTGGGTTCCTCGTTAAGCTGCAGAGTCTTAACAAGGTTCAGTAGGTCTGGGGTGGGGCCCAAGGTTCTATGTCTCTAATATCACCCGCCACCCCCCACCCCGTCCCTGGGATGCAGCCCACACTTTGAGTTGCAAGACCACAGTTTAGATAAAAGGTTACAGGAAGCGAGACTGGACTCTTGTCTTTACATTTTCATTAGAAAAGATGGTTTTCGTTCGGGTAAGGAGAAGCAGAGGTTTCCTTGGTGGCTCAGACGGTAAAGAATCTGCCCGCAATGCGGGAGACCTGAGTTCGACCCCTGGGTCGGGAAGATCCCCGTGGAGAAGGGAACAGCTCCCACTCCAGTATTCTGGCCTGGAGAATCCCATGGACAGAGGAGCCTGGTGGGCTGCAGTCCACGGGGTTGCGAAGAGTCTGACATGACTGAGGACTAAGCATCAAGGAGAAGGGGTGGGAAATGAAGATTTGGTCAAGGGAGGATCAGCTGGTTGCCTGAACCTGTGAGGCTTTGGAGGGAGAAGCAGTGAGGCTGCTTCAGGAAATAGCCGAGCCGTGTTCACAGTAGTGCTGGGTGATTCACAGAGCAGCTGGCCGGGCCAGCCTCCCGCCCAGCGCTGAGAGCTCGTGGCCACGTCCAGTCCCCGGCCTGGCTGGACTCGAGCCCTTGGCCAACTCGCCCAGGAGTGGTGACTCAGGCGTTCCACCTGCAGAATGGGCGGCATGGGTCTTGTGGCCTTCCCACCCATCCATCCCTGGGACCAAAAGCCCCTCCTCGCCCCCGAAACACGTCCAAGGCAGATCCGAAAAGCCGGGACCTGCTCTTCTAGGCGGTGTGACTGCTGTTTTCACTGCTAATAAATCTCCATTGATGGCAGCTCAATTAGGAAGTCACACAAAACTCCTCTATTGAAAGAAAGGATTAATAACCCAGCCCATGTGGGAGAAATTAGCAGCTCCTGCCAAGAGGCCTTTTTAATACGTGCCCATAACTGGGAGCCCCTTAGAACCACGCTGGCTGGCTGGGCCCTGGGAACAGAGAGCCTGGGATGGGGAGATACTGGCCGGGAGGTCACGGAGAGTCGCTGGGCTGTGTTTTCGATGTACAGTGTCTGGGAGTGTCTTGTCCACAGCAGACTCCTTAAAGGTTGCCACATGCACGGTTGCCTCTGAAGGCATGGGTTTCAACATGGCTCCAGGGCAGAAGGGACAGGGTGCTGGACCTGGAGGCCCAGGCGGGCCGGGAGGGCAGGGTTAGGCCCGCGCCTCGGGCCTCACGCGGCTGCGTCCCTGGGCTCCTGGAGGGGGCGGTCTGCCGGCCCCTGGCACAGAGAGGGCTGGCCCTCTGCCCAGTCCTCGGGCTCTGGGAGGGATGCCAGGAGCTCAGGCTGACTCACCCAGGGGGCGGGCCGGCCTCCGCGGCCCACGCTGCCAAGGCGAAGCCCAAGGGACGGTCCCTCGTGTCGGCTGGACCCATTTCCCACCCTGCCCAGGGCAGGCATCTGGAGAGGGTCTTCACTCTTTCCTGCAGCCCGTCCTCCAGAAGAACTGGCTGGACGGAGGGGCTAAAGGAGGGGGCTCTGGAGCTGGACAGGCCAGCTCTTAAGGGCTCAGGTCAAATCTCAGCATCACCATAGCTGACTTCTAGGGTTCCGTTTTCTCCCTGAAGGCATATAATTTCATTATACTTCTTTTCTTAGAAGGTTATGGTGAGCATTCAAGTATATCATTGTAGTTCAAACAGTCAGCCTGTCCCATTCCTCACTGCAGATACAGATGAGGATATCGAGATAAATATGTATCAAGATATATTGAGATACATCTGTATCCATACCTGTCTCCATCCATCCATCCCTATATCCTTCTCAAGCACTCCCTGTGAAGTCCTGGGCCCTGGGCCCAGCCCTGGGCTCGCAGCATGCACAAAGCGATGCTCCTCTCTTCTGGGCTTACATTCTTGCGGGGAAGAGATGAAATGCAGGGGAACCAAGAATGCTACAGGTAGCGTTTCTGAAGGTGGAAAGCTCTCTGGGGATGAACTGAGCAGGATGGAGCAGGATAAAGAGGAGAGGTGGGGGGCACCGCCAGACAGATGGACAGGTGGTCCTGCTGTGTTAGCTGTGAGGGGCAGGGTGCGAGGGTGGGGCAAGGAAGCCTCTCTGAGGGGGTGACATCTGTATAGAGACCTGGAAGAAGTGAGGAAGGCAGCCGCGCAGGCAAGCGGGGAGGAGCCTTCCAGAGAGGAGGGCTTGAAAGTGCAAGCCTTCAAAGATGGCAGTGTGCTGTGTGTTTCAGAGATGGTGAGAACATTCTAGAAGTGTGTCTGAAGGGGAGTGAGCGAAAGGGAGTGCTAGAAAATGTGGTCAGAGATGTGATGGGAGCGAATTATGTTCAGACTGGCGAATGAGTTCAGAGGCCAAGGCGTCTACACTCTCAGGAATTAAGTCCTCAAGTTTGCGTGCGTGAGCCCTTTGTGTGTGGCCGCCATCACGTGCAGGAGAAGAGCGTGCACTCTGGCAAAGGAAACCTCTTAAAAAAAGGTTGATTTGCCTATCCTTTTATTTAAAAAAAATCAAATTCTTATTCTCCTCTCCTTCCTGAAAGGAGAACAGGCATCGGTCTCTTGAGTCATGAAAATGAAACTTGTTGTTAGGAGAAAATTAGCCCCAAAGACTTCGGGCATGTTGACAAGAACATAACATTTGCAGAGTCACTGGTTGCCAGGGCTGAGGGTTCCGCGTTTGCAGTGACCAGTGACAGAGGTGGGCAGAGTGCATTGTGCCCCGTGAAATCTCGGGACGGTTCCAAGTGGGTGTCTTCCGTCATCATAGCGACGTCTTTTTCTCTCTCCCACAGCCCAGCGGTCCGCCCACGAGCTGCCCATGGTGGAAAGGCAAGACATCGACAGCTGCCTGGTGTACGGCGGCCAGCAGATGATTCTTACGGGACAGAACTTCACGGCCGAGTCCAAAGTCGTGTTCACCGAGAAGACCACAGGTCAGAGCGCCTTCCGAGCGCCATACGAAAGTGACCATCTTTTTCTTCTTAATTTGGGGGGTTAGATCCCACTGTGTAGCATTTTCCTTGTCTCCAGGGACCTTGATACCGACATGGTCCACTGTTGCATGAATGTCCTATGGTGTATTTTAACTCATCCTGGCTTGTTTGGTTGGATGAGAAGGCTTTTCCCACCCCCAACTCTTCTTTTTAAATTATTTTTTACACATCAGGAGACACCTTTTTTTTTTTTTTTCCAGATTTTAGACTGTTATCAAACAGGGAATAGTAAGAGCACAATGATTAATCGTACATGCTTGATATCATACATCCAGGCCCTGGATATCCTGGGTTCACATCCTGCCTTTGCTACTTGATTGCTCTGTGATCTTAGACAAATTCCCTGACTTTTCTGTGCCTCTGTTTCTTTATGAATAGAATGATTATAACAAGAGTTATTACCCCATAGGGTTGTCACGTGGGTTAAACGAGTTAATACGTGTCAGGTAATTATGACAACACCAGGTATATTGTAAGTCAATAAACATTGGCAGCTTATATTTTTATTGTAACTAATACTGCAGTTTGTCTGGTTATACTTGTAGGACTAATTAATTAGTCTTCTTACACATGAAACTCCACGTGTATCTTTTTTGTTTATGTTGGGTTTATTCCCATGTGGGATTTTGGGTAGTCATTTTGAGAGCTTTAAATACGTATCGCTTTGTAGAATTCAAATTACCTTCCAGAAACTTACAAATTGGAAACTTCCACCAATACTGGGCCAGTGGTTTCAACCCGTCCCAGAAATGCCCTGTTTTCTAATTTAAAAGATTGTGCTGAATTCATACTTGACTTTTGCACGCCTTTGCTATGAGAGGTTTAGCGGCATGCGCCTCCTTTCTTAATACGGGCCGTCTGTGAAGTGTTCACTACCGCTGCTGCTGCTGCTAAGTTGCTTCAGTCGTGTCCGACTCTGTGCAACCCCATAGACAGCAGCCCACCAGGCTCCGCCATCCCTGGGGTTCTCCAGGCAAGGACACTGGAGTGGGTGAGGACGTTTTAAAAAGACCATGGTCTGAAGTAGGAAAAATATCAGGTTATATAATTCGCTTAGTTACGAGTGCTAGGCTGAGCCTTTTTTTTTTTTCTTTCTTATGGACATGATTTCAGGTCAGATCAAAGGCGAGCTGATGTCTGTCTGTTGGCTGCCCTGAGGATGGCCCACAGGCAGGCTGTCCACTGTGGGGATTTTGCATGAGGGCGCCTCCTCTGGGCGCCACTGTTCGCGCGAGGTCATCGTGGGTCTGAGCATCACTGAAAGGGGGGCTGCTTCCCACGTTCACACAGAACCTGCTCTTGGGATGGGCTGGCCTCATGTCCAGGGTGTGAGAACGGCTTCCTCACATCTTGGAAGCACGGCAGAAGGCAGATGATTTGAAAAAGGCTTGCCGACGCCATTGCAATAGAAAAATGATGTGAAATAGGGCGCGCAGTCAGGCCCTGCGGGTGTGAGGGGCTGTGATGGTGTCGTGAGGAGGAGCGCGGACGTGTAGGTGGGTGTGCTGGTCTGTCCTGTGGTGGCTAATCCTTTATTTAACCGTCCTCCTTTACTGGGCTTGAGGCTGCTTCCAACTTTGTGCTGTTCTAAGTGACTCCGTGATGCGCCTCCCGTTTGTGCCTTTGATCAGCTAGGTGAGGGCTCACAGGCTCCAGCCGGATGGCTTGTGTTCAAAGCCCAGTCCTCCTTCTTCCTAGCTGGGGGACCTTGGGCAAGCTACTTAGCTTCTCTGGGCAGCAGTTTCCTTCTCTGTATAACGAGGATGATGACAGTCATACCTTAGAGGATGGTCATGAGATGAAGAGTTCGTAAATGCTCGGTTCACTTGTCCCTCAGAGTCTGCAATGGATTGGTGCCAGGATCCTGAAAGATACCAGACTTGGAGAGTGTACAAGCCCTTTGTGTACATAGGTATAACCTATGTACATCCTCTCATGTACTTTAAATCACTCTAGATTATTGAGAAGACTGAATACTAGGAAAATGCTATGATAATAGTTGCCAGTGAGTGGCATGTTCAAGTTTTGCTTTTTGGAACTTTCTTAAACTTTTTTTTTTTTGTTTTGAATATTTTTGTCTGTGGTTGGTTGAATCCATGGATGTGGATCCTGCGGATACAGAGAGCCAACTGTTTATAGTAAGTGCTCAGTATGTATTAGCTCATGCCGTTTGTTACTGTTATTTCCTAAGGTTGAGGCCGACATGTGGTGTCTTGGGTTTAAAGGCATTGCACATCTTGACACATTTTGGAGAAGGCTTTATTTTTCAGGCAGTGAAACAGTGTACAGTATTCTCAATGGCAAGAAGTTACTGGGCTCTCATGAGACAGAGAGCAGACCTGTGTGGCTGGAGTAGAGGCTGGTTATCACCAGGAAGTGTTTTGATGAGCAGAGCTCAGAGAGATCTCCTGATGCCAGGTAGAGACACAGCCTTGACTTCGTCTGTACGTGAGTAAGGTATGAGGACCGTGGTGGGTTCTCAAGCAGGAAAGTGCATGAAATGTAAACAGCCAAGTTAGCAATAGCCTCCTCAGCTGGGATGGGTCTCTAGGACCAGGAAACCATCCCGCTGGTCTTGTGCTGACTTCCACAAGAAGTGTGTGGCTTCAAGGCACCTTATCGGCAGAGCGGAAAATACTGAGAATACATAGACGTCTTGTTCTCCATGTCCAGGTGAGCAGTCTCCTTGGGGGGCTGCTGGAAGTATGGAGGGGTGGCTTGCAGGCCAGGTGCTACCAAGTCCCTTGTGGAGCTAGGAGCCAGACAGCTTTCAACTGTCCTGGGGGCGCACGTGCTTGCGAGGCTGCTCAGGGGCCTCAGATAGGTATTTGCTGGATGGAAGGATGGAAGGCAGGCAGACATTTACTCTGCAGCTTTCCTTCTCTTGGTTTCAGAAGAAACTTGTTTACCGCTTGAAGGGAGGAAAACCCAGAGTCTCTTTCAGCTTTGAAAAGCTGCATGTTAATAAGAGGAATGATGAAGCTTCCTCTCTGTGGGTGTGCCTTGTCTCATCTGACAGACAGGCGGGTGGCTAAGCCTGGAGAAGTTGGGGAGCTCACCTGCAGATAATACCCAGCGTCATCTTGTTATCCAGCTTCCCTGGACTTATGTTTTCAGTCAATGAGTTAATAGTTTTCCCTCCCAGAGTTAAACGCATCAGCAAGCAGTGGGCACTCAGTGCATCAGGAGTGTTCCTTGTCATTTTTACGGTCTCTCCAGCATTTTCCTTGTTCAGGCCATAGGTCACTTATTGGACACATACTGCCCCGGGCATAGGCCTCGTGGGCGCATTTTGGGAGGCTTGTCAGCTGCAGTGGTCACCAGCGTAGCTGTGAGGTCAGACGGCCTGAGTTCGAATCTGTGACCTGCATTTGGTGGCTTTGCCATCCTGGGTAAGTCATTTCACCTCTCTCAGCATTTCCTCTTTTGTAAAATACAGATGATTTACTTCACTTGAGAGATGGGAAAGTTAAATGAGAGGATTCAGATTACGCCCTTTGCATGGAGCTTGGCATTTTAGGCTCCAATATTAGCATCTTGCATAGATGCTTGTTAAATATTAGTGGCTGTTATTATATTTAGACTGTGGAAGGACAAGGCTGAGTATGATTTTATCTCATGGAACGAGGAGACACTGAAAAACAAGGACGAGTAATAATAAACTAGGTGCAGGCCTTATTCTGAGCCCTTGGTAGGTGTTAACATTAACAATCTAATTCCTCGTGACAGCTCTAGGAGATAGCTACTATTCTTTTCTTTTTCCCCTTTTTTGCTGAGAAACCGAGCACAGAGAGGTTAGATAACTGAGTAAAGATCACACAGCTGGTGAATGGCAGTGCTGGGTTGGCCCCTAGGAAGCCTGATCATTAGCTGTTCTACTCTGAAAAAGGTCAGAACCAGGTGAGTCGGCTTGAAGGTCCTTTAGCTGCTCTGAGCCGCTGACTTGAACTGTTTTGTGGTGAGACAGCCTCTTGAAGTCTGCAGTGGGTCACTGAGGGCAGGAGGGTCCTTTACGACTGTCCTATGTCTGATCGAAAAGACTCCGGGGTGGATGCGGTCCCTGGACCGATGCCAGCAGACAGGCTGGGGTGTGCGAGGTGGCCCCGGGCCCTGAGGAGTGGAGGGCTTCCCTGGCAGGATATCTGGCCCCCAGAGGCTCCAACAGGTGGAGGTGGGATGCCCTTGTATTCGCAGGGAGCCAGTCCTGCTCTTTTGACCCCAAGCACTTGCCGCCCAGCCCGGGACCGCCTTCTGCAGGGGGAATCCCTGTTGCTCAACTTCTTTTTTCCAAAACGGCTCCCTGTTCCCATCTCCATGGACAGTTTGGCCGGCTGGGCCGCTGCGGGGTGGGGCGGAGTGGAACAGTTGAAGTTTTCCAAGGAAGGGGAACCCCAGCTGGTTCTCACATTAAGGAAAGGTGACAGCCTCCTGGGCTAATCTTAGCCCCCACGTTGGGTCATCGGCACCACCAGCTCCAGCGTGCTTTTTATAGCTGTCGACTGAAATGGAATTGGCAGTTTCCACTCCAGCAGGATGACAAATTGGAGGATGGTGGAAAAACAGTAGGAGAAGGGGAGCGTGGTGTTTCTTAAGTTAGAAAAGCTCGGTGTTTTGGAAAGTGGCATCTTATTTATAGCAGCAGTAATAATAATGATTATTATATTGTTTTTATTACTATTTTTAATGATTTGCAGGACTTCTAGGGGCCCGCTCGAGCTGGCCCTGGCCCATCTCTCCGATTTCGGCCCTTTGGACTTTCCCCCTTGCTCCTGGGGCCTTAGCTATCTTGTCTTCACTCTGTCCTCAGGCACCCCGCTCTCCTTTCATCAGAGGAGCTTTGCTTTTGCTGTTTCCTGATGGGTTGCATCCTCCCATTTCTACAAAGCTCAACTCAGAGGTGACGTTCTTAAGGTGCCTCTCCTTGCCCATCTGCTCCGAAGGTGCTCGACCTCCTTGCCCTGCCTTTTCTGACGTTCTTAGCTCTATGAGAATCACCTTTTTTTAAAAAAAAAACCATTTATTTATTAATATTTTGGCTGCACCAGGTCGTATGAGATCTTTAACCTTTGATGTGGCATCTGAGATCCTTATTTACAGCATGTGGGATCTAGTTCCCCAACCAGGGATTGAACTCTCCATTGGGAGTGCAGGGTCTTAGCCCCCGGACCACCAGGGAAGTCCTATCTACTGAAGAGATCTTGTCTTTTTTTTTTTTTTCTCATTTATTATCTAGTCTCACAAATAGTTTCTTGAGGGCTGAAACGTGGTGTTTGCTGCTGTGTCTGCAGCATCTGGAACAACCTTGGCACTTAGTAGGTGCTTGTGGTGGTGGTTTAGTTGCTAAGCAGGTATTTAGGCATATTGCTGAGTGAATGTATTTAATCGTCACACCAGCCTGGAGAGGCAGACACGATTACTCCCATCTTAAAGATGAGGTCACTGAGGCTCACAGAGGTCAAGCCATGGGCCCCCAGGTCAGCTCCCAGCTGGTGACAGAGCCAGAATCCTGGGGAACATTTATCATCAACCCTAGAGAGCTTTCTCACAAGAGGACAAAGAGGAACCCCACAGAATGATCTAGAGCTTTCCTATTGACCACTTTCAGTAATTGCTGAAAAGCCTTTCTATATTCTCTGAAATTTAAGAAATGTGTAACCTCCGCAGGCAAAGTTCACCCTGGGAAGTCCAGGCTGTTCCTGACTTCAGCTGGTAACCCTGGCCCCCGGCCACCCAGGCCTCAGGCGGAGTCGGGGGTCCCAGCAAAACATTGCAAAACAGGAAAAAATCTAAGGACACAAAAATAAAAGTGATGTGGCGGCGGAAACGGGGTTGCCATGGCTCCGAGCGACTCGCCGGGCCTGGGTGGGATCCAATGTTTTGGAAGGTTCCTCCACATGACACAGGGTTTTGGAATTTTTCAGCTGGTAAATCTTTCTTAATTCGGGCCCCCCCTCCCCCTGGCCCCAGCCAAGTAGCTCCCTGGCCCTCTGTGTCCCGCGGGGGCGTTGGTTGGAAATGTGCCTGTGTCGGATTACTCAGCTTTGAAACTTAAATTGTTTGAAGAGAAATTGTGTTTTGTTTTGCTGGATGGTTTCTTGGACCAGTCTGATGGCAGAGGCTCCTATCACCTGTTGAGAGGGCAAATTGATTTTTTAGAAAGAAGGCGTGGGTGGTGGAATTGGAATTCCCTCTTTCCCACTGAGTCATCACATCCTAATGTGAGTCATTTTATGACTTGGAGGTTCCCAAAGGTTGTATTTTGAGCTTTGTTTAATAAATATAAATGCATATGCTTAAAATAAAAATTTTTTGCTAAATTAAGTACTTTTCCATGGATTCGTCCCCTGGAAACATTGGAACTCACTTAGAGAAGACACCTCCTCTTCCCACCTGTTTTTCCCCATGGGTTTGGCTTCACCCCATCTGGTGTCTTCTGAAACAATTGACTTGGTCTGGGATTCTCTCTGCCTTGGACTTGCCTCTGGGAAAGGTCAGCCTTTAAGCTGGGCTCGACCATGACTAAGGCTCTGTAGACCTTTGCCCTTGGTGACTCATGTCCACGGTGTCACAGGTCCCTTGGGCTGGAGCCCACCACTTAAACACAGCTGGCTGGGGCTTTGAGCATTCCCCCAGTGACAGAAGTCAGATTGCAGCTCAGGAGCCCACCCCCACCCCTGGAGAGAGAGAAAATGGTCTTTTCAGAGGGCTGTTTGTCCAAACTCCAGTCCTCTTATGTGCAAGAACAGACTTTGAAGGATCCTGCTATTTCAGTATCTTAAAAAGAGGACATGAGTTTTCTGATTAACATGGGCCCTGGTGTTTTCACCATCAGAAATTGTTCTTGGCGCCAAGAGACTTTCTGTAATTTGCAGTCAGCATGCTGGAATTTCCACCCCCATCGAGAAAATCATACCTTTTATTAACGAACTGTCTGACACCTTCTTGCATTATTTTTTTTTTCCTACAGTTTTGGTTGCATACTTTTTAAACAGAGTGGTACGTGTTTAAGGGTAAGCAGGCTGAATTTTGGATCGTCCGGCAGATTTAGCTTGAAGCCTGGATAGACCTCGTCTTTTGTGCTTTGGGGCTTGGTTTCCCCGTCTGTAAAAGGGGGTTTGGTGGTATTTGGGCCATAAAAGGAGATGGAGGATCTGAAAGTGCTGGGCCATGGTAGATGCCCAGAAGATGTCAGCTGACTGTCCACGTGTCCCCTGGGAGCTCGGTTTACTTACCCGAGTGAGTAAGGCCCAGGTTGGTTTCTTGTCTGGGAGAAGGGTCCTTCCTGGCACAGGTGAGCCTTTCCCCTCCTCTCAGCTCCCAGCCGTCAGACCCTGCTTCATGCCCGACACGATGGAGGGAAACTGAGGAATGCCCCGCCCCCTACCCCCATCTTACAGCTGGGAAGCCCGCTCACCGTGGGAGCTGGGCAGACTTTCTTGAGTTGACAGCACACGTCAGAGGAAGGCTGGGCCCCACACCCCCGCTTCCTGGTTCTCTGAGTGACTGTGGCGGCCGGTGGAGGACACGTAGGGATGACAGCCCCTCGCTGAGAAGAGGTGCCCCTGGGCTGGGATGAAAGCTGAGCTGAAATCTGGCCTCTATGCAGATGGCGTGCTGATGCTCTTCTGGCCTCGCTCCTCCACACACTGAGCCCCCAGGATTTCCGTGGCTGCTCCCTAGATATTTATTAAAAACCTAGTGTGCACAGGTTCTGTGCCAGCCCCTGGGGGCATATGACCGAGGAGGTCCCTGCCCTCAGGGCATGGCTAGTTTCAGACTTGCCTACAAGCAGGTCACTCTGAGATGGGATGAGTGCTGTGAGGACAGGGGAACCAGTCCTAGGAGCAAGACCAAAGGGTCTGGAGGTTAAGAGGAAAGTACAGGATGCTAACTTGAATTCAGATTTCCTAGTGTGAGTGTGTCCCCCACAGAGGCACAGAGCTTGGGACACATGGTAGTTTAAAAAGTGTTCCTTGTTTTCTGAGATTCGCGTCTAACTCGACGGTCCGTATTTTTGTTTCTTACATCTGGCAACCGTGGACTGTGTAGTCAGGGAGGGCTTCCCTGAGGAGGTGCCTCTGCACGGAGCCCTAAAGGCAGGAAAGAGGGAGCCACATGGGTGGTCGGAAGAGTGTCCAGGCAAGAGGACCTGCCCCGGGCCAGGGCCCCAGCGTGGGGCTGAGCCTGGGGTGTTTGGGGAACTGAAAGCAGACCCAGGCGGCTGGTGCAGGGTGAAGGCGAGTACACCACCAGTCAGGCCTGGAGAGGTCGCGGACAGGGTGGGGCGGGGGGTGGGCGCTGGCGGGGGCGGTCAGGTCAGGCTGGGCTGTGTGGACGTGGCGAGAAGTTTGCATTTCCTTCCAGAAGCGAGTAGCTGTTGGAGGCTTTTAAGCAGGGAGATGTCATGATTGAATTTACATTTTTAAGATTGCTTTGGCAATCTGCAGGGAGAATGAGCTCGGGGTGGAGGCGGGGGGTGGTGAGGTGACTGGGCAGGCGCTCCAGTTGTGCAGATGGGGACACAGGGGGCGGGGTAAGCCTGCCGAGGAAGTGGGGAGGCGGAAGGAAAGAGGGGAGGTGTGGGAATCAGGCTCTTCCTCCCCAGCTCTCAGGAGACCCATCGAGGGCAGTGGCACCGTTTCTGTCGTTAGTCCACTCCGTCGTGGCTGGCTCTGCGAGCCCGTGGACTGTAGCCCTCCCAGGTTCCTCTCTCCATGGGATTTCTCAGCAAGAATACTGGAGTGTGCTGCCATTTCCTTCTCCAGGGGATCTTCCCGACCCAGGGATCGAACTTGCGTCTCCTGCGTTAGCAGGCAGATCTTTACCACTGAGCCACCTGAGAAGCCCAGAGGTACCATTCTGGGTGGATGAAATCCTAAGGGGCCGTTCCTGACCGCCCCCCACCCCGCATCTGCCCGGCTCATTAAGCCCATGCATCCAGGGAGCGTGAGTTTTTCTGCTAGTTAAGCAATCGTAAAGAGCAGACCCAAATGACTTCAGCCATCTTCCTGGAGAAGGGAGCTAATTTTAAACAGCAGAGCCAGGCCTGGGAAGCGTCACACGCGGGCTCCTAACCCACACTGACACTTTGATTTCCTCCCGGTTCGCCTGGAGCCCAGTGGCACGCTCATGGGCCCCAGTGAGGACGGGCTTGCTTCCCTTCTTCTGAGCGCGTGCTCCTTTCTGCGGGGGGTGGTGACGTGAGCCCACCGCTGACACGAGGCTGACTGCGGAGACTCCAGCTCAGACCCGATGCCGCCCTGCTTGCTGCTTCTGGGTGCGCTCCTCCATCAGGGGGGTTCAAGAGCTGCCTGCAAGAGCTCCACAGGACCATCCACCCACTGGCCACGCGCCCCCGTGTTCTCCTGGCGGCGGAGCCGCCAAGTTAGAGCAAAGGCTGGGATATTTCTTGAGCCGTGTGCTTCCCACCCCATTGTTTCTCTTACAGAGTCTTGCTGAGGCTTCTGTAGACCCAGCCTCTTTGCCCGAAGGAGCTGGCTCTTTTAGCTTCTGAGTAAAGACTTGGAAGAGCCTATTTTGTGCTGGCTGCCAGCCCCTGTTAATTTAGGACAGGGGAAGTTTGCCCGAACATCTGCTCGAGAGACCGAAGTCCTTTATTTCATCTCAGCCCAGAGCAGTAGAAGCAGCCTGGGTCTTCTCGAGCCTCTTCTGTTCTGGGCAGGTTTTCTGAGTCCCGGACCTAGGGTAGCAACCCGGAGGTGGATTACCTAAAATTATCTAGAACTCGGGCTGAGTGGCTCTCGTTGAGTTTGATTCCTTGTCTGTACCTGTAATAACAGGCTCCTTCCTTCAGTCAGTTCCCTCAAAGGACTCTTCACAGACAGGCGGTGATTTCGCTTCGTGGGGTCTTTTTGCAGAGCAGCCAGTAGCCGGCCATTTCCTGAGCTCTGGTGATGGGCTGAGCGCCGGGGAATCCTGAGGTCAGTTTGTGCATTTAGTCCACCTGTGTTTGCTGAGCATCTATTAAGTGCCAGACACGTCGTCCCGGGAAAAAGCAGAGAACAAGTCTGCAGTGTGGCCCTGCTCTCTGGGAACGTGTCCCCGCCCTCCATTCAGGCAGCCAGGCCAAATGTCTAAAACTGCCTTTGGGGCCTTAAAAAAAATGGAAATAATGGTGAAAAGACCCATATTTGAAAGGAAAGAAAACTCAGGCACCATGCCACCTGTTGGAATTATTTTTTCAAGAGCAAAATCTTCGTTTTTAGATGAAATTTCATCTTGAAACGGCAGCAGCTAGTTAAAAAGCCACTAAGCCATTCTGTAGGCCAGTTGGCTTTAAAAAAAAAAAAGAGAGAGCTGTGGTAAACTGCACCCTGGGCTTCCCGGGTGGCTCAGACCATAAGGAATCTGCCTGCAGTGCAGGAGAAACCTGGTTTCATCCCTGGGTCAGAAAGATCGCCTGGAGAAGGGAATGGCAACCTGCTCCGATATTCTTGCCTAGACAATTCCATGGGCAGAGGAGCCTAGCAAGCTACAGTCCACGGGGTCCCAAAGAGCCAGACATGACTGAGTGACTAACACACAAACTACACGTATCATAATACTGATCGTTGTAACCATCTGTAGGCGTATCATTTAGTAGTATTAAAATGCAGTCACAACGCTGTGTAACAGCACTGGTTTCAGGACATTTCCCATTTCTGAAACAGGAGATCTGTGCCTGTTAAATAATAACTCTCTCCTCCCCCAGCCCCTGGTAACTTGCAGTCCCTTTTCTGTCTCTATGAATTGGCCTATTCAGTGTGCCTCATATGAGTGGGATCAAACCATCTTTGTCCTTCTGTGTCTGGTGTATTTCATAATGTTTTTAAGGTCTATGCTTATCACACATATCAAAATTTGCTCCCCTTTTAAGGCTAAATAATATTCCAGTGTATGTATCAGTTCAGTTCAGTCACTCAGGGTGTCTGACTCTTTGCCACCCCACGGACTGCAACACGCCAGGCCTCCCTGTCCATCACCAACTCCTGGAGCTTGCTCAGACTCATGTCCACTGATGCGGCGATGCCATCCAACCATCTTATCCTCCATCGCCCCCTCCTCCTCCCTTCAGTCTTTCCCAGCATCAGGGTCTTTTGCAGTGAGTCAGTTCTTTGCATCAGGTGGCCAAAGTATTGGAGCTTCAGCTTCAGCATCAGTCTTCCAATGAATATTCAGGACTGATTTCATTCAGGATGGACTGGTTGGATCTCCTTGTCATCCCAGGGACTCTATCACGAGTCTTCTCCAACACCACAGTTCAAAAGCATCAGTTCTTCGGCTCTCAGCTTTCTTTATGGTCCAAGTCTCACATTCGTACTGTATGTATAGACCACATTTTGTTTTTCCCTTTATCCACTGATGGTCACTTGGGTTGTTTCCATCCCACGGACCTCTGTTTTCCTTGAAGAAGCACTTTTCTGCTTCAGCCACCACTTAGATTATAACTGTTACATACTGCAGTGATGTAATAAAACTCTGATCATGTCAACAAATGACTGAGTCCTGGGGCATAAAATGAAGTCATGGCCCTTGAGGGTATCCTGTAGGGCAGGTGATGGTGAGGGTACCCAGAGGGGATAAACTTGGTCCAAAACAGGGGACTTCAGCTGAGTCTTGAAGGCCAAGCCACCACCAGTGCCCGCCTACCTCCATTAACTTGGCGGAGAAGCTGCATGGTCTTGGGAATCTGCAGCCACGTGATGGAAGAGCTCAGTTCAGCCAGTGAGAGGCTGAGGAGGAGAGTGATGCACCAGACATCAACATCGTTCTTGGATTAATCTGTTACTTGACCTTCTGACATAGCTCACACTGCAGCTAGTGAGGATGTGGTTTTTGATGAGGACCTGTGCTTAGCTCAGACTGCCTTCTGAGAGGTGGACACATGTCTCTTCGATGACCTGTGACCTGTCTTTGATTTTTAAAAGTGAGGATTTTCTCAGAAGAGCTCTGTCTGGGGCTTCACACACTGACGTACCCTGTCTTGATGACTTGACTTCAGATTCCTTGACGTCTATCCATCTGTCCTCTCTTGCTTCCTTTTGAGCAGCGGCTGATGTCAGCTCCTGGTTTTTCCCCGCCCCTGTCAGCAGCCTTTGGCGCTGCTGACACTGGTACATTCAGACATGAAATGTTTGCTAGGCACTACCATGTGTTGGGTGTTGGCGAAACAGTGGCAACTCAACCCTAACCCTAACTTGGTCCCTTCCGCAGGGATCTCTTCCCTTCGGGCATAAACCTGTGTCTCCCCTCGTCATTTCAGGAACTGCAAGGCCAGAACGTGCAGGCTGGCTTGTTGGAGATGGCTCCAACCGGCTTAGTACTTGTTCTTCCTACAGGTCATCTCGATTGCATCAGCTTTGGTGGCAATCACAACTTTTTATTATTTATTATGTTGGGAAATATGTCCTCTACAAGTTGAAATAATGCCCGGAAACTCAGTTTCTTTGGGTAAACCTGCTGGTCCAGGACGACATGTTTCAAATCTCACCTATCACAGAAGCTGCTAATCACCATGCTTACAAAGGTGGGGGAGCGTCCTTTGGCCAAAGGTCAGGACACAGTACATACCCAGCCCACCTTGGAGAGTTAATGCTACACCTGAGCAGATGAAAGGCTCTGAGCAGTCCTGCAGTAAAGAAATCCACTTGCCTGACTCTGCCTTTGCCAAATGCTTACTAGCTGGTAGAGCTTGCTTTCCTTTCTCATAAACCCATTTAATATTCTTCAGAGCCAGTGCTCCACAAAACACCCTGGAAACACTTGTGGAAATGATTTGTTTCAGCCCCAAACTGCCCACTGGCCAATGTAGGTGGTCAGCAAAAGAAATCTATTATTTGCAAATGCAGAGTTTTGTTTGGCCCAGCTTGTTGGCCCCAAACTGGGGAGCCAGTGCCCTGCCCCAGGGAAGGAGGGTTCACCACTGAAACCTCTCTGCGCCTGTTGTGATGGGTCACGTGAGAGCCAGGCTCTCCGTTGACTGAAAGGTGGAGGGTGGGCGCCTGTGTTCCCTCCCTCTCCAAGGCCTCGCGAGCCAGGACATTGTGTAAACCTCCGAGGACAGAATATGTGAGCCACCTGTGTTCTCAGACGATGGAGAAGTCATGTCTGGGACAGCCGTGGGTCTGTAATGGGGCCCCTGCGACAGTCTTGGCATATGCAGAGCATTTTGGAAATAGCCTTTGGTTGAACAAAGCATATTATAAAGTAAAGCATATGACAATCCTTGTATCTTAAAGAAAGACGTAGATATTTAACTATAGAGAAAAAAGATAATGGTTTTGGGATGATGGACAATTTCTATTTTTTCCCTGATTTTGTAGCGCTGCCCAGTTTTCTGTTGTCCATATTTCTTTGCAAAAAGAAATATGTGTTTATAGAAATAAAAATACATATATGTACATACGTGCATACCTAATGCACACAGGTAGGTGTACTTTACTGAGGTGATCGAACCTAGAAGCCAAGGTCGGTATAAGTTGGTGAGTTTTTGTCTTAAATCTCCTGCTGCTAAGAATTCCTTCAAAGTCTGTCATTTCTAAATTTTTCCAGATGGGCAGCAAATTTGGGAGATGGAGGCCACGGTGGATAAAGACAAGAGCCAGCCTGTAAGCACCCAGACGCGCTGACCGGATGCCCTGTCCTGTCCACCCCCAACCCTTGTGTTCTCTTTCCCTCTTTTTTGTCCTTTCTTCATCAACGTGCCAGTGCTTTGGACCAAACAGGCATTTAGTGGGTATTGAGTTGATGAGTGAATTATACGTTTCCTGAGCATCAGACCCTCTGATTTGTAACAGTGACATCTTAATATACTTTGATGGAGTAAGTAGTAAGTCATCTTTGCTGCAGCTGAAAAGTCAAGTTCCCTTTAATTAGAATTTTGCCTGTAAGCCTGCAGGATATGTCATGAGTCTTTTTATTTTTATTGAAGTATAGTTGGTTCACAATATGCTGTTGGTGCATAGCAAAGTGACTCGGTTATGTGCGTGTATACGTATGTATCCATATTCTCTTTTTAAAAAATTCTTTTCCATTAGAGATTATTACAAGAGATTGCATACAGTTCCCTGTGCTAGAGAGCAAATCCTATTTGTCTGTTTTATATAGAGTACTGTGCATCTGTCAATCCCACACTCCCAGTGTGTCCCTCCCCACCACGAGTCCTTTTAGATGGGCTGGCTCACTGTGCTTAGGACCCTGGGTAGGAATTTACTTGCGATTGCAGTTAAATCATTGACAACTTTCTTTCAGAACATGCTTTTTGTTGAGATTCCTGAGTATCGGAACAAGCACATTCGGACTTCGGTGAAGGTGAACTTTTACGTCATCAATGGGAAAAGAAAACGAAGCCAGCCTCAGCACTTTACCTACCACCCAGGTAAGGAGTTCTCTCTGGAGGCCCCTTGGGCGTGAAGAGGCGGCACTGTGTGCAGGTGAGGACGCCTGTCATCTGCTGGGCGACTTTGGGCAAGTGACTCACCCTCTCTGAGCCTCAGCTTCCTCCTCTGTCAGATGGCACCTTCCTTATGAGAGCTGTAGAAATCAAATGCATGTGAAGTGCTTGGGACCATCTACATCAATGATATTGGCTATCGTTATTAGTATTTTCCCTTGCAAGGGCAGAGTAAGCATGGGGCACATGTAGGCTGGTTTACTGGAAGATGGCAAGCTTGATGACTCGTCTCTCTGTCGTAGATTTGATCACAGTAGAGGCAGAAAGTGAATATGCCCTAAAATCCAGCTCCTGAGGGACCCCACAGTAGGTGGACACTTGGTAGATAAACAGTTACTGAGCGGGTCACCAGGCCAGGAGGCCTCATTCCCACCAAGCACTGCAGTCCCAAGACAGGCAGCGAGAGCCGTGTTTCATTCATTCCCTTGTCAAGAAAACATCTGAGTGCCCGCGCAGTGCCAGGTACTGTTTAGGGTGAGCTTCCCCGGTGCCTCAGGCAGGAAAGAATCTGCCTGCGATCTAGAAGATCCAGCCTCGATCCCTGGGTGGGGAAGACCCCCTGGAGAAGGAAATGGCAACCCACTGCAGTATGCTTGCCTGGGAAATCCCATGGACAGAGGAGCCTGGCGGGCAATAGTCCATGGGGTTGCCAAAGAGTCGAACACAACTTAACAACTGTTCAGGGTGCTGGGGTCCCAGCATTGAGCAAAAAAGACCAAGAAGAAGAGTCCTCTCTTGGAGGAGCTGACAGTCTAGGCGGGGCAGGGGGTGGGGGGGCGGTGTTTAGATAATAACTGAGCTCGTGGAGTGCACAGACATTTCAGATGATGCTGAGTGTGGTAAGGACGGCAGGCAGGGAAGGGATGGGAGCTTCCAGGGCAGAGGGAGGAGGCGGGGGCATAATTTTACATCAAGCTCTTGTCAGAGCTCTCCCCCTGGGGGAAAAGACAGCACATGGTCCAGGGCTGACGGCAACCCACCAGCCACTTTCCGCTATCAGAAAGACCTACAGTTCAGGGCCATCACCCAAGGTAAAACTTCTAACCTAAGACAGTTGCACTGGGGGAGCTCTTGCCCGAGCCTAGATCTTTGATCCCGGCCGCCTGGCCTCCCGAGGCCGTGCTCCTACCACCAACTGCCCAACCTCTGTGCTCCCCCAGCGGCGCTAAGAGAGGTCTGCCCCTGTGCTCTTCTCTTCTCGCAGTCCCAGCCATCAAGACGGAGCCCACTGATGAGTACGACCCTGCCTTGATCTGCAGCCCCGCCCACGGGGGCCTGGGGAGCCAGCCGTACTACGCGCAGCACCCGATGGTGGCCGAGCCCCCCTCCTGCCTCGTGGCCACTATGGCTCCCTGCCAGCAGTTCCGCTCGGGGCTCTCATCCCCCGACGCGCGCTACCAGCAGCAGAACCCGGCGGCCGTCCTCTACCAGCGGGGCAAGAGCCTGAGCCCCGGGCTGCTGGGCTACCAGCAGCCCGCCCTCATGGCCGGCCCGCTGGCGCTGGCGGACGCCCACCGCTCTGTGCTGGTGCACGCCGGCTCGCAGGGCCAGGGCACGGCGCTGCTGCACTCCAGCCCGGCCAACCAGCAGGCCTCGCCCGTCATCCACTACTCGCCCACCAATCAGCCGCTGCGCTGTGGGAGCCACCAGGAGTTCCAGCACATCGTGTACTGCGAGAACTTCGCGCCGGGCCCCGCCAGGCCCGGCCCGCCCCCTGTCAGTCAGGGTCAGAGGCTGAGCCCTGGGTCCTACCCCACCGTCATCCAGCAGCAGAACGCCCCCAGCCAAAGAGCCGCCAAAAACGGACCCCCGGTCAGTGACCAAAAGGAAGTGTTACCCGCGGGCGTGACGATCAAACAGGAGCAGAACTTGGACCAGACCTACTTGGATGACGGTAAGAGGCTTGTCTTCCTCATTGTGCGTGAGTTTGATGCCCTGTAGCCAACCCCCCTACCCCGACCCCAGCAAGCTGACTGTATGGCCTGGATAGCCTCCTTTACCTGTTTGGGGCCTGGGTGTCCCCCTCTTTAAAGGAAGGAAATTGAATAAGATGACCTTTAAGGCCTCAGCCAAGTCTCTGCATGAATCATTGCCCAACAGGAGTTTGGGGTGGGCACTATGGGTTTTAGTTGCTCCTCCTAAAACCGCGGCAACAGAGAGAGCAAGTGGGGGCAGCTCTGGCCCTAGGAGTGTGCCCTGGGTCACAAATCGGGGCCGTTTAACTGCTTCCACTCTCTTTCCATCTGCCAAATTTAGACGGAGGATAGGGCAACAGAAAAGAAGGAAAGCTAACCTTTTATTCCTGGAGAGGAAAAAAAAAACCTTCCACTGTATAGTCTTCTGTTGTGTATTTAGGGGAGGGGGTGGGGCAGAGGGAAGGGGAGATCTTGAAGGGTGGCTGCCTCGGAAGGGTGCATGAATGGGGGCTCGCGGGCAGGCTGCAGGCGGTCTCTACCACGTGCCCGTGGAACAGAGCCGCACATTGATGCAGGGAAACAGTGAGCTTCCGCTGTGGTGAGCCCAGCTGATGGGCTGGTTGGGCCAAAGGACAGATGCAGAGCCAGCCTTGTGTGTCTGTAGGTGCCCGAGTGGGTGGCAGGGCCCAGCCTGGGGCAGGCTTCTTGGGAGTGGCAGTGTTGGTGGTGTGGGTCTATGATCGCAGCGAGGGAGGGTGAGCTGTGCAGGCAGGACTCACCTGGTGCCAGATGCCACTGCAGGGGCAGAGAGGGCGGGGCGGGAAAAGCGGCCTTCCCCTGGGGAAGGAAGGAAACGGGTGGCTTGGATTTCTGAATGAGAAGGAAGGCCTGTCCCACTGGCTGGCAGCAGCACTGGATGGGCAGCTCCAGCCTCGTCCTTGACTGGCAACAGCATCTGAGACGCCCCGAAATGTCAGTTATTCAGGAAAATTTACTCTCGGAAATGCAACCAAGATATAGGAAGTAAGAGGCAAAAAACTTCGAAATAGCCACAATAGTTATCATGAAGACCGGGTGCTAGGTGTCAGACACAGTGAGTGCAGGGCGCTCACTCAGAGACTGTTGACTTTTACTTTATGCAAAGTTTTGACAGTCCGCCATTTTTTGTAGTTTCCACGTCCCCTCTGTAGTAAAACTGTCTTTCAAAAACTTCCCCCCAAGTGTATCCAGCAAAGGTCCTGAGAACCTCTTAGTTTAGAGTCAGGCTGCCCCAAGTGCCTTACAGAGGTGACCTTGGAGTACTGTTGAGTTAATCATTGAGCTGACTGGTCCTGAACATTCAAACGCAGATTGAATTAGGAGCACTGTGCTCTGTTTTAAAGAGAGAGACCCTGGGGCCATCCATTCGCAAAACAATGTATACCCGAAATGGCGAAGATCAAGCGTCAGTGCTTAGCTGAAAGCGGGTAGCAAACTGCGCTGGTATGGAGTGCCTTCCCAACTGAGAGATGGATAAAGTGGGCTGTAACCCGACCGCTCTCCACGCGTCTGCTCGGGGCTAGATCGGGCAGAGGCGCTCCATAAATAAGTGATGCCGGAGCAGGGGCTGGGACTGTGCTCCCCTGACTCTGTCCCTCATCGCTTTGGTCTCTGGAGTAGGAAATGTACCAGCCCCTCCCGCCCTGTCCATCATCCCACCACACAGACCAACGGGGGCATCTTGGAAAGAGAACGGGCTCAGTCGCTGGTTCTCTGAAATGCATTAGGACACACGGTCATGAGTAAGCTCTGAGCACCTCTTGTTGCCCAGACAGAGCTTGTGTTACGGAGGAAGCAGCTGAGCGTGGAGACCCTTTGGGGCCTCCTGAGTGTCTGAACACAGGCAGGTTCAAGGTCAGAGTGAGGATGGCCTCCCAGAGGGTCAGTAACACGAGTCAGCTCTAGGGCTGTCTTGGAAAACCCGATACAGTGAACCTGCTTCTCCGGGTGGAGCCTTTTCTTAAGTACACTCTTCGTAAGCCCAGGCTTCCCTGCTGGCTCAGTGGTAAAGAATCCGCCTGCCAATTCAGGAGACACAGGTTCAGTCCCTGGTCCTGGAAGATGCCCTGGAGAAGGAAATGGCAACCCTCTCCAGTACTCTTGCCTGGGAAATCCCATGGACAGAGGAGCCTGGCAGGGTACAGTCCATGGGGTCGCAAAAGAGTCGGACACGACTGAGCAACTAAAATAAGGACAAACCGTAAGCTCCGTTCCCTGGAAGTTTAGGAGGCATTCTCTGAAACGAGGGTTCCGTGGCTGGAAAAGGGGAGAAACACTTGATAAAACCAAGTTTTTGTAGCACCTGTTTACTGCAGGACTTCTCAGAGCCTTTACTGACCTCGTGGACACTCTCGGCTTCCAAAACAAGGGAAATTGTTCCATCACCTGTACAACCCCAGGGGTGCTGCTCACATTGAGTATACTCCGTGTGAACAGAGCCCTTCCAGCTGTACAGCCTGGCCGGCCTGGGACCCCTTTCCCCTGACGTTCAGGAAGAGTAACGCCGAGGCATCTCAGAGTTCAGAACCGGCCCTGCCCCATCCCGTGGGCAGTGTTCAGGCTTCATGTTCCTGGGGCCAGAGCGGAGCACAGGGCAGGGGATGACCTCCACCCGTGTGGCCCCCAGATGCAGCCCCTTGGCCACTGGTGAGATGCTCTGCGCCTGACTGGTGCTGTCCCCAAGCCTCTGCCCAGCCCCGGTCCCTTCAACGGGAAGGCGCCTGTGTGGCCTGTTGTGTGTTCAGGGCTAACCCCAGCCTGCCCCACCGCTGTAGCCGCCAGGAAGAGGGCTACAGCATCGTCTGCCAACTGCTGGCTTTGAGGTCCCTCTCGCAGACGCCAGTGTACTCAGAGAACGTTCTCAGGCTCCGCCATTGACTTCATAAAGGTGGGGTTCAGGCCGGTCAGCTCTCTGGCGCTTGTTCCTGACCAGTAAACTGGAAATCCCGGGGTCATCTCTCTAGTCTGTCTGGGAGGCCTGCTAGGTCCTTTTCCATCCCTTTGATCAATTCCCCAGTGGAGATCCCCCCCAGAAAATACACTCTGGCTACCCGAACTCCAGCAGAAGATGCTCCTGGGGCGGGGATGGGGGGCTATTTCTCAGATGCCATTCCTCTGCCTTGGGATTTTGGCAGACTTGACTTTCTTTGGTCATTTTGTGAGAGCTGGGCTGACTTGCTTTGAGGGTCAAAGAAAGGTTCCGCAGCTGGAAAGGGAAGGGGTCACCACGGAGGACTTGGGTCTAAATGCAGACGCATCACCCTTGCCGTGGCCACGCCGCCCTGCTGTGATCCCGGGAAGCCCCGGCCCTTGGCGCGCTCTCCCCGACCCTTGGCTCACGACCCGGCGCGTCTGGTCTGCGTCCCACCTGGTCCCACCGCTCTCCTTCCCAAGCTGCATTCCTGCACACAGACGCTGTCTGTCTTGGCCCCCATTTTTTTCCCTTGGAACTCCAAAATGCAGCTTCTGCTTTCTCTACTCCAAGGACTCGAGACGTTTTCCAAAAGTCTCTTTCTGAGCTAGCAAAATAAGTGATATTCCAGGGCCAACGTATCCTCACTCCTCTCCTGTGTGCCTGCCAGGACCCAGGCTTTCTTTCACAGTTCTTCTGAAATGCATGCTTTGCACACACGTCCACTGTTTTTTTTTTTTTTTCTCCTCTGTCCCACTTGTCCCCTTCTGTAACTGGCTTCTTGCTCTAAAGCCCCAGGCTGTACCTGGGAAATAACCTTCAGCTCAAAACAGTAGCCTGATTCTGGGAGCCCTGAGCAAATTCTTCCCTCCCTCCTTTCCTGCCCCCACCCATCTGGCTCCTCTCCTGACTTCCTCTCCCCTCTCCTCCATCCTGACTTAACTGGTCACCTTCTCTGTACCCTGGTGGCTCAGATGGTCAAGAGTCTGCCTGAAGTGCAGGAGACCCAGGTTCAATCCCTGGGTCAGGAAGATCCCCTGGAGAAGGAAATGGCAACCCGTTCCAGTATCCTTGCCTGGAAAATCCCTTGGATGGAGGAGGCTGGCAGGCTTGCAATCCATGGGGTCGCAAGAGTCGGACCTGACTGAGCGACTTCACTTTCTTTCTTCTTCCGTACCAGGCTGTGAGCTCAGAGGCGTGGGCTACTCTTGGTGGGTTTTCATCAAGAGGGCACCATGAATTGATTTCCCTTTTGAAGATGTCACTGGCTGCCTTTGGACAGTGGACAGTAGGGAGGCAAGAGATGGAAAACAAGGGGCTTGCTTCCTTTTAGACACACCCTGATAGAAAGGCAGTGAGTCCCGTGGCCCACGTTGTGGGGAGCATGCAGGGGCGGGGCTGGCACGCTTTACAAAACGCTGCCTCGCCAGTCTTCTCCTCCGTGCTGGTTTAAGCTCCTCCCTCCTAAGGCTGTGGTGAGAGCGTATTGAGTTAAGGCACATCATATCTTAGGAACAGGGCTTGGCCCAAAGTACTCCCCGATAAATGTTAGCCACTCTTTTTGTTTGTGAATTTAATTGACTTCTTGGAGGACAGGGTTCAACATTTTTACCACACATCTGCGTAAGAGAATAAAAATCGGCTATTCTGGTCTTCGGTGATGAGCCCATGTGCCCTTAAGCCCTGTCTCTTCCACATGGGCTGGAGTAGGGGGGACAGAGCCCCAGGGCTCGGGCCCATGATTCCCTTCCCAAGCTTCTCTCGGGGGCCTCAGGACATCTTCCCACACAAGGGGCCGATCCCCTGGGCCCAGGGCCAGCTGGGAAGCCCTGCTCTGCGTGCCTGGTGGAACGTGAACGTCAGGCCCATGTTTTGCTTGCTGTGCCCGTGGCAGAGGGTCCCAGCCTTTTACCCAGAGGCTCAATGTACCAGAGCGTGAGAACCAGGTCAGGGCAGAGTGGACAGCAGACAGGCACACCCTCCAGCGTGTAGGAAGTGGGGAGGCACATATGCCTGGCACGGCTTGTCCGGCAGGTTGGGGGGCTTTTCGCTGGGGCTGCTCAGAGCCCACGGCACGGCTGTCACAAAGCAGATCCTGTTTGGAGAGGCGGGTGAAGCCCACAACAGCCTGCCTGCCGCTGACGACGGCCATGCGTCCAGCCGCCGCCCTGGCCCAGGCAGGCTGGGCTTCCAGGCAGCCTCCCTGGGGGCGGCGGTGCTGACGGAGGCTGACAGGCAGGGATCCTCTGCTCTGATGAGAACTGAGCAAAGTGGTTGCCTGGCTGATGGCACCATGGAGAGTGTGATCTGGGTGTTGTAGCATGGGGCTGGGAGGGCACCAGAAAGCACCAAGGCCAGGTTGAACTCACACACCTTTGGTGGACACCAACAGAGTCCAGGCTTCTGCTGAAGGCTTTGGTCAGCCGTCTTTTTTAAAGTTCATTAAAAGATATCTGTGTTTTTATAAAGGCAGTGTGTCCACATGCTTGAAAAAAACAATACGAAAAGATACCCAGTGACATCGTCCTCCCATTTCTGCCCTGCTCCTTGACACCAGGTTTCTCAAGCCTTCTAGAGTGGCGTTTCTTGGTTTTGTTTTGTTTGTTTGTTTTAATCACTAAGGCCACCCTTTCCACTTAGGCCCTTTTAAAATAATTTTTTTCCTAATCACCGCCCCCATGAACTGTCAATCCCGATACCTGTTTTGGTACCAGGCCCTTTGCGGGGCCACAGACCATGGTGATGTGTGAGATCGTCCTCACCGTTGGGGGTGTATCATCCCGATCGGGAATGCATGCTGTGGTTTCTGTTTGTAATCGTGAGCACACGCAGATATATCTTCTTGTTTTCCCCCTTGGTTCTACCAAAAGGAGCAAAACATGCCACAGGCCCCCGAGGTCGGGAATGAGCGTATCTCGCCATTGCAAGCAGCACTTACGCACCCGTCACGCAGGGAATGGGCGGGCATGTCAGGGGCCCACACTGAGGAATGAGATGTCTGCTCTGGGGGTCCAGCTTTGACTCGGGGCCTGCTGGCTGTAGAGTTTCTGGAATTGTCTTCCCTGGCTTCCAGGCTGGCCTCAGGCTGATGGCCGTGGCCCCCAGCTCTGAGGGTGACTGCAGGCCTGGAAACGGGAGCATCTTGTAAGGAAAGCACTAGATCTGTGTGTGTGCGCGCGGTGCTCAGCGGTTCATATTCTTTTCTGCCACCATCATCATCGATTCTGGGCCCCAGCTGTGGTCTCCGTGTTTGGGTCCCCTCAATTCATAAGTTAAAGCGTATCCCCCAGTGTGATGGCTTTAGGCCGTGGGCCCTTTGGGAAATGCTTAGGTCCCGAGGACGGAGCCCCATGACTGGGGTCGCTGCCCTTAGAGAAGAGACCTCTAGTTCCCTTCTGCCCTGTGAGGCGGGGATGAGAAAGCAGTCGTCTTGGAGAAAGTGGGCTGTATCTGCCGGCACTTTGATCTTGGACTTCTCAACCTCTGGAACTGTGAGAAACAAATATTTGTGTTTATCAGCCCCCACGTGACTGTTCTGTTATAGCCGCCCGACCTGATGAAGACCGACGAGGTAGGAGGGCAGAGCTGGCTCTGGAGAAAAGCTCCGAGGCTGACTCAGCCTGGGTCCTTGTCACCCCGCTGGGCTAGCAGAGGGAATTCAGAGTCTTACTGGAAAGGGCCGAAGTCCAGGAAACTGCTTGCCTAGAGAGAAGCCCTTCCAATGAATATTCAACCCTGAAGCTCCAATACTTTGGCCACCTGATGCGAAGAGCCAGCTCATTAGAAAAGACCCCATTTGTGGGAAGGATTGAGGGCAGGAGGCGAAGAAGGTAGCAGAGGATGAGACAGTTGGATGGCATCACCGACTCAGTGGCACGAGTTTGAACAAACTCCAGGAGACAGTGACAGACAGGGACGCCTGGCTAAGGTCCGTGGGGTCGCAGAGAGTCGGACACGACTTAGGGACTGAACAACGTGTGAGAACTCCTGGTCGATGATCACTGAGCCAGTGGCGCCTCTGCCTCCCTCTCCCCCAGGAGAGGCTTCTGTCCCAGGGGCACCTTTCTTTTGCCCCTCCTGGTGTTTCCTCACCTTCTGAGAACCTCTAGCTTCTAGCTGTGGCACTTAGCTGTCCTTTCATCCCAAATCACGCGTACTTTGCATTGCTGGCTTATGAAAATCTAAGAGGCCACCTTCCAGCTGACTCCAGACGCAGAAGTGCTCAGCCATCTTTTTGAGATTCTGCAAAGCAGATGTTTTCAGAGGAATGTGCTCTTGCATTTTGAGGTCAGATGCTACCAAACCACAAGAAAGTCCATTCTCAGACTTGCTGTCCACTCAGCCTGCATTCCAGAGCAGCCTCTGACCCACAAAGAGCAGACAGGGCCCCAGAAAGACGACCAGGGATATTATTTGGTGTCATCCGAGGGCCCCCCAGTCAGCCACCAAAACCCCCAGTTTAAACTGTACTACGTCCCGTTTCCACCTTCAGTATGAGGTTATGGTCTGGTGGTAACAGGTGAACATCCTGGAAAAGGAATAAGGTGATCAGTTAAGCAAGGTATATAAGGAGGTGAGCGTCCAGACCTTTTTTTCCAAGGCTCTTCTAGACTTTCATTCTTACTAGCACAGCTTCCAGAAATTGCTAGGGCTCACTTCCTCCCTCGGTGTAAGTGCCAGGCAGGCTGGAGACGTGGCTTGTTTCAGGATCGTGAGCAACTGGGTGTATCGTAATGTCATTCCGTGCAGGACCGTACTTGTGATGGATCTTGCCTCATCCCAGGTAATCACCTAAGATAGTGCAGAACGGGTGTCTTAAAAAACACAGAACTCCCCAGTATCAGCTTGAGCTGTAATTCATTTCTCTCTGGCAAAGTTAGAACTTGAAAGGCGATTTAGTTATTTGAGGCTATGAACTATATTGGAGAGGGACAGTCAATCAAATCTTATTTTAATACTAAATTTCTACTTTGTACTCCCTACCTTCTCCGATATCAGTAGATCTATTTCAGATAAATAGTAAGGTTTATTTTCATAGAAGAAAAAAAAAAACCACCTTTCTTTAATGGAATAGCCCTGGTTTTGTTCCATTCCGCAGAGTTGAGCTTTGGGTGCATTTTGCCTTTTCTTATCCCCGAGCTTGGTTCTGGACTCTCTTTCCTTGCTGTGGACCGACTCTATTTTAGCACCGTTTTCTTTTACTTTTCATTCCGTTCCAAAAAACAAAAAGAGAAAGGCTTTGTTCTTGGGAAATGATGAAACCATTTCTCTGGCTCTTCTCCACCGCATTCCTGACACCTCTTTAATTTGTTACGGGCCCTGGGATCTGGTTAGCTGAGACCGTGGCTGTAAGCGCAAGGCTGGAGCCTGGTTTGCTCATCCACGATGTCAAGTGTCTCTCGTCTCTCTCTCGAGGGGAAGTCAAGGCACCCTGAGGGTGGATTGTGAAGAGGGAGTCTGGGCAGGTCCTCAGATCCAGCCCTGCCCCTTCCTGCCGTTAGGATGACATCGGCGGCATCCCTTTCAGCGGCCATGAAATCAGATCTCCAGCCAGGCAAGCGAAACAGTGTGCGCCGCGGTCATTTTACAGTGAGCACCAAGAACCCCGATCCGGTTTTATGACGAGATTGCCTGTTGCAGGCGGTTTGGACTTAAGTCCCAGGCATGCTGCAAACCAACAAATGGGTTTCATCTGAAGCCCGTTAGTTCCACCATCCCGGGAAAGTTGAAAGGCCGCTCCCTGGTTGTTAAGTTTCCAAACACCCTGGGCAGAGTGGAGGTTCTGTTGCATAAGCCGACTACGTGGGGAACGCCTTTGAAATGTTCCGCAGCCGGTTCTTATAGATTTCTGGAAGGGGATGGTGTCTTTTGAATGCTCAGCTTTATTGGAGGCCTAAAAAAGAATTGACCCAGCGTTGATGAATGCACCCTTTCCACGCCTCACAGCTGGACTGAGTTGTGGTCTCTGCAGGGCTTGGCACGGGGGCGCCCCACTGGTGCTCCATGGCCGGACTGAGCCTGCACATATTTTGTTTGGCCCACGCAATGTTTAAAAAAAAATATTTGGATTAGATGCCAACGTTTAAAAACTAGGAGGTTGCATATAAAAAGACAGATTTCCGGCTTTCCTTGGAAAATCCAAAGATCTGGCCGCCCTAGGCCCCACACTCTGCATGGCGGCTACCTGGAGTCAAAGTCAAGGCTGGTGCTAAGTGGAGACCCCCTCCTCTAGACAGAGCACACACTTGTGCATAGCTGCCCCCACCCCCTCCTGTCTCCTGACCGTGGGTGGAGTGTCCCTCGCTCTTTACCAGTACGTCGGTACCGTCGTTTCTCTTACACTTGGCCGACCCCGCCCAGCCAGGGATTCCATCAGACCTGTTTGGCGTTTGCCCTTGTTACCAGTCGTCGGGAAGTGCCACTCACATCTGTGGCTGCCTAGCCCAGCACCTGGTGCGCAGCGGGGACTTTGGAGGTGTCAGCTCCCTCTTGCTTCCCTCCCCCTCCTCGTGGCTGCTGGTAAGATTTAAACACACCTTTTTGGATGGAAATGCTATAAATATATATATAAATATAGAGGAGCGAGATGTACCTACTTACCCACCCCTCGGCTTCACCTGTGGTCAACTCGTGGCCGATCTGGTTTGTTCTACACCTACACCTTCAACCATCTCCGTTTCACAATAATAATTTGAAGCAAATTCTCTACATCAAAAATCCTGGATACTAAAACCATACCATTTCATGTGTAAAGCTTCAGTATTGCATCTAAAAGAAAAGGGTTGTGAAAACATTCATAATATACCACTAATGTGCAAGAAACTTAACGAAAAGTCCTTAAAATCAGGAAAGAGCTGGTGTATAAAGTTCCGGTCATCTCACCCATATCATAAAGGTTTTCTCCTTGTTTTATTATTCTATAGTTTGGATCAGGATTCAGACCAGGCCCACGCAGTGCCCATGGATGCCTTTAGTGTCTAAGACTGTTGTCATTCAGAGGTTCCCCCTGTAGAGTAAATGGCAGGACCCGTTTTTTCATTCTATCATCATCATCATCATTATTTAGCAATTTATTTGTTGAAAAAGACCAGATCGTTTATCCTATACAATTTCTCACAGTCCGGTTTTCACCAGTTATGTCCCCATGGCGAGGGTTAGCCTGTTCCTCTGTCCTCCGTATTTCCTGTAAGTTGGCAGTCAGTTCTGGCGCTTTCATGGGTTCGGGTTTAGTAGTTTTGGGCAAGACTGCTCCGCGGGGGGAGCATCTCTCCATCAGGAAGCACGTGGTATCAGGTGCCGCCCTCTTGGTCGTGTCACCAGCTGCTGACGTCTGTGCTGAGCTGCATTAATTCAGTGGTGCAGTGATTGCAAGGTGGCGATTGTTGTTCAGTCACTTAGTCGTGTCCGACTCTTTGCGACCCCATGGACTGCAGCACGCCAGGCTTCCCTGTCCTTCACTATCTCTCGGAGTTTGCTCAAACTCATGTCCATTGAGTCAGTGATGCCATCCAGCCATCTCATCTTCTGTCTCCCCCTTCTCCTCCTGTCTTCAATCTTTCCCATCATCAGCATCTTTTCCAATGAGTCAGCTCTTCATCTCAGGTGACCAAAGTATTGGAGCTTCAGCTTTAGCATCAGTCCTTTCAATGAATTTTCAAGACTGATTTCCTTTAGGATGGACTGGTTGGATCTCCTTGCAGTCTAAAGGACTCTCAAGTCTTCTCCAGCACCACAGTTTGAAAAGCATCGATTTGGTTCTCAGCCTAATTTATGGTCCAAGTCTCACATCCGTAAAGTGGTTATATTCTGTTCTAATTCTGTCTTCCCTTCCTCTCTGTTAGCTGGAAAAGTTCTATAAAGAGAAACTTTCCTTCATCAACAATGGTAGAATTCATATAGGAAGAGCAGGATGAATGCTGGATTCTTTCCCTCTATTTACCAGTTTTTAAAATAATGGTTTGGTTCATTAACATCCTCTAGTGGTGATCAATTAAGGACTTTTTTTTTAAAAGTACCATTATGAACTCATAGATTGAAACATAATTGATGTTTTAAGATTTTAATGGGCTTTTTTCTTGTTTCTTTTGTCCTTATCATTTGATGGATCTAAATAATGACTTCCTCTCCTTTCTCCCCCTGGCTTATGAAGCAATGTCCTCAGATATTCTGAGGCATCAGGAAAGAAAGATTTCTGTATGTAAACTGAGAGTTGTATTCCCTGTATGTGTGAAGGGGAAAATCATAAAATAGCTCTTGAGTGCCAGCTGGCTGAGATATTCCTTGCAGTATTGTGTGGTTTAAATAGTTTGCAGGGCAGGGGAAAGTTATGTATTGATGAGAATGTAGAGGGCTTCTATAAGTGAAACCCAAAGTAACAATAGCTTAAACTAGATGGATGATTTCTTTCTCATGTAATAGCACAGACATAAGCAATCCAGGGTTGGTATTGTGGTCCCATGGTGCCAAGACTAGGCTCTTTCTTTTCACTCTGCCGTTTTTAGGAGGGTACGCTTATCTGCACTGTCTTAAGATGGCTCCTGGATGCAGGAGAAGGTCCAGGAAAGGGGGGAAGAAAGGCATGTCCTGTCCCTTTAAGGTCATGACCTGGAAATTGAATTTAATCCCTGTGTCTGATGCCTCATTGGTCAGAGTCTTGTCATATGACCACAGTGAGCTGCAAAGGAGGCTGGGAAATGTAGTTTTTATATTTACACAACCATGTACAGAGAGTGGTGCTGGTGGCTCAGAGGGTAAAGCGTGTGCCTGCAATGTAGGAGACCCGGGTTTGACCCCTGGGTGGGGAAGATCCCCTGGAGAAGGGAATGGCAACAACAAGAATACTCCAGTATTCTCGCCTGGAGAGTCCCATGGACGGAGGAGCCTGGTGGGCTGCGGTCCACAGGGTTGCAAAGAGTTAGACACGACTGAGAACCTTCACAACCATGTGCAGAGCTGCTAGTGGAAGACGGGGAGAATGGATTTTGGGAAAAAAGATACAAAAGGAGGTTGGGTGTTTTGTTTTGTTTAATATTCTTAGGAGTTATCTTCCTCTATTCCACAAACATTTATTGAATGCCTCCTGTATGCCAAGTGCAGTTTTTAGCTCCTGGGGACACAGCAGTGCATAATAAAGGTCCCTGCTTTCAAGAAGCTTACCTCCCGGTTAGGGAACCCAACCAAATAGCTAAATAAAGATGCAGTTGTCTCTCTGTATCTACAGGGACTTGGTCCCAGGAGCCCCCTGCAGATACCAAAATCCACAGCTCCTCAAGTCTCGTATATAGAATGATGTAGTATTTGCATGTAACCTATACACTTCCTCTCCGATGCTTTAAATCACCTCTAGACTAATTGTATCAGACTTACCTGATACAAGGTAAATGCTAAGTAAACAGTTGCCTAGCTTTTAGAACTATCTGAATTTTCCCCCCAAATATTTCAGTCCATGGTTGGTTGACTCTCTGGCTGTGGAACCATGGGTGGGGAGGGCTGACTGTGTATAACAATGTCAGGCGGTTATAGTCTGTGAAGAACACCTGCAGCAGGAGAGGGAAGAGGCCTCACGTCCAGTTATTGCTAATCCTGCTCAAATTCAGACTCAATCCAGGAACCCCAAAACATTTGTTACCTTGCTTGCTGTTGACATTGGGGGCCTGCTCATTTGTCCTGGGGCTTGCCCCGTGCCCTGCAGGACATGTAGCAGCAGCCTTGGGCTCCAGTCACCAGATGCCAGTAGCATCCCAGCGCACCCCCCCAGCACACACACACACCCCAGCTGTGACAACCAGCAGTGACTCTGGTAACTGCCAGATATATTCTGGGGGGAGAACCGCCCCCAGTTAAGAACCACCAGTCGGAAGGGTCCAGTGCTTGATTCTGCTTGAAACAGTAGCCTCATAATGTTGAGTGTTGGCTCTAAAGCTCTGTTTCGTAGACTGGAGAGTTCTGGGCTCCTGCGGGGTGTGGGAAGCCCCTGGGACCTCCTTCCTGGCTATGTTCAGTGTTTTCCCTGGTGAGTGCCCAGGACAGTGGCTTCAGGATCAGAAGATGTTGATAAGTAGCGGTTACCAGAGGAAGCTTGACTCGGAGCCCCACGTGGCCTCTTCCTTGCTTGTGGCCTTGGGCGAGGCATGTGTGAAAAGCAGTTTTATAGACTGTTGTGTGCCCCGCAGATACGGGGGAAGGCCTCCTCTAGCATGTGGCTGGCAGGCTGCTGCCTCGGGACACTGCCGGGGGGTGTCTCCCTGGGGCATTTGTGTTCTTGGTTTACCTTTAATCAGCTGCTGCCCATTCATCCATTCTTCTCTGAATGGACATTCGCTGCGCACCCACTGTCTCCTGGGCTTTGTGCCAGGAGCTGGGCTAAAATAGTGGCTGCAGTAGACAAAGGACCTCCTGGGACCAAGTCTCTCAGGGAGACATTAATCAGAAGCCGGATGTGAGAGCTGGACCGTAAAGGAGGCCGAGCGCCAAAAAATTGATGCTTTTGAACTGTGGTGTTGGAGAAGACTCTCAAGAGTCCCTTGGACTGAAAGGAGATCCAACCAGTCTATCCTAAAGGAGATCAGTCCTGGTTGTTCATTGGAAGGACTGATGCTGAAGCTGAAACTCCAATACTTTGGCTACCTGATGTGAAGAGCTGACTCATGTGAAAAGACCCTGATTGCTGGGAGGGATTGGGGGCAGGAAGAGAAGGGGACGACAGAGGACGAGATGGCTGGATGGCATCACCGACTCGATGGACGTGAGTTTGAGCAAGCTCCAGGAGATAGTGAAGGACAGGGGAGCCTGGCGTGCTGCAGTCCATGGGGTCTCAAAGAGTCGGACACGACTGAGTGACTGAACGGCAACCAATACGAGTTTCAGACGGGCTCAGTGCTCTGAGTAAAACTCAGAAGTGAAGGTAGAGGACAGTGTATCTTCAGGTGGAGCTGTCAGGGACAGCCTCCTTGAGGAGAGACCTTGAGCTGAGACCTGATGGAGGAGGTAGGGGCAGGGAATTCCAGACAGAAGGAACAGCCTGTCTGAGTGTTGGTTTGTGTGGAGGAGAGAAGAGGGGCCTGGGATAGTTGAGATTCATGACCAGGAGATGAGATTTTAAGGACAGGCCAGATCTCAGACTGCCTCCGAGGCCATAGCAGGAGGTTCAGATTTGATTCCTGGAGGGAAGGGAAGCTGCTGGCAGGTGGAAGGTTGCAGTCTGGTTGTGTGTTTGACAGGCTGGCAAGTATAGGAAATGATTATAACGTAACAACAAGCCCTTCCAGTTAATAAGCACCTTTGGAAGGCAGAGACTAATTATCTCCGAAATCAGAGCTGTGAGACCAGACTGAGGAGCGAGGTCGTGATGGGTCTCAGGTCTCAAAGCTTGAGGCTCAGGGGATGAGCTGTTGGAAGCATGCATGTAAGAGTGATCTAGATTCAATTCATAAACAAAACAGACCCTTGATCTTGGGCCTTTCACTCCGTGTATCTGATGAGACATCAGAAAAGTAGCTTTCCCTCCAGACCCGGGGATCTGACTGCCTCCTGGACGCTGTGTGTGGACACCCGGCAGGAACCCCAGCCTTGGCCAGTGCTCAAGTGAGCTCATTACCTGACCCTACTCTGCTCCTGGCCCCTCTCCCCTATCTGTCGTAAGGCATTTGAGATGTTGCCATAGGCAAGTGACTTAATGTCCGTGACCTCAGTTTCCCCCTCTGTAAAATGGGAGTAATAGCAGTACTTCAGGTTTAAATGAAGTGATTTATGAAAAGTGCATGTAGGAGGGTCAGCCACGTGGCTGGCACTTGTCGGCTTCAGCATCTTGCCCTGTCCAGGGTCGTGCCAACCCTCCTTTACTAGCTTATCAGCACTTCCGGTTGAGGCCATCTGTGCAGGCCTCACAGTGAGCCTCGTTGTCAGGGATGCTAGCCCAGGCCCTCTGGACACCCTGCTGCATGCAGGGTGCGAGGGGTCCACTGTAGTCCTGTTCGTGCCAGCAGAGGATTGGAAGCAACCTCAGTGTCTGATAATGAGAGTCAGCCACACGGGGGGGTACTGAGCGGCTGGAAATAAGAGTAGAAGAGGGATCTTTTCCTGTTTGTTTTTATGGTTTGGATTTTTTTTTTCCATATGCATGTCTTTACTTTAAAAAAATTAAGGGAAAAAAGATAAAAGGAAGGGACACATTTCAGGTCCTAGCAATGACCCTAAAAGCTACTAAATAATATTTTAAATGGGAATGTAGAAACAGAACGCTTTCAGTCATGCCTGCAGATGCACCTCCCGCTGTTCGGAGCTGTTTCTGCCCTTGTCCACCCTTCTTGGCTTTGAGTGGAGAACACATCGCTGTGCTGAGGTTTTCTTGCTTCTGAACCCGTGCCCAAGCCATCATCTCTGCCTAGAATGTCCTCCCCTCTCCCTGATGCTTTTTGAAACCTGACCAGCATTTCAAGACTCTGACAAGCTCCCTGCAGCCATAGGGTTTTTCTGTTCATATGAGTCCTGGAGACACACCTGGTTCCCTGCAGTTGCTGTTTATTACATATACCTTTCAGGTATTTCTCCATATTTTTTCTCTCTCATTCAGTTCAAGTCTCCGGGTGGTGAGGACCAATGTCTCTAACTTGTCTACCCCAGCTTCCCTGGGGCTGATGTTGCACACAGTAGGTAAGCCTCTCACGGCGTTTTCTAAAGTCCACTTTGTGCAGGCCAGCCCAGCTCCCTGCACGTAAGATGCTCACCACATATTTGTGGAACTGAATGAATATCCCAGAATGAAATGGAGATTATATACTGCCTGGGTCTTAAATGACTTACAACTATTCATCATAAAACCACAATGGTTCTACTTCTTTTTAATAATAATAGAAGCTAATACTTAGATATCACTTATTATATTCCAGGCACTCTTCTAAGACATCATTATATTAATTCATTTAATCTTCACAACAGCCTCATGAGGCATGGACTATAATTATTCCCGTTTTATAAGTGAAGAAACTAGTCCAGAGAGGTTAAGTAACTGGCCCAAGATCACACAGCCAGTGAGTAACTGAAAAACAGTGAATAAAGAATACAGATATTCTTTATCTAGTTTTTTTGGGAGCAAGATGCCACACATTTCTTTGGGAGTTCAGGAGTACAAACAAAGTCCAGAGCAACTGCTAGCAAGGTGTCACAGCGTATAAAATCTGGGGAGATGACCTGTGCCCCGAGTCCTAGAATCAGGTCTTATCCCTACAGCTTTAGGGCTGTGAGCTTTGCCAAAGGCCATTAAAAAGGTTTGAGAGATGTAGCAGGAAGAACCGCAGCATTGAAGTGGTAGATGTTTAATCAAATGTCTGTAAGCCTAAGATGTCAGTCAGTCACCTTCCCAGGTGGCACTAGTGGCAAAGAAGCCCCCCTGCCCACACAGGAGACGTGAAACACGGGTTCGATTCCTGGGTCAGGAAGATTGCCCAGAGTAGGGCATGGCAACCCACTCCAGCATTCTTGCCTGGAGAATCCCCAAGGACAGAGGAGCCTGGCAGGCTGCTGTCCATGGGCTCACGAAGAGTCAGACATGACTGAAGTGGCTTAGCACACACCCGCCTCCACCTTTACAGCAGTATTCATATTTACTGTGAGCAGTGGGGGCATCTTACTCGCTTGGCATCATAAGGCCAGCTTGGAGTTTGGGGCCCTTGAGTGTCCTGCTGGCCCTTGGTGGGGATGCAGTGTGGGGTCCCGTCCCTGTGGGGACGACACAGTGGACTCCGGCAGGCCCCCCAGCCCCTCCTCGATGCCACGCTCTCTGGGCCCCTGACTGCCCCGTGGACTTGACAGAGGCCGAGTCCAGAGAGTGGGCCGGGGCAGGCCTTCAAAAATGTGCTGGCTTCGGGGCCTGCGAGGAAATCCACTGCTCGCCTCCAGCCGGCAGCGCTGCCCAGCGCTGGGCCATCCCGAGGCTGTTGTGACAGCAAAGCCGAGCGCCATGGAAACGATTGTGCAACCGCAGGAGCGGGCCGCCCGCAGGGCCGGGCAGCTGCTCTCCGCCGGGTCGGTGGCGCGGCTTTGACCTGCCCCCCACCGTCCGCGTGGGAGTCTGCAGAGCTCGGCCAGGGCGCCCTTTCTGCAGAGACACCCACAGGCTCGCTCCCCCTTCTCATGCCAAGAGGTGGCCCTGCTGCCTCCGGTGCCCTGATTCCGACTGCCGCCTTCTAGCGCCCCATCCTCCTGGAGGCGCGTCCCCTGGGGACGCCCCGCGGTGGGCATCCGAGCTGGGCCAGGCCTTCCCTCTTTGAGCAGCGCCGTGTTTGCACCCAGGCCTGTCCGGGCCCTCCCTCCCCGCTGGGGCTTCAGGCATTTCTGGGGGCGGAAGACAGAAACCAGCCCTGTGTTTTCCAGGCTTCTGAGAAATTCACGCCTCAGCCCAGAAACCCCTTCTCCCACTCAGCCCCGGCCCCTTTCAGAGAAGAGGATACCCGCCCCTCTGCCCGCCAGTTTCCTGTTCTCCTCTGAGGAGGGGGAAGGGTCTGGGGAAGGACTTCAGCCCTATCCCTCGTGCCACCCCTTTGGGCCCCGGCCCGTCCCCCACCCCAGCCCCTAGCTGTCTGATGTCAGAGTGCAGGCCATGGGGGGCACCAGGCCGTGGGCTCTTGGCGCCTGACCATGGCTGGGACCCCTCTGGGAAGTTTCCTAAATCCAGACTCTAAATCGCAGCCCTGGGGGACTGAGGTACTGGCTGCCTTGAGGGATCTGCTGGACTTTCAGGGGCCCGTCTGTTTGTCTGATGGTAGGGAGGCAGGAAGAAAAGGTGCTCAAATAGGGGTGACTGGTAGGACAAGGGCCCCCACCTGTGGGTGCCCTGAAATCCCATGGGGGCTCATTCAGGCTGATGGATCTCTCAGGGAGAAGGAGGATGGGATGTTTCCACGTAGACACTGGCACCTCCAATTTCTGCGCTGGAAGGTTTGGCATTCTGGCCTCAATTCTTGAAACACAGTCAGTTCTCCAACTTTTGCTGAGCACCTCCTGCCACTTTGCAGAGAACACATCAGAGGGCACCGACTTGGTGACTTGCGTTGTGGTTTGCAACGCGGCCACACGCAGTGTGTGTGCCTGTGCACACGTCCAAAATCAGGCCTGCAGAGGACAGCCCCAGGTCTGCAGTGAGCCGTGGGAGAACCAGGCTGACCCAGCCAGGGCCTCCCAGACCTCAACGGTTAACTCTGGTCATCTCAGGTCTGAACAAAAAGCTTCTGTCTTTGCCATTAAACCAACGTTTACTGGCGAGGTGGGAAGGCAGGGCAGAGCGGTCCCAAGCCTGTGCCCTGGACCCCCGCCTACATTTAAGTCCTGGCTCGGCCAGCTGCAGGCCGTCACTCCGAGCAAGGCCCCTCCACTGAGTTCTTTGTTTACTGAACTGCAAAATGGGAAGAATAATAACAGTACCACCTACTCAGGGAGCCTTGTGAATGCTGGCTGGTTAATGCACGTAGCTTCCTTAGGCCGGGACCCGGCACCGCGCGAGCGCTCAGAAGGTGCCAGCTTACAGGAAGACTTCTCGACAGCGGAGGCCGCCAGGTCGGGTGCCGGGTGATTGGGCGGCGGTCCCCGCCCGATGGGGAAGGCATGGTAAATAGGACAGAAACGCGTTTCCGATGGTGAGACGCGCTTTGGAGAGGCACAGACACCGTGGGAGGAGACTCCGGACAGGGTCTGGGAGGGCCTCTCAGAGGAGGCGACCTTCTCCTGGGCCTTATGTGCCAGAGCCCCCCCGCCCCGCCGCCTGCTCCCCCACGGGCGCGCTGCCGCTGTTCCCCGGGCTGGTTCTTGGGTCGGAGGCACAAGGCAGTCTCGTCTCGTCTTCCTTCTGGGTTCCCCATTCCCCCTTCTCCTCTGCGCGTCTCCCACCTCCTCTCTCCTCCCATCCTTCTCTCTCCCTCTCTCCCTTCTTTCCTTTAAATGCCAGACGGCCTTCATTAAATACACGTGAGATATAAAAAATAATACAAATGAATACTGTGTACCTACCCCACGTGTAAAGAAAAAGAGCATAATCATTGTCTTTGTACTCTTCTGCCTTCTAAAACATTTCGTATTTGCAAATCTTTCAGTTCTGTTTCTCTACAGGAGGAGTCTTTAAAAAAAAAACTTCTCTCTGATTTTCATTCTCACAGTGAACCTCTTTTTTTGGCTTTTTTTTTATTAAAAACTTTTAAAATTGTAGTATCGTTCATTTACAATGTTGTGTTAGCTGCAGGTATACAACAAAGTGATTTAATTGCACACAGATATTCTATTTTATATATGTGTGTGTGGATACTCAGTCGCATCTAACTCTTCGCAACCTGTGGACTGGAGCCCACCAGGCGCCTTTGTCCATGGGATTCCCCAGGCAGGAACCCTGGGGCAGGTTGCCGTTTCCTACTCCAGGGGATCTTCCCGACCCAGGAACGGAATCCGAGTCTCTTGCACTGGCAGGTGGATCCTCTACCACTCACTGGTCCACCTGGGAAACCCATCTTATATATATAGTATGTTAAAATCTTCACTGTCAGGCTCAATGCTCAGGTTCTCTGCTGCCTCATAAATGCCCTTTCCCCATGGTTTGTCTCAACTGTTGAAATGGCGCCTGTCTGGGTGCCCTTCATCATCTCCCCTAGCTCTCCTTGCTTTGGAGAAACAGGTGGCCTGCACGTAGCCTGGGTTTTGTCGGCTGCAGCTCCTCGGTGCCGTCGATCACCGTTGCTCCGTCCTGAGCATTTCCTGTAAGTCAGGAGGGAAGCGAGCGCTGGATCAGGTTGGGTTTGACACTTCAGGCAAGGCTCCCTCCTAAGTCGTGGTGTGTTCCTCCATCAGAGGTGCTTGGGTCCGCTGTCTCTCTTCTGCAGTGGTCATATCATGATGCTCCAAGCCTGGATTGAGCACAGAGGGTTTTTTTTCACTATTTTTTTTGGAAAAAATTTTGAATTGGAGGATACTTTACAATACTGTGTCGGCTTCTGCCAGACAACAGTGTGAATCAGCCGTAAGTACACACGTGCCCCGTCCCTCTTGAATGCCCCCCACGCGCCTCGTCCTAGGTGGTCACACGGCACCGGGTCGAGCTCCTGGAGCACAGAATTTTGAGTGTATTTTTTCTTCCCTACCACCTTAGACTTAATTGCTATCCTCACTCAGTTTTGTGTTTGTCTCTTTGCTTTAAAAAAAAAATAATTTCACCACCTGTTTGACTCTCTGAGCAGGATGTTGAGCGGCACGGGTCTTGAATGCTTAGGAACTTTACATGAATGCGGTCATGCTGTAACTAGTTTCCTCAGCTTGCTTTTTCCCTCAGCATGACGTTGTCGTTTCTGTAGCTGCTCTTCTTTTCTCTGCCATGTCGTAGTCCACCGTAGAGCTCATCAGTCCACTGTATGGATTGTGGACATTTGGTTGTTCCCGGTGTTTTTTTACCCCTATGCTGGTAGAACAGTGGTTTCCAGAATGTCCTTTCTCTGCACACAGAAGAGTTTCTGTTGGGTTGTACTTACAAGTGGAATTGCTTGGTCACTGGGCGTCCCCTTCTGCCACGTTAGTCAACAGCACCAAAGTGTCTTCGGAAGCGGTTGTACCAGTTTATACTCCCGTCAGCCTCGGAGAAGTCATTCCCTGGCTCCGCATCCTCCCACCGTTTGATGCTGTACGATTACTCGAGTGTTTGCACAACTCCTGTGGGCGAGATGCTGTCTCTCCACGAACAGTAACTTATAACAGTTAACATTTGTCTTTGAAAAGGTTTGCGCTTTCTGAGCATCGTCTGGGATGGTGCTACTGAAAATGTGTCACTGGACCCACAGCATCTGTGTGACTTGGGAGCATGTCAGAAGTGCAAATTCTTGGGCCCCGCACATCCCAGACCTGCTGAATCAGAAACGCGAGGGCTGGGCCCAGCAGTCAGCACTTTTACCAGCCTGCCAGTGATTGTGAAGCTCCTCGAGCCGGAAGAACCGGTCTAGGAAGTCTCTTTCTCCCCGGATGACAGAGAGTGACGCTTCTAAATTGTCTTCCACTTACATCACGGTCTTACCTTTTACACTTAAGTTTGTAGTCCACCCGAATTCGACTGTCATGTCCAAAACAAAGTAGGGTTCTCATTTCCTTGCTTTCCATGTGGATGAGGGGTGGTCCCAGCTCATCCGTGGAGAAGTCCATCCTTTCCTTACGGGCCTGTAACCCGTCAGTGTTGTAAACAGTGTTTTCAAGTGAGTGCAGGCGCCTTCCTGGTCTCTCAGCTTTGCTCCATAGAGTGTGTCCCCAGAGACAGTTCTTAATCACAGCCACCTTGTAGATATTCTTGATTTGGGGTAGGTTTAGTCACCAGCTGGTCATTCCCTAGTAAGTGTCTTTTGGCTTTTCTGCAGATACGTTAAGAGGGTCAGCTTGTCAGGCTTGACAGAATGGCATTGAATCCTGATGTGAACTTGAGATCATCGAATCCTTCGTTCAACTTGGGGAAAATGGACACTGTACAGGACTGTGTGTTTATGGGCTCCTCCTCAAACCTGCTCAAGGGCATCTGCTAGGAGAGAAGTAGAGTATGCGCCCACTCTCGCAGGGGCTTGCTATCCTTCTGGCCCCTGGCCCTGCCACATGGGCCGCACTGCACCGCACAAATTCATCCCCGTGGTCCCCACACCCACCTCCTCCCCTAGAAGCTCAGTGGCCGCAAGGGACACGTCCCCAGGGTTGGGATGACGGAGGGCTGTAGCTGGAAAGCTGACCCTCGTATCTCTAAGTGTCTCCAGTTTCCTGAGGCTAGGCTGCTATTAGAAACCTGCCTGCTGCTAAGGTCTTTTCGTGGGCAATTTGTAGCCACATCCCAGCTGGCATGTGAAATGCACTCAGAACAGAGACGCTCACAAATGGAGAAACAGTTTCTCCTCCTTGAAGCTGGACACAGTGGAAAACAAAGATCCCACAGTTGCGTCTTAAGCCTGTTCGCGGCGTCATTTAACACGCCGACTGTGTGTCGAGCTCGGTACGAGGTGCTCTGGGGGCCGTGGTCCGTGTGGGACTCTGGAGCTGGGACTCCACCGGTCAGATAAGGAGCCCACAGCTCAGAGCCCCTGGATTTTCCCCTAGGACAGCAAAACATGATTTCTTTCTCTTGGCATCCGCTCTGCAGAGACAGGTATTACAGCACCCCACGTTTCACCACGATGGAGTCAACACTGGGTCACCAACACTCAGAAGCCACAGTTTGTCCATTTGTTTGTTCCCTGTCTCACTTGGCCATTCATCCAGCTGCTTATTGTCCACTGCTGGGGATTCTGCAGGGAACACACTGCTCTCCTTGAGCTCGTGGTCTCATGATAACACCAGCTAGAACAAGTGCTGTGTCCAAAGGTGAGGTGGGGCCGAGGGGCACGGAGAGTGGCCGGGGCGCTGCTGTTCCAGAAGGGGGGCGTCCCAGAGGGGACACGAGCAGAGATCCTGCTGAGGGACGCCTGCTGATCTCTAAGGGCAGAGCATCCCTGGAGTGGGAGCAGCAAGTGCAGGGGCCCTGGGGCAGGAGTGTGCTTGGTGCACCTGCAGCGTAGAAGGCGGGCTGGGAGGGGCGCCGAGGACAGTGAGGAAGAGAAGTGCGTCAGCTTCGCTGCTAAAGGGACGGCCTTTGCCGAGGCCAAGTGGGACCCGTGGGCCACAGCAGGGGGTTGGTGCTGGCTGGTGAGAGTTCATCCAAATGGGATTCTTACGGAAGGCCACCGGGTGTCCAGCTGTGGAGAGTTGCAGCCGGGCAGCCCCTCACCTCTGTCACCTTCTGGGATCGCCCGGATCTCCCCGTCGGACGGGCCCCTGCCTGGGAGGCTAAGATGGAGAAAGGATGCCTCCTGTGCCACCAGAGCCAGAGCGATGCCACGGGCGGGCACCGGCTCTCTCAGGTGCGGGCACAGGCTCTCTCAGGTCTGGACACACAGGCTGCTGGTGGGTTTCTAGGGAGCGGGCTTCAGCTTCCCTCTTCTGCTGGAGATTATTGCCAACAGAAGCCAGCGGGGACGGCTCTAGTCACACCTGGGAAGCTGCCGTCTCTCTCTGTTTCGGCTGCGCGGGTTCGTCACTGTGGCGTGTGGGCGTCTCCTGTGGAGTGTGGGCTCTAGAGCGCGTGGGCTCAGTAGCTGCGATACGATGGCTTAGCGGCCCCACGGCACGTTGGATCTTAGCTCCTCAACCAGAGGTCGAACTTGCGTCCTCTGCCTTGGAAGGCAGATTCTTAACCACTGGACCACCAGGCAAGTCCTGCGTGTCTCGCTGAGCCCCAGGCCTTGGCTGTGCGTTAAGTCTTAGGGATATCCAGCACCATCTCACCTTTTAGGTTTGTACCCCAGGCTTGGCCTTGTGGCTCCAAAGGGGCCAAGTCACTCTTTGCTTATTAAATCTCATCCCCTAGATTAACTACAGTTAATGCTATGTTAGTGCACTCTCTGTTTTCCTTGAATACTCGATGGGTGACTTCTACTGTGTAACCCTGATCAAAGTTGGGGTCTCCCAAGGACCAGTCTCTGCTCCGAGGTGCATTCAAAGAAGCAAGTTCTGACTGCCAGATGATAATCACAAAAGAATTCCCATCTCCGGTAGCTTGAGGCACACTGGCGTAGGTTTAAATTCTGACTCTGTGATTTAGCATCTGTATAAGTTGTGTATGACCCTTAATCTCTCTGTGCCTCAGTTTCATCACCTGTGAAATGGGGACAGTTAATACCTAATCTGTAGGACTACCAGAGCAGACTGAGGGCATCTCCCTAGTCTATTTAATTATAATTAAATAATTACACGTGGAGTGTGATAGAAAGTGTGATATAAAATTTAAAAATAATGGTAATTACTATTCTGCTGCATAAAATTATTACTTTACTCCCCTGTGTTGAAAGGCAAATCCTTAACCACTGGACCACTGCAGAAGTCCTGCCATCTCTCGCTTCTGAAGGCTTCATCTGCAGCTAACAGAACAGCTGACCTTCACCCTTCCTATTAACTGGGGTTTCAGACCAGCCTCTGGAGGCCATCAAAAACCAGGATTAACTGGGCAAATTCTGGTTAAATCTAAAACAGTCAGGAGTTTGTCTCTCATTCATTGACTCAGCTGTCTCTCCAAGAACATTTACTGAGCACCTGCTGTGTGCCAGGCTCTGTCCTTGGTGCTGGGGTTACGGCAGTGAGTGAGAGACGAGGTTCCTGCTCTCATGGGGTGATGACAACCCAGCGAGGGGCTGATGCTACCATGTCCTGAGCTTCAAGATACAGGGTCCTTCTGCCTGAGCCATGCTGGCCCTCCCCGCCAGTCAGGAGCCGTCACCGTGGTAACCATGTGCGAGGGAAAGGCGGGCTTCGCTCTGGCCCAGCTAGTGCTAGGCTTCTGTGAGCACTGGCACACGTCCCCGGAGGCTGGCTCAGCTCAGGGCACCTTCCCCCCCAGTGCTTGGCACCTTCTTGGCTGCCAGCCACCGACCTGCCCTCCACCCACTTAGCACCTCGGCTTCTTACTCGAAACCGGAGCCTCAGAAGCGCCGTGTTTACTCATCCTGAGAGCTGAGGACAGTTTGGGACGAGGTGGAGCACTTTTCTCGTAGGCCCCGTGGTCTTGCTGGTGAGACGCTGGGGCTGCTGAGGGGCTTGGCTTCCGGGGCCTCTGGCTTGCAGAAAGTTGGTGACTCAGAGGCCGCTGTGCGTGCTGCTGGCCCAGTGCAGCCGGCGCACTGTGGAGGCTGGCCTGGGTGGAGGCAGGAGGGCCCTCTCGGCAGGATGTGAAAATGCATTTCTGGGGGCCCGGCTGACCTCAGACCCACCCACGCTGCAAACTCAGAAGCAGCTTCCAAGGTGAAAGTGCTTTGGTGAGAGAAGGTGGCCTGGTCACCCATTAGTTCAATCTGTTAACCAAATGTTTTGTGTGAGGTAGACTAGTACACACTAACCATGTTAATTGGAATGGAGGCCAACATGGGGTTTTCTGTTACCTTGCATTGTTCCGACTGTCTTTCTAAGAGACACTCATTTCACAGACGAAAAACTGAGGTCCATGAAGTGGAGCAATTGGCTCCCATTTCATCGGTGAATGTGTGTCGGGGGGTGCTTGCAACACGCTGGATGCTGTCTACAGCACCTGTGTCAACTCATTGATTCCCTCTAAAACTGGTAAAACTCCCTCTCAGATTAAGAACCAGCATCACCCACTTTCTGCAGGGCAGGTGCAGAGTGGGTCAAGGCTTGCCTCATCCGCGGCAGGGCCGAGCCGGCCGGACTTGGACCCCGGCAGCCTGGCTCCCTGCTGGTGCTTCCCTGTGGCTCTGCCCTGGGTGTAGGTCCCTCCCCACGGCACTCAGCCCCTGCACCCAGCAGCCGTGGCCACCACCCTGAACACGTACGACCCCGCCAGACACAGAAAGGCCACACCGGAGAGGTCAGGGTGGGAGGGAAAGGGGGCTGTTGGCCAGAGGAACCGGGCCTCAGTCGAGGCTGGCTGTGTCCAGAGAGGCCGGGTGCGCAGCAGGGAGAGGCGGCTTCGCTGGGGTGTGTGTGGCGCTGGGGAGCATGCCGGGGCCCCACAGCGCCTGCTTCTTGCTCACACTCGTGAGCTTACTTGCCCCGACCGTGACCCTGGGTGCCAAGCTGGCGGACGCCTGCCCGGGGTGGGGCACATGCAGAGAGATCAGAGAGTAGTGGTCTTGGGCAGAGCAGCTGTCATAGCAGAATTCCAGAGACTGGAGAGGCCCACCTCCAAACACCATCGCACTGGGGGTCCGGGCTTCCACATGGCACGCTGCGGGACACAGTTGGGTCCCTAGCACAAACTGTGCTGTCTGAGCAAGGTGAAGGTTTGATCGAGAGGCCTGAGTCAGGAGTTGGGGTTCTGTTCATGTATCCTGGGAGAGTTAAGGTATCTGAGGGACACCTGGGGTGATGGCACACACACAGTCCTCGCTGCGCACTCCAGGGGCTCTGTGAGGTGCGAGCCGTCCATGCCAGGCCCGGACCTGTGACTCTCACAGGGAGAAGTTTAGGGTCTGGTACCTGCTTGGTCCAGGCAGCCAGTGGCTTCTTGGCCTGCACAAGGTGGCCAGGGAGCCCGGGCCCCAGGTGCACCTCGTGGTCACCCAGCTCCTCGGCCCCGCCCATCCTCCTCCTCCTCCTCGGGCGGGCCACGGGCGGGCTGTCCAAGGGGCTCCACGGTGTGGGCTCGCCAGGTGCACTCGGAGACAGCATTCGCTGGACGGACAGTGAGGTCCGTCAGTTCTTACACCAAACTGGGCTGAGGGCCTCGAGAGGGAGACAGATGTGGCTGAAAACTTTCGGGGGCCAATTTCAGGACCAAATGCCTAAGCCTGATGGAGCATGAAGTGGCCAGGATGCCTCCTTGGGGGCGGTGGGCTTAGGTCGGGCTCTGGAAACACATGGACAAATGTAAGGGTGTCCTTCTTGCTGGGGGGAGTAGGGGGTGGGCTGTGGGTCAGCGGGTCGTGGTACATGGCAGGACAGAACAATCTGCAAGGTGAACTGATGGATGGATAAGGTGGAGATGAGACTGGGTGATTCGGCAAATACCAGTGAATCCTTTCAAAGCAGCAGGAGCTATGCTGGTTTTTGAAGGAAAGGTGGCGCGAGGCAGGCCTGCAGGTTTGGACTTTTTCTCAGAGGCCTCACGGGACTTCGGTGCGCTTGTGTGACACGAGGAACGGGGCTCAGGATGGAGCAGTGTCTTCTCGCCCCGCGCTTCCCTGCTCACCCACCTGGCTTGTCTGACCCGCCTCAGTCCCCTCTCCCGCACAGGCAAGGCTAAGGAGACACAGACATCCTCACAGAAATGCTTGGTTAATGCCTCTAACCTCCAAAGACAAAGCTGGCTTCCCAGACAATTAGGTATTTATTTTATCATCTCATTTGTGGTTGCAGGCTGAGCTGTGGGTTTGGATCACTCTCTCCCGAATCTCAACTGGACGGAGTGACAAGTGCTTCTCTTTCGTTTTGTTTTAAAGGCAACGGCCCACTGTGCAATGCTTGCTTTGTGGCTGATGCCGCTCGGCAGAGCTCTGGGGCCAAGGCCAGGATGAAGTGGCAGGGGACGAGGAGGCAAGCGTGTTGTTCAGAATGCTTTCCTGCCTGTGGTTGCTACCTTAGAAGCCGTGCCGTTGCTTGATAGGAGAGGTGCCTCTTTAGCTACGTGTAATCGGAAGAAATTCTGCTGAATTGGAGGAAAGGACGGGGCAGAAGAACTCAGCTCAGGTCTCAGTTGATACAGTTGGTTGGTGCCTTCCTGGTAGGGCAGTGTAGCTTAGAGAGAGGCTGAGTTTCTCTAGCTTAGAGAAAGTTTCTCCCTAGATGGTAAGTTGATGTGTAATCATGGAAAAAGCGGGGGATGGAGAAGATGGTATCACATTCTGTACTGGTTGGGAGGGACCCTGGAGTTTCCATTATAAAAGTGTTAAACTGAACATTCCCAAGACTAGTCTGCCTCGAGAGCCCCATGGACAGAAGAGCCTGGCAGGCCACAGTCCGTGGGGTCGCAGACTCGGACACGACTCAACGACTTCACCACCACCACGACCAGTCCGGGCTTCCCTGGCGGCTCAGTGAGAGGGAATCTGCCCACCAGTGCGGGAGACCCGGCTTCAATCCCTGGGTTGGAAAGAGCCCTGGAGAAGGAAGTAGCAGCCCACTCCAGTATTCTTGCCTGGGAAATTCCCTGGACAGAGGAGCCTGGAGGGCTACAGCCCCTGGGGTCACAGAGAGTTGGAAACGACTTAAGTGACTCAGCCCCCACCAAGAGCAGCCTGCCTCCTCTGACGCAGACTTCCCACTGAACGCCATCCCCTTCAGATGTGTGCTGTGGTCTCAGGAGGCTGGAAGCTTGTAGAACTTGCCAGGTGACAGACTGAGTTTGTCTCTTATCTGCTGACACCCTGCGCTTTCGTCTTGATTCTCTGTGATAATCAATGAACCATTCCTAATCCGTATCCTAAATCCACGAGACTAGCAGGGCAATTTACTGATTTATGCTGAGGACTGGAAAAGTGCCCATCATCACTCTATTGGCCCTCAGCGGTAGCCTCATAGAAGACTGCAAAAGAGGGGCAGCAATTCCGGGACCAGGCAGCCTCTTTCCCTGCCTTTGGGCGGTTTCCTGGTGTCGCTGAGGGAGCGCGTTGTAACTCTAAACGCTGCCTTCTCTCTCCGTGTCCACATTACTAACAGCTGACCAATGGCGTGGACTTCGTCTTTAGCCACGTAGGGAAACAGAGCTGTGTTCTTGGTTCCTGGGGAGCACGGAACGGGCTGACCTGCCTCCCTCCACAGCTTCTTCTCGTCCTTCCGTCTTTCTTCTTTACGGTCTGTACGGCTGAGCTCATGAGCATCTGCCTGTGACTAAGGCAGCTGCGTCTCCCAGCAGGGTCTCCAAGGAGGTGTCCTGATCCCCGCTGTGTGGGAAACAGAGGCTCAGGCCGAGGTTGTCAGACTTCACATCGCGTTGCCTGAGTGCTTTCATGTCAAGTCCTGCTGCAGCAAAACTGCATTCTCACCCGTCCCCAGGGCAGCTCGATGATCTCACACGTGTGAGGAGTCCTGATCTGGGGCTAGCACTCGCGGAGCCAGGGCAGTTCCTGGATGGCCCACTCCGTCCTTCTCTGCCTCAGGAACGTGGCCGGAGAAGTGGTCATCAGAGCCCCCGCCCCCAGAGATAACTGAGGAGGAAGGAAGGGGCCTGGGCAACCCCCTGCAGAGTGGGAGGGCTGTGGTCAAGGTCTCGGCTGAACTGAGACAGGCCCTGCCTCTGGCTCCTGGTGCCTGCCTTCCACCAAGCAGCAGACGATCAAAAGGTGAAAATTCATAACTGAACAGGAAGTTGCACCTCAAAAGTCTGCAACCAAACCGATCAGTGTGATGTTTTATGAACTCTCTGAACTCTTGACAGGGGGACGGGTGTGGAGCTGGGGCAGCCCTGGGCTCCTGGGGGACCTGCTGCTGCTGCAGGGGTTTCACCTTGATTCAAAAGTGCGGCTCCAAGGGTGTGACCTTGGACGTGTACACGGTGCCCGCCCCAACTCAGTGCAACTTGAACGGTTGCCGTTGCTCAGTCGCGTCCAGCTCTTGTGACCCCATGGACTATAGTTCACCAGGCCCCTCCGTCCACAGGATTTCACGGGCAGGGATACTGAAGTGGGTTGTCATTTCCTTCCCCAGGAATCTTCCTGATCCAGGGATCAAACCCATGTCTCCTGCATTGGCAGGTGGATGCTTTACTGCTGGGCCACCAGGGAAGCCCGCTTGAATTGGTGGATAAAGTGCAAACATCTTGGCCATGTTAGCACCTTGGAGCCATTTTTTTCCAGGAGCAGCCACCAAGGCCATATGTTGTGCCTTAAGTGCCAAGAGGACCAGCTGGGTTGAGGGGAGGACCAGGAACCCTGAACAGAAGCAGAGACGGGGGAGGGCCAGTGCTGGGGCCAGACAAGAGGTGGGAGAGGCTTAGTTTCTGGGCAGACTTTGAGGGCAGACCCAGGAGCATCTCTATCTGGAGAGGATGTGGGCTGTGACCAAGATTGACCTGAACGACCGGAAGGAGGGCGGGCACGTTTCCTACCATGGAAGGAGAGGAGCGGGGTGCCGGGGGCGATGGCGGTGACGGTCAGGGGACGGGTTTTGACTGTGAAGTTTTGAATGCCTCGAGGGCAGTTTAATATCCAAGTCTGACGTTCAGGGGTGAGGTCTGGGCTGAAAACAGTCCTTTGGTCATTTTAAGGCCCTGAGTGGTGAACGGTCAGACAGCCGTCTGCCTTGGATTTGGAACCAGCCAGTGTGTAGTAGCAGAGACAGGAGAGAGGGTGAGGGAGCCACCTGTGGGCTTTTCCGCTTCAGGAGAGGACCTGAAATGCATGGTCCCAACTGTGTTCACGGCCACTACGGAGGAGGAGAGGGGGGATGAGCAGCAGCCTGTGCCTAACCCAGCCAGTCCCAATCAGACCAGCCCTGACCAGAGCCCAGCACACGGGACTGCCTGGAACTGCAGACGCGACTTCACTGTTGCGTGTCCTCTGCCTTGCAGATGAGCATGCAGGGCGCTCGTGCCTTTTTGAGAGACTATCTGGTTTACCTAAGGATGTAAATAAGGCTGCATCTAGGGAAAGGCGAGGTCATTCCCTGCAAGAAACTAATCCCAGAAAATACTTCTGAATCAAGCACTCAAAACGCACTCTGGTCTTCTAATTCGGCCACTTTAAAGAGGGATTGAGAAAACCAGTACTTTGAAAGCTGTCGGCATGCTACAGCTACAGAGCGGGGCTATTTTAAATGGAAGCGAGAATGGGATATAACTGAAAGCCTGTGAAATACAAAGCTCCCATCTCCTTGCTGAGCACCTTCAGTTGGGCAGGGACTATAAAAATAGTAACTTGTCAACCAGAGAAAAACAGGAAGAAAGTGTACAGGGGTGAGAATTTGCATGCCCACTGAGGTTGTCTCTCTCTTGCGGAGGAAGCAGGGGTCAAATGTAGCGTAGACAGAAAAGCCTGCAGGAGGCTGGTTACATTTTGAGTAGCTGCGTCATCAGATTCTGATTTTCTGGTCTGCCAGTGTTATCTCTTTAGCTGGCCATGATTTGAAATTGCACGGCATACTGGCAATACAGTCATTTTGTCTCACTTTACAGAAAAAAAAAAAAAAAAAACTACCGTTATCTTTGCTGATGAACTTTGATTTCAGAGATCCCTGTTTCTTTGTACCACGTTCCTCATCTCAGTGATATTACCCTGGTTTGGGGTGAATTCTGGCTCAGATGTTAAGACCATACAGAATTGGGGGCTTAAACTATGGCCAGAGGGTTGAATTCTATTCTGGGTTCTGAGAGGCCCTGGGTCAACAGCTACTCATTAAATGGATAATATTAGCATGAGTTGGAAGTGTAATAGAGGTGATTTTTTTTTTCTTCTCAAAAATGGTTTTGCACATCTTTTTCAGAGCTGATAGACACACACCTTAGCTGGATACAAAACATATTATGAAACAGAATGACTGTGATCTTTGATCCGAGAAATCAAAGTTAAAGGTAATTGATATCTTCTGCCTTTTCTTTTGTTTTCCAGCTGTGTGTTTCCTTACCTTGATTTTTTTTTTTTTTAAATTAAAGGAAAACTCTACCACCTGAAGGCCCTCTCATTTTCCAACATTTCCTACTCTTGAGGGCTAGACCCCACCACCCCCAGGGAACATACCTGAGATTCTCGAAGGCTGGAGCCAGCGGCTGGGTGGGGCATAGGGGGTGGCTACGAGGCGTGGGGTGCCTGCATGCTCTCCCAGGGGACCCAGCACCCTCTTCCAGGGGGGAGGCAGCAGAGCTGGGTCCCAGCCTCTGGAAGCTCTGCTCCTACCCTGAGTCAGCTCCCTGGCGGTTTTGTACCCCGTGTGTGGTGTTTGCAGTGAGGGAACGTGTTCTCCATCAGTCATGGGGCGTTCTGCACTGGGGAACGAGAGGGGGGGCAGGCAGATCAGAAACCTCTGGAGGTGCCCAGTACTTGAGTTGTCTCCAGTCCGGTCGTCAACTCAAAGCTCCACCTCCCCCGAGGGGCCTTCTTCGGTGCTTTGGAAGGGGTTAACCCACCACTCGACTTATGAATGGGAAACCAGGCTCTGGACCTTGGCTAGAGCTGTGTGTGGTTTTCCCACTGAGCTCAGGAGATCCCCCCTCCACCGCCAACCCTGGAATCTGGGCCTGTGCAGAGCCCAGGTGACCGCACCGGAGCAGGAGGCTCTGGGGGTAGAGCCCACCTGGGCCTTTACCTTGCCCTTTACCTTCCTGCGCCTCAGCTGCCACTGCTGTTATTCACTCGCCTGCAGGTGGTTAGAATCAGGGAGGGCGCACCGTACCCAGCACATGGTGAGGGCTCGCCAGAGGCCAGCCAGTGCCAGTATTTCTGGCTTATGTGCCTCTTGATGTTCTACTGGGCTGTGACTTTTTAAAGACATTATTGACAGGAGACGCATTTCAGCCACAGGCATTAGTTTCTACAGAAATCCCCTGGTCATTGATGTGTTAATCGTCCATTTGTCAGTGAAAGCGGGTTCCCTCCATCACAGGCCAGACCCAGAGGCCTCAGCAGCATCACACGTCCCACGCTGAAAACCCAATAAAAATAACTATCCAGTGTCACCTCCATCAGCACACACGGTGGAGCTGACATCCCAAACCCTGTTTCCCAGAGAAGGACGCCCGCCGAGACGTACCAAAACTTCCCAGCAGCAGCATGAACCTTAGCAGGGGGAGGGTTTCCCAGCACATTCCCCACCAGTGACTCTCAAACACCATCGACAGTGCAAAGGCACCATTAACATCAGTGGCCCTTGACTGGACACCCAGCGGGAACTAAGAGTCCCACCCGCGAAGTCTGCATCCGGGGGCCAGGATGACAAAAATTCAGCTAAGGATCAGTGCTCAGACTCAGCCAGCTGTCAAAGAGCCTCCTGAACGCGCTTCTTCCCTCCCTGATCTTAGAACTTGGCAATGCTTGTGACCTTGCAGGGGCCCGGGAACGCTGGCAGGCTGCCTCTGCTCTGCATGGCCTCAGAGGGGACTTACCATCACGTAACTCTTCAGACCCCACCCGCAGCTTTGGGCTACAGGCCTCATCAAGGGGCTTTTTGTCCTTTCCACTGAGCCTCTGAAGCCTGGGCCTTCTAGAAAGCTCTTCCCCAGCTCTCAGTGCCTCCAGAGCCCGTGGGGATGGCTGGGAGGGGAGAAAGGCTGTGGAGGCACTTAGCAAGTGAAAAGCTTGTGAAACTCCAGTCACAGGGGAAGCAATGTCCCCCGCTGGCAACGGCCCCCTTTCCGCCGGCTCGTGGGGCAGTCGGACCTGGTGCTCAGGACACAGCAGGCCAGCTCTGGAGCTCATGCCTGGCCTTCAGAGTGGCTTTCCCTGAGCGCAGCTGGGGCAAGAGGGGGACACATCCGGAGAATGCAGCACGGGCCTTCTGGTTCGGGTCCAGCCACCTCGCTGGTGCCGCTCGGGCCCTGGCGGGAAAAGAGCAGCCCGCGCAGGAGCAGGCCCGCAGGGGTCTGGCCGCCCCGTCAGCGCACCCTGCTCCGGGAGCGAAACGCACAGACTCGGCGTCCAGCCTCGAGCGCGCGGCCTCCCTGCTCCAGGAGCCACTCTCTGGCTGCCCCGGGCTCTCAAGGGCCCGCACACGGTCTGACCAGACTTGGGAAAACATGCCTGAGGTTTGGGAGAGAAACAGGATGAGGCCCGTCCCCTCCTTCCCAGTGCTTCTTTCTCAGGGGATTAAGTTCCAAAGTCAGCAGTTAAAGGGAAGAAAGCCTAGAATAGTCAAAATTCCCTGGAAAGTTTTAAGTGGCACCCCTGGTCTATCTGTGTGGGTTTCTGTGTGCAACCCTGAGTGGCCGCTCTCGGGCAAGCTGAAGCTGGAGAACCTCCGAGCTCGGTTCGGAAAAGGAAGCCGGCATGCAGGTGTCCCGGCCCGCAAGTGAACCGGAAAATTCCTGAGGCAGAGTGGGGTGCTAGCAGAAATTAGTTTCAAGAAATTGAACACTAATCAACCCAGAGTTGTTTGATGAACAGTCCTAGTAAAAGGCATTGATTCCCCAGACTGGTACCCCGGAAAAGTAGGGAAAGAAAACACACTCTGCTTTCCTTTTCTTCTTTACCGTTGGTGTGTTTACTAAAGCTGGGGAACTCTCTCTCAGGTCAAATGCGGCCCCCAGCCTGTTTCGTTAAACAAAGTTTTATTGGCACACAGCCATGCCCATTTGCTCACATATTATGTGGCTGCTTTTTTTTTTTTTTAAGCAGAGCTGAGATACTGAGTAAGGGGCTATAATAAAGCTGAAAATATTTTTATCCGGCCCTTTATAGAAAAAGTTTTTTAACCCCTGCTATATTCTTGTTATGTCTGTAGCTATTAGGATTGTTATTGATTTGTAGTATCTCTTTATATATAAATGACCTTTGTCATGTAACCTGAAAACATTACATATTTCTTTTATGGTGTTTTAAAGAAAAATGTATAATTTTTATATACTTCCATCTGTCTGTCTTTTCTTTCTGGTTTCAGCCCTGGGTGTCCCGTTTAGAAGTCACCCTGAGGTTGTAGCCGTGTGCGACATCCGTGTTTTCATCACGGCCCCTCTCTATAAGGGTAACAAAAGGTCAGCGGTGTCTGTGGCAGACTGAACGCTGCTGGCCTCAATTCTGTTCCAAGAAAGTGATTCTCAGTGACCACCTTAACCACTCAGCACACACGCCTCTGCTCATTCACCTAGCAGAGGTTGCCCTGGTCTTTCCTGACTCATACAAATGATGCTAAGGGTTCCAGGGCCCCAGAAGAAAGGTGATGGCCAGCAAGCTTCACAGCAGTCTCTTTACCCATAAGGTGAAGCCATATAATGAATGTACAGGTTAATAAAATGGGCTGTGGGTTCAAATCCTGATCCCTCCCCCTTCATCTGCTATGCCAGGTGACTGCCTGTCTTTCTCCATCTACAAAATGAGGATGACTGTATTGCTAGGTGTGGTCTGAGAAGTAACTGAGGGCTTGGTACAGTGCCTGGCACACAGCTCTGAAAAAAAGTGAACAGCTTCTATTCTTTAACAGAGAAGAAGCTCCAGGCAAGCAACCTACCAACAACCCATCTGTCATCTGGATAAGAGAAAAACCAGGTGGCCCGGGCTGGTGGTGTAGGGTCCTCATGGTGGGCTAAGATGCGTGCTGCCGTGCACGGTTCAGTGAGCAGACAGGTGACTCGGAGGAGGGGCAGAGAGCCTGGAGGACTCAGTGTTTGCTTCCGGAGGGAGTCAGGACCCCAGGGAAGGAACATAAGGTGGCTTCTAGGCAAAGGTAATACTCAGGAAGAGGGGCAGGAGGGAAGTCAGGATATGGACAGGGAGAGGAGCCATTTGGAGAACTGCTCGTGGCCGGATTTGGGAGGAGGTGGCATGCAATGGGTGCCCAGGACGCTCGCATGCTGATGGGAGTGACCTGGAAGACTGGGCTTCCACACTCAGAACTCAGAGTCCGACCTGGAGCCAAATCCCAGTGTGGACAGTGTCCTGAGGCTACTGAGCCTCTTGCTAAGCTCTGCTTTCTCATTAATATGTTACTGAGTGCTTCCCACGTACCAAGGCATCTTCACGAGCCCGGGTGCTGTGAGGGAACAAGAAAACTGAAGAACTAGGATCGGGAACTGCCGGGAACTGGTACATGGAGGAGACTGAGCTCCGTGGGCGGGGGGTGTCTCTGCTGCTTGTCCCCAGGGCCGGGGCCAAGCAGAGCCTTAGTGAAGTGAGGGAGAAAAGCAGAAGAGGCGAGGAGACCCGCAGCCGGGCAGAGGCGGGAGGCACACACCCGGCCTGGAGAGCACGCAGAGCATAAGCCCGTGGCTGGCTGCAGGGGTGCGGGAGGGCGACAGGAGGCAGGTCACAGAGGGGACTAGACCAGGGGAAACAGGGGCCCAGGGCAGGGCTCTGGGGTAAAGGGGACCTTTAGCACGTGGTAGGGGCTTCCCTGGGGGCTCAGTGGTAAAGAATCCGCCTGTAATGCAGCAGACGTGGGTTCGATCCCTGAGTCTGGAAGATCCCCTGGAGAAGGGAATGGCAAACCACCCCAGTATTCTTGCCTGGGAAATCCCATGGAGGGAGGAGCCTGGTGGGCTGCAGTCCATGGGGTCACAAAGAGTCGGGCATGACTTGGCGACTAAACAGTGACAGCAAAGCATGCAGTGGGCTGGACTGAGGAAGGGAGGCTGAGATGGGACAGAGAAGAGGCGGCAGGGCCGCGGGTGGGACACATGATGTCAGCTGCCTGCTGACATCATGAGATCCATCCAGAGTCAGCGCAGGGCAGCGGCGCCTCTCCCCTCCCACCCCAGGGCTCGAGGTCGCAGAGGTGGGGCCTCTCAAGTCGGGGTGAGGTGGTCCTGTTGAGACCCCCTCTTCGAGGAACGTGGAGCCCACACTTTATCCAGAGCCCCTGAGGCCACAGCCGTGGGCACCACCCACCTCCGCTTCTGCGCGAGAAGTTCTCGGCCACGGCAGGGGCGGAGCCCTGAGGTTTCCGAAAGGTTCCTCTCCCCAGAGGGCCGGCCGTGGGCGCGCGGGGCCCGGGGCCCAGCGCCCGCGGGCTGAGAGCCCGGGTGGGCCCTGTCCACCGGGCCGGGGGCTTGGCCGCCCCGCAGACCCGAGGAGGGAAACGACCCTTCTGGTGAGCGCGGCGCTGCCAGCGGTTCTGCCCAGCGGTTATTTTTAGAAAACTGAGGCGGTGGAGAGTTTCCATTGAGGATTGACTCCTCTTGGCTTCCTAGGTTGAGAAAACAGGAAGCCCTTCAGAATCCGGGCTTTGAAAAGCTTTCGCGTGAAGCCGCACCGAGCCCCACCTCCGCCCCTGGCACCGCGCGTTCGCTCCTGCCCCGCGGCCCCCGCCCAGGACCCCCAGCCCCTCACGCTTCCCAGAGGCCTGGGAGGGGGTGGGGGGGGGGCTTCTTCAGCCCGCTCCTGGGAGTCAGCTGGTACACAGTCAGTGCCCGGTTAGAGCTGGTTAGCTGAACGCACGGAGTCATTCTCCGAGTTCCTATCAGTGGGTCCGTTCCTGCTCTCAAGAACCAGTTGTCACTCTGTACACGGTCACTTTCTCATAGGACATCTGCACATACCACCCTGCACACCAGCATCTGCTGTACGCTGAGGACTGGGGTAATCTTGTGTTATCTCATTTAAGCGCCTCAACCACTGTAGACAGAAGGGCATGTCTTTATACAACGCGCAGAGGGGGAAGCGGAGGCACAGAGCAGCTCCATCACCACAGCCAGGCTCACCCAGTGGGGGGGGCGGGGCGGGGGGAGTGGCGGGGGTGGGTGTCCAGCCCCAGCCACCTGGCTCTGGACCCTGAACCCTCGACCTCTCCCTGAACCTGCTCTCAGCGCACATCTGAAGAACAGGGAGGGTGCCGATTCTTTTCTGCCATGAAGCAGAGCCCACTGATGTGGAGCACTGGGTTTCCTGTCCAGCATGAAGCATGGGGCAGGCACTGCCTGTCACAGCTACAGCTGCACGGTGCTGGGCACCTGGCCTCACGTGCGGCTCCTGCGTGCACCTCAGAACCCAGCATCCTCACCATCTTGAAGTGTCCACACAATAAGGAGTCTCACTCTGCAGACTCTGCAGAAAACAGGCATGGAGAGGTGAGGTCACACAGCCCATTTAGTGCGGGAGCTGAGAGTTAAACCCCGCTCATCCAGCAACAGAGCAGAGTGCCTCAGAGGAGCGGTGAGAAGGGGAGAGGAGGGCTAGTTCCTTGACGCTAGTGGGTGGCGTCGCCTTCTTGGTTCCCTGCTGATTCCCCACAGTCTCCTGGGGCAGGGGGTAATGGAACTTTCCAGGGCCCCTGGAGGATGCTGCTACTTGAGAAGGCTCATAGTGTGACCTGGGAGGAGGGGTGAGGGGTGGAATGCCTGCTCGTGCTGGGAGAGATGGAGGCTTCCTTTGCACTGAGGCCTAGTCTTCGTGGCGGCTCCGCCCTCTCTCCTTTTAAAGGCCCCTCTTGAGAGCTGTAGGTTTTGTGGGTCAAGTTGTGTTTTGGTCACAGAGTGGGTGTTTTCTGGATGTCCTAGTAACAGACAGAGTTTGGTATAAGTAGAGCACCTCAGTGCATCCAATAAAAAGAAGTGTGTGTTCCGTAAATCGTGCCCGTGGCCCAGCTCCCATTTCTGCCACCACAATTTTTAAAAGTTACCATTTGGGCAATTTTCACTAACAAACCCATACCACAAAATAGCATCATTTCAGGGGGTGGGGGGTGTCACAATGTGGGAAGGCATTTCTTATGTTAAAAGTTGTCGAATGTATTATCGCAAAGCACAAAAACCTGTTTTAAAAAACAGCCCACTTGAATTAGGTTCTAGAAAGCTGACCACATTTGTGTTTTTTCTGCCATCTCACTTGCCCCTTCTCTTTCTTTTGTAGTCAATGAAATTATCAGGAAGGAGTTTTCAGGACCTCCTGCCCGAAATCAAACGTAGAAGTCATTAGCATGAACGACACCGTCCACGTCGCTGACCCCGGAGCCTCCCAGGCCTCCTAGCCTTCTGCCCTAGCATCAACCCTGCCCCGGGGCTGCGGGCAGGGCCAAGTACCCGCTGAAAGCTAACCTTCATTCCCCAGCTCGCCTCCTCTCTCTCTCTGCATCCCGGGTCTTGCTCTGAATCCCAAAGAGCATCTCCATTGACTTTGACCGTGTCCCATCCAAGCCTTAAGTGCCTGCTGACCCCAGATACATTCTGATCAAGACCACCCGCTGGAACAGAAGATGGTGGCGTGGCAACTGAACCCCAGCCCTCGCCTTCACTTTCTCGGGTCACCAATACGACTCTTGTACCTTTTGAAGGAAAGGAGGTTCTCCAACAGAGCCACCAAAGAAACGTGACCTAGCTGACAGGCTGGAGAGAAACAGAGAAGCCGGCCCATACTCGCCTAGTGGTCGCATGGGCCTCACTGTGGATGGGCCACAGCTCAAGCTTGGTTTTTAGATTTTCTGCTTCTGAAGCAAAAAGAAACAAACCCGATCTGGCTTATACAAGTTCACCTGTTAAAACTTCTTGGCCTTAAGTTATGACGTGTCTGCTTCCCCCCCACCTTCTCTGCTTTCAAAAAGCTGGCTGGAGGGGGGCCCTTCTCGGCCAGCTGCCTTTCCTCCCTGCACGGGACTGCTGGGCGTCACCCCAGCTGCAGGGTGAGCACCGTCCACTGCGGCCAGACAAGCTTCACAACTCTCTGCTCTTCCCACTTTTCTCCAACAGCCCAAGTGCTTTTCCGTAATGTAGTTAAGAAGAATCTTAAGCATGTGCATTGAATTTTGGGACGGAATGGCAGAAGGGCTGAAGCAATCCCCTCCCACCGCCGCAAAGAACCACCATGCAGGTATCTTTGTTAAGTGTGGTCGCTGGCAGGTCCAAGTGTTTCAGTGGGTGGGTTCCTCCAGGAAGAAGGCTCAGGATTTGGCCCCAAAGTTCGCTGGTTACCTTTGCCTGGACCCATTGAAACCCACCCCCTCCCCCAAAGACCCATCTACATTAGCTGCTTCATCCAACACAAAAGTGACCTAAATAGAAGCAAACCCACCCCCTGCACAGCCCTCAGTTTGGATGCACTCGGCTCTGACCACTCAGAAGGGGTGCGCAGTTTATCTGCCCCCCCAACCCCCGCCCTGTTTATCTCTGGGAGTGCACCCGCCAGTGTCTGTCTCCCCAGGGCAATTTTTGCAAACAAAACCCTCCAAGTTCCTGGCAGGTGAATTTTTAATCACACAGATGTCTGTTTACACTAATTGCAGTGACCCCAGGACAAGCCAGGGATTCTTTTTTAGATGTTAATTGCTTCTCCCCAATCTGCCTGGAGTGTGAGTATTCCTATATTCCTAGCAGTCTTCGGAAGGCTTTGCTCAGGCCTTCTCCCTTAGAGCTGATAATCTCTCTGAGACGAGTGGCAGTTAAGGGTTCCCCGTGGGTTTTCTAAGTTCTGGCTTGGTTGTCAAGTCTCCCCAGAGAGAGAGCACCTTTCGACAGCTGGACCAGAACTCAGGGCCTGGTGACCCGGGCCTGCTGTGTGCGGGGCTCCAGAGAAAGAACAGAGTGCCTCTGCAGCCACCTGTCTGCACCCTTTCCATCAGGACCTAGCATTTCTTTTCCCCCAAGGAGGGGGACTTTTCCACCCACCCCAAGCAGAGTTTAGCAAAATTCTTTTCAACAGACAGAGTGTCAGTCAGAAGCTGACCAACATTGCAGGATGCAAGCTTTCTGGGATGCAAAATTCTTCCTCATTGATAAAGAGTTCCTTATCTAAGCAGCTTTACCCAAAGAACTCTCCAGCAGTGCTGACTTCACGGGGAAGGGGTGAACAATCTATTCTCACTTGACCTGGCTGGGAGCCTTTTTTTTTTTTTTTTGCACATGAGGGAATTTGGCCTTTCCTCGGTTATCTGAATGTTTTACCCAAGTGCCTTCCTGCTATTGTAGCAAAGTCGCTCAGCTGCCTTGTGCATGGGGTGGAAAAGGACTAATGCGCTTTCCACCGCTATTCTAACCACGTTAGTGCAAAGGGCCTCCTAGTAGCTCAGATTTCTGTACGTATAGATGCATGTGCTTCTGTCTGTAAGACACAAACTCTTTTCTTCTAAGACATCCTAGCTGGGTATTATAGGAAGCACTTTCATAAGCAGCTATACCAAATAACAAAGGAAAGAGAAACAAAAGCATTAGATTCGAGACATAAACAGGCAAGAGAACGTAATAGGACGTGACAGCAATTAAGAAAGTTTTGTCAGTGACAGAGGCCGGGGGAAGTTTGGCCAAGTAAACTGTTCATGAGATATTTTCAGTATGGGAAGAGGCAATCGGGCCTCAAAGAGAGAGAAAAAGGATGTCTGAACTGTCAAGATGGGTGTGTTGCACGTGTGTTAGAAGGATCTGTTAGGCGGAGGTTTGCACTTGCTACATCCAAGGTCGTGTAAATAGATAACCCTTCCAACAGCAATCTGCCCTGTTGCTGAATGTAGTATATTTCCAAAGTTTCGAGTCTTCCTGTATTGTACAAAAAAACTGCTGCTTGATAATATATAATGGCAACCCCAAATTAATGAGTATGGTATTAAATTTTATTTTCTTATCTGTATTTTTATGCTTTGTATCTGTCCTCAAAATATCACATCCTTGTTGGAATAGAAAATATTTATAAGTGGTTAAAAATCTTTTTCAAATGTCTCTTTTTACATATCTGTTGAGGATTTTTTTTTTTTCTTTGAGAGAGAGGATGTATTCTTGAAGATGTGTTACTCATTCCAGGAGAACAAAACAAGCCCAGCTCAGAGCCCATCTCCTGTCTCCTGGAAGCCACGTCCAGGGGCAGGGGAGGGATGGCTGTGTGGGAGGCAGCGGCACCTGTGTGCTGCCTGCGGACGCTGCCAGCTTCGGCTCTGAGCCGCCTTCTTGTCACTGAGAACTGGGAAGTGTCTCGGGCCCCAGTAGGTGGTTCTGAGGTGACAGAACCGCCTGTTGTAATGGGGAGTCTAAAAAGGCTCACGTCCACAGAACAGAAGCACAGGCTGCGGCTTACCGAGCCGACTCAATCCTGGCAGACAGACACGCCACCCAAGGGACGCCCAGAGTTCTCCAGCAGAGACACCACCCTGACCAATCGAGGCGACTCCTTCTAAGAACGGACATGCACCGACGCGGCCTTTCTTGTTTACATCCAGTGGTCAAGCCATCCCTCTCAGGAAGCCAGCCTTGGCCAGCGTGGGAGCTGTCCTATGCAGACAGATCGGAAGCCCATGTGTTCTCATTTGTCACTCTGGACTAAAGGGAGGCTTGAGTTTGTTTATTTTCATGTCAAATGTCAAACCCTTTCCAAGTGCTTTTTATTTTGTTCAGAATTGAAAGAATGTCAGGGTCTGGTTAACAACTGTTTGCTTTACATTTACAAGAGGCATGGGGTTGTGACATTTTTGACAAGCTGGGGTAAACCTTCCTGAACTCAGTCTTGGAGGCCAGCCCCTTAGGGGGTACCCAACACATCTTGGGTCTTGGGCGATAAATCTCATGGAGCCAAACCAGCCAATGCAAGTGGTTTTCCTGCATTCCAACTGATTGCCTAAGAAAAAGAAGCATCACATGAAACTGGTCCCAAACATCAGTTTCTCTCAGTTTTCATGAGTGTCTTGAGTTACAGCCAACACCACTGTCTTAACTGTTTTGAATACAAACTCTCCTGGTGGCTGGTGAGCTAGCTGTGCTCCCTAAGCCAGCTCCCCTCTCAAAAATACAAGCCGGGGAGTTGAGTGCTGGAAGAAAGGATTTAAACCCTGCCTGTAAGTGGCTGCTGGCCAATTAGAATAAACTCCGCCTACCTAGTTGGGCTTCAGATGCAAATAATGCGATCAGCAGGTGCTCTCAGCACACTGACTGACCTGAACTGATGGAGGCTGCGGCTGGGACAAGCTGAGCACCTTGACACACGTCTTGTCAAAGAGCCTCACTCCCTGCTGTTGCCTCTAGCGCCCTCAGAGGGAGATGATGTTGAGAACGTCCTTGTTAACTCTCCAACAAATAAAAAGTCTCTCCTGGGGTGGTGCTGGAAGGTTTAAAAAAGATTTTGAAAATCTTGACTGTTAAAAGGAGTTTGAATACATCACATTCCCGTGCAAAACGTTTTTAATCTTCAGTTTAATGTAGTTTATTTTTGCTATATGTAAAGTATTTTTATACGGCTTGTATCATGATAGTTTAGCAATAAAACTGTTGAAAGCAATGGCTCCTTGGGTGTATCTCTTCTCTAGAGATGCTGCTTAAATACCCCTTTCCATTTTGAGTTCATCTAACAGCAGGGACTATTTTTTGTGTGTGCATGAACCATGCGTGGCTCTTCTGCTTGTCTCAGCCCTATGAGATCGGCACTTGCCCATTTTACTTCTAACCTCTGATATTTATTATCACTTAAATATTTATTAGGCTTTGTCAGGTCCTAGTAGCCACATGCAGGATTTTCGCTGCACCAGGCAAGATCTTCTGTTGCGGGTCGTGGGCTCAGCAGTTGCAGTGCATGGCACGAGGGATCTTAGTTCCCTGACCAGGAACTGAACCCAAGTCCCCTGCATTGCAGGGCACTTTCTTAACCACTAGTGGTAGTTGGTTTAGTCACTAAGTCGTGTCCAACTCTTACAACCCCATGGACTGGGCATCTACCAGCCTCCTCTGTCCATGAGATTTTCCAGACAAGAATACTGGAGTGGGTAGCCTTTCCCTTCTCCAGGGGATCTTCCTGATCCAGGAATCGAACCAGGGTCTCCTGCACTGCAGGCGGCTTCTTTACCAACTGAGCTATGAGGAAAGAGGGAAATCCTTATCACTTTATATTTACAGGTTTGCTATAAAGGATACAACTCTGGAGTAGATGAAGAGATGGAAGAGATGCATAGGGCAAGATTGGAGAAGGGGCTCAAAGCCTCTCTGCTCTCTCTGGGCTCATCATCCTCCCCGCCCAGCACTCGATTCACCAATTCAGAAGCTCTCCAAGCCCAGTCCTTTCGAGATTTTTACCGCGGTTTCATTATGTATGTGTGATTGATTAAATCACAGGCCATTGGTGAATCTGGGGCTGAAAATCCCAACCCTCCAATCATGCCTCTTTCAGCAGCCAGCCCCTTTCTGGCAGCTCTCTAGGGATCCCCAACCACCAATCATCTCATTAGCATACAAAAGACACTCCTAACACTGGAGAGGGCTTCCCAGGTGGCTCAGTGGTAAAGAATCCGCCTGCACTGCAGGAGACCCAGGTTTGATCCCTGGGTCGGGAAGATCCCCTGGAGAAGGAAATGACAACCCACTCCAGTACTCTTGCCTGGGAAATCCCATGGGCCGAGGAGCCTGCTGGGCTACAGTCCACGGGGTCACAGAGAGTCAGACACAACCTGAAGACTAAACCCCCACCTCCAGTACTCAGAGATGCCGATGGTTTTAGGAGGCTGTGTGGAAGGGACCCTCACCTCTGACATCAGAAGCCCAAGGTGACAGAGCTGTGCGCTCACTCCGGGTCTGTCCTACCCACCCCCTCCCCGGCCCCGCCCCGCTCCCCCACCGCAGCTCTGCTGTGTCTCTAGACCCCTCTAGAAGCAGCGTCCACCTTGGGCCAGCTCGCAGGAGGTCACACAGCTCTTACAGTAAACTGGGCTGCGCTGGACACCTGGAAGGCAAAACAGTCTCCTGCTTGAACAAAATCCCCAAGTTCCCCCAAATTATCTTTTACCATCAAACCCACAAGCAGAATTAGATATTATAAAAACTAGAATTTTCTGGCTGGCTTCCTCTTTATAACAGTTTTTTCTCCTTATAGCTAAAGCATCTATGAAGTTTGGAGAAAGGTTGCTATTGAAAGTCTTAAAGTAATACAGTTCAAAGGTCATCCCACTCTTCAGTGCATCCCTTAAACCCCAGGGAAGCAGGGTCCCTGCCTCAGGCCCTGTGCTTCAGGGACCACTGCACCCCACCATACCCTGCATTTGGGATACCTTCTTGGGGACTTCCCAAGCCCCTGCCAGTGCCTGGAACCAGCTGTTCCACGTGGGTAGGGCATCCTAAGCATTCACAAGGTCTGCATGAGTGCTGGCTTGAAATGCCCCTGGTCCCCACTCTTGTGGGGCCATCTGATCCATTTCCTTTGGGGCACAAGGTTAGCCAGATGTCACAAAGAGCTCCAGGACCCATACCTATAGGGCCCAGCCAGTTTCCAGAAGAGCTTCCTGGTGAGCAGATTGCTCCTAATGGCCAGCACAGGATTTTCATTTTTGTGGGATCGTATGGGATTGGGCCGACAGAACAGGGCTGAAATATTGATTTGCGTATGCACATGCTCAGCTGCTTCAGTTGTGTTTGACTCTTTGCAACCCCATGGACCATAGCCTGCCAGGCTCCTCTGTCCATGGGATTTTCCCAGGGAGAATACTGGCGTGAGCTGCCACGCCTTCCTCCAGGGGATCTTCCCCACCCAAGGAACAAACCCTCGTCTCCTGCATTGCAGGCAGGTTCTTTACCGCTGAGCCACCGGAGAAACCCATGAAATGTTGATTTGAGTATGACTCAAATCGCTTATAAATACAAGAGTCCCACAAGAAATATTTTCCAGGAACAACCCCCCTACACACTCACCCTAGCAGCAACTCTGCCCCCTCACGACTTTTGCTGTGCCTGTATATTCCTGGCTCTAATTCACTCACTTTCTGAAGACCTCACGCCCCCTTTCCTGAATGGGACCCAGAATCATCTGAAGCAGAAAACAAAATAAAAACCTATATAGATAAAACTATGTGACCGTTTAAAAAATTAGTCTGTTCTACGTTTATGTGAGCTACGCTTGGTAAACAAAGTCAGCCTGTGCCTGAGTTTCCCCAGATGTAAAATGAAGATAAGAATAGTCCCCATTTCACAGACAGAGCTTAATACATGTTAACTATTAATACATCTACTAGTTAAAAGGTTGGGAAACTAATAGTCAAAGCTGGGCTTCAATTCCCCAATATCTGGCAGGAAGCATTCAGAGCTTTGATGATAGGTCTTTAAGATAGCTAACCAACTAGTTAACTAGTTAAAGCCACAATCTTGAACTTATCCAACTTTCAAATCCTGAAACGAAAGGGAAACACAGTCTGGGGCATGCGGCCTCCCCTCCGCAGGGAGACTCTGCACCTTCTGCTGATGTTCCTCGCTCCCTGCAGCGGAGGGGTGCATACATCTGCGCTGAGGAGGAGACGTGCAACACCAGCTTATAACACACAGGAGATTAAGAAGGAACAGGGCTTCCAGGAGAAAGCACAACGCTGACTCCTACACAACCTTTTCAGGTTCACAGAAGGGAAGGAAACAGATTTCCTGGCAAGAGCAGGTTGACTATGAAATAACCCTGTGATGGAGGCACAGACCACAGGCATCATTAAGAAATGAAAGCAGAGTAGTTTCTCTTGTTGGGGAGCCCTGGAGGCTACGATGAACTGGACCAAGCTTCTTCCAAAGAGGGCTTCCCACTCTAATCTATCTCTGCTTCCACTCTCCCAGGAAAATTCAGAAGTCCAGCTCGGTAAATGGCTTCAGTTCAGTTGCTCAGTTGTGTCCGACTCTTTGCAACCCCATGAACCGCAGTATGCCAGGCCTCCTTGTCCATCACCAACTCCCAGAGTCCACCCAAACCCATGTCCATCGAGTCCATGATGCCATCCAACCATCTCATCCTCTGTCGTCCCCTTCTCCTCCTGCCCTCAATCTTTCCCAGCATCAGGGTCTTTTCCAATGAGTCGGCTCTTCGCATGAGATGGCCAAAGTATTGGAGTTTCAGCTTCAACATCAGTCCTTCCAATGAACACCCAGGATTGATCTCTCCTTTAGGATGGACTGGTTGGATTTCCTTGCAGTCCAAGGGACTCTCAAGAGTCTTCTCCGACACCACAGTTCAAAAGCATCAATTCTTCGGCGCTCAGCTTTCATTATAGTCCAACTCTCACATCCATACATGACCACTGGAAAAACCATAGCCTTGACTAGACGGACCTTTGTTGGCAAAGTAATGTCTCTGCTTTTGAATATGCTGTCTAGGCAAATGGCTTAATACAGAGTTATCTCCAAAGAGATGGAAACCCTTGCTTCACTGCAGGATTTTGGGGAATTCTTGGTTTATTAGAGATTTTAAACTCAAATTCTGCACTGGGACTTCCCTGGTGGTCCAGTGGCTAAGAATCTGCCTGCCAAGAGAGGGTGGGACGAATTGAGAGAGCAGGGTTGAAATGCACATATTACCATATGTAAAACAGATGGCTGGTGGGAAGCTGCTCTACAACGCAGGAACTCAACCTGGTGCTCCCCCGCAACCTAGAGGAGCAGAATGGGGTGGGAGGTAGGTTCAGGAGGGAGGGAACCCTCGTATAACTCTGACTGACTCACGTTAATATATGGCAGAGACCAGCCCAACATTGTAAAGTAATTATCCTCCAATTAAAAATAAATGGGCTTCCCTGGCAGCTCAGACAGGAAAGAATCTGCCTGCAGTGCAGGAGACTCAGGTTTGATCCCTAGGTCAGGAAGATCCTTGAAGAAGGGAATGAAAAACCACTCCAGTATTCTTGCCTGGAGCACTCCATGCACAGAGGAGCCTGGCAGGCTACAGTCCACGGGGTCACAAAGAGTCAGACACAAGTAAGCAACTAACACACACATACCCACACTCACACATTTTTAAAAACAATCTACCTGCCAGTGCAGAGGGCACAGGTTCAATCCCTGGTCTGGAAGACTCCACATGCCTCGGGACAACTAAACTGGCGCGCCACAGCTACGGAAACCTGCATGCCTTAGAGCCCATGCTCTGCAGCAAGAGAAGCCACTGCAATGGGAAGCCCATGGGCCAGAATCAGACAGCAGCCCCCACTCACCGCTGCACGAGAAAGGCCGCGTGCAGCAACCTAGTACCGGCACAGCCAAAAAATAAAATTCTGCATTGAACTCCAGATACAAAATACGGTGATACTCGGATCTTAGCTTTTTTTAAAGTGCGGGTCAGAGGGAGGAGCTGAGGGTTTTCTATGAGCTGCTGATGAAACACTCCAGATCACAAGGCTGCTGGTTTTCACTGGTTCTCAAAAAGTCAGGGCTGCCATGGAGATCTGATCGCGAGCTCTCTGCAATTAATGCCTTCAGGACGGTTCTTGAGGAAAAGCATTCGTAGGACCATCTTGGCACCGGATTTCACATACACCCTCACATACCTGCTCCAGATTCACGCACCTGCCTGTGTGACTTCTTCACTCTGATAATCAGGAGGCATCTCTAGCTCCACACACCCCCAAACTTCCTAATTTCCAATCTCCTGTCTCCACTGCTTAGCCCCAACCCTCTAGCACACCCTGTTTTATGACACCACCATCGAAGCAGCTGGGAGTAGCCCTGGATCTCTCACTCCCTGGGCTTCCACACATCAGCAGGTTCTGGTGGCTGGCTCCATCTCTAGAATCGCAGCTCTGCCTTGGGCCCCTGGGCCACCTTTGCCCTTACCCTGGCTCATGCCTGCCCTCCCTGTCTGCACAGTGGCTTCCCTTTGCATTTGTTTTTTTCCCCAAATTTATGAAGGCATGATCGACAGTGTGTAGTTAAGACATACGACATGGTATCTTGATATGTTAAAACCTGTGAAACTGGAGGAGGTTAAGATAGCAGAGTGGAAGGAGGCGCAGGCAATCGTCTCCTGACAGAGCACCAAAATCGCAACGAGCTGTTGAACAAACATCGGCAGGGACACTGGAACCCACCAAAGAAAGATACCTCATGTCCAAGGACAAAGCGGAAGCCAGGAGGGGAACAATTATAACAAAATCAAATCCTATACCTGCTGGGTGGGCAACTCACAGACTAGAGAACAGTAATACCAGAGAAGTTCTGGCACTGCCGTGAGGATTCCAGCCCCACATCAGGCTCCCCAGCCTGGGGACCAGCCAGGGAACCGGGAATCCCCAGGGAATCTGACTGGGGGCCTGCGGGATTTGATTGCAGAGCTTCCATGGGACTAGAGGAAACAGGCTCTTGGAGGGCACAAACAGGGTCTTGTGCACATGAGGACCCAGGGGAGAGGAGCAGCGACCCCACAGGAGACTGAGCCAGACCTACCTGGGAGTGTCTGAGGGTCTCCTGCAGAAGGGTGGGCCGGCAGTGGCCCACCACAGTGAGGGGGACACTGGCGGTGGCACTGTGGGAGATGCATCTCAGCACATGCCCTCTTGGAGGTACCGATAGCCCTACTATCGAAGCCGATAGACTCCAGGACTGGGTTGCCTCAGGCCAAACAGGGAGGGAACACAGCCTCCACCATCAGCAGGACTAAATTCAAGTTTTACTGAGCATGGCCTGCCCACCACAGCAAGACCCAGCTTTCCCCACAGCCAATCCCTACCATCAGGAAGCTTGCACAAGCCTCTTATCCTCATCCACCAAAGATCAGACAGAAGGAATAAGAACTACAATCCCATCAGCCTCCAGAACTAACACCAATGAAAAGAAACAGGATTATGTCCCAGATGAAGGAACAAGATAAATGCCCAGACAAACAACTAAATGAAGTGGAGATAGGCAACCTCCCAGAAAAAGAATTCAGAATAATGATCGTGGGGATGACCCAGGATCTCGGCGAAAAGAATGGAGGCAACGTCAGAAAAAGGGTTCAGAATAATGACAGTGAAAATAAATCAGGATCTCAGAGAAAGAACGAAGGCAAAGACTGAGAAGATGCAAGAAATGTTTACCAAGGACCTAGAAGAACTAAAGAAAAAACAGACAGAGGTGAACAATACACAAGAAGAATGGGGAAGTCACCCGGAGGACAGAGCACAATGAATCTGGTAAAGTTGCAGCTTCCAAAGTTAATACACAGAAGCTGCACTCAATGTGCCAGCAAATTTGGAAAACTCAGCAGTGGCCACAGGACTGGAAAAGGGCAGTTTTCATTCCAATCCCAAACAAAGGCAATGCCAAAGAATGCTCAAACTACCGCACAATTGCACTCATCTCACATGCTAGTAATGTTCAAAATTCTCCAAGCCAGGCTTCAGCAATATGTGAACCATGAACTTCCAGATGTTCAAGCTGGTTTTAGAAAAGGCAGAGGAACCAGAGGTCAAATTGCCAACATCCGCTGGATCATCAAAAAAGTAAGAGTTCCAAAAAAACATCTATTTCTGCTTTATTGACTGCCAAAGCCTCTGACTGTGTGGATCACAATGAACTGTGGGAAATTCACAAAGAGATGGGAATACCAGACCACTTGACCTGCCTCTTGAGAACCTGTATGCAGGTCAGGAAGCAACAGTTAGAACTGGACATGGAACAACAGACTGGTGCCAAATAGGAAAAGGAGTATGTCAAGGCTGTATATTGTCACCCTGCTTATTTAACTTATATGCAGAGTACATCATGAGAAATGCTGGGCTGGAAGAAACACAAGCTGGAATCAAGATTGCCGGGAGAAATATCAATAACCTCAGATATGCAGATGACACCACCCTTATGGCAGAAAATGAAAAAGAACTAAAGAGCCTCTTAATGAAAGTGAAAGAGGAGTGTGAAACAGTTGGCTTAAAGCTCAACATTCAGAAAACTATAAGATCATGGCATCTGGTCCCATCACTTCATGGGAACTAGATGGGGAAACAGTGGAAACAGTGGCTGACTTTATTTTTTGGGGCTCCAAAATCACTGCAGATGGTGATTGTAGCCATGAAATTAAAAGACACTTACTCCTTAGAAGGAAAGTTATGACCAACCTAGAAAGCATATTAAAAAGGAGAGACATTACTTTGCCAACAAAGGTCTGTCTAGTCAAGGCTATGGTTTTCGCAGTGGTCATGTATGGATGTGAGAGTTGGACTGTGAAGAAAGCTGAGCACTGAAGAATTGATGCTTTTGAACTGTGGTGTTGGAGAAGACTCTTGAGAGTCCCTTGGACTGCAAGGAGATCCAACCAGTCCATCCTAAAGGAGATCAATCCTGGGTGTTCACTGGAAGGACTGATGTTGAAGCTGAAACTCCAATACTTCGGCCACCTCATGCGAAGAGTTGACTCATTGGAAAAGACCCTGATGCTGGGAAAGATTGAGGGCAGGAGGAGAAGGGGACGACAGAGGATGAGATGGTTGGATGGCATCATGGACTCAATGGACATGGGTTTGGGTGGACTCTGGGAGTTGGTGATGGACAGGGAGGCCTGGCGTGCTGCGGTTCACAGGGTTGCAAAGAGTCAGACACGACTGAGCAACTGAACTGGACACGGAAGTTTAATGTATTTCTATACGCTAACAGTGAAAGATCAGAAAGAGAAATTCAAGATGCAATTCCATTTACCATTGCATCAAAAAAAAAAAAAACAAAAAAACCCTAGGAATAGACCTACCTATGGAGACAAAAGACCTGTACTCCAAAAACTATAAGATGCTGATGAAAGAAACTGAAGAAGACAAACAGATGGAAAGATACACCGTGTTTGTAGATTGAAAGAATCAATATTGTCAAAATGGCTGTGCTACCCAGGTAATCCACAGATTCAGTGCAATCCCTATCAAATTACCAATAGCATTTTTCACAGGATTAGAACAAAAAAACCTCAAAATTTGTATGAAGACATAAAAGACCCCAAATAGCCAAAGGAATCTTGAAAAAGAAAGAAAAAAAAAAAAAAAAGGAGCTGGAAGAATCAGGCCCCCAGACTATACTACAAATCTATAGTCATCAAAACAGTATGGTGATGGCACAAAAAGAGAAATATAGACCAATGGAATAGGATAGAAAGCCCAGAAATAAGCCCACGAACCTAGTCAGTTAACCTATAACAAAGGAGACAAGACTACACAGTGTTCGAAAGACGGCCTCTTTAACAAACGCTGCTGGGAAAACTAGACAGCCACGAGTGAAAAAAATGAAATTAGCTCATTCCTTAACTCCCTACACAAAAGCAAGCTCAAATTGGGTTAACGACCTAAATGTTAGACTGGACACTGTAAAACTCTTAGAGGAAAACATAGGCAGAGTACTCTCTGACGTAAATCACAGCAACATCATTTTTAACCCATCTCCCAGAATAATGGAAATAAAAGCAAAAACTAACAAACGGGACCTACTTACAAGCTTTTGCACAGCAAAGGAAACCATAAATAAAAACATAACCTAAAGATTGGGAGAAAATATCTGCAAATGTGATGTGACTGATAAGGGATTAGTCTCCAAAATTTACAAACAGTTTATGACACTTAATAGCATCAAAACAAACAACCCACTCAAAGAAACGGCAGAAGAGCAAACAGACGCATCTCTAAATAGGACATACAGATGGCGAATGGGCACACAGGGAGACGCCCCCAAGTCACTGATCACAGGAATGCGACTCACAACTGCAAGGAGATCACACACCAGTCAGAGTGGCCATCATTGGAACATCCACAAACAGTACATCCTGGAGAGGGCGTGGAGACAAGGGAACCCTCCTGTATGTGGGTGGGACTGTCAACTGGTACACCCACTATGCAGAACAGTATGGAGGCTCCGTTCAGTTCAGTCGCTCAGTCGTGTCCGACTCTTTGCGACCCCATGAATGGCAGCACGCCAGGCCTCCATGTCCATCACCAGCTCCCGGAGTTCACTCAGACTCACGTCCATCGAGTCAGTGATGCCTTCCAGCCATCTCATCCTCTGTCGTCCCCTTCTCCTACTGCCCCCAATCCCTCCCAGCATCGGAGTCTTTTCCAATAAGTCAACTCTTCACATGAGGTGGCAAAGTACTGGAGTTTCAGCTTTAGCATCATTCCTTCCAAAGAAATCCCAGGGTTGATCTCCTTCAGAATGGACTGGTTGGACCTCCTTGCAGTCCAAGGGACTCTCAAGAGTCTTCTCCAACACCACAGTTCAAAAGCATCAATTCTTCAGTGCTCAGCTTTCTTCACAGTCCAACTCTCACATCCATACATGACTACTGGAAAAACCATAGCCTTGACTAGACGGACCTTAGTCGGCAAAGTAATGTCTCTGCTTTTGAATATGCTATCTAGGTTGGTCATAACTTTTCTTCCAAGGAGTAAGCGTCTTTTAATTTCATGGCTGCAGTCACCACCTGCAGTGATTTTGGAGCCCCCCAAAAATAAAGCCTGACACTGTTTCCACTGTTTCCCCATCTAGTTCCCATGAAGTGATGGGACCGGATGCCATGATCTTTGTTTTCTGAATGTTGAGCTTTAAGCCAACTTTTTCACTCTCCTCTTTCACCTTCATCAAGAGACTTTTTAGTTCCTCTTCACTTTCTGCCATAAGGGTGGTGTCATCTGCATATCTGAGGTTATTGATAACAAAAGCCTATTGTAGAGCACATGGACTCTGCTTGATGTTATGGGCCAGCCTGAACTGGAGGGGGTTTGGAGAAGAATGGATGCGTGTGTATGCGTGGCTGAGTCCCTTCACTGTTCACCCGAAACCATCATAACATTGTTAATCAGCTATGCCTCAATACAAGATGCTTTTGGTGTTAAAAAAAATAATAAAAATAAAATTAAAAAAACTATGAAACTGGAGGACATTGTGCTGATGAAATAAGACAAACTCAGAGACACAAACACTGCATGGTTTTACTTACATATGGAATCTAGGGAAGAAAAGAAAGTCAAAATCTTAGAAACAGAAAAAGTGGTTTCCAGGGGTGAGGGAAATAGTGAGGGGTTGGTAAAAGGGTACAAAACTTCAGCTGTAAGATAAATAAGTTCGGAGGATCTAATGTAAAACACAGTGACTGGGGTTGATGCTGAGTGCATGTGCGCTCAGGCCTGTCTGCCTCTGCAACCCCACGGACTGTAGCCCACCAGGCTCCTCTGTCCATGGAATTTTTCAGGCAAGAATAGGGGAGCAGGCTGCCATTTCCTACTACAGGGTATCTTCCCAACCCAGGGATCGAACCCAAGTCTCCTTCGTCTCCTGCACTGGCAGGCGTATTCTTTACCACTAAGTCACCTGGGAAGCCCCCAGAGCATATCGCCACTGTATCATTGAAATAAGCTAACAGTACAGCATTCAAAACAAGCAGTAGTCAGGACTTCCTGAGTGGCCCAATGGTAAAGAATCTGCCTCTTAATGCAGGGGACATGGGTTTGATCCCTGGGCCAGGAAGATCCCACATGCCTCAGAGAAACTAAGTCCAAGAATTGCAGCTACTGATGCCTGAGCACCTAGAGCTGTGCTCTGTAACGAGAGAAGGCGGACACTGTGCCTGCAGAGTAGTCCCTGCTTGTTGCAGTGAGAGAAAACCACATGCGGCCAGAAGGACCCAGAGTGCAGCCAAAAATAAAGAAAAGTAATGGATAAAGAACAGGAATGGATGTGTGATTTAATGCGGGATCCTTTCACAGTCTTTATCATCTCATCATGATGTGCACTTTAAATATTTTACAGTTTCACTTGTCACACCTCGGTAAAGCTGAAGACGACATCAGTGTTCCGTGGGAGAATGACTGTAGAAGGCTCCTCCACTGCCGTCTCGCTGGTATCACTTTTTAAATTTCAAAGTAACAGGCAGCTCAGTCACTTAGGTCTGAGAGGCTTAGCAGCCACCAGTCACAGGACCAAGACCTTCCCTTCCCGCTTAGAATGATCTGGAATTCTGTCAAGAGTTTCGACAACCTTCCCTGCTCACCACCTCACCAGACTCGCCTCCAGCCACACCGTCAGCCTGAACCCATCTCACCTCTGTCTCGGCTTTGCCAAGAGCCGAAACACTCTGACCCCGAGGTTCATGGACTTGCTCGCCCTCACCTCTCGGGGTCCTCAATCAAACATCTCACCCTCAAAAGCCTTCCCTGACCTCACAGAATATGGGGTCTACCCCTCCCTGACTGCCCCCCCAACACACCCAGCACAACAGATGCAGAATGGGACTGGAGTTGACACTGAGTGCGTGTTTGCTGTGTCGTCTGACTCTCTGCAACCCCGTGGACTGTTCCAGCTATTGGCTTGTTTACCGTCTGCCTCCCACACCTGTAAATTCCATGTGCGCCAGGACAGTCTGTTCTGGCTCAGTGCCACATGCCCAGACCCTGCCCTCAGGAGGCCCTCCGGAAGTGTGTGCAGAATGAACAAACACGTCCACGTTTCACACACGCAAGTGACACTAGGAACAATGGGTTCATCCGGAATGCATGGAAAATTCATCATTTCCTAATATTTAACACATTTAAAAAAGCCAAACATCTGACTCAAGAGAGACCTTTCTCCTGTCCCGCATGTCTCACTTGATTCACTTCTAATTACACATCCGTGGATGATTCCAGGCTGGCTCCTAGAGTGAGCCAGCTCCCTTTGCTGCAGACGGCAGTAAAAACCATCTTCCTTGGAACCCACGCCCGCCAGGCTCTTATCTGCCTTCTGGCACCCTGCCAGTCACCCGTGGCCCTGCCGCTGGTAAAAAAAAAAAGCTGGCTGCTTCGGCTCCACGGCTCCCTGGGGACGGGGAAGAGCGGGGCGGCCGGCCAGCTGCCGTTTACACGCCGAACGCGAACGCGACGCGTGGCCGCCCCGGGGAGTCTGTCTGACAAGGTGAAGCTGGCGGGCGAGGCGCTCCTGCCCCGCCAGTCGTCCTGTTGACGCGCTTGGCCGCCGCTCGCCTCCACGGGTCCCGCGCAGACACAGCTGCGGCCGCCGCTCCCGCACCACGCTCTGCAGCCGCTCTCCAGACGGCGCGGGGCGGGCCAGGGCACCGCGCTCTGCAGCCGCTCTCCAGACGGCGCGGGGCGGGCCAGGGCACCGCGCTCTGCAGCCGCTCTCCAGACGGCGCGGGGCGGGCCAGGGCACCGCGCTCTGCAGCCGCTCTCCAGACGGCGCGGGGCGGGCCAGGGCACCGCGCTCTGCAGCCGCTCTCCAGACGGCGCGGGGCGGGCCAGGGCACCGCGTGGCGCCGGCCTCCCGCCCCGCGGAGGGCCCTGCCGACCTCTGCACCGCGGGCGCCTCGGCTGCTGCGAAGGCCCCGGCGCCCGGGGCGGGTCTGCGCCCCTCTGAGCGCCACGCAGCCGGGCACCCTCAGCCTCACCCTCGGCGCGGACGTCCGTCCTCAGCCCTCCCGACGTCAGGCCCTCGAGCCGCCCCGCGTCTCGCGCTCCTGCGCCCACCCCGGCTGCGGAGGCCCGGCCGCGGCTTCTCTGCTCCCCACGCCTCATGGCCCACGGTCCACAAAACCCCACACGGGCAGCCCTTCCCGCCCGACTGCCTGGTGTTTCTGCCCCGAAACCCACCCGCCTCCCAAAGCCCCGCTTCCCTCACAGACGGCCATGGTACACGACCCCAAACGCAGTGGCTTAAAGTGACTCAAATTCGCTACCTTCCGGCTCTGGAGGTCAGCGGTCCAAAATGGTGTCACTGAGCGCAGCTCGAGGTGCCCGGGGGCCGTGTCCCTGCTGCGGCCTCGTGGGGAGGGCCGGCTTCCCGGCCTGCGGGCCTGCCGCCGTGCGGGAGCCAGCAGCCGCCATCTGAGAGCCGCCCCGCCCGGCCGCCCTCCCTGGGGCTGCGTCCCCGGCCTCCCTTTTATAAGGACGCTGGTGGCTACATTGGGCTCACCTGGACAACCCACGTTAGTCATTCCACCCCGAGATTAGCGGTCACACCTGCAGGTCCCCCCCTGCCGTGTAGGGTAACGTGCACAAGCGCCATGGCGTCAGTGGACCTCTGTGGGGAGCCGTGGTCCTGCCCTCCACGCCCCTCAGAGGGGCTGCCTGTCTCCCAGCACCCTTATATCACTGGGCTCCAGGGTAGGGGGCTTCTTTACTTTTTTTTTTTTTGCCACTTCAAGACTGTTCTCCACCCAGCCACTGTCCTCATTTCTCAGCAACTGTAGGTCCTGAGTCTGGGCTCTTTATTCTGATGTACCCCGTCTTAATTTTCAGCAATTTCATCTCCCTCAAACGGTGCTCTCGCCTTCCTGACCTCTCAGTTTCTGCAGTTCTTCTGGCCCTGTGACACTGTCCTCCTCCGTGGGCCGTTCTTCCCTAGAGCCCTGGTTCTGAAACCTGCGTGCTCGTCAGAAAGCTGGGGGTCGGGGCTGGGGAGAACATAGATTGCTGGCTCCACCCCCAGAGATTCTGACCCAGCCCGTCTCGGGTGGGGCCCGACCAGGCCCAGGTGATGCCCAGTCCCGGAACCGTGGCCCTTAGCCCTCGGAATGCTAATAACCGTAGCCCAGCCTCCCACCGACGCTGTCTCAGGCACCCCCCTTTTCACCCTGTCCTCTCTAGCTCCGACTCCAGTAACCCCACATCCCACCTGCCACCCACGCTCCTTTGCCTTTCGACCTTTTTTCTCACTTTTGCCTTTCCCTTGACGTGCTCCCTCCTCCCCCTCCCCAGCTTAAACCCCACAGACCAGCATTGCCCACCCGCCCAAGCTGGTTAAATCCGACGCTCCGTTTCCGCCATGCGCACAAACGTGGCCGCAGGAAAACATAAGGCGCTGCAGACCTGACCGTCACTGCCTGGACGCCAGAGCCCTCTTCTCCTGTCCTCCTCTCTAGGCCCTTCCACATGCCCTCTCTCTCCCTGAACTCCCAGCGCCTCCTCCGGCCACCCTCCCTCTCTCCTCCCAGCCTCTCTTCCTCTCTGGGGAGGAACGTGGAAGCAGCCGGAAGGAGCTACCATGAACTCTTACCGCCACAGCTGCCCCACCAGCACCAGGGCGCCTGTGCTTGCCTGGCTTTGCCTCGTGATACTTCAAAAACCACCCTGTTCCTTTCTTGGATGCCCCCCACCTCCATTCCCTCCCACCTTCTCACGACATCACCCAGCCTCCTTCTCTACTAGACAGTTCTGATCAGAATACAAGCACGCAGCTGCTTCTCCTGTCTCAAACATAATTGTGAATCCTACAGTTCCCCCTTGAGCGATTGCCTTATTTCTGTTTTCCTTTACAGCGAAACTCTTTGAAACACTGTGTGTCCACCTTCTCCCATGCCTCTCCCCTCCCATTCTCTCTTGAACTCACTCCCATCAGCTTCAATGCCCAGTGATGCTACCCTGCCACAGTCATCAGTGGCCCCAGATCATTATTAAATCAGCGGTCAATAGTCCACCGTCATTTTGCTGGAACGGTCAGCAGCAACAGTGGGTTAAGCCTTCCTACTTTCCTGACACGCTTCCTTCACTGGCCCTAGGCCCCCGAGTCACTTCTTTTCCACTGGCCTCTCCTCACCATCTATCGCTTCTTCCCAACACTGGGATACCCTCAGGCTCAGCTCTTGGACTTTTTTTCCATCTGCCCTGGCTTCCTTGGTGACCACATCCAATCACTTAAATACTATCTACGTGCCCATGAGGCCCATGTTTATATCACCTGCCTGGATCTTACCCCTGAATTCCAGACTCAATTTTCCACCAGCCTATTTGACAAACTCCATTCGGAACTCAAGATGGCATCTGGCCTCGGACAGTGAGGAACCGAGGCCCTCAGTCCACAGCCCAGGGAGAACCGAGTCCTGCCAACAGCCGCTGATTTTGCCCGGAAGGGGATCCCAGCCTGTCAGGCCTTCAGCAGCCTCTCTGCTGCCTCCTTGATCTCAGCCCCATGAGTAACCCTGAGCAGAGGCCCCAGTTAAGCTGCTCCTGGCTTCCCAACTCAGAGGGACTGTGAGATAATGAATGTGTTCTTTGCAGCTGCTGTTTCGAGGTAATCTGTTACACAGCTACAAGCGATTAACTATCAAAGAGAGGTCAAGTAACCAGCCCGAGGTCATACACCTTGTTGGGAGGGAGTCAGGATCCAAGCCCAGTCTATCCCCTACCTCAGTGGTCCCCAACCTTTTCAGTCAACTCATTAGAAAAGACTCTGAGGCTGGGATAGATCGAGGGCAGGAGAAGGGGATGACAGAGGATGAGATGGTTGGATGGCATCACTGACTCAATGGATATGAGTTTGAGCAAACTCCAGGAGTCAGTGAAGGACAGAGAAGCCTGGCGTGCTGCAGTCTATGGGGTTGCAAAAGAGTTGGATGTGACTTAGCGACTGAACAACAACCTTTTCGGCACCAGAGACCAATTTCATGGAAGACCATTTTTCCACAGAAAAATGGGATTTGGAGGGATGGTTTCAGGATGATTCAAGCGCATTATATTTATTGTTCACTTTGTTTCTAACCTAATGCCGCTGCTGATCTGACAGGAGGTACGGTCCTCGGTCCGGAGGCTGGGGACACCCACCCTAGATCTTGTGTTTTTAAATTTAAAAACAGGGACTTCCCTGGTGGTCCAGGGGTTGGGAATGTGCCTTCCAATGCAGAGGGTGTGGGTTCAATCCCTGGTCAGGGAGCTCAGATCCCACATGCCTTGTGGCCCCTAAAAACCAACGCAGAAAACAGCAGCATTGTAATAAATTCAGTGAAGACTTTAAAAAGGGCCCACATCCAAAAAAAAGCTTTCCAAAAATGAACTTCAAAGCATACCACATCTCAGAACATTCCCCATCTTGAGTTACAATGGACGTTTCCGCCAGCACCTCTGCCAAGCGGAAGGCCACCTGTGAGCACCGTCCCAACAGGTGGACGGGTCTCAACATCGGCCTCCTTACTGGTCTTCATGCTTTTCCTACCCACTCACTCAGCTGGCAGACATTGGTTCTGAGGCACCAAATGGATCACATCACTCATAGATTTAAAGCCCCATAACGACCCATCCAGGGGGTCTTCAGGCTGCCGTCCATCCTGCCCAGAGCTGGTGCCTATATGTTCACTGCACACCCCTCCTGCTCGCGACCTCCTTGCGCTGGGTCCTTCCTCCCAGGCGGCCGCCCACCCCTACATGGGGATTCTTGGGGAGCCTCCTCCCGCCCACTCAACACCTGGTCAACCACTCCCCCTTATCCTCATGCCCCCCCTCTCCTGGGTCCCGAGCATCAGCATTTAAACTAGCTGGGTGTCCCCTGTCTACATAAACCAGAAATAAAGACGGAGAAAGTCGTCACCCCCAACGCCCCCTTCCAGCCCCTGACCTGGCTCTCTCCGCACACCCTGGCCGAGGAAAGAGCTGTTCACGCATCTTGTCCCCGCATCCTCTCTTCCTGCTCACCCTCCGTTGCCACCCTTGGCAGCCTCTGCCCCCAGCACGCTGCCGAAACCAAGGCCACTGGGGCCCTCCTCCAGTGGAACCAAATGGGTCCTTCTGGAGCCTTCCCTTCCTGGGCTTCTCTGCAGCATCCACACTCTTGACTGCTCTCCACCATGTGAACATGCTCCTTCACTCTTGGTTTTCTGGACATCTGTGCACCTGTCTCCCTGCTTCTGCCCATTGGCTCCTCGTCCTCCACAGCCCAAACGGAGGCCCCCCAGGCATCAGCCCCCAGGCCCTCTTGTCGTCTCCTCCACGGGGACCCCGTTGCTTTGACTCCCATCCTGGGATGAACAAAGGCTGTGTCCATTAGCTCCAGTTCAGACTCTTCTTCTTCACCCACTGACACCCCAAGTAGACAGACCTGGGGCCTGTCACTCCTCCACAGCCCTGAAAACGCCGTCCTCCTCCTATAAACCCCTCTCTGAAGACGACATCACTATCAGCTCCACTGTCAGACCCGGAACCCCAGCCTTCAGTCTGCATGCCTCCCCCTCCCCAGTCCCATACGGTGAACGGAGTGCCCCTCTGGCACCCCCATCTCCACACCCCACTGCCTTGGTTTTGGTCTAGTGCCTATTAAGTGGCCCCTCCCTGACTGTCCTTTCTCCCCCACGAGAAGGTCAGCTTCCTGAGGGCAGGGCCCCATCCGTCCAGCAGCTGTGCCTGTAGCTCTGAGAAGGACCAGGCGGGTGGCAGGCACTCCAGTGTATGAGGGATAAACAGACAGTGCACAGTCAGTTTTCTCTGGGATCTGTGGCTGCAACCCGCCTTCTGAGATGCTCTTCCACTGCAACCAGCACAGGCTGAGAGGGCTAGGGGGTGTTCCGAGGGACACAGACTTCCTCTTGCACTTGACTCAACCAGAACCCCAGGTCAGAACTAAGTTGCTCCTCTGGTGTCCAGCCTGTAGCAAAGGAGAGGGAACCCATGGCGGCAGGAGGCATGCAGGGCCAGGAAAGCAGGCATCCGGAGTGAGGTCAGCTGAACAGCAGTCCCCAGAGAGGTCCACATCCTGATTCCTGGGACCTGGGACTATGTCACCTTACAAGGCAAAGGGGACTTTGCGACTGCGGTGATGTTAAGAATCTGGGGGTCGGGAGATTGTTCTGGATGATCTAGGTATACCCACTGCCGTCACAGAGCCCTTTATAGGAGGGAGGCGGGAAGGTCGGAGAAGGGGCTGCAGTGGCAGAAGCAGAAGTCCGAGTGACGAGAGCCGAGGAGCACAGGAAGCTTCTAGAGACTGGGGAAGGCAGGCAGATTCTCCCAGATTCTGCTCCGGAGCCTCCGAAAGGAACAGCCCGGCTGACATCTTTCCTTTAGGGCTCCTGACCTCCAGAAATGATTCTGCTCTGGAGCCTCCGAAAGGAACAGCCCGGCTGACATCTTTCCTTTAGGGCTCCTGACCTCCAGAAATGATTCTGCTCCGGAGCCTCCAAAAGGAACAGCCCGGCTGACATCTTTCCTGTAGGGCTCCTGACCTCCAGAAATGTAAGATAGTTAATTTGTGCTGTAAGCCATTAAGTTTGTGGTGACTTGTGGCAACAATGGGAAACTTGTAAGAAATAGTAGCTCCTCTTCCCTACCAACCTGCCAGGTGGGCGCCAGCCACTCCAGTGGACTGAAAACTCAGGCTAAAATCCTGGCCCTCAGTGTAATGGTGTTAGGAGGTGCCTTTGGGAGTAATTAGGTCTTGAGGGTGGAGCCCTCATGAAGGGGATTAGTACCCATACAAAAGAGGCCCCAGAGAGCTCTCCTTCCACCCCATGAGGACACAGGGAGACGTGGGCAGTCTGCAGGCCACAAGAGGGCCCTCACCAGGACCTGCCCATGTTGGTATCCTGCTCTCAGACTCCCAGCCTCTGGAACTGTGAGAAATCAATTCCTATTGTTCACAAGCACCCCCGCCACTGTGGTACTTGGTTATAACAGCCCAAACAGATGGAGACAGTCATTCTCAGGATTCCGCCAAGAAGGCTCTCTTACCTACATTTTACTCATCAGGAATCAGAGGCCCCGAGAGGTGGCATGACTTTCCCAGGGCCGTGCGACTGGCTGCAACAGAGCCCAGCTGCACAGCCCCGGCTCTTTGACTCCGAAGCCCGCGTTCTCCCCTCTGAGCCGCACTGCTTCTCCAGCGCCCCTTCACCTCTTTGGGCTTCGATTTTCCTGTTTGTCTCATGAATCAATTTAATTAGATCAGCCCGTCCAACCAAACACAAACTTCATGAGCTGTTAGCAGATGTTCCATGGGGAAGAGACTGGGGGGAGCCGGTTTATGGTATGATATCTTTGGAAGTGCTGAATTGGAGTTAGAAAGCTTTTTTTGCTTTTCGCTGCAGGCCTTCTCAGAACCTCTCAGAGACAAAGAGTACCATGGCTGTTTAAAAGGTGGGCAGTGCCCACAGCATTTCCTACCTGGCTGACCCGTGGGGCCATGTGGAGCAGAACATGGCTCAGGACTAACTCTGAGGACACCTCATTATGGAATGCTGATGATCTGGACAGTCTTTTCATTTACAAAGGGCCTGGGTTCTATGAGCTTTCAATCTCCCCCTGTCCCCACCCCCAGCAGCGGTTTCAACTGATGCTAATACTACTAAGTTCTGCTCCGAGGAGGGAGACCCAGGTCGAGTCTGCCACTGAGCCCCCAGGGAAGCCTGGCTGTAGCCTGCCTCCTGGGATGCGTCCTTCCCCTTCTCTGAGTTTCCTGTCACTGCACCGACAAATTGCCACAATCGTATGCCTTCAAACAGCGGAGTGTTATCGCCTCACAGTTTGGGAGGTCAGAAGCCTGTGGGCCACAGTCAAGGTGCTGGCAGGGCTGTGTTCCTTCTGGAAGCTCAAGGATGTTCCCTGCCTTTTCCAGCTTCTGGGGGCCACCCACACTCCTTGGCTCATGCCCCTTCCTCCGGCTTCAGCACCAGCGGTGGCAGGCCTGCCTTCCTCGCCGCCACCCTCACCCACGTTTACCGGTTCTTGTGGCTCCACTGGACCCACCCGGGTCCCCCAGGCCAGTCTCCTGATCATGAGGTCAGCTGACTAGCAAGCTTAATTACAGCTGCAGCCTTAATGTCCCGCTCGAGGTGGCATCCATTCGGGTTCCAGATGGATGTCTTCAGGGACCGTTTCTGTGCTTCCCTCGCCTCCTCTGCTCAGCTCTGAACTTGGCACAGTAACAGCGCTGGGAAGCTGTGCCTGTGATGCTCTCACCACGGCCCTCGGAGCAGCAGGCGCCTGTCACCCCTCCTGACAGGAAAGCGAGGCTCAGAGGTGTGAAGTCACCTGCTGAGGCCGCCCAGCGGGAAAGCAGCCCAGCTGGGGCTCGTGGCCACGTCCACGTGTGTGCCTCAGGAGCCCAGGCTCTTGGCCACCATGGGGGGCGCCTGTCGCCCACCACGGGCCAGCTCCTCCCCCAGTGAGCGCTGCCACCGGCTTCGCTCAGGAGAGCGGACACAGCCCTAAGCTCCACGCGTCGCTCCACAGGCCCGTGAGCCCACTTCCCTGGCCCTCAGGGTTCTCCTCCCTGGGCCTCCCCCAGCTGGTGTGCAGAAACATCCAAAATGCAAAGACCCCACGCTGGCCTCACTGGGTGAGTCTGTATAAATGGTGGCCGCCCTTGAGGGGCAGGGGATGGTGATTCTTCTGACTGTAATATAAAGCCACAGACAGGGTGTCTTCCCTGGTGGTTCAGCGGCAAAGAATCCACCTGCCAATGCAGGAGACAGGGGTTCAGTCCCTGATCGGGGAAGATCCCACATGCAGGGGAGCAACCAAGCCGTGTGCCGCAGCTACCTATCCACAGCTACGGAGCCCACGAGCCCCAGAGCCCGCTCTGCGAACAAGAGCAGCCACCGAGATGAGAGGCCTGAACGCTGCCGCCACAGCGAGGGGAAAGCCCACGTGCAGCGATGAAGACCCAGCACAGCCAAGAACAGATAAACAAACAAAATAAAATAGTAAATGACTGGCTTGGAAAAACTGAACCATCGGTAAGAATTTTTCTCAAAAGCTGCACGCAACACTGGAAACCCAGCAACCAGGGATGTGAATGTGCCTGGTTCTGGTGAACCAGAACCTGGTGAGTGCCTGGGCCAGGTGCTTCTACTCGGGTCTGCTCACAGGATCCATCCAGAAGCGCCTGGAGACTTTGCTCAGTAGCTCCATCCTCACTGCGCATCCAGGGAAACCGAGGCCGGATAGCTGGGTGAGAGCTCCTACTCACCCACACATGTACTCAACGGTATCTACTGATGCTGAGGATGTGTTCTGGACAGAGCAGGGGAGAGCTCACATTCCAGCAGGAGATGGACAGTAAACCGTAGACACAGAAGGGATGGAGGTAAGTGACAAGAGTCACAGAAGAGGGAAGCGGTTGGTCAGGCCAGGAGGCTGGATAGGCAGGTGGGTGGGAGCTGGCAGGGTGGCTGGCAGCGTGACGGTGAGTCAGGGCGTGCCTGGCACCCCGCAAAGCCCGGATCACAGTCACCCCGTGGGCCAGGTGCGAGGCTCCAGGAGGACCCCCGCTGATGACCACACGGCGTGAAGTGGCAGAGTTAGGACCTGAGCCGGGTCTGTGTGCCCCATGCACGTACCTGCCCCCAGAGGGGACCACGAGGCCACGCCACGAGGGGGTGCTGCCATGCGGTTACATCAAAACACAGCCGGGGGCTGTCCTGGTTCCCCCGGCAACAGAGGACGAGGACGAGGTGCCCCCTAAGATGGGTAAGGAAGAGGACGAGATGCCCCCTAAGATGGGTGGGGAAGATCCACTCAAGGAGGTTTGTTTGGAGGGTCTAAAAACCCGAACCTGGCCACGAACGCTAGCGCGGAAACGCACGTCTTCTCCCTGTGAATATTACGAGTCTCAGAAATCCAGCTTCCTTCCCAGGGCAGGCTGGAGGGGGGTGAACTCCTGCCAGCTGGAACCCCAACGTGCTCCCTAAGTGGGTACAGCTGTCGGCCTCTTTCGGAACCGTTCATCTGTTACCGAGACATTAAATACTTTTCTTCCTAATGAGCATTTCCCCCTCAAACGTCCGAAGGTGAAAAGAGACATCCTCTGGGCCCAGCCAAGGCCAAGTCTGTGCAGAAATTTCCCTGATGCAGATACTGGGGCACATTCTGTTAATAAGACGAGGAGCGTTTCCCGAGGCAGAGACGCTCGGTGGAGCCTTACTGCCCCCTAGAGGGACAGGCGGGAGGCGATGCTGGCCCTGGGGCCCGGGGCTCCCCCTGGGCCTCCTGTAAGGGCCCTCTCCCCTGCCTCTCTGCCCCTCCTCTGCATCTCACTCCAGGACCACCTTTCGCCTGCCCTCCGTCCATCTGCTGCGTCAACACGATGTAGGAGGAGCCCCCGGCTCCACTAGCTGGTCCCGAGCTCCCAAGGACTCAGCTCGCTCTGCCCAAAACACTGGCCAACATCCCCCAGGACAGCCGCCAACCCTAAAGAAAATAGGGTTTCTATCCCAGCCTCCAGCCTGATTCAAACAAGCCCATTCTTAAGAGGTAAGATAAGGAAGGAGTGGGGAGCTCTAAGGGGCTTCCCAGGTGGCTCTGGTGGTAAAGAATCCGCAGGTCGACACAGGAGACATAAGAGACTCGAGTTCGATCCCTGGGCTGGGAAGATTCCCTGGAGAAGGAAATGGCAACCCACTCCAGTATCCTTGCCTGGAGAATCCCACGGATGGAGGAGCCTGACGGGCCACAGTCCACGGGGTGGCAGAGTCAGACAGGACTGACGTGACTGAGCAGGCGTGCACGGAGCTCTAAGATGTTTCAGGATGTTGCATGATGACTGCTTTTAGGGTCTTTTTTAAAAAAAAAAAAATCCTCGAATTATTAACAAAAATTTTTGGTGCATGGCTCTGCTTGTGTGTAAGAACGCTAATATTTAAGTATTCCTCAGGATTAGCTGTGGCTTATGAAGCAAGTTCTCAGAGAAGGCAATGGCACCCCACTCCAGTGTTCTTGCCTGGAGAATCCCGGGGACGGAGGAGCCTGGTGGGCTGCCGTCTATGGGGCTCCACAGAGTTGGACACGACTGAAGCGACTTAGCAGCAGCAGCAGCAGCATGAAGCAAGTTCTAGGAATCCTGTGGTTGTGAAAGAACCTCACAGGTTCACTCCCCGAACCCTCGGGGTGGTTCCAGGAGACCATGTCGTTGCTGCCAGAACTTTACCTACGAGGAAACTGAGGCACAGGGGGTGCAGCAACTGGCCAAGATCACACTCGGCCAGGAAGTGAGGACAGCTTCCAACCTGGTCTGGCTCCACATCTGGGGTCCAGCCCAGGTGTCACACCTCCCGTGACGCCTTCTCTGACCTCCCTGGTTGGAGCTGGTCGGCCCATCCCGCCCTAGCCAGCCCCCAGCCCTGCTGGTCGTGCCCCTCCCTGCTTTCCTCTGCAGCTCCACGTGCAGCCTTCGGGAATGCCTGTTTCTCCTGGGTCTGCCTCCCCCACTGCAGAGCCAGCTCTGTGAAGGCAGCTAATGGACATGTTTGCATTGCTTCCGTCTCCCCGGGGCCCAGCACTGTGCCTGGACCATGGCAGGCGTTCCCTCGATATTTCTGGAAGGAAGGGAGGCAGGGAGGGAGGAAGGAAGGGAGGCGCAGTTTCCATTCTCAGGAAGCTCCCGCTTAAGGGGGGGAAATAGGTCTTACTGACCTTTGCAGGTTAAATGGGGCCTCGTGTTGGTGCTGGAGGTAGAGAACCCGCCTGCCAATGCAGCAGATGTAAGAGACGCGGGTTCGATCCCTGGGTCGGGAAGATCTCCTGGAGGAGGAGATGGCAACCCACTCCAGTGTTCTTGCCTCGAGAATCCGGAGAGAGGAGCCTGGCGGGCTACAGTCCATGGGGTCACAAAGAGTCAGACACGACTGAAGTGACTTAAACACGCATGCACGCCTCAGATCCCACGAGTGTCCAACAGGAGCCTGTGAAACTTACCTTATTTGGAAAAAGCGTCCTTGGCATTATACAGTGACCTCAAGATCACCCTGGATTATCTGGGGGTGGGGGTGGGGCCTAAACCCAGTGCTGAGTGTCCTTCTAAGAGGAGGAAAAGGCAGAGAGACCCAGAGCCGGCCTCGTGAAGACGGGGGCAGAGACTAGGGCTGGGCTGCCATGAGCCAAGGAGCCCCTGGAGCCGTCAGAGGGACGGTGGCCTGGCAGACACTTTGATTTTGGACTTCCAGCCTCCAGGTCTGAAAGAAAAAAAATTTTGGTTGTTTCAGGCTAGTCAGTTTGTGGCAATTTTTTATAGCAGCCCCGGGAAAGAAACACACAGGCCACCCACAAGAAACATTGTTGTTCAGTTGCTAAGTCGTGCCTGACGCTTTGCCCACAGACTGAAGCCCTCCAGGCTCCACCATCCATGGGACTGTCCAAGGCAAGAAGACTGGGGTGGCTTGCCACCTCCTCCTCCAGGAGATCTTCCCCATCCAGGGATCGAACCCGCGTCTCTCGTGTCTCCTGCACTGGCAGGCGGATTCTTGACCACTAGCCACCAGTTCATCGATACTCAAACACCTCACAGGAGGCCTCACAAGATGCAGACACTAGGGGTCCCATCTGAGGAGCTGCTCCCACAGGTGGGTGGGCAGCTCAGCCCTCCAGGCCTTTGGCACTTGCCTCTCCCTGGGGCAGGGGTGCCGGACGCCAGGCCTCTCTGGCTGTGTCAGTCACCATTGCTACCATGAGCAGACCTGCACAGTATTTTCTATCCCGCCTTTTGGAGCCCCTGGAATCCCCCCTTTCCCTCAGCCCACACCCCTGCCAAATGCAGCCACCGTTTTCCCCACAGGTGTGTCTCTCAGCTAAACACACAGGCGCTCGCTTCCCTCCCGTGCAGGCCCCCACCCCCACCCTGCCCAAGGCCACGGCTGCCCCTCACCAGGAGCTTGCCAGAGTCCCCTGGTTGGAGGTGACTGCTCCCAGTCTGCTCCCTTCCAACAGCCTGCAGGCCCTGGGGGAATGAAGGTTTCATGCCCACCTATCTTCACAGACCACATGGCACAGAGTGGACAGCAGATAACCAGAACCAAGACTGTGGTCGGGCTTCCCAGGGGGTTCAGGGGTAAAGCATCTGCCTTCCAATGCAGGAGACACAGGTTCGATCCCTGGGTCAGGAAGATCCCCTGGAGAAGGAAATGGCAACCCACTCCAGTATTTTTACCATGGAAAAATCCCATGGACAGAGGAGCCTGGCGGGCTACAGGCCACTTGAACCCCACTCACGTCCTGCTCACCACCTCTGACACCCCTTTGCCACCTCACCGGCTCAGAGCTTCTCCCGCGGGGCTGAGCAGGCTTTGCCTCGGGCTCTGTGTTCCCAGGGGGACCTCTGATTCTGCCACCAGATAGCCCCACCCAAGTGGGTCAGGGGCTTTGACCTTCCACTCTGACCTCCCAGCTCCTGAGAAGTACTGACAATGCCGCTCAGACCGCAAACTCCAGGAGTGCCTGCCTGACAGGATGCTGCTGGACAGACAGCTCCGTGAGAACGGCGTGGTCTGTAACGACTCTAATATCGGCCGGCATTGCATGAGGACGACCACGACGAGGACAAGCGTCCCTGTCGCCCCCGGCTGGCCCCAGGTCAGTGCGCTTTCCGGGGAGCTGATGGGGGACGGCACCCCAGCTTTGACTGAGGCCGGTGCCCCCCCCCGCCCCCCCGCCGCGGTCCCTGGCCTCCGTCCGCCGCGACCCTTATGCTGCATCGGTTTCTGCGGTGCTGGCGGATGTTTTGAAAATGATGCGCGCATACTTCTGAGGTCAACTTCTAATCAAAAACGACTTCTAGACGGTGCCCTGGTTTAAAAAGAGAGAAAGAAGAAATTGAGTGAGTCATCATCCAAACCATTTGAATGAAACAAAGACACAACAAACTCTGCTTTCCTCTTGCGCCAGAACAGATTACCTCAGCCCTGCAGGGCCCAGCTGGAGGGAATTAAAGGCGATCTCCGGCTCCCCAGATAGGAGGGCGGCGCAGACCCGCCGTGACTCACGGCGAGAACCACAGGGACGCAGTCGCTTCGGGCAGAGTCTGGAGCCCTCGCCGGGCCTGCGGCTGGGTCGGCGGCTCCAGAGGGGGCTCTGGGGACCGGGCGCTGATGAGTGGGGGACACAGGAGGCCAAGCGGTTGCAGACCCTCTGGGGGGGCGTGAAGAGACCCCGACATTGCAGGGACTGCCACCCCCCAGTACCTTCCAGGGAGCTGGAGGACGCTGCCAGACCTAGGCGGGGGGCCACAGATGTCCCCAGCACCCCCGCTGAGGGTGCGAGTCCAGGTGCCAGCCAGTCCTCCTTAGGCTCTCCCAGGGCCCGCCTCCGACACCCTTGCCCTGTGGCAGAGGGACAAACAGCCATTTCCCGGAGTCGTGGGCTTCCTTCTGGCAAACTGCGTCTGCCAAGGTTCTGAACTTGGAAGACTTTGCCAGACAGACTTTTCCTGGGAGTGGGAGGGAGGCTTGACTGGACACAAGAGAGGGGACAGGCTGAGCTGGCTGTGAGAGGGGGGCTCCGGACCGCCCCCGCCCCCGCCCCTGCCCACTAGTGTTACTCCAAAAGGTGCAGCTTCCCTTCAGGGTCGTCAGGATGAGGCAACACGTTGAGAGGATTAATTTGGGGGAGAAATTGAACTTGTTTCTAAAACGATAGCAATAATACATAATAAAACATTTTGTTTCAACAATAAAAAAGAAGTATTAGCTGCGAACATGAAGACAAATGTAATATCTCAGCATATAAATATCCGGAGGGGGGGGTGCCAAAAAGTAAAGCGTAACACCAGAAGTCTTTTTCCACCAGAGACCTCTCCTGCCCCTCCCCAGGGGGGTCAATTCTTGGCTCAGGTTTTCTAGTTTTTCTGATGGTGAAATTTTGAAATTGAAGTCGCTCAGTTGTGTCCGACTCTTTGTGACCCCACGGACTGTAGCCCAGCAGGCTCCTTCATCCATGGAATTTTCCAGGCAAGAGTACTGGAGTGGATTGCCATTTCCTTCTCCAGAGGATCTTCCCTACCCAGGGATCGAACCCGGGTCTCCCGCATTGCAAGCAGATGTTTTTACCATCTGAGCCACGAGGGTTTTCCTTTAATAATATGTCTACTTCTACTTCTGAATTATTCATCCTTGCTGTGCTTAGTCGGAGAAGGCAACGGCACCCCACTCCAGCACTCCATGACTTTCACTTTTCACTTTCATGCATTGGAGAAGGACATGGCAACCCACTCCAGTGTTCTTGCCTGGAGAATCCCTGGGATGGGGGAACCTGGTGGGCTGCCGTCTATGGGGTCGCACAGAGTCAGACACGACTGAAGCGACTTAGCAGCAGCAGCAGTGCTTAATCACTCAGTCATGTCTGACTCTTCAAGACCCCATGGACTGCAGCCTGCCAGGCTCCTCTGTCCATGGGGATTCTCCAGGCAACAAGGCTGAAGTGGGTTGCCATTCCCTTCTCCAGGGGATCTTCCTAATCCAGGGATTGAATCCAGGTCTCCCGCATTGCAGACGGATTCTTTCAGATGGTATTGAACAATTCCTTCCACTGAAAGATAAAGAAATTAGCGCAGTTATTCTGACTTCACTCTGTTGTTACCTCTTACCTCCTAAGCAGGTTAGTTATGTTAGTGTTACTTCGCAGACCCTCAGATCGGTGTGTCTGAATTCAAATCCCACCTCCGCCATTTTTGCTGGATGACTTTGGACAAGTTACTTAACCTCTCTGTGTTCCAGGTTCCTCATCGGTAAAAATGAGGATACTGATAATCTCTGTTTCACAAAGTTTTCATGCAGATAAAAAGTGTTAATTTATGCTAAGTGCTTGGAATAGTGCCTGCTATATACTGTCTCACTGTGTTACTATTATTTCTCATTATTCTGTTCTAGAATTTAGAACTAAATCTCCTTTGAACTGTCAGTTGTTGTTCAGTTGCTAAGCAGTGTCTGACTCTTTGCAGCCCCACGGACTACTACCAGGCTTCCCTGTCCTTCACTATCTCCTGGAGTTTCCTCAAACTCATGTCCATGGAGTCTATGATGCTATCTAACCATCTCATCCTCTGCTGCCCGCTTCTCCTCCTGCCTTCAATCTTTCCCAGCATCAAGGTCTTTTCCAGTGAGTCAGCTCTTTGCATCAGGTGGCCAAAGTATTAGAGTTTCAGCCTCAGCATCAGTCCTTCCAATGAACACCCAGGACTGATCTCCTTTAGGATGGACTGGTTGGATCTCCTTGGTGTTCAAGGGACTCTCAAGAGTCTTCTCCAGCACCGCAATTCAAAAGCATCAATTCTTTGGCGCTCAGCGTTCCTTACGGTCCGACACTCATATCCGTAGACAACTACTGGAAAGACCCAAGCTGGGAAGAATGTAGAGCTGCCGAGAGGCTGACTCTGCACACCGTGAACTAATAAGCAGCACTCAGACGTCACCAAGTGAACAGCACTAAGTGCGAAGGGATCCGCGAAGAGCCAAGTGCGGTTCTGAGTCACTGGAAGTTCACGGCTCAAGAGAGACTTTCAAGCGTCAGGTCTAACCCCCAGTCTTCTAGTTTCTTTCTAGCATTCTTTTTGACTCTTCTGTATAATTGTCAACTGACATTTTTAAATAATATATATGCCCTCCTCTTTCTTAGATTTTTTTTTCAGGAGGTTGATATAAATCCTTGGATAACTTTTTCAAATAGAGTACACGGATGGTGACTTTTTAAATTCTTGAATGCCTAAGAATATCTTTATTTGGTTTGGCTACATAAAGAATCCTAGATTGAGATTTTTTTATGTAATATTCTTTTTTAAAAATTTATTTGTTTTAATTGGATGCTAATTACTTTACACTATTATGATGTTTTTTTACCATACATTGACATGAATCAGCCACGGGTGTACACGTGTCTCCCTGTCCCAAACCCCCTCTTCCACCCCTCTCCTCATCCCATCCCTCTGGGACGTCCCAGTGTACTGGTTTTGAATGCCTTGTTTCATGTGTCGAACTTGGACTGGTTCTATTTCACATGTGGTAATATACACGTTTTGAGAATCTTTTACCCTCAGAACATGGAATTCATAGCCCCATCATCTTCTGGCATCCAGCTAGATGACAAATCCGGTGTTAATCTGGTTCTCAATCTTTGGTAACTTATCACTTTAAAAACTATGATTTCTAAAAGCCTGTAGAGTAGCCTTTTTATTGTTAATGTTTTAAAATTTCCCTGGAAATTTTGTCTGTAGGTATGCATCGTAAATGGAACCAGGTGAAACATGTAACCTAAGGACTCAAGTCTTTCCTGGAGTGCCCAGAAATGTTCTTTTCATTTCTTTTATTATTTCCTCCCCTCCTCTCCCTCTCTTATTTTGAAAATCCCATTTTACAGCAGCTGAAACTCCTGCATTTGTCCTCCTTGTCTCAAATTTTCTCGTACATTTTCCAGCTTTGTCTCTTTACATTCAGGGAGATTTTGTCAATTACGTACTCCAGATCGCTAACTTCGTCACTGGCTATGTCTTATTTCTCAGTCCACTCATGGAAAATTTTAAATGTAATCCTATTTCTCATGTTCAAACATGATTCATACTTCTCTGATTACTCCATTTTCATAACAACAACTCTCATTGATGCAACCGTCTCTTGAATCCTCCTAAGATTCAGAGTAGAATGAAAATACTTCCCCTTCACCTCTTTGAATACTCTCTGCTTATTTCAAAGTAATCAGTTTATCCATTTTGAACCTTCCCTTTTGTGATGTTTGTTTTCTCCAAAGGTCCTGAGATCCCCTGAAAGTTGTTTTACATTTACAAATAAAGGATCAAGATAAAGACTGTCAGAAATATTGGTTTCTCTTCCTTCCCTAGAGGGGCCTTTCCTGGGATGGTGGGGTCCGCCACGAACTGTGTACATGTGGGCAGAGCATGCCTACCAGTGAGCCTCCCTATAATATACAAGGGCAGAGAGCAAACAGGCAGGCCGGGGAGACCCCAAACTGCCAGAGCAAAGAGGTCTAAACAAACAAAGGGTTTGCTTTTCTCTGCTAGAAGGAGGTCTGCTGTAGGCGGTTCACGGATGGCAGGGGCTCAGGGTCATGACTGAGACCCAGGCTCCCCCTGGATACCCGCTTGTCCTAATGGACAGATGCCACTGCACTTGCAGAAACTCCTGAGCTTCCAGTAGGAAGAAGACCAGAGAAACAAGAAGGGAGAGAATTTCTATCAGAAAGCTGAGCTCTTCCGGAAATCCCCAGCAGATTTCTGCTCAAATTCATGGTCCCAAGGGGAGACTGGGAGATTGAAGTTTTTAGCCAAGTACTTTGTGATCGTGGCCAAAGGAGGGTCCCTCTTAGGAAGGAGGAAGGAGATGAGATACTGAGGAAGCTATTAACCATGCGTGTGATGGATGTTTCCATATCTTCCCCCAGAAGAGGCTGTTTGTTTCTACCTCCAGCCCCATGTCTGTGATAGAGGTCTCCATTTTCTCTTCTCTCTTAGCCTTGTGGCAGAATTGGTATTTCTCTTCTGATATTAACATTTGCCTTCCTTTTTGGAATACTTTGGCCACGCATGTGAAGAGTTGACTCATTGGAAAAGACTCTGATGCTGGGAGGGATTGGCAGGAGGAGTAGGGGACGACAGAGGATGAGACGGCTGGAGGGCATCACCGACTCGATGGACGTGAGTCTGAGTGAACTCCGGGAGTTGGTGATGGACAGGGAGGCCTGGCGTGCTGCAATTCATGGGGTCGCAAAGAGTTGGACACGACTGAGCGACTGAACTGAACTTAAACTTGACTTGGTGCTAGGACTCCCAGTTTTACTGGGCACGTGACCACATGACCCAACCCTCCTTGCAGCTAGGGGCGCCCATGTGGCCAAGTTCCAGCCAATGGGCTGGTGGTGGAAATGAAGGCTCCCACCTCTGGGTGTAGCCATGGAAGAACGAGGGTGTGTGCTTTCCCCTCCCCTCCGCCCTGCTGACCAGGTTCCTCACCCTATCGCAGCACGCCCGGGGACCCTTTGGGCATCTCCCCAGTCATGGCTGCTTACAGAGGAGCTGGAGGGAGTTCTGACATCCAGCCCATGAGTGAGGGGATCCCGGGTCCCCTGCATGTTCCTCCTTTCTGTTTCTTTACCTGCAGTGATACAGTGATACTTCTCTTGAAGCCCGGTGCTGCCACTACCTGGGTCTTGCTCAGGGGCAGACCCCCTTCCCTCACTGTATCCCAGCCTCTCTGTCATCTCTGACATAGGAGGTAGGTGGTTAGAACGCACTGTGTTAGAGGTCACCATGCTCCCTGCTGGCCCAGGTACCCAGATGTTCTCGTTGACCCCAGGTGAAGCACGGCTTACTTCATACTCAATGTCATAAACCCTCATCTTTAAAAGGGCCCACCTTGTCCAGAAATAAGTCCATACATGTATAGTCAATTTAACTATGACAAAAAAGGCAAGAATATACAATGGAGAAAAGACAGTCTCCTCAACAAGTGGTGCTCAAAAACTGGACAACTTACACGAAAGAGAATGAAATTAGAATAGTCTCTAACACCCGTACAACTGAGCGACTGAACTGAACTGAACTAACACCTATACAAAAGCAAACGCAAAGTGGGCTAAAGACCTAGGTGTAAGGCTGGCTACTATAGAATTCCTAGAAGAAAACATGGGCAGAACACTCTTTGACGTAAGGTGCAGCAATATCCTTTCAGGTCCATCTCCCAGAGTAATGGATACAAAAACAAAACTAAACAAATGGGACCTAATTAAACTTCAAAGAGAAATCGTAAACAAAATGAAAAGAGAGTCTACAGAATGGGAGAAAATATTTGCAAACAATGCATTAATTTTCAAAATATACAAACACCTCATATAGCTGAGTATCAAAAAACAAACTACCCACTCAAAAAATGGGCAGAAGACCTAAACAGGTATTTCTGCAAAGAAGACATACAGATGGCCTACAGGCACATGAAAAAAGTGCTTAACATCATAATTATTAAAGAAATGCAAATCAAAACGACAAGGATGTATCACCTCACTCCAGTCAGAATGGCCATCATTAAAAAGTCTACAGGTAACAAATACTAGAGAGGGTGTGGAGAAAAAGAAACTCTCCCATATCAAAGGTGGGAATGTAATTTGCTGCAGCCACTATGGAGAACAGTGTGGAGATTCCTTAAAAAAATAAAAGTAGAGTTACCACGTGATCCTGCAATCCCTCTCCTGGGCATATTCTGGAAAAGACAAAAACTATAATTTAAGAGATACATGCATCCCAGTGTTCACCGCAGCACTACTTACAGTAGCCAAGACGTGGAAGCAACCTGGGCGTCCATCAGCAGATGAATGGATGAAGAAGATGCACACACAGTGGAGTAGACACACACAGCGGAGTATACACACAGTGCAGTATACACACACAGCGGAGTAGACACACAGTGGAGTATACACACACAATGGAGTACACACACAGTGGAGTAGACACACACAGTGGAGTATACACACAGTGCAGTATATACACAGTGGAGTATACACACACAATGGAGTACACACACAGTGGAGTATACACACACAGCGGAGTATACACACACAGTGGAGTATACACACAGTGCAGTATACACACAGTGGAGTAGACACACACAGTGGAGTATACACACACAATGGAGTATACACACAGTGGAGTATACACACACAGCGGAGTATACACACAGTGCAGTATACACACAGTGGAGTATACACACAGCGGAGCACACACACACAGTGGAGTAGACACACACAGTGGAGTGTACACACAGTGCAGTATACACACAGTGGAGTAGACACACACAATGGAGTATACACACACAATGGAATATACACACAGTGCAGTATACACACACAGTGCCGTATACACACACAGCGGAGTAGACACACACAGTGGAGTAGACACACACAGTGCAGTAGACACACATAGTGAAATAGACACACATAGTGAAATAGACACACACAGTGGAATATTACTCAGCTACAAAAAAGTAATGAAATGATGTCATTTACAGCAACATGGATGAAGCTCTTTGACAAAAACTGCAACATGGATCATACTAAGTGAAGTAAGCCAGAAAGAGAAAGACATTTGATATGATATCGCTTATATGTGGAATCTAAAAAGATGGTACAAATGAACCTATTTTTACAAAACAGAAAGACTCATGGACATAGAAAACAAACTTATAATGCAAGGCAAGGACCTAGCCCAGTCTTGGAATAGATAGCCCCCACTAGATTATTGAGCTTTTAATTATTATACTTATGAATTCATCCTCTCTAACCAAACTGATGTTTTTCTTGTCCTCTCGATCCAGGTTAGATTTCCAAGTCGAAGGCACAGGTTGTATAGTGGTCCCACCAGCAGTATCCAACGCGTGGATGTGTTCTATGTCACCCCACACAATTCTTTTAAAACTTGAGATAGTTGCCAAAGGAATTGCTTAGGATACAGGTCCAGATGCTGGACTGGAGACTGCAAACAACAGCATCTTAAAGAAGAGGTTATTTCTTCTGTCTCTCTGCAAACAGTCCAAGGATAAGCAGGTGGATATGGAGGCTGCCTGGAGCCAGGGGACCGAGGCTCCCTCCTGCATGTTGCTCTGTCTCCATTCCAGAGTGTCACCCTCCAGAAGGTCCACCGTGGCTCACCATCACGTCACCTGGGCCTGCATTCAGCCTGAAGCAAGCGGGCAGGGGAGGGCTTGTTCTGTTTTTGAGGGCAAGGCTTGGCAGCTTCCCACATCACTTCAGCTCAGAGCCAGCCCACTGGCCTGAGCTTGGTCATTTGGCCAAACTGCTGAAGGTCTAGTTTATTCAGGACAGTCACGAGCCCAGCTAAAATCCAGAAATGCCGTTATTGAAGATGGAGAAAAATCAATCTGGGGGGCAAACAACTGTCTCTGACACACTGACATTTAAAAATGAGGACATTTTAGATTGGGGCACCTTGTATAAGTGTAACTAACGTGCATGGGGCACCTCTATGTGGCCTCCTGACATTGTGGGCTGGCATTCAAACTCACTGCTAGGGATGGCACAGCTAAGTTCCCTCCTCTACCCTGTCTGGGTGCTGGATGGCCATGCCGGAGAAAGCTTCAGAATGGCGCGAGGAGTGAACGTCACAGCCCCGCTCCCTAGAGGGTGGCATCATCCCACGTCTGCAGTGGACAGTGTTCTTGCTCTCAATTCCTTCCCTCCTGACCCCTGAGGGCTCTCCAGGCGCGAGGCTTCCTTCCAGAGTGTGCTCGCTCCCGTGTGGTCCTGGCAGAGGGGGCACCACAGAAGGGCCTTGAGGGTGCTGTCGGCGTCAGCCCTGGCCCGGACACCTGCCGCCAAGCTCCCCAGCCCTGCCAGGCCCAGAAGCCGAGGAGCCTTCTGGGGAAGCTGAGCTGGCGCTGGCGAGGCTGACCCTCCAGAGGGTGCCGGGCCACCCCCGGGCCACAGCTTCTGGCTGCTGTGACGCTGCAGCGTCTGCCTTCCGCCTCCCCGAGGGTCGTAAATATTGCTCCCGGAGATTAGCTGGGCCCTGTGCTCCCGACGGCAGCCTCTCCAAGGGGTGCTGGGAAGGACTGAGTCACGGCTCCCAGCTCTTTCTAAACTGGACTTAAAATGAAAAAATAAGTAAAAGAGGGAAAGGGCCTGATTGTTTTTAAGAGCAGAAGAATGAGCTTTCTTTGTGCTCACACGTCTCCAGAAGGACCCCAGGGAGTGAGCTCAGAGCAGCCGCCACCCTGCCTCCCCCCCAACTTCACCTTCAAGGTGAAGCCAGGAGCCAAAGAAAATATTGTGATTAAGTCTAAGTTACTGCTGATGCCTGCCCAGCCGCTTGATTAAGTGAGTTGAGTGCAAACAAATCTCCCAGCTCCTTCCTCTCTGCAAACGTGGGTGGGGGGAGGTCAGGCCTGGGCTCAGAGCCAATCCTTTGCCAGCCAAGCACTGCTCACTGCCCCTGATCACTTCTTCTCTTGTTTCTTTCTCCACAATACACAGGACTCGCTGCCCAACCTGCGGGGCCCAGTGCAAGGTGAAAATGCAGGGCCCGTGTTCAGAAAGCAGGAAAAGAAACGCAGCTACAGGTATGGAAGGTACTAAAGTATAAAGCTTTTTCCTTTCCTCTGTGGTCTCTCTCTTGACTTGTTAGAGTGTTTTATATTTGCTATTTAACGTTCTAAGTATAGGGAAGCATTTTAATTTGAATGATTGTATTAAATTATATTAAATTCATACGATATTAAATTCACAGATGGCATGTATTTTTGCCACCCATTTGAACATGGCACAATCCCAATTCTAAATACAGAGAGAAGAGCATTTACCCCATAAGCAGAATCACCAAAGCTACACAACTTCTATCTCCTGGCCTGTATAATGAGCACATGTATTCTACCCAGACCAGAACAGCGAAAATCATAAAAAACAAACTCAGCTCTTTTAGAGCTGACCCTTGAACAACAGGGGTTTGAACTGCACAAGTACACTTATTGTTGCTCAGTTGCTAAGTTGTGTCTGACTCTGTGATTCCATGGACTGCAGCACACCAGGTTCCCCTGTCCTTCACTGTCTCCCGGACTTTGCTCAAACTCATGTCCATTGAGTAGGTGATGCCATCCAACCATCTCATCCTCTGTCATCCCCTTCTCCTGCCTTCAATCTTTCCCAGCATTGGGGTATTTTCCAATGAGTCAGTCCTTTGTATCAGGTGGCCAAAATATTGGAGCTTTGGTTTCAGCATCAATCCTTCCAATGAATATCCAGAGTTGATCTCCTTTAGGATGGACTGGTTGGATCTCCTTGCAGTCCAAGGGACTCTCCAGAGTCTTCTCCAACACTGCAGTCTGAAAGCATCAATTATTTGGCGCTCAGCTTTCTTTATGGTCCAACTCTCACATCCATACATGACTACTGCAAAAACCACAGCTTTGACTAGGTGGACCTTTCTTCAGTTAGAAAAAACAAACAAAAACAACACTCTCCTCAGTTGGTTGAATCTGCTGATGCAGAAGCAAGGCTGGAACAGCTGACTGCAGGGCTTGGGTTTGGGAACCCACCTCGGGTCCTAGAACCAGTGGGCCCTGGGTCCTGGGCGCATGTCCCTCAGTCCCTGCTTGGCGCCTCTGCTCACACTCCCTGCCTCCCGCTCGCTGGCGAGTGAGGAAGCTCTGACAGGAGAGCTTCCCACCCCACCTTCCCCTTCCCCTCCAAGTCACCATTTTCAAGGCAAACGGCTGACTAATCCGGGGAAGTGACTCACACAAGAAGGGGTTCCGTGGTCGTTCGGGTTGCTTTCTGTCTGTGTCTTCTTACCGCATTCAGAGCAAACTCTGGTCCTGGCGGAAAGCCCGTCTCTGGGGGCTGACAGCGTTCCCAGTACAGTTCAGTTATGAAGGTAACACGTGCACCTTGGACTCGCTTTGAATCTCACTGAGCTTCCCCCTGGGGTGGGTACCCAGGGATTCCGACGTCACCAGGAACAGTGAACACGTACGGACAGAGGAGCCTATAAACCACGGGGTCACAAAGAGCTGGCCCCGACTTGGCGGCTAAACAACAACGAACAAGCATTCCGTTGACTGACACGCCACATCTGGCTGCTCCATACCCTTGTTGATGGACATTCCGGTGTTCCTAATTAGGGACTTCTGTGACCCCATGGACCATGCCAGCCTCCTCTGTCCATGGGATTCTCCAGGCAAGCATACTGGAGTGGGTACTCATTCACTTCTCCAGAGAATCTTCCTGACCCAGAGATCGAACCTGAGTCTCCTGCATTGCAGGCAGATTCTTTACCATCTGAGCTACCAGAAAATGGATAGTTATCTCCTCGCAGTAAGGACCATTAACATTGGTCCTGTAACTTTCTGGATGTTGCTCGGGGCCTGTGACACAAGATAACTTATTGAAACCCTTTGATGAATTCTCCAGGGGCTTCCTGGCCCACTAGACCATAGTGCATGCCCCTGCCAGGCCAGCAGGCCCAGAACCGGCCTTTTCTCCTGCTCCCCCTCACTCTGCGCCAGGTTCCCAGCCTCTTCCTGAGAACAAAGCCTTTCTGCTTTTCCACCTGGCATCGCCTGCTTCTGGGATCCCAGTCCCCGCTCCGAGTGACTGCCTCTTCAGCCTTCAGGTCCCAGATCCATGCTCACCTGCTCTGACCACAGAGAGCCTCCCCGGCGTCCTTCATCCAAGATCAGACCCTTAACTCCCACCAGGGCCACGCTTGGTGCCGGCGGGACCAGCTTGAGTCACTGAACCCGTCCCAGTGTGGGTTAGACGTTCACCGCTGGCTGAGGCCGTGTGGGCAGCTACCGCCCGGGGGGCCGCACCTGCCCCGCTGGCTTTGTTTGTAAAGAGTTACTGAACACAGACCGGCTTCTTCGTGTGTCGTCTGCATTGCTTTCCTACCACACTAGAGTTATCTGTGGCCCGGGATGACCTGCGAAGTATCTACTTAAGTATTTACTATCTGGTCCTTTACTGAATATGTTTGCCGATCCCTGAGTTCAATTAACTAGAGCTTTCTGCCGGACCCAGGGTGGGGTGGGCTTCTCTGGAGTCTCAAGGCTGCATTAGAAAGGCATGGGTGCCTGTGAGCTCAGTCACCTCTGACTCTCTGCAACCCCATGGACTTTGCGACCCCCATAGACTATAGCCCGCCAGGCTCCTCCATCTACGGAATTTTCCAGGCAAGAATAGTGGAGTGGGTTGCCATTTCCTCCTCCAGGGGATCTTCTCAACCCAGGGATCAAATCCTTGTCTCTTGTGTCTCCCACACTGGCAGGCGGATTCTTCACCGCGGGCGCCACCCGGGAAGCCCGCATCAGAAAGGGATCAACACCTAAGGCGGGTGGAGCTGCCAAGAAGAAAGGGGAAGCGGGGGTGAACGCTGAGTTCAACCCACAGTTCCCGTAAAGGCAGGCGTCCACAGAAAGCGCATTCCCCTTTCCGGCGGTGCTGTGATTTGCTCAGTGAATCTTACAGAAGCGACGTCTAGACGGCGTCTGCATTTTCATCCTCGCAAATACCGCTGCTGTGGGCTCCTGTCCGCACGCGTCCCCTGAGCCCCGCCTCCTGCTTCTCACCCGGATGGGTGGTCGCAGGAGTGGGCCTGAACCTCTGCACCAGCCTCTGTCATCTTCCAGGGTGGGTGGGAGGTGGAAGGCTGGCCCCTTACTGCAGGGCTGCGGGAAGGACGTCTGTGTGGACTGGCTGGCGCCGCTGGAGGGGCCTCGTGGGAATCCGCGCAGCCTCACGGCGCGCCTGGAAGCCTGGCTCTCTTGCTGCCGCTCACCCCACTGAAATGGAAGTCCAGAGGCGCACACTCAAGGCCGCACAGCCCGTCAGTGCCCCAGCAGGGAATCCAGTTCAAGGTGTCCTGCACCATGACGTGCTCATACGGACGGACTGGCCAAGGGCACTGCACTGTAAGGCTCTGCAATGGCTTGAAAGGATTAAAAGCATCCCCAACGTAGACCCCCTCTGACACCTGCTGGATGCCTCTGTGAAGTCTTCTGCCCCAAACCAGGCGTTTTTGTCCCGCCCTTGGAGAGAAAACTGCAAGTGTGTCTGTGCTGGGAGGAGCAACATAGCGGCCCAAGTTGCTAAGGTCCTCAAGGGGGGTGGCAATGTCCACTCGGGGCGGCGGGGGGAGCAATCGGGAGTGTGTCCAAAGGCCCTGGGATGGCAGAGGGACAGCCAGGCCCGAAGAAGGACAGTGCCCATTCCCTGGACGGTCCGGGACTGTGATAACCTTTTTCTAACACCTCCTGGTGAGGAGACCTTTCAACAACAGGCCCTGGCAAAACCACTTTCACCAGCACTCAGCTGCCCGCTTCTATAAACCCACCTAAAGGTTCTGTGCTGGGGATGCGGCACCACCCACACTGGCGCTTCCTAAGTCCAAGTCATCCCAGCCTGCCCGTGGGGTCTGGGCCACATCCGAGTGCCAGCTCCGTGCTTATTTTATATACATGGACAAATATGTATTATATATGTTATCTGAGTATACATGTGTGCGCTCCGTTGCTCAGTCGTGTCTGATGCTTTGCGATCCTACGGACTGTAGCCTGCCAGGCTCCTCTGTCCATGGGATTCTCCAGGCAAGACTACTGGAGTGGGTTGCCAAGCCCTCCTCCAGGGGATCTTCCCAACCCAGGGATCAAACCCACGTCTGTTGTGTCTCCTGCACTGGCAGGCTGACTCTTTACCACTGAGCCACCTGGGAAGCCCAATGATCCATCATAGCTATGTGATAAAGCTCCATAAAACTTCCCAGAGTACGGGATTCAGAGAGCTTCGGAGAGGATGAACACACCCGTGCACCGGGAGTGGGGTGGGGGGTGGCCCCAAGTCCACATGACAGGCTCCCAGTGCTTGGTGCCCTTCTAGACACCGATGTGTGTCTTCATCTGGCTGTTCATTTGGATCCTTTAAAACACCCTTTATGACAGCGTCCACAACCTTTTCGGCACCAGGGACCAGCTTTCAGGAAAGACAGTTTTTCCACAGACCGGGGAGGACAGGGGATGGTTTGGGGATGATTCAAATGCATTACATTTATTGTGCAGTTTATTTCCATTATTATTACATCAGGTCCTCCTCAGATAAGCAGGAATTAGATCCCCGAGGCTGGGGACTCCTGCTTTATAATAAACTGATGATAGAAAGCAAACTGCTTTCCAGGGTTCTGAAGAGGGAGTTGTGGGAACCCCCCGTTTATTTCCAGTCAATCAGAAGCGCAGGCTAGTAACCTGGATTCGGATTCGTGTTGAAGTGGAGGAAGGGACAGTCTGGTGGGACTAACCCTTAACCTGAGGGGTCTGTGCTGAGAATCGGATTGAACTGTAGGACACCCCGCCGTTGTCGCAGAGGGACTTGATGTGTGGAAGACAGGCAGCTTGCATCAGCAACCTTAGGTAGCGCGTGAAGGGAACCAGGCACCGGGCTTTTTTCCTGCTCAGTCTGGCTTTCGGGGCCTCCCTGTCAATCTTAGCTGCCTTGTTTTTCCAGTACAAGTTAAGATAGAAAGAAGACACCACACCCACCCCATGGCCCTCTTGGTTTCTACTTCTCCTTGGCCTTATCTCCATAAACCAAACCAATTTATTCTCATGTATGCGACCCGGGGCACTAAGCACAGCCGAGAGGAGTTAGCCCACGTCTGAGGTCAGGGGCAGCGGCCGAGAGTGCCAGGCTGCGATGGCGCAGGAATGGCCAAGAGGAGCTACCCAAGTTTGAGGTCAGGGGTGGCGACCAGGAGGAGCTACCCCATGTCTGAGGCCAGGGGCGGCAGCCGAGAGGACCTACCCCGCGTCTGAGGCAGGGGCGCCCGGGAGAAGCCTCCTCTTGCCCTAGGCCAGGGGTGGTGGCCCTGAGGAGCCACCCCGTGCCCGAGGCCAGGGGTGGCGCCCGAGGCCAGAGGTGGCTGCCGGGAGGAGCAACCCGAGGAGCAGTGGCTGCGTGGGCACAGGAGGGCCTAGAGGAGCCATCCCACATTGAGGGTCAGGAAGGGCAGCGGTAAGGAGATACCCCTCGTCCAAGGTAAGGAGCAGCGACTGTGCTTTGCTGGAGCAGCCGTGAAGAGATACCCCACGCCCAAGGTAAGAGAAATCCAAGTAAGATGGTAGGTGTGGCAAGAGGGTATCAGAGGACAGACACACTGAAACCATACTCACAGAAAACTAGTCAGTCTAATCACACTAGGACCACAGGCTTGTCTAATCCAATGAAAACAAGCCATGCCCGCAGGGCAACTCAAGACGGGTGGGTCATGGTGGAGAGGTCTGACAGAATGTGGTCCACTGGAGAAGGGAATGGCAAACCACTTCGGTATTCTTGTCTTGAGAACCCCATGAACAGTATGAAAAGGCAAAATGATAGGATACCAAAAGAGGAACTCCCCAGGTCAGTAGGTGCCCAATATGCTACTGGAGATCAGTGCAGAAATAACTCCAGAAAGAAAGAAGGGATGAAGCCAGAGCAAAAACAATACCCAGCTGTGGATGTGACTGGTGATAGAAGCAAGATCCGATGCTGTAAAGAGCAATATTGCATAGGAATCTGGAATGTCAGGTCCATGAATCAAGGCAAATTGGAAGTGGTCAAACAAGAGATGGCAAGAGTGAACATCGACATTTTAGGAATCAGCAAACTAAAATGGACTGGAATGGGTGAATTTAACTCAGATGACCATTATAATCTACTACTGTGGGCAGGAATCGCTCAGAGGAAATGGAGTAGCCAGCATGGTCAACAAAAGAGTCCGAAATGCAGTACTTGGATGCAATCTCAAAAATGACAGAATGATCTCTGTTCATCTCCAAACAAACCATTCAATATCACAGTAATCCAAGTCTATGCCCCAACCAGTAACGCTGAAGAAGCTGAAGTTGAACAGCTCTATGAAGACCTACAAGATGTTTTAGAACTAACACCTAAAAAAGATGTCCTTTTCATTATAGGGGACTGGAATGCAAAAGTAGGAAGTCAAGAAACACCTGGAGTAACAGGTAAATTTGGCCTTGGTATGCGGAATGAAGCAGGGCAAAGACTAATAGAGATTTGCCAAGAAAATGCACTGGTCATAGCAAACACCTTCTTCCAAAAACACAAGAGAAGACTCTACACATGGACATCACCAGATGGTCAACACCGAAATCAGATTGATTATATTCTTTGCAGCCAAAGATGGAGAAGCTCTATACAGTCAACAAAAACAAGACCAGGAGCTGACTGTGGCTCAGATCATGAACTCCTTATTACCAAATTCAGACTTAAATTGAAGAAAGTAGGGAAAACCGCTAGACCATTCAGGTATGACCTAAATCAAATCCCTTATGATTATACAGTGGAAGTGAGAAATAGATTTAAGGGCCTAGATCTGATAGACAGAGTGCCTGATGAACTATGGAAAGAGGTTCGTGAGATTGTACAGGAGGCAGGGATCAAGACCATCCCCATGGAAAAGAAATACAAAAAAGCAAAATGGCTGTCTGGGGAGGCCTTACAAATAGCTGTGAAAAGAAGAGAAGTGAAAAGCAAAGGAGAAAAGGAAAGATATAAGCATCTGAATGCAGAGTTCCAAAGAATAGCAAGAAGAGATGAGAAAGCCTTCTTCAGCGATCAATGCAAAGAAATAGAGGAAAACAACAGAATGGGAAAGACTAGAGATCTCTTCAAGAAAATTAGAGATACCAAGGGAACATTTCATGCAAAGATGGGCTTGATAAAGGACAGAAATGGTATGGACCTAACAGAAGCAGAAGATATTAAGAAGAGGTGGCAAGAATATATGGACGAACTGTACAAAAAAGATCATCACGACCCAGATAATTGCGATGGTGTGATCACTCATCTAGAGCCAGACATCCTGGAATGTGAAGTCAAGTGGGCCTTAGAAAGCATCACTACGAACAAAGCTAATGGAGGTGATGGAATTCCAGTTGAGCTGTTTCAAATCCTGAAAGATGATGCTGTGAAAGTGCTGCACTCAATATGCCAGCAAATTTGGAAAACTCAGCAGTGGCCACAGGACTGGAAAAGGGCAGTTTTCATTCCAATCCCAAAGAAAGGCAATACCAAAGAATGCTCAAACTACTGCACAATTGCACTCATCTCACATGCTAGTAAAGTAATGCTCAAAATTCTCCAAGCCAGGCTTCAGCAATACATGAACCGTGAACTTCCAGATATTCAAGCTGGTTTTAGAAAAGGCAGAGGAACCAGAGATCAAATTGCCAACATCCGCTGGATCCTGGAAAAAACAAGAGAATTCCAGAAAAACATCTATTTCTGCTTCATTGACTATGCCAAAGCCTTTGACTGTGTGGATCACAATAAACTGCGGAAAATTCTTCAAGAGATGGGAATACCAGACCACCTGACCTGCCTCTTGAGAAATCTGTATGCAGGTCAGGAAGCAACAGTTAGAACTGGACATGGAACAACAGACTGGTTCCAAATAGGAAAAGGAGTATGTCAAGGCTGTATATTGTCACTCTGCTTATTTAACTTATATGCAGAGTACATCATGAGAAATGCTGGGCTGGAAGAAACACAGGCTGGAATCAAGACTGCCAGGAGAAATATCAATAACCTCAGATATGCAGATGACACCACCCTTATGGCAGAAAGTGAAGAGGAGCTAAAAAGTCTCTTGATGAAAGTGAAAGAGGAGAGTGAAAAAGTTGGCTTAAAGTTCAACATTCAGAAAACGAAGATCATGGCATCCGGTCCCATCACTTCATGGGAAATAGATGGGGAAACAGTAGAAACAGTGTCAGACTTTATTTTTGGGGGCTCCAAAATCACTGCAGATGGTGATTGCAGCCATGAAATTAAAAGACGCTTACTCCTTGGAAGAAAAGTTATGACCAACCTAGACTGCATATTCAAAAGCAGGGACATTACTTTGTCGACTAAGGTCCATCTAGTCAAGGCTATGGTTTTTTCTGTGGTCATGTATGGATGTGAGAGTTGGACTGTGAAGAAGGCTGAGTGCCGAAGAATTGATGCTTTTGAACTGTGGTGTTGGAGAAGACTCTTGAGAGTCCCTTGGACTGCAAGGAGATCCAACCAGTCCATTCTGAAGGAGATCAACCCTGGGATTTCTTTGGAAGGAATGATGCTAAAGCTAAAACGCCAGTACTTTGCCCATCTCATGCGAAGAGTTGACTCATTGGAAAAGACTCTGAAGCTGGGAAGGATTGGGGGCAGTAGGAGAAGGGGACGACAGAGGATGAGATGGCTGGATGGCATCACTGACTCGATGGATATGAATCTGAGTGAACTCCAGGAGTTGGTGATGGACAGGGAGGCCTGGCGTGCTGCAGTTCATGGGGTCACAAACAGTCGGACATGACTGAGCAACTGAACTGAACTGATAGGTCCATGGGGGCTTCTCTGGCACCTCAGCAGTAAAGAATCCACCTGCCAATGCAGGCTGACTCAGGTTCAATCCCTGGGTCGGGAAGATCCCTGGAGGAGGAAATGGCAACCCACTCCAGTATTCTTGCCTGGGAAATCCTATGGACAGAGGTCAGCTACAGTCCATGCTGTTGCAAAAGAATCAGACAGGACTGAGCGACCGTCATTGTTCAGTTGCTGTCATGTCTAATTCTTTCCGACCCCATGGACTGCAGCTCACCACACTCCCCTGTTCTTCACTATCTCCCAGAGTTTGCTCAAACTCATGTCCATTGAGTTGATGATGTCATTCAATCATCTCATCCTCTGCTGCCCTCTTCTCCATTTGCCCACAGTCTTTTCCAGCATCAGGGTCTTTTCAAATGAGTCAGCTGTTTGTATCAGGTGGCTAAAGTATTGGAGCTTCAGCTTCAGCATCAGTCCTTCCAAAGAATATTCAGGACTGATTTCCTTTAGGATTGACCGGTTTGATCTCCTTGCAGTCCAAGTGACTGTCAAGAGTCTTCTCCAGCACCACAGTTTGAAAGCATAAATTCTTTGGCGCTCAGCTTTCTTTCTGGTCCAACTCTCACATCCATACATGACTACTGGAAAAACCATAGCTTTCACTAGATGGACTTTTGTCAGCAAAGTGATGTCTCTGCTTTTTAATACCCTAACTTTGTTACCACTTCCCTTCCAAGGAGCCAGCATCTTTTAATTTCATGGCAGCAGTCACCATCCGCAGTTATTTTGGAGTCCAAGAAAATAAAATCTGTCACTGCTTCCAATTTTTCCCCTTCTACTTGCCATGAAGTGATGGGACTGGATGCCATGATCTTAGTTTTTTGAATGGTGAGTTTTAAGCCAGCTTTTTCACTCCCCCCTTTCATCCTCATCAAAAGGGCTCTTTAGTTCCTCTTCACTTTCTGCCATTAGACTTATCGACTAGACAAAAACAACCCGGATCCATGTACAGTCACCCCACCCCTAGGGCCAGATGAGACCCTTGAGACTCCCAGTGTTTATCAGCCCAGCATCCTCCCAGGAAGCTGAGCTCTCCCAGCAAGACTGGCTCACTGCATTTTGGCAGAAGTGGCTGACATCAGCCAAGCAGACAGGCTTCCCAGGACACAAATGCCCTGGGGCTCCCAGAGGCTGGAAGCTCTGCCATCGGCAACTCATCATGTGACTCATCACTTTCCAAGGTCGAGCATCATTCTGAAGGTCGACTGCTGCCCGAGGCTCTGGAAGCCACACCCTTAAATAGTCAAGCTTGCAGGTTGCCTTCTTGCCCACTGCTCCTCACCTCCATTCCGCAAGCCTTTATCTGAGTTGCCCCAGAGGATACTGGATACTTGCATAAATCGTCTGGGGATGTTAAACCCCAGAGATGCCAAGCCTCCTCCCTTTCCCAGCCAGGGATGCCCTTGGGGCCGAGGGTTAGTCACAGGCATCTGGAGTGACACCATCCAGCGCTGGCGCTGGGTGTCCTGTCGGGAGGCTCCCTCCTGGCTCTACCTCGTGTGGTGTGAGTCAGACAGACATGAGTGCAGAAACACCCTGAGCGCATCTGAAGCTCCATCCCCACCTCTGGGCTCTGGATAAGGCCCTAAACCTGAGTGTGAGCCCAAGCTCGGGACCCTGAGTTTGGAAAGGCGACAGGCCAGTCATAACACTGCCAGGTCCCCAGCAGGCAGGAGCCTCCCAGGAGGGCAGCGTCTCAGCAGCAGTCGTGCACTGGCCCCATTCCCAGGGCAGCCTGGACGGGGGTGCTGGACAAAGCGTGAGCCCCTTCGGGCCACTTGCGTTGGCATCATGCTGGGATCTTGTTAAAAATGTGGGATTCTAAGTTCTAACGCAGACCCAGTGAATGAGAATCTCAGCGTCACACAGTTTTAATAAGCCGCCCTGGGGAGGCTTCAGCACAGCACTATGGCCCGGCCATCAGTCTAAGACGCAGGCTTCCCAGGTGGCGCTAGTGGTAAAGAATCCACCTGCCAATGACGTAAGTTCAGTTCAACCCAGTCCCTGGGTTGGGAAGATCCCCTGGAGAAGGAAATGGCAACCCACTCCAATATTCTTGCCTTGGGAATCTCACGGACAGACAAGCCTGGCGGGCTACAGTCCATGGGGCTGCAAACAGGACTCAGCGTCTGAGCACTGAGTCAAAGATGCAGAAGGGAGTGCAGTCAGCAGACACTGGCTAAGTGCTTTGGGTAACTGCTTCCCAGGGGTGAGCTGCGGGCCAGGCACTGCCCTGACCCCTGGGGATTCATAAAAGAAAACGACGCCTAAAGAGCAAAACAAAGAGGCCAAAGATGAAATGAAATAAAAACAAAGAAAACTCCTGTCCCTGGGCAAATTTCAGTTTAAGGCATCTGTGCGTCTTGGTATTGGGGAAATAGATCACAAGCAGCAAAGAGTAAGGTTATTGCAGAGGGTATTAAGTGCTAGGAGGGAAATGAGACCTCATGGTGGGTGCAGCGAGAGGCAGGGGGTCATTTCAGACAGGGAGGAGGAAGGCCTTTCTCGGGGGCAGTGGAGGGAGACTGGGCTCAAGAAGGGTCCAGGGAGAAGGTTCCAAGTGCGACAGCAAGGGTCAGATGTGCTGGACACATGACCTACCTCACCCCACTGGACGCACACAGCTTCCCTGAAAAAAGTGTTGGTTGCTCAGTTGTGTCCAACTCTTTGTGACCCCATGGACTGTAGCCTGCCAGGCTCCTCTGTCCCTGGAATTCTCCAGGCAATACTGCAGTGGGTAGCCATTCTCATCTCCAGGGGATCTTCCCAACCCAGGAATCAAACCCAGGTCTCCCACGCTGTGGGCGATTCTTTACCAGCCGAGCCTCCAGGTTCCCTGCACAGGGTTTACTGGGGGCCCACCTCCACCCTTTTTCAGAAGCTGCCTTCTAGCACCTCCATCTCAATCAGTGGCAAATCCCTTTTTCCAGTTTCTAGGAGCCTCCTGTGGCTGCTAAAACAAGGTACCACACCTGAGGTGTCTAGAACAACAAGATTGATTCTCTCCCAGTTCCGGAGGCTGGAAGTCTGACATCAAGGAGTCTGCAGGGTTGATTCCTTCTGGGGGCCCTGAGGCTAATCCAGCGTGTCCTGTCCCCCTAACTCCTGGGGCTGCCTGGCCATCTCTGGTGCTCCCTGGATCACCAGACGCATCACGATCGTGTCTGCCCTGTGCTCCCTGGATCACTAGGCATGTCGGGCTAGTCTCTGCCCCCATCCATCTTCCCCTGCCTGTCTCCTCTGTGCGTCTTCCCATCCTCTCCTTTCCTCACAGAGACTCTGAGATTGGGTTTAGGGTTCACCCTATTTCAGGATCATCTCATCACGAGATCCATAATTACATCTGCAAAGACTCTTTTTTCCAAATAAGGTCACTTTCACTGGTTCCAGGGAGTTAGGATGCAAGCATGTTTCTTGGGAGGCCCCTGTTGAACCCACTACACAAGTTTCTGAGGTCAGACCATGGTGACCTCCCCATGGGGACTCTTCCTTATAACCCACCTCCAATCCATCGGCCAATCGTGCTGTTCCCAGCTTCAAAATGTACCCCAAATGTCTCCTTCACTCCCTGCTCCCTCCCACCCCTCCCGCCTGGGCCCTCGCGGCCGCCTCCTCGGGGCCCCTGGGCCCCCCAGTCTGCACTCAGTGTGGCAGCAGGAAGGCTCTGTGAAACCCCCGGCAGTCAAGGCCTTTTTTGGCTCAAAGCCTTGCAGTAGCTTCTCATCTAAGCAGGAGCAGGGGCAAGGGTCCCGATGGCGTTCCAGGAGGCCCAGGCCTCCCCCATCGCTCTCTTCCCTCCGCCCCCTCCTCCAGCCCCCATTGCTGCTCCCCAGCACAGGCTCTGCTGCCACTCACGGCCTTTCTTTCTGCTGCTCCGCTCTTTGGAGACATTTTTCAGACATTTCGGTCTCTGCCTCAACTCTTTGTTTTATTGCTGTGATTCAGTCACTAAATCATGTCCGACCCTTTTTGACCCCATGAACTGCAGCACGCCAGGCTCCCACGTCCTTCACTATCTCCTGGAGTTTATTTAAACTCATGTCTGTTGAGTCTGTGATGCCATCTCATCCTCTGTCGCCTCTTCTCCTCCTGCCCTCAATCTTTTCCAGCATCAGGGTCTTTCCCAATGAGCCAACTCTTCGTACCAGGTGTCCAAAGTATCGGAGTTTCAGCTTCAGCATCAGTCCTTCCAATGAATATCCAGGGTTGACTTCCTTTAGGACTGACCACTTTGATCTCCTTGCTGTCCAAGGGACTCTCAAGAGTCTTCTCCAACACCACAGTTTGAAAGCATCAGTTCTTTGGCGCTCAGCATTCTTTATGGTCCAACTCTCATATCTGTACCTAACTACTGGAAAAACTATAGCTTTGATTCTACGGACCTTTGTCGGCAGAGTAATGGCTCTGCTTTTTAATATGCTGCCTAGGTTTGTCATAGCTTTCCTTTCATGGAACAAGCACCTTTTAAATAGTCCCAGCTCAGTGAGACCAAATCCAGCCAGGAGTCTGAAGAGCGGAAGGCCGGGTCAAACCTCCAACGATGCTACGTGTGAACATTCGTGAGCACAGAAGAGGGTCCGGGTGGCCAGCGTTCCCACTGCCCTCCCGCACGCGGTTCACAGAGTGGCATCTTCTTCTTGCCTCTTGGTTTAGCCTGAAATGGCACCTGCATAACCCCATTCGCTTTCTGTTTCTTGTTTTTCAACTTTCCACTTAATGTTGGTTGTGCTCGGTCTCAGTGGCAGCAGGCAGGCTCTTTGCTGTGTCCTTTGGGACCATTCCTTGTGGCGCACGGGCTTAGTTGCTCCACAGCACGTGGGATCGTAGTTCCTCAACCAGGGATCGAACCTGCGGCCCTTGCATTGCAAGGGCGGATTCCTAACCAGTGGACCACCAGGGAAGTCCCCCTTGGTTTTCAACTTTAAAATCAACCATTTGCTTTCTTCTGAGTCGCAGGACAGGACGTAAATGTTATAAACCTCAGCCTGGCGATCCCAATGTATATGTAAGTATTCTTCTGACTTGATCCCACTCTGCACACTTGTTTGAGGTCTAGGCATCAGGCACCAGACAGCACACTTTATGAGGATTCTCTCCCTCAGCTCTCAGGATGCCCCAGAGGTCGTTCAAATACTGCACGTGTGCAGACAAGCCAGAGAGGTAGAGGCCTGTTTAAAGTCACAAAGTTGCCACGTGGCAGAGCTGGGATTTGAGCCCAAGCTTTTGACATCACAGCACATGCTCTTAACTACTGAGCTACATCTTCCGTTTCCTTTAAGACAGAATATCTCGGCCTCAATGTGATCGATACTCTGGGCCAGATGATGCTTTGTCCTGGGGGCCTGTGCTCTACGCCGTAGGGTGTTTGGCAGCACCCTGGCCTCTACCCTTTAGATATTAGGGACACCCCCGTGACAACTGAAAGCATCTTCAGATATCACATAACTTGCTGTAGCGGCAAAACCGCCCTGGTTGAGACCCTCTGCCTTAGCCCAAGTTCTTCTCTCTGGTCTTTGAGTCCCAGTGATTCCTGATGAACTCCACTGCCTACCCCACTCCCCACCATGCCCATCCCACTGGGCTCCCACTAAAGAAGACCCCAGTTCCTCCTCTAAGCTTCCCCATAACCCTAGAGCCAACCTCTAGGATTTCTAGAAAGAGCTGGTGAGGGATTAAGAAAAAGAAAAAGAAGGTAAAACAGATGGCAGAAAAGCTGATTCTCGGTAACGCCACCTTGAGGGAGACGAAGAAACCCAAAGCAGAGCCTTGAAATGCTTTTCTATTGGGGAAGGTTGGGGCAGAGGCAAGCAGATGGTAAAAGAGGGGAGCAGATTCTCAGCTACAGAGATCACGGCTGCTTCCGGGGTGGAGCGTGGAGACACACGCCTGAGAACACAAGGAGACTGCTCCTTTAGTTTTGCTGAGCCAAATGTACTAGAAACAATAAACCACTTCCATCCCCAAATCTGGAGGGAGGCAGACTGTCCCGGGTAATGAAGACTCAGGTCAGTGAGTCATGGGAGAAACACCAGGCGACCCCTTGGTCCAAGCACTGTTTTGGGGGGATCAGAACTCCAGTTCTTTTGGGATGACCTAGTCACACTGCATCTCTGATGGTACAGAGACTGTTGAATGTCAGTCAATGTCCAAAGACTACATTTCTTAGCATCCCTTGCAGCTGGATATGGCCATATGACCATGACTTGACCAAGGAGACATAAAAAGAGCTTGGATGGGTTCTTGCCATGAAGCTTCTATAAAAGGGAAGGTGTGGGGGCCCTTTGGTTCCTCAGTTTCTTCTGGCTGTTTTCCTAGAAGGTAGATGTGAAGGCTGGAGCTGAAGAAGCCACTCTGAATCATAAGATGACCTTGAGGATGGAGGCCACATGCTGAAGATGGCAGAACAGAAAGATAGTCATTTGATCTCTGATATTTTTATGAAAGAATAATAAACTTTGATCTTATTTAAGGCATAACGTATTGAGGGTTGGGGTGGGGTGAGGGGTTCTATTTAGTGAAACCTAAGATTGCCAGGAGAAATATCAATAACCTCAGATATGCAATGACACCACCCTTATGGCAGAAAGTGAAGAGGAACTAAAAAGCCTCTTGATGAAAGTGAAAGTGGAGAGTGAAAAAGTTGGCTTAGAGCTCAACATTCAGAAAACGAACATTATGGCATCCAGTCCCATCACTTCATGGGAAATAGATGGGGAAACAGTGGAAACAGTGTCAGACTTTGTTTTTGGGGGCTCCAAAATCAATGCAGATGGTGACTGCAGCCATGAAATTTTTAAGATGCTTACTCCTTGGAAGAAAAGTTATGATCAACCTAGATAGCATATTCAAAAGCAGAGACATTACTTTGCTGACTAAGGTCCGTCTAGTCAAGGCTATGGTTTTTCCAGTAGTCATGTATGGATGTGAGAGCTGGACTGTGAAGAAGGCTGAGTGCCGAAGAATTGATGCTTTTGAACTGTGGTATTGGAGAAGACTCTTGAGAGTCCCTTGGACTGCAAGGAGATCCAACCAGTCCATTCTGAAGGAGATCAACCCTGGGATTTCTTTGGAAGGAATGATGCTAAAGCTGAAACTCCAGTACTTTGGCCACCTCATGTGAAGAGTTGACTCATTGGAAAAGACTCTGATGCTGGGAGGGATTGGGGGCAGGAGGAGAAGGGGACGACAGAGGATGAGATGGTTGGATGGCATCACTGACTCGATGGACGTGAGTGTGAGTGAACTCCGGAAGTTGGTGATGGACAGGGAGGCCTGGCGTGCTGCAATTCATGGGGTTGCAAAGAGTCGGACACGACTGAGCGACTGAGCTGAACTGAATCCTAACATATAATTGGCTATAGATGGAAATCTGAAGTTGGATTCATTCTCTGAACTTTTTAAACAAATGCAACCTTACACATTTGGGATTGTTTAGATTTTATAAAACTGAATGTTCTTTGTTTTCATGGCACATCTTGGGACAAGAAGCAAGAAGGGGAACCTGCCTGGAATTGCTGTGTAGACAATGCTAATTACAGTGACTGTAAGCAACAAACAAAAGTGGTTTCTTGGCTGAGGGTGGGGATGGGGTGGAGATCGGAGGAGGGCAGAAGGTGGGTATGACCTGGAAATGTATTCCATGGGTGGGGGTAAAGTTCATGTTTATGTGATTAGCAGAATTAGATGCAGATCAGCAGGCATAGCTGGAGTTTGTAAACAGCCTTTGGAGTATTCGCACATTTTTTCTGGTTCAATCAAAATGAAACATCATTAAGAACAGTTCATTGCCAATTGTCATCTCTGCCAGGGCCTTGGGAGGCAACCTCTGGTCACGTCAGGCTGGATGTAATTGTCTTTGAAGTTTGTATATGCAAAGTGCTTTGAGAGTTGCAGGCTCACAGAACTCTGGCAGGGGAAGAGATTTTGAGAGAGTCCATTTACCAATATGGGTTTAGCCTTAACTACAAAAACATCAAGCAGTCATAAAATGCAGCCTTTGCTGAATGAACCTGAAAATAGGTTCAAGTGGGGTGAGCTCTCAGCCATCCAGAGAGAATGAAGTCATCTTAAGATGAAATGGCTGGGAACCAGATTGTCCCAGGCCTGTGGGTAATGGAATTAGACCAGCCAGTTTAAAATCCCTGTTCTATCATCTGTCAGCCATTGTCACCCTGACCAAGTCACGTCACCTCTCTGTGCCTCAGTGTCCTCATCTATAAAATGGGAACAAGATTAGATGCTAACACATATTGATAGAGCGCTTAGAACAACCTAGTTCATAGGAGATGTGCGGTAGAGATGAACTAAGGCTACCACTACTACTATTATTTAGCCACAATTTTTCTTTTTTTAAAAAAAGATTTTTTTATGTGGATAATTTTTACTGAATTTGTTTACAATATTGCTTCTATTTTATGTTTTTGGTTTCTTGACCCTGATACAGACAGGTTCTTAGCTCCTCGACCAGGGGTTGAACCTGCAACCCTCTGTATTGGAAGAAGAAGTCAAAACCCCCGGATTACCAGGGAAGTCTCTATTCCACAGTTCCTATTCCAAGTTAGTCCTCCCAAAAAGAGTCTATTTTTTAATTGCATCATGTTTAGTATGCACACTTTCATGATATTTTTTCCATTAACAACTGAACAGGGAGAAAGTTCAGAGAGTCATTTCTACATCCTGTTCTTATTTTAAAGCAGATAACACTGGAAGAAGTTTAAAAACACCAAATACAAATGGATTTAAAATTTTAAAAACAACTCAGCAAAATAGTTGCCAGCATGTCCAGATCTCTCATTGGAAGGAAAAAAAAGGTTAGGTTTCACCCTGAGTATGCTTCATGATTAACTTGGTTTCATGAGTTTGTTTCCAAATGAAGGTGAGTTTTACACGCAGAAAGGGAATCCATGGAACTTTTGCTCTACAGATAGGCCAGGAGGTCATTCCAGGGAATAGGTCAATGGGTGGGGTGTGATGTCCAGTCGCTATCAGGAAGCAGTTGGCACTGGATTGCTGGGCCCACCTGGACACAGCCTTTCTGAAGCCTTCTGTGTTTCATGGGAATGGCCCACACGCTGACACCTGCTCACCAAAAAGAAAGCTGGCTGACAGCACTAACCCAACGTTTGGTTCAGTCAGGAGGGACTGGGGACTTCGGCCTTTGGGTTTTAAGCTCAATCAGATGGTACAGATGGCATCTGTTGTTTGGGTATTACCTTTTGTAACAGCATCCTGATTTGCTTTTGTGGGGACACCTCCCCTTTGTTATCAACCTAGGTTGTATGGGTGGAGTCACTCCTATTCCAGACCAGGGGGCAGGCACGTGACCTAGGCCTGGCCAATCAAAACACCACCTCTCCATGGCTACATTGGTTCAGGAACAGGCCCATGAGCCCGGATGGGCCAGTCACCCTTGTCTTCAGGATTTTTGCTGGAAGGATTGGGAAAGATATGCTTTCTTTCAGCTGTTTCTAAACTTGTTTACTGTGACTCCAGAGTCATTGGCGGGGATGAGGGGGTTGGTCTGAGCTAGTGTTTGGGAAGTACTTGCCTGAGAACAGAGCCAAGGTAGAAGAACTGAGATCAAGGGAGAGAAACTTCTGGAAACACTGCATCCTGAATCCTGCCACGCCCTGACTTTTCCGTTACATGAGCAGCTGTTTTCTTTTCTTGGCTTAAGTCCATTTCCCCCGATTCCCTCTGACTTTGACCAAAAGGCTCCTGACTCGCCTAGGTAGAGCACTGAGGCCTTCGAGCGCAGTTTCCCCTGGGGGCCTGGCCACAGATGGTGGTGGGAGGGAGGCCGGAAGCCAGGTGGGGACCGTGTAAGCCACTAAGGCGCCAGGACACGAAAAAATGGTCGCCATTCGTCACGGTGCCCCGCGAGGGCCTTTGGTAGACACAGAGCTCTGTTCGTGCCCTCCCCAGGGGTGATGCGGGCCACTCTGTCAAACGCACTTCCTCTAAGTCACCATCCTTCTCATACCAGCTGGAGGGTCTATTGCGTTGGCACTTGTAGCCAACGACAGTTGCCAAAGATGAAGGGCAGACTTCAAGCTAAGGAGTGAGAGCAAACAGTATTTCTGTCGACACATGGCGAGGGGGAAGGGTGAATGGAGGAAGGAAGGAATGTTATATATGTTTATTGAGCATTTACTGTGGGCCAGGCATGTTCCAGGCCTTTTATATATATCCTCTTATTTGATCCCCACAATTCTACAAAGTGGGTCCTACGACAATCCCTGTCTTACAGATGAAGAAACTGAGGCACAGAGAGATGACCTTGCCCAAGGGAGCACAGGTAACCACCAACAGAGCCTTAGTCACTGCGGAGTCAGGGAGAACTCACTGAGCCCTATGCCACACCAAGCACAGTGCCGGGCACAAGGGCAACGATTGTGCGTGAAAACACACATGGGCCCTGTTCTCAAGCAGTTTCCATCACCTGAGGTTATCTTAGGAAAGGCACTAATTTGTATTGTTGGTGTTGTTTAGTCACTAAGTCGTGTCCGACTCTTAGCAACCCCAGGGACTGTAGCCCACCAGGCTCCTCTGTCCATGGGATTCTCCAGGCAGGAATGCTGGAATACTATTTCTTCCTCCAGCGGATCTTCCCAACCCAGGGATGGAACCCATGTGTCTTGCGTGTCCTGCATTGGCAGGCGGATTCTTTACCGCTGAGCCAGCCTGGAAGCCCTACTAACTTGTACCCCAGTATCTTCTCTGCCTTCTCCACCAGAATGTTCACTCAATGTGGGGAAGAAGCTCACGGATCTCATTCACAGTCTTGTCTCCAGGGCTGAACAGGACCTGGCATATAGCAGGCACTGAATGTTTGTTCAGCAAACAAGGAGCTCTAGAGCAGAGGTTCTCAACTTCATTACTGCTGACATTTGGGGCTGGATCACTCCCTGAGGAGAGGGCTGTTCTGTGCATCGTAGAGTGTTTAGCAGCATCTCTGGCCTCCATCTATTAGGTAACAGAGGCATCCCCTCTGAACTCCAACCCAATGGTCTGACAACCAAAAATGTCTCTGTGCTTAGTCACTCAGTCGTGTCTGAGTCTTTGTAACCCCATGGACAGTAGCCCACCAGGGCCCTCTGTCTGTGGGATTCTCTAGGCAAGAATACTGGAGTGGGTTGCCATGCCCTCCTCCAGGGGATCTTTCCAACCCAGGGATCAAACCCAGGTCTCCTGCATTGCAGGCATATTCTTTACCATCTGAGCCACTAGGGAAGCCCAAAAAATGTCTCGATACTGCCAGATGTTCTTGGGGAGGAAAAATCCTTATCTGGAGGGTTAGAACAACTGCACGAATGACAGGCATAATCACCTGAGGTTCAGGAACCAAGAGCCTCGGAGGGGCTGACATAACACATATCTGACACACAGGGTGGCTGGTACCGACGTCAAGCTCCTGAACCATCTGTTATGTGAGAGACCACGAGGGGGCCTGAAAGCTGAGAAACGACTTGAGCCCACAAGTATGTTGCAATTGTTAGCCCTCAAAACCCTGAAATCTATACATCTGTAGTGGCGAGACGGAACGTTCAGACCCTGAGTGATGTCAAGAGGCAAGCGGGCCCAAACTTAACCATTCCAAGAGGCGTCCTATTTCAGAGGCTCTGCTGGTTTGAGGAGTGGCTGTTTCTCAGGAGGGTGCCCTTTGCAGATGACAGCAAAAACGTAATGTCACTTGCCTTGGCCACAACTGGCAAAAGTGAGTTTTCATCAAGAGGGTTCTTATTTCCTTTGAGAGGCATGTTTCTTCCAGCAATAGAACTGGAGAAAAAAAAAATTCCCAAAGTGAATGTTTGGTGCCCTCTACGTCACTTCAAACTGCTCCCTCTCCAAGGTTTTAATAGAATATAAAATAAGATACACAAAGATGTCATGTAAAGCACAGGGAACAAAGCCAATATCCTATAAGAACTTAAAATGGCATATAATCTATAAAAATATCAAATCACTCTGTTGTACACCTGAAACTAATGTAACACTATAAATCAACTATACTTCAGAAAATCACATACATAGTATATAAATCCTGTTGCGCTGCCATTTAGTCGCTAAGTTGTGTCCAGCTCTCTGTGACCCCGTATACTGCAGCCTGCCAGGCTCCTCTGTCCATGAGATTTCCCAGGCAAGAATACTGGAGTGAGTTGCCATTTCCTTCTCCAGGGGACCTTCCCAATCCAAGAGATCAAACCCATGTCTCCTGCTTGACAGGCAGATTCTTTACCACTGCACCACCTAGGAAGCCCATATAAATCAAATATTACATATAAATTATGCGTGTGTTTTATTCTTTCTTGTATTTCCCCCCCTCCCTCCCAGGTGCCTGTAGCTACTACCTCATTTAATTTTTGCAACAGCCCTCCTAGGTAGGAAGTTACTAATCTTACTTTACTGATGACCAAGACTGAGGTAGGCAGAGGTTAAGTGACCTGCCCAAGGTCACGGCTGTAATATTTTCTATCACCGAAAACAACACCCTCATCCACCAGGTCACTCTGATCCTCTGATCACAATGGTGTCTTCTGACCTTCCGACTTCCCTCCACTTGCACATCCAATCCAGGGGCAGGTCCCATGGGCTCTGCTTCCAATAGACACCCCAGGTCTGGTTGTGTCTCCTCTGGCTGGCCGGCCAGCCTGGTCCAGGCCATCCCTGACCTGCAGGCCTGCATCAACCTCCCCCTCTGCTCCTGCTCCTTGTCTCTGCAGCCCCGTCCAGGCCCAGGGAGGATGCAACCATATAATATCACTTACACGAGGAATTAAAAATATGGCACAAATGAATTTACCTATGAAACAGACTCACAGACACAGAAAAGACACTTACAGTTGCCAAAGGGCAGGGGAGGGATGTGGTGGGAGTCTGGGATTAGCAGATGCAAACCATCATCTATAGGGTGGATAAACACCCAGGTCCTACTGTAGAGCACCGGGAACCATGTCCAATATGCTGTGATAAACCATGATGGAAAAGAATATGAGAAAGAATAAGCATGTATATAACTGCATCACTTTGCTGTACAGCAGAAATTAACACAACATTATAAATCAATACACTTCAATAAAACAGATTTTTAAGCATAGTTGACGTTCACTGAACCTGTACTATGCACCAGACATTATTAATACTCTATGTACGTAATCTCACTTAATCTGCTAAACAACCTGATGAGGCGGGCAATGTTGCTGCTACTTTCATTTCAGAAGTAAGAAAACTGAGGAGCAAAGAGATAGAGTCACTTGTCTAAGTTGAAAGAGGTAAGGATTCAAATCCAGGCTACCTGGGTCCATAGCCCACCTAACACATCAGGTTATTGTAAGGGTTAAATGAGATTATGCGCATAATTTTAGCTCAGTGACCAACATAAGGCAAACACCCAAAAAACATTGCTGTACAAGTTTAACTTCAGCTAAATATAACAGAAGCCCAAATACAGTCTTTAAAAGGTGAGTTTCCTTCTTCTTCTGAGTACAGGTCTGGCACGGCAAGGCCGGCACACAGCCATTAACATCCCAGGCTCCTGCCTTAACCATCTCAGCACAAGCTTCCATGTTCCATGATGAGCCATGGTCCAAAGTGGCTGCCAGAGCTCCAGCCATTTTGTTGGAGTTCCAAGCAGGAAGAAGAAGACAAAGAGAAGTGGGACCAAAAGGGATCACCTTCCAGTGAGTGAGCAAACTTTTAAGAGCCTTTTTAAAAGCCCATCTGTTGACTTCAGCTTATATCTCACTGGCTACCTCGATGATAAAGCAGGGCTGGAATGTGGGTCCAATGCCATACTAAATAAAACTGGGGTTTTCTTGTTAGTGAAGAAGGGAAAAATGGATACTGAATAGGCAGACTAAGAGTTGGCCTTGTATACTCTACATTGTTAGTACAAATAAACAAGGGAAAGCTTGTTTATTTATACAAACACTAATAATCAGAAGCCCCACATATAAGAGCACAGTGCTCACACTGAAGTGGGGAGGGGTGGGTGCCCCTGGCTCCTCCCATGCCCCTCACTGTGACCTTGAATTAACCTGAGAGGGCCCCAGGAGAATCACATCACACACTATGAAAACTCTCTCTTAACCTCAGGTTGTTTCACCTCCCTGTAGCCTCCATCTCCTCACCCGGAATTTGGGACTGATAAAGGCACACCCCCATAAGACTGGGATGAGGACTTAATGTGATCGAACAACATACATCACAGTCCAGCAAGCTGCACTCAGTCCACATAAGGCTGCTGTTCTAACCGGACAGAGCACAGCACAGCCCAACATCTGGGCCTGGGACTTTTCAAAAAGTGCTCTCTTGGCTTTTTTTTTTTTAATAAAACCAGTGTGCTGAATCCCACGTGGTTGGCAGGCGGCCACGGGCAAACTGGGGGCAGCACAGAACACTGCCGAGTGCCAGGGTGTACCCCACCACAGTATTTTTCCACGGACTCTGCCCGCCTGGCCCTGGCTGCCAGCGGGAGCCAAGGTCCCCGCAGAACGGCGCGTCCCGGGTAGACCGCGCAGTGCTGCCCGTGGTGACTCACGCCTGTCTGTGGGCAGCCATCACCAAAGCTGGCACGCCCCGCTGCCAAGTGGGCCTCGGCTGGGCCTGCTCCCCCCGGGCTGGAGCCCCTCCAAGCTTCTTTGCTGAGCCTCAGAACCTCAGGCCCATCCCAGATTCCACCCCGATGGGTCATTTATGGCCTGTGCTCAACCCAGGGCCTGAAACATGCACACTTAACCTCCCATGACATGGGTTCAGCAGACCCCCGTGGAGACGGCACCACAGGGGCAGCGAGCCATCAGGGAGACAGAGATCCCCTCTTCCTCCCTCCCCACCCAGATTCCAGCTGGCTATTTGGACCATGGGCTTGAGGACCTGGGTTTGATTCCTGGCTCTCACAGCTTGATTGGGCGGCCTTAACGAAGTAATATAACTTCTGTGGGCCTCAGTTTCTTCATCTGGCAAATGGGGACAGTCCCATTTGGTGAGGATTGGTGGAGGCAATGCATGGGAAGGGCCTTGCCTGGCTCTGAGACAGATCCAGAGTCACAGGCCACTGTGGCCATCACCTTATCACAGAGCTTTCCACGCCTCACCTTTGGGCTCCGTATCATCTCTCTGGCCTCATCTCCCTCGCATCACATGGTCCAAGCACAGCACCCTCCTTGCTGACCCTTCTGCACACTTGAGCTCTGCCTCAGGGCCTTTGCACCTGCTGACCCCTCTGCCTGGAAGGCTCTTCCACACAGTGAAATCCTTCATCTCCTTTCAGTCCCTAATCAGTTGTCACCTTCATAGTCTCACCTTCCCTGCCTACATTTTTTAAAAGTGCCATTCCTCCCACCTCAGCAGTCCTCTTGCCCGCTTTATTTTTCTCCATCGCACTTAACCTTGATTTGGCATTGTTTTGAGCATCGTCTGCCTCGGCCCATGTATTAGTTACCTATTGCTGCATAACAAATTACTCCAAAACTTAATGGCTTTGGGACTTCCCTGGTGGTCGAATGGTTAAGACTCTGTGCTTCAAATGCAGGGGGGCACAGGTTTGATACTTGGTTGGGGAACCAGGGATCCATAGGCCCTGTGATGCAGTCAAATATAAAATAAAAATTAAAAACTTAATGGCTTAAAACAACAAACACGGATTATCTTAGAGTTTCTTGTGGATCAGGAGCATGGGAGCAGCTTAGCTGGGTGGTTCTGGCGCACAGTCTCTCCAAGGTCACAGCCAAGACGTCACTGGGGCCATGGTTTGATGCGAAGGCTTGACTGGGGCCGGAGGGTCTGTTTCCAAGATGGTTGCCCCACACGGCTGAGGGTGGGAGGCCTCAGGTCCTCACTTTGAGGAGCTTGCCACGCCGACGTGCTTCAGCATCCTCACAACACAGCCGTTGGGTTCCCTCGGAGTGAAAAAGTCAGGCGAGAGCATGATGGAAGACACCACGTCTTGACAACCTCGCCTCACAGGCCACCGCCATTGCTCATTTCTGCGTGCGTGCGTGCGTGCGTGCGTGCGTGCGTGTGACGTAAGTCAGCTCCGTCCACTGTGGGAGGGGCCTGCCCAAGGGTGTGAACACTGGGAAGTGAGGATCGCGGGGCCACTTGGAGGCTGGCTACCGCAGCCTGGAAGCATGTAAATAGCAGGAGATCGTATCTGCTTTGTTCACTGCTGTGTTTTCATTTTCTAGAACAATGCTTGGCACGTAAGACGAGCTTAATCCATTGTTTGGATGATTGAATGAATGGATGAGCAGGACCAGGTGGAACTGAGCCAAAACAGAGTGTACAGGCTCCTCTGCGGAGAGGAGGGGCTTGGCCTCTCCACCAAGCCTTTCCTCTGGGCAGCCTGTGAAGGACTCCAAGCACGCTCCACAATTTCAGAATCGGGGGAAATACGAGAAAAAGCAAAGCAACAGCTTTTGAACACGAAGCCACTTCCTCACAGTACGCCCAGTGTTCCAGTATGCTGGATAAACAGGAGGCTGTGTTGTAAAGGTGCTGGGTTAGATACTAGAAGGTCGGGCATCCAGTCCTGGCTAAGACACTTAACTGACAAACTACTGAAGTTTAGTTTGTTATTTTTAAACGGGAGCAGCTACATCTATTCTGCCTAGGACCCAGGGACATAGTAGGTCTATTCATTCATGCTGGTCACTTAATTATCACCCTGGACTTCATGGATTCACAGTTCAGCGAGAGACTCAGAGGGGTTGGTACAAATCTGAAGATAGCACCGCACAGTCTGACACACTGTCATGTGCCCTTGATGAATTCAGAATCTACTAAATCTTGTATATAACACCTATCAGCAGTGGGTACTTTTAACCCCCATTTTACAAGGGAAGCAGTGGAGTTTCAGAGAAGTTAAGTAACTTGCTCTAGGTCACACAGCTCCTAACTCTAAAAAACAGAAACTAGGCTTTCTGACCTCCGAGCCTTTCCCATGATACCGGAAGTCTCTCATAAACGTCGTAAACGTCTACATTTATTAAACTGACAGTTGGGAAGGACATTTCTAATAAAAGCCCAAGTCAACTCAGTCACCGCCACGAACTTTTCGATGTCAGTTGTGGTGGGTTTGGATTGTGTCAACGCAGCGAGGTTGGAATTCCCAGAATTCCTTCCTCCGCATAGTTTGTGATTAGCATGGGCCGCAGGAGACATCTGAGGCAAGATCGGAAGACAGAAGCGGAGAAGCAGAGCCACAGGTTTAATGGCTGGAAGGCGGCTGCTGGGGGCGCTGTTGTGGCCGCCTCCACAGGCGCTTTTCTGCGGGCTCACCTGGCTGGCCCAAGGCAGCAGGAAGCCCCTGCCTCCAGCTCCTGCTCCATCTTCTTTTAGCTTCTCCAGATCCTGGGCAGGTGCCTGAACCTTTTCCTGAAGGTCACTTGGGTGGGGTTTCGAGTCTGTCCTTCTGGCTTCTGGCTCGTCCCCTCCGGGCTTCCAAGTCTCATCCATTCTTCCTTTGTGGCAGCTACCCTGCTGACACCCAGCCTCACATTCAAAGAAACAGGTCACAGATGCTGCTGAACCAGCTCTCAAGTTTGCATGAGGTCAAACTCCCAGGGGCAATCTCGCCCATTGACTTTTTTTCTCTGATCAAACCCTTAAACTATAGTGTTGAGCTTCCAGATGTCCAAGCTGGTTTTAGAAAAGGCAGAGGAACCAGAGGTCAAATTGCCAACATCCGCTGGATCATTGAAAAAAGCAAGAGAGTTCCAGAAAAACATCTATTTCTGCTTTATTGACTATGCCAAAGCCTTTGACTGTGTGGATCACAATAAACTGTGGAAAATTCTGAAAGAGATGGGAATACCTGACCACCTGACCTGCCTCTTGAGAAACCTATATGCAGGTCAGGAAGCAACAGTTAGAACTGGACATGGAACAACAGACTGGTTCCAAATAGGAAAAGGAGTACATCAAAGCTGTATATTGTCACCCTGCTTATTTAACTTCTATGCAGAGTACATCATGAGAAACGCTGGACTGGAAGAAGCACAAGCTGGAATCAAGATTGCCGGGAGAAATATCAATAACCTCAGATATGCAGATGACACCACCCTTATGGCAGAAAGTGAAGAGGAACTAAAGAGCCTCTTGATGAAAGTGAAAGAGGAGAGTGAAAAAGTTGGCTTAAAGCTCAACATTCAGAAAACGAAGATCATGGCATCTGGTCCCATCACTTCATGGCAAATAGATGGGGAAACAATGGAAACAGTGACAGACTTTATTTTTCTGGGCTCCAAAATCACTGCAGATGGTGATTGCAGCCATGAAATTAAAAGACGCTTACTCCTTGGAAGGAAAGTTTTGACCAACCTTGACAGCATATTCAAAAGCAGAAACATTACTTTGTCAACAAAGGTTCATCTAGTCAAGGCTATGGTTTTTCCAGTGGTCATGTATGGATGTGAGAGTTGGACTGTAAAGAAAGCTGAGCGCCGAAGAATTGATGCTTTTGAACTGTGGTGTTGGAGAAGACTTTAGAGAGTCCCTTGGACTGCAAGGAGATCCAACCAGTCCATCCTAAAGGAGATCAGTCCTGGGTGTTCATTGGAAGGATTGATGCTGAAGCTGAAACTCCAATACTTTGGCCACCTGATGCGAAGAGCTGACTCACTGGAAAAGACCCTGATGCTGGGAAAGATTGAGGACAGGAGGAGAAGGGGACGGCAGAGGATGAGATGGTTGGATGGCATCACCGACTCAGTGGACATGGGTTTGGATGGACTCTGGGAGTTGGTGATGGACAGGGAGGCCTGGCGTGCTGCAGTTCATGGGGTCGCAAAGGGTTAGACACGACTGAGCGACTGAGCTGAACTGAACAGAGTGCTAAGTTGCTTCATTCGTGTCCAACTCTCTGATCCTATGGACCACAGTCTGCCAGGCTTCTCTGTCCATGGGATACTCCAGGCAAGAATACTGCAGAGGGTTGCCATTTCCTTTCCTAGGGAATCTTCCCAACCCAGGGACTGAACCTTCATCTCTTAAGTCTCCTGCATTGGCAGGTGGGTTCTTTATGACTAGCGCCACCTGGGAAGCCCTTATACCAAAATTGGAGGCTAATTCTCATTTCTGTACATTAAAATATAAAAATCAAAGCCTATCTTTGCAACTCCGCTGTTTGCAAATACCTATATCCAAAATCTATGAGCGTATAAATAATACCTACATATGTTACACATCATGGTTAAAAGCTCTGCTTAAAGTTTTAAAGAAAGACACTCAAGACAATGGGCAGGTCTGTGCGGAGAGGAGGAGGGGACTGGGGTGCGAGGAATTCCCTCGCCTGTGACCCAGACTCCTCTCCCAACTCTCTAGGTGGTTTTCCCGGGGGCCCTGGACTCGGCTGTGGCTTTGAGGGCAGGAGGATCTCTGAGTTGGCTGTTGGAGCACGCAGATCGGACTGTCTAGTGGAAAATCCTGATGCCAGCTTAAGCCTGGATGGTAAGCACGTGGCTAGACTGAAGGGAAGTGGCTGCTGTTCCCGTGATGTGTCTTGCTCAACAATGCCAGCAGGCACTATTTGATATCCGTAAACTTTTCCAGGCTCTCAGAGCAGAAGATGAGCAACTCCATTTTTACAACCGCAAATAGTACATTCCTAAGCTTGTGCGTGTGTGTACACACATAGGCATGAAAGGGACTGAACTGAGTATAAATCACAGACGCGGAAGCTTCCCACCTCTCACCTCGTCCGTGATTCGCCTTCCATCAGTGTCAAGGAGAAAGAAGATAATCATGAGTGAAGAACTCTCATTGGTTGGAACAGAGCTAAAATATTTATTATGTAATCTTTGAAAACGCTCTTTATTTTGTATTGAAGTATAGACAATTAACAAACGAAATCGTGATAGCTTCAGGTAAACAGCGAAGGGACCCAGCCATACATATATGTGTACTCCTCTCCCAAATACTCCTCCCATCCAGGCTGCCGCGTGACGTGGAGCAGAGCTCCCTGTCCTCACTGGTTATCCATTTTAAATACAGCAGTATTTATACAGTACAGTCCATCCCAAACTCCCCAACTATCCCTGCCCCCTCCACCACCACCACCCCGGCAACCACAGGTTCCTTCTCTAAGTCCGTGAGTCTCTGCTGCCTAAGTTCATTTGTTGCATCACTTCTTTTTAGAGTCCACATGTAAGGGATGTCTTTTAATATGAGTTTGCTGACCTCTGATTTATTCTATAATCTTTGTGAGCAATGAGGTACCCAAATACTTCCCTATTGCTTTCGTGTTTGCAGTAAATAAACTGAGCTTCATTAGCAGGAACTCTAACAGCTCCTGTGAGCCTCTGACTTCCTCACCACTCCCGTCGTCTAAGAACTCAGGGATTTACTGGGTCCGAAGGGAGCCAACCCTTCTTGTGAACGGAACTGGGGAGAGGGAGCCACGCGCTCCATGCACTGATTCTTCTTGCCACGAGGGGCACTGTTGAACACGGGCTGTGCACACTCATCTTGGCTCTCCTGGTGATCAGACATGATCGTAGACACAATTCTAGGATTCCTGGATCCAGAAGAGATTCCAGCTGGTTCCCTTGCCCTGTCGGAAGCAGCCCTCCACAAAGCTCACCCGGGCTCTCCGACTGTGGCTCCCAGGCTCCCATCATGCAGACGATTTCCCAACTGGGTTTCTTGGCCTTCTCAGGCACCTGCCAGGCACGCGGGTAAGTGCACAAACTGTGTGATCATATTAGGGCCATCCCAAACCACTCGTAAGGTGGTGCTCTTAGCTCCAATTTTCAAATGTGGAAACAGACTCAGAGAGGCTGTCTGACTCGCTCAGGCTCACACAGCAGAGAAGGAGCAAGGCTGAGATTGAAACCTAAGTGGCCAGACTCCAGCGATTTCCCTCTTTACGCTTCTCTCTGAAACATCACCTCCTCTGTGGGCAGAGGCACAGAACTGCTCCTCTGGGGAACAGTTCTCCCAGGTTCTTCACGCTATCCCCGCCCCCTTCCCTTGGCAGTTTCCCCAACCCGAGGCGAGCACAGCTGTATCTGCCCTGGTGCCCAGCTCATCCATAGCTCCATGGCCTCACCTCCGACTGTGTTTTAGGCGTTCAGCGTTCATTCTCACCTTTGTCCTCTCTTTATGGAGCATTTGCTCTGCCAGGCTTTGTTCTTGGCATGAGGATACCCTAGTGAACAAGACAAGCAAAAATCCCTGCCCTCACAGAGCTGATGTTGCAGAGGGGGAGGCAGACTGTCAGCAAATCACCCACCACGTGACATCACCAGGTAACTTCAGAGGCTGTGAGGGGAAAAGCAGACGAAGAGGGACGGGAGGAAACGGGATGGCACTGTAGATGGAGTGATCACGGAGGGCTTCCTTGTGGCGGTGACAACGGGGGAGGGGCCAGAGACCAGCATTTCAGGCAGAGGGCACCAGCAGTGCAGACACCCTGAGGTCCAGTGCTGGAAGGAGCCCGGGGACCTGGGAAACAGCAGGGGCGATATTAGGGCTGAGGCGCCCAGAAGGCGGGGGTGCTGGGCAGGGCCCACAGGACGCAGGACCTTGTGGGAATTAGGATTCTCTTCTCCATTCAGATGCAACGAGAGCTCTTTGTCTGGCGGGGCGGGGGCGGGGGGGCGCGGGGAAGGGGGTCTCGCTATGCTCCCCATACCTGGCCCGTGGGAAGAACACAGGTCCCTTTAATTCAGGATGCGCCTCTGTCCCCAGGGCAGGCCCTACCCTCACCCCTCGGAGCAACCACAGCGTGAGACAGCAGACTCAGAGCGGGGACGCGGTGCTGGAGACAGTGACTCACGGTCAGTCCTGGCAGGGCCCCTCCCACTGCCGTATCTGCTTTCTGTGACTCTGGAAGGCCCACACCCCCCGGGGACCCAGGCCTGCCCCATCAGAGCATCTTTCCCTCCCCCGCAGGCGAAAAGTCAGGGAAAACTGAGCCCACCACCCTTCACCTGGGACTGGGCTTCCCCAGGACGTGAATGTTCCAGACCCAGAGCCTGAGGCCCGAACCCCCGCACCCCAACTTCCCCCAGGTGGCTTCCACGGCAGCGCTCTCGCAGCCCGCCTGGTGGGCCACCCCCAGAGCTCCATGTCCTTCAGGCTCAGAAAGTGTTTATTTTTGCATCTGCCAGTTCGCAAGGCAATTATTGGTAACCGAATCCAGAGCCCAGGAACTCTGACTTCATCGGGACACCGGATCCTGGGAAGGGTGACACTTCTGGGTCCTGGGCTGACCACAGACACCACGAGGGGAGCTCTGCCCCGTGGACTCCGGTGACACCACGGCGGCTGGGGTCCGAGATGTGACGTGAGGGCAACCCCGAGGGACCAGACCCGGTGTGTCTGCGGGAGCCTCCCCTCCGTCTGCCCACCAAAACCCCAGGCACTGCTATTTCTGGCCTTGAGAGAAGATGGATTCGGTGGTTGTGGGAAGGAATTAACTGTTAACGGTCTTGCTGTAAACAAAGATCAATTTCCAATTCTATGGATTTTTGAGTGGAGGGGGTTTAAGGTAAAACATTCATACATTTATAAAATACTTCTAACAGGATTTGGTGGGGCCATCCCTAGCACCTTAGAAAAGCGTGTAACCAAGGAAACGCCGGAAAAATTTCCACACCCCTCTGAGCAAACAGTTTCAACTCTTCTCTTTAAACACACACACACACAGAGCCAGTTCCTCTGAAATGCTTTCAGCTAAAAGTCTGAACATTTCAAGTTTATTTCCTGGGCCCTTCCATTTCCTAAAATAAAAAAAAAAATGAATTGGCAAGGATTTCCATGTCTGAACTGGCTAGAGGGAGGATGAGAGGGACTGAAACGGCTGAGAAGTGAAGGTGGCGTTGTGCAGTAGGGCAGAGCCAGGGACACGTCCTGAGCCCTGAGTTCGAATCCTGCCTCTGCTCCTTTCTACTTGGGCCATTTGGGGGGCAGGTTCCGTCTTATTTCCTTAAGGGAAACGGAGATAGAGATGTTTAGCTTTTCACATGTGTCTCAGGGAGGACTGAGTAATGCCCCATGTGCAGGCAGATTCTTTAAATGCAGTGATTGTGAGGGTCACACATCAGCTCATGCGAAGAAAAACAAAACAGCTTTCATCTGCTCCCACTTCCCCTAACCCCTGGCTCAGAGCATGCTGTCCCCTTACCCAGACCCTGGAGACTTCGGGCCTGAGAGGTGCTGTAGGCGGAGGCGGCTCAGTACTCCTGAGCCTCAGGCCCAAGTTCACGTTTCTTACTGGGGTGTGTCCTACAGCTAAAGCCTTGCCTCTCTGCGCCTCGGTTTCCTCCCCAGCCCAGCTGTAAGGACCTAACATGATATTTCTTACTAAAGTGTGAAATCAGCCCTCAGGGGGCTGAGAAAGCCAGTAATGGAATTTGTCCCCGGAAGTCCTCGGAGGGGCTCCAGAGTCGCCCCCACAACCGGCTCTGACCCTGTGGCAGCCGGCTGGGCTGAGAGATGGCAGCCCTGATAAAAACAGGGGAGCGGGGCTCAGGTCCCTCTGCAGACAGAACTGCGCGGAAGCTGACCTTTAGAAGATGCTTCCCATCCGTGACAGCCCATTTGCACATCCTGAATGACATGTCAGCTTCTCCGAGTGGTTTCTAGCCCCTGCCCCTCCCGCGCCCCTCCCGCTCGGCACCGCGGGACTTTGGTTGGAGTTCACCATCCTTGGCTGGGAGGCTGGCCCTGACACGGCAGGATGTTTAGCGGCATCCCTGGCCTCCAGCCACTAGATGGCAGTAGCACCTCCTGAATCATTATCATCAATCCCACAGTTGCCTTTACCTTTATAAAACATATGCTCCTGTAAATGATACACTGTATTGCTTTTCAGGCTTCGAAGTTCATATGAATAAACAGTATACATAAGTAACAATAAGAGACTATGCCTTTCTCATTCTAAAATGACGGGTTGAGATCTGTCTGTATTAATAAACATAGCTGTGGTTCTGTTTCACTGCAAATTCGGCACAAGGCATTTCCCTGCCCTCCTGTTGATGGACACTACATTTCCCTATTACGTGTGTGTGCACACAGTCCTGAGGTGAATATCTTCAGCACGGCTCCTGAGGTGCGGACCAGGGCTGGAAACAGACTTTCTAGATCCTGGTGAGATGGAAATGGCTAACTCCTCCAGCACTCTTGCCTGGGAAATCCCATGCCCAGAGGAGTCTGGTTGGCTGCAGTCCATGGGATTGCAAAGAGTTGGACACGACTGAGTGACTAACACTTACTTACTTAGGAATGAGGTCAGCTGCATGCATCTCATTAAACCTCACCCCTGTTTATGACTGCCTCTCTCCCTCTGCCTAAAAAGGACTTTGGGGATCACCCACCACGGTCCCACTCCCCCTTTCTGGATGGTGCACTGAGCCACAGGTGGTGGGTCCATGACCCTATTCTCACCCCATGCTCCCACCTTCCTAGAAACCCCACTGCCTCTCGTGTCTCCTACATTCCCCAGGACCCAGAGGTCAGGACCGGCATCCTGGTGTCCCCAGGTCGCAAGCACCAGGCACTCACAGGCCCACCCTCGACATCAGCTGAATGAACCCCACCTTCTCCTCCAGCCGCCCGGGCAAGGGCTGTTATCAACCCCGCCACAAAGGGGAAGAATCAGAAGCTCAAAGAGGTTAACCCAAAGTCACGCAGCCCCAGAGTGGCAGGAACCCAAACCCAACTCGAAGCCCACACTCCTCCTGCCATTGCTCCAACAGGTGGAAATTCAAAGTCGTTTCTTCCAGTCTTGGAAGGAGCTTCAACGTGTCCTTTGAAGGAGGGACAGGGGCTCGGAACTAAGCTAAACCTAAGCTCTGAGGCTAGATGTGGAGAATTCTCCGAGGGGAGACGAGCGGTTTCCTGCTCCTCACCTTCCCCACCCTCACCTGGCCCCTGGTCCCAGGATGCCCCCACCCAGGGGACCTCATTTGTCTGTAGTGGAGGTGGCCTTGCTTCTCCAAAAATTAGAAAACCAGTGGATGCTGTGTTAGCTCTCCTCAAAGCCAGCATCTGCGTCGACACAGTTCACCTACTCGGTGCCCTTTAAAGTGTGCGGAGACAGGCCGGGGGGCCAACTGGTCTGGGTCGTTTACTCATAGGAGACCCCTGTTTAGACTTCTGACAGTATCAGTATTTTAGACAAGTAATCATCAACCTTTATATGGAAAGCATTACCTGAACACAAAAAAACTTAAAATCTACCACAATCCTTATAGCCTTTTTAGCTTAATTTTTTTTTTCAATTTTAGGGGCTTCCCTGTGGCTCATTGGTAAAGACTCTGCCTGCGGATGCAGGAGACACCGGTTCGATATCTGGTCTGGGAAGATCCCACACACTGCGGGGCAGCTACGCCCGTGGAACTAAGCCTGTGTGCCACAGCTATTGATCCTGTGCTCTGGCCCTCAGGAGCCACAGATTCCGAAGCCCTTGAGCCCTAGAAGCCTTGCTCCGCAACAGGAGACACCACTGCAACGAGAAGCCTGCACTGCAGAGGGGAGGAGCCCCTATTCACTGCAGCCAGAGAAAAACCCGTGTGGCAGCGAAGACCCAGCACGGCCAAAATAAATCAGCAAAATTATTTAAAATTTTTTGAAAATGGGTTTTGCCTTCCTCAGCTTCTGAGAGGCCCTGGTTAGGTGTCAAAATCAAGATGCTTCCAGAGCCAAATAAAAGCCAGTTTATGCAAGACCCAAGCCCATCACAAGTCAATTGGGGTGCAGACAAGCCTTTGTGACAAACGTCTTCTAGTCAGTTCCATCCCCACCCACCTCCAAAAGTCTCAAAGGAGTAAACACAACATCAAAACCACACGAAACAGAGGCTCTGTGACTTCTTTGGGTCCCAGTCCTTCTGCCCGTCTCATGGCTGCTCGGGGCCTCTCTCCAGGGAGATGTGCAGAAATGCACACAGCTTTCCACGTCTGTGAAATGGAGTCTAGGTTTCCAAACTCCATCCACGGACCACTTAAGTCCCCCAGAAGCCTCAGACAAGGTTTTTGGAAAAAGCAAGTTGAAAAGAATAAATATGTATTTCATGGTCCACATGATTGTCCCCCAGCAGTAATAGCTGAGTGTATTCTATAGACCCCAGACTCACCGGCTGGAAACACAGCCTCTGTGTGAGATGGATGTGGGTCCAATCCATGTCTCTCTAAGCAAATGATACCACCATTCAAATGGAAACACAAAAGGCCCAGCCTCTCAGAGCTGCCAAGAGGATCCAGTCAGTGTTCGTAAGGTGCATGGGGTATACCCTGAGTGCCCCATAGATGTTGTGCATGGAGGTATAATGAGTGCCCCATAGATGTTGTGCATGGAGGTATACCCTGAGTGCCCCATAGATGTTGTGCATGGGGTATACCCTGAGTGCCCCATAGATGTTGTGCATGGGGTATACCCTGAGTGCCCCATAGATGTTGTGCATGGGGTATACCCTGAGTGCCCCATAGATGCTGTGCATGGGGTATACCCTGAGTGCCCCACAAATGCTAGCTCTCACCAGCACCATGGGTGCCTCCCTTTCCGGGGTCCCTGAGCCTAGCTGTCAAGCCCAGAGCTGACCACCCGCTCTGCCCCCTGGAGGACGCTGGGCTAAGCTCCATGCCGCCACGAGAGGGCGCACGTGCCCTTCCTAACACACAGCCCAGCCGGCCCCCCGCTTCCGAGGAGCAGGCAGACCCTCGACTCCCATCACTGGAGCCGGCCCAGAACCTTCCTACCAACCAGAGCCCGGGGTGGGGGAGCCCGGGGTGGGGTGGCGGGGGTGGGGTAGGAGCCCCGCTGCCGCTCGTTTCCCCGGAACTTTGGACAAGCCTCTGATTTACAGCTGAGTACCTCGGCTTGAGATCTCTTGAGTCAAGGGCTAACCCTGTCTTCCTTCCCGCCCTGAGCGTCTTCATTCGTTGCAGAGTCTCCACGTGCCCGGCCTGGGTGTTTCCGTTTGAACGGCGGTGTCATTTGCTTAGAGACGGGACTCGGACTCACATCCATCCCACACGGAGGCTGCGCCTCCAGCCGGTGAGTCTGGGGCCTATGGAATACAGCTCAGCTACTTCCACTGGGGGACAATCACGAATTACACGTCTGTTATTTTTAACTTGCTTTAACGGTCACCACGGGCTGGGACCGTTTTCCTCACTCGAGGCTTCTTCTCCCAAGCCTGCCTCACAGCGGGGATGCTCACCTGACGTGGTTCTGGTTAGGGGCATGAACATGCCCACTGGTGGAGCGGGGGCTTCTGGAAAAGACTCTGCTTCCTGACCCCTTTACAGGCATCCTTCGGCCTCGAAGCTGGCGGCCACCTGGAGACCGGAAGCGGCAGAGCAGAGAGACAGCTGGACCGCCGCAGATCCCTGCGCCTCCTGGAGTCCTCTGATGCCCTCAGCCCTCCTCGCCCTCCGGTGGCTGCCCACTGCTCCGAGGACAAAGCCCAGACCGAGGCCTCTCATGCCCTCCCTGCCTCCCGGAAGGGTCTGCTGACCCCGCCTGCCTCTCTTCCGTCCTGCCGCAGCAGCCTTCTTCTCTGTTGCTCTAGCACGCAGTCCATCCCCGCCTCAGGGCGTCTGCGCTTGCTAATCCCTCATCTGGAAAGTTCTTCGCTCAAATGGCCAGTAGCTGGTTCTGCTCTGCCTTGCCTTCGCTGAGAGGGTCCCTCCCAGGAGGCACACCCCCTGATTGGCCTGCTCCTCCAGGTGCCTGCTCAATCCCTTCAGGGCAGGAAGCTCGACCTGCCATTGGCTTGTTGATTTATGAAGCACCCTCTTCCTGACCTTCCCCTCAGCGCAGGCCGGCAGGTACGGAGCAGGCATGCGGGTAACACGCAATAAGTGAAAGAGAGCGTTTTCTTTCGGGCTAGACACCCTTTGGATGGAGGAGCCTGGTGGGCTGCAGTCCATGGGGTTGCTAAGAGTCGGACACCACTGAGCGACTTCACTTTCACTTTTCACTTTCATGCACTGGAGAAGGAAACGGCAACCTACTCCAGTGTTCTTGCCTGGAGAATCCCAGGGATGGGGGAGCCTGGTGGGCTGCCGTCTATGGGGTCACACACAGTCGGACACGACTGAAGCCACTTAGCAGCAGCAGCAGCAGGCACCCTTTGAGTAGGTTTCTGTTCCTGGAAATTGTAAAATGCCCCACCAACAGAACAGGCAGAAAAGCCAACCAAATACGAACCACCAGCCAAATGCCACTCTGGATGTGGCAGGCAGGGGCCAGTCTCCCTCCTTCCCTCATCTGCTGCGCCTCCAGCACACACGCCGCCCCAGTCTCACCCCCACCCTGCCCAGACATCCCCTGTGCGCCTCTGGGTGTCCTTCCTGGCACTGACACCCTTCTCTGGGAGGAGCCCTCTGTGACTAGGTCGCAAGCGTCATCTCTCCCGGGGGTGTTCATCCAGACGAATGAAGGGACGGCTGTCCACGAGGCCTCTGGGCTCACTCGCAAACCTTGACTTCCCCACCTGACAGCTTCTGGAAAAGCAGATCAACAGCGAACATTTGCAAAGCTGAGGTGCATCAAAGGGCGCGCTTTTAAAAGGGAAGACTCGCCGAGGCAATGTGAATCGTGGCCCCCAAGATGCGGTTGTGTGGATTCAGAACTTGCTCATCGGGGTTTCTCTGAAAACTCACATAGGCCACTGCATTCACAGAGAGCCCTGAGTGGCTGAGCAGCCTGGCCCTGCCATCGCGTGGACCTGCGTGTGAGAACTGGCACAGCCCCATGCTAGCTGTGTGGTACCTGCTGATCAATCAGCTGCTCTGTGCCTGGGTGTCCTCCTCCGAAGGTGGACATAGCAACTGGAGCTGCTTGATGGACGTGGGGCCTCCCAGGTGGCTCAGTGGGTAAAGAACCCACCTGTGGTGCGGGAGACGCAGGAGGTGTGGGTTCGATCCCTGGGTCGGGAAGATCCCCTGGAGGAGGGCACAGCAACTCACTCCAGTGTTCTTGCCTGGAGAACCCCAAGGACAGAGGAGCCTGGCGGGCTATAGTCCATGGGGATAATTAGAGTACCTACCTCATGGGGGTGTTTTAAGAAGTGAGTTGCTGTATTCACAGGACTTGGAACAATGCTTGGGACACAGTGAATCCCATCTTAGTATTCCCTGTGTGCTGTTAGTAGCTCAGTCACGTCCGACTCTTTGGGACCCCATGGACTGTAGCCTGCCAAGCTGCCCTGGCCTTATCCACAGCTATTTTAAAAGCATGCTTGACTTTCCCGAGGGCTACACAGGAAGGCCTTTGAGGAGACCCACGCTCCTTAAGAGCCGAAGCAGCACCAGCTAATATCCACCGGGGACTCTTTCTCTGCCCATGTGCTTTGTATCGAGGATTTAACAGCTTTCACTTAAAGGGCTTGATAGTAAATCATTTAGGCTTTGCAGGCCAGCAGCAAAATTGAGGCTACTGTGTAGGTTCTTATATAACTATTTAAAATGTAACTATTTAAAAATGAGGGTGAAGGAAACACTCTTAAGTCAGGAGACCAGACAGCAAGGAGCAGGTGGATGGGGTTGGTCTGCAGGCTGTGGTTTCTGGAAAAACCGCTCTTTACTTTTCAATCCCTGTAACACTGCACAGTGAGCAAGAACTACTATTATTTTGAACTGTGGTTTTGGAGAAGACTCTTGAGAGTCCCCTGGACTGCAAGGAGATCCAGCCAGTCCATCCTAAAGGAGATCAGTCCTGGGTGTTCATTGGAAGGACTGATGCTGAAGCTGAAACTCCAATACTTTGGCCACTTGATGCGAAGAGCTGACTCATTGGAAAAGACCCTTGGGGGCAGAAGGAGAAGGGGACGACAGAGGATGAGATGGCTAGATGGCATCACTGACTCGATGGACATGAGTTTGGGTGAACTCTGGGAGATGGTGATGGATAGGGAGGCCTGGCATGCTGCAATTCATGGGGTCGCAAAGAGCTGGACTCGACTGAGCGACTGAACTGAACTGAACTGGACAGCAAGGAGACCAAACCAGTCAATCCTAAAAGAAGTTAGCCCTGAATATTCCTTGGAAGGACTGATGTTGAAGCTCCAAAACTTTGGCCATCTGATGAGAAGAACCAACTCATTGGAAAAGACCCTGATGCTGGGAAAGATTGAGGGCAGGAGAAGAGGGCAACAGAGGATGAGATGGCTGGATGACATCACTGACTCACTGGACATGAGTTTGAGCCAACTCCAGGAGATGGTAAAGGACAGGGAAGCCTGGCGTGCTGCAGTCCATGGGGTCCCAAAGAGTTGGATACGACTGAGTGACTGAATAACTATAATCTTTTAACAGCCCTATAATAGAGCATCTGTTATTATAAAACTTTATTTACAAAAACACACATGGTAGACTGGGTTTGGTCTGTGGGCTAGAGTTGGTCAACTCCTGAACATTCACCTCCCCAATCCCCAAAAGCTGCCTGGCTCCCTCCTTTGCTGCTTTCAGCCCTCTGCTCAGATGCCCACTGTATCTAAACAGCTCCAATCCCCTCTGCACTTCAATTTTTCCTCTACTTTCGCTCACATTATATGTTAATTTGTTAATTGGTTCATCATCTGACTCCCCTCTTGGGGATGTAAGAGCCACAAGGAGGTGCCCACAGCAGACACACAAGAAGCATCTGTTGAATGAATGAATCTGAAAGGAACGCTTTAATGCTTTCTGCATGCTTATGCTCTAGAATCTCTAAGACACATGTGAAAAGCATCATTTAATCTTTGGCCACCTGATAAGAAGAGCTGACTTACTGGAAAAGACCCTGATGCTGGGAAAGACTGAGGGCAGGAGGAGAAGCGGATGACAGAGGATGAGATGGTTGGATGGCATCACTGACTCATTGGACATGAGTTTGAGCCAACTCCAGGAGATGGTGAAGGACAGGGAGGCCTGGCATGCTGCAGTCCATGGGGTCCCAAAGAGTCGGACATGACTGAGCAACTGAACAACAAAAATAATCTTTTAATAGCCCTATAATAGAGCATCTATTATTACAGCGCTTTTACAGATGGGGAAACTGAGGCTCAGAGCGGTAAGTGACTTGCTGTAACAGTAATATGGGCCTAAGAACACAACAGCACAGAGTGTTAGACCCCGCTGGGATCCAGAAGGAGAACCCACCCCAGCATCATGAAAGCACAGCGGCTGGGATGTGGAGAGAGGAACTGCGTGCCCATGGCCACACAGCAGGAAAGGGGCAGCGTGGAATGAGGACCAGGCCCTCCCTGGCGTGCTCCCAGGCCACAGGGGCTGCAGCGCATCTTGCGGGGGCAGGTGGGCCAGGGACACCCCAGAGCTGCACTGTTCCGCTGAGTGACCTGCCCATGGCCAGGGGAACCGCGGGACCAGAGCATCCTCTGCAGGAGTTCCATCAGAGACAAACCACGTAGCCAGGACGGCTGCGCCCCTGAATTACAAAATACATGAGGCCAGGTCAGCTTAGCAGCCTTTAGCCCCCAGGAGGCTGAGATGCAAACTTCTATAAAGTGGGCGGAGGTTCTGGGCCCTGTCCCAGGAGAATCTGATGCTACGGGTCAGAGACAGGGCCCAGGAGTGTGCATTCTACAAGTAACTCCTCCTCCCATCCACGTCATTTTTGTGGCAGGTGGCACATGGTTCCGATGTGGAGAAACCCTGGTTGGAGAAGAGGTGACGAGATGAGACAGAAGAGCTGAAGTCCTGCAGAACTGACCTGGGTGGCCAGGGCTGCAGGCTGCTGTCATTGGGTGCCACCTGCCTGCCTTGCTGACACTGTCCTGTCTTGGGAGATCCTCCCACCCTCGCAGCCCTGAGCTAGAAAATTCACCCTCCTGAGGTGCAGGAGGCCAGGGGGGTTAGTTAGCTTGTCCAAAGTCATCCCGGTAGTAAACGGGATGGTGCAGCTAGATTTGGAGCCAGGCAGACTCACTGCAGAGCCTTTAAATCCAAAGCTTATCATCAAGTGGCTTCTGGAGACACGGCGATTCACAAAGCCATTCTCAAGGCTTCCCACGTTGCCAACACTTGGAAGGGGAAAAAATAGAAACTAAGGTACTGAGGACGTACTACATCTCATGGGCTTTTGATGCAATCTCTGTCAAGTCTCACAACAGCCCTGGGGGGAGGGATGACTGCACCCATTTATCACATGAGGACACCCCAGAAACACAGAGGTTAAGAACATGCCTAAGATCGTAAGGTTTGGTAAGTTTAAGATCCTATCAAGGTCAAGCCAGGGCTGGTCTGGGCCCAACGCAGTGCCTTTATCCCGGTGTCACCAAGGCTCATCACTGCCAGTTTCCCTGAACCTCAAAAGATCACAGGCTCTGTATCTGTCAGCTTTTGCTGTGTAACAACACATCCCAGAACTCAGTGGCATACTGCAAACATTTATCCTCACTCTGAAAGGTCTGCAGGAGAACCGACATGGCTTTTCTCCACGCATGTTTATTCTGGGACGCAGGGTGAAGAGAGAGGCCAGGATCCAAGAGTTTGTAATGTCCACGGGTAAAACCAGAAGCTACCAGAAGGACAAGCAGAAGCATGAGATCACTCTTGAAGTCTAGGCTCAGAACTGGCAAACAGTCACGCTCACTCCCATTCCATTGACTGAAACAAATCATATGGTAGCAGCAATGGGGCATGAACATACTCCTTCAGTAGAGGCTTGGGAAAACAGGGAGAAAGAGAAAGTTTGCTAAAAGCCAATCTACAGGCTGATCTGGAGGGTCTGAGTGCTAATGACCCCTCTTTCCTGAGATGTTTTCAAATACTCTGATACCAGGATGCCAAACGCCTAGTCTCTGTGGGGGAGAAGAGGAGACGGGAATTCTGCAATGGCAAGACAGGTACTGTAAGTGAGGCACGCAGATAAGACGGAAGACAATAGGGAGCAGTGGGGACTGTGGCAAACTGGAGCACACAGACCTGCTCAGCTGCTCTGCTCCTCCGCTCCTGCAGACTGCTGACGGCGGTGTTATATCTCCACCGAGTCTGGCCATCCTTGCTGGCTTGGGCCTGGCTCCCAGGCATCCTACCAGCCTCCTTCGTGGCAAAGATAAGGCTCCTAGAAGCAACATGCTAGGAGATATTTGCTGCTGTTTTTTGCTGTGCTGCACACAGACCTTCTCAGCCCTGCTGGATATCTGCCCCTCATTATACCTCGATGGGCTCCTTCCCCCGCAACCCAGGAGGCTCAGGCTCCCTTCCTCCCCTAGAACTCTTCACCGCGGGGAGGGGCTGCCACACAAAACCCATTCATTATTAGTTCAAAAATAGACAGGCTTGATCAAAAGAAATTTGAATTATCACTAATTGGCCTGAAAGTTCAGCAAGATTGCTTTGTAGGAGGAGGAGGCGAGAGTGAAATGTTAACCGTGGATTAAACAGCCTGAAGCAGAAGTAGGCAACGCTGGGGGGTCAGAGCTGGGAAAGGACCCAAATGCCCGCTGCCTCGAAGACCCATGCCAACCTGGGGATGTCAGGCAGGATACCAGGCCAAGTCTGGCTCCGCCCCAAGCTGCTCTCCCACCATCGGGGTGCAAGTCCTCTGTGTTAGGCTCCCTGCAGCAGAATTTGTCCCCTCTGCAAGTTTAACATACAGCCCTCTTTTTAGAACGGAAACAGCACCCCAACATCTGGGTGGGCAATCCCACCCCAGCTGTCACTGTATGTGATTGGCTGGGGCTGGCTCCACTCCCAGATGAGTGGGAGGCTCAGGCCCACTTGTCTGGGTGGGTGGGAACCTGGTTCACAGCTTCTGTTTCCCTCAAATGGAGGAGGATGAAGGCTCAGGGATGGCAGTGCCACCTTGGCCACCAGCAGTGGGAGCCTGCCATCAGCGCGGGGCCCCCCACAGCCTGTGCCCAGCCGGCCAGAGTCTGAGCCAAAGAAAAACAATCACTCAGGATGACCCCGGCTTTGTTTCGGAATCTGATATTTTGCCTTGTGGCTATTTGCCATATATATTTTTGTTCTGTTTTGGGCATTGATTCTGATTTAAATACATATATATATATTGTATTCCGTGGTGGCTCAGGGGTTAAAGCGTCTGCCCGGAATGCGGGAGGCCTGGGTTCGATCCCTGGGTCAGGAAGATCCCCTGGAGAAGGAAATGGCAACCCACTCCAGTACTCTTGCCTGGAGAATCCCATGGAGGGAGGAGCCTGGTAGGCTACAGTCCATGGGGTTGCAAAGAGTCGGACACGACTGAGTGACTTCACCTTCACCTCATATATTGTATTCAAATCTAACATTGTGATCACTGAACTTTAGGGTGTCCCCTTACATCCTGCGCTCAAGGTGAGTGCCTCGGTCTCCTTACCCCATTCCCAGCCCTGGTGCTTGCAGTCGGCCGGGCCAGGGTCCCTCTTGGCTCAGCTGCTTACAGATTTGTGCGATCTGGGACAAATTGCACGGCCTCTCTGAATTTCAAGCAGCTCACCGGCGATGCAGAGGAGGCGATACCTGCCAGGCTGGATGAAAGGAGATGATGGATGTGAATACTCCTTGCAAACCATGGCCGCTGAATCTAAGGGGTGCCTCTGTCTGCTCATGCCCAATGCTGACCATGAGCGCTCACCTAAGGCTGGGAACTGGGCTAAGAAGATAATGCGCTTTATCCCACTGAAGCCTCACCACAGGCCCCTGGGATTTTGGCCAGAGGAAATAAATTCTATAGTTAGAGTGACCCTGTTTTCCAGATCAGGAAACAGGCACAGACAAGGGCCACTCAGCAGTGAAGTGGACAGATCCCGGTGGAAGTGGTAAACTTGGAGCGTCAGGGAGGAAGCCTCACGCCTGAGACCGGCTACAGAGCTGGGCTGAGCTGATTAAGTTCCCCTCACAGTGTCCGGGGCTTGTGAACTTGCTTTGCTCGTGTTGCTTTTGAGCAGTTTTTACGGTGGTGCCTGCTCAGTCACTCAGTCGTGTCTGACTCTTTGCGACCCCACAGACTGTAGTCCACCAGGGTCCTCTGTCCATGGGATTTTCCAGGCAAGAAGACTGGGGTAAGTTGCTATTTCCTCCTCCAGGGGATCTTTCCGACAGAGGGATCAAATCCACATCTCCCGAGTCTCTGGTTTTGCACTTGAAAATGACTATAAGCTGCCGTGATCGCTGCTTGCGTATGACGGGTGACAGCGGCGTTGATGTCGGCTGCTGCTGACCTCCTGTTCACATGGAGTTACGGGGGCTCGGGCCATCCTGGCCAAACCCAGAGCCGAGGGAGCGACAAAAACAAAGCTTTTCTCAACAGATGGCGAAGCCCCTGTGTGTCTGTCATGGAGCAGAGCCTGCCGGCTGCAGGAAGGACCACTGGCCTCTTTCTACACCACGAGCTGCTGATGAACGGCTTGGACTTTCTCACTTGCTTACATCTCGTCTTCAGCAGAAAATTTCATTGCCAAAAACTATGTGTGAGTGCTGTTGCTTCAGTCGTGTCTGACTCTTGGTGATCTTGTGGACTGTAGCCCACCAGGCCCATGGGGATTCTCCAGGCCAGAATACTGGAGTGGGTTACCACGCCCTCCCCCAGGGGATCTTCCCACCCCGGGAATCGAACCTGCGTCTCCTGAATCTCAGCATTGCCGGTGGATTCTTTACTCACTGAGCAACCTTGGGAAGCCAAAAATTCCACATAGTGTCAATAAACTCCCTAACTGGTGTTCAAGTTGAAGACATTAACCTACATGTGAGCTTTAATATAGTTTTATTATTTTATGTAGTTTATATGTATTAAGTTTTCATTTACTTTAATAATAGAATACTGGACAGTAGTGAAAGGTTTATATTCCAAAGTTTAAAAGTTTATTTTTTAAAAAAAGGCTGGGATTCGAATACCTGCTTCAGGTATTTCTTGCGTGATCCTGGGCAAGTCAGCTAATTTCCCAGCTCTTCTGTTCTTTTATCTCTGAAGTCGGCACCACGATAACCATCCTAGTTACTACCTGGGGATTCTGTGGAAACAAATTGGGATCATGTGTGCGAGAGCATTTGGTGAGCTGTCCATGGCCTTCCCTGGTGGCTCAGATGGTAAAGAATCTGCCTGCAATGCAGGAGACCCAGTTTCAATCCCTGGGTTGGGAAGATCCCCTGGAGAAAGGAATAGCAACCCGCTCTAGTATTCTTGCCTGGGAAATCCCATCGACAGAGAGGCCTGGTGGGCTACAGTCGGTGGGGTCACAAAGAGTCGGACACAACTGAGTGATTAACACTTTCACTTTCCTGGGCCATACATGTATAAAGAACTGGAAGAATCGGATTGATAGCTCAGGGATGGGATTGGTATTTGCGGGGTAGAAAATAAATAACATAAGACAACTTTGACCAGGTGAAACACGTCCAGCTATGGCAGGTTGGCTGAGAAACACGAGGATAACCAGGGGAGAGACGGTGTCAGCATTTAGAGATCCTGGTGGACAACCCATCACTCTACAAGGCATATGTGATGGGTTTTCAAATCACAGCATAGGAAGGACCAGACAGAAACTTGGTGCTTAGATGTCCAGTCCAGCTGAGTCCTCCTCCCCTCCTGCCAGGCTCCACCCCTCACCTCCAGACCATCACCTCTGCCTGGACCTGGACCTCCAGATGCCACCCATGACCTCCCCGCTCAAAGGGCGCCTCTCCCTCCAACCCTCCCCCTGCACAGAGGATGGGGCAGACCTCCTAAAGATCAAATCTGCTCATCTGCTCCCTCGTTAGAAAACCCTCTCAGGACTTGCCACTGCTCCCAGGCTCTGCTCCAGATGCCTGCTGCCACCTTTCCCTGCGGTCTTTCCAGGTTCACCCTTTGTCGCCCGTGTTCCATCACGGTAACAAGACATGGTAACAAGACACTGGGTACACTTCCCCTCATGCCACACCTCTAAGCATCCGGCCCTACGCCTTTCTGGTTCAATCCTCAAGGCTCAGCTCAGTGTTCACCTGCTCCAGGAAGCCTTCCCCGAATCCCACCCCTAGGTTGAACACCTGTCTGTATACTTGTGGCTTGTGTTCATTCTACCATCAACCACCCAACTAGAAATAATCCACCTACATAACTCTCTTTAAAACCTGAGCCAGCTCTGTCCTCTCATCTGCAGCCCCAACACACACACACACACACACACACACACACACACACACAGGGACTAGGATATAATCCTCTTTGGAACAGTACTGCTGGCAAATGCTTGTCAGTTGTTTCCTGTTTGCCAGACCCAGGGCTGAACACGGGGCTTCCCCGATGGCCCAGTGGTAAAGAATCTGCTTGCAATGCAGGAGACTCAGGAGATGTGGGTTTGGCCGCCAGGTAGGGAAGATCCCCTGGAGAAGGAAACGGCAACCCACTCGGTTGGTGTGTTGGTGCTTAGAAGTCTAGTCCACCAACCCCCTCCCTGTATTCCTGCCTGGGAAATTCCATGGATGGAGGAGCCTGGTGGGCTACAGTCCACGGGGTCACAAGAGCTGGACACAGCTTACTGGGCACACACAGGGCTGAACACTGAGTCCTCCTCGCTACGCTTTGAAGCAGGCAATAGTATTATCCCTGATCTGAGAGGTCAGGGACCAGGCTGACACTACTCAATCACCAAGGGACAAAGACAGAGGAAGTCAGACCCAAGCCCATCAACCCCCAGTACCTGGCAGTCCTTAGCCAACATCTACTGAGTCGAAGTGCAATTCTGGGAGTGACTAAGCAGAATGAAGGTCTCTGTGAAAACGTCTTACTGAGTGTAGCCCAGGAGGCCCTGTGTTAAATCAAGGGAGGGGGCTTCAGCGGCCTCACCCGCTGCAGTCCCGAGCGTGGCCCTCCCCCACAGCTGCCAGCTCTGTCCTAGCAGGGAGCCCTGCCCTTTATACTTTGAACATCTTCCTGGGGATCTCCAGGCAGTAGCTGAACCTTGCAGAGATGGCCCCCACAGGATCTGCATGGGTGGGAAGGAGTGGTGTCCGACTTGTTCCTACCCTTCCTCCTTGCTATGAGGCATACCTCTGCAGCAACATGTGAGGGCGGGGCGACTCAGAGATGCAGCTGCTTTCTGCAGCCAGGATCATACCAATAGGCATCAGTCAGGACTCTTGCCATCAAACTGAATTTATGAATCTGTACAACCGTCGAATGCAAAATTAATCAGCTTCAGGAATGGCTGGATCCAGGCATTCAAGGGATGCCATCAGAACTCCCATCTTGCCCTCTCTCCCCCTCAGGTTTTAGCTCTGCCTTCCTCTGTGTTGGTCTCAGCATCAAAAAGACTCTCCCAAATCTGGTTGCCAGCAGCTCCTAGTACACCTCTTACCCATTCAGCCCATTCCTAGTGGGATTCCTCTTTCCTATTCTTATACAAATCCCCAAACCAAGTGGCCTGACTTAGGTTTCCCGCTCATGCCTGAACCATCAAGGTAGGTCAGGGACAGAGTGATGTCCGCTGGCCAGGCTCGGGCAATTTGGCCACCCCTACAGTGTGCGTGGGCGAGGGGGCCAAGGGGGATTTCGTCCCCACCCAAAATGCCAGATCCGAGGGGACAGGGGGCAGCAATGTCCCCACAGGGAATCAAGGCCTTATTTTCAGCAGTGACCGGGCAGAAAGAAATCAACAGACATTTACGACAAAATGTCTTGGTGAAATAAGAAATCTTTCTTCTGCAGTAAATTTCTCAAGCCTGAGCCCACGCCAGGGACCCCAGGACCCCGGAATTCAGGATTCTCATGAAGGGGCCCTAAAAAGTGACATAACGCGCAGGACGCCTGGCTCGTTTATGACAGCGACTTTCCACGCTCCCCCTCGTGTGTCTGGCTAAGATGATATCAGAATTCAAAGACTCGGGAGAGCAGAAGCTGTAAAAAATAATCTTCTATTAAGCCCCACGCTGCCCCAAATGCAGTGGCATTTGGAAGACGAGACCAACGCCGTTCCTTTGGAGATAGCAGCTATTTTCCAATTGTACTGATAAAAAAGGAAGACATGAAGTAAAGTGACATTTACGTGCTAGGAGAAGCATATTTTCTTTCCTACTCCAAAACCATTTCAGGAGCTGGGAAGGGGGGTCGTTGGTGGATGCCACCCCCACCGTCGTTTAGGCTATGGGAGCATCTGGCGGGGGGTGGGGGGCTGCCAGCCTCAGCAGCTGGGGGGTATTCAGCCTCCAGGCCTCGTGCTGCCCACACCCCCACCCCCATCTGCTACTCCGCTCCCCACAGACTGAAATACCAGCCTGTTTCAGCTCAGAAACATGGAAATCCAGAAAGGCAAGGAGGGGCGGTGGGGAGGAAGGAGAAGGGATGAATCACTCTTGGACAGCTGCCTCATCCGCCTGCCTCGGGTTGGGGAGAGGCAGCGCCGGGTGGGAGGAAGAGCTTGGGAGTCGCAAGGACCCGAGTTCAAAAGATGCCTCCACTGCAGGCGGGCAAGAGGCCCAGGGCCACTCACTCTGCTGAGCCTCAGTTTCCTCATCTGTACAATGGGGACCGTGCCTCTCATGGGGTCAGTCTAAACGGTATGTAGCAGCTGGCCCAGAGTGGCCTGAAGTACATTCATCATTTCTTTCTCTTCCTGGAAGGCAGAGCCGCAGCCCCGCGGCTCCATCAGCACCACCCCTCTGTCTAGATCAGCACCCACTGGCGCTCAGCTCCCGCCCAGGGGCCCTGAGACCCAGCGGCTTAGCTTCCCAGGCCGACTCCTCCTGCTCCCACCTTTCACCTCCAGCACATTCTCCATCCCTAGGCTCCACCCACGAGGGCGGTTGGCTGTTTCTGCCCTCCCCAGGGCTCTTTGTACTCAAGGCCTTCCCTCTCCCACCCCTCCTTCTCCCAGGGTCAGCTCCTTCGCATCATTCCGCCTCTGCTCAAATGTCCCTTCCTCCAAGAAGCGCTCCCTGACCACCCTGGTCACCCTGTGAAAGCAGCTGTCCACACCTTAGTCGCTTTCTAGCTCATCTCTCAAAAGCAGCCTCGTTTATTTGTTAATCTGCTTATCATCCCTCCCCCAGGAGAACACGAGCATTAAGAGGCAGGGGACGTCCCCCTCATGCTCATCTCCACGTCCTAGGGTCCAGTGGCCGGCCTGGCGCAGGGCAGGCACACAAACGTTTGGGGAGGGAGGGAGGAAGAAAGGAAAAAAGAAAGGGAGGGGGCAGGGTGAGGGGAGGAGGGATGGAGAGTGAGGGAAGGAAGTTGGAGACCCACCCCTCGCCCGACTCTAGAGCCACAGCTCCTGACACTCCGGGGCCTGGGTCCCCCTGCCTCCCGCCCCGGGCCCCCTCACACACCCCGCCCTCCCCTGGACTCCAGTGCCTGGTTTCTCCCCGATGTAGACGGCTGCCTAATGTAAGACACTCCACCATAGCGCTTCCTCCTTCCATGTCATGGGGGCCAGTCCAGCTCACAGATAACACTTGCACGTCACGTTCTGAGTGGGCCAGCAAGCATAATGTCATCCATCCGTCAGTTCTGCCTGCCCCGCTGAACATCCCCTTCCGGGAACAGACCCCTGTGTCGCCTCAGGAGACCCACCCTGCCCCACTTGTAGCCCCTCGAGCTCTGACGGCATCATGATGACGCCCAGCTGCAGGGCTGGACGTGTGACCGCATCTGGCCGATAACAAGGGAGCATTTTCTGAGCCACAGTGATTGGCTAGGAATGGCCACGTGGTTCCAGCTGGAGCCAGTCGCATGGAATCCAGGACCGTTCCTGCACCTTAATTAGCACAGAGGCGTGTCTCTCTGCCGGAAATGCCAGCCCATTTGGCATCAGGTCAGCCATGGACCTCTCTCTGCTGAGGACCAGGCAATCTCTACCATCCAGGGCACACCTGACCCTCCCTTCTGAACTCCAGAGCCACAGGGCCATCCCCCAGCTGGACGTCTCAGCTAAGACATCTAACAGACACCTCAAATGCAGCGCTTCCCACACTAAAGTCCCCGCTCCCCACACCAGCTGCCCCTTGTACTCCTCCTGTGTCCCTCAGTGAATGTCATCTCGAAGATAAATATATCTTATACCTCATAGATATAAGTCTGGAGCTGACAGCCATCCTCCCACCACGGGGGGACAGCCTGACTGAGAATAAAATCAGCACGGAGGGCAGCAGAGCCCAGAGACAGAGTCTGATGCTGCTGCTCGAGCACCTGGATCCAGCTCTACCTGAAAGAGGAAGATTCCACCCCTGAAAATTTCAGTGGCCCAAGCCAATAAATTCCCTTTTGTGCTTAAGCCAGCTGGAGCTGTACTTGTTGCCAAAGTGGTTCTGACCCATAGAGCATGAGTCAGTCAAGGGGTAGTCGAGTCGAGAAGCAGCCATGGGACTGGCTGCTGCCACGCAGGGACTGTGGGCCGCGTTTGACCCAGAGAAGCAGCACCCACCCCCACCCCCGCCCCTGCCGCCGGCTCCAGAGTGGCTCTCTGCTGAAGAGACCGGGTCTGCCTGGAGCTCCCTGCTGCTCTCTCTCCAAGAATCAGACAGCCTTCAAGTCTTTCAAGGCAAAAAATACATCAGAGGGAGTTAGTAGTCATGTCTTTGGAGGAAAAAGACTTGCTCACCCTTCTTGAAGGTGCAAAGAATTTCCAGCACCCAGGAGGCCTCCCACCTGCCATCCGTTCCCAGGCCTGGATCAGGCATGCCTCTTGGAGGCTGTGTGCACTCAAAATGGTACCCAGGGGGCGGCTGGGAGCAGAAGCAATGGCTGAGGGTGTGAGGCCCCAGAAAAGGCCTCCTCAGTGTCAAGTGACAGGTGTCAGGCTCTCAGGAAGAGTGACAGCCTCCAGTTCTCCAGGGATCTCTGACTGCAGGCAGACAGACACTTCTCTCCCTGCTGCTGGGCCCAGGAGGAAGGCCTGGCTGCATGGGGGATGGGCCGGGCACTGTTTGGTTCTGGACACCCCTCCTGGCTGCAGCGACAGCTGACACTCAAGAGGCGGTCTACAGACAGGAGGAGACGCACAGTGCGGCAAGAGTGCGGGCTTGCAAAGACCCAGCCCCGGGGCTGAATCTCGCCCGGCGGGCCAGCCATGGGCCTCTCTCTGCTGGGGATGAGGCAATCTCTACCGTCCAGGGCACGCCTGGCCCTCCCTTCTGAGCTCCAGAGCCACAGGGCCACCGCCCAGCTGGATGTCTCAGCTGAGACATCCATCAGACTCCTCAAATACAATGCTTCCCAGACCGAAGTCCCCGCTCCCCACACCAGCTGCCCCTTGTGCTCCTCCTGTGTCCCTCAGTGGACATCTCCTCCAAGCCCTCCCCAATTGAATTTCTCCCTGATTCCTCTCTCTCCCGCTCCAGACAACCAGCCTCTCTCCTGTGGGTTCTCCCTCTGAACTCTCTCGCCCCACCAGGACTTTCCAGCCCAGCCTTCTCCTGCCAGGGTTACTTGAGCAGACTCCTGCCAGGCTTCCCTTGCTCACTGCTACCAATTCTCCCCTCAGCAACCAGACTGATGATCCCTAAACACACACTAAAACTCCTGCAGGGACAATCCTTTGCCAGCCCAGCAAGGCTCAGTTCCTCATCCCAGCTTACAAAGCCTTTCCTGACCTGATTTCCAGCCTGGCAAGAAGAAAGTATTCACGTGTTTCCTCTAAACTGGACCAACTTTTTCAGGAAAGGGCCAGATAGTAAATATTTTAGACTTTGTGGGCCATATGGTCTCTGTCGCAACTACTGTGCCTTTGTAGTGGGAAAGCGGCTGCAGGCATTACATAAATGAATGGCGGTGGCCGTGGGCCAATAAAACTTTATTTACAGAAACAGGTGGTGGGCCAGATTTGACCCATGGGCCATAGTTTGCCAATCTCTTCTCTAAAGGGATGAGCTCATTTCTCACCATCTCCACATTTCAGATGCCTCTAGAAAACGGTGACAAGAATCCTCACATTGAAGAGCTGGTGAAGGATTTGAAAGAACCCGTCAAGCGCCTGGCATAGAGTCTGGAACACAGTAGGCACTCAGTTGGTGATCACTGTTATTAAAACTTATCACGGCTTTCCGCTTCTGCATGTTTAAGCATCGGTCATTCCTGACTCCACAGCAAGGTGGTTTCCAGGGTAGAGACCCTTCTTCTCCAAAAGCCTGATGATGCCTGATGCATTTACACACACGCTGCAAAACCATATAGCTGAGCACCTACTGTGTGCTGGGCACTGGGCTTCAGGTTGCTGAGCGATCACCGTAAATCATGAGGCAATATTCACCCCCCTGAGGCCAAGCTACAGAAGTGGAGGGGAAACCTTCAAGAAATTATTTGTTCAGAAGCACGCCTACTACGTGTCAGACCTCATGTAGCACCATGGCTGCCCAGAGGAATGGGAAGCAAGCTCTGCCTCTAAAAACGGCACTGCCTAGAGAAGCTATTTACTCTTGACCTTGAGATTTCTCCCTGGCCTTGAAGCCATGTCTCCCACTCAGAGGGAGGAAGAGGTGCACTTTGCCTTGGGTCTCTCCAGGGATCTGCAGGCCAGGCCTGCATCCCCTCCATCTCCTCGATGGGTCTGGGGATCTAACACTGAGTGAAACCGGCTTCTTCACCCGGGCGGAGCCTCAGCAGGGTCCCAGCACTGAGGGGTAAGAGGGGAGGGGCATCCTGGGTCCTGGCTGACTGAAGATTCCACGTTGGTTCACGAACAAGACCTTCCCTCTGGCCTGCATCTTCCAATGACGTCTCTCTTTGTACAAATCCCAGCTCACCTCCCATCCAGTCTCCTTTTCATTCACAAGGCAGAGTTCCGGGCTTCTTCCCTAGAGAAGTAAGTGTCTCGGGCAGAGACTGTGCCCCAGTACCCATTCCCCACTCATCTCTGCGAGAGACAGAACCCCCGCTTTCTGGTGGGACACGGGGATGCCCAGTTGACAACCACACTGCCCCGTCTCCCTCGCTGGGCAGGGCTGTGCGCCCAAGTGTCATTCAACAGGATGCCTCTGGAGGAAGCGGTGCATGCTTCTTTCGTCTCTGTCTCCCTCCTGCTACCAGGGATGGGGGCCTTGCAGTTGAGGGGAGCCAATCTTGGGTTACCCAAACGTGAGGAATACCCAGGGCCTCACCTGGGAAGGTGCCGGGGTCCCCGAGGCCACTGTCCCGGCTCTGGAGGGCCTCATCTAGACTGCATGTGATAGACAGACTGCCTTGGCCGAGCTACCACTCTCTGGGGTTCTTTGTAACCACGGCTGAGTCTGAATCTTATCTAATGGGTCACACAGACTGGGCTGATGTCCCAACATCTCACTGGTGGACACAGCGCTGGGCAAACTAAGCAGGAAGTTATGGACTCACTAAACCAACATCCGCCAGACACTTCCTGTGTGCTGGGAATGGAACCAGACGCTGGAGGGCGCTACTGAGATGAGTCCACATCCGTGGTTGCCAATTAGTAAGAGGAAAAAAGAGTAGCGATAAAGACACACAGGCTACTTTCCATATAACAGACCCATGAGGTATGCCCAGTAAGAGCCGCCATTGCGCAGATGTGCAAACTGAGGTCTAGAAAGGTTAGATTGTTTGCTACGGACTCAACTGTGTCCCCCTGAAATTCACATGTTGAAGCACTAAACCCCAATATGACTACGTTTGGAGATAAGATCTTCACGTTTGTTGCTGTTTAGACGCTAAGTTGGGTCTGACTCTTTGAGACCCCATGGACTGTAGCCCGCCAGGCTCCTCTGTCCTCCACTATCTCCCAGAGTTTGCTCAGATTCGTGTCCTTTAGGAGGTAATTAAGGTTAAATGAAACAATAGGGAGGGGTCCTACTCTGGTGGAACTGTGACCTTCTAGAGGAGGAAGAGACAGCTGGCCCTCTGCTTCCGCCCTGTCCCTTCTCCCCTCCTCTCCATCTCTGCGGTGTCTGTGAGGACACAAGAAGGCAGCCTCTGTGGGTCAGGAAGGGAGCGCCCGCCAGAACCCAGTCACACTGGCCCCCTGGTCTCAGCCTTCCAGTGCCCAGGGCCGTCTGTTGTTTGAGCCGCCCAGCCTGCGGCATCTTGTTACGGCAGCCCTCACAAACGGAGACACAGATGCAAAGCCAGGCCACCTGACTCCAATCTCTTCTCCACTCATCCTCCACGAAGACTGCAAAGAAGCACATTCCAGGCAGACTAGTCCCAGATGACCACTGACATCACCCCAACAAAAGAGAACGGTTCACCTTCACGGGGTCCTCATGGAGAGCCTGTGTTGGGCTCCGTGTTCTCTCCTCGCTCGTTACGGCGCCGGGAGGCATGTGCTGCTATAACCACCGGAGATCCTGCCCAGCTCTGCGCTACTGCCTCATTCTAAGCCAGACAGGAACAAGCTCTCACTTGTCCTCTGGGCTGTAAGCGCCTCAAAGCCACGCCCTGTCCCTCACATGTCCCGAGTCTCAGCACAGAGTCTGTGGGATGGTGGGCCTTCCAGGCTGTGCTGGGAAAGTGGCTGAATCTATTCCTTTCTACTGGAGAAGGAAATGACAACTCACTCCAATATCCTTGCCTGGAGAATCTCAGGGACGGAGGAGCCTGGCAAGTTACAGTCCACGGGGTCACAGAGTCAGGCATGACTCGGCGACTAAACCATCATCACCACCATCCCTTCTACTGTTTTGTTCAACTGCCACCTGCTCTGCACACTTCTTGCTTTTGTGCCCAGCACCCGGCACCCTTTTTCTGACAATAGTGCCCTAATAATGTCTTAGGGACTGGCCATTGGAACTCTCCCAGAAAGGAAAAATGTGTGTGTGCTAAGTTGCTTCAGTTGTGTCTGACTCTGTGTGACCCCATGGACTGTAGCCCGCCAGGCTCTTCTGTCCTTGAGACTCTCCAGGCAAGAACACTGGAGTCGGTTGCCACGCTCTCCTCCAGGGGATCTTCCCAACCCAGGGACTGAACCCAGGTCTCACGTCTCCTGTAATGGCAGATGGGTTCTTTACCGCTGGTGTCACCTAGACTTGCCTGGTGGCTCAGATGGCAAAGCATCTGCTTGCAGTGCAGGAGACCCGCGTTCGATCCCTGGCTTGGGAAGATCCTCTGGAGAAGGAAATGGCAACCCACTCCAGTACTCTTGCCTAGAGAATCCCATGGACAGAGGAGCCTGGCAGGCTACAGTCCATGGGGTCGCAAAGAGTCGGACACGACTGAGTGACTTGAGTTTCACTTTCTTTCAGTGTCACCTGGGAAGCCCAAAGTGTTGGCTAAAGCCTAAATTAATCAAAGCATAGCCCTCACTCGCCCACACCAGCCACAGTGACAGGTGTTAGGATGAGCCCTGGTGCCAAGAAGGTGGAAGGAGATGCTGTTCTTTGCCACTTTCTGGGAGCCCGTGAGGATGGGTGAGGGGCAGGAGCTGTGCCTTCTTGCTCCCAGGCAGAGCAAGGGACTGAAGCCAACACAGAGGAAAGCGGCTCGGTGTGACAAAGGGAAGCTAAGCTTCTGCCCACAGGTGAGTCTCTGAAGATGGACCTAGCCTTGGGTTTTTCTTTCATCCACCAATACATTTTCTCTCCCTCTCTTTTTTTCTGCTTAAGTCATTTTTGAGATCAAAAGTGTTCAAACGGGGCACGTTGTATGGGGCATCTCCTACTTTCAATAAATTCCAACTTACCTTTCCAGGAAAAAACTCCCCTCATCACCATGACTCTTTTCCCAAGGCTGGTTGGTCCAAACAGATGGTTTCAGCATCTGCTGTTTGTCCCGTTCATTCACAAAAGTGTTATAAGGTCGCTTCAAGGAGGAGGATCAAATACGACAGCATCGATCGCCTGAAGAACTGGCGCTAGGACTTGGTCTCGGCTTGTCTCACGTCATCTTTAGATTCAGATCTATATGTCTCATAATTTCAAGGAGACTACAAGTTCCACGAGGAAAGTATGCTCTCTGAATGTAACAAATGATAACGACGTGCCTGAGGTGGTCAGGACTCCTGCAAGAGGCTGTGAATGCAGAGGATAAAAGAAGGTCATTGTCTTCTCCAAGGCGGGACGTTAAAGCAGAGCAAGCACCGATAACAGAGCATCGCGACAGGGCGCTTCTTGCGGGTTACCGAGAGAGGCAACTCGCACTGGCGCCATCGAGACCTGTTTCCCGCAAGTGAACGTGCAGGTAAGATCCAGCTTCCTGGCTGGACAGTCCCGAGGTTTAACAATGTCCCCTGTGACCCAGGTGTTTGCTATTTCTCAGCTCTGCCATCTCAGCAACATCTTCAGCAAGGCTGCCTGCATCGTACGGGTACACCTTTCCACAGCAGCATCCAAGCCAAGGGTCCAACCCAGACTTGCCCGCAAGTGTCCAGGAGTCTCTAGTGGAGGTGTGGGTCGGCGAGGGCCGGCTGCAGGGCTGTGGGCACTCAACTGTCTTCACTACCTCCACCATAGTTTGGCCTCAGGTCAAACAACAGGGAGGGAACACAGCCCCACCCATCAACAGCAATTTGGATGAAAGATTTATTGAGCATGGCCCTGCCCATGAGAACAAGACTCAGTTACCCCCTCAGTCAGTCTCTCCCAAAGAAAGCTTCCATAAGCCTCTTATCCTTCTCCATCAGAGGGCAGAAAGACTGAAAATCATCACAGAAAACTAACCAATCTGATCATACGGACCACAGCCTTGTATAACTCAATGAAACTGTGGGCCATGCCGTGTGGGGCCACCCAAGATGGACAGGTCATGGTGGAAGTTCTGACAAAACGTGGTCCATTGGAGAAGGGAATGGCAAACCACTTTAGTATTCTTGCCTTGAGAACCCCATGAACAGTATGAAAAGGCAAGAAGATAGGACACTGAAAGAGGAACTCCCCAGGTCAGTAGGTGCCCAATATGCCACTGGAGATTAGTGGAGAAATAACTCCAGAAAGAATGAAGAGATGGAGCCAAAGCAAAAACAATGCCCAGTTGTGGGTGTGACAGCTGATGGAAGTAAAGTCCGATGCTGTAGGAACAATACTGCATAGGAACCTGAAATGTTAGGTCCATGAATCAAGGCAAATTGGAAGTGGTCAAACAAGAGATGGCAAGAGTGAACGTCGACATTTTAGGAATCAGCGAACTAAAATGGACTGGAATGGGTGAATTTAACTCAGATGACCATTATATCTACTACTGCGGGGAAGAATCCCTTAGAAGAAATGGAGTAGCCATCATAGTCAACAAAAGAGTCCAAAATGCAGTACTTGGATGCAATCTCAAAAACGACAGAATGATCTCTGTTCGTTTCCAAGGCAAACCATTCAATATCACAGTAATCCAAGTCTATGCCCCAACCAGTAACGCTGAAGAAGCTGAAGTTGAATGGTTCTATGAAGACCTACAAGACCTTTTAGAACTAACACCCAAAAAAGATGTCATTTTCATTATAGGGGACTGGAATGCAAAAGTAGGAAGTCAAGAAATACATGGAGTAACAGGCAAATTTGGCCTAACCAGGGTAAAGTCTAACACAGTTTTGCCAAGAGAACACACTGGTCATAGCAAACACCCTCTTCCAGCAACACAAGAGAAGACTCCACACATGGACATCACCAGATGATCAACACCAAAATCAGACTGATTATATTCTTTGCAGCCAAAGATGGAGAAGCTCTATACAGTCAGCAAAAACAAGACCAGGAGCTGACTGTGTGCTGACTGTGGCTCAGATCATGAACTCCTTATTGCCAAATTCAGACTGAAATTGAAGAAAGTAGGGAAAACCGCTAGACCATTCAGGTATGACCTAAATCAAATCCCTTATGATTATACAGTGGAAGTGAGAAATAGATTCAAGGGATTAGATCTTATAGACAGAGTGCCTGAAGAACTATGGTCAAAGGTTCATGACATTGTACAGGAGGCAGGGATCAAGACCATCCCCAAGAAAAAGAAATGCAAAAAGGCAAAATGGTTGTCTGAGGAGGCCTTACAAATAGCTATGAAAAGAAGAGAAGCAAAAGGCAAAGGAGAAAAGGAAAAATATACCCATTTGAATGCAGAGTTCCAAAGAATAACAAGGAGAGACAAGAAAGCCTTCCTCAGTGATCAGTGCAAAGAAATAGAGGAAAAGAACAGAAGGGGAAAGACTAGAGATCTCTTCAAGAAAATTAGAGATACCAAGGGAATATTTCATGCAAAGATGGGCACAATAAAGGACAGACATGGTATGGACCTAAGAGAAGCAGAAGATATTAAGAAGAGGTGGCAAGAATACACAGAAGAACTGTACAAAAAAGATCTTCACGATCCAGATAACCATCATGGTGTGATCACTCACCTAGAGCCAGACATCCTGGAATGTGAAGTCAAGTAGGCATTAGGGAGCATCACTATGAACAAAGCTAGTGGAAGTGATGGAATTCCAGTTGAGCTATTTCAA